>NW_025814896.1:132091169-133352834 GCF_022079265.1 Lynx rufus | reverse complement strand
CTGTCTCTCTCTCAAAAATAAATAAATGTTCAAAAAGGAAAAAAAAAAGGTGACATTTGAGCCAGTGTGGGGACAGCTGTCAGGGAGGGTGGTCCGGCCAGAGCCAACACAAGACCCAAGATAGGAGTGGGCCTGGCAGGCGCCAGGAGGGGCTTGGAGACCAATTTTGGAAACAAACCCTCCTCGCTGGGCAGGGCAGCCCGGATCCCACCTTCTTACAGTTTCTAGTCTCGTGCACTTACAGAAAATGCCTGTCTCGTTCCAGTTTGCTATAACGAGACTGTATTTTTTTTATATGTGCTGTTGTAACCTGTGTAATGTAACTTACTGAATACATCCCACCACTTTATTAAAATTATCCTTTGTGGCCCGATTTTGCGGGCTTTGGCCCTCGTTTCATTCTTGGGCGTGCACTACTCATTGAACCGACACCCTGCTGTTCACCGCTGGGTCCTTCTAGAAGGCACTGTGGAGAGGTGGGGTGAGCTGGACAGCATAGGTTGTACCCACCCACCCTGCGTGGCCGGCGAGATGCGGCCGAGCTGAGCCACAGCTAAAAGCATGGTGCCCGTGGGTCCAGACGCGCTGGGCACTTGGGATTTATTCTGTCTTTCCCGCTGCCTTTGCACTTCCCCCAGGCAGGTGTAAGGATAGCACTTGAGACTGTCACTGCCGTGCTGCTCCCAGGGCGGTGTGTTTCCCGACACCGAGGATTCTGGCGCCCGAGTGCCCGCCACGCTAGATCCCGCTCCCCCTCGGCGGGCACGTCCCCTTCCGGTCCTGTCGCGTGCCACTCTGGAATCTCTGCAGTCCTCCTGGCCCACGTCCCAGCCCGCCTGCTGGAAGCTTCCCTCCGGCTCGGCTCGCATCATCCCTCCAGCCTCCCAGGACGTGGTGCTTGGACGGTATCGGGCAGACGCCCACCTCTCTCCCTTCCCCCGTTCAGCCCAAGCGCCGGGTTGGGCACCGAGGCACCAAAGGGATTCTGCGGAAGCTCTGTTCTGGAGAGCTGTCAGCCCGGTCGTGGAAGATAACCAGATCGTGCAGAGAGCATCCCAAGTCCCTCCTGGAGGGCAGCGTGCAGGGGAGAGAGTGTCCGAGCAGCTTGCAGGGGAGGAGGGGGCCGCTGGAGAGGAGACACAGGCCCAGCAGGCCTCCTCGCTTTGGGCCCAAGGCCTTCGCTGAGCCAGCTGGTCATTTCCTGGCCCGTGGCCTCGTGTCAGCTGGGCTGTTGGGGGCCAGGATGACACTGGCTCTTTTGGGGGTAACTTGTTTGGGTCCAGGGCTCTCCGTGATGGTTTGTGACCTGGCGGGATCCTGCGGGTGGATGCGGTTGTCTGAATTCCCCGGCAGATTCCAGTGTGAGCGCCGCACCTGCCTTGCCCACGGCAAAGTCCCGGAAGAAGGTGTCACCGGAGTGTCTGTGCGGGGGCGCTGCCGTGGGCAGGGCGGGGGGTGGATGGGTGTTTGCTGTTTGCGTCCTCAGTACGACCAGCCCCCAGGCCGTTTCCAGCCGCGCCAGCCCTGCTGGGACAAGCCCGTGGGCACCTGGCTGCAGGCCTCTCTGACCGTGATCTACCCGGGGGCCTTTCACACGGGAGCTGGGGGCTCTGCCCGCAGCTGCCCACTGACTGTGTTGTGTCAGGGGAGTGCCTGGGGCCTAGGGCCTGAGGCCCCCACTGCCTGGGTGAGGGAGCTTCTCGGAAAGTCCCCGGCAAGGCTGCTCCTCACAGCCCACCCCTCTGCATTTCCTCTGTCTCTGTCTCCCTCTGCGTGTCTAACTCATTTGCATCTGTCTCTGTTTAAATGTCACCTCCTCCGAGAAGTCTTCCCGGATCCTTAGGTAGGGCTGTAGGCCTCTCAGCGCACATGCCTGCCAGCATCCTGCACTCGCTTTTCTCATGGCATGTGTCGCATTGGCCTGTAACCTGGGGCACTTATGTGACCTCCTCGAAGGCAGGAATTGTTCCGGAACACATAAGACAGTGCCCGCCGTCTGCTAAGAGTTCAGTTAAATGTGTTCCGAGTAAGTGAACGGATGCCCAAATAGCACTTTGGTTCCAGCTCAGAGACCATTACCCTGACAAGCAGGTCAAATGTGGGAGCCACTCGGCGTCTTGCTTGGCCCAGGTCACCTGCGTCACTGTATGTGCAAGACAGAGGCAGCCCCCGTCCGCGTGGGGGCTAACGGGCCAATGGGAAGGCCAGGCGGGGCGTCTGCTGCGTCTGTCTGAGGTGTCTGGGGCCCCTGAGGTAGGCCCTACCTGGGAGGTGCATCTAACTATGAAATACCAGGTAGACCCCCGACCCAAGCAAAGAGCCCCTTGTGGCTCCTTAAAAGATTCCTTGAAGGTTGAATGTTGCCCTTTGAACAGCAACGCAGGCCTGAGTCGGCTGAGCCCCGGGAGAAGTCTCCCCCAGGGTTCTCGAATCTTCCTTCTCGCTCACACCAGCCTCCCACCTTCCCCAGCCCAAGTTTCCGGGTAGGGAGGGTAAAGTGACACCGCGGATGTGACAGTCTCTCCAGACCGTATTGCGCACTGTAGGGAGTGGATTGTTCCGTCCCCCTCATGGTTTGCCACCCGGTGTAGACTCATCCTGCCGGGCAGGGCTAAGGGTCTGCATTTGTCAGCCTGCCCCTCCTCCGCGGAACTTGGCGGGGGGTGGGGGGGGGTGGGCTGACACTTCGAGGTTCCCTGTGCCAACGAAACCTAAGGTCAGCAGAGCTCTCTGATAGAACATTTGTGACTTCCGTCTGCAGAAAAGACCCCATCTTGTGGGATCTTAAAAAAAAAGGGGGGGGGGGGCGGTTCCCAGAAGTAAACGGCCCCAAGCCAAGGGTCAGCTAGAGCAGAGGCCCCGGGTGGCATTCCTTGTCCCGCGAGGGTCGAGTGTAGCCTGTGGGTGCCTGCTGTCCCTGCCGAGGGCGGTCTCCACCAGCCAGCCGCAAAGGCTGTACATCTTGCTGCTTCTTCCCCGGCCACACAGCAGGCCCCTTGACACTCGAGGCTCGTCCTGAACAACCGAAACTCGGGGTTTCCTAGAGCCCCTCCCTGTTGAAGAGAAGCGAGGGGGGTGTGGGCTGGCCTGTGCAAGACGTTCGGGAGCGGTGGGAGCGCGGGGTGGCTCTGCGCCCTGCCGGACTCTGGTCCCTTATTTGGGAAGGAAGGGCGGGTGCTGCCTTCAGGGAGCTTCTCGCTCGCTGTGTCACCAGTTGTGAGGCAAACAAAGACGTGACCAACAGGGGGATGCATTTGTGTCAGGGGCTTTGCCCTCGGTACTGTTGACAGTCTGGCTGCGTAATTCTTTGTTGAGGTGGGGAGGGCTCAGTCTTGGAGGGTTTGCAACGTCCTGGGTGCCAGGGGACGACCCCCCGCGCCCCCGCTGTAATAAAAAATCCGCCGACCCTTCTGGTTGTCCCAGGGGAGCAAAATCCCCGCCAGTTGAGAACCCCTGAATTATGTGTGTACGTGTGCACGCACACACACACACACACACACACACACGTGCATGCCTTTTTGTGAGTTGTTCTGGATGAGCAAGCCTGCTCGAGGGCCAGTATCAGCTTCCTGTTACTTGCCCACACACCTAAAAACGAATTTCCCTTCCATAAACAGCCAGATGGGCGACCACTGACCTCTACTCTCAGAGGGCAGAGGAGAGGAGAGGAGGGGGTCCCCACTTCGTTCCCCGCAAAGAGCTGGAAACCTTGTACAGACCCGGTTATGGAAGGACAGGGACAGAGGGACGAAGGCCGCCTACTCATATCACACGGGACAACTAACTCTGCCAAGAGAAAGCTTTCACACCTCACGCAGACCTTGAGGCTCTGGGCCAGGCTGGGCCCCAGGTCGGCGGGTGGGGGCGGTGGGGAGGAAGATCTCAGTCCCTCTACTGTCCCTTCCCTTGTGGGCCCCAGACGCAGATCAGCAGATCCCAGCAACCTGGAGGGCTGTAAAAGCCGGCACCGTCTGGAGTTCGGGGCCTCCCTGAGGGAGGGCCCAGGCTGGGGCTCCCCCCCGCCAAGGGAGGCGGGTTCTCTGGGCACCCAGGGGGCGTTCTAGAACGGCAAGCAAATGGCTTGTCGGTGGGCCACAGCCTGGGACTCAGACAAACCTCACGGGCTCTCCTTCCCAAATGTGACGCGAGCTGAGCGGACTGGAATCAAAGGTATAAAATCGGAGGCAAGAGGTATGCAAAGACCCAGCTGTGAGCGGCCTCTGCCGAGCACCAGTGCGTGAAAGTGCTTTGCAAATGTTCTTTGTTGCCATCCCCCAAAAACCCAGCAGAGCACCTGGGGCCCCAGAGGCGAGAACCTGACCTGGGGCTGCCCAGCCGCGCGAAGCTAGAAGCTAGAAGCTAGAAGCTAGAAGCTAGAAGCTAGAAGCTAGAAGCTAGAAGCTAGAAGCTAGCCGAGTTGTGATTGATCCCGGTGACTCCTCCCGGTGGCCTCGGCTCAGAAATGCAGTGTCCCAGGCTGAGCCCTGGAGACCGTGTGGACCCGGGAATCTGCACGCTAGCAAGCAGGCCGACTCTAGGCTTGTGTCCCTGCCGGGGACGGTGACTCAGGCCCCGGAGGGGAGCAGTCATGAGGCTGTGGGTAAAAG
This sequence comes from Lynx rufus, assembly GCF_022079265.1. NCBI lineage: Eukaryota > Metazoa > Chordata > Mammalia > Carnivora > Felidae > Lynx > Lynx rufus. The sequence goes on along the minus strand of NW_025814896.1, from coordinate 133,348,227 downwards.
GCCAGTCCTTGGGCGCAGACGCGCTCTGCACAGCAGCCCTGCGTCGCCCGGGCCGGGCCGGGCCGGGCTGTGATTTTCCATCTGATGCTGGGCTGATGTCACTCGTGGCTGCAGAATGGAAAGCAGCAGCGTGGGCTGGTCTCGGGCGAGAGCTGTCTGCAGGGGGTGACGGCAGAATCCGGTGTCTGGTCTGCGGAGCAGTGTCCCTAATAGGGTTCACTGAGCCTTTGGGGTGCTCGCCGCGCGGTGGCTGTTGCAGGACCCCGGGGGCTGCTCGTTTGTGGGGAATGAATAATTAATTTGCGTTTTCGGAGGACTCATCCCTTCACCGCAGATACGGCAGCCAAGCTCGTCGTGCTCCGTGGGCTCCTGAGTGAGCGGCTTTAGCGGGAGAACTTGCCTTAGTCCCCGTGGCCCTGGGCACCTGTTTCCAGGCTGTTGGTGGCAGACTGCGTTTCAGGAGAGCCAGACCTTCCCCCTCTCCGGACACTTTCTTTTCTGTCCGTGGGGAAATGACACTCTCTCCTGGCCTTGGGGTCTCGGGTCCACCGGAAACTAGGACACTGATACCCACAGGGCAGTGGAGTTCTGTCTCGGTGGGGCTTCGTTTCCGGTTTCCTGGTGTGGCCGGCTGCAAGCTGTGTGTGGTCACAACCCCCCTGGAAAAGGTCCGGTTGTCACAAGTGCCTGGGCCCGGGTCGTTCACCCCCGCTGCCCCCGGAGGTGTCTCCCGGACCCCAGCCTTCACACTGCCTTCCTTCCTGCCCAGCCTGTCCAAGCTGTTCTTCCTCCAATCCATTGCCAGAGAGCCCACCATGGCTCCCTACTGCCCAAAGCAAGGGGAAGCCCGATGTTCAAAGCCCTCCGTGGCCCGGCTCTGGCATTCCTCTGCAGCCACACCTCACACCTCTCCCTCCTCTGAACTGCCAGCCCCCAGATGCTTCAGGAAACGTCGACTGAGAGCCCACAGCACTCCTGGCGCTGTGCAGGTGGATTGCTGGGAGGCGGAGCACGGCTGGGCCTTGCGTCTAGAGGGGCCAGGAGCCCCAGCAGGTGGGTTACAGGCAGGCCACACAGACCTCCGGGGCCCCAGGAGCGGTGGGGAGCAGGGAGGCTTTGTGGGAGGGAGTCTCAGAATTTCTGGCATCTTTAACCCGCCGCACCTGGCGGGACTGGGGCCCGACTGTCAGGCCTTGAATGCCAAACCACGAGGGTCTGGGGGCCGTGGGATCACCGGGGGCTTCAGTTGAGCGGGGAGAAGCCGGCATCCGGAGCCCGGCCTGAGGAGAGCCCTCTGCAGGCAGGCAGCCTGGCCCGGAGCCCCTCTGTCCACCCACCCTTCCTGCCTCGGCACCGACCCCACCTCGGGCCCCGCCCTTTGCACTGCCTTCCAGTTTCATTGCTTAATTGCGCTCAGATACTTGATTGTGCGGCTTTCCTTGCTCCTTTATCGATCCCCGAGGGCAAAGTTTGGTCTCTGGGCTCCATGTGGGGGATGGGGAAGCAGAGCCTGCAGGCCAGGTGGCCTCAGTGGGTGCCCGCGCTGCCTGGCCGTGGGACCTGGGGAACGTGGCTTGCTGTTGGTTTCTGAGCCTCAGTTTCCCCATCTGTCGTCCCCCAAGAGTGGGACGAGGTGAGGATGTGCCCAGAGGTCCTGAGGCAGAGCCTTGCATGCTGCGTTTAGACTCCAAGTTCACGCGTACGGCCTTGAAGAGCGCCCATGTGATTCATTGCTTTCTGTGGTTCTCGACGCTCAAGAGCAGGAAGCAGGCCCAGAAGGAGATGACGTGCCCAGGGCCACACAGCGGCACATCAGAGTCCGAATGTGACATGCTTTGGGCCACTTGCCCGTGAAGGGGTGCTCAGTACCCCTCCACTCCACTGCCCCTGGTGCTCTGAGAATCTGCTGTCCTGGTGGCCTCCAGGCGGGCCCAGGGACACCCTGTCAGGGAGGAGGTCTCCTGTCCTCTGCCGCCCAGCCGTGGCCACAGTGGTTGAGAGAAGAGGGGCCTTTAGGGTGGCAGGTGCAATAAGGGTGCCCCTCACGCCCCCCCCCCACTTGAGCCAAGGTGCACCTGTGCTACAAGGCACAGCCCATGTGTCACCTGGTGACACCTTCCTTGGATCCTGCTTACAGTGACACGCCCCCTTCCCCTCGCCCTACCTCACTTAAAGTACGTGGCATGATCCACGCACAAGGGCAGGGCTCTGGGTCTGTGAGCTCTCTGCACCTGGGTGGCCGTCGGCTCCCAGGCCGCTGGGTGAGTGGACGGAGGGACACATGGCAGAGAGGCAGGTGGCCTGGACAGAGGCTGCTCCCACCTCCAGTCGAAGACCAGGCTCCTTCCTGGAAGGAACGGCTGCCTTGAGTGGGCAGCCATGGTCGGACAGCAAGTGGGGCAGTTACTGTCCCGAGTTGGGGTCGGTAGCCCATGCTCTCCTCCTCTTCCTGGCCCTGTGGCTCCAGGCAAGACCCTCAACTTCTCTGGGCCTCGGTGTCCTCATGCATGAAGTGGGGAAAGCCTGAGCCCTTGGCCGCCGTTTGCCGTTCGCCCACTGTGCAATTCCTATGCTCTCCTGCCCCACCGGCTTTCGAGGACAAGGGCGATATTGACAGCTTGTCCCAAACCTTTTCTATTTCCTCCAACATCATTCTTTTTTTTTTTTTTAAGTTTTACGTATTTATTTTGAGAGAGAGAGAGAGAGAGAGAGAGAGAGAGAGAGAGAGAAGATCCCAAGCAGGCTCTGCACTGTCAACACAGAGCCCAACGTGGGGCTCGAACCCGTGAACCGCGAGATCATGACCTGAGCCGAAATCAGGAGTCAGATGCTAAACTGACTGAGCCACCCAGGCGCCCCCTACCAACATCATTATTAACGGAGCACTCAGAACATTTAAGGGAGAGAGTCCTGTGGCCCAGCTCAGGAGACGGGTGACCAGCAAGGGGACACACAGCCTGAGCACCTGGAACCTGAGTCCCCCTGGGAGGTTGGGCTGGCTCCTCCCTGGCGCCGTGCTCTGGGGCGAGGCCCTACTTGCCCAACTGCGGAATCGACAAGATGCATGGGTTTCCCTCTTCTTTTTCTTTGTTATTCTTCTCTGCAGCTGAACCTTTTCCCTCCCGAGTGAAATCGTGGGCGGAGGTCGATGCACGGGGCAGGCGAGGTGGCCCTGCAGGGTGGAGGGAGGCCTGGCTGCTGGGGCCCAGGCTTTCTAGGGGCCCCTCTGCTGCAGAGATGCAAGGCTTGTTCCCGGGCTGAGACAGCGGACAGTGGGTGTGTCTGTGGGCACAATGGGCCCCCAAATAGAAACTGTGGATGGAGTTCGGGTTTCTGCTCTCCACCTCCCTGGGGCCCACTTGTGTTTCTCCTGCGTTTCCCCTGCGGCTGCCTCATTGTTGTGATGTTGGCAAAGGCTTGCTTTTGCTTCCTTCTCTGTCCGGAACAGGATGCGCCTCAGACGCTGAGAGCATTTCTATGGCCTCTGGTCCAGGGGTCGGTGGCATCGGAGGGGGGCGGGGGAGGGGAGGCCTGGGGGAGGCAGGTGGCAGCGGCCAGGACTCAGGAGGTTCCAAGCATTTTGTGAATGGGCAGTGAGCCATTTTATTTTCTTTCCGGGAGAGTCAGGAGCAAACCAACCTGAATTTCATGTCTTAGGACAATGCAGCACGTTGGAGGGCTGGAGAATCTCAGAGACCTCACTTCTCTGCTGCCTCTTAGTCCAAGGTTCTTATCACCTCCTTTTCCCCCGTGCCTGGTACCTCTGGTTTTCAAAATTCTTCTGCAACAACTGTGCTTAAAATGAAATGCAATTTTTTCTTTCTTTCTTTTTTTTTTTTTTTTTTTTTTTTTTTTTTTTTACCAAAAGGCTCAGGTAGGAAAATCAAAAGACCCCTAAATGCTAAGCAGTTTGGAATAGGAAAAAGTCTGAAATTCCAGCTGGATCCATTTTCTGAAATGTATTTCGTGTAATCTCGCCCCACGGTTACACAGTGAGAATAAGATTTCCCCAGCTGCACACACCGGGGGGAGTCAGGCGTATTGTTATCCTCCCTTAAAGATTTAGCACAGAAATCTTAGTCACAAATATTGCAGTTAAATAAATCAGTCGTATGTTAAAGGAATCCTGCAGTCAGGAAACCAATTTAACTTTGTGAAAGGAAGTCATTTGCACATTTACGTGACCGCGGGGCATCTCTTACCTGTTACATTTTGTAAGGCACAGCACCCCAGACGAATTTTCCTTGGAAGACAGTTTTGGGAAGGCTGTCTCTAATGAAAGAAGGAAGATGAGGACATTTAAAGGTCCTTCAGCAGAACAGTGAAACCTGGAGGAAGATGAGATTCCGTCTTACTTTCTGAAGAAGAGCAAGCATCTTCCATCAGTTCAGACTCTGTCGAAAGGGCTAGAAAAACGGTTTCAAAGTGGGTTAAAGCACAGAAGGGAATTTAAAATTTTTTGATGTTTATTTTTGAGAGAGAGCTAGAGAGAGAGAGAGAGAGAGAGAGCGGGGGAGGGGCTGAGAGAAGGGAGACAGAATCCGAAGCAGGCTCCAGGCTCTGAGCTGTCTGCACAGAGCCCGACGTGGGGCTCGAACCCATGAATTGTGCGATCATGACCTGAGCCGAAGTCGGACGCTTAACCGGCTGAGCCACCCAGGCGCCCCAAAAGCAAAGAAGGGAATTTAATATTTCACAACACCGAAGAGTCCGGGGTGGACCGGGTTAGGACACTGCCAAGGTACCTGCACCCCCATGCTGCCCCCTGTTCTCGGGGAGCCCCGTGTGCTGTCTGGAAGCTCATCCCCTGGGGCAGGGCAGCTGATGGCGGTGGGAATCTCCAGCCATTCCTGTTGTCGGGACAGATGGCCGTGGGAGAGAGGGAGAGAGCTCCCTCTGTGGTGGAAAGACGAGGGGGCCCCGCTTTGGGTCCAGCGAGTTGGGAATGGGGGCAGCGTGGACCCTTAAGAGGAACTGAAGAATGTTGCTGTTAGAAGACAGAATGGATGCTGGGGGACGGGGACACACAACCAAAATGCCAGAATGATCTCTAGGGCGTTTCCCTGGTCCGTTTTCCTTTGTGCTGGGGGTGCTGGGAGTCAGGGGTGGGGAACCAACTCTTAGAACATGAGCTAAAGATCTGAACGCTGACCCTGAGAGAGGCAGACAGGAGGAGTGGGGGGGTGTTGGCCGGGTTCCCCTACTGCACCGGACAAGTTCGAGAGAGACCCATTGTTGGCGGGCGGACAGGAAGGCCGAGGCTCTTAGAAGAAAGAGTATGTCTGGCTGCTGAACCCCCTTGGGTTGGAATGTGGCCTTGGTCATTGGCATGAGTGGGAACCCCCTGAGGGCGACCCCAGCCCTCCTTCTTCTCCTTCCAGCTCTCTGAGAATCTCTGTGTCTACACATGATCACACGACCCCTGGCCTCTGTGGCTTGGTCCTAAGATGCTCCTTATTTCTGGTGCCGGCTGAGAGGTGGCACATAGTCCGAGGTGGTCGTCCCAGTGCCTCCAATTCTCCCCACCCACAGCAGTCGTGGCATGCAGCCTCGATCTGTGCGTGTCAATTCCTTTTTTAACCCTGACCCCCTTCATCCATTCTCCCAGCTCCCCCACCCACCCCCACCCCGCCATTTGTGTTTTGTGACCGGAAAGTAAGCCCTTGGGAGGCAGGGTGCTTGACAACAGTCGGGTGTCCCCAGTGCCCGGCACAGAGTCGCCCCTTGTGACGTTCAGTCTAGTTGCTGAGTGGCTGGAATCGTGGGGCATGCAGGCTGGGCGCTGGAGACGCAGGGTCCTTATCCTGTGAAAATTCACGTCGCCGGGGGCCTCCGCGGACGTGATCGGGTGGGGAAGATGAGGTGCCGAGAGGTTGGCCAGCCTGGCGGAGGTCAGGGCCTGAAGTGGCCTGCTCTCTTCCCGTTGTTCCGCAAGTGACCGGTCCCGCACGGAGTGTTCAATGGAGCCTCCCCCAGACTGGACCGCGTGCACATCCTGGGGGGCTGCCCCCCGCTCCCTGCAGTGGGTTGGATCTCCCCCCTGACTCCAGAGAGATCCAGAGAGCTTGTGTCCACGCGTCCCCCCCACCGCAATCTGGCATACACCTGAGCGTCCCCCACGGGGCCGTGGGCTCCTCAGAAGTGGGACTGTCGTCCCTGCACCTGACACTCGTGTGGGGCACTCAGCATGCGAGTCGAGTGCATGCTGTGTTGGGGGTGGGGGCCTCCGAGGCCGTTGTGCAGCGTATTCCTGGGGGCCGTGTCCCCAGATTGGAGGCCGCCGGGTTCTGGTGTGGGGGGGTGAGGGGAGCTGAGGCACCAGCAGTGGGAAGTGTGCTCCCGTGGGTCTGCTCTTTACCCTGCTGCTCTCGGGGGTACGGAAGTACCGAGACACTGACTTAGGGTCCTTTTTTAAAAATGTTAACAGCTAGGGAGGGGCCCCTGGGCGGCTCGGCTCAGGTGGTGAAGCGTCCGACTTCCGCTCAGGTCACGATCTCCCAGCGCGTGGGTTCGGCCCGGCGTCGGGGTCGGTGCTGATGGCTCAGAGCCTGGAGCTGCTTCAGATTCTGCGTCTCGCTCTCTCCCTGCCCCTCCCCCGCTCACGCTCTGTCTCTCTCTCTCAAAAATAAATAAATGTTTAAAAACAATTTTAAATGTCAACAGCTTTATTGAGATGTAACTCACATGCCATGTAATTCACCCATTTAAAGTATGCAATGCAGGGGCGCCTGGGTGGCTCAGTCAGTTAAGCATCTGACTTCAGCTCCGGTCATAGCCTCATAATTTGTGGGTTTGAGCCCCGCATCGGGCTCTGTGCTGGGCAGCTCAGAGCCTGGAGCCTGCTTCAGATTCTCTCTCTCTCTCTCTCTCTCTCTCTCTCTCTCTTTCCCTCTCTCTGTCTCTCTGCCCCTCCCCCCTCATACTCTGTCCCTCAAAAATGAATACACGTTTAAAAAAAATGCAATGCAGTGGTTTTTGGTACATTTACACATATGTGCAACCATCACAATTTTAGAATATTTCTATCATCCTGAAAGGAAACCCCATACCCTTCAGCTACTCCCTTCCTATCCTCCCATCCCCCAGCCCTAAGAAACCACAAATCCACCTTCTGTCTCTATAGATTTCTTGTTCTGGACATCTTATATAATGGAATCAGGCCATATTTATCCTTTTGTGTCTGGTCTCTTCGCTTAGCGTAGTAGTTCGAGGTTCATCTGTGTTGTGACATGTGCCAATACTTTGTTTCTTTTCATGGCTGAATTATACTCTACCGTAGAAATATAACCACATTTTGTTCTCATGCATGTGTTGACGGACATTGGTGTTGTTCCCACCTTTTGGTTATTATGAACAGTGCTGCTGAGAACGTTGCGTAAGAGTCTGTGTGTGGCCGTATGTTTTCATAGCTCTTGGGCGTATGTATACTCAGGAACTGAGTTTCCGGGTTACCGGAACATATGATAAACCATGTGATAAACATATGATAACCGTATGTTTAATCATTTGAGAAACGGCCAGACTGCTTTCCAAAGCACTGAATTCCCAACAGCAATGTGGGTTTTGATTCTCCAAATCCTTGTCGGCACTTGTATCGGTCTGACTTTTTGATTCCAGAAATCTTAGCGGGTACCAAGCGGTATCTTACTGTGCTTTTGATTTGTATTTCTCCAATAACTAATGATGTTGAGCATCTTTTCGTGTGTTTTATTGGTCCTTTATATATCTTCTTCAGATACATGTGTATTCGCATCCTTTGCCCATACTTTAGTTGGGTTATATGTCTTTCTATTGAATTGGAAGAGTTCTTTATATATTCTAGATACAAATGCTTTATCAGTAAACTTATTTGCAAATATTTTCACCCATTTTGTGGGTTGTCTTTTCGTTTTCTTGTCTGTGTCCCCGAAGGACAAGTCGTCCAATTTATCTTATCTGGTTGTTTGGGCTTTTGGTGTCCTGGCTAAGAATCCTTTGCCAAATCCAAAATTAATGAAGATTTAGCCCTGTGTGTTTTTTTTTTTCCTAAGAGCTTTATAGATTTAGCTTTTACATTTAGTTCTCTGACCCATTTTGAGTTAATTTTTGTATACGATGTGAGGTGGGGGCCCAGCTTCATTCTTTTGCGTGTGGCTTATCCAGTTTTGTCCCAGCACCATTTGTTGAGAAGATATTCTTTCCCTATCTTGGCACACTTATTCAACATCAGTTGACCAAAGATGTGTGAGTTTATTTATGGATTCCTGGTTCTGTTTCATTGATCTGTATGTCTGTCCTTGGGCCAGTACCACACGGTCTTGGTTATTATTGATTTGTAGTAAGTTTTGAAATTGAGATGTGAGTCCTTATGTTGTCCTCCTTCAGGATTGTTCTGGCTATCCTGGGTCCTCTGCCATTCCATATGAAATTTATTATTTTTTTAAATTTTTATTTAGAGAGAGACAGGTGCACAAATGGGGACCAGCAGGTAGAAAGAGAGAATTCCAAGCAGGCCCCATGCTGTCAGTGTGGAGCCCAATGTGGGGCTCAAACCCCCTAACCGTGAGATCATGACCTGATCTGAAACCCAAGAGTTGGACACTTAACCAACAGAGCCACCCAGGCACCCCCCCCCACCCATGTGAAATTTAGAATCAGCTTGTCAATTTCTGCAAAGAAGTAAGCTGGGATTCTGATGGGGGGATGTACTGAATCTCTAGATAAGTTCGGGGAGTGTTGCCATTTTAACGACGTTAAGTCTTCTGATCCATGAACATGGGATATTTCCCCAATATTTAGATTTTCTTTTTTTTTCTACAGTATTTTGTAGCTTTCCAAGTATAAGTTCTGTCCTTCTTTTGTTAAATTCGTTCCTGTTCTATTCTTTTTGGTGCTCTTGCTAATGGAATTGTTTTCTTTTTTAAAAAAATTTAAATGTTTATTTATTTTTGAGTGAGAGAAAGAGAGAGAGCAAGCAGGGGAGGGGCAGAGAGAGGGAGACACAGAATCCAAACCAGGCTCCAGGCCCTGAGCTGTCAGCACAGAGTCCAACGCGGGGCTCGAACTCACAGACCGTGAGATCACGACCTGTGCCGAAGTCGGATGCTTAAACGACTGAGCCACCCAGGCGCCCCTGGAATTGTTTTCTTAATTTCATTTTTGGATTTTTCATTGCAAATGTATGGAAATACAGCTGAGTTTTGTATATTGATCTTATCTTATTAATGTAGTACATCATATCAATAAAATGAAAAGCAAAAATCAGCAATCTTGCTGAACTGTTCATTTTTTTAGTGGAACCCTTAGGATCTTCTATATATAAGGTAATGACATCTGCAAATAGAGATAGTTTTCTGTCTTCTTTTCTAATCTCACACTTCTTTCTCTCGCCTTATTGCCCTGTTTAGAGCCTCTAATATACTGCTGAATAGCAATGGTCACGGTGGGCATCGTTGTCTCAGTCCTGATCGTAGGGAGAAAGCATCCAGTCCTTTACCATTGACTATGATGTTAGCTGTGAGGGTTTTTTTTGTTGTTTTTTTTTTTTAATGTTTACTTTGTTTTATTTTTGAGAGAGAGCGAGCAGGGAAGGGGCAGAGAGAGAGAGAGGGAGAGAGACACAATTCCAAGCAGACTCTGCACGGTCAGCACAGAGCCCCACATGGGGCTCAAACCCATGAACCGTGAGATCATGACCTGAGCCGAGATCAAAAGTCAGGTGCTTAACCACTGAGCCACCCAGGCACCCTAGCTGTGAGGTTTTTTTTTTTTTTTTTTTAACAGATAACTCTAGTTCCCTTCTACTCCTGGATTCTTTAGTGTTTCTGTTATGAAAGCGTGTTGGATTTTGTCAAGTACTTTTTCTGTGTCACTTGAGAAAAGCCTGATTTTTGCTTTTTATTTTATTGATATGATGTGCTACAGGCGTTGATTTTCAGATGGTAAACCAACCTTGCATTCCTGAGATAAATCCCACTTGGTCATGACGTATAATTCTTTTTATTCTTTATGTTGCTGGATTTGGTTAGCTAGTATCTTGTTGTTTTTGAGGGGAGGGGGTTGCATTCATGTCCATTAGGGCCGCTGATCTCTATCTTTCTTCTCTTGTGAAGTTTGTCTGCTTTTGATGTCCGGGCCAGTACCTGCTTTATAGGACAAGTCGGGAAGTGTTCCCTCTTCTTCTGTTTTTTTGGATGAGTTTGTGAGAATTGGTATTGATTCTTGAAATGTTTATAGAAGTGGGCAGTGAAGCCATCTGGGTCTGGGTTTTCCTGTGCGCGAGTAATATTTTGATTACGAATTCAAGCTCTTGCCTGCTTATAGGCATTTCGGATTGTCTCTTTCTTTCAGATCTTCCAGATCTTTCTGGAGTAGGTTTTGGTAGCGTGTGTCTCTCTAGTGGCTTAGATCCTGATGACCATGTTCTTTGTGGCCTTTCAGTCCTTGTTGGCATTGACTGAGTTCTCCCTACGTGCCAGGCATCTTTCTGTGCATTAGCTCATGCAGTTTTTAGACACCGTTGATCAACTAGGTAGCGTTATTACCATCTCCACTCCACATACCTAGAAACTGAGGCAGAGAGAAGTTCACTGGTGGGTCAGGGTCACACAGCCAGGCAGTAGAGGGAACAGTAGAGCTAGGATTGGAGCCCGGGTCGGGGCGCCTGGGTGGCTCGGTCGGTTAAGCGTCCGACTTCGGCTCAGGTCACGATCTCGCGGTCTGTGGGTTCGAGCCCCGCGTCGGGCTCTGTGCTGACAGCTCAGAGCCTGGAGCCGGCTTCCGATTCTGCGTCTCCCTCTCTCTCTGACCCTCCCCCATTCATGCTCTGTCTCTCTCTGTCTCAAAAATAAATAGACATCAAAAAAAAAAAAAGGATTGGAGCCCGGGTGGTCTGGCCACACAGCCGTCTATGCTGTCCCTCTCCCTGCTCTCCCGAGGCCCTTCTGTGTGCTAGAAGCTGGGAGGACAAGAATAGGTCAGGCCTGGTCATTGCCCAAGTCACCGCCCAGAGACCCCAACCTACGAGAAGGAGGTATCTTATGTCTGACGTGAGCAAGGGGTTGGGGAAGTTCTATGTCTCCTCTCTCCCAAGTGCTCAGCGGAAGGGCCTCCCAGAGAACCTTAACCCAGGATGCTGGTGCCCCACCCGGCACGAGTTTGGAGCCGGGGGATCGTGGCCCCAGGCTTTTGTCACGGCTTGGGGAAACGGAACGGCAGAGATGACAGGGCGTGGCCAAGTCACAGGGCCGCTCAGCGGCAGAGGCCCGCCGGGACCAGACTTCTTCCCTGCTCTCCTGCCACCCAGTACTTTCCCCAGGAGAGCTGGCGCGTGTCCCAGTGAGACAGGAGGAACTGTGGTAGAAGGCGTCTGTGTGGACTGGAGATGTTCTCGCCTGGCATTCGGGGCACGGGGCTGGTCACCGAGCGCGTTGGCTGCTCAGGACTGACCCTGGGAGGCTGGAAATGGCGGGGCCTTTGTAGCCAGCTGACCTGCACCCAGGCGAGGTGTGGTGGCATTGATCATGCGGTGTGGCCGTGGTGTGTGTCCTGGAGGGCAGGGACCCGCGGAGAGGGGCGTGGGCCGGGGGAGCGCCTACTCGGGCTCCAGAGCCCCCCTGACCGGCGGGGGCTCGCTCACTGCATTCCCACAGTCTCCTATAAGCCCCTGTAATTCATGAGGGCGTCTGGAAAGCACAGAGCATGGGTTTAGGGATTGGCGTTTTGGGCAGCCATCTTGCTTCGGCTCGTGGAACCGTGGCCAGGGTCCCTGAGTGTGTTTGCTCCTCTTGTCAACTGAGGGTTAGAATGGGCTTTCCCTGCTAGGACCGTTGAAAGGGCAGGATCATAAAATGATGACTGGACACAAAGCTTCTAGCACATCCTGCTGCCAGCCGTTTACCGGGTTTCACAAAGGTGACCTTGGGGAGGACCTTTGACCCTATCTGGGGCTTGACCTCCTTGAGTGTCAAAGCCGGCTTACCGAGCACAAGATAACTTCGCTAAGATCGTCGATTTGAAAGTGTCTTTTAAAACTATGGGACGTGGTTGAAAAAAAAAAAATTTAAAAAAAAAAAAAAAAAGGGGAGCCTGGGTGGCACAGTCGGTTAAGCGTCCGACTTCAGCCAGGTCACGATCTCGCGGTCCGGGAGTTCGAGCCCCGCGTCGGGCTCTGGGCTGATGGCTCAGAGCCTGGGGCCTGTTTCCGATTCTGTGTCTCCCTCTCTCCCTGCCCCTCCCCCATTCGTGCTCTGTCTCTCTCTGTCCCAAAAATAAATAAACGTTGAAAAAAAAAAAATTTAAAACTATGGGACGTGGGGCGCCTGGGTGGCTCAGTCGGTTGAGCGTCCGACTTCGTCTCCGGTCACGATCTCACGGTTCGTGGGTTCGAGCCCCGCGGCGGGCTCTGTGCTGACAGCTCGGAGCCTGGAGCCTGCTTCGGATTCTGTCTCCCTCTTTCTCTGCCCCTTCCCTGCTCACACGCTGTCTCAATCTCAAAAATAAATAAAGAATTTAAAAATATGGGGCGAGGCAAGCTCAGAGGACTTTTAGGGCAGTAAAACATCTCTGTATGATGCTGTAATGGTGGGTATACGTCATTATATCCTTGTCGAGACCCCCAGAGCGTCCACCGCCAAGAGTGAACCCTAATGCAAACTGTGGATTGGGAGTGATAACGTGTGTTTGTGTGCGTTCACCATCTGTAATAAACATGCCCCGTCTGTAGTGGGGCGTGTTGATCGCGGGGAAGGCTGTGCGTGGGGGGCACAGGGGTGCCGGAACTCTGTGCTTTCTGCTCCGATTTGCTGTGAACATGAGACTGCTCTAAAAATAAAATAAAGTCTCTTTTGGGGTGCCTGGGTGGCTCAGTCGGTTAAGCGTCCGACTTCAGCTCAGGTCACGATCTCGAGGTCCGTGAGTTCGAGCCCCACGTCGGGCTCTGGGCTGACGGCTCAGAGCCTGGAGCCTGCTTCCGATTCCGTGTCTCCCTCTCTCTCTGCCCCTCCCCCGTTCATGCTCTGTCTCTCTCTGTCTCAAAAATAAATAAAAAAACGTTAAAAAAATTTTTTAAAAATAAAAAAAATAAAGTCTCTTTTAACAAATTCACATTATATAATGAAATAAAGTATATACACAAAGTACCGTGTGTGTGTGTGTGTGTGTGTGTGTGTGTGTGTGGTTCTCTCTCAAAGCACAGTGACCTTCCAGTGAGAATTTCTGATGGGAAGACGATGTATGGCTTTTCTCTTCCGTGTCTTAAATCCCAGCCCTGAACTTAAATAATGTAATCGGCACGTACGTTCTGTATTGCTGCGACAGGGTAGAATTTTAACGGAGCGAAGTGCACTCTGCTTTCAATAATGTCCATGTGATGAGTTTGGGGGCACTCACTGGTCAAACACCGATTATTTATTGAGCGCCTGTTGCGTACCGGCAGCACAGAAGTGAAGACAGTGCCTTCCCGCCCTCCTGGAGCTCACGGTCCATGGGGAGCAGATCCAGCCCTTTATTTCGCAGGAGCAAAGGAGCGAGGGGGGCCCCCCGGGTACCTGCACGGCCCGGGGGCCCTGTTCTCTGGGGGTGAAGGAGCTACTTGGCCCCGGTCCTCGGGACCACTGCAGTGAGGGCGTATAAACGGTGACCATTGTAGGAGATGACCGTGTGTTCTGAGAAAATAGCCGAGAAACGTGTTTGGATCCGGAAGACAAATGGGCTGGCAGGTGCGGAGACAGCGTGAGAGGGCACTGGAGATCGAAAAGGAGCCAGCCGGTGGGGGGAGGCCGTGTGGCCCCGGGTGTGAGAGCCCAGGACTGCCCGGGCTCCGTTCTCGCTCTGCCACAGTTTCCCCATCTGTACTAAGGTGATGCCCACCTCATAGGTTGATGGGAGGATTAAATAGGTTAGCGCAAATAGATGATGCACAGAAAGCTTTTCGTACGGCACCTGGCAACGGGCAGTTGGTGGCCACGAGGATGTTATAATTACACTTCATCGTCATGTACAGGGTGTAGCCGAAAGGGGTGAAGGAGGAGGTCGGCCGTCAGTGAGCCACGCATGCAGGGTGTTTGGAATGTGCCAGAAACTGGTGGTGGTGGTGGAAGGCGGGGATTGGTCGGGGCACCCAGGATGCCCGTGGTGCGTGGGCGTGTCTTCCCGTCGTGACCCTGTGACTCCGGGAACCGTTGGCTAGAGGTTGGCGATGCCATCTGACCTTTCTTGCGGGCAGGACGGGAGCTTGGCTGGTGGAGCCCCCGTGAGCCCGCCCCGTGCACAACCCTCAGGGCCCTTACGGTGACCCTGTGGGCCAGAGCGTCGGGTCGGGCCGCAGGCGGCGTGGTGACGGGCCGCAGTGACTCAGTGATGCAGCCAGAGCCCGAGCCCCGGGTGTGCAGACCACAGAGGCCGTGGCCAAGGGCCACACCCGGCGTTTGCGCCAGCTTGCGATAGCCGGTGACCTCACCCAAGGGGTGGCCGGGGTCCCACTGGGAGACTCGTCCCATCAGTATGGTGGGGACTTTCCTCCCTCCCAGTGCTCATGGCCCCGGCCTCAGTGGCTCCCAGGAACCCAGGGCTTTCCTGTGCTTAGTGTGGGGCTTGGAAAAGCTATACTTCCCCCCGGTAAGTGCACAGAAGCAACCGGAAAGGCAGTGGGCTCTGGGCCAGGGGTGTCTGCACCCTAAGTGACCTGTTGTTCCTCCCTTCCAGGGCATGGTCTAGCGGCCCAGACAAGGACGTGGAACCAGCCCCCGGAGTTTCTGGTCCCGGCTGTCTCCGCCTCCGCTTGGCCTTGGGTAAGTCACTTTGGGAGGCCACGTGGGTCTGGAAGCAGGTGAGGACGGGCGGGCGGGGAGGGGGGGCTTCTACCACTCTGTGGGGTCTTGCCTGCGGCTGGTGGACGGGGATTTCACCCAGCTCAGTGGGAAGAGCAGGGAAGACCAGAAGTCGGGGAGCAGGGGACAGCCTGCCCAGGACACCTGAGGTGGTCAGGAACCTGAGGCTCTGAGATGGAAAGAACCCACCCAGGTCCCGTGATCAGCTCGGCTCTCGCCCTAAGCTGGCCCGTCTTTCTCGTAGGTCCTTTGACCTCGGGTGCTTTGATTTGGGAATGTATCCAGTGACGGGAATAGGGCATTCCCGAAAGCTCCCACCTCCTAGGTCCTGCCCACCTCCCCCTCCCACAGAGGGGAAAGAGCTGCCTTCCCAGGGCCCCGGGGCCGAGCCTCCCCACCCCCACCTCCCTTCGCCCCCAGCCCTCCCCATGGTCCCACTGGGGCCTCTGAAAGCTTGGTGCAAACGCTGCCCCCTTCTCTGGCCCCACCTGTGTCCTTCCAGGCTTTTCTCTGCCCTCTCGTGGACTTCCCCCAGCCCCTCCACTCTGCCGCCCTTCCCGCCTCCCCAAAAGACTGACCACGGGAACCCCTTTCTCGCTCACAGCCCCGTGATCCTCTTGTCCACCAGCACGGCAAGGCCCTGACCAGGCCCGGCCCCCCAGACCCGGAGCCCAGCTGCTCTCCCCTCGGTCAGGGGGTCAAGTCCACAGTAATTAGCATGCCCTGCCAACTCTTGGTCTCTTTGAATCCACCACCCTCCTGGCCCCCTCTCAGGCCACCGCCCGCTTTGGGTTCTAGGCAGGATCCCGGGGAAGCGAAATGCCTGTGATGTTCGAACGCCGTCCTGACCCCAGGGCTGCACCTGTTACCTGTCCTCTGTCCTCTAGAGGCACTCTGGAGGGCCTCTGTGCTACCTGTTGGCTCCCCCGCCAGGAGGTGCTGGCTGGGCACTGAACAAGCCCTCCTGGGGGCCCAGGTCCCCGCTGCCTCTGCTGTGGCGTCTGTCGTTCTTGCCGGGCTCCGTGTTCGGCTCTGTTCCCGAGTGAGGAAGTAGGTGGTGAGTGGGAGAAAGGCCTCTGGCTTTGGGTTTGTGTCCTCCAGATCCTACTGGGTGCACTTAACAGCCTCCCCAAGTCCAAGTCTCCTCTGTAAGAGGATTAGTCACACGTCCCTCTTGGGGTGGTTGTAAGAGTGGAGGCCGCGGGGGTGGGGGTTGGGGGGGAGCCTCAGCCTCAGCCTCACGGCCCTTCTTCCTCTTCCTCCTCCCCGGCTTCTGGTAATTAGGACAGTGTCTGTCATTAGTCATCAGCCCTGCCCTGCCCTGCCCTGCCCTGCCCACCCCAGTGCTGTGAGCACCAGTTGAGGCCAGGGGTGTGGGGTCTGTTGCCAAAGACAGAAGGAGGCAGCACGGGGGAGGGGCCAGGCCCAGCCCGGGAGAGCCCACCTTCTAGATCCTAGAAGCATGTAATTCTCACCTTCCCACCCGGAAGGAATCCCCTTTAACGCTCAGCCGCGAGGCTAAGATTTGCACCCCAGACCTATTGAAGTGTGTGTATTTCCACCCTAATAAAGCCCCTTAAGGTTGCTGGGTGCCCAGCACGAGAGCCGGCGTGCCCGAGGGGGCAGCAAGGCCGGGAGGCAGGTGCCAGGCTGCTGCTTCCCTTTGAGCGGACGTGAGCGTTAGCAGGTCAGACCGGCAGACTCCCAGCAGCCCCCAAACGTCGTCGCTTTCAGACCAGGCCCAGACACCCCCGCACTTCTCCTTGCTGACTGTCCCCCGAGGAAGCCCGCATCCCCCGGGTGGGGGGGGGGGCCCGCCTCGCTTGTGTGGATGTTGGGGGTGTGCCCTCTGCCTTGGTCTTCCTGAGGGAGGAGTGTTTCTCCCACCACCCTGCCCTTCCTTCTCTCATCCGTCCTGTTCCCCCTTGTGAACGTGCTCCCAGGGTTGGGACCATGCTCCTGGGGGTTGGGACCGTGCTCCCTGGGATTGGGACCGTGCTCCCTGGGATTGGGACCGTGCTCCCGGGGTTGGGACCGGAGCCCCAGGCGGGGCCTCTGCCTCAGGGGATAGATTAGTGTGGAAGGTGCTGCCTTCACCAGCTTCCCCTCCTTCCTTCCTCGGCTCTATGGGAGCTGCAAGATGGGAGGGGGAAAATCTGGCTCTGTGCTCCCTGGACGTTGCCTGTGTGCAGGCACGCCTCGGAGACCCTGCAGATTCGGTTCCAGAGCACCGCAGTCAGGCAAATATCCCAATAAAGCGAGTCAATGAATGTTGTGGTTTCCCAGTGCATATAAAAGTTATGTTTATACAATACTGTAGTCTACTGAGTGTGAAATAGCATTAAGTCTAAAAAAACCCACCAGTGTATATACCTTAATTTAAAAATACCGGGGCACCTGGGTGGCTCAGTCGGTTAAGCGTCCGACTTCGGCTCAGGTCATGATCTCGAGGTCTGTGAGTTCGAGCCCCGCGTCGGGCTCTGTGCTGACAGCTCAGAGCCTGGCGCCTGCTTCGGAGTCTGTGTCTCGCCCTCTCTCTGACCCTCCCCCACGTGCTCTCTTTCTCTTTCAGAAATAAATAAACGTTCAAAAAAATTAAAAGACTACTTCATTACTGGAGCCCCTGGGTGACTCAGTCGGTTAAGTGTCCGGCTCTTGATTTCAGCTCAGGTCATGATCTCACGGGTCGTGAGATTGAGCCCTGCGTGAGCTCTGCTATCAGCACAGAGCCTGCTGGAGATGCCTCTCTAAAAAAAACCAAAACAAAACAAAACAAAAAAACAAGAAAATATTGCTAAAAAAATGCTAATCATCCTCTAAGCTTTCGGGGAGTTGTAATCAGTGATCACAGATCACCGTAACAAATATCATAATAAGGAAGCAGTTTGTCCTTTAAGTAGTGACACGGCCCCCCCCCCCGCCCCCACGAAAATTTCATGGTTGCTGCTCACAGAGATTTGGTTCACCACAGTTCTTCTGGAAGATGTTAGGTTGACTGGGGCATGGAGATTTGGGATTTTGCAGAAGAGGACGGGAGAGCGTGATCCCGGGCTAACCTCCCCTCTGGGTGTTGGGCTTGTCGCCCCCCTAAAGTGTTGCCTAGTCTGCGGGTTCCAGCTGGGTCCCGCGGAGAGCCGTTCTCCAGGCCTTTCTGAGGTAGTGGCCGCTGCAGTTTGGAGGCAGGACGCTAGGAAAGGGGAAATCCTTCCTGTGTTGCCAGTTGAGGGTTATTTTTACAGGGACTTGGGATGACTTTGCAATATCACTTCCCGTGGGCGTCCCCTTCACCCCTCAACCACAGGGGCAGACCCTGCATCACAAGCGTTGTGGGCAAATGCCGGCGACGGTGCATGCACCTGCACAGACACACACACACACACACACACACGCACACACACATCGTGAGCCTGCAGACTTGGCTTGGCATTCTGATGGGGGCGGCGGGGGCGGGGGGTGTGATGGGGGCGGCTGTTGTCCTGACCCGAATCAGCACTGCCAGCATCGGGCAGGAACTCACTGCCCGTCGGCATCTCTGAGCCTCTGCCTCAGGTGGGTCTCTCGTTGCGTCTCGGAGATGAAAGGCAGAGACAAATAGGAAGGGAGCCGTCCCTGCCAGTGAGTCTGTGCTCAGCGCCCAAAGGGCGGGACACAGAGGGAGCCTCCGCAGTGAATGAACGGATGGGTGATCGAGCCGTGTCCCCACGATCTCGCCGCTTGCTGGCACCTGGGCTGGGGCCCCCTGAGCCCGGTCTGAGCCCACACAGGGCCTCCCTTCTCCGCGACACAGGCGTCTCAGGGCGGCCCGCACCGATCCTCTCTTCCCAAGGCCCAGATTTCCGGACCAGCCCAGACTGCACGTGTTCTGTCCTGTGGCCCCCTTGACATTCCTGGACCTGACAGGCCGTATGTGCGGGTTTCTAGCTGAGAAGGACGGCCTGGGAACATACTTAACAAAGGTCTGCTCTGGTGGCTGTGTCTGGGGCCTCATAGCGTGTCCAGGAGACTGGCTCTTTCTCTGAAGTTAGAGACTATCTGGGTCGGAAAGTCACGGACGGGAAATTTGGAGGCCTGGAATGCCAGGATGATGGACTCCGTGGGCCGCAGATCACTGTGGAAGGGCTGGGGCTGGGCCTGGGGAGGACCTGGGGGCGGGGGGCGCGGTCTCAGCCGGACCTTCTGACCTCCCTCCCTGACTTGCTTCTTCTCCCCAAGTGCCAAGCACCCTGTCCTTCCTGTGTTTTGCGCACCGTGCTAATCGGTTGTGGGCTTATTCCCAGCCGTGCCCTGGGTGAATGGAATTCAACGCTGTGTCCCCGGGGGTTGAGGGCAGGAAAGGACGTGGGCCGCAGGCCCGAACACTCAAGTCTGTCGATTCCTCCCGGAACGCTGCCTTCTTTTGCGCCCCCTTATCCGTCCGGCACGGGAGCTCGGTGTCCGGCTAGTGTAGGAGCTGACTCGGCCTAGAAAAGAGGGAAGGCATTCGTGCCTTGCCTTCCCAACCGGACAATAAGCAGCACGAAAGCCTCTTCTCCTTCTGCGTATCTCCAGCGCTTAGCGCTGTGTCTTTCACCTGCTGCGTGCCCTGTGAATGCGGGCTGATCGACACTGGCTGTGTGTGAGTTTGTACCTTGGTCTCAACTCTCCCTGCCCAATCTATGGCTTCTGGTGCTGTGATTTAAAGAGTAAAACCGGCAGGGGCACTTGGGTGGCTGTCGGTTGAGCGTCCGACTTCAGCTCAGGTCGTGATCTCACAGTCCGTGAGTTCAAGCCCCGCGTCGGGCTCGGTGCTGACAGCGCGGAGCCTGGAGCCTGCTTTTCGGATTCTGTGCCTCCCTCTCTCTCTCCGCCCCTCCCCTGCTCATGCTCTGTCTCTCTCTCTCTCAAAAGTGAATAAATCTAGGGGCGCCTGGGTGGCGCAGTCGGTTAAGCGTCCGACTTCAGCCAGGTCACGATCTCGCGGTCCGGGAGTTCGAGCCCCGCGTCGGGCTCTGGGCTGATGGCTCGGAGCCTGGAGCCTGTTTCCGATTCTGTGTCTCCCTCTCTCTCTGCCCCTCCCCTGTTCATGCTCTGTCTCTCTCTGTCCCAAAAATAAATAAACGTTGAAAAAAAAATTAAAAAAAAAAAGTGAATAAATCTAAAAAAAAAACCCTTTTCTTTTAAAGAGTAAAAATGGCAAAGGGCAGCTTCTGTGAGCTGTCTGCACTCCTGATTATACACACACTCTCCAATGACAACCGAAGGCTGCAGCCGCCGTGGCCACCGAGGGGCAGCCGGGCCCGTCACCATTTGTGAGCCTCGTGTGTGAGCCGGGCTGATGCCATTGATGTTGAGAATGACTTACTGTTTTTATTTCTTCCCAAAGACATTAAACACGGATCAAATAGCATATGAGATGATGATTCACTGGCAGATTCCTTCCAAGTTTAAAAACAAAAAAAAGAAAAAGAAAAAGAAAAAAATTTTTGGTGTAGTGAGCTGAGCCCCGAGTAGTATCAAACCAGCATTTGGTGGCAGCCGTGTCCCCAGGAGCTCTGCCGTGGGGAGGGACCTACATCCCAGCGAAGCGAGCGGACCTCCCAGCTGCTGCAGACGCGTCCACTGGGGCTCACACATGCCTCGGGGTCCACACGGCCCCAGACAGGATTCCCAGACAGGAAAGCAAGGCTGTGAGACACATGACCTTCCGGGCCTCTGACTCCGCTCCGAGGCTGGGAGTGAGCGCCGTGCTAGTAACAATTAACTTCTCTGCTCATACACATGCCAGCTTGCCTCCCTCACAGCGCTGGGTCGGGCCTTACCCTTTTCCCGAAAACGAATTCAGAGGCACCTTTTCAGACGTTTTTTGACCCGGACTTGACAAATTTGAACTGCCCTTCGAGTCAGTAGTCTGAATTCCTAGGATTTGATGGCATTTTTTTTCTTCTGCCCCCGAGCTGCCCCACCTCCCCACACCCTACCTTTGTTAATCTATCCACTGGTTCCATATTGTTCTGCACTGTTCAGTACTGTGATGTTATTGGTGCCATATGTTATATGGTTATTATGTCACTGCTCATGAAGGGGCCTCACGGCTCTGGAGGCCTGTCCCCGGCCTGCCCTGGCAGAGCGCGGCTCTGGCATGTTCTTCCCGGGAGGCTCACGGCGGCTCCCTGTTGACGTCCTCAGGTTCCCGTGTGCAGTGAAGTCCCGGTGTGCAGTCTAAACCGGGTGAGGGTCCAGACGTGGTGGAGGGAGTGAGTGAGTGAATGGTAAACGCGGCCCATGCTCTTTTCTGTAAGATAAGAACGAGCCCAGGAGGGAAACCCTCGTGGTCCCAAACACTGATGTGCTGGAAAGGCCGTCGTCAGCACCCCCCACCCCTGCCCAACCAGGCCTGTGTTCTCCTCCACTGGGAGCCGGCGAACAGACTGAGGCTTTGGACAATCAGTGGGGGGGGGGGGGGGGGCACACCAGTATGGATGGCGGGGGGGGGGGCGTGGTATATACATAATGTATGCGCCGTGGGGTGTGGAGGGGTGCGGTGTGTGGGGGTGTGGGGGTGTGTTGGGAGTGCACACCCTGTCCTGTGCAGATCTGGGCCGCCCAGCCTCCTCGGAACACTGGGGCTTGCTCTGGGCGAATTCCAGAACTCTCCTTCCGCACCTGCTGCTTCCCCGTCCTTGAGGGGTGCGTCCTGTGCAGAAACCGTCTCCTCCATGCACCACGGGCCCGAACCAGGCAGAAGCCACAACTGAGTCCCCGGGAGACACCTGGCCCGTAGAGAAGAGCCCAGCCTCTCCCTCAGGGGCTCCCCCTCCCCCCAGGGGGCTCACAGTGTCCCACGGCCGGCAGGGAAGGAGCACACCCCACTGGGGCTCTGCCCTGCCGTCATAGGCCTGTCCTTTTCTTCTCATTTTCTCTGAAGAACAGGAGTTGGAATTTCACTGACCCGGACCTGCACCGGTTGTGTCTGCGCCGCTGGGATCCCGGGTTTTCACGCTCGGTGCTGGGCCCGCGGGCGAGAAGTGGCCGTGAGAAGTGCAGGCCGCCCACGAGCCCCGGCCGGCCTTGGCCTCGGCCTCCAGCCCGCTTCTGTTCGATACTGCAATTAAGCTCATTAAGCGCGTCACCCGTTTCTTTTCTCCTCCAAGCTGTGACGTTACCTCCCGGTATTTGTCGGGTGCTTTCCAGTTGTCGGTCCTTTTACACCCTTCGGTTTCCCATTATCTTCACGGCTACCACAGCAGCCGGTACGGACTGTTCCTCAGGAAACTGAGGCCCAGAGAAGTTATGAGAACAGCGGAGGCCGTAAGGGAGGCAGGGGAGTCCGGCAGGAGCCCAGGCTGGCTATTTTCTGCGCACCTGCTGCCCGGCGTGGCCCTTTTGTGCACGGCCACCTCCCACCGGGCATTCTGGTCCCGTGGCCAGAGGAGCGCACGGAGACTGGGCCTGGCCCAGGGCGCCCTCTGCCTCCCAAGAGCTGCGCCGCTGACCCGGGTGTGCGGACACTGCCCCCTAGGATCCGTTTCCCTCCTGGGGGGTGTTGTCCGCCCCGGTGTTCCGACACCTGGCACAGAGGGGAAACGGAAACGTCTGCCGGGGTGAGGGAACCAATCCAGAAATTTCACCGCCCACGCCAGCCCGGCGGTGAGCGGTCTGTCCCCATAAGCCTCAAAACTCACACAGGGATGGTCATACGTGGCAGTTTTGGCTTCAGAAAAATCACACGGTCTTGTGGATCCTGCCTAGAGTCCTTTTCCTGTTGTTAGCAGATTCTACAAGGGGGAGGATTGTTCTCTTGGGCATTTCCTCTTCCTTCTCCCCTCTTCCTTCTTTCCCCAGAGGCTCATTTCTGTCTGTTCCACTAACCTACCTTCCTCCGCTGGGCAAGCAGTTCAAAGGGCTCCTCCCCGGGAGACTCAAGTGGCAGTGATGTTGGGTCGAGGCAGGGGCGCCGCCACTCAGGTGACCCCCGCTGGAGGGCGGCAGTAAGGCCCCTGGGCCACCTACGGAGCTGGGGGCACGTTCACGGGGGAGGGAGGAGATGGGCACCGGGTTGGTGAAGGGAGCCCCCGGCCTGACACACCCAAGGCGGGCCCTCTACTCTGCTGTGGCTGTGCCTGTGCCAGTAAATGGAACTTCCGAGATACCAAGTCTGAATTATGGAATGTCCCTTCTTGGAGCTTGAGGCCTAAGCAAGAGAGCACTTTACCACCCTGTTCCATGATATGTTCCCGAATCCCGGATACTGGCGAAGTCACAAAATATTAGAGCAAGAGGGTCCTAGAAGAAACCCATTCACTCACTCGTCGGCTCATTCACTCGGGCATCGTGCCAGGCCCTGTTCTGGGCAACGGAACAGGGGGTGGGGGGCCAATGTATTTGAGATGGGTTCCTTGGAGGAGGCACCCCCAAGAAGATGCAAAGACGTGGACGTTGAGGGGGTGCGCCTTGAGACCAGGCGTAGGGAACAGCAAAGGCAAAGGCCTTGGGGCCAGAACATGGTTTGGCATGAGCGAAGTCTTCTCTTTCCTCAATAAGCTCACAATCTAATGAAGGAAGGACACAAGGAAACGATGTTGCACACGCTGAGGTCATATTAGAAATAGGTTAAAAAATGGGAAGGGGGTGCAGAGGGAAGAGCAATTTTCGGGGCCCAGGACATACATCCCTGAATAAGGAGCGTCTGAGTTGGGCTTTGCTGGTTGAGTAGAAGTTTGCTGGGCAGCCGAGGCCATGAAGCAGTGTTTTCGGAGGCACACGGTATATAGGGAGGGACACACACAGTTCCTCTTCCTGTTGCATTAGCAGCTTCTTCGAGGGACAGAACATTCTCTTGGGGATTTTTCTCTCCTTTCCCCCATTTCTCCCCCCCAACCCCCACCCCGCCCCATCTCCCAGCCCACATTTAGGGCATTCCAATCTCGGCTAAGTGGAAAGGAAGGTTCAGGACCGGAAGGGGAGTTCTCTGCCTTGGCCAGCTCCCTCCCTCCCTCCTTTTATTTTTTAAAGCTTTAGGAAGTCCTGGGGAGTTAAGCTGCTGGCGATGGGTACAGAAGTCAGGAGGGTTTTTGGTTCTCAATCAAGTTCAGTTCTCAATCAAGGTCACAGGTCTGGAGCCCATCCAGCTGGTAAAACTGGATGCAGCAGGTTTTCAGGAAGTCCTCTGAAAATGAGCTCCTGGAAGTCAGTGAGCTCAATCTGGATCTGGGCACACCCTGTTAACCGCTCCCAAGGGTGTCTGTCACTGACCGCCTCTTCCCCCAGATGTGGCCCAGGGGCTTCTGTTCTCCCAGAAGTGGAGGAGGACCACCCCCTTTCTGAAGGACCTAGGTAGGCCGTCATTGCAGCTGGCCTCTAGCAGAGGTCTTGAAACTTGTGGGACTCGCTTGTGTCCTTGTGAGTGAGATGTGAATGCCGTGGGCGCCCTTTCTTTTGTGGGCACCTAGGAGTGAAACAAACAGACCCCTCCCAGCTGGGTGGCAGTTTGCAATGGGCCTGTAAACAGGGTGCTGACGGGCTTCAAGGGTTCTTGTTTGGTGGCCCCAGATCTACTGTCCCAAGGAGCTACCCAGTGATGGCAGCCACTAGAAATACAGAATCGGCCACATTCATGTGTGATGTTAACGTTCCTGGTAGGCCACGTTAAAAACGTAAAAAGGAACAGATGAGATTCACGTTACCAACATGATTCATTTAACTCACGATATCTCAGACGGTCTCGTTTATCATTCCACATGTAATCGGGATAGGAAAATGACTCTGAGATATTTTACATTATTTTTTATGTATTAAGTTGTCAGAACCCAGTGTGTATTTGATACTCTTAGGGCACATTTACGAATTCAGACGGGCCACATCTTACGTGCTCAATAGGCACATGTGGCTGGTGGTTACTTTGTTGGACGTGTCAAGCTTATAGACAGAGAGACTGAGACCCCCCCCCCCCCCCCCCGCGACGTGGAGGTGGCTTGGTGTGGGGGGCGGGGTCGGGAAGGCGGGGTCTCCATTTCGGTCCGAGGATCCTGCCTGCCTGCGCCCTCTAGCGTCCGCCCGGCCGCGTTGCAGCCTGGGCCGCCCCAAAGCGCGCCGTTCCCTTGCTTTGGTTCTGACAGCGGTCACAGACCCCTTGGGACAGGACTGGCCCCTCCCCAGAGCAGCTGCGCTAGAAGCCAAGGCCGCATGCGGCTTGCCTCTGACCCGCTTACTTGGAGACAAGAAGGACGGATTCTCGGCATTAGTCCATTTGTTAATGGGTCACCAGGAGAAAGAACCAGGTCTTACGCTGCATGGGAAACGGCACAAATCGCCTGTTTTCTGCTTGTCCCTCCAGCCCCTGCTTTCCTGCTCTACCCCAGACAGAGGAAGCAGTCATCCCCAAAAGCCCTCTGGTCCCTTGAAGTTCAGATTCGCAGCAGACGCCCTCCCAGCCTCACCCGGAGCGTTGGCCTTTTGTAAGGACTTGGTTCCTCCAGCCTTTCCCCGTCTGTCTCTCTCCAAGTGTTTGTAAATCTGCGTGGCCCAGTGAGCTCTGGAGATCTCACTTGATGAAAGCATTTTAAAGCAATGGATGAAATGTGACCCACGCCACCAGCCAGCATGGAGCTGTGATTAATGGCACATTCGAGCCCTTGGTTCCCAAGAGCCTCACCAGGCGGTTGGTAGAACTCTGCCGTTAAAAAGGCTTTAATTTGCTGGCAGGACCTACTTCGGGTTAAATATTTTCCTAGGGTTCCCCAGCTACATGCGTGCTTTTTTTTTTTTTTTTAATTTAGCACATTAAAAACAATAGCAGAGTCACCGAGAGCCAGAGAGATGGGCGTAAGCGCTATATTAACCCCCTCCCCGTTCCTTCATTACTGTGAATGAAAATGTCATCTTTGACATGCTCGAAAGGCCGTTGCCTGTCTGATCCAAGCCCTGCGTGGCCACGAGGCTTTTCAAGGCAAGTGAGAGGTGGCTCTGATCCCAAATTGATCACCCTTCCTGGCACGTCCGTTCTTCGCCCCGTCCGTCAGTGGAGAGCAGAGTGAGATTTTCTGGTCTACCGATGAGGGTTGGGTGTTTGTTTGCCTGGCCACCGGGGCCGGGGGAGGGAGGGGACGTTGCTGCTGGGAAATGGGGGTGAAGGCTTTGTCTTTGCAGAAACGCTGGCTTTTTGTCGTCTGTCTTTCCAGCCGGCCAGTCGTCAATAAGGTTGGTGCCTTGGCTTAATTGGTAAGAGAGAGGTCACCGTGCATGCAGGGTTCCGCTGTCCCTGGTCCCTGCGAGGCCGGTTGCTTTGGGCCGAGAGCCTCCAGGAGAGAGCTAAAACGAGGCTCTTGGTATTAACCGTTTCGTCTGAGTCTTTGGTAAGCACATGTGAGCCGGTCCAGTGAGGGACTGGCAGTGCACGGGGAGATTTATTTCGTATTCATGGGCTTACTTCATGGCGGAGTGGATGCCAGCCGGGGGCACCGTGGCGGCCTCCATCACCGCCCATGGACCTGGGCAATGAAAGGGCCCGGGGAAGGTCACAGACAAGCACATGCCCCATGGAAGCCTCACTTCTTTGTCTCTAAGACGGAGATGACGTTGCCTTCTCCCGGCCTGGCCAAGCATGACCCCCACCTTCCCAGTGCCCTGGTATCTGGTGTGTGCTCCCTAGAGGTGGCCTGAGTTTGTTTGTTTACATTTATTTATTTTTGAGAGAGAGAGAGAGAGGAGAATGCAAGCAGGGGAAGGGCAGAGAGAAGGAGACAGAGGATCCAAAGCAGGTTCCTCGCTGTGCGTGCAGAGCCCGACACGGGGCTTGAACTCACGAACCGTCAGGTCATGACCTGAGCCGAAATCAAGAGTCGGCCGCTTGACTGACTGAGCCGCCCAGGTGCCCCGAGGTGGCCTAAGTTTTGATTCCACATGCTGTCTTCCCCCCCCCCCCGCCCCGTCATGTTACATCTTGTGCCCCATCCATAGGTGCCTGTGCCGTAAGCAGCCCAGAGCGCTGAGAACCAGGGTGCACATTCAGAGGGCCGGATGGGCTGGAACAGACCGCACGCACACACCCCACCCCCCCTTGCACCCAGCCTGGCACCAGGCCCCGAGAACAGGCTGAGAGCCGGGGCGCCCCGCACTCCTGGGCTTGGGATTTGGGGGAGCAGAGCGCCGGCTGGTGGACACGTGTGGGCAAGCATCCCCGCAATTAAATGGCTCAGGACACGGTGTGGGGTGTGATGAGGCACACAGATCTGTAGACCACACGTTTCCAGATTCCTCCAGGGAATCCTGTACCTACCACCTTCCCGGACTCGACGCCTTTCTTCAGAGAGGGTCACCTCTTGGGAGGAGAGCCTTCCCTACCTCAGCTCCAGGCACAGGAATCTTCGGCCTGGACCTCTAGACCCAGGGGTCTTAGACTATCAGAGCGGGAAGCAGCCCTAGTCCTGGAAGGAGGCCCCCCTCACACCACACTGTCGTGATACTCAGGAAGCACATGGAGAAGGAGGGGCTGGGAGTCCGGATTCTCAGTCTTGTGTGTCACCCGAAGGTGACACACTGGGGAAGGGTCTGGCCAAGCACGAAGTTGCTCCCCAGGCACATCACCGTGCCCTCTGCCTGTGACCTTCTAGCTTTGGGTTGACCGGCCTCGTCCCTCTCCCGGATCTGGTACCTTCCTTTCCAGAAACACCTGTTACCTCGGGCAGAGGAGGTGCGAGGAATTTGGCATTTCTGTGGGGTCTGTGAGTGTATACATCACACACGCGTTCTGAGGCAAACTGATAGCATTGTTCGGAGGGGCGATTTGGTGTTCCGGGAGGTGAGTGGGTCCTAAAGGGACCGATCCTGAGCCCTCAGAGCCTAGCACTTCACAGAAGCCCGCTTGTTTCCCTGGCGAAAAGGGCAGGGTTGCTAATCAGGGCAAAGGATGTGCCACTAATGACCCAAGGTGGCTGTTTGTGACCGTGTTGCCCTGCCCTGGACCCGCCTCCCCCGGGCTGCCCGCAGCAAGATGTGGGGCCTGAGCCGAGTGCTGCCTTCGCCTCCCGGGCCGCTAGGGCTGGTTCCCCGCTGATAAGGTGGGACTGATCTACGAGAAGGGTCTGACAGTAAGCCAATTGTCCCACAGTCCGTGGACCTTCTGGTTGTCCCTGCTGCTGGTGCTCAGGAGTGAGGTTGGGGGAACCGCACGGTGCCCGGCACGGGGTTCTGCCCCACTGTTGTTGCTCAGGTCAGTGCCCAGGGACAGCTGTCTTAGTGTCCCAGGGCTTTCGTAACAAAGTAACAAGGACCGGGCAGCTTCAAGAGCAGGAATTGGTTTTCTCACGGCCCCAGAGGCCAGAAGTCTGAGATCAAGGTGTCAGAAGGTTCAGTTCCTTCCGAGGCCTCTCCTTGGTTTGGAGACGGCTGTCTTGCTGTGACCTCACGCGGCCTTCCCTCCGTCTGTGTCCCAAGCCCCTCTTGTAAGGACACCGGGCAGATTGGATTAGGACGCACCCCAGTGACCTCATTTTACCTTAATTATCTCTTAAAGGCCCGGTCTCGGAATACAGTCACATTCCCAGGTGAATTCGGGTCACACGGGTCTAGAGCAGCGGCTGTCCCGTCCTGCTCGCGCTGGTCCTCCCTGGCCACACACCGCATTACGCCGTCCCCTGTGAGGACGTCAGGGGCGGGGGAAGCGAGGGAAGCAGGTGCAGACGAAGCCACCCGAGGTGCCGCCCGCTGTGCGCGTGGTGGGGAGGCCCGTGTTCTCCACCTTCCGGACGCTGGCCGGGAGACCTCCCCAGTTCACGAGGAGCATGGAAAAGAAGGTTTAACAGCAGCTGAACTGATGAGGGAAATGAAAGATGAGCCCTTTTTCAAGCACAGGTAACACCGGGCCGGAAGTGTGTGAAGTCTTGGCCGGGGGGTGGGGGTAGGTCACGTCTGGGAGCCCTGGGTCGGGTGCTGCTCCGAGGCCCATCACCCACCTCCTTGCTCTGCAGACACAGAGAGGTGGGGCTGCCTTGGAGAAGCCACCCAGTGAGTCACCCCACCCTGGGAGTCCCAGGCGACCTGCCGGGCCACCGGCCTAAAAGTTCTGCAGTCCAGAGTTTGCCGTTCAGAAGTCCTGAGTGACAGGATATGGAGGAGGCCGGGAGGCTGTTTAAACAGAATGGACAGGGGCGCCTGGGCGGCTCAGTCGGTTAAGCGTCTGACTTCGGCTCAGGTCACGATCTCGCGGTCTGTGAGTTCGAGCCCCGTGTCGGGCTCTGTGCTGACAGCTCGGAGCCCGGAGCCTGCTTCTTCGGATTCTGGGTCTCCCTCTCTCTCTCTGACCCTCCCCCCTTCATGCCCTGTCTCTCTCTGTCTCAAAAATAAATAAACGTTAAAAAAATTTTGTTTTTAATTAAAAAAACAAACAGAACGGACAGAGGCAGGCGTGCGGTGAGCAGGTTACTAAAGGGATCCTGACGGGAGCAGGGAGAATTCGCTGGGGACAGCACAGAGGGCGTCCGTGGCTCTGAGCTCCGAGGGCCCTGCCTGCTGCCCGGTTTGCCCGCTCGGTGGCTGGTGTAGCTTCATCAGAGTCACCCTCGGGGGCCCCCACGCGGCACCAGGGGCCTCCCGGACTCGAGTTCCCCCCGTGTGTGTGCGCGTGCGTGTGCGAGAACACGGCACCCAGGAGGCCGGCGTGGGCAAGAGGCGCCTCAGTGAGGGGACCAGCCTCAGGGGACGGGTGTCGGGGTCACACCCGGGGCTGCCTGGATCTGGTCCCCGCACAGGCGAGCCCGTGGATGGACAGATGGACGGGCAGAGAAGGATGGGCACCTGGCCCGAGGCCCAGGCGGCTTCTCCTGTGCCCTCAGCTCCCATCCTTGGGTCTGGTGGGCAAGGGGCTTCATCTGTGGGGCTGAGGGGCGCCTGACCCAGCAGAGCCATGCACATGCGCCCCCCCCCCCCCCGCCCGGTGTCTGTCAGCTCGGGCTGCCCTAACAACGTCCCACAGATCAAGCAACTGAAACAGCAGGAACGTATTCCCTCACAGCCCAGGAGGCTGGGGGTCAAGGTGTGGGCAGGGGTCTCTGGAGGCTGTAGGGAAGCATCTGTTCTGGCTTCTGGAAACCTCTGGTGTTCCTGGGCTTGTGGATGGCTCTGTCTTCTCCACATGGCTTCCTTCTGTACTGTCTGTATCCAACTGTCACCTTTTTCTAAGGACACCCCAATAACCTCATCCTAACTTCCTACGTTCCCGTTTCCAAATAATGTTATATTCACAGGGCTTAAAACCTCAACATCTTTTTTGGTTTGTTTGTTTGTTTGTTTTGTTGGGGGAGTCAACCGTAACGTGAGGGCGCCTGAGGAGACAGACCTGCCACGCTGAACCGTCCCGGGCATCCTGCGCTCACAGTTCTGGGGCACGGGGCCCTGCCCGCCCGGCAGGGCTCTCTGGGGACAGAGCCATCCTGGTGTGCCGTCATCAGGCCCTCCAGGGTGACACTTGGAAGGACCCGGCAGCTCGTGTGGCTGGGGCCCCAAGAGCGATCGTAAAAAATGCAGAATCCAGAGGGAGCCCCCATCTCCAAAGCTGGCTTAGAGCTTTTTCCAACAGGACAGAGATGTTAACGGATGTCTTGACTGTCTGTCTTCTTCTGTGAGACATTTTGGTGTCTGATGTTTCGATTTTCACTTTTTTGGTTTTTTTTTTTTTTTAACGTAGAAACCACAGTGGTCGTGGAAAACATCTGAATTTCCAAAAGGACCGGAAGTTGAATCAGCTATATGTTAACACCCGAACTTTTGGGGGCCCCCCAGAGCATGCTAGGAGGCCCACGCCACCCCAATCCCTGGGGTGGGTCAGAGAGCTGGCCAGTGGAGGCACGGGAGATCCCCCATCTGGACCCCGTGGCCTCGTTCTAGAACACACTGCAATTGGCGAGGTGACCTCATGGTGGACTCGGGTGGGGCAGAAGCAGATCCCCCTGCATTGGTCCTGCCCTTGACATTGGTTCTCCTAACCAGGAAACAGACAGCCAACTTACTCAGGCACTTGCCGGTGTCCACTTTTTAGGGCCAACCTATAGGTAAGAAAACAGACACTGTAAACCCTGACTCTGTCAAAATACCAGTGCCCACGACAGAAGCTGATAAGGAAGGAAGGAGCGGCGGGGCTGATAGCTTGATCTTGTGGAGAGAGAACCAAGAGTCAAGGTGCTTGACCAAGAAATAGAGGTTTGGTTATTTTTATTTTTGTATATTTAGCTTTCGGATAGAAAACACATGCACAGAGTTTGGGATTGAAAAATTTCTGCAAAAGGATTTACGGTAAAAACTCCCCGTCCGACTCTTGGCCGTCAGCCGTCTCTCTCTGGCCAGTGTTATGTCCTAAATAGGTCCTTCCAGACGCAGAAACATGCTCACAAATAGTGTTTTCTTTTTTCACAAATGGTAGCAAACTACGTAGCTGCTCCGAACTTTCTCCTTTCACTTAAAAATGCATCTTGAGGGGCGCCTGGGCGGCTCAGTCAGTGAAGCGTCCGACTTCGGCTCAGGTCACGATCTCATGGTTTGTGAATTCGAGCCCACGTCGGGCTCTGTGCCGACAGCTCGGAGCCTGGAGCCTGCTTCGGATTCTGCGTCTCCCTCTCTCTCTGCCCCTTGCCCCGCTCACTCCCTGTCTCTCTCTGTTTCAAAAATAAATAAACATTAAAAAAAAAATTTTTTTAACGCATCTTGATCGCTGCTTCTCAGTACGTGATGACGGACGCCTGGGTTAGTGTTACAGACAGCGGCTCAGGAAGCAACAGCGTGCACGGGCTGTTCGCACAGGTCGAAGTATCTTTAGCGACGTTCCTCAAAATGGGATCGCTGGGCGTTTGCAGTTTTGAAAGACATTGCCAAACCGCCCTCCATAGGAGTTAGGAAGGGAACTTGAAGTGTGTAATTTAGAGTTATAAAGATAACAAGTAAAAACAGGGATATGTGTCATAAAACCAATAAAGCCCAGGAGGGGACGAAGGAGGAAATGCCGGGGAGATGAGATGAACCACATCTGTTACCCTTCCTGATGGGGATTCGGTGCGTACTCTTTAGAGCTTACAAACACACACGCCGTTCAGAGTGGTCCCCTCTGGGACTGGGGCAGGAGACATCTTCCTCTCACTGTGTTTTCCTACGTGCTCGAAAAATGATGAGGCCATGTTCATGTGTTACTGCCAGAGGCAGACAGCTGTGTCCGTGTCTAATAGTGACACCACCCCAGGACCAGTCTTCTGTGTAGGCTGGGTGGGAAACCGCTGTGGGGAGCAGGTTCTGTGCTCCCACGGGTGCCTGGTCGCTTACGGGTGACATTTGAGAATCGAGGACTGTCCCGGGCCCCTTCTGGTTCCACCCCGCCCCCCGCCCCCTGTCCCTGGGAGTTTCTCAGAGGCAAAACAGAGAGGGGACTCCTGAAAAGTTTCTGGACACCTGTTCTGAGGGGAAAGCCGGAAGGTGGTGCCTGAGAGAGGAAAGAAAGAACTATTCAGACCCCAGGGTCCCGGGGTGCGCTCCACGTGGCAGGACCTTCGTCAGGAGGGTGAGGACCGAATCCTCAACTCTTGTACAGACCCAGTGGACAGCTGATAGGCGCCTCATTCCGCTGATTTTAAGTTGCGTTCCCCCCCTACACACACACACACACACACACACACACACACACACACACACACACAGAGTCATTTCCCCATTCCGGAAGTCAGAATGTGTCTTTCGCTGCAAGCATGGGGCAGCTCGGCTTTGCCAGGGGTGCGGGACTCATGGCCCACCTTCCTGCAGGGTGTCCTGGGCGGGCCGAGACCTCCCACGCACGGCGGTGGCCTCTCCAGCCCTCCGAGCGCAACACGCAGGGGGAGTTTCTCGGCCGCCCCACGGAGGCTGCAGGCGGCGGGGGGTGGGGTGGGGGACGGGCCCCGGGTGCCCCCGGCTGATGGCCCTGTCTTGCAGGTGTAGCCGCCGGCCACCATGGGCAAACAGAACAGCAAGCTGCGGCCCGAGGTGCTGCAGGACCTGCGTGAGAACACGGAGTTCACCGACCACGAGCTGCAGGAGTGGTACAAGGGCTTCCTCAAGGACTGCCCCACCGGCCACCTGACCGTGGACGAGTTCAAGAAGATCTACGCCAACTTCTTCCCCTACGGCGACGCCTCCAAGTTCGCCGAGCACGTCTTCCGCACCTTCGACACCAACGGGGACGGCACCATCGACTTCCGGGAGTTCATCATCGCGCTGAGCGTCACCTCGCGGGGCAAGCTGGAGCAGAAGCTCAAGTGGGCCTTCAGCATGTACGACCTGGACGGCAACGGCTACATCAGCCGCAGCGAGATGCTGGAGATCGTGCAGGTACGGCTCCGCGCCACGCCGGGCCCCGCCCCCCTCCCCGGACGCGTGTGGCGGTCGCCGCGGCGTCGGGTCATTCTCGGCCGGGGCGCCCCCTCCCCCACCCCGCACCGTGCGCTTTTGAAGGTGCCCGGCTGGCACCTAACCGAGCGGGGCCTTGCAATAGGAATGATAAGAGCCCGGGTTTCTCGATCACTTGCTTGTCCGCGTCAGGCCCGGGGCCTAAGGGCTCTGATCTGTTTCTTCACGACCCTGTGCGCCAGCGCCCTTCTCTGCATTTCACAAAATCTGAGCCTCGGAGAGGTGATGCCCTAAGAAAGAACAGAGCTGAAAATTAACAATTGAGGGGTCCCTTGATGCTTGCGGAAGGCGCCTGCTAGGAGACCTTTTCGAATCCCCGTATTCGAGAATGCAGCCGGCAGCTTGTAATGTCCCCGGGAACGCGCGGTTGTAAAGCAGAACCGAAGCGTTAGTGGCCCTGGAATAAGTCAGACGCAGGAGGGACACCTCTTCATGAGACCTTCTCGCCTCACCTTCGCGCCTGTCAGGAGCTCTGGCAGGTGAGGCTGTTTTCCAGAAAGAAACCAAGTTTTGTTCACTTCGCCAGAGGGACCCCGGAGCTGCTCCTTCCTGGTGCCCCCCTGTGCCCCCTCTCCTGGAGCCTGGGGGAGCCGGTTCTAGAATTCCTCAGAAGAGGCGTTCTCTACATGGAAGGAAGCAGCTTCTTGGCTCAGGAACGAAGTCTTGAGCAAAGAGCATCAAACCGGCCACGAGTGGCCTGATCAACCCATGTCTCAAATAGGTGGTCTTCACAAAGAATAAATCGACACAGGTTTGGGGAACTCTGTGGTCCATTCGTCGCTTCCGGTCCGTAGCTATACGGGGTGGGAGAAGTAAGAAATCTGCCTCCCTGGAATGTCTTCATCCTGCCCTACCCGTCAGCCCTTTGGCAACCAGGCATGCCCTTCCCCTGTCCCCTCGCATAGCTCCTCAGCTTGCCAGGTGGGCTACCCATCCCTACACCTTTCGCAGAACGGACTGGTGTTTGAATTTAAGAAAAAAAATTTTTGTTTCATGTTTATTTATTTTTGAGAGAGAGAAAGCGGGAGACAGAGTGTCAGCAGGGGAGGGGCGGAGAGCGAGGGAGACGCAGAATCCGAAGCAGGCTCCGGGCTCTGAGCTGTCAGCACAGGGCCCGACGAGGGGCTGGAACCCACGAACTGCGAGATCCTGACCTGAGCCGAAGGCGGATGCTTAACCGGCTGAGCCTCCCAGGCGCCCCAGAATGGACTGCTGTTTTAAGTCCTTCAGAAGCCTACCTACCAAGTCCTTGCAGGGGCTTGGTGCTGCCTTTGGCTCTGCACTTGGGCAGGAGGGTTGGCCCGGGCCCGGGAGGGTGTCCTGTCTCAGGAAGATGCACACCCGCGTGGCACAGCTCCCCTGGGCCGTGAGGCTGGTGGGAGACGGGACCAGGCCAGGCCTGCCCCTGCCCTGAAAACAGAGAGGGGGCAAGGAGCAGGGGAACATAATACATATGGGAAAACTCACTCAGGACCACTCTTTTTTGGGTTTTGTTTTTGTGTTTTTCATGCCCTGCTTTTTTAAGTTATAATAAGTCTCAGACTTTTGCTGTTCTTGGTCTGTTGTTTCAGGAATGGGGGTATCAGTCAGGCCACTTGCACGGAAGCCCCTTCCTCCTTGCATGTTACTCTGATGGTCGCTGGCCTCCTCGCGGCCCCTCCACACGCACGCCTGTGCCCACCACGGCACGGGGACGCGTGTCCAGGCTGGGCCCCCGGGACAGAGACACACAGGGATGGCCCGTGGTGGTGGTGAGCCCGCGGATGGCAGTGCTCTAAAGAGAAGGGCTTCTATCCTTCTGGAGAGACCCGTGCCACCTCGCTGCTGCCCCTTTCTGGGGCTGGTTTTCTCCCTATGGGTTTCAGGGACTAAATCTTTCCTGTTCTAGACTGAGGTAGTACATATATGTCTGTGTGCCCACCACCCTCGGTGAGTTACGGACATTCCCAGCCCCCCAGAAGGCTCCCTCAAGGGCCTCCCCGGGCACTGTCCCACCTCCCACCCTAGACAGCCCCCCAGTCTCAGCCCCCTGTCACCGTGGAGTTGTTTTGCCTGCCCTGGAACTTCGCACAAATGGGTCTGGCTTCCTTTGCTCAGCATGCCGTCTGCGATAGTCACCGTGGAACATTCTAGAAACGTTCCTCTGGAAGGCTGAGGAAGGGTCCCGAAGGCTGCTACATCCCGACCTCTTCGCGCCTTGCCGTGAGCTGCGTGGAAGCTCACGCCGGCCCCATGTGCCCGGAAACATTCCAGACTCTCCGAGCACATCTTCCGCGTGTCTCTTTGTAGGCTATCTACAAGATGGTGTCCTCTGTGATGAAAATGCCCGAGGACGAGTCCACCCCGGAGAAACGAACGGACAAGATCTTCCGGCAGATGGACACCAACAATGACGGTAAGGAGTGGGTGCGTGTGTGTGCGCGTGTGTCTGTGCAGGGCGGCTGAGGGCAAAGATGTGGTTGGCCCCTTCTGCGGCTTCCCGGGCCTCTCCCAGCCCACCCCTGGCCTCGTGCAGCTGTACTGAGGGAAGAGGCAGGATTCAGAGTCAGAGAGACCCGGTCCTGCATCCTGGCTCTGTCCTCAAGGCGTGTCCTGTCCCCCCGCCCCCGAGCCGTAGTGCCCTCACTTCTAAAATGAGGGAGACCGCCAGCCCCATCGGCGTGTCCCAGGGAGGGGGAGGCACCCGGGGGGCAGGTGCATCAAGGGGCCCGGATGGTGGGAAACCTTTGCTTTGCTGTCATCCTGGCTGCCAAGCTCCCCGGTGCCCCGTGGCCTGCAACAGCCGTGGCAGGGTCCCTGGGGCCATACTGCAGCAGGACTGGTGGGGACAGATGGGCAGTGGTGGTGGCCGTACGGGGAGGACATGCTCCACGTGTCGTCCTCTGCCTCAGCACTGAGGTTCGGTAGGATCCACGCAGGGGGAGGCAGCCCTGCAAGGGCGGGTCCGTGCCTCTTGCCGGCCCTGTCATCCTGGAGGTTAAAAATCAGTGAATACGTGAAGGGGTGCTCGGTAAACTCTCAAGCACTTTTGGCACATGAGTCAGAGGACTGAGCCAGCCCGGGCATGACGTTTACGGTGTGACCGCAGGCGGCAGAGGGCACCCTGGACACATCGGACAGCAAGGGAAGTTTCCCAAACGCGTCCACATGTCAAACAAGACCGCCTTGTGTCTGGCACTGCCCTTGTGCTCACTTAAAACCCGTCTTTCACCCTCCAGGGTAGCAAGGCACAGGCTCCAGATGCCCACAGACCTGCACGGAGTCTTGGGCTCGCCCGAGCCTTGGTTTTCTCCTCTGGGAAATGGGGTTGATAAATTCAGGCTCGGGCGGTGGTGAGGATTCATTGGGACGATGCCCAGGGAGCTCTTAGTGTCGCCCTTGGGCCCCCCTCCCCTGCCGGGACCCACGCACCCGTTCCGGGCCCAGCTGGGCCCGCACCGTGCGCCTTCCCTGCTTGTTGGTGAACCTGAGTCCGTGCGCCGTGGGGCCGGGCACCTCTGTGAGCCCCTGTCCGTCTGTCCCTGGGGCCTGGGGAGGGAAGGAAGAGTGGGTGTTGGAGGGATCAGGGCGAAAGCAGGGGTGCCCAGCCCTTGAGCTGGGGGGCCCTGCACTCTGTCTTATTTTCCGGCCACCCCGGGGGGTCAGTGGTGCCCATGGGTTTTCTCCAGCACCACCCTCTCTTGTCCACACCCCCCACCCAGCCATACGTGTGAACTGAGACTGGCCGCGTGCCAGGAGCGCCCTGACCACTGCCAGACGGACCCAGAGACGCAGATCATGCTCAGGAACCCCAGAGCCCCCGAGGGCCCCCCTCAGCCCCTCACCCGCCCTGCTGTCTGCCAGGAGGAAGGGGCTGTGCTTTTAGAAGCTTCCCCGCCCCCCCACCCCCACCCCTACCCCGGAGCCATCAGATGGTGGGGGAGTGGCCGGTAAAAGTCCCCACCAGCCATCAGGAGAGTGAGACAACACAGTCGTCCTCCGTGTAAGCAGAGGGTCCCGGACGGTTTCTCCTCCTCTGAAGGGGGTGCTTCCCAGCGCAGCCTGGGGCCTAGAGGCTGGTTAGTCTCCCCGAGGGGCCTGTCTGCCTGCCCCCTACTGGGGACCCGCAAGAGGGGGTGTTCCTCTCCGGCGGGGGGCTGGCAGGTGGTCTCGGCCCGGGAGGCTGGATCCTCGCCTCCGGACCCCTCACTTGGCTTCCCGGAAGCCGCTCGCGGAGCGTGTCCTCTGGGTCAGGTCGGGGCTGGAGATCCCTGCCCGTGGTGGCATGGCACGGGCCACGAGCTCCTTACTCCCTTTACTGCTGTCCTGCGGGGTACATATCACGGCCTCACAGCCGCAGATTGCCCAAGCATCAGCTGGCAGAGCACAGCCAGCTTCACCCCGACGTCCTTGCCCATGTGCGTCCTGGGAGAGGGGGGCAGTGACCGTGTGGGTCACGGTCTCTCCGGAACTCACTGAGGTTGTCAAACCCACGTTCCTATCTCTTCGTCCCAACAGTGGCAGGTTCGGCGGTGCGGGAGGGACAGAGGGTGGGGGAGGGCCGGCTGGACGCTTGGCAAGGCGGGTGTCCTCGAGTCCCCCACCCCAAAGGGTGACAGTACAGCCGGTCTGCCAGCCAAGCGGAGGCCGGGCAGTGCCCGGGGGCCCCCGGCTGCCCTCCGCCCACCCACCCACCCAGCCGTGCTCCCCTCGGCTCTGCGGTAGTTATGGGTGAGAGGCAGAGACCGTGTTCTTTCTGGACAGCTCACGGCTTGCTTACGTAAAGCCTGGGGTGACTGCTAGAAGGATTTAAATTGCCCCACAAGCCACAGCTCCCGTCTTACTGGATATGCCCCTTAAGCTGCCCCGTGCTTTGCAGCGAGCGGTGACAGCAAAACGGGAGTTTCCAGGAGCGCCTGCGAAGGGAGCGGAGCCTCCCTTGGGCCCCGCTTCGAGAAGGTGCGAGACTTAGACCAGAGGGGGCGTCCCGGACCCGGGAGCCGTCTCCGTGACCTCTGGAAGCGCGAGGGGCACCGGGCACTGGCTCACCCCCGCCCCGTATCTCCTCTCTGCCGTCCCACAGGCAAACTGTCCCTGGAAGAGTTCATTAAAGGTGCCAAGAGCGACCCCTCCATCGTCCGCTTGTTACAGTGTGACCCCAGCAGCGCCAGTCAGTTCTGAGGGACCCGGCGTCCGGAAGGCTGCAGAGAAACACAGGCTCTGCCTCGCCGTTTCAGCTTTGCTTGCAAAAGTGGATGCCTCTCCTCCACCGCTCCTGCTCTCCCGGCCGGGGCCCCGGGCGACACGCGGCACCTGCCCGGCCTGGCGGCTGCGCCTCCCCCCTCCCCCCGGCCTCCTCCTGCCCCGGCCCGGCCCCCAGGGCGCCGCCCGGGCAGGTGTTTACACGCGGGGCTCATAGGTCTCGATTCCGGGGTGCCTCCCCGCCCCGGGGAGCCCAGGGCACGCGGCTGAGGACACTGATGGGACTTCCCAAGATGGAGACAAGGCGGGCTCATCCATCTCGCGATCGCGGGTGACCGTGGGAAAGCCGGGGACAAGAACGGAGGGAGAGGAGACGGGCAAGCCCTCCCCCGTGCATGGCTCCACCTCGCTCGTCCGTGGCCTCCGATCAGAGCTGCTCGCACGTACGCATACTATGGCCTCCTTTCTTTTGATATATAAATTATGCCCATGGTGAGGTGCAATGTCCCATGTAGGTCCCGTATTTCATGCCTCCGTTGCCTGTGAAGCGTGGTTCCCTCGTGGCCTGTGATCTCCCCTCCCGCCCCCGGCCCCGAACCTGGTTATCTTGTGGTATTTATGCGCTCTCCATCCGCCCGTGTCAAAGGAAATGCATGCGTGCCCCGTGCCGTGGAGACCCTCCCGTCCACGTAGTGAACACAGGCGTCTGTGCAAGGGCTGTCCTCCCGTTGATTGGTCTGGCATTTCCTGTATTAAAATGATCAAATAAACGGAATCCTTGGAGTTGTCTGTCGGCCCCCGAGAGCCCCCCCTTGGCTGCCCGCGGCGCTCCGCACTCGGCTCCAGGTAGATTCAGCGGGTGCAGCTGCCGTTGGTAAACTGGGCCCCGCTGGTGTCCCCGCAGCTGCCACTGTGTCTGTAAATCCTGTGCAGCCTGTTCAATATCTGCCCAATGCCAAGAAATATCCGTGGAAATACAAGAGGACTGGTCCCGGCGGGGTTGACCGCCTTCCCCTCCTCGCCCCGCCCTGGCGTCTCCCACCCCCGTTTAATCAACACAGTCCCGGCGAGGGCACAGAGGGGACCAGGGGCATCGGCACCGGCCGTGAGGGAGACCTGCCTTCTCAGCCTATGACCAGAGGGACACATGTGGTCCCAGCAGGAGAAAACCGAGCCGAAGGTGATTCCACCCGACTCACGGGTCGAGAAGTCCAAAGGCTGTAGGCTTGTCTAATTTCAGCAGCCTGGGCCCCCCACGTTCCCTCCACCTTCCCCACCACCCCGCCTCCCAGTCTCACACTCGCGTTTGTCCTCGCACTTGTCTCTTTGGGGTCCCCACGGTACGGCTCACACAGCATCCCACAGGCAGGAGGAGAAGCAGGCCTGTCTTCTCTTCTTCCTGGAGAGGGAGGAGAACTTTCCAGAATCCTCCCCGCCACCCCTCCCCTTCTCACCAGCTTCGCCTCTCATTGGCTGAAACCCAGGTCCGTGCCTTGGCAGGGGGCATGAAGGGACCGTGACCGGCCAGGCAGGATACACCCTTGGCTCTCAGAGGAGGGCCCACCGTGTCCTTCAGGAAAAGGACCGGAGTTCTGTCTCCAAGATGGGCACCCACAGTGTCCGTCACACCTGCCCGTGGGCTGCGGGGCCTCTCCGAGGCTCAGCGTCTCCCCCTGTGGAAGGGGCGAAATGGAGAAGGGGGTAGTAGCTCGGAGCCTGCCTCACAGGCTGTCGGGGACCGGGGCTGTTTTGTTGGCTTTAGTCATCTTTTTTTTTTTTTTTTAATTTTTTTTTCAACGTTTTTATTTATTTTTGGGACAGAGAGAGACAGAGCATGAACGGGGGAGGGGCAGAGAGAGAGGGAGACACAGAATCGGAAACAGGCTCCAGGCTCTGAGCCATCAGCCCAGAGCCCGACGCGGGGCTCAAACTCCCGGGCCGCGAGATCGTGACCTGGCTGAGGTCGGACGCTTAACCGACTGCGCCACCCAGGCGCCCCGGCTTTAGTCATCTTTTAAGATACGTGCCTCCGTGTAGAAACCATGAGCTGCCTGTAAGGTGCCTTCTGGGCCGGTGGCATTACCAGATCCCAGTTCGTGGTGAATCTCCCTATGTGCCCGCAGCTCTGGACCTCGGTGGGCGGCACTCTCCAGGGGTGGGGGTGGAGGGAGGGAGGCCAGGTGACTTGGGATGGGTCCAGCTTGCTGCCCAAGGGCAAGGTGGTGCCTTGATGACTCTGCCGGGCCCAGGGGAATCTCCCCTCCCAGTGAGGGGCTTGGATTTTACAAAAAAGGTTAAGTCGGTAACTGCTTGTTGGGGAGAGTTTCCGCGCTAGGGTGACATAATGGGAAGGATTGCCGTAGCGGGATCGTCCAGAGAAGTAGAACCCACAGGAGAGCTGCGCGCGCACGCGCACGTGCACACGCACGGATTTATGATAAGGAATTGGCTCACAGAAGAGCCCCGGGAGGTGTAAGCGGGACATCCCAGCTCAAGACTTTCAGAGCGAAATTTCCCTTACGGAGTCTTTTGCGTCAGTCAGCCCTTCAACGAACTGGGCGAGGCCCACCCACGTTGGGAAGGGCCATCCGCTTTGTTCGGTCTCCTACCTGAAATGTCTATCTCATGCAGAAAGGCCCACGTAGACACGGCCAGAATAGTGTTTAAGCAAATATCTGGGTACCCATGACCCGGTCCCACTGGCACAGAAAATTAACCGTCCCAAGGGCTTCTGTCCAAATGTGGACGATGTGGTTCTGGGGGTCCTAGTGGACCCTGCTCCAGCAGGAGCTCGCAGAAGTCAGTGGGGCAGTTCTGTGGGCAAGGGGAGTCGCCCCAGAGATGGTATCCAGATGCCAGGGAGCTCAGCTCATCGGAGGGGGAGAGAACCCAGAACTGAATTTAAAGCTGGCTGGTCCGAGCCACCTCCCCAGCAGGAATCCTCTGGCTTGGAGCAAGCTCTTCCAGAGCTGCTTGCTAGAAGGTTCCTCCTCCTGCCCCTCCCTACATTGCAAATTATAGGCCTGGGCCTGCCCCCTTCTTCCCTGCACCCCACCCTCCTACAAGGGTCTCGTCCTGCCTTCTCCTTGCCCCGGGGGAGCCCAGACCCTCTGCCCTCCTGCATGGGCACCTCACGTTGGTTAAAGCTCCTCCGGAGTTTCTTCTGTATCCCTTAGACTCTAGACTGCAGAGCTAATAACGTTATGTGTCTAAAGCAGGCCTTCGAGAAAATGGCCCCGGGCTAGTCTGCGTTTTCCATGACTCTGTGGGACCCCTGTGGTCCCGCCCGGAAAACACAGGATCCCAATGTGCCCCAGAGGCTGCGTGAAGGGTGTGGCTCAGCCATCCATCCTTCGTGTGGACCGAGCACCCCTGGCCCAGGGTGATACCTCCGTGGAACTTTTCCAGTTGTTCTGACACCCCGGCTCAGTGTCCTGTGCTCGCGGATTAAATACAGCGATAGGAACAACTCCTGATACAGGAAAATGTTTAGAATCTAAGGAAGGAAGCCCTGGGGTGTGGAGGGGATGGTGGGGCGGGGTGGGGGGAGCCGTGTCCGAGGCTGCTCATCTGGGCAGGTCGTGATCAACCCCCATGAGGGTGGTACTATCACCCCCTCACTCCGAACCCTGGGTTTTTTAGCTCAGACTTTATCTCTTTGGGTAGGCTGGCCTCCTCTGTGCAAACCGGCATTAAGTCGCCAAACCATGAGCCCCGTTTGCCGAGGGCTTCCTAGGACAGAGACTGCTCAGTGTATTGATTTCAACCTCCCATCCACATGCAACGTAGCATTACCGCCCACATGGTACAAACGGGCCACCTGGGGTTTAGAGAAGTGACCTGGTCCAGAAAGGGGGTGGTGGATTCGGGACCGGAACCCAGGTGAAGCTCCCGAGGGCCCAAGTTGTGTGTATCTCCTCCCAGTTAGAGAATGGCCATCAGGTAGCTGACTGGTCCGTGCTTCCTTGTCAGCCCTCTGCAGCCACCTTCAGGGCCCCAAGCATCTGGGGAAAAGTCCCTGGGTCCCTAAGGGGGCCACATTTGTGGCCGATCCCCGCCACGGCCTGTGTCCTCCCAGCGGGCCTGTTCTCAGGGCCTGGCCCTGTACTGGGCACCGCCGGGGGCCATCAGCTTCGTTCCCGACACTTGGCGGGCCCGCGCTGGACGGCCAACACTGGCTTCCAGTCTGATCGCAGCTCCCTGAGGAGGGGACAGAAGCCATCAGCCTTCTGACAGGGAGACCGCAGGCCCACGGAAGGTATTCTGGGGGAAGGGGAGTTTGTGCGTGAGTTCTTCCTGTCCCTGACCTTCCCCAGAGCCCCCCTGCCCTGGGCTGAGGGCCAGCAGTGAACAAAGCCCAGTCTGCCCGGAGGAGCTCACTGGCCAGAGGGGAGACTCCGGCATCCAAGAGGAGAGCCCTCAGGCTACATGCACTGGGGCATCTTCATGGAGTCCTGGTGCCTTGGTGCAGCCCTCTCCTGGGCCTGGGGGACACCCAGAAGGCCTCTCAGAGGAGAAGGGGTGAGGGCGGAGTAGATGTTGGAGACACAGTGGTGCAGGAACACTGCGAGCTGGGCCTGGAGGGAGGTGTGTTTAAGGAGCAGACACGCCCAAGGGTGAGCTGGGGACACGGCCCGGCAGGACACCGCCAGGGCCAGGGTCCACAGGAGCCGCGCGGGGCCGGGGTGAGTGCAGTCTGACTAGCGCAGGGTCCTGGGAAGGAAAGTCCGCCGCCCCTGGAGGGTAAAGAGTAGGGCTCTCCCCCTCTGTCACCTCTGGGCTCTTTCTAGCAGCTTCTAAGACTGCCTTGGGGGCTGGGGGGCTCCCTGGGCTCAGACTCTGAGGATGGCCAGGCCACCTGACTCCTGCGGTTCACGAAAGGGCACGCTAGGGCCCATCCTGGCCTCTGGGCTGGGTGTCCCCACAGCTCACAGCTCGAGCGCGCGCGCGCGCACACACACACACACACACACACACACACTGCACGCGTGGCCAGGTCCCGGCACCGCTGTCCCGCTCTCACAGCGCCGTTCTGTTTACAAGGGCCTCTCTCGCGCTCCTGCCCCACCTGCCCGCGAGACGAGACCCCGGGAAGGGAACGGACAGGCCCCACAGACCCCCCACGGGCTCCCAAGACTCTACTAGCAGCAACAGCCAGGCCCCTCAGCCCGTGGGGT
This sequence comes from Lynx rufus, assembly GCF_022079265.1. Lineage (NCBI taxonomy): Eukaryota > Metazoa > Chordata > Mammalia > Carnivora > Felidae > Lynx > Lynx rufus. The sequence continues at coordinate 133,304,666 of NW_025814896.1, read as the reverse complement.
CCCAGGACGTCAGTAGCAGAATCAGAACTAGCTAGATCCCGGCCCCCGACGGCGCCCCCTGCACTGTGTGCGTGTCTGGGGAAGGACCAGTGACGTGGCCTGTGCCTGTCTGCCCATGGGGATTTGGCGAGGTCCAGTTTGGAGTGTCTGTCCTCTGTGGAGGGGTCGTGGACACACATCCAGGCACGTCCCGGGCAGAGACGTGGCATCCAGGGTCCGGTCCGTCTGGCCTGGGACTGTGTTGGCAAGCGGGTGGCTCCTGAAGAGGTGGGGGAGGCCGTGTGGAAGCCCCGGCAGCTCATTCGGGGGGGGGGGGGGGGGCGATCCACCTTGTCCGTGGCCCTCAGCCTGGCTCAGCTCTGCCACTGCTCCTGTCCCCAGGTCCGGTGACAGCGGCCTCCCTGCCTCCTCCTCCTCCTGGAATTTCACGCCCACCCACACACCAGGCCCTTCCTCTGACTACATGCAAATGTCCCTTCCTCCCGAAAGCCACCCCGCCTCTCCCCAGATAGTCCCTACAGCCCCCCCCCCCCGTACTCCCCTCACTCACAGCGCCGTTCCCCTTATATTGTCACTTCATTTCCTTCCGGTCATCTTTGCCCCGGATGCCCAGCACAGGATTAGCTGCCCAGGAGGAGACCAACGGGAATCAGCCCGTGGCCCCTCCGACCCCCTGCAGCTGCACCACGAGGGCCCTGGTCACAGAGGCCGAGGTTCAAGTCCCAGCGTGGCCACCAATGAGCCATGTGACGCCAGACAAGGTCCTCCCTGTCCTCTCCTGTAACACAGGGTGACCTGGACCCTGCGTGTCGGCAGGAGGAGGGGCCCTGGGGCAGGGGGCAGCTATCTACTCTCGACTCCCCAGCTCAGAGCAGTGGCCGCCAGTGTCTCCTTGATCCCGCAGATGTGGGGCCGTGAGGCCAGGGCCGAGGTTAGGACGAGACACCCCCAAGGGGGCAGCTCTGGCGTGGGAAGGACACGGACCTGGGACCGTGCGAAGACGCGGAGGGGGTGACACTGATGCGTGGAGACCCACGGGACCTGGATCCTGGCTTCGAGGACAGCTCAGTGCGTGGGGGCCCCAGAGAACATTGCCCCGCCTCTTCCCACACCCACCTGTATGGCCCGGAGGGCTAGGGCAGGAGGGGCAGGGGGCGGCATCACCAGGGCACCTCGGTAGGTGGCTGGGGGTGTAACCCACCCCGGACAGGCCGGGCCAGCAAGGACAGGCTGCAGGGCCCCGTGGGCTGTTCACCGGGCTGGCGCGACCGAGGCAGGAGGGGCGGTGGCTGGGCCGGGAGACGGGCTTCACATACTGGGGCAGTGGCTGTGGACAAGGCTGGCTGGAGCCCCTTTCCCCAGCGTTTGTTGAGTGACTGAACGACCTGACAGCTTGGTCTCAGTGCCCAAGTGGGCCGAGGAACCTCCAACACAAGGCGCTGCTGCCCCCTGCTGGCTGCGGCCGGGAGGGCTGTCTCCGGCTCGGGCGTGCGGATCCCCAAGGCCTCCCAGCCTGGTTTCAGAGCCGCTTGGGCCTGCTTTACACCGCTTTCCGTCCCCGTTCCACTGGACAGGTAAGGGGACACAGGCTCAGAGGAGCACCTTTCTGCGTGGGCCACACAGCGTACAGAGGCTGAGGCCGGGCTCCTGATACCCAGGACTCGGGAGGCCCAGTTAAATCTGAATTTCAGATAAACACACGCCCCACGCATCAGCTTCCATGTTTATTTGCTGAGTCTGGTGACGCTACTGGTCCAGCCGAGGAGCAGAGTGTGCACAGTCCCCGGGGGGCGGGTCGGAAGCTTCGGGGGCCCGGCCACCTCTGGTCGTGACCCTCCCCATTCTAGGGTTAGCAGTGAGGGTGGAAAAAAAAATCCTCCCCCAGAAACAGCAGCAAGGATTTCTCAGAGGTTTTCCGTCCGTGCGCTAAATTCTGGGCTTTGTAAGAAGGGCCGGTGAGGGACTCAAAAGCCTCCCTTTCCCGGGGAGAGGCCACGGTGGGGCCGCGTCCGTGCAGCTCCGGGTGCCCACCTGAGCAGGGCTCTAGAGCCAGAGGCGCTGCTGCCCTAGGCGGGGAAGGAGACCGAGGCAGCGGGCGACAGGGACAGCGGTGTCCCCACCGCTGCAGGGAGAGAGGATCGTTCCTGCCATGGCTCTTTCCAGTAAGTGACCAGGAGCCAGACTGGCCAGGGAAGCAGAGACCTATTTACTCTTAGATCCTCTGGACTCGCTGGCTTCCCTTGGACGAGTCACTTGGCCTCTCTGGGCTTCAAATTCAGCAACGTATGTGTAGGCTAGGAAAAGCGCCCCAAGCGGATGCGGGAGTCACACGTCCTGCCTCTGTCCACAGCCGTGGGACTGGAGCCACTCATTTCTGAGCCCCTTTCCTCACCTGGGAGACTTGTGATTTCTTTAAGATCAGCGCAGACACGTGTGAAGGCCACTATGCAGTCTCCACCCCGCTCCTCAGGCCCCGATTCTCCTACCACCAGTTTGTGGGCTCTTCTGGAGTGCCTCTGTGCCCATCCGCGTGTGTGCGGCCACACACAGAGTTGGGTGGGGGTGTGCTTTGGGATGGCTTTCAACGGCGGCACGCTGCCCGCTGCCCGCTGCCCCCCACCCCGCTCCCTCTCACACTCTAGCTGGGAGATGGGCCCCTGTAGGCCTGCGTCCTCCCGGCAGCCACCGGCCCGTTCCACTGATCTTCGGTGCCCTCCTGGACACGCAGGTCATGTCCCACACGTGCTGTTACAACGCACAGTGAAAAACCTGTAAGAGGGCTTGTCGGAAAATTCTTAGAATTGCCGGGTGAGATAGCGTGGCTTGTTTTTCACATTTGCCAAATTGCCTTCTCACGATCCCCCTTCCGTCTAGCGTGTCAGTGCACCTAAGCCGGCGACCCAGGCTCATCCGGCACATTAACGTCATCTCTCGCGCTTGGGGACCCCATGCCCAAAGGCTTTTCTTTTCTGTGGACCCAGGTTCGTGTCTTGCCTACGTCCTGTCGTCTCGTTCCTTTATTTACCGCAGCTCTTCCGGTACGAAGAAAGGTAGCCCCGTTCCTGTGGTTCCCGTCGGTCCCGTACCTCTTTGACTTCAAATGTCTTCTCGCTTGGCGGTCTAACCCGCTACGATGGTCACCTAGGATGTGCCGTGGAAGGAGTCGGGGAGACTCTTGCTTTTTTCAGGTGGGTGCCCCGTTTCCGGAGTGTGCGGCGGGCCCGGCGATCCGTATTTCTTAGATGCTCCCTCAATGAACAGAATGCAGAGCCAGAGACCATTGCCTTGGACCTTGGACTTTAGACCAACAGCTGGAAACCCCTGGGTCCCTCCCCACGAGAGGCCCGTCTGGTCTCCAGCACCTTCAGGAGGGAAAATTCACCTGTTGCCTTGGTGGAGGCCCAGAGCCACTGTCCTCACTGACCTCACGCTACAAGTCTAGAAACATCCGGTTTCTGTGAATGACTAGCTAGTGCCACCTTTAAGCCCTGCACGGCGAACCGGGACCCGAGAGGGTCTCTGGAGGAGTGTTCACACACACCCGGCACCTGAGAGTTCCGTCCTGACTAAACTCACTTGCCTCCTCCCGGGTGTAAGGACGAGTGAAGACCGTTGGGCCCGGGGCCAGGCCCCGTCACCCTCCAGACCCGAGTGCGGCCCTGGCAGAGCCCAGGAACTCGGGGGGTCACGAGCAGCTTCAGCAGGCTGCCAGGAGTCGGGCTGAGGCTGCTGTGTGGGCGGAACGGGCGACCCGTGCCCGCTTCTGTCCCCACCGGCCAGTTGGCTGGACTGCATTTTACCTCGCTGCTAAGAGCAGTTTCCAAGTCCCTGGCATACTTTGAGTGAGGAAGTACACTCTCCCCCTTTCTCTCTTCCGTCCAAGTTCACTGCTACCCCTACAAGGTCATCCTTCCTTCCTGCTGAAGTAGAAAGACCTGATGTCCCGAGCTCCCAGGCTCGGTGACTAGTCCCACTTCTCAACGCCAACTCTCTGCCACGAACACCCTGAAGAATCACGAGAGGATGCGCTCACAGAAGCGGGACAAAGTGTCGACGGAAGAGGCTTCTCCCTCCCCGCGGCCCCAACTCCAGCCAGACGTGTATCTCGTACACAGCTCCTGAGAGGTATCACTCCCATCTGACGACTGAAATACGTTCGCGGGCCCAAGAGGGGAGATGAGAGCTGGGGACGAGCCCAGCCCAAGTCTGGCCGAGCAGCCGAGGAAGAGGCAACGGCAATCACAGCGACGCAGTGTCCGTGTGCAACTCGGGTGTTGGGGGAAGCTGGCTTTTTAGCAAACAGAAGCCATTCCCCTCAAATCCTTTGGCAGATGTACTCGCACGGCAGGAGCTGGCGGGCCCGGCTTCCTTTTCTCCCCGAGAGGAGCCGCAGCCTTCCCGTCTGGACTTCCTGTGCGCCTCCAGACACGCCGCGCCGCTCGGGGACCGGCGGGGGCCGGCGGCTTACCAGAGCCAGGCCTCCCCTCCCCACGTACAGCTACTGCAGGGATTCGACGCTCCCATCTTGGGGGTTACCTGCTGTCCTGTTTTGGGCAGGAGGGGTCGGAGTTGAGGAAGAGAACATAAAAGCCGGCGGACGAGGTCAAAGAAGGCAGAACTCTACAACGCGGGATAATGGTCGTCGCATTTATTAAAGTAAGTTGCCAAACGTTGTACCACTCTCCTAACGCGTAGCTACACAGCTGGTCCTGGGAGAGAAGACGGGCGGGAAGGAAAGGTGGGGCCCGAAGGCAGCACGCAAGGGGTTTCACGGGCCCTCCCCTCCTTCCCTGGGCACAAGCCCTGACGCGACAGTCAGTCAACCAGGGGCTCTGGGCCCTCCTTCACCAGCCACTTCTGTGGACACTCGGGGGTCTGACCCGGGCCAGCAGCAGAGGGCACGGCCTGTCTCGTCCACGCTTCTCCTTCCGCCTGCACGTGGGCCGGGTCCACTGTTCTTTATGCAAACGCGCGGCCAGCTTTCTACAAAACTCACGTACTTGAAAGAAAAACACTCAACAGGACGAAGGGAATTTTGATGGCTTTTCAAAATACTGAAAACCACGGGTTCGGTTCCCAAGTCCTCGGCGACAACCTTCTCGGCAGTGGGGCAAAACATCGGTCCCCCCCTCACAACACACACTCGGGATGAGCCGTTTGGAATGGACACGGTGTAAAAATTCCCCAATGCCCGATTATTTCAAGATACTTTATTTTTAAAACCGGTCACAGCACTAAGCTTTCGGCCCGTTCTGCCGACGCACAAGCTACAAACGCTTGCTCAGCAGCTGAGGGGCACTCTTTAGTAGCATGTTTGAAAAGTGAATAAAAATCCGTATAAAACAAATATTCAAATAGTTTCCATAGGAACACAGATAAGTGACCCCAACTCCTAGTCTTCCGTATTGTTGCATCCGTGCCAACCCTACTTGCAAAGACATTTCGAAACTAGCGGTAATTAAGTTAGACGGTCCCCCTCAATCCCAGAATTCAAGCTAAACTCCCGAGTGAGCGGCTCCAGGAGCGGCACCTACACGTTAATGCTGGCCGAGGCGCAGGCGGCCGGGGGGCGCTTCATCCCACTCTCCCGGGCGCAGGACACGGGCAGCGCGCTCGCGTCCTGCTCCTCCGCTTCGGGCGGGAAGTCGTGGTTCTGGATCTGCTGCATCCGTTGCCTGAGACAGAAGTGGCACAGTCAGAAACCCTGATCACCGACCCGGGCAGCCTCGCCACGAGAATAACTTCTTTACGAGCCCAATTACTTCCTCGGTTACTATGTCATCAGGAGGCAAGTCAACGTATTTCTAAGGCAAGCATTTCTTCACAACCATTCTTTTGGTAACAGGGAAACCACAGGCCGTACACACCTGTCAAAATATTCTAGTCACACAGAAATACCCTAATGGCTCTTTTTTGAAATAGTTACACCTTTGCAAAAATCTGAAAGGAAATACAGATCGGTATTAGGAAGATTTTCTTTCCGTTTGTATTTTCCAAATTCGGGAAAGCACATATTCTTAATACAGGCAGAAAATAAACTTGTTTCTAAAAACACTGTATTTAAATCTAAATAGAATGATTTCTTACTCAACCAGACAAGGGCCAGTAAAAACCCAAGAAGAAATCTATTCTTACGAGACCCACATACGTGCACGGAGACTCTGGTCACTAACCATGTCGGCCCCGACATCACGTAGTAGATGGTTGGCCTCTGGAACCCGTTGAAAGTAGAAGCAGCAGCAACAGTGTAAGCACCCATGTTTTCAAAGAGCATCCAATCGCCCACGTGCATCTCGGGCAAGTCACAGCGCTCAACGATGCGATCAAGGCCGTCACATGTTGGTCCCCATATGCTGGTTGAGTAGTATTTCTCATCTGGTTTGGGTCTCTGCGTTTAAGACAGAAAAATATACCTAGTTACACTTGTTAGGACCAAACATCTTTCACTGGTGTATGTGTTATATTCAAAAGGTACGGGGGCGCCTGGGTGGCTCAGTCGGTTAAGCGTCCGACTCTTGATTTTGGCTCAGGTCATGATCTCGCGGGTCCGTGGGCTCAAGCCCCACGCTGGGCTCTGCAAAGACACCGCAGAGACTGCTTGGGATTCTCTCCCTCCCTCCCTGCCCCTTCCCCACACGCCCTCTCTCAAGACGAGTAAAAGAAACTTAAAAAAAAAAAGGTACCTTCTGCAAAAGGGGCTTCACGTGTGCATGATCATAAAGGATGCAATTAAATGATCCATACACTCCGTCATTCACGTAATACATAAAGGTTTGTTCACTCGATTCATCTTCATCTGGAAAGGCAGACTGGTCTCAATTACCACGTTTTGTACCAACGCAGTTACGCATGCAAGCATTCAACCTTTATACGCACCATCAGAGCCCGTCTGTTCCTTTACTACGAGCTTTTTGGCAATGATATTAACTGCAAGCGTGAAAGCGGACGCGACGTAGTATCTGCCGGGCTCAGCTATGACTCGCACCCCCGAGTCTGCCGGGAAGTACTTGTCCAGGGCGGGGTTGATAACACTGGTGATCTAGGAGAGAGAGACAAGAACGGTCATCATCAAGGGGAACTCGCATGGAAGAGCAAAAACCAGCGCTCTGGGAAGTAACAGAATAAAAAGAGGTGAAAGCAGCCACCAGCAGGGAGGTTTAGGATCGAGCAACAACGGCAAGAGAACAAACATCTCCCTAAAAACCAGCCTGCGTGTCCCGTGGTTTCATCTGGATTCCCCTCCGGACACTCCCCTATCCTTTAGAAGACGTTATGGGTTATGAGTCTATCAAGTGATAGTATAAATTTATTACCGCTTACTAAGGTTTCAAGGGGCCTGAATACTTTTAATCTATCCAATAGGATAAAGCCATCCTGCCTGTCTCGTAAGATTTTTACAAGGTGGGCCTATTTCACAAATTCAACCACCCTGTAATGGTCCAATTAACAGTACGTCCACTTTAACTTCCTGAGTGACTAAACAATTAAAATGTCTAAAGAGAAATACAAAACCGAGAAAAAGCACATTTGGGGTAATGATGTACCAAAGTCTGTGTGCTCACTTTCCACACCAACATTTCCTAACATAATCAACTATTTTCCAAGATTTTGGGGGGAACGGACTCATTTTAGCTCACAAAACCAAAGGATATTAAATACAATTTTAAATAGCACAGAACTTACTGAAAATACTAATACCAAAACATTGTTTTTGTTTGTACAATTTCTTTTGATATTAGTTAAAACACTTAAAGAAGTTTCAAAATACTCCAAAATGGAACTTGTGAAAATAGCTATGAATATTAGTTTTATTATAATTACCTCTTCAAATTTAAGCTTTACATCCTCAGACCCAGGAAAGCCGCCACCGATATCGAGCAGACACATGTTGAAACCAACCTCAGCCTAGAGTCGAGAACATTCGGTCAATCGAGTAGTCAGATTGGTACCAAGTCTTAAAATTCTATGCAGATGGATTTAAGCCTCTGGAATATGGGGTACTTCCCCAGGTTAATTCTAGAATGAAGTCTAGTCACTGTTAGCCCTGCCCCCTCCTCCCACCCCCACACTTGGGTTTACATATACTTACCCCCATGTCAAAGACACAGCGGGCGTCGGAGATGGCCTGCACGAAGGTCTCGGGATCGGTACAGCCACTTCCCACGTGGAAGCTGGGGCAAAGAAAGGAGAATATATGATTTCCTGCTATTTCTGAAAAGAACCATTTACAGAAGACCTATGAAAGGCGCACGAAGATCTTAGCGTGTATGCCACCACCAAGAGCTCACCTGACACCGATGACATCAATATTTAGCTCCCTCGCCCGTTCCAAAAGAAGCCTGCTGGTTTTGAGTGTGGCACCAAATTTAACACTGAGGCGACAGACTGCCTTGGAATCATCGGTGGCAATCCGCAAAACCAACCTAGAAGCAGGAAGATCGTATGAAAAATTTCCCATGACAGAAGACCGCTTACAGCCACGGTTAAAACAACAAGGCTCTGTGGCTCGGATATCCTGCGGCTTGAGCTTCACACGGTTTCACTCAAGAAGTTTTCCGATTTTCGACTGTGCCCGACCCAGCACACTTTTATACTTTACTAAGGTACAGAAATCTCAAAACCGGAAATCTGAGTTTGACAACCTGCAGACCCTATACCTGACCCTGCCCTCAAAACGGAGTAACTCACTTTGCCTTTGGGTGAGCTCTGGCAACTTTCATCAACTCCACTTCACTGTCGAAAGTCATCATCTGGACTCCGTTATTGGCAGCATACTTAATCTGAGACACTTGTTTACAAGGATTTGCATAGATGATCCTCTCCGGAGGCACCCCGAGACTCTGCACCAGTTGGATTTCAGTCTGAAAAAGAATAGATCGTGCATTATGTACACACGGCTAATCGACGAAAGAAACAAAAAACACGGCAGCTTGCGCACTACGATCTGCTGCCCAAGAAACACACAACTTTGATCTGTCCTGCTGGGAACACCAGCGCCATTTTATAGAAGGACTCTGGAGCCCTGCCGCTTTTGCTTACCTTGCTGGCACAGTCGAATCCTGTCCCAATGGCAGCTAGGGTCTTCACTATGGTTCTGCTATCATTGCATTTAACTGCATAAAAGGGGGTGACCCGAGGAAGAGCTTTTAACCATCTCAGATGTTTCTTTAGAATGTCTCCCAGATCCGCGACATAGAAGGCATCCTTATCATCCTGCAGAAAGAGTGTTTGCAGGGGACTCAGCAGCAGCCTAGTAATACATCCCACATGCGGCCCCTCTTCTCTCCCATCGTTCTCAGTGAGCCCTCATCTTTTTACTCCCGTCACTGACACGAATATCACCATTACCACTGGGTGATCCACAGCTAATAAATCCCAAATTCCCTAACAAGACATTTGAGTTCCATTACATTTCCTTAAGGTTCCCGCTCAAGTTCCCCACTCATCTGCCCAGCATTTTCAAAGCTGCACTGCCAGCATGGACTTGATCTACTTACAGAAGAGGAAACTTCATTGATCTTTTGGTCCAGAATGTCCTTGGCAGTAAAGCCTTCATCGAGGAAATGGCAGTCAAACTCTGCATTACTAAAGCTGTTCATGGTTTCTTGATGTTCCTCCGAAACGTAACAAACTGCAAACGGGGTGGAGAAATTCACTCAGAATTCACTGCGACACCTAATGATGCTTAACAATAACCTGCGGCAACCACGGATACTTACGTGGAAAACTAAGAGACGGAATTTAAAGAAATTATCGCCAGCTTTTCACAAAGGCAATTCTCCGGGAGGGCGTGCCCTCGGTGCAGCAGTGGAGAAGTTCTGATGAACACAGAATTCGCCGTCTCCCTTGGGAACACATCAAATTGAAACATCAGACGCGGACTGCGCACACACAGGAAGCCGGGCTACTCCAGCACCCCCGCAGACAGCTCGCTCCCTGGATTCGGGAATCGCATTATTCCAGGTGGAAGTCACATGACCCCACAAACCTCTACACCATCCAAGTGGACACCAGATTCGACACTAGCCTTTTTCAAGCCCCACGCTAAAATTCCATACGCAGTACTGCACATCCCAAAATAAGCATTTCAAGTATTTATGCTAAAAAACCTACAGAAAGCCGGTTTCAGAATCTTCACTTAGTTCACAAACGTGGACAAAATTTTAGAGTGGTCAGTTTACTTGATTTCAGAGATGCTTTAGCTTTTTAGAAGCTTAAAACAGCGTTACGCTAATTACGGAAAGGCACCCTAGAAACATCTTGTATTTCCTATTTTCACTAAGTCTTGCACCAGAGTAACTTAGTGACTAAAAGGCATCGTGGAAGTGTCTAAGGCTCAACTTACTGAGTGCTCTTAAGTTTCCTAAAAATGTTATGAATTTTTATGCTATTTTATTTTCATACCGGGCATGTGTTTTTTTTTTAAAAAGTACAATCTTCCTATCAAGAAGATGCACCATGGCTGCTGTATCTGATCAGAAATCAGCATTCTGGAGTCAGGGTTGGCTCTTGTCCAGCGAGCACAACTCTGGCAACCTCTTCTGTCCTCACAGGCACCCTAACACTTGCTTAGCTACCGACAATAATCACATGGAAGTTAATTTTTGGCTAACTTTACAAATAACAAAAATAAAGAAGCGTACGTGAATTATGAACAAGCAAAACTAAAGCTCGTCACAATCTGAGCCACTGTCCTTGGCCTTCACGAAATGGGACACTGGTAAAGGAGGGATCTTAAAATTACCGATTTTAACCTATTTAATTGCTGCTAGGCAGGGGACTTTGTTTTCACTGTGCGACCCGCTTCAGTGCCTGCAGCCTACAGCAGGGAGGCCAGGCAATGGTTCGGGGCCACGGTTGGCTCTGGCATGGGGCACTATGAGAGGCCCAGGGGGACGAGCCTGCCATAAATCCAAACCCATGCATGGTAGGACTTGTTTTAAGACTTGACCTAATGTAACGTGACTTTCTGGCACTATCAGCCTCCTACGTTGCCCAAAGCACCCCTAGAGGCAGGCAGGGGACTAAGGGGACAGCAAACCCTTCTCGGCTGTGTAAATAACACACAGCGTAGGCCACTCAGGGGCAGACAGGGTTATTCAGTTAGGGCCTATCTTTAAGGCAACGTTCAAGCCTACACCTGGGAAGTTTTCATTACTTTGCACTATGTCACTATTAAGGACCTTCTAAAGGTTTACTTTAGTAACTTGCAACATAAAGAAATCCCACCTTCCGGTGTTTGTATAGCTAAGCTCCTTAAAATGATGAGTCAATTAGCACAAGATCGCACTTTTCTGCTACGAAACTCTTTGCTGCCAACTGGGAAGTATTACAAGAGACAGAGACTGATTTAAAGGAACGGAAAACGTTTCACAAGTCAACTAAATTCTGCCCAATTTCGGGTTTACGTGAAGTCAACACATTCTTTGTCCTCCCCAGACATTTCAAGAGGCTGTGCTCTCCATACGTTCCCCAATTACTTGGGATTCTCAAACAACCGCCATCAGCTTTCTTCTGAAAACCGGAGGGCTGCCTCCTAACTGCATGTCTGCTCGCCTGACCTGCGATCTTATACATTCTAGGCTTTTCTTCAATCGCGAAGTCCAAGATTCCTTAAACGGACAATCGCAACTCACGGCGAATGGAGACTTTATCGCCACAGTTACTACAAGGCTCTCTTGGCTCCAGCAACTCCGGCGAATTTCGAGATCGGGTCATTTCCTCTGCACGCGAAAACTAAGGGATACAAAACTCCAGGACAACGAGGCAAAACGGTTTGCCTCATCCTAATAAAAGTGAGAGGAGCGATAGGAGCCCGAGACCTGCACGGGCTCGCTCATCTCTCTCCTGCACCTGCTGCCGGGCTTGCCACGCGCGTCTTAAAAAAGAATAGCGGTTGAAGGAACCCCGGGCCTTCCTATCAGCTTCCGGCTCTGAACACTCACTGACGTGGTTCGGAAGAGGTGAAACGCAGTCCCCTCCAGCCCAGGCTGCCCTAAGCCGGGGCCATCGCGGGCAGGACGGGCCGCGGCGAGGGTGGCCGCACAGGGCCAGGGGGTCGGCGCCCCCCTTCACGGGGGAAACCAGGCCCCGGAGGGCAGCGACCACCAGGCTCAGGGACCCGCAGCCGGCTCTGCGACCACGTGTCCCTCACAGATTCAGGCGCAGGGTCGGTCCCCCGGCCTCCGGCCCGGCGCGCAGGGACACGTGGCCGTCCCCCCTCCTGCCTCCCAAGCGCCCAGACGCGCCCCTCTCACCTTAGAGCGCACCGGCGCCGCGGGCCAGCCCCATGGAGATGCCGCCGCCGAGCGCGCAGGACCGCCGGCCGCCCCCGTCAGCCGCCCGCCCGCCGCCTCGCTCCCTCCCGCGGAGGACCGCCGGCCCGAGGTGGCGCCGGAGCTCTGGCAGAGGGGCGGCGGCGGCGGAGGCTGAGGGGACTGACAAAGCCGACGGGCCGCCGCTCCGCTATTTATAGCGCCGCGCGTGTCGTCATGGAGACGCACCAGCTCAAACCAGCCGCGATCGGTTCCGTCCGGGCGTCCCCCGAGGAAGGGGGCGGAGCGCGGTGGCTGCGGCCAACCCGCGGCCGGACGGAGGGGCGGGGGGCGCGGGCAGTTGTACGTCAGCAGCTCCGAGCGCCACCCGGCCCGCCCCCGGCCTCGCGCCCCTCCCGGCCCTGCGGCGGACTTGCGCACGCGCATTACGCCGCAGGAAGACTCCAGCGGCCTCGCACCCCTCCCGGCCCTGAGGGAGGCACGCGCACGCGCACGCGCACGCCGCCGCGGGGCGCCCCCGGCGGCCCCGCGCCCTCCCCGGCCCTGCGGCGGGACCGCGCACGCGCACCACGCCGCAGGTCCCGGGATCTCTCCTGGCGCCCGCCGTCCGCCTGGGTCTCAACCTCGGGGGCGGGAGCCTGCCCCGCGCAATTGCGAGACCTGCTGCTGACCGACGCCGACTTTCAGCATCTGCGCGGGACGGAACTGTTCTTCCACTTGGCCCTTTATAAATGCCGTGCGCCCTAGAGCAGAGAAAGGAGCTCGCGGGCGCGAGCGGGCCACGTGGACCCCGCCGGGCGGACTCTGGCCCCTTCTGCCGGGGCCCCTCCAGTTCTAGGGACGGGACCTGTAACGATCCTGGCTCCGCTCCAAGAACGGGACACAGACGCAGACAGGGGCAAGGTGCATGCCGAGGGTCACCTGGCAAGTTGGTGGCGCCGCTTCAGGCCCTTCCTGAGCCAATAAACCGTGCCTGACCTATCCAGGTGTGTTCGACTAGGTGGCGGGGAGCAATGGCCACGCCAAGACCCTTGTTCAGTGTTCAGCTAGAGGCTTGTCTAAGGGCCGAAGGGGAAGGGGGAGGAGGTAGAGGGTCCGGAAGTCACCGAGTCCCCCCCCCCCCCCCGCGCTGCCCCTTACCATATTGGATGGCACTCGTTAATGACTAGACATCTCCGAGGGCAGCTGCGATTGCCTCGCATTAAAGTCTCCACAGTGAATACGTAAAGGCAAAAGGCTTAGGAAATTGGTTGTCCTTTAGAGCGCACGTGGCCTCTGGTGGAGGACTGTGCCTCTCCATTGTGGGACACCCCACACCGCTGGCCCCAGGGAGAGGAAGGAATTGGGGGTACCAGAGGGTTGCCAGTGAGGATATAAAAAACATTGAAAATAGCCCAGGTCACAGTTGGTGCAGAGGGACCCTGGAGGAGCTCAGTGCTCTAGCCTGTTCCTGGCCCCAACTTGCTGTGTGATCTTGGGTAAATTCCGTCCCTTCTCTGGGCAGGAGGTTTGACTAGATGACCCAAAGATATTTATAGCTGCAAAACCCTGAGGCATTTTGAAAACCTTTGTCCTGTCCCCTAGGCCTGGGACCCACCTCGCTCAACTTTATTTCCGTATGGTCCTTGAGCAGCCACTGGGAGGGTGCCTGGCAAATTGGACTAGAGAAGGGAGGAGGGGGTTTATCTCCACCCTAACAAGCTTAATTCCTATGGAGCGATGAGATTACTCCCCCTTCAGAGAACATTCCAGCCCAGACACTTCGGAATCATGATGAACATTTGTCCCCCCTCTGTGAAGAAACATTTTCTCCCAATGCCAGAGTTCTCCTCACATTCCACAAGTCTCCAATGCCAAGGCCAAGAGGGGAACAGTGTCCACACTCCCAGCTTTCCTTGACCCGTCAGTCAGCCAGTCATTGCCAGGCGAACATTGTGCTGGCTCTCTCGCCTCCTCCAGGCTGAGGGCACGGGATGTCTCCACACCTGGGATCCCGGTAACAGCCTGGAGGGAAGGGCAGTCCGCCCACGTCTTGCCACTTCCCTGCGGCTCTGAGCTTCTGATTCTCCAGCTTGGGGCCAGATCTAGGGTCCCGTGTCAGCTTAGTTGTGTGATTGTATTTTATTTTTTTTTAATTTTTTTTTTCAACGTTTATTTATTTTTGGGACAGAGAGAGACAGAGCATGAACAGGGGAGGGGCAGAGAGAGAGGGAGACACAGAATCGGAAACAGGCTCCAGGCTCTGAGCCATCAGCCCAGAGCCCGACGCGGGGCTCGAACTCACGGACCGCGAGATGGTGACCTGGCTGAAGTCGGACGCTTAACCGACTGCGCCACCCAGGCGCCCCTTGTGTGATTGTATTTTAGATTTCGAGGTATTCACTGAAACATAGAGGCAAGTTCTTGACTGAAGAAGGAGGGTAGCCTGTCCCTCTGCTGTTCATATGTGCCGCTCACACCCAGGTCGCCCATCGTGTGGGCTAGCCCCCTCCAAACATGCAAACTCCTGCCAACGTGCTGTACTTTCCTCTGGGGAGGCCACGTCTTTCCCAGATGATCCATCTGACCCAGATAGGGAAACAGAAGCAAGGGAAGGAGGCCGTGCTGCTTCCTTGAGGGCTGGCCCAGCTGGCTGCAGGCAAACTCTTGGAGAGGGCCTTGGCCCTGGGTCTGGGAGTCAGCAGGGACTGAGTCATGACACCCGGCTACTAACCTGGATTTGAGAAGATAAATCGATGGTGACTAAACCTGGCCTTATTCATATGCGTGCCATTAATGTCTTTGCATATTTTCAGTAGACTGTCCTCTCCCCCCACCCCTCCCCCGCCATTTCTTTCCTTAGACAAAAAGCCAAAGATCCTCGTAAACTATGTGATGGCCAACTAGTAAAAGTTACACTAACGTGAAGGTGAGGTTTTTGTGTTTGGCGCAGAAGCGGTCATGGAAGCAAACAGACAGCAAAAACCACGTTGGACGCGCCAGTAAGATGTGTGTCTTTAGTCATCCCACCCGAGTTCCAGGGTCCATTCCAATTTTGTAGCTACCCTCCCCACTGAGCTCATTCTGGAGCCCTGGGCTTCCCTTCCCTCCGGGTCTCAGACTCTTTCTGTAAAACACTCTGTGGCTGGACTGAAATAGACATGCAAACTCTTGCACCCTGATGTTCTAAGAATTTCTGACTTCTCTTACAGTGAGGCCTATGTATAAATACACTGTACACAATTTTTGAACCAAAAATGAGGACGCGTCCGAAGAAGGAGGTATTTTTTCCTTAGTTATTTACATGAAAGGGCTTATATAGTCATACAGTGATTACAAATATAAACAGTAACCTTCGCTGGAGATAATTAAGTGACATTAAAAGACAACACTCCGCAAAGATTTATGTATCCATGTGGTCGATATTGGAATATTAGACAGTGAAAACTTCCTGGAAAATGGGTTTGTGTTCTGTCCACGTGTCCAAGGTGGTATGCCATTGCACCAAATTTCTCCCAGAAGCACAGTCAGACCATGGAGGGAGGCCCAGGACATCCATGAGGACATGTGGACTTTGAGAGGTTAGGACCTGTCCTGCTAGGGTGCCATAACTCAGGACACCTGGGAACCGGTCATGGGGCACTCTTCCCATGTGGGTTGTTTGACCAAAAATAATTTTCTGAAGCTCAGGCACTCAGCAACACTCCGGCCGTGCCCTGGAATTGTTTTAGGTGTTTCCAAAATCCCAGTCCGCCCTCCGAGGTGGAAAGCGCGCTGCCTTTGCCAATATCCAAATGATGTGCCTCAGGCGCAGAGAGCTTCCGGATGGCCCTCCTCGCTGTGAGCAACAGGCTCATCAGAGCTTCTCATCAGAGAAGGGGGGCATCTCCAAAGGTATCTGTCAGGAGCCAAAGACACCCATGCGGAAGTCCCAGGACGTCTGTTTTATAAGGGTTGCATCACGGCCCCACCTTGCCCCCGCCCTGGTGTGGCTCCCTTGGGAAGTTGCCAGGACAGAGGCCATCTGGCGGGAACTGGGCCAGGGCCTTCTGGAGCCCAGAAGGTAAGTCGGTAACCGCACAGTACATTGCAGAGAAAAGGTGGCCTCCGTCCAGATGTTAAAAGCAGGCGTTCACTCGACTGGCAAATTGATTTTAGAAATGTTTATTTTAAAAAAAGTTTTTTAAGTAGGCTCCGTGCGCAGCATGGGGCTTGAACTCATGACCCTGAGATCAAGAGTCGGACACTTAACCGACTGAAACTGGCCGAGTGACTTTAGCAATGCTTTGCTTCCCACAGCCTGCCTTTTGAGTGGCCTGGAGACAGAGCCCCAGTACCTGTGCCCTGAGCCAGCGTTCAGATGTGCGGCCTCCCTGACACGGGGACTGACAGCAGAACAGAAGCTTCATCTAAAAGCTTCCCTTCGTTTATCTAAAATTCTTTGCTGGTGGCCTTTGGCCCAGTGGGTAAAGTCCGACCGCCTTAGCCTGGCTCCGGGGACCCTCTGGGCTCTGCCCTGCTCACCTTCCCAGTCCCATCTCCTGCACTCCAGCCCTCCTAACCCACCTTGTTCCACGGACCCTGCCTGCCTGTCATCACAGCATGCATCCCACAGTATGGGCACCTCGGTCTTGTCCCCCCGTCTCTTCCTACTCCCTTTGAAGTCAGGGCCACAATTATCTTCATACGTCCGGTTTCTAGCCAAGTACCCGGCACACAAAAGTCACTCCATATTGTTAGGTTGGAAGGAGGGGTGCCCTGAGAAATCTGTGACTTGTGGCCACGTGACTGATACGCTCATGGGAAGTTCTCCCCGTGTGCTCTCTGAAGTCAGAGGGAGAAAAGATTCTGAATATTCTTCCTTTGGTCATTCATTCATTCATTCATTCATTCAGTGCGTGTTTACATCGAGTGTCTCCTGCATGCAGTTGATGTACTGGGTGAGGGAGAAGCCTCTGGCTGCAGCTCTGGGCTGCCTGGGGTCTCGGGGACCAGCGGGGAACTACCAAGGGCCTGTTCCACCCACCACCTCTTCTGTCTGATTTCCTCCTGGGCTCCTGCTGACTGCCTCTGACCCCACCCGTCACGGCACGTCTGCTGGGTTTTGCCACTGCCGCACCTCTGCGACGCCCCAGAGCCCGCAAGAGTTCTCCCTCTTTTGGCAGGGAACAGCATGTGGGGGGCCCTTGCCCAAGGTAGGCCTTCTGGAAAGTGTGCGCTCTGCCTGGAGGCGGTGTGAGCTCCACATCCCTGCCAAGTCAGGCCCCAGACCGAAGGGCCAACAATATCACGCTGGACCGGGCCCGGGGGCCCCGGGCGTAAGGCAGCCCATTTCTGGGCTCATCAGGAGAGGCTGCAGGGGCACCTGAAGGGGCTGCGTGTTTTCCCCCTTCAAGCAACCTGGGAGCCCTCATCCGAGGCCAGGCCCCCTCCTGCTGCCAAGGAGGAGATGAGCCAAGGAGCTCGCAGTCCAGAGGGAAGGTCACGTCCCAGGCTGGTGCTATGCATCTCTGGTCACCAGGCTAGTAGCCACACGAGGCACCACCATGGGCACCCAAGGACAAAGGCATGAGCTGGCTCTGGGTATGAGGGACAGAGGAGCCTGGGCTCGGAAAGGCTGGTCCAGGGCTGGACTGAGCTGGGGAGGGGCCAAGGGCACCCTGGGCAAGAGCGTGTAGAGAGGCAGCCATCCATGTTCCGTGTGCCCAGCTTCACTTGGGGAGAGAACCACGGGCTATGATAAGGCTCACTCTGGGGACAGCCTCTGACCCCCACCCCCCCCCAGCCCAGGGCCACTCCTCACTCCTTTGTTGTGCAGATAGTTCAGCACCGGCCTCAATCTGCGGTTCCCATCAGCCCGACCAAACCCTTGCTGACATCAGGACCCAGTGATCTAGGAGGGGGGAGGGCAGGAGGGCAGGCTAGCCGCCCACGTGCAGGCATTGAGCCTTCCCCTTTGGCACACCAGGCCCTGCGTCTTTCGGGGTCCCAACAGGCAGTTCAGTGGGGTGAATTTAACACGGGAGCTAGTTACAGAGATGACAGAATATCTACGAGCTGTAGAAACAGCAACACCCGTAGGGCTGGGCATCAAAGGGAGGAAGGGCCCCCAGCGGAGCTGTGGCCACCTGGGGGGCCGTCCAGTGGGAAATGGAACCCCAGAGGGGCATGACCAGAGGGGAAGCAGCCAATGCTGGAGACGTTGCTCGAAGCAGAGAGATGAGAGTAGAAGGATCCAGCTCCTTCCGCCCTCCACTCTCTCACTGGGGCCTCCCAACTGGAGCTGGCCGGTGATTTTTCAGGGCTCAGCCCACATCCCTATCCACCTGCAAAACAGAGCCAGGCCCCTGCCGGGTGAGAGGGTGTGAGATCAAGCAGGCTGATGACAGGCACACCTCCCTCCCCAAACGCCTGTCAAAATCTTCCTCCTGCTGGCCTGGGGGACGTTTCCTAAGAAGAGTTCCAGTAAAGCACAGGGTCACGTTTCCTATTGGCCTGAGCCACAGAGAAAACTAATCGTCTCACCTACCAAGAATTCTCCAGGAAAGGAGGCTGCAGTCTCATTCCCTCAGAAACTCACAAACAGCACTGAAGACCAGGTTCTGTCGGTCTGTCTCACTTCCGTGCCCGGGGTGTGGGCTGCCCTGGCTCTAGAAATCAGACGCAGATAAAGCAAAGGCTCATGGGAAAGCGATGCTCCTCTCATCTGCTGCCTCTCCCCGGGCGCACCTGAAAACGCTCTCTGGGTTGGGGCCGCCTGAGGGACCCGGGTCCGGAGGAGGCCGGAAGGCCCCGGAAGGGCCCAGCTGGGAGCCGAGCCTGGAAGAGTCAGAACCAGCTGGACAAGAAAAAAAGAGAAGCGGCACAGAGCGGATTTTACCAAGGCAGCTGTTCCAACGTGGCAGAACCACCTTGCAAGACGTGAAGTGGAATCTGGGCTTCCCGGTGGCTTATTTTCAGCCCACGGAATGTGACGGAGGCCGGGCAGCTTCTATCTGGCGAGCTGGGATGCTGGCCTTTGGAGCCCTAGGTCACCTTGTAAGATGGGAGGCTTCCCCGAGGCCACCATGCTGCGGGAACCCCAGGCCAGCTGAAGAGTCCCCACGCAGGTGTTCTGCTCACAGCCAAGCTGAGCTCCCAGCGCGCGGAAAGCTAACGCCAACACCTACAGTCCGGCCCCAAGCCAGGGAGTCACTCAGCCACCAAAACTTCCCCGTTGAGGACCCCAGACATCACGAAGCAGAGGCAAACCCATCCCCACCGCCCATGACCCATCGAATCTGCAGGTGTAATAAATGGTTGTTTTAGCCCGCTAAAGTTTGGGATACTGTGTTACCTAGCCAGATTAAACTAAAAGAAGCAGCTATAATATTCTTTTTTTAAAATTTTTTAACATTTATTTGAGAGACAGAGACAGATCATGAACAGGGGAGGGGCAGAGAGAGAAAATCTGAGGCAGACTCCCATCTCGGAGCTGTCAACACAGACGCCGGGCTTGAACCCACGAACCACGAGATCATGACCTGAGCCCAAGTCGGATGCTTAACTGATTGAGCCACCCAGGCGCCCCATCAGCTATAATATTCTTACCGAAAAAGTTCTGAGCGGGGCCTGTATACCCTGGCCGGCAGCACTCTCCGGAAGAGCCCAGCTGTGGGATTAAATACGACATAACACAGGGGTCAGAGAGTGAGCTCTGGAGACAGAGTGCAATGGGTCTGAATCTCAGCCCTCCCTGGCAAGTCAGTTCATCTCCCTGAATCTCAGTTTTTTTTCTTCTCGAAATGGGGAAAATAATAGAAGGCACCCCTTGGGGTTGCCACGGAGGTTAAGTGAGATAATTTACACGTAGCACCAATCTATTGTATTTGACGCCTGAAACGGAAAACTTCAACACCCCCCCCTACAACAAAATTGTTTTCCGTTTATCACTTCTGTAAAAAACCACCAGTAATTATTATTTTCTCGATTTGTTCTTTAGGCTTAAAACAAAAAGATATATCTTAAATTTTTTAATTAAGTTTATTTTTTTATTTTTATCTTTAAACATTTTACTTTCTATTTTATTTTTATTTTATTTTTTATTTTTTGAGAGAGACAGAGAAAGCGTGAGTGGCGGAGGGGCAGAGAGCGAGGGAGAGAGACAATCCCAAGCAGGCTCCACGGTGCCAGCACCAGAACTCGACGCGGAGCTTGAACTCATGAAACCGTGAGATCACCACCTGAACTGAAACTGAGAGTTGGACACTTAGCTGACTGAGCCACCCAGGCACCCCACCCCTCCCTGCCCCCACAAATAGTTTTAAAAGAAGAAACTTCAGTTCTACAGATATTATTCAAATTAAGCATCTCGCGTATGAACTAAAATTGTTACCTACCAAATGCAAATGTTTTATCTTGCAGTTAGCATTTCCATGGCTTAAACTTTCCACGTCGGAACTACGAAGGGGATGACAGCATTGAATTCAGTGGAGCTCTGTCCCTTTGCATTCACACACTTGTGATATTGTTGGTTTCAAATCTGTCATGAGAGCTGGAGACATGAATTTTTCCCCGGCCGAACTCAAAGGCAGGGTGGCAACTGGCTGGGACTTAGAGTGTCCAAAGCAGAAAAGTCCCTGGCGATCGGGGACCAGTTGGTTAGGCTACCTACCGAAGGGCTGCAAACCATAAGGAACAGAACAAACACATGCAGCCGAGTCTGTGTGAATCAGGAACCAGCTGGAGAACTAAGAATTTTCTGAATTAATCTGGGTGCAGAAGAGGGTGCTGTGAACGGGCAAGCAGTGACATCATGGAGTTTCACGTACGCGTTGTTAAAATTCAATCATAACCGCAAGCAATCGTTTAGAACAAAGGATTTTTTTCGGGGAGGAGTGTTTCATCTGGGACATTGTATAGAGTTGATGGGCTGGGTGATAATGACAAGCAGAGCAGCTTCCGGTTGGTTTTATTATCGTTTTCAAATCACCTGCAGAGACAATGCAGGTCCTTACTGCCTGTACCTGGGGCAGTCGCTGGGTCGTCCCGCCTGTCTCAAACCACAGTGCCTGGTGAGCAGAAACGTTAGGTCTCATTACAGCTAGCCCTGGGCTCTCGGGGAAGTCTTTCCACCTCTGTTATTTTGTAGGGTTGTCGGACATAGGAATTTGCATGGTTGTTGGTTACAGGATTATTCCATAAATTACAAGGTGCCTCGCTCAGCCCTGACATTTGGGAGGGGCTCAACGACAAACAGTTGAAAACTCTCCTATCTGCCTCCGTATCTACCCCGTTCCCTCTTCTGGAATGCCTTACCCTTAGATCTTGGCTGATTGAAACTTGCCTCATCTCAAATGGGTGAAGCCCTCAGTCGCTACATTCCTGCAGATCTGTTTGCTCCTGCCGTCTCCTGGGTCTCTCGGCCACATCTGATCTCGTCTGGTGTCCGCTTCTTGGACAAGGTAGAGTATCGGCATTCAGGTGGGTGTGCTGTCCTGTCACCCCATGAAATTGCATGCTCCTTGGACAATGAGGCCACGTGTTCCCTTTGCTGCGTCCATTTAGAAACCAAACGCCCTAATAAGGTCCTCATTCCCAATGTTTGGGGTCCCATTCCATACAGATTCTTGGCGCTGAGTTTAGGATAGACATGCGGTCCCAGGTGACATGTAAGTTGGGTGGAAATCCTGGTTTGCCTGAGACAGTTGTTCCCATGTGATGAGTGATAGCATCCCCTTCACTCTCAGCGGGTCCTGGTTTGGCTGAGAAGTCTCATCGTCTCCTCCCTCCAGGTGGCCTCGTCGCCTTGTCTCCCAGCCCCTTCTGTTGGCACAATTTCCTCTTTTACCGTCTCTCTCCAGAAGGCACCTGCATGGACCTCAGGGCCGGGCTATATACCCGTCTCTGCAATTCGGGGACACTTGTTGCCAGTGTCCTTTCTGATGAGTCTGAGCCAATGGCCTGGGCACTGTTGCTGGGCTTTCAACCCACAGCAGCACTTCGAGGGTGAAAGCAAGACACGAGCAGGAGGAGGGGAGATGCCACCGGCTGCTGAGACCTTCTGAACTGATTCAGGCTGCGGGTGTGACAGAGGCTGTCTCACATAGCGAGAAGTACAAACCGGTTACCACCCTTACTGAATGCAATCTCTCAATAACTGTGAGAAGCCTTCAACGTGTTGTCCCCTTTCGTCTAATGAACCCACTTGTAGGACTCCATCTATCCACGGATACACTCTCAAAAGCAGATGAAGTTTTATTCACAAAGGTATTCACGGAAATGTCATTTATAATACCCAACACTGGAAACGCTTCAAAGATCCAACATAAACGGAACGGTGATAAAATTAGGCTGTAGCCATAGGACAAAAAAGTACTCAAGCTTTACAATTATATTTATGCACGTTTTCTAACGATTTGGAGAAAAGTGCTGTGTTTATAAAGTGAGAACAGATCTACAAAATTGTGTGTCCAGGATGAATTTTTTTTCGTTTTGTATCGTGGTAAAGAATATACATCACAAGGCCCACCATTCTAACCATTTTTAAGTGGACAGTCCGGTGGCATTACGCATAGTCGCAAGGTTGTACGACCATCGCTGTTCTCCATTTCCAGAACTTTTTCACCGTCCCAAATAAAACAGCCATTTTATGTAAATACATGTGAATAGATGGGATCTTTATTCTTTTTTTTTTTATGTTGTTCTGTGTAATCAAACTTTTAGTCAATAAGCGAATTACCTTGTTGGTTTAAAACATATTTAAAATGCTGTCTACTGGGAACGACACCATTTTTATCTTCAAAATAACATTATTAAGGGCTGCCTACAATGCTTGGAATGATTTTTGGATACTTGCTACGGTGAAATTGATCGAGAGTAAAGAAGCGTAAGTTTAGATCTCCTCCATCATCCTTAGGACATGTGCACGTATTTGAGTACGGTTGCCTGTTTACTTTGCGTCTTCCCCGCCAGACTGAGCCTGGAGAGCGGGTTTGCGGCTCGTATGCTGTATTCCCAGCATGGTGAGCAGGGTCTAGTTTTAGTAAATGTCTGTTGAAAGGAGGATACTGGAAACTTTATGTCCACTTTAGGCACGGAAGTGAGGCTTTTTAGCCTGACGCGGGGCTCGATCCCGTGAACCAAGAGATCCCGATCTGAGCGGAAAACCAGTAAGATGCTTAAATGACTGAGACACCCAGGCGCCCGTTTTTGGTTTTGTTTCTTTTTTTCTTTTTAAATCAAAAGTCCTATACTCTGTGACTCTCCGTAGTTCAGCGGACCCGTTCATTGTACAAATATTCACCGAGCACTTTGTGCAGCAGACCCTATTCTAGACACTTGGACGCTATAAATCTGGGTTCAGGTCTCGAACTTCCAGCTGACTTTGATCCCTTAAAAGATCATAGAGATGTTCGCTGTTTTCTCTCTTCTGACTGTCTTGAGGATGTTCCAAGTGATCCAAGTTATCTCGCACCAGCTTGTACCAGAGAGGCAGCTACCCCCTCCTGCTCCACCGTCTCCAGAGCGCCCCGTGCCTTCCACAGTCTTGGAATAAATCCACCCTCGGGCTCAGGCGGTGGATACCTGACCCAAACCTGCCGGGCCAGATTCCCTCTGCCTGGAGCACTGACGCATGTCCCGTGCACCAGAGCAATAGGGCCCTGAGTCTGGTCGGCGAGGATCAACTGTGGGACTCACTCAAGTCCACATGCGCAGAAGAACGACCTCGTGGCTGAGAAGTCAGGGTGAAGGGAACATGGGAGGGGAACTGGGACCACCCGGCCTGGCATGTGGCCACTCCCAGCCCCATCAGGGCAGAACTGCCTCCTCCGGGTTTCATGTGACTTCCCCGAATTCTTAGAATAAACCTCCCCTGCTTCGTCAAGGTCAGCTTGGGTCCTTGACAGCCACCCTGCCCTAGAAATAAACAGGAACATTTTCTTGGAAGAACACGATATGACTTAATACCGATCTCTTCATGGTTACATTTCTAGGCCCGAAGAGACACACCAAGTGCGAAATAAGAGACTGCCTGTAATTCGTTCGTGTCCCAGAGTGTCCTCCCTATGTGAGGTCTGCACTAGAACTTGTTCTGTGCAGAACCGCTTTGGCACTGTGATGTACCTGGCAAATTTCTCCCGCTAGGATGGCATCCCTGTCCTCAGGTCCAGATTTTCTAACCACATCTAGACCTCCAGACTCTCTCACGTGCTCGTGGGGTTCAGGTCCTTCTGATTGCTTCCCTGGGTCTGTGTGATCTGCTCTCCGCATCCACTCCCGCCAACGATGCCCACTTTCTAGGCCCGTACCGTTGATGGCGCAGTGATGGAAGTGTTCCGTGGTTCTGCTGTCCGGGAGGGCGGCCACTTGTCACCTGTGGCTCTTGAAACGTGGCTGGAGTGACTGAGAAATGAAAGTTGTAAGTGTATTTCATTTTAGTTAGCTTACGCTCTTAAACGGCCATGCCCGGCTGGCGGCTGCCATGTTGGACCCTGACGCTCCAGGCGAAAGCTATAAATGGTGATTTGAGATGGACAAATAGCAACAGAGCCAACAGCATTTGCATTTGGAAGACCACCCGAACCTACCAGGCCCATGACCCCCTTTCATCCTGTCTCTCCAGGAACTGTGTTCTCAGGACGGGACTCTGGCCTAGGACAGGACATTCCTTGGAAAGTCTGTCAACTCAGCACTTCAGAAGCAAGTGGGAACGGCTCCCCAAGCCACAAGCTGGGCATCCTCCTTTCTGACCTTCCTTTGGAAGAAAGCACCCCTGTGACTCTCTGGTGAGGTGTCATACATTGCCGGAGCCTGAGAGCCACCCCATGACATAATTTTAACTTTAAAACCACTTTTTTCGTGCTGCTGGACAAAGGCAATTCTTCCTGCTTATAAAACCAAACCCCTTATTACACTAAATTGACTCTCATCTAACCACTACTTTTGTGAAACACACGCTGGCCTGGATGAAGGGTCCGGAAGGATGCTGGGTTGCAGATTTGAAGCACAGGGGAAGTGTATGTGTCACCGTCACACCTTTGTGAAGTCACACATGGACAACTCCCAGTGACATCACTGAATGACGCTCACAGAGCAGCCCTGTGGCCCGCTGACTGCGCGGGGAGATGGCTCTTACGGCTTAATTGCACGTGTGCGCTTGGGCCTGGGGAGGGAGCATTACAGCACCCTGACCCGCACCCTGCCGAGTTAGGGTTAGCCAAGTTGCCTCCCTGTTCCCAGCCTCACTCTTCCGGTCTATCAAATGGGAGCGGGGGATGACTGGCCGACGAGCCCCAAGGTCTTTAGAATGCTGACTTTCTCCAGGTCTAGAGTGAAGCGGAGGGAGGAAAAAGATCCGCCCGGGGAAGTGAGTGGCCAAGTTGAGCAGGAGCTCCAGCCTTTTGTGCACAAAAGTACTTTCCGCCCTTTGCAAACGCCAGCTTCCCGACCCACCTTCACGGAGAAGTAAACCAGCAAACGTAGATTAGGTGAACGGAACGCCCGCAACCTTAGCCGGAGAAGAAGGTTGTGAGGCAGACAAGCTTGGGTTCTGCGACCAGACTCGCCACTGAATAGTTGTGTGACCTTGGGCAAGTCACAAATTCTCTGTGCCTCTGCTTCCTTGCGTCTAAAGTGAGGATAACAAGATCTATCGTACAGGCTTATCCCTCTTCGCTTCCTTAATCTCTGCCTTTAATTCACAGACGACGACTGATAGCGTGAGCATCAGCCATAGTTGATGTTCGGGTGCTGAGACCACGCCAGTGTTTCTGTATCGAAATAATTCTGCAGTTCGGAGCCTTCTGACTGCTCAGCCCCTCCCTGGGGACCTTCCCTTCCCCCCACCTTCCCTCCATGATTCAGCAAAGAAGGAGCCGATGCCTGTCCCTCCTGACTCTGCTGTCCTCTGATTGCTCACTGTCTGTGTCATACCGGTTGTCCATTTTTTTTTTTTTTAATTAAGAAGACTTTATTGTTCAGAACGGTTTTAGGTTTACAGAAAAATCGAGCCTAAAATACAGAGTTTTCATATACCTGCCCCTCTCCCTCTGTCATTAACATCTTGCGCGGATGAGGTATGTTTGTTATAACTGATGAATCCGTATTGACCAATCACTACGTTATCGTTAACTCAAGTCCATTGTCTACATTAGGGCTCACTTCTTACGTTGAGCGGCTGTTAACTATTTTTAACGTCGCCCTCAGTGTCAACGCTGGGCAAAGCTTCGTGGGCAGATGCATGCCAGACGCTCACTCTTATGGGTGCTTTCCACACATCCTCATTGACTCCCCATGTTTTTTTTTTTTTTTTAATTTTTTTTCAACGTTTATTTATTTTTGGGACAGAGAGAGACAGAGCATGAACGGGGGAGGGGCAGAGAGAGAGGGAGACACAGAATCGGAAACAGGCTCCAGGCTCTGAGCCATCAGCCCAGAGCCCGACGCGGGGCTTGAACTCACGGACCGCGAGATCGTGACCTGGCTGAAGTCGGACGCTTAACCGACTGCGCCACCCAGGCGCCCCAGCCCCATGTTTTATTTTAATCAAAAAGAGAAGAGGGGCGCCTGGGTGGCTCAGTCAGTTAAGCATCTGACTTCGGCTCAGGTCATGATCTTGCGGTCCGTGAATTCGAGCCCCGTGTGGGCCTCTGTGCTGACAGCTCAGAGCCTGGAGCCTGCTTTGGATTCTGTCCTTCTCTCTCTCTGACCCCATTCTGCTCACACTCTCTTCTCTCTCTCTCTGTCTCTCTCTTGAAAATAAAACTAATAAGAACATTAAAAAAAGGGAAGATAAAAATGTTCTTTGTTTGACAAGTCTGCTGGCATAAAATGGAGTTGAACATTAGAATTATCTGGGGAGCTTTCAAAATACGCCAATGCCCAGACCCCAACCTCGACTATTAAAGCGGAAAGTTTTGAGGGGAGCGGTGCCCAAACATGACTCTTAAAGCCCTGAGGTGATCCTAATGTGCAGCCAGGGACAAGGATTACTGCTTCCCAGCCCTGCCCTTCAGATGGAGGCCTGAAGTCCCGCAGGGGCACTGGGGCCTTGGTAGAAATTCAGACTCTCGGGTCCCCACCCTGGACCTAGAGAATAGTGAATCAGAACCTGTGGGGTTTGGTTTTTTTTTTTCATTTTTTTATGTTTATTTATTTTTGAGACAGAGAGACGGAGCATGAGCAGGGGAGGGGCAAAGAGAGAGGGAGGCACAGAATCTGAAGCAGGCTCCAGGCTCCGAGCCATCAGCACAGACCCCGATGCAGGGCTCAAACCTAAAGCATGAAATCATGACCTGAGCCAAAGTCAGACGCTTAACCAACTGAGCCACCCAGGCTCCCCTCAGAACCTGTGTTTTAACAAGACGCAGGTGATCTGTGGGCACACAGATGTTGGAGAAGCAAAGATCTAGGGAGGATTCTTGGCCTTTTGGAAGATAGGCTCCTGTGTGAATATGATGAGTGAGGTCATGTGACCCTTCCTACAAATCAGGGCCTTCCCACCCCTCGTAACCCACCCATAGGATGGGTAATGAGCCTCTGCTTTAGGTCTACATGTTTGAACGCTTAAAAATTGTCCAAGGTCTACATGAAAAAATTACATGTGCTATGATATCATCTCTGTATGCAGCTACATGTATACTTGCACAGAAAGAGCATATTTTTGAATTTAAAAAAAATTATGAGAAGCTTGTCTTACTTTTATTTTTCTTGACCCATCTTTTTTAAAAATGTTTACTTTTTTTTTTTAAATTTTTTTTTTCTTCCAACGTTTATTTTATTTTTAAGACAGAGAGAGACAGAGCATGAATGGGGGAGGGGCAGAGAGAGAGGGAGACACAGAATCGGAAACAGGCTCCAGGCTCTGAGCCATCAGCCCAGAGCCCGACGCGGGGCTCGAACTCCCGGACCGCGAGATCGTGACCTGGCTGAAGTCGGACGCTTAACCGACTGCGCCACCCAGGCGCCCCTAATAAAAATGTTTACTTATTTTTGGGAGAGAGAGAGAGAGACAGAGAGAGTGAGCTGGGGAGCGGCAGAGAGAGAGGGAGACACAAAATCCAAAGCAGGCTCCAGGCTCCCAGCTGTTAGCACAGAGCCCCAAGCGGGACTCGAACCCACGAGTCGTGAGATCATGACCTGAGCCAAAGTGGGACGCTTAACCGAGTGAACCACCCCCCCCCCCCGAGGTGTCCCTGACTCATCTTTTTGAGTTCACCTTGTTTAGATGGAGAGGGGCACCATTCAGCAGCAGAAGATCTAAGCATTTGCATGCTTATTAATTTTGTCATCAAGAAAACAGTAAGACCCCGGAAGAGCCTGCACCCTGAAGCCATCTGGCTGCACCCTCTGTTTACTCAGTTACTTGACATTTACCTAGTGCTTCCAGTTCATAAAATGCTTTCATGGGCTGGGGCACCAGAGAGCTCAGTTGGTTAAGCGTCAACTTCTGCTCGGGTCGCCATCTCATGGCTCGTGGGTTCGAGCCCTCTGTTGGGCTCTGTGCTGCCAGCTCAGGGCCTGGAGCCTGCTTCGGATTCTGTGTCTCCCCCTCTCTCTGTCCCTCCCCTGCTCTTGGGCTCTGTCTTTCTCTCTCAACGATAAATAAACATTAAAGGAAACAGTTGCTCTCGTGGGCTTGATCTTCTTTAACTCTTGTCCCAGCTCAGCGAGGCGAGAGCCCGGTTTGAGATAAGGAAACAAAAGCTCAGGGAAGTCCCACGCTTCGTAGCAGGCCGTGAATCCGGGCCTCCTGGTCTCGGGAACTGCCAACAGACGTGCTTCTTTAGATCTGCGGCTGAAGCACACGGTGGAGGCCCGGTAAATATGCATGGGGCTGAATTCAGGGTAGGGGAAGCTGCTCTCCGGTTCCCCGGTCCTGAGTTCGGGAAGGTTCTTGCGATGAATGGTAGCAGCAGAAATGACCAGGCACCAAGGCATCTTTTGCCTCCGGTGACCCCCACCTTTATCCACCCCGTCAGTGAACGCGGGCCAGCTTTCAGATCTGGCCGCAGTCTGCCGGGATGGGCTGTCAAAAGGCTTCACTGCACCTGCCCGCCCCACCAGCCCCGCCTGGGGCCAAGGGTGAGAGTCAGTCTAGGGGCTGAGGGCCCGTGAGGTTCGAGATGGTGGTGCCGAGGCAAGGCTGCTCCAGGGCCCCAGGCGGGAGGCTCGTGGCTCAGGGCCCTCGGCTGTCTTGCGTGTAACGACCCACAGCGACGGTCTGCCAGAGAGAGAGAGATGCAGGGCACGGGTTGCTCTAACCGCCAAGTAAAATCTTAGCATACAGCCCCTTCTTCTTCTTCTTCTTCTTTTGGTTTAACGTTTATTTATTTTTGAGAGAGAGAGAGAGAGAGAGGGTGGGTGCAGAGAGAGAGAGAGAGAATCCCAAGCCCGCTCTGCACTGTCAGCGCCGAGCCCGACTCAGGGCTTGAACCCGCAAACCGTGAGATCATGACCTGAGCCGAAGTCAGACGCTGAACCGACTGAGCCACCCAGGCGCCCCACAGCCTCCTCTCCTAAGGTCCCGAAGTGAGGGTCCTGCGCCGGAGGGAAAAACAGTAGACGGGCCGCCCGCAGGCTGCAAAGGGCACCACCTGTCCTCGGACGTGGGCCCCATTTCCTCCTAACCTACATCACCGGCACATCTCCTTGGCGGTGATCGCCTGGCCATTCCTATCCGTGGAGGAACATCACACTTCTGTACTGAGGGCCTCTGCACGTCTAACGGGAAGGACGCCTCTTTGAGGGGGGGACAGGGTGCACTGCTGCGCCCTCGGCACCTTGCTAAGTGTCCCCTCACGTGTGATGGAGAAATGAGTCCTGCGTGATGACGGGGGCAGGGGCGTCCCTGGAATGGCGCAAAGCCTCTGCTTCAGAAGTGCTGCCATCTAGCAGGGGAGGTAAGCTGTGCACAACCCCGGGGTGGAAAGGACAAGGACAGAGGGCCCTGGGCTTTGGCCCCAGCAGCAAGCACAGTGACCATTCCGGTTCAAGGGTTTGTTGTTGTTGTTTAAAGACGTCTGGTAAAGTACACCTAACAACATTTACCATCTTAGGGTTACAAGTCGACAGCATTCAGTACATTTGCAGTGTTGCACTACCAACACCACTATTTTCCAGAACTTTCTCATCTGCCCTACAGGAAACCCGACAACCACTAGGCAGCCTGGCAGACGTAATGAGAATTACCTGTGACAAGAGACCAGGGAGTCCCGGGCTCACGGCTACAAACCTCTCCCAGCCAACCGCGGCCACCCCTCCGGCTCACCGGTCAGTGGGTGCAAAATGGCTTAGACCCCGGGAAGGGGCAGCCTGGGCCAGGTCAGGCCGGAGGGGGCTCTGAGCCTGCCACCCCCCCCAGGTGTCCTGGTCCCTCAGTTCTAAACCACACACCCCCCTCACCCGCCGTCCCTGCTCCTAGGAACATGAGTCCTAGAGACTCAAGCCCGGAGAACTCAGTATGTGTTACCATCATAACCCCAGGGTGGAGGGGTTCCAGATGATCTTAATTTTTCCCTTCATATTTCTCTGGAGCTTTTAGCGTCCAGCTGACCAAGACCTTGAGTGTGACCGGGGAAGACTGTCTCATGACCAATTAAGATTCAGCAGGTGAGCCTAAAAGAACAAAGAGGGGCCCACAGGTGAAGGAGAGAGAGAGAGGTAGGGGCTGGTATTATAGAATTCGTTTAAACCTTAGATGTTGTTGTATAAAGGCTTTTTTTTTTTCTTTTAGTTTTCTTAATGTTTATTAATTTTTGAGAGAGAGAGACAGGGACAGAGTGCAAGTGGGGGAGGGGCAGAGAGGGAGGGAGACTCAAAATCCGAAGCAGGCTCCAAGCTCCGAGCTGTCAGCACGGAGCCCGACGCGGGGCTCGAACCCACAAACCGGGAGATCATGACCTGAGCTGAAGTCGGACGCTCAACCGACTGAGCCACCCAGGTGCCCCAGTAATTTTTATTTTTAAAGAGCTAATCCAACAGGAAACCGTGTTAGGTTTTCTCAGATCTGCCACCCCTGAGAGAAGCCTGAATGTTCGGGCCGTGGGACTGTACCCGGGCGCCTGCCGCTGGCCGAGTGGCGCTGGGGAGGGGCTCCTGGTTTCCCAAGGCTCTGCTTGTGGCCGGGACACGGTCAGGGCAGAAGGGATCCTGGGGCGTCAGGGCCTGAAGGCCTGGAGCTCACTGAGTCCGACCTTCCACCTCAGGGAGGAGGGCGTGAGTCTCCGGATCCGGAAGCGGGAAAAGCAGCCCCCACCGTGGGTGAGAGTCCAAAGTGGTCACGGGGGAGTGCGGGGAGCGGCTATCGTGACCGCTGCTGGGTATGGCAGTGACCTGGGTGAGGTATGCCGGGCCCTCAAGAGTCTGAACCAGGATGTTGGCAAAGCCAACAAGGAAAAGAACGGGGTGGCACTGGCGTGAGTCAGGCGGCTCCACGACGGTGGAATGTCGGCAGTGGCCAGGCAAGAAGAGGAGGGGAGAGGGGACATTAGTGAGCACCTGCTATATGCCAGGCCGGGTGCAACGGCTCCTTCTCCTGATGAGGAAACCGAGATGTGCCGGGGTTGGGACTTGCCCAAGATTAACCATAAGTGAGTACAGAACCGGAATTCAAATCCAGGCTTGTCCAACTTCAGCAGTCGCGTTGGAGGAAAGTGAAGTATCCCGAGCCGTTCTCAGTGTCTCGAGCCCGAGGGAAGGAGTTTTGCGGCCGTGGCGAGGGGCCATTGAGGCAGGAAGACAACGGAAGCCTTCTGCTGGGCACCCTCTGGAAAGGGTCTCCGGAGGAACCGTGCCCTTGGTGAAATCTTGCGTCTAGCCGGTCCTTCCCTATTAATCCCCGCATCCAAGAAGAGAAGCCGCCAGTTTGACCTGGCTGACAACAACACAGAAGCTCTCCACCCGCCTACGGAGTCCGTTGTAGGATCGACAGCTTTCCCTGCGACCCAGCTGGACATCAGCCGTCAGCTGGTTGAGTGACAACGTCATCCGTCTTTGAGCCAGAACCCGGCTGGCCTTCCGGTCCTCCTGCGTGACCTTGGCTCTCCCATTTCACCATCTGAGCCTCGGCTGTCCTCATCCGTGAAGTGGGGGGTGACCACATCACGCATCGGATCGCCGTAAGATATAGAGGAGTTGGCACGGACGGGGAGGATCGTGCCCGGGACACGGCGTGCGCTTGGTTGAGTCCAAACGTGAGGGAAATGTGAGTCTCCTGGCAGAGACAATTTTGTGGCAGGAGGGTTCCGATCGGGGAAGGGGGTTAGCCGGCTGTGCCCAGTACCGAAGATAGGCCAGTACCCAGGGGTGACACATGAGTCAGCCTCAATAATTCCCCATAACGCCTGTAAGGCGAACAACATGTATTTAACGCGGGTGCGACAATCGCTTGAGGTCCCCCCATCAATCACGCCCTGGGGCCCAGGGAGACCAGCGGGGCAGCCCCCAGTGGGCCAAGTAAGGCCTGAGACAGCCGTTTTGTGGTCTTGCTCAGACTTAGCTACTAAATGCTTTGGGGCCTTCGGCAAATTACTTAACTTCTCAGTGTCTCAGCTCTCCTTATCTGTAAAATGGGGATAATAATACTTACCTACCTCACGGGGCTTGTTGCAAGAATTAATTAAAGTTTATGAAGGGCTTTGAGATTCCCGGATAAAAGGCCCTACAAAAGTACAAAGTATTATTATCGTAATCTAGTAGACTATAAAAGATAATTTTGCAGGAAAAGGCAAAATTTTAATTTCCATACAAGCAGAAACAAAGGCAGATATAGTCACAGAAAGTAAAAAAAAAAAAAAAAAAGCCTAGAAGATAATTTATATAATTTTTAAAAATTATAACACGTCTGCTCCCTGCCAATAATCAATGCAGCACGATAATTACAGATTTCAGTCAGAGGCCAGCAAATAACGACAGTAAGTGTCTCTGATGCGTGTGCTGGGCCTTGGGTTGGGGATTCTCTCCTGGCATCCCACGACAACCCCACGAGGTGAATCGCATCACCCTAGTTTGACACGTTGGCGAGAACTCCAGGACAAACTCCGGAACCCTCTCCTGGCCTTGGCCACTGCTCCTGATGCTTGAGCTCTGAAGAGGGCTTGGTGACATTCTGATTCCCCTTGGTGGTTGGAACTCAGGCGGATCTGAGATGTAACCACAAAGGGAAACTGAGGCAGGCCCGGATCCGGTTCTCTGACGGGAAAACAGAGCTGTTGCCAGTCTGCAGTCTAGTTCATGTTCAAACGCCCATCCCCGGCGAAAGCCACCCAGCCCGCACCTCTAGGCTTCTTTCTTCCTAAGAAAAAAAGAAAAGACCGTCTCCTCTTGCCTCTGAGCTGTGTCGGGAAGAGTCAATTACCTTCTTTTAAAAACATTAATAGATGATAAATAGATAGATAGGGCTTTCAGATGAGAGGCCTGTGTGTGGAGAGTTCTATATGGCTGGTTCTTTCATCTCGACTTGAAGCCTTTCCACGTGTGCAATTAAGCCCCAGGCTGGCGAGCCCTGGAGCGGACAGGCGGGCCACCCCAGGACCCCGGGCTGGTTCTCCACTCGGGGAAGTGGAGGCAGAGTGGGGTAGCCATGGGCCTGGGGTCTGAGGAGCCCTAGATTGATTCCGGCGTGGCCCCCATGTGCTGTGAGATCTGGGAAGAGAGCTGAGCCCCCGGTTTATCAGTCAGTGCATGTAAAGCACCCGATACCGAAAAAGAAAGTATTATTCTTTTGTACATTAGAGGCGCAGAGACATGGGAGATTGCAAGGTGGGCAGAATCGTCATAGAATTTAACCGCTTCTCTGGTGTATTAATTGAGGCCCGATCATTATAAAAGGAACGGGCATCCGTAGGAAAAACAAGGATGTATCTGCTTTGCTCATTCCAGGTCCTGTATGTCTGGGGCGAGGTCTCTGCTGGGCAGGGGGGAGCTGTCTGATAAAGGACAAGGAGGGACATTGTAAAATGGGACCCTGCCCCACTGGGGGCAGACCTCTGAAGCAGGCGTTGAGGTCACAGCTTACCCAAGCTGCTTCCTCTGGGCAACAGGTGGTGAAGGGGCCAGTCATTTCGTGTTACTCTTTTCAAATGTCAGCTTCGCCACTCATTCTCTGTGACTTCAGGAGTCCTTGGATTTCTCTGGGTGTTTCCTTATCTGGAAAACAGGGACCCTCCCCCCTCCCTACAGAGTGTCGTGACCACACAAGGGAGCTCAGTGCCCACACAGAGGTGCCTGGCCACCAGCCACGCCCCAGCCTGGGCCAGCTCCTTGCTAAATGTACTTTTAATAATCTTCCTTCCTTGGCTCCCTTCAGGGAATCTATGAGGTGAAGGGTTAACATCTTCAGTTTACCTTCCAGAAATAATTTCCTTCTTGCGAAAAAAGAGAGCGAGATAAAATCTGAGATGTAATGGGACAGAGATGAAACCCCTTGCCTGGTATCCAAAGTGCTCAGAGCAGCCCTTCCGGCCAGGATTTGAGCAGGAAGCATGGCCTTAGAGAATACCTGGCAATCGGAACCTTGGAGACGCTCTGTCATCTCCCACAAGTGCTGGCATTCCCGGGCAGGTGACTAAGAGTCGGGGAGGGACAGACACCTGGAGAGCTGGCCAATGGGGCGGCAATCCCACCAAATATGGGCACTCAGAGTCGGCCACGGTCTCTGCAGGTTCAGACCCCCAAGGCAGGGTTGGCCCAGATGGGTGAGAAAGGAAATCCTTTCCCCTGATTCTTGGAAGTTGAGGAGTTAACTAAGCACTGGAGGGACTTTTGAGATAGTCTAATTTACAGATAAGGAAGCTGGGACTTAGAGAGGCCCCGGGGACTTTCCTGAGCTACCCAAGTGGGGTTCACGCTCTTCCTGGACAGGCAAGGTCAGGGTCCCCTGTTCCATTTCTCACAGACTCTATAATTCAGGTGGCCTCCCGGGCCTTGGCTTTCCCATCTGCAAAGCTGGGATCCCAGCAGCTCCCGTGACTGTCCCGCAGGATTGTGGAGAGGCCAGATCGGTCACGAGAATAGAAATTACGGCTGGTGAAGCCACTGAGGGCAGTGAGGGCTGCAGGAAATTATCGATCAGCAGAGAGAGGGGCTGGAGGCCAGGCTTTGGGGCCTCTGGCGTTTCTGGGCCTGCTTTTGGAGAAATGGCCAGAGAAGGGCTGCTGGGGCCTTGTCAGGGTTTTGTCACCTTTCTCTCATCTCTGCTGAAGGTTCTCCTTCATTCCCCAGGCTGAATCCAGGCGGCCACCCCGCCCTGAGCCGACGACACAGGCCCTGTTCCTGATGAGGAAGCAGGTCGGGGAGGTAACCCTGCTCCCTGACCCGCACCCACTCCCCCTCCCACCCCCCCACACTGGCTTTCGATTGGCTGGTGTCCCACCTTTGGGTGGCTGCCTCCTAAAGGCCATATTAGAAGATGAAGTTCATAGTGCGCCCGCCCATCGTGTGCGGGGAAATGTTCACCCCAAGCTTTAGCGACCTCACCCAGTCCTGCCATGGCACCTGTAGAGGGGATCCCCGTTTGACAGATGAGGGCACTGAAGCTCGGTGCTGTCAGGTGACTCACCTAAGGCCACACAGCCCGGAACGGCAGAGCCTTCGGTGTCTCAGACCCCTACATGCTGGGCTCAGGGGACAAGACGAGCGTCCTTATCTGTCAGAATGAAAGGGTTGTAGATGCTGATTTTGGAAATGAAAACATCCTTCATATTCTGCTAAGGAAGAGATCCTCAACATGCGCTGAGAAATAGGGGCGCCGGGACGGCTCAGTCGGTTAAGCGTCCGGCTTCGGCTCAGGTCATGATCTGGCGGTTGACGAGTTCGAGCCCCGCGTCGGGCTCTGTGATGACAGCTCGGAGCCTGAAACCTGCTTCGGATTCTGTCTCCCTCTCTCTCTGCTCCTCCCCTGCTCATGCTCTGTCTCTCTCTGTCTCAAAAATAAATATAAACATAAAAGAGATTTAAAAAAAACCTAAATAAACATTAAAATTTTTTTTTAATTTTTTTTTTCAACGTTTATTTATTTTTGGGACAGAGAGAGACAGAGCATGAACGGGGGAGGGGCAGAGAGAGAGGGAGACACAGAATCGGAAACAGGCTCCAGGCTCTGAGCCGTCAGCACAGAGCCCGACGCGGGGCTCGAACTCACGGACCGCGAGATCGTGACCTGGCTGAAGTCGGACGCTTAACCGACTGCGCCACCCAGGCGCCCCTAAAATTTTTTTTAAACAGATGTATTTAGAAATAGAAGCATGATACAGAAGCAGATCCCAGTTTAAAAGTTATATGTATAAATAATAAAACAAAATAAATATTATGTGTATATATATGATACATCTATATACACATATACACGATATGATATAGACGCCCATTCAGTATATAGACTCAAAAGATATATTCCCTTATTTTTCCCAAAGAATCAATACAAGAGTGAGCCAGGTATTCATTTTAAAGGGGTGCCCTGTTAGCCGAGGGCGAGGCCAGGGCCAGAGAGGAGACAGGTGTGGAGGCCAGACCTCTCCAAATGCGCCTTGCATCCCTGTGCTAATTTTGGAAACTGCACAGATGTCTATAATTTTAAAAAACCAACTAAGTGACAAAGAACAGCAAAACCATCCAGAGAACATAAAGCACGCCGGTTAAATAAACATTTGCACGCCAGCTCGGTGACATAAAGGCCCAGAGAAGAATGATTTCCATGGACACTCCCGTGCTGGTGACAATACTCACCCAAAGGACCCACCCAGGGGTCTAGACTGCATTTGGGGGCCGCCCCCATAGGGCTCCGGGAGACACTGTTACTCTGAAACGATTGCCTGTGGGACCATGTGTGGTAGGATCAACGTGGGTAGTTCTCAGAGTAAGAAAAAGGAGACTCCGATTGCATGCTTCTTAAGACCGCGGCACAAATGTTTCTGGACTTGTGTCCCCCGGGGAGACTCCAGAGGATTTGGCCCAACTCCGCTCCCCACCAGCCCCTGGCTCTTTGTCACTGCCTTGGCCAGCTCTACACTCGCAGGGGGGACAGATGGCTTGGTTTGGAACTGTTTTCTTGTTCTGAGAAAACCAACTGGAACCCTTCAGGAGGTGATCATTAACTGTCCCTTTGGTGCTGACACTTGGTGGTCTAGAACCTGAAGGTGCTCAACTAGCAGACTTACACTGAGCTTGTCCTTAGGTTAATGCTGCACGGAAGCCACACCTGAGGTGAAACCGTTCCGACACATTCCAGCAAAGAGCTGCCTTGGTCGACGGTCCCCCGAACAGCATTGTTTTCATGCTCTGATCTCGGCCGTCTGTGGCTTGGGCTTGTCGTGCTGACTGCACCGGACTTGATCATTTACGATGTCCACGAACCTGCTTTGTGTTGGGAACGTTTACGATGTCTCCCCACTTTCTCCGTGCCAAGACCTCGTGAAGTAGGGATTCTTGACTCAGTTTTCCCAGGGGACCTGGGGGAGCGCGAGGGCGCTGAGTGACCCCGCCCTGGACCCAGCCAGGCAATGGCGCGGCCAGAGACCGAGTCTGGCCCCGCTGACCCCAAGGCCCATGAGTGCCTGAGCCCTGAGTGCCTGTCACAGAGACAATAGTCTCCCCGCTCTTTCTAAATGTACAAGACGGGCTGTGAATGACTTCAGCCAACAGCAAAAGGACTTAGTAACGGGTTGGAATCTCCTGTCCTGAGAATGGCCCTGTCCTACGGTGGCAGAAGAGAGAAGCGTAGACACAGTAAGATTGGTGGCCATTTATTAAGCCCCGCTTAATAATAGTGGCCATTTATTAAGCCCCGTTAGCTCAGTGTATCTCCACCATACAAATGGGATAGGGCTTCTCTGAACTCTACCAGAGGGGGAAACTGAGGCTCTGCATGGGAATGAGGAGACACAACTCCAGATTAGGCTGCAACCCTGCCGTCGGGCTGCTGAGATTTCTAATTTCAATCTCTGTCTTAACCCTACCGTGGTAGGGTCCCCTCCCTCAGGAAGACAAAAAACAAAAAACAAAAAACCCTCAAGGTAACCTGGCGATGCGCATTCGTGACAACATCCCTCATGACCTTGTAACATGAGACCGCTCTAAACTTTTTTTTTAATGTTTATTTATTTTTGAGAGACAGAGAGAGACAGAGCACAAGTGGGGGAGGGGCAGAGAGAGAGGGAGACACAGAATACAAGGCAGGCTCCAAGTCCGAGCCGTCAGCACAGAGCCCAATGCGAGGTTCGAACCCACAAACTGCGAGATCGTGACCTGAGCCGAAGTCGGACGCTTAACCGACTGAGCCACCATGGTGGCCCCGAGTATCGAGGCCACTTAATCAGACTGTGTGTTTGTGTGTTACCATATATGGGAGACAAAGAAGTTAGAAAATATATAAAATACCGTGGCATTCGGCGCTCAGTTCTTCGGGTACGAACCCCACTGAGAGGTCGCGGAGGTTGAGAAACCTGCTGTGGCCAAGATCGTTTCTCTTCCTGCTTGTTAGCGTTCCAGAACCCTTCGTTTTCAAGGGCAGGGAAGCCGAGCTGCTCTTCAAAGTTTCCAGAGCGTCTCCGTTGGCAGGAGCCAGGTCAGTGACAGGGGACCCGTCTCTTTCGTCTCTCCAAGAGGGTTGGATGCTGGAAGCCG
Organism: Lynx rufus; assembly: GCF_022079265.1. Lineage (NCBI taxonomy): Eukaryota > Metazoa > Chordata > Mammalia > Carnivora > Felidae > Lynx > Lynx rufus. Next base: position 133,265,811 of record NW_025814896.1, on the reverse strand, counting down.
GTGTTTGGAAAGAAAACATGTGAGGCCAATTATTGAAATGGGCTTCTCCTCTGAGAATCTGCTCTCCTCTGAACTTCAAACATCTTGACCAATACTAATTGAGTGGCAACGCACCTCGGGAAGATTCTATCAGCCCCCAAACCAATTAGTTTAACTCTGGGCAAGTTTACCAAACATTCTTCTTTGATCAAAGAATTTATTTTTTTCAAAGGGTATGATCCTCTACCCATGTGTTTTCTCTTGACATTAATTGATAGACCAAGAAGGAGGAGGAAAAAAAAAAAAGTCCCATTTTTGAAGATGGCGTCGGTGTTTCAGAGTCAGGTTGAAAATGCTGTATTTTTCACTGTTGTTTCTGTGAGTAGGTACAGAGAGAGGGAGAATCTTGGGGTTTTGAGGGACCCGGGAAGCACTCGAGGAGCAGAATCCCCAAGTCCCAGGCTCCGGCAAAGGAGAAAAGATGCCAAGTCCCTTCTGGGCCAGGACAAAATGGAGCCCACCGCAGGGCTGGCTGGTTGATGGCCTTTGTGTGAATGACTTTCTATTCACTGAGCGGCCCCACCTGTTGTCAAGCCCATTGCCGGGTACTGGGGCTGCCATGAAGGAAGGAAGTTCCATCTGTGCCCTCAAGTTCACAGTCCAGTGGGCATGACACAAAACCCAACAAACAATTATGGTGCCTTTGTGTCTCTATGTGCTGTAGGCCCACCCCACTGCTGGATGGGTCTGAACCTCCTGCCTTCCCTCCTCTTCTGAACATCTGTACCTGCTGGTTCTTTTCCTGGTGAGATCTACTCATCCTTCCAGACCCAATGGCAGTGTAACTCACCCAAGAAGCCTCCTCCGTCCCAAGTTGAGCCACCAAACTGCCCAGGCTCCCTGGGCTTCTCTCTACCAGGGCACTGGGCCTTTGTTTGCTTTTCTCTCCCTACTCTCTCCCCTCAAGTGTGAGCATCTTCAGCTGGAACCCTAGGTTCTTTGTGTATCTTCAATGCATGGAAGATATTGGATAAGTATTGAATGAATGAATGAATGAATGAATGAAGTTGGTGGATGTAGGCACAAGGGCAACAAGAAATAATGGCGAAGTGGGGACACCTGGGTGGCTCAGTCGGTTAAGCATCCGACTTTTTTTTTTTTTTAGTTTTTTAAAAAATATAATTTATTGTCAAATCGGTTTCCATACAACACCCAGTGCTCATCCCAACAAGTGCCCTCCTCGACGCCCATCGCCCACTTTCCCCTCTCCCTTGCTTCCCCCCCATCAGCCCTCAGTTTGTTCTCAGTCCTTCTCAGTCCTTAAGGGTCTCTTATGGTTTGCCTCCCTCCCTCTCTGTAACTTTTTTTCCCTCTCCCCTCCCCCATGGTCTTCTGTTAAGTTTCTCAAGATCCACATATGAGTGAAAACATATGGTATCTGTCTTTCTCTGACTTCTTTCACTCAGCATAATACCCTCCAGTTCCATCAACGTTGCTGCAAATGGCCAGATTTCATTCCTTCTCATTGCCAAGTAGTATTCCATTGTATATATAAACCACATCTTCTTTATCCACTCGACAGTTGATGGACATTTAGGCTCTTTCTGTAAGTTGGCTATTGTTGAAAGTGCTGCTATAAATATTGGGGTACTTGTGCCTCTATGAACCAGCACTCCTGTATCCCTTGAGTAAGTTCCTAGCAGTGCTATTGCTGGGTCATAGGGTAGGTCTATTTTTAATTTTTTGAGGAACCTCCACACTGTTTTCCAGAGCGGCTGCACCAGTTTGCATTCCCACCAGCAGTGCAAGAGAAGCAGCCGACTCTTGATTTCGGTTCCGGTCACGATCTCACTGTGCATGAGTTCGAGCCCCGCATCGGGCTCTGCGCTGTCTGTGAGGAGCCTACTTGGGATTTTCTGTCTCCCTTTCTCTCTGTTCCTCCCTTGCTCATGCTCTCTCTCTCTCTCTCTCTCAAAAATAAATAACTAAAACTTAAAAAAAAAGTAAGGGTGAGGTAATGCTGAGGTAGAGAAAGGAAAGCTTTGTAGCTGATGCTTTGTCATGACTGCTGCTGTGGTTCTGGTATTTTCCCTCTAGAACAATGCTGACAGGCATCCAATCAAATAAATTAATATTCCCTTTCCACCATGAAAGACTCATTTTGTGGGAACAAGTCCACACAGCAGTGTGTGGGTGTGTGCCCCACACATCAACCCCACCAGAAACCATAACGTGTTTGCCTGTGTCTTCCTGTTAGCAAGACATGGGGAGTGTTCCCCTCTCCCTTCTCATGATGGCCGTTGACCTCGGTCTGACCTCACCACTCTGTAATGGCGGGAAAATAAAGACGAGGTGGGAAATCAGGCGAGATGAAAGGGAAATGTTTATTAAATGTGAATACATGCGCTATTATAAGACAAAAAACCCGAGTTACCACTACGTAAAGGTCATAAACTGTGTGCCTGTGGAATAGTCTCCTGGAACTTTCCATTAAAAAAAAGATGACAATTTTTTTGTAAACAGAAAAATGGAGATTCTCTTCTCTTCAAGATAGTAGAAATAAGTTTGTCTGGTTGTAGGCAAGTTGGATTTAGAGCTAACAGTGACGGCCACATAAACTCCTTCATATAGATTTTGAACCTCCTCTTGATTAAAGTTGATATTTGAATTTTTGAAGAAGAACAATCATTACTAAGTAGTTCTGGGGCCTGTAACTCTAGTCACTGTAGCATCAGTAGATGTGTTCACTTGAAAACATTTATCAGTGGGGCACCTGGGGGGCTCAGTCGGTTGAGCGTCCAACTTTGGCTCCGGTCACGATCTCACGGCTCGTGAGTTCGAGCCCCACGTCGGGCTCTGTGCTGTCGGCACAGAGCCTGCTTCAGATCCTCTGTCCCCCTTTCTTTCGGCCCTCCCCCGCTCATTCTCTCTCTCCCTCAAAATAAATAAATAAACTTAGAAAAAAAAGAAAAAGAAAACATTTACAGGCAGTTTCAAGATGGCAAAATGGCCCACAAATAATGCCTATGGCCAATCATGATAACCCTTTAGTAGCATAAAGCGATCTAAAGCCTATCAGTCCCTGTGAAGGTTATGGGAGAGCCGAGAAAGAGAGATAGACACAAATGTACAGTGTCGTGGCAACAAATCCATCCCTTGGTTTGGTCAACCAATGAGCACTGACGTGGTTTTCAACAACTACAACGTTCGCCGAGTACTTGCGAAGTACCACGCCCTGTGCTAAGTACCTGAGATAACTCCCTCGGCAGACACCCATGAGGGGTGTGTCCCGATCACCGGCTAACAAATGAGAAAGTGCCATGAAGCACCGCCTGGGCTTACCCAGCTCATAAGCCACAAAGCTGAGATGGGAACCTAGCGGAACATGTCCGCAAGGGGTGCGCTCCCGGGAGAGCGTGGGAGCGGTGCCTGGCAAACGGGCTGTTCCTGTGTTCAGCGCCAGGAGGACTCTGTTCTGCACAGACGTTCTTTGAGGAAGGAGACAGCAGAGGCACATGGCTGTTGCTCTTCCAGAATCCACGGGGGACTGGAGTCAGGTTCTCACTCAGCCCAGATAGGAAGGGGCCAGGAGAACGAGGGCTACACAACACTCCTCACACCTCCTTCCCAGGTAAGAGCTTTTCACTTGCCCCCTCAACGGCCCCCCCACACCGATTTGATTCCCTCACACGCTCTCCCGGCCCCTCGCCTCAGCTGGGAGAACTCCTGCCTTTCCTCCCAGATCTTGCCCAGTGGCTCCAAAGTCTCCTCCGAGTCCCCTGCTCCCTCTGAGGACTGACAGATGGGGACCATTATTATTATTTTTTACCATTCAAGGTGTATAGAGAAGGAGGACTTGATCTCTGTTCAGCGTTCTGTGTCTGTGCCTGCATTTTAGCCAAAACTCTCTGGCTCCCGGAGTCAGAAATTTAGTCACGTAACGGAATGACGGTAGTTGCTGAAACGATCCAGGGTGTGCAAAAGGGCCACAGTTCTTCCAAGCTCCTTCCATGAAGAGATGGAGCCCCTTCTTCCCTCCTTGAACCCGGGCCGGCCTCGGTAGAAGCAACGTGGTGAGTTCTGTGCCTGGACCTCAAGAGGCTTTTACAGCTTCTGCTCTTGAGCTGGGAACCCTTCTGCCACCACGACTGAGGTAGCTTGCTGGAGGACAAGAGACATGTGGACAGAGGCCCAGACACATGAGTGACCCCGAGCCAGAACAGCCAAGCTCAGCTCGGCCCAGAAGGACAACCTCACTGAGCCCAGCTCAAATCACTGGCACACAGAATCATGAGCTAAATAAAATCGTTGTCTTAAGCCGGTCCACCTTGGGGATATTTGTTACACAGCAATAGGTAACTGGTGCATAGGGCAAGCTCATGGATGCAAAACCCAGTTCATGGGAGCTGAAGCTGGGGCTGGAAGCTATTCTCTCGATCTCTCCAGGTGTATGTGGTGACTCTTACTGCACACCTACTCATTCTCTTCTATCGCTCTCGGCAATCCTGCCTCCTCAGCCCCAGATGGCCACCCCAGCCCCGGTGCAACGTGACCCCTCAGTGCAAAAGCCTGCACTCACCGAATGACTGGTCCTGGTGTCTTCTCAGCTCACACCCACCTTGAACCCAGCTGGCCCGGCTCACCTGCCAATGGATAAGCTCCCCATGTCAGCGGGTCCTTGCGGGCAGCAGGCATTGTAGGGAGGGAGGTGGTCCAAGAAGGGGTTCATGGTGGGACAAATATTGCATTTCATCATGCGTCAGAGGGAGAGACAAGGTGAGATTTCTCATCACTGCTTTATTGCCAAAGAAGCTATGAGAGGAATATACTGACCGGCTCTGAGTCATATTAAGCGTAAGCTGATAAGCTTATACCTCCCAGTTTCCGCTTGCTAAGTATTAGAGGAAAAGCTTCCATGCTGGGTCTTTCGTGTCAGATGTGGCAAATCTCACTGGACTTCCCCTGTGCCCAGGCCAAGGGAAAAGGCCCAAAACACACCATCCCCACCCTTTGGTTTATTTTTCTTTTGGGGTAGTAATTTTTCTCCTTTTCCTTTTTTCCTGCCAGCCCTCCATGCCCCTTCCAACTCCACCTATAACAACTCTCCAGGATGTCTATGCTAACAACCTAGTACATATTCTCTTTGCTAGCTTTGTCATTGTGAAGAGTTATCTCAGTTAATAAAAATTGCACATCCTATACTATTAGAGGTTTGAGAATCTTCTTTTTTTTTTTTTTTTACACTTTTTTAACGATTATTTATTATTCAGAGACAGAGAAAGAGCGTGAGCAGGGGAAGGGCCGAGAGAGGGGAGACACAGAATCCGAAGCAGGTTCCAGGCTTTGAGCTGTCAGCACAGAGCCCGATGCAGGGCTCGAACTCATAAACGAGAGAGCATGACCTGAGCCAAAGTCGGACGCTTAACCGACTGAGCCCCCCCAGGTGCCCAGAGGTTTGAGAATCTTTAAAAAAAAATGTGTTAGTCATTTGGATTTGTTCATCAATGAATTGCTTCTTTATCTTCTTGATCCATTTCTTTACTGGGCAATTGTCTGTCATCAGTTTGTAAGAACTCTTTCTATATAATAGATACTAAGCCCCTGTCTGTTCTCTGAATTGCAAATATATATATAATTAGCAAATTGTTTAAGATATCTTTTGCTATAAACAATTTAAATGGTTTAATATTGACAAATGAGTCTCCCCCCCCCCTTTTAATAGCTTCTGAGTTTCTATTCTTGGAAAAGTTTTCTTACTGCTAAATTATTATGTAGTCTCCTAAAAAAAGAAAATATATAAAATCTTTCTTCTGAGATTTTTATTGTCATATATATATATATATATATACACACACATATACACACACATTTAAATGTTTAATTATTTTTGAGAAAGAGAGAGCGTGCAAAAAGGGGAGGTTTGGTGGGGGGACAGAGGATCTGAAGCAGGCTTTGTGCTGACAGCAGAGAACCTGATGTGGGGCTTGAGCTCACAAACCATGAGATCATGACCTGATCTGAAGACAGACACTCAACGGAGACTGAGAGCCACCCAGGCGCCCCTTTCTTTTTATATTTAAGTCTTTGGCTGAAATTGATTGTTGTATAAGTTATAAGATTGAAGATCAGTTTATCTTTTCCCATCAGTAAAAGATGATTTTTCCATGTAGTACATATTTTTGAAATTTTTTAATGTTTATTTTTGGGAGAGAGAGAGACAGAGTGTAAGGGGGAAGGGGTAGAGAGAGAGGGAGACACAGAATCCAAAGCAGGCTCCAGGCTCTGAGCTGTCAGCCCAGAGCCCAATGCAGGGCTCAAATCTACGAACTGTGAGATCACGACCTGAGCCAAAGTCGGACATTTAACTGACTGAGCCACCCAGGCACCCCTCCATGTAGTATATTTTTAAACTTACTGCTTTCTGCTTTCTATTTCTACTTTCTCTATTTTGTTCTAGATGTAATTTTCTCTTCCTATGCCAATACTATATTGATTTGAATTGAGTGGCTTTCTGGTATGTCTTGGTCTGGTAATGCAAATTCCTCTAATTATTCTTAAAAAAAATTGGTATTCTGAAGACTTTATTTTCCCAAATAAACCTTATAATTATTTTATACAACTCTCTGTCCTTAAAAAGAAAAAACCATAACTCTGTTGGGAGTCTATTTGGAATTGAATTAATATACATTAATTAAACTTAAATATATATTATATCTTCTCATCCAGGAATAGGATATGGCTTTCCTTTTGTTCTTGTCCTGGTTTATGTGATTTGATAATATTTTATTGTTTTTATGTAAAATATTTTTCTTTTCTTTTTTTAAAATGTTTTAAAATGTTTTATTTATTCTTGAGAGAGAGAGAGAGAGAGACAGAGCATGAGCGAGGGAGGGGCATAGAGAGAGAGAGGGACACAGAATCCGAAGCAGGCTCCAGGCTCTGAGCTGTCAGCACAGAGCCTGACGCGGGGCTCGAACTCACCAACTGTGAGATCATGACCTGAGCTGAAGTCGGATGCTCAACTGACTGAGCCACCCGGGAGCCCATAAAATAATTTTCTTTTTAGCATATTGTATTTCTAAATATTCAAAAGTTTTATGTGTTATTGTGATATCTTTTTTTCCATTTCTAGTTACTTAAAGGTAGAATAGACACTATCAATGTTTGTATATTTATCTTGTATCTAGCCATGTTAGCAAGTATTTTTAATTCTAGTCACTTTGCTAATTTGGGGGTTTCTAAGTATATAGTCGTATCGTCAACAACAATAGACAAATTCATTCCTTGTTTTCTGACATTCAAATCAGTTTGATAGTGTTGTTATCTTATTGCACAGGCTGGAACCACCAAGACCATGTTCAAAAATAATAATGGTGGTAGTATCATCATTGCTTAGTTCCTGATTTAATTGAACATGGTTCTAAAGGTTTAGAAAACTGTTCTCCATTTTAGAAAGCTATTCTCTGTTGGTTCTTGGTGAATGGTATTTTTTCTAAAGTTTCCATGTCTATTGTTTAGAATTTTTAAGGAAAGGATGCTTGTCAAATGCTTTTTAGGCTCAATTAATGTGTGTGTGCGTGTGTGTGTGTGATTTTTATTCTTTAAATTGCTCAAACTTTGTTTTTCAGGAAGAGACTTTCGTGCTTAGAAATTTACACAGGCATATAGTCTGTTTCTCATTCTTTCCGTTTCAATTCATTTCTATGGTTTAACAAAGACAAAAATCAAGCAAAAACATCATTTTCAAAGACTATCGTCATGGGAAGAAAATTGTGAAATGAGTTAAAGTGGAGAAAAATCTAGGATGCAAAACCCTATACAGCACGTTCCCTGTTCCTTAAAAGAAACACCTATCAATACAAGAAGAAATTCAGGAAAGAAACACATGATGTTGGTAGAAATATGGATGGTTTTTATATCGTTCCTGGTAGTTCTCTGTCCGCTCAAGATTTTCTACGTACATTTGACATGCTGTTATAATCAGGAGGAAGACCACGTTTTAATTTTGAGGTGACAATGGCAAGACTTTATGTCTCCTTAGATGAAAACAGCACCCAGGGTGCTCACAGTACAGCCTTGTTGGAGCTCAGTGAAGGATTGAGGCTCACACATTCTGCATGGTTCAGGGGCATACCACGCATGCCTCATTACCTCCCAATGGTTTCCTTATAGAGACCTATGTTACAATATTTTATTTAATCCAAAGTTCCTGCTCCTTCCAGCACTTGTTGGCCCTCTAACCCAGGACAGTGCCACTTGATAAGAGGCTTTCTGCCACCCAGCCTGGAGTGGCGGGGCCAAGTCTGAAATGGGGTCCAGGAGACCAGCCCAGTCTTGTCTTGTCTCTGCCCTTTTCCTGCTGTGTGACCTTGGAAAAGTCGCTCAGTGTCTCGGAGCCATAAAATAGCTCCTCGCCCATAAGATGGGGACAATCATACCTGATTCCTCATACAGTTGGTTGCGTGGACCAAAATCCAAAAGAGACTCTACAGGTGGGACTACCATCCAGTGTAGCACAAGCCCAGGGGATTGTTCTTGCCTCCACAGAGAGAGCTCTTTGCCATCGTGAACAACCTGATTGCAAAACAATTCTACCTAATTGGATTTATCTGAGTAGGTCAAATAATAATAATAATTACTGAGAGTGGTAATCATATCAAGAACAGCTCACCATGCTTCTATTACATAAGCTGAGCTTCTCTCCAACGCCCCGATTTGAAAGCCTCTCCCATTCACCTACTTGTGACTCAGGGATCCCAGATCAATCCTGTGCTTGGAGAAAGGCTCTCAGCCTTGTCATCCTTGCTTTGGTCTCTTCACACCCAACCACAAAGTAAGTATGAGCGGATTGCTCAACCTGCTTTGAAACGCATATTGTCACTGCTTTCCATGCAGATGAGGGGTTTTAAGAAGGCCAAAGTGGCGAATGATGTCATGGTGTCATCTGTTCTTTCAGCCAAAGTGCGTTTAAAGCACCCCTCCCCCACCCAACGCAGATTCACCCCGGGGAGCCCTCAGAGATCCCTTTCCACCACAGTCCCTGATGCCCCTGTTCCCGAACCTGGTTCTTTTCTCCAGCTCCCCAGGGAGTCAGTGGTGGGGTGGGGGTGGGTAGAGAGGGTCCTGGACCCCTAATGGAGCTCCTGCACCCAGTCTGGGCCTCACTCCCCTTTAGTAAGCCTCGCCACTGATGAGACCCCGCTCCAGTCCAACATTTCATCCTGTGACATTTGGTTCCAAGGGAAATCTCAGCTGGTCCCCAAGGGGGCAAGGAGGGAGCGTGCTTCAGGGGGGGTCAGGGGCCCACAGAGGGCAGGCCCTGGTGCTGTGCTCGAGCGGCCCTCCCTTTAGTTCCGTCTGCGAAGCCTTCTCGCCCACCAGAACTGAGAACAACTGGTAGAGGCCTCTCTTCTCCTATATTTCAAGAGGAAAATGACTGCTTACAACTTTTCAGAGAAATGAAATCAAGCCACCTTCCCAGGGAAGCCTTGGTCATTGGCCCATTTTCACCCATTGTGCTGGAACTCAGGGACCCTGCCATTCTGGACACTCTGGCCTTTAGCTTGGGAAACTTTTTCTTGAATTATTTTGTCAACTGCTTCCTCTCCTCTTTTTCTCTTTCTGGAGGGTATTCTAGTCTCTTCTATTTTAATTGGGCCTCCTGCACAAGACTGTTCGTTTTCTTGTTTTTCTTCTCCGCAACCTTCACGTACTGTTTCGCTTTACTTCCTGGGAGAGTTCCTCAACTGAATTTTCCAGTCCTTCTATCGAGCATTTTATTACTGCTTCCTTCATGAGTGGAATTAATATTCCTTTCAGGATTTCAATATGAATGATTTTTTTCTTCTCCTTACATACACTGTGTTTTCTGGCTTATTTGCTGGTGTCTCTGTAGATCCAGGTCCCGGGTCCTTGGCTGTCTAAAGTGCTGAAATGGCAATTAGAAATGCTGGGCACGTAGGCAGGGCTATAGGGTCATTGCCCTAGGCCTTTCTTGGGGGGACGGTGTGCCCAACATGTCTGTATCTTTAGGTCTTTATTTTGGCGCTGATAGAAATTCCAAAAGGCAGCCAGGTATGAAGATATAATTGGGTTTTTCCACTAACTTCTTCCATTTGAGAGCATGGCCGCAGGGTCACACTGTCTAGTGAGGAGACATAAGGGACAGCAGGACTTGCCTTGTAGGCGGTGGCCCAGGACACCAGGTCTAAGAAGTGTGGTGGCCCGGACGCCCCCGGCTGAGGCTGCTTCGGGGCAGTGTTGTGTGGCCTGCACACCAGCCTCAATGTGGGGGACATTCTTAGGGTGCTTCTGGCAACGCTGACCCAGGACCCCCCTCTGGCGAGGAGGACGTGCTCCCCCCTCTCCTCACGGGCCTCCCTGCTCTTGCTGAACGACCCTCTCCCCAACCCACCTCCTCAAGGTACTTCACAGCCTCAACGCCGCCTCGCCCCTGCCAGCCCCTGTGGGGACCCGGTCGAGGGCTCCGGGCACAGGCTGGCTTCGCTCCGTGCCGTGGAGGGCGGGCCAGGCCACCCAGCCTGCTCGCGGCTGGGGCAGAGAAAGGCCAAGTCCAAGAGAAGCTTCTAGCATCCGGCTGACCAAGACCTTGAGTGTGACCGGGGAAGACTGTCTCACAACCAATTAAGATTCAGCAGGTGAGCCTAAAAGAACAAAGAGGGGCCCACAGGTGAAGGAGAGAGAGAAAGGTGGGGGCTGGTATTGTAGAACTCGTTTAAACCTTAGATGTTGTTGTATAACGGCTCTTTTTTTTTCTTTTAGTTTTCTTAATGTTTATTAATTTTTGAGAGAGAGACAGGGACAGAGTGCCAGTGGGGGAGGGGCAGAGAGAGAGGGAGACTCAGAATCCAAAGCAGGCTCCAGGCTCCGAGCTGTCAGCATGGAGCCCGACGCGGGGCTCGAACCCACAAACCGGGAGATCATGACCTGAGCTGAAGTCGGACGCTCAACCGACTGAGCCACCCAGGTGCCCCAGTAATTTTTATTTTTAAAGAGCTAATCCAACAGGAAACCGTGTTAGGTTTTCTCAGATCTGCCACCCCTGAGAGAAGCCTGAATGTTCGGGCCGTGGGACTGTACCCGGGCGCCTGCCGCTGGCCGAGTGGCACTGGGGAGGGGCTCCTGGTTTCCTAAGGCTCTGCTTGTGGCCGGGACACGGTCAGGGCAGAAGGGATCCTGGGGCGTCAGGGCCTGAAGGCCTGGAGCTCACTGAGTCCGACCTTCCACCTCAGGGAGGAGGGCCTGAGTCTCTGGATACAGAAGCGGGAAAAGCAGCCCCCACCGTGGGTGAGAGGCAGGGCTGGGTGACCCCCAGCCAGTCCAAAGTGGTCACGGGGGAGTGCGGGGAGCGGCTATCGTGACCGCTGCTGGGTATGGCAGTGACCTGGGTGAGCCCCAGCCAGTCCTTCATTGAACATGGGAGAGCAGATTCACACAAAACACGATCAGTTTATAAAATTCCAATTTCCATAGTGCTCTCGGAAAGACAGATACCCCAGAACGTAGGACCAGATCAAGTATGCCAACTGCACCTACTGTGGAATTTCCGTTGGGTGAGTAAAATCACCCCAGCAACATAGGGTGAGGATCCAGGCTCTTCTCTCAGTCAAAAGAGGATGTGCCGTATCCATCCAGTGTCGACCCCGACCGGGTGTTGGCGACCCGGCCAGTGGGGTTTCTCTAGATGGCCTAACTCAGTGAGAACCTCCCGAGTGAGGAGCGTGGGCAGAAGCTCAGACGATTCACCGCTTGATTCCCCAAGGAATCTTTCATTCATTCGGGCTCTGGGGCTAGTTTACAGCCTCTCCAGGGTCTTCTGTTCTGACTGGCCTTGTTTCTGCCCTACCGGGAAACTTCCGATGACTTCTGCCCCCCGAGATGCTGTATCTCAGAAACCGCGCTCTTAATATCCTCCTGAGTCTCTCCTGAGGCTGAGTCATGGTTCTTTCTATTTGCAATTCCTATCCGAAGATGCTACATGTTGCCTGCAGGCGTTGGAAGGCGCCACTCACACCAAGCATTTAATTTAAAGACTTAACCCCCAGGAGAAGAGAGTATTATTATTATTATTATTTATCACATTTAAAGTGTTCCATCTCTGAGCCGCTGGGTACTCATAAAGTGAACAATGCTCCTATTTAGGCACCCTAGTTAGAGCTAAATGTCCTGAGTCGTCAGTTTGAGGCGGGCTATGGAATCAGAGAGGAGGGATGGGGATCTCCAATAATGCTCAGAACGCTTGGTTTCCAAAGACAGAGGGATTTTAACTCACAGACGTGCCATAGGGTCCGCGGTGTCCAGGAGCTTCCCCAATTGCACTCTTTGGTGGCATTCATAGCTGTCTAGTTCCGGAACAAGGGAGCCTCCTTGTTCTGCAAACATTAACAGAAGCCTGGAGTCAGACCCCGGAGACAGAGAGCTGGCTGAGCCTGGGTTACTGCCCCCAACCCGTTCTCAGTGTCCCGGAGGAGGCAGATGAGTCCATAGTGAGGATCAACACGCTGGACACCTAGAAACAGGGGAGCTGCTGGAGGTCAGCAATGGTATTCTAGGGGGCCGAGGGGGTCCCGGGAGGAACGGTCCTCTTTCCCTGCCACACGGGCCCTGTGCTCAGGGTTCTTGGTCCCACACCGTCAGAGAGACCTGGGCTAACGGGAACACTTTCAGACAACCAGTGAGGAGGCCGAGGGGCTTATAACCGTGTCTTATGTGTGACCTGGAAGGACTGCAGTTTTTCGGCAGGAAGGGAAGGTTGAATGGGGCCAGAGGTAGAGGGAGAACATTGTTGAAAGAAATTAAAGCAAACCTAAATAACTGGAAAGGCATTGCCAGTTGGTGGACTGGAAGATTTAATATTGTTAAGAAGGCAACACTTCTTCCCACATTGATCTATAGATTCAATACAATCCCTATCAGAATGCCAGATGGGGTTTTTTTTGTGGGGGGGGGGAAGAAATTGATAAGCTGATCCTCAAACTCATATGGAAATTCCAGGGACCCAGAATGGGCCAAAACGATATTGATAGGGAAGAACAAAGTTGGAGGACTCACACTTCCCAATTTCTTTCTTTTTTTTTTTTTAATTTTTTTTTTTTTACATTTATTTATTTCTGAGAAACAAAGTGAGACAGTGTGAGCGAGGCAGGGGCAGAGAGAGAAGGAGACACAGGATCTGAAGCAGGCTCCAGGCTCTGAGCAAGCAGTCAGCCCAGAGCCTGATGCAGGGCTCGAACCCGCAAACTGGGAGATCATGACCTGAGCCGAAGTCGGACGCTCCACCGACTGAGCCACCCGGGTGCTCCCATGCTTCCCAATTTCAAAGCTTACCACAAAGCTACTAGTGTGGCTCTAGCATAAGGACAGATGTATCAATGGAATAAAACTGAGAATCTAGAAATAAACTTATGTACATTAGCAATTGACGTTCTTTTTTTTTTAATTTGTTTTAATGTTTATTTTTGAAAGAGAGAGACAGAGTGCAAGCAGGAGAGGGCCAGACAGAGAGGGAGACACAGAATCCAAAGCAGGCTCCAGGCTCTGAGCCATCAGCACAGAGCCCCATGCAGGGCTCGAAGTCACAAACCGTGAGATCATGACCTGAGCTGAAGTTGGACGCTCAACCGACTGAGCCACCCAGGTGCCCCAGCAATTGGTTTTTAATAATGGTTCCGAGACAATTCCATGGGGGAAGGAATAGTCTTTTCAACAAATGGTGCTGACACAGATGGATAGCTAATGTGAAAGCAAGAAGTTGGACCCCTATCTCACACCACATACAGAAAATCACTCAAAACGATCAAAGCTTTTTAAATGTAAGAGTTGAAGCTATAAAACTCTTTTAAAAACTCTTCTAAAAAAAGATATAAATCTTCGTGAGCTTAGATTAGGCAATGGCTTCTTAAACGTAACACCAAAACACGAGGCAAAAATAAATAAATAAATTAATTAATTAATTAAATTTCGTCAAAATTAAAATTTGCCGGGGGGAGGTTCCTGGCTGGCTCACTTGGTGGAGCGTGTAGCTCTTGATCTCAGGGTTGTGAGTTCAAGGCCCACATTGGGAGTAGAGATTACTTTAAAAAAAAATACAGCACTAAAAAATTAAAATTTCTTTTTCAAATCATCATGTTGTACTCTTTAAATATCTTACGATTTAATTGCCGACCATACATCAATAGAGCTGGAAAAATAAAGTAGGATTTTTGTGTGTCCAAGGATACTATCAAGAAAGTAAAAAAAGGGGCGCCTGGGTGGCGCAGTCGGTTAAGCGTCCGACTTCAGCCAGGTCACGATCTCGTGGTCCGTGAGTTCGAGCCCCGCGTCGGGCTCTGGGCTGACAGCTCAGAGCCTGGAGCCTGCTTCCGATTCTGTGTCTCCCTCTCTCTCTGCCCCTCCCCCGTTCATGCTCTGTCTCTCTCTGTCCCAAAAATAAAATAAACATTAAAAAAAAAAAAAGAAAGTTAAAAAAAAAAAAAAAACCCACAGAAGGACAGAAAATATTCGCAAATCATATATTTTATAAGGGTCTAGTGCCCAGAATATATAAAGAGTTCTTACGGCTCGACAATAGAAAGATAAATAATCGAATTTTAAAAATTGGCCAATGCTTTGAATAGCCGTTTCTCTGCAGAAGATACATGAATGGCTAGTAAGCGCATGAAAAGAGGTTCAGCATAATTAGCCACTGGGTAAGTGGAAATCGAAACCACAATGTCATACATACCGCTTCACACCCACTAGGATGGCCATAATTTAATAGATAGACGCTAGAAAGCAGCAGGCACAGGTTTGTGTTTAAATATCTGGAGGGCTGGCGGGTGGGTGAGGGCTCAACGCAAGACCGGTCGGACCTCCTGGGGTGATTTACTAAATCCTGGGTGATTTACTAAGGATTTGCTAAAATCCTTACAAGAAGAAAACCTATCGGTGCGAGCTGTTGTTAAGACGGTACTGACCGCTTCCTAAGGCAGGGAGCCCCCTAGCCCTAAAGGATTTAACAAAGCAGGGGTTGATCCCCTTCCTGGCTGAACCGCTAGAGAGATTATTCAAGCACGTTAGGAGGGCAGCTCGGACCCGATGGCTGTACAAGTCCTTTCTGACCCTAAGACACTATCATTTCACGACGGGGTAAGAGAACCCCTCGTGAGCATACAGTAGGTGCTCAGAGGATCCGTCTGCATCTGTCTGCCGGATCCAGCTCATCAGGAGTCACCCTCCTAAGACCCTAAGGCTTGTGCTAAACCCTTCAATTGCAAGGAAGCAGGTGGTCTCATCCTGGAAACAGCCTGACTCTTCGGTTAAGAGACAGCGTCTTCCTTTCCCCTGGGCTGGCCCTTCGAGACCCAAATAACCATAGAAGAATGTTTGCTTGCCGAACGCGGGCCCTGGGTGACAGCCACCAGCGGCAGCTTCGGGAACCTGTGTCCGACCTGCGCCGGGCCCCACATCAGCCCTCACTGGAAGCATCTACCTCAGCAGCTGGCCCGTGTCTGCACTGCTCACGGGCTATTTGCGCAACCCAGGCGATGACGCTGAGAAAGGGCGCATGCAGAGACAGCAGGCTTTCTATAGATCACATCCTGGAAAGAGGGGAACCCCCGGGAGAGAGGGTGATTACTTAACAGGATGTGTTCATCGTCCCACTGATTCACCTGGAAGCCATTCAGGGCACCGTCAAGGCTAAGCCGTGTTTACCTTTGCAGAACGTGGGACAGAGCCGCGGACTCGGGCGAGCTCTGAGGACACCCGCGTGGCAAACGAGGCCCCGGGAGCTGGTGGTGAGCTACAACCCCAGGCAGACCACGGTGGCTTTTCGCGGTGGGATCACGGGGACTGGCCCTTGACGCACTAAGACTTACTCAGGGGAGGAAGTACGGCAGAACCCCGCATGGACGGAGGCCAGCACCGTCAAGTGAGAGTCACGCTCCCCTTACTCACACACGTATTCTACCATATGCAGAAATACCCACGTGTGTGACCTTGCCCGAGCGTGGGAATGACCCAACACGTTTGTGCCCATTTCACTGAGGAGAAAACTGAGGACTGGCGGAGCTCTGATCAGAAGCCGGGTCTTCGGACACTTTCTACGCGCCTCCTCTGGGTCACGGGGGTCTGTGGTGTGAACAGTCCAAGGCTGTGCGATTGGGTCCAGGCTGGCATTGGCCTCGTGGGCGTGCCTGTGGTCAGGACGAGTCCCCTGCAGGAGGATGAGGCTGTATCCGAGAAACTTAGCCCACCCCAAATATCCCAGCTCCCTCCCACTTCCTCCTTCTTTGCACGATTCACTTACTCCATCAGGATGTCTAGGACCTGGCCTGCTGCGTGCTACTCGATCCGTGGTGCTTCGGCTGTAGTGCCTGCTCGACCCCGGCGGAAGTCTCCGGCGACGAGCAAATGTCGTGTCTTGCTGACCCCCATCCAACACGGAGACTGCTCCCAGACCCTCTCTCCCTCTTGGTTCCCATGACCCTCCTTCCTGTCCCACTCACCCTTTATGTTGAGATGCCCTTGACGTGACCCACACCCTTCCCACTTGCGAGATTCCTCTTGAGGGACCCAGCAGCCTTGGCCGTCACCTCCCCGCTCACGTTGCCGGCCTCCGTTTCCAGCCATGGCTGAACTTGACGCACTAGGAAATATCAATGGTAGGTCCCTCGGGAGCTGAATTTGGGCCTGTGGTCCACCCCCCCCCCCATGCCTTCCTCCCCAGTGTTCAGATTCTGCAAATCATCCTGGCCAGAATCAAGGGGGGCGGGGGTCCAGAGCGACACCCCCACCTCCTTCCGATCAAAGCCTAGCCCTGCTGATTTTCCGCTCGTGTGTTATCAGCCCCTCGCAGGAGCCTCCCGGCCGGTCCCTGGGTCCCCTGAATCTTCTCCTCATGCTTGTGAAATGAACTTTCTGAAACACCTCTTGCTCCAAGTCCTTCTCCTACCTGGCAGAAGCCCCAAGGCTCTTCTGTCTCCAGACGAGTGCCCAGAGACACAGCCGGCCACAGCTATCGCCTGCTGCCCGCCACCTGCCTGGTTTTGTTATCTGTTGCGCATGGCGTCACAAGACACTCTCCCCAGAACTGCTTGGGCCCCACTGTGCACCCTGCATGTTCGCTCAGGCTGTCCTCGCTGCTGAAACGCTCTTCCTTGCCTTGAGCTTGGCCTCAGGCCTACAGCAGACCTCATTCCTTAGGAAGGCCCCCTTGCATGCTCATCTCGAATAAATGACCTGCCGACGTGTCTTTCTTCCATCACGCGGGAACACCGGGGGGGGGGGGTGGGGCCTCCGTTCCTCATCTTCGACTCCCCAGCCGGCCACAGAATCAGTCCTCAGTAGAAAAACCGTCACTCAATCTGTCCCGTCTCAGTCGACGTGAGTGTGCTGAAGCAACCCAAGCGTCGGCCGGACTCACAGACTGATTTTTATTTAACCGTTTTGTTATGAAAAAATACCAAACCCCACACCAAGTCAACAGAAGGGAGTAAGGACCCCCGCGTGCCCCTCGCCTCGCTTGAACAGGTGCCATCTTTGTTTTATCCTTCTTGCCACCAACTGTCCCCCCCTCAACTTGATTATTTTTTTTAATTCAAAATTACGCCTTTTTTTTTTTTTCTATCTGTTCTCCACATGACCGTATGCCATGGGAAAGAGCATTTACGTTTGGCCACTCGGCGAATAGCAGAAGAAAAGAATATCGAGTGTTATTTCAGCAGTCCTGGGACCCGTTTCATAAACAAGCCCTGGTTCTGCCTCGGGCGCACGGTGACAAGGGCTCCATAGCGTTCTCTCATTTAACTTGAAACGCCGTGTGAAGCAGGTGCCCTTACATCACTATCCCGGTTTCACAGCTCAGGAAACAGACTCAGAGATGCGCTCAGGGTTACAGCTGGTCAGTGGCCGAGCGGACTCCCAAACCCAATTGCAATCCCTCCGCGGTCCTTTGGCATCATTTAGGCCAACGGCCATCTGAAGCTGTCCCCTGGTCGGTGAGTTGGGACCGAAGCCCGGATCCCACAGAGCCCTGGGCAAGCATTCTGAGCCGCCTCACCCCAGGAGACACAGAGGCTGCTCATGCCACACTCCCCATAATGATGGTGGTGAGAATAGGAGCCGACGATGCCAAGGCAAGACGGGGCCCGCCAGCTGTGTAGGGAGGCAGGAGGGAGTTACCGTCATGATGCCTCACGGGCCGGGGCCGGGGCTGGGGCGTTGTCCAGCGTGCTGGGTGGGTGACAGGCAGGCGGCTGAGCGGGCTGTGATGTAACAGGGCTGCTGCGGCTGCTGGCTGGCAGGGCGACTGACTAACTTTCCTCTTCTATCGACGGCCTGTAATCGCCTCCCCTGAGAGAGAGGGTGGGAGGGGCGGGGCCCGTCGCCCAGACAGCCGGCCGGGCGGGCGCGGAACCTCAGCCACGCCACCCATCAGCCTCCCCCCCCCCCCCCCGTGCAGCCGCCGCTCACCTTAGCCTTGGACCGGCCGCGCGGCTGGGTGGGTCCTGGCCCCCAGCGCGGCGTAGAAAGAGAAAGAAACGCTAGGCAGACCCGAAAAGCAGAGCGTGTGCGTGTAACGGGCCGGAGAGGCAGCAGGGTTTCCTGGTTTTGACCTAGAGAAGGAGGCGAGGGAAGGAAATGATCATATACTGAGTACCGACCGGGTGCCTAGTGCGACGTAAGCACCTGTACTGTCCCCGTGAGTCTTCACAATGGCCTGGTGCGATGGGTACCGTTTGTTCCTTGGTTCATTCGCTCAAACATTTCGGGGTACCTCCTCGGGGTCACCGTTCACGCGGTCTTACAGACGAGGGAAGTGAGGCTCAGAGATGCTCTGAGTCCCCACGCGAGGCTGGAGCTGGTGTGAGGGCCGCGTCCCCTGGGCTACGGGAGGGAGCGCGTCTCCGGGAAGATGCGGCCTCCATCAGGCACTCGGCCTGGCGAGTCGACCCCTTGGCCAGGAACCCCTGGATCTGCGCCTAAGATCCCTTGGCCGGTGGGCGGGACAGCGCTGGGATCTCATCTCTCACTCTCTTGAGCCCCACCACCTCCCTCTGCCAGCAAAGGGCTCACAGCGGTGGTCACCTTAATGGACCCTCTGGCAAACTCTATGAACTAAAAAAGATGTGTCTGGTCTTAAAGAGGAGACAGAAGACCTCTTGTGGAGCAGTGAGCAGGCTTTGAGCCCAGGAGGGCTGGGGGCTGGAGCGGGGGCCTGGGCGCCCTCGGTGGAAGGGACAGGCGTAGACGACGGGTTCTGGGCCCACGCAGGCGGGGGCATGAATGACACTCCACGTAGAAGTGACTGCAGCTCTGGTCGGCCCACGTGAGTCCTAGTTTTCGGGCAGCTGGAAAGTTCCGTAGAAAAGGATAGAGATTGTCCGGGCTGCCCCGAAGATGTACGTGTATCAACCACTAAGGGGAAAATTTAAGAAGTCTCCAATAAGAGCCATTGAGAAGTAGAAGGGGCTGCCTTACCTGTAGTGAGGTCCCCATCATGGGAGGCGTTCAAGCAAGGGCAGGCTAGCCACCTGTTCAGACCACCTTAGCGTGGATTGCATAACGTCAAGGGGACTTTCCGAGGGCAAAACTCAAGGATTCTGATTTGTTTGACAAACCCATTTAGGCGACAGCATTTAGTCATTGTGCCAGAATTCCTTACTATACAAGTGAGAATCCGGCCCAGCCGGGAGCCTGGAGATCAGGGCCAGGCGCCTGGAGAAGGAAGGGAAGGACGGCTGGAGGGAGGTGTGGCTGCAGGTGCATATGGGGAAACCGGGGCCCCGGGACTGTCCCTCCTAGCTGTTCCCCCAAGCTGCCTGGTTTGCACGTTTCTCTGGGCGCCCGGAGAAGGTCCTCAGCACTGCCAGTGGGGGCAGAATCGGGAGACCAGGGGCGCCCGAGTGAGGCCCAAGCGCCCCAGCCGGTCTACACTGGTCACTACAATAGGGATGCTCTTCTACACCATCCTGGCCCCCCAAGATTCTGAGCGCCCAACACGGCCGGGCAGAAAGTGCCCGGTGTATGCGGATTGAATTCGTACGCATCATAACGTGAATAAATGAAAATCACGCACAGCACTGCTATGCCCTGGGGCGCCTCGGTCTCAGAGTCACTCAAAATGGCCAGGCCCTCCCCCGAAGTCTCTTACACCAGCAGGGGTGGGAGCTGGGCCCCAGGGACTTCGTGGAGAGAATCGCCAAATATGGCGCTGGTGCCTTTTTTCTATAAAGTGGTGTGGATTTCAGTTTACATTTTGGGAAAGGCTGCCAACGGTAAGGTAAAAAAAAAAAAAAATCACTAGGTCACGATGATTTAATTTGGATATCTTTATACTGCAGATACAGTTAACTTTTTGAGCTGGGCTAACTCCTATCGAGTTCGCACGTGTACGGATCGCTCGCTCACAACGCTCTACGGTGACTCTTTCTCTTTTCTGGCCAGTAGAGCTCTTCGTGTTGGAAGGGGGTCGTACTTAGTCGTGGACGCGACAGATTTCTCTGCAATAGGTGCTCGTTTTGCTAATGAAGAAGCCACAACTGCGGGAGGAGAAAGTTCTCTGGCCACAAGCATACACACACCCACACCGTGCATATCACACGCACACACCAGGCACACACCGTCCCCCACATCGCACAACCACACACACTGCACACACACACACACACACACCATATCCTCTGGGCACCCCAAGACTCGGTGCCCCATCTGCACGGGTGGACAATAGCATCCAAGAGCAGGGCCGGCAAGGGGGTCACCCAGCACGGTGCCTGGTGCTGGCTTTGGTCCCGGTGCTGCGGCTGCCAACGTGCCTGAACTTCGGTCTGCCTCAGTTTTCCCATCTGTAAAGTGGGGGCAACACCAGGGACACCTCCCTCCCGGGGCTGCGGTGAACCTTAACTGAGATCATTCGTGTGAAGAGCTTCGGGGAGCGCCGAGCACAGCGCTCAGTAAAAGTTAATTATTATTATTTGGCACGGGGCCTGTTACCTATTAGCTGTTCAATTAACTTTCCTCTCCTTCCCAGCCCCGAGGACTTGCGAACCCAGGAGGCTGCCGGGCCCGGGCGCTGAGCACCCCCTTAGTCAGAACCCTGAGTGGAGACTGAGAACCGGCGCGCTCCTCCCTCCCTCCGGGGCAGTAACGTCTCCCGGTTGCCGCAGACCTGGCAGCACCCCAGGCCGCAGGAGACAGTGCCTCCTCCTTCCCGGCCCCACTTCGCTGTCGGCGAAGACAGACCATCAGACGGAGACACGACGCGGGGCAGAGGCCCTGCCTTTGCCCCCACCGTGTGAGACTTCGCCTCCAGCTCCCGGGCCCTGCTGTCTGGCCTGCCCTCACGCTTCTCTGCTCTCTCCCTGGTCTTCTCGGATGAGACGCCCGAGCCTGCTTCAGGCGCGGGTGCATCCAACTGTGGGCGCCTTGTGGCTAGCGGGAAGTGGGGTCTGGGGCGCCGCACCCCTCTGGGCCCACAGATTTGGGGTCCAGGCCTGGTCTCTGACCCTCGTGCTGGATGTGGACGGGGAAGTGGGAATAAGGGCAGGCCCCCTGAGCCCTGTTGCTTGATGCACCCGAAGAGTTGACCAGGAGGAGTAGGGCCGGGTCCGCCTCCTTCGAAGACTCCTGAAAAGTGAGGTCCCTGGCACTGGGCCAGGCCGGGACGGAACGTGAGCCCACACTGGGCCCTGTCCATGTGGGAGACTCTGGGGAGGGCAGGAGCCACAGATGGGCTGTCACGGCACCCCCAGGAGGAACGCTGGAGCCCTCCATGGGCACAGCAGTCCCCAAGATGCCCAAGGCTCCCCAGGGGGGCAAACCCGTCCCCCACCCTGAGCTCCCGCCAGTTCTGCAGGAAGAGGGCTGGGACAGGTCCGGAGAGGTGGCCGCGGCCTCGAGGCCAGGGCCGGGTCCTTCTGCCACATGGAGAGATCCGTCCCGTCCTCCACCGAGGAACCCCCTCCGCTCCTGCGCGCCCGCCCGGCATGCGTCCTCACACGGCCCGGCAAGGTGAAGACAGACACCCCTCTGGGCTGTCCCCCTCGTCAGCCAGCCTCCTTCGTCTTTTCTGGACACTCTCACGTCATCAGTTTCCCCAGTCCGGAGACCTCCTGTGGCCCTTTCTCCCATCGGCCACTGCGCGGCCACCCCTTCCCTTCACACCCCCCGCACACGCACCTGCCGGCCCTTCCTCATCTGCGTGCTCCGCCCCCCCGACACAGGGCTCCCCCGGTCCCCAGGCCTACTCTCTGGCCTTGCCGCACCATTGCTGGCCTGAGATTCTCCCCCTCGGGCTTCAGCGGCACCTCTCTGTCCGGCCGCCCACGCCAGCCCTTCTCCTCGATGCGCCCCTGAAAGACCGGTGTTCCCAGAGAGCCCAGATACCCCCAGGTCTCAGATGCCACCTGGACCCCAGTGACTTCCAAGTCTGGCCTTTTTTCAGACCTCTCTCCTAATCTTCCCCAAGCCCTGGACCCACAGATTGCTTCCCAGGCAACATCTCAACTCACTATTGCTACGCTGGGAGGAAACCTGCAGGCACCCCTTCCTGGCCCCCTCCCCCCACACCGCCCTTGGGCCTGCCCTTCCTCCCATCTGCCCCAGGGCAGGCCTCTCCATGTGGCTCCTGTCCTTGACTCAGCTTCACTGCAAACCGTGGAATAACCCAGAAAGAGCCGAATCACAGCGAGAGCTCACTATCTGTGCATAAGACCACAGCTCTTCCGAATGCCTCTGCAGCCGGGCCCCTGGCCTCCGGGCCCACCTGCCCCTCCCCTCCCGTGTCCACACGGAACCCCTGCTTCTCCACGCCACCTCTTTGCATAGGCTATTCCCTCTGCCTCGGATGTCCTTCCTGCCCCGCCTGCACGGAGCTCTCCTTGTCTTTCTTCAAGCCCCCCTCCTTGCAGGACCCCCGCTCTGGGAGGCCCAGTGAGGCACTGTGTGTCCTTTGGGCCCCCCTCCAGGGGTCTCTTGGCTTCTCTCCCCTGTGGCGTCCACCCCAGCACTAGGTCACCTGCACACAGTCTGTGTCCTTCCCTGTCGGAGGGCTCCCAGAGGGGGCGGCGTGTCTGACCCCGCTCTGTGTCCCCAGCCCAGGCCCGGCCCAGCACGCGGGGGCCGAGCTGTGACCAGAGGTCCAGAATCGCGGCTGCGGCTGGAAGTGGAGGTCCAGAGAGGGAACCGGGGGTCGGGCGGCAGGAAGAGTTACCCTCCCTTCGCAATTAGGAGCCTGAGAACTTGGTCAAACCTGCCCAGGGCGGCAGTTAGCGTTCCGATTAATTAGTGAACTCTGTAAAGCACTTTGAACATGAAACGCACTATATAAATGCTAAGTATTATTATTAAAAAGTAAGAAGTTCTCTAATACGCCAGGCGGGAGAGCCCCAGGCTAGTCTAAATAAATGAACGAATGCAGAAAATTAAGCAATTAGAAGGTGATGTTTCAGGATTTGCGAAAAACCGAAAGTACCAAATGGCTGTGCTCTGTGCCGGGCTCAGCGGCCGCCCTCCCGGCCGGAACGCGCGCTGCTCCGCACTCGCCAGGGGTCTGGTCCCCCGTCCCCCGGTTGGCTGGCGGGTAGACCTCGGGACGCCTCAGGACCCGCTGGGCCAAGTGGAGAAGGCGACTCGCAGGGGGGCCCGGGTCTAGGAAGAACTGCTGGGCTTGGGCCGACCGGCTGGTTGAGCGACCTTGGGCGGGTTGGCATGTACTTCCGAGCCTCAGTTTCCCTGCCTGTAAAGTGGAAGGGCACAGGCAACTCCGGCACCCACACCACCCTCGCCCCTACTCAGTCACTGGAAGGTTCTGAACGGAGGCAGTGGAGATGGTGTCCGAAAGCTCGAGGCTCCAGTTCTGCCTCCAACCTCCCCAGCTAGGTGACCCCAGGCAGGACACGTGCTCCCCTGAGCCTCAGTTTCCTCATCTGCCAGATGGGGATACTAACGTCCCCCTCATAGGACTGTTGTAGCTAAGAAATGAAGATTAGATACGGAAGCACCTGGAAAGCTGTGCAGGGCAGGCCAGTTAGGAGGGTTTGCTTGCTGTCTCGCCCTTCAAGCTTGAAATAGTGACTCCATTTTATTTCATTTTTTTTAACGTTTATTTATTTTTGAGACAGAGAGAGACAGAGCATGAACGGGGGAGGGTCAGAGAGAGGGAGACACAGAATCCGAAGCGGGTTCCAGGCTCCGAGCTGTCAGCACAGAGCCCGACGCGGGGCTCGAGCTCCCGGACTGTGAGATCGTGACCTGAGCCGAAGTCGGACGCTCAACCGACCGAGCCCCCCAGGCGCCCCAACAGTGACTCCAGTTTAGAGTTCTCTCTTCTCTTTCTAGAGCTCTTCTCTTTCTCGAGCCAGGGTTCAAATCCCCGACATGCACTGACAGGCTCTGTGACTCTGGGCTCTTCCCACCTTTGCCTCCGTTTGCTTCTCTGTAAAATGGACGCGACGATGTACAGGTTCACCCAGCAGTTTGCATAAACCTGCAGCTGATCAGAGGAAGCTGGCCAGAGTCCCGGGGTGGCCTTGCCCATTTTGAGCCCCCTTTCTGGCCAGCGCGGGTTTCCTAAGGCGTCGTGTTCCCAGGTGGGTCCCTAGATTCCCCAGGGCTCTGGAAGAGGGAGGAAACCTGGCCTCTAGGAGCCACTGCCCTGGATGGGCCCTGGGCCTTCAGCAGCCGTGGAAGCAGGCAGCCTTACCCAGGGCCGGGCGTCAGGGACGGGCACCGAGGACCGCTGCTACCAGCCCCGTCCCTGCATGCCCACCGCCGGGCCCGGCTCCTGGCTCAGGCCTTGGCCTCATGGCTGCTGGGGATGCAACCTCTACTTGCCCCCGCCCCCGATTCCTGCCCCCGCTCCCCTTGCCTTTCTCCCTGTAGGCTCAGCTCCAGGGCTGATGCAGAATATTGTTCCCCCAGGGCCCCCTAAGACCCTCCCATGAGCATCACCTACGAGGCAGGCCGGCAGGGGACCCCGCGGAACAGAAGAGGAAACCGAGGCTCAGTGAGGCGGCACGTCAGGTGTGGTGGCTGCCCATCGTCCACCCCTGCACGGTGCCTGTGGCTCGTAGACCTCTGTGGCCGCCAGAGCTGAGGGGCCACCGCAGAAGAGATTCCCAGGCTGGGACTCTGGGCACGGCAGGACTCTGAGGGACCGTTGTCACACACGGGCACTAGGTCTGGTGAAGCGGAGGGCTGCACACAGCCTCTGGCTGGCCTGGTTCCCCCACACCTGGGCAAGCCGGTCACCTGCCCAGCCCAGCAGTGGGCCCCGTCTTCAAAGGAAGAAAAATGGCAGAAGTCCCGAGGAGCAGATTTAACCGGGGACTTTCCCAGAACCTCCGAGTTGAGTTACCGAATTTAGATCCAAGAGACTCGGGGAGCTGTGGAGCCCTCGCCGCTCACTTCGCCCAGTGCTTTCCCAGTCCACTGAGAACACAGATTCCTGGGCCCTGCCACAGCCCCCCGGATCAGGGCCTCCGGGGCTAGAACCCGGAATCCGACCTGTAACAAAATTCTCAGAGGAGGGACCGTCGCTACTCTCTGGGGACTCGCCATCTAGCCTGAGCCCTCTGTCTTACAGAGCAGCACCCCAAAGCCCCAAGAGGATGCATAGCCCTGCGGGAGGCACACAGCTGATGTCCAGCAAGGCTCCTGCTGTCCCACGCTGGCCCCTGTGACCTACCCACCTGCACCCCTCCTGCTGGGCCCCCTCGGACAGTGAGGAGGCACCAAAGACAGGGGACGGATGAAGGCAGCCCTGTGTTCAGGAGGTCCACGGCACCGTCGGGAGCTGGCCCACAACCTAGCACTCTTGAATTCATAAACATTATTAATGACCTAGTGCAAGCCAAGGACTGGGCCCAGACACAGCCAGGGAAGGTGGCTCTTTCTTTTTTTTTCTAAGTTTATTTATTTGTTGTTGAGAGAGAGAGAGAGAGAGTGAGCGTGAGCAGGGGAGGGGCAGAGAGAGAAGGAGAGAGAGAATCCCAAGCAGGCTTCGTGCTGTCAGCACAGAGCCTGACGTGGGGCTTGAACGCACGAACCATGACGTCGTGACCTGAGCCGAAATCAAGAGTCGGATGCGTGAGCGACTGAGCCTCCCAGGCGCCCCGGGGAGAGCTGCTCTTGAAGAGGTGAGTCTGAAGGGCCTGGTTGGGTGGGCAGAGCTTTACAACAAGGCGGCAGGAGACGTTCTAGCAAGGCGGGGTGGAGCTGTGGCGAGAGAATGCCTCTCCGCGTTCTGTACGAGCCGACGGCTGGCGTGGTTACGGCACAGGTGTGTGGGGGAGAGCCAGGTGCTGGGAGGGCCAAGGGCACCGGAACCCCCCCGAGGGCAGGCTTCGTGTTTTCACCACTGCTGTGTCCCAGTACTTAGAAAAGTGCCTGGCACATAGTAGGTACTCCTATTTGTTGCCTAAATGAATGAAAAAAGAACAGAGCTGGAAAGTTCAGTTGGGGCCGTCTACGGACGGCCGTGGAACACCAGGCTAAAGAATTTCTGGTTTGTTCCTTCCTTGCAGACCAATGGCGACTTGCCGGGTGTGGGGTGAACCAACCTCATCGTGCTCAAATCGCTCTGGTGGCCGATGTGTGGTGCTTACCAAGCGTGTGCTGATCTGAATGGCTGACCCAGGCCCTGACCCTGAGGGAGCCACGTGGCTTTTAGGAGTCACGAACCAGCTCCAGATTCCCACTGCAGAAACCGAGGTAGAAAAATCTCTGGGAAGTGCTGATTCAGCGTGGCCAGCAAGCACCGGTCTGCAGGCCCTGAGACCAGACCTGGGAGAGGACGGCTTTCTCCTTCTCTCCACTCACCCCCAACCTAAAGCGGCTTGAGGAGGCTATGCTCAGATTCAGGCCTGCTGCAGCCCTCAGGGTCCCCACTGTCACTGAGCCCCCAGAAAACCAGGGCCGGGACTCCTACTTAAACACTTGTTAACAGAAGTGCAGTCACGTAAATGCTCTCGTCGCAGACAAGAGAGCATAACTTGGTGAAGACCTTCCAGAAAGGAATTAGTAGTCACCTGCTTTGACCCAGGAAATCTACTCCTGAGAAACTACCCTCATAAAATATTTAGATGTTGCGGCACCTGGGTGTGCCAATTTTGGCTCAGGTCATGATCTGGTGGTCCGTGAGTTTGAGCCCCTCATCGGGCTCTGTGCTGACAGCTCGGAGCCTGGAGCCTGCTCTCTCCCTGCCCCTCCCTCGCTTGTGCTCTGGCTCTCTCTTTCTCTCTCTCTCAAAAATAAATAAACATTAAAAAATAATAATTAGATGGAAGTGGAAAGATGTTCATCTAGGCCTTGTTCAAGGTCACGAGAAACTAGAAAAGCGTTCAAATGTCCAGCAGTAGGGCAATCACTGACTAGCACAGTATAATATTAAGCACCCACAAAAACTGAGTTTCAAGGAATGTTTAATGATGGGCAAAGATTTGTGACAATGTTAAGGAAAAGAACGGGAAACAAAACTGTACAAATCAAACTACATTTACAAATACGTGCATCAGTGGGATGTCTGGGTGGCTCAGTCAGTTAAGCATCCGACTCCTGATTTTGGCTCAGGTCATGATCTCATGGTTCACGGGATCGAGCCCCAAGTCTGGGTCTGCACTGACAGCTTGAAGCCTGCTTGAGATTCTTTCTCTCCCTCTCTCTCTCTGCTCCTGCCCCACTCGAGTGCTTACGCGTGCACATGCTAGCTCTCTCTCTCAAAAATAAACTTCATATATATATAAATGTCTGTATAAATATACATTAATATATTAATGCAAATACACACACACATATATATATATATATGTGTACATACACACACACACACACACACACACACACACACACACATCAGGGGCACCTGGGTGGCTCAGTCGGTTAAGCATCTAACTCTAGATCTCGGCTCAAGTCTTGATCTTGGGGTTGTGAGTCTGGCCCTGTGTTGAGCTCTGCACTGGGTAAGGAGCTTACTTTAAAAAGAAAAAGAAAAATATATATTTGTATATACATCAAGTGAGGATTAAAGTGGACTCTATGAAATAAAGACAAAAGGAACAGATATGAAACCAACACTTAATCTTTGAAACGGTCGACAACATTGATCATTTGCTGAGCCGACCAAGAGAAAAAGGGAAGTGTTACAACTTACCAGAATCAAGAATGAAAGAGGGGACATCACTACAGACTCCACCAAAATTATAATAGTGTAAGGGAATACCATGGAAAATGTTATGCCAACAGACAGTTAAGAGGGAAAGGACAAACACAAATTTCTAGAAACACAAACGACCAAAACTGACTCAAGAAGAAAGAGATCACCTAAATAGACTTGTACCAGCAAAGAAAGTGAATTTGTAATTTGAAAAACCTCCCACGAAGAAAAGGCCAGGCCCAGAGGGCTTCACATTTAAAGAAGAAATAACACCCATCTGCCACAAACTCTTCCAGAAAATAGAAGAGGAGGGAAGATTTAACAACTTATTCTGTGAGGCCAGAATTAACCCTGATGTCAAAACCAGACAAGGACATCACAAGAAAATAAAACTACAGACCAATATTTCTTATGAATACAGGTACAAAAATTCTCAAAAAAAGTTCTAGTAAACTTAACCCAACAACGTATAAAAAGAATTATACACCATGACCGACTGGGATGTATCGCAGGAATGCAAGAAAAAATCAATTAATGTAACACATTGTATCAGTAGAATAAAAACTAAAACCACACAATCAGTAGGAACAGAGAAATGTATTTGAAAAAATCTAATACTCATTCATGATAAAAGCTCTCAGCAAGTAGTAACAGAAGGAAACGCTCTCAACCTACTTTACCAAAGCCTATAGCTAACATGATGATTCATGGTCAAAGGCTTTCTCCCTGAGGTTGGTAACAAGGCAAGAATGCTCACTCTCACCATTGTATTCATCTTTCTACTGGAGGTTTTGTCCAGTGCAATCAAGCAAGAAAATGAAACAAAAGGCATCTAGATCAGAAGGAGAAAAGCAAAACTGTCTGCATAAGCAGACAACACGACTGTGAAGACAGAAAATCCTAACAAAAGCACATACACACGCTCACGCACACTACTAGAAGTTATAAACAAGCAAGGTGACAGCTTAAAGCTCAATGACAAAGATCCATTAACAATCCAATAATGAGGGATGCCTGGGTGGCTCAGTCGATTAGGAGTCCGGCTCTTGGTTTCAGCTCAGGTCATGATCTCACGGTTTGCAAGTTTGAGCCCCGTGTTGGGCTCTGTGCTGACAGTGTGGAGCCTGCTTGGGATTCTCTCTGCCCTTTCCCTACTCAGGCGTGTGTGTGTGTGCACTTTCTCTCTCTCTCTCTCTCTCTCTCTCTCTCACACACACACACACACACTCAAAATAATAAATAAATATAAACAATCCAACAATAAAATTATAAAAGTAGGGTGCCTGGATGGCTCATTGGTTAAGCATCCGACTGTTGGTTTCAGCTCAGGTCATGATCTCATGGTTTGGGAGTTCGAGCCCCACAAGGGGCTCTGCGCTGACAGTGTGGGGCCCGCTTGGGATTCTCTCTCTCTCTCCCTCTCTCTCTGCCCCTCTCACACACTCTCTCTCAAAATAAATAAATAAACTTTAGAAAATAGAAAAATTCCAGGGGCGCTTGAGTGGCTCAGTCAGTTGAGCGTCCGACTTCGGCTCAGGTCACGATCTCACTGCTCGTGGATTCGAGCCCTGCGTCGGGCTCTGTGCTGACAGTTCAGAGTCTGGAGTCTGCTTTGGATTCTGTGCCTCCTCTCTCTGCCCATCCCCCACTTATGCTCTGTCTCTCTCTGTCTCTCAAAAATAAATAAAATGTAGAAAATAAATAAATAAATAAATAAATAAATAAATAAATCTACAAAAGCAATGTGACTCACAATGGCATCAAAAATCATAAAATATTTGGGAATAAATCAAACAAAAGACGCACAAGTCCTATACACCAAACACACCCCTGAAAGAAACTAAAGATTTCAATGAACGGGAAGATGGTCTATGTTCACAGGTTGGAGGGCCCAGTGTTGGTAAGTTGGCAATTCTCTTCGAAGGGAACTGTATGCACAATGCAGTCCCTATCAAAATCCCAGCAGGCCAGTTTTGCAGAAATTGACAAGCTAATCCTAAAGTTTATATTCTGGAAAGAGCCCAGACTAGCCAAAACTGTTTTGAAAAAGAAAAGTTCGGAGGACTCACGCTTCCTGATTTTAAAACTTATTACAAATAAGTTACGATGATTAAGACGGTATAGGACTTGCACACATACATAGAGAGAACAGTGGAACGGAACCAGGAACCCAGAAATAAACTCTTACATTTGTGGTCAATTGATTTTCAGCGAAGATGCTAAAGAAATTCAATGGTGGGAAAGATCGGTTTTTCAACAAATGGCGCTGGAAAAATGGTATATCCACGTGCCAAAAGATGAATTTAGATCCTTACTTCACATCATGCACAGAAAATAATTCAAAATAGATCCTAGACATAAGTATAAGAGCTTCAACTATAAAAATTTTAGGAATAGGGGCACCTGGGTGGCTCAGTCAGTTACGCGTCTAACTTCCGCTCAGGTCATGATCGCACAGTTTGTGAGTTCGAGCCCCGAGTCGGGCTCTGTGCTGACAGCTCGGAGCCTGGAGCCTGCTTCGGATTCCGTGTCTCCCTCTCTCCCTGCCCCTCCCCTGCTCACACTCTGTCTTTCTCTCTATCTCAAAAATAAACACTAAAAAAAATTCTAAAACAATTTTTTAGGAATAAACATAGGATAAAACCTTTGTGATCTTGGGCTGGGCAAATAGTTCTTAGATACAACACCAAAAAGCACAGGTAGCCAAAGAAAAAACCTGCTGGACTGACTTCCTCAAAATCAAAAACTTTTGTGCTTCAAAAGATGCCACTAGGAAGATGAAAAGACAAGCCACAGGCTGGGAGAAAGCGTTTGTCAATCCTACACCTGACATGGGGCGCGGACCCGGAACACATAAAGGAAGTCTCCCAACTCAACAAAAAGACGAAACAACCCAATTTGAAAATCGGCAAAATATTTGAGGAGACGCTTCACCAAAAAAGATACACAAACAGCTCGTGAGGCGTTAGGGGAACGCGGATTAAAACTGCTTCACGCTGAGATATCACTTCACGA
The DNA here is from genome assembly GCF_022079265.1 of Lynx rufus. Taxonomy (NCBI): domain Eukaryota; kingdom Metazoa; phylum Chordata; class Mammalia; order Carnivora; family Felidae; genus Lynx; species Lynx rufus. Next base: position 133,234,664 of record NW_025814896.1, on the reverse strand, counting down.
TGACTAGAATGGCTACAGTTTTCAAAACCTGCGGTAAATACAAGTGTATGTGGCCGCTGGGACCATAAACTGGAAACGCTTCCTCAAAAGAACTGCTTGTTGGTCTCTTAAAAAGTTACACACAATTTTCCCACACAGCCCAGGATTTCCCCCGTGAAAATGTGCTCGAGAGAAATGAAAAGATACGGCTGTACCAAAAGTGTTACATGAATGTTCACGGCGGCGTTATTCACAATGGCCCAAATGGAGAAAATCTAAATGCTCTTCGAACCCCAACGTTCTCTGTCCATACGTGGGGGTGATAATATTCAACAATAAAAGGGAACGAACTGCTGATTCCTGCTTACAACATGGGTGAACCTCAAAACGTTATGCTAAGTGCAATACACCAGATTCAGAAGACGCCAGACGGTATAATTCCATTTATACGAAATGTCCGGAAAAGACGGTAAGCAGATCGCGGCTGCCTGGGGGACAGGAGTAGAAGGGGGGAGTGATAGCAAACGGACACGAGAGATCCTTTGAGGTGATGGAAATGCCCTATGCTTGGTGGTTGCACAGCTCTGTAAGTTTACTGAAAAGTTTTGAATTGTGCAGTGAGGGCAGGTGACTTTCATCGTATGTGAATTATATCTCAATGAAGCTGTTAAAAAATGTAGTCACGAGGAGCACCTGGGTGGCTCCGTCGGTTGAGCATCTGACTCTTGATTTCGGCTCCGGTCATGATCTCATGGTTCATGAGATTGAGCCCCATGCTGGGCTCTGTGCTGACAGCTCAGAGCCTGCTTGGGCGTCTCTCTCTCTCCCTCTCTCTCTCTCTCTCTGCCCCTCCCTCCCTTTCAAAATAAATAAACCTAAAAAAAAAGAAAAGAAGAGAAAGACTGAAAGAGTACGTACCAAAATGATAAGTTCTTTTGTGTTTGGGCAATAGGGTCCAATAGATAATTAAATAGATAATCCAATAGATAATTTAAAAAATTTTGTTTTTCAATGTTTATTTATTTTTGAGAGACAGAGACAGAGCATGAGCCGGGGAGGGCCAGAGAGAGAGGGAGACAGAGAACCCGAAGCAGGCTCCAGGCTCCGAGCCATCAGCACAGAGCCTGACGGGGGGCTTGAACCCACAAACCGTGAGATCACGACCTGAGCTGAAGCTGGACACCCAATCGACTGAGCCACCCAGGCCCCCCCTTTCTAAAAAATTTTTTTCAATCACAAATGATTTGTATTTCCTCCTTTATTCTTTTCTGTATTTTCTAAAAGTTCTAGAATGGGCCCGCAGCTCTTGCTTAATCAGCAAGTGTGTGTGTGTGTGTGTGTGTGTGTGTGTGTGTGTGTAATCCAATGTGAGGCAAAACTTGCTGTTTGCTTTGGTGAGAGAAGCTGTCATTTTACTGTCACCAGATCCTTCTCCAGCAGGAAAAGCAAGCACGTGTCCTGTATTCTGGGCAGAGGCCCCAGAGTCAGCCTGCACAGTTACACGCACAGAGGAGTCACAGGCCATTCCTGGATGTAATCCTTGAAACCCAGAGTGCAAGGGTCGTGGCAGAGGTGAGGGGGTGGGCAAATTCATAAACAGCGGGAGAAGTCTCCTGGAAGAAAAGAGAGGCCTTGACCTCTTCGCTTTCACATTTTTTAAGAAAAAGTTTCACCGACTGTACCCTGTATCACAAAAGCACAAATTCCAAGTGAACAACTCAATGCACTTTCACAAGGTGAAACTGACGCCTGGAGCAAGAGACAGAATATTCCAGAAGCCACCTTGTGCCCCGTCCAGTCACTAACTCCCCCAAGGGTAACCTGCCTTCTGACTTCTTACGTGGCAGAGCCCTCCTCATTGTCTCCGAACTCCGTATGTGTTAACAACACGCACTACGCTGTCCGGGGCCCAGCTGCACACTCGTGTCCTCGCACACACCAGTAGGAGAATCGGCAATTTGGTCTGATTGCGTGCCCTATTGCATCACTGGAATACACTTCAGCTCTGGGGCAGACGTTGGGGTGACTTGCAGCTTGACTCCGGTGAGTACTCTTCCTCCCTTCTGTGGACATGTGGGTACGCTGCTGTGGGCATGTCCTTGGAGCGGAATTGCCGGACCAGTGGCCAGCTTCTGTTTAGCGTCAGTAGATGGGGCTAAACCACTCCCCAGAGTGATCGTGCCCATTTTCACCTCCCACCAGCAGTGATGACAGTTCTGGCCGTCCTGCCTTGTTGCCAACACCAGGTATTGTCTGTCTTAGCCAAGTAGCCGCCATGTTGGGTGTGCAGTGCCATATTGTGGGGTTTTTTTTAATGTTTATTTTTGAGAGAGAGAGAGAGAGAGAGAGAGAGCAGGGGAGAGGCAGAAAAAGAGAGGGAGAGAGAAAGAATCCCAAGCAGGCTCCACACTGTCAGCATGGAGCCTGATGCAGGGCTCAAACTCATCAACCATGAGCTCTTGAGTCTGATGCTTAACTTACCGAGCCACCCAGGCGCCCCCCACATTCTGGTTTTGTTGCATGTGCCCATGGCTGATGAAGTAGAACACAATTTCATTTGCCTACTGGCCATTGGATTTAGTCTTTGGTGAAGACCCCGTTCAAGTCCTTTGACCATTTTTCTGTTGGCTTGTCTGATTATTAGTGGTTTGTGAGGATTTAAAAAATATATTCCGAGTACATGTATTTTCTCAGAAGTATGTATGGCCGGTAACTTCTACCCTGTGGCTGGCCTTTACCCTCTCACAATGGTGAATGGCAACTTAACTGATGAATGTCAGTTCTTAATTTTCGTAAAGTCCTACTCACTAGTTTCTTCTCTTTATGGTTAGCACTTTCTGTGCTTTGCCTAAGAAATCTTTGTTAATCTAGGTATTTATCCAAAGGATCCAAAAATGCTGATTCAAAGGGGCACATGCACCCCAATGTTTATAGCAGCACTATCGACAATAGCCAAAGTATGGAAAGAGCCCGAATGTCCATCAACGGATGGGTGGATAAAGAACATATGGTGTTGGGGCGCCTGGGTGGCGCAGTCGGTTAAGCGTCCGACCTCAGCCAGGTCACGATCTCGCGGTCCGTGAGTTCGAGCCCCGCGTCGGGCTCTGGGCTGATGGCTCAGAGCCTGGAGCCTGCTTCCGATTCTGTGTCTCCCTCTCTCTCTGCGCCTCCCCCGTTCATGCTCTGTCTCTCTCTGTCCCAAAAATAAATAAACGTTGAAAAAAAATTAAAAAAAAAAGAACATATGGTGTATATACACAGTGAAATATTACTCAGTGATCACAAAGAATGAAATCTTGCCACTTGCAACAACATGGGTGGGACTAGAGCATATTACGCTAAGCGAAATAAGTCAGAGAAAGATAAATATCATATGATTTCACTCACATGTAGAACTTAAGAAATAAGACAGATAAACATAGGGGAGAAGGGAAGGAAAAATAAGATAAAAACAAAGAGAGAGGCAAACCATAAGAGACTCTTAAATACGGAGAACAAACTGAGGGTTGCTGGAGGGAGGTGGGGGGGGGATGGGCTAGAAAGGAGATGGGCATTAAGGAGGACACTTGTCGGGATGAGCGCTGGGTGTTGTATGTAAGTGATGAATCACTAAATTCTGCTCCTGAAACCAATATCACATCATACGTGAACTAACTTGGATGTAAATAAATTTTTTTAAAAAAAGAAAGAAATCTTTGCTAATCCCAAGACCGTGAGGATGCCCCCCTATTCTCTCTTCTAGAGGCTTTGTTGTTTCCCCTTTCCTATTTAGTCTCCAGTCCACCTGGAATCGATTTCTGGAAGTGTGTGGGATGAGGCCAGGGACGTTCAACATCCCCAGACCCTCCGAGGGTGGGAGAGACTTCTCTACAGCTGGAGGCAGAAGGTCTGGCCCTTTTGCACTGAGTCCCTGAGGCTCTGGGGCAACTGCTCAGCTGACTAATTTAAATACTGAAAGGAGAAGTGGCTGAGGAAGTGGGTCACAGCAGTAACATACACAAATAAGTGAATCATTTTTTCAGGCCATCCAAATAGCGTGTTTTCATGCAGCTTAGCCGGAACTTCGGCAGAAGAGGCATTCTCCACGCCCGGCCTATCGAGTGAACAGTGCTTTGGAAAATGCTATTCTGGGCGAGTTTCCACTACGCAGCACAGGCCAGACCTCCCTCAAAGTGCTCCTTGTCAGTGTTGAGTAAAAGGCTGCCTTCCAGAACTTTCCACATGGTCTACCAAGGAAGTGACCGAGAAATTGAAGCCTTGCTCTCCTTTGAACAAAAGGCTTCTTCCAAGAGCTGTATTTGCCCTTGTCCCACGTCAACTCTTATGATCTACTAAAAAGGGGAAGATCCTACCCAGTGCATAGTCACTGGGGGCAGCAGGAGAGTAGGGTCATTCCATTCATTGTCTCCTCTCCCACCACCTGGGGGCCCACCTTTCTCTTAGGTCACAAAAGCCCAGAGGAGACGTTCTATTCTGGTAGAAAGTGGGTAGGTCTTAGAAAGGATTTTCCTGGGATGATTCTTCCCTCTGTCATTTCCTGCTAACTACGAGACTCTGGGCATGTTCCTAATCCCTAGCCTCAGCTCTCTCATCTGTGAAATGGGGATGATGCCTATCTCAAAGAGTTGTAACGAGGATGAATCAGTATAACGAATTTCAAGAGCCCAAGTGCCATTTTGGAACATGGCAGGCACTTGATAATATTAGTTATTATTCCATTTTAGGCTGTCATCTCTCCTGGGTGTAGGTGTGGAGCCCACCCGTTAGAACAGTCCAGAGACAGTGTGTGGGACTTCGGCCCAGCCTTCTTTAGAAATTCACATCACTTGCAAAGTTCCATTGTGAAATATCGAAACATTGATGTGGAAGAAAGGAAGACAAAGCCCAGACTCTGAATCAACCGGTAGGTGTAGCGTTTTGGAGACTCAACGGGAGGGTGGGCCCGGTGACTCACCACAGTGATCCTTTTACTTTTCCTAGTGACCAATCTGATTTTTCCATTACACGGCAATGATTCACCATTTGCTGTCGCAGTTATGTAACTGGGTTGTTTTGATTTAGGGTGCCCGCATCTATATTTCTATGTCACCATGGGAAGCTTTAAGAACGTTCTTTTTCACACGCTCTGTCACATGCTATCACGAACAGTTGTTGAGTGCCATCCCCGAGAATGAAATAACCTGCCTCCGTGTTCTCCAAGAAGTGGGCAGGCAAATGGCGGATGGGACCTTGAACTGGGCGTCGGGTGACCCTGGCCCAGGTTGGCCTTACCTCAGACCTCCCTTGTGTGTCCTTGACCTTCTCTGGCCTCAGATTCCCCACCTGAAAATGAGACATAAGTGTTGATATTCCAAAATTTACAAGATGGAATTTTTTTCCATGCGCTTTGCTGGACGAGAGTTCCCAGAGTGTTTGCTATCAGATCCTAAGTGCAAGACACTACACAGGAGGACGTGGGGACTAAGCTAAAGGGCCGGGTGGGGTAAACAAGGAATTTATGCTAGAATTCTTAATAATAAATCAATCCAGCCTTGGAGGAATGGGGTTTCCATCATTTCCTGCATCTCTCTTGTACAGTACATAACAAACAGAAGGCAGATCAGGAGGGATAACACCTCATCTGTCATTCTGATCCTGGTGCTCAGCACACCTGTGCCAGAAAAGAAGGAATGAACTTCACAGAGGCCATTATTGCACATGCACTTGCTTGGTTCACCCCCTACCGTGTCCCAGGGTGGGCTGAGATCAGCCCTTTGGACATGTCTTTGGGCTACCCTGTAAGAGACAGGGCTGTGCCGAGCACTCAGAGTCCAAACATCCTCACTCTTTATTTTTCCTCCTTGGCATTTGTAGGGCTTCTTAAACCTGTGGATTGACATCTTTCATCGGTTCCGAATAATTCTGAGACATTATCTCTTCAAATAATAGTCTAGCCCCCTTCTCTCTTGCTTTTCCTTTGGGAATTAACAACTAAATGTGGCTGGACATTCTCACTCTGTCCTGCCCATCCCTGAACCTCTTTTTCATGATTTTCATCTTTTTGGTTCTCTGTGCTCTCATTCAACCATTTCTTCTGACCCATATTCCAGTTCACTGATTCTCTCTTTATCTATATTTAATCTATTAAATCCATTTCCTGAATTTTATATTTCAGTTATTGCAGTTTTCATGTCTATAAAAAAGATCTATTTGATTTTTTTTTTAATCAGCCAGGTCAGTTTTTTTTATATAGTTTTGTTTCCTGCAGATATTTTTCAGCTTATATTTTATTTCTTATAACATAATAAACAGATTTATGATTTGTTTCCTATTATTCCGATATATGAAGTATTTGGGGGTCAGCTTAGCTATTTTTTCTGCTTATTCTTGCTCTTGTTGCCTTATTTCCTTTCAGGCTTTTAGTTTATTTTATTTTTTATTTTTTAAAATTTACATCCAAATTAGTTAGCATATAGTGCAACAATGATTTCAGGAGTAGATTCCGTAATGCCCCTGACCCATTTAGTCCATTCCCCCTCCCACGACCCCTCCTGTAACCCTCTGTTTGGCCTCCATATTTATGAGTCTCTTCTGTTTTGTCCCCCTCCCTGTTTTTATATTATTTTTGTTTCCCTTCCCTTATGTTCCTCTGTTTTGTCTCTTAAAGTCCTCACATGAGTGAAGTCATATGATTTTTGTCTTTCTCTGACTGGCTAATTTCGCTTAGCATAATACCCTCCAGTTCCATCCACATAGTTGCAAATGGCAAGATTTCATTCTTTTTGATTGCTGAGTAATACTCCATTGCATATATATACCACATCTTCTTTATCCATTCATCCATCGATGGACATTTGGGCTCTTTCCGTACTTTGGCTATTGTCGATAGTGCTGCTACAAACATGGGGATGCATGTGTCCCTTCGAAACAACACACTTGTATCCCTTGGATAAATTCCTAGTAGTGCAATTGCTGGGTCGTAGGGTAGTTCTATTTTTAGTTTTTTGAGGAACCTCCATCCTGTTTTCCAGAGTGGCTGCACCAGCTTGCATTCCCATCCTTTCATGCTTTTTCTATTTTATTTAGTGTGCTTACTGTTTTTGGGAAACCACTTAGTGGGAATTTTTTGAGATTGGGATGAACATGACTTCTTCTGGAAAGGGTTTACACTTGCTTCTGCCACACACTAAGAACACTCTCCAGAATCACCTTCATGTACACTTGCTTCTTGAAGTTTTTTGGACCTTTCAGGTAATGTGAGTTTGGGCCACCCATCTGCGCGAGGGTTAGCATGTGGTTATAACTTCCCACAACTGAGCTTCCCCCCCCACCACCCCGCCCCGCAATATCCTCAGTGCCAAGAAACCGTTCCTTGTAGTCTCTACAGTGCGGAAGAGGGGAAGATTTTCTTCTGGTTCACACTAATCCTCGGTGGGTGGTCCTTTAGAGTTCTAGGATGATGGGCTCGCGATCTGCTAGTAGGGTCCCTACCTTACATGGATTCTGGGCTTTGAATTTTGAACTCTAGGTAAATTTTCTTCTTCTAAGTATAGAGATGAATCGACTGGTATTACACTAAATCTCAGAAAATTATAAAAGGAGACAAAACTCCTTGAAATGAACCATATGGCATTCTTTCTGCCGCAACAGATATCGTACTTGCTTGGGTTAAAGATCCTAGAACTGGAACGGCTACAGAACCAGCTTTAGAGAATTTGAGGGGATGTGAGACATACAAGTGAATCAGTTAGGGATGCTTTCAGCTGCAAATAGTAGAGACCTAACAGACAGGGACTTATTTTTCTTATATAACAGAAGTCTAGGGGTAGACAGTTGGGGGTATTGGGTCATCTGCTCAAGAATGCCTTTGCGGGGGGCACCTGGGTGGCTCAGTCGGTTTAGCGTCTGACTTCAGCTCAGGTCACGTTCTCATGGTTTGTGGATTCGAGCCCCGCGTGGGGCTCTGCGCTGACAGCCTGGAGCCTGGAGGCCGCTTTGGATTCTGGGTCTCCCTCTCTCTCTGCCCCTCCCCCACTCACACTCTGTCTCTCTCTCTCTCTCTCTCTCTCTCTCAAAAATAAATAAATATTTACAAAGACTGACCTTGGGGTAGGGGGACAGTCCAAGCTCTTTCTATATATCCCCTCATGTGTGTCAACTTTTCTTCATGTTGATCATCTCATTGTCATAAAATGGCTGCCATAACTCTAGACATCATACCCATATTTAAGGCAAGAAAAGAGGGAAGAGGTGAAGTCATATCTGCCTGTTTTATCAGGGAGACCGAAGTTTCCCAGCAGACACCCCACCCACTCTGTGCATCTCACTGTCCAAGATGCGGTCACGTGACGTGCCCTAGCTATGAGGAGCCTTAACCAACCAAGCATCCAAATGGAATCAGATTATCATGATTACTTAAACCAACCTTGGTTCTCTCGTTGGACGGAGCACCCTCTTGCTCTGAAGACAATCAGGACTATATTAGACAGGAAGAAGGGGAGGCCAGGGGACGGGGGTGGGAGGGACAATCTAGGGCTCGTCATGCTTGGAGCTCACTGTGTCCACCGCCCACCTTCCAGCAAAACAGCACAAAGTCAACCCGCTGATCCGAGAGCCTGCTGTGTGTGGGCGGGGGGAGCCCCCAGAAGTGGCTTCTAAGCTGGAGGGCAGATATCCTGATCGCAGCTGTTGTTTTTTAAATCCCCAAAACGTCTGGGAGAGATGACTGTCCTTGAAAAAAAATTTCCGCTTGGATGCAGTTAAAGGCGGGTCAGGGGAGTCCAGATGTGGCTAATGTGGAGAAAGCATGCGATTTCCAAGCCAGGCCCTCTGGGTGACGAAACCCATCAGGGGTTGCCCTTTTGGTGCCAGAAGGAAGTGTAGACAGTGACACTGGAACCCGGGGAGCTGCCTCCTACTTCACAATCCCTCTGGCAAGTTACACCCAAGCATTTCCTCTCCTCACATAAACATCAGATCGGGCAAGGATCCAAGGGGGCGCGTTTGCCACACTTTGAAGGTGAAGTCTGATAGGCATCCGGGGCTGTCTTCCTCTTCCGGGTAGACAGAAGACCTGGCCTGTCTTGTACAGAATTTACAGCTCGACCACTCCTCAGAGACCTAAATCTGAAGCCCACTGGGAGGATATCCAACAACGTCTTCCTGTTTCCATTTTCCCAACGTGGGCTAAAGATCTCTGGTCTTCAGTCCCAGGAGGGGCTGGTGAGTAGACAGACAGGGCTTCCTGGGGTGGGTGCGTCGTAGGAGGAGAGTGTAGAAGAGCAGAAACCCATCCCTTCGGGGATATTCTGGGGAGGAGGGTGCAGGCTTTTTCTGTGCCGGCCACGCTTTTCTTTTTGTTTCCCTTACGTCTCACACACTCCCCAGACCCAGGACCTTTGCACATGCTACTCTGCCTTAAATGTTACCTCCCAGCACAGCTTGATTTAGATACGTCCACAAAGGCTTCAGATCTCGGTGTTAACCTCAGTTCCTCCTGTTTGCATCGAGAGAACACCTTGCACTTCTCCTTCGGAACACTTGTCTCCCTTCCAATGCCGTATTTACTACCCAGCTTTCTCATCGGGTGGCATCCCGTTCAAGGGCATCTGTTCTATTTCCTGTTGCATTATCAGCGCCCGAAATGCATGTGGTGGACTCTGAGCATACGTTTGTTGGATGAATGAATGAAAAATCAAAATCCACAAGCGGAGGGATAGTTAATGACATGTGAAAACACCCGCCTGTTAGAGAAACAACCAACAAATAGATGAAGCCGTACAAAATTATATGGGCAACATGGGACCGTTTTAGGGGCAAATGCCCTTAGGAAAATCCTGGGAACAAAATGGAAAGAGCTACCATAAGATGTTAACCGCGACGAACTCTGAATTCTTGGCTACGTGGGGAACTCTCCACAATCCCCAAATTCCCTGACATGTACCTTTCTGCCTCCCAAATGAAAAAGATGTAAGTCCTTCAACAGACAGACTCCAAGAAGATGTGAGTTAACCTTGGGAAGGATTTGCTCGAGGTCAGAGCTGCTCTGGCCGGGGGGGCATCGGTCAGCGAGGGTGTGGGAGGAGAGCCGGGAGCCCGAGTGGTGGCCGCAGTGACGTCTCTGGTCCCCGGGTCACAGAGACTCTTCTCGACAGCAGGCCCCACGCGGTCACTTCTGGCCAGGGCCCAGAGCCGAGGCCTGCACCGGCAAGCACGGGGCACACCCAAGGCGGGCTGTCTCCCCCAGAGCCTTCTGTCCACTAGCCACGCAGGTGCACCGCAGATGTGATTTCGGTCTTTCGCGTGTGTTTTCGGCGTGTTAGAACAAGACGCCACGGACGGGACGGCTTAGGCAGCAGACGTTTATTTCCCACAGCGCCGATGGCGGCAAGTCCAAAGTCAAGGTCCCAGCAGGTGCAGTGAGAGCCCTCTTCCTGGCTTGCCGACGGCCGGCCGCCTTCTTGCTGTCCTCACATGGCGGAGCGAGAACCACGGTCCGTCTTCCTCTTCTCCTAAAGGCACTAATCCCATCATGGGGGGCCCGCCCTCATGACTTCTCTAAACCTAATTACTCCCAAAGGTTCTACCTCCTAATACCGTCACATCGGGGTCTAGGGCTCCCACATATGAATTTGGTGGGGGGGGTGGGGGTGGGGGGACACAACATCCCATCCATTACAACCTGCATTCGTACCTTCCCTGCAGGAGAAATCTCATGGGTGGATGCCATCCACCCCCCCAGACAGGAATACCTCCCAGTACATGACCTACAGACTCATTAACGTCTTCCTGCCTGTCTTCCCGGGACACTGTCTTTGAGTTCAGTCATCAGCTTACCCCGTTCATTAACTCACTCATTCGTTCATTGAGTAAAAGATAATATAAGGGGAAATGCTGTGGTCCTAGATTGTGAGGCCCCAGAGCAGGGCCATATCCTGGTCATCATTTTACTGCCCACCCCCCCCCCGCCCCCACCCCCCGCCGCCTTCCTCGGGGCCTGAGGGCACACGAGGACCCCCACGGTGGGTGGGGGAGGGAGACAGAGCAGTCCTGGCTTGAGAAACAGCCTCACGCATCAATGGGCACACAGAGGCAAGGCTGGGACACAGGAGCAGAACCAGATAATGAGGGGCCCTGAACGCCGAGCCTCTGGCTCGGAGAGCAGTGGATTGCTCCTTCGAGCGGGGAGGTCCCTGGTCCGAATGACTTTGGAAAGCGCCCTCTGGGAGCCCAGAGAAGGAAGGGCTGGAGAAGGGGGGACTCGCTCTTTGGGTTGTTCTCTGTGTCCGTCTCCTAGCGAGTGTTTGAACCCAGCACCACACAAAGCCTGGCCGGCAGCGGGCGCTCAGCAGAGGGGAGAAGAACGAGGCCCACCCAGGCGCCTCCTGTGTAGAGCCACGAACACCTGCCCCCATCAGGGTTGCCCCCCACTCTGCTTCCTGTGAAAGGGCACATCTTGGAGCACCTGGGAAGGGAGGCGGGAGGTCGGGCCCTGCTGGAGGGACGCTCCGGGTCCGAGTCTTAAACGCTGCGTAGGCGTTTAGCCGAGCGGGGGGAGGAGGTGCCGGACCGGGCACCGAGGGGCTTCTGGAACGAAGGCCCACGTGCAAGAACAGCGTGACGGAGATGCAGCCAGGAGCAAGTGCTCTTGTTGGAGAAAGGCCAGAGCTGAGGCCGAGGGACGCACAGGGCCCCATCAGGCGGCCACACGCACCCCGAGAAGGAGCAGGGGCTTTGTCTCGGTGGGGCCGGGGCACTGGGGCTGAGGGGGCCTTCCAGAAGGGTCCACGTTGATGGCTTTGCAACGTGACTGGGCCCCCCGGGCGGTGGTGTGGAGGCAGAACAGAGACTACGCTGTGGCAATGACCTGGGTAGGGGGAGCCGGAGGTGAGAAAGGGGGAGGAAAGGATCCCCCCCCCCGGAAATTTAGGAGGCGGACTGGGAGGAGCAGGTGATGATGTAAGATGGTCGGGTGGGGGGAGGGGGCGTGTTCAGGGTGCTGTCGGCCCCAGGCAGCTCTTAGAAGTCGGCCATCAGCACTGTCGGTGTGAAAGGTGCCAGCAGGTGCGCCCGGGATGCACCTGTCGTCTCTAGGCTCCCTCCAGCCCCGCCCCTCCCGGCTCCGCTCAGCTCCAGTGATGCTGGAGGGGGACCCTGCAAACCGTCTTGTCCACACTCTGTGGGGCTCTGCTGATGGGGCCTGGAAGGTGGCGGGAAGGGACCTCCTGTCCATTTCCCATTTGGGTCCACAATGCCCGGCAGAGGTCGGGCCTGTAACCCCCAAGCCCCCCCGCCCCCATTCTGCTGACCGCATCCTTTCCCCTCGGTGGTGGGGGGGGAGGGTCCCCATCTCACACATTCACGATTCCCCGCAGGGTTTGGGGTTGTTCCTTAACCGGCCGTGACCTGCCAGTTAGAAGGGACCTTTGCGCACAGGTTCTGAGGTGAGTTGGGGGTCGGGAGGTGGGAGGTGACGACCAAGAATGTAGATGGCTCTTCTAGAAATTAGGAAGGGAGAGGAAAGGGAGGGATGCGTGGGGGTGGGTGGGGCAGGATCGTTAACATGTTGCCTGTTTTCTCATCTTCCGTTTGTTTTGAGGCAGGGAGAGTTGGTGCGGGGCCGGGACGTGCCAGCCTTGGGGCCCCCACGCCTCTCCCTCTGCCAGGGGCGCCCCCCCCCCCACACACCTCACCCGTCTGTTCAGTGCCACACCCTCCGGCAGTCCCCAGCACCCGCCCCCTGCCCTGCTCTGCCCGGTCTCTCCCCTGCGGCACTTTCTCAGTGTTTCATGGGGGCCTGGCCCCTGGAATGGAACCCACCAAGGCAAGGATGTTTCTGTTTTGTTTATGCTGTGTCCCCAGCCCGCAGACGTGGCCTGGCACCCGTGGGTGCCCCACTGAGGTTTGTTGACCGAAGAGTCGGTGAAGAAATGAATGATGAGGGAGTGAGCTAATGGGGCTGAGGGGCGGGGAGGAAGGGGTGTGGGGGCCGGGCAGAGGCTGCAGGGGAACTGGGAAGGGGGCTTTGAGACCACAGGGGCCGGCAGGGGGAGCGCGGGGGGAGTGGGCAGAAGGGGGGGGTGGAAACAAAGGCGCAGGGGAGACAGACCCCTACACTGAGGGGGTGTTTGTATGGGGTGGTGGGAGCCTGGAGTAGCGGTGAAGTCCATTCCCAGAGGGCCTCCATGTCAAATCGAGGGGTTGAAATTAAGGGGTGTAGAACTACGGAGGTTTCTTTTTTTTTTTTTTTTTTAAAGAATATATATTTTTTTTCTGAGTGGTCTTTTTTCTTTTTTTTTTTTGGAGCGGTCTTGAGCGTACCGAAAACATGGCCCAAAGAGTAGAGTTCCCAAATTCCCGCCGCCCCCCGCCCCACCGATTTCTCCTCTGATTAATGCAGGGCGTTGGCACCGTACGTTTGTTGCAACTGATGAACTAGTGTTGATGCATTATTAACTCAAGTGCACAGGTCAAGCTTAGAGCCACTCTTGGTGTCGTGCCTTCCAGGCATCTGGCAGCCGGGTATGTATCACGTACCCACCACGACAGCATCCTACGGAGTATTCACTGCCCTAAAGCTCCTCTGTGCTCCGTTCGTCCCGCCCCGCCCCACCCCCTGGCACCCACTGACCTTTTTTCTGTTTCCGTGGTTCTGCACTTTCCAGAATGTCACATACTTGGAATCATACAGTAGTACCATTGAGGACTTCTGAATGGAGAGATTTTCGGAGGGCGGCTGGGGCAGTGGGCCATAGAAGGGACGGGAAAGGGAGAAGCTGGAGGCAGAGAGACTGATTAGGAGCTTGCCGGACAGTGCAGGTGACAAGAGCCTTGACGGGGGACGCACTGGAGTGGGAGGGGTGGGTGCAGCCGGTCTGGTGGGAGGGGTGCAAGGCGGCGAGCTGTGGCTCTCCCCTCGCCCCAGATGCCTGGCCCGCGGGCCTGTTAGATAAAGGGGCGGGTGGTCACCGGGTCCTGGGAGGCTGCCGTGTTTGTTGAGAACCTGCCGCATGCCAGGCCCCCGGGTGCACGGCCTCGTTTTGTTACCGTTTTACAGATGAGGAAACTGAGGCCCGGAGAGGCCCAGGAAGTTGCTCCCGCCCGCAAGTGAGTGAAGCCAGCATTCAACCTGCTGAGCCTGGGCCCACCCTCCGCGTACCGCAGCCCGGTCTGTCGTGGTCGGGCCTCAGCATGCGGGAGACACAGTCACGGGGAGGGACAGCAGGGCAGGGGTTATGGGGCCCAAGGGAGAACCAAGAGTGAGTTCAGGCTTCCCTGCTCCCACAGTCACCCCGCATCTTGGCCACATGAAGGAGCCCTCCCCAGACGTTCACCCGGGCCTTCTGCGGGGGCCACCCCCCTGCCCCCTGTCCCCGCGCGCCCCCCGAATCGAGGCTGGCTCTGTCTTGCTGCAAGAAATAAAGCAATAATGACCCCTGTGACGCTGGCTGGGGGGTGAGCGGCGGGAACGCGGCAGGTGGGGCCGGCAGAGGTGAGAACTGGGGGTCCCGGTCGAGATCCCTAGGCAGGGGCCTCCAGGTGAGCTCCCCAAACGCCGCCCTTGGATGGGCCTTGTTCCCCTCGAGCGGGATAGCGTTTATTCTTCCCTCGGGAACAGTCACCAGGGCCGGGGGAACGTTGCGCAATGAGACTGCCAGCCAGGTCCCCTCCGCTCCTCCGTTTCTGTGACTCTTGCCAGTTTACCCACTGCTAATAACAGTAGGTCTGCTGTGCGGAGGGCCAACCTGTGCTGGCCTGCACCTCGCACAGTCATCACCTGCATTTCAGACCGGCGAAAACCGGGGGACTTGCCCGGAGTCACCTGGAGAGCCAGTGGAGCCATCAGGATCGGAACCCAGGGCCGTCCAAGGAAAGCGCCCTTCCCCTCTGCCACGCGGTCGTCCCTCGGCCACCCGAGAGCCCGTACACCCGAGGGGGCACCCTGCCAGTGTCGCTGGCCTGACACGCGCGGGCAGGACTTGAGTGTGTGTCTCCCCCTCCCCGGTCCAGAAAACCAGCCTGTCCGAGCTCCCCACCTAAGCGAGAAGGCGACTGGTGCTCTGAGGGTCCACCATAGACATTCACACGCACCCAGCACTTTTCCCTAAGTGCTTTCCACGGTCGATCTCATTTGAGCCTCAGGTCAACCATTATCCACTTTGAAGATGAGGCGTTCTAAAGGCCAAGCACCTGGCCCAACACCACAGGACAGCAAGGAGGACGATGACCCAGGTCTGACTTCTCGTCCTGACCTCCTTCCACCCTACGCCCCCAGCCCCGGGTGGGTCCCCTGGGGAGTGGTGTCCCAACAAAATGAGCTTCCGGAATCCCAGCTGGAGCGCAGCCTTGGCCGGGCTGTGGCCACACTGCCACCCGACAAGCCCAGGGACCCATCCCAACGCGACTCAGGTCCGTGCCGAGACGGCTGCAGTGACCAGTCGTGCAAAGGTGAGGGCACCGTCCGAGGCCCAGAGGGCTGGCTCCAGGGGTGGGGGCTGGGCTTTCTTCCCTCTCGTGGCGCCTGGGTTCCCCATCTGGCTTTCAGCTCCGAGTCAAAATGTGTCTGAGCTATAAACCTTTGAAGATGCAGGTTCTTAATGAAAACGCAGAGAGAAGCCAATTAGAGTGGCAGGAACAGTAATCACTATAATAAGGGTAATTGAGTTGGATTTATTATAGCTGACGACGGGATTTTTTTTTCCCCCCCGCAAGTGAAGAAAATAATTTACTGATATTAAAACATGATTTCAGTTTTCCTTCACACCCCTGGGGAATGGTATGGTTTCTGGAACTTCAGCTCAAATGTGAGGGTGGCCGAAAACAAGACAAAGCCACCTTCGGTGACTTCACTTCCTCGGGTGGATTCCTCTTGACGAAGGCGCAGGCCAATGAACCCCGAGTTTGGGAGGCAGGGAGGTACGCAACGGGGTAGTCAGACCCTATCATTTACTAGCTGTGTGACTTAACCAGTCCCTCAGCCTCTTTGAGCCTTAGTTTCTTCATCTGTAGAACGGGATAATAATACTAACACTCCAGGGTTGTTGGGGAAATTAAATTAAGCTAAATTACATTAAATTTAATTAAAGAAGGTATATAATACGTCTGGCAAGTGGTGGGCACTCAATAAATGTTAACAGTCTTCCCTAATAGTAGGGAGCTATCCATGGAAAGAGCCCAGGGCTCTAAAAGGCCTGCCATGGCCTTTTGGGTTTTTTAACAAGATAAAAATTTCTTTTTCTGTCATGTAAAGTTCTACAGGTAAGCAGTCCTGGGCTGACTGAGTGATGTCACAATCTGTAGGGATATAGTCCCTATCTTTCTTACCATCTCCGCCACCCTTGCAGGATGTGCTCACCTCCTGGCCCAACATGGCTGCCAAGCTCCAGCCACATGTCTTATTTCCAGCTTAGGGGCGCCTGGGTGGCTCCGTCGGTTAAGCGTCCGGCTTCGGCTCAGGTCACGGTCTCACGGTCCGTGGGTTCGAGCCCCACGTCGGGCTCTGTGCTGACGGCTCAGAGCCTGAAGCCTGCTTCGGATTCTGTGTCTCCCTCTCTCTGCCCCTCCCCTGCTCACTCTCTCTCTCTCTCTCTCTCTCTCAGAAACAAATAAACATTAAAAAGAAAAAAGGAGCACAGTGGGGTCCTCTGCCTCTCTTTAAAGGGCGCTTCTTGGAGTTACACACAACGCTTTAGCTTATAGACCTTCAGACAGAATTTGTCACACAGCCCCACCCGGCAACAAGGAATTCTGAAGAATGTAGTTTTTATTCCAGCACCCATGTGTCCAGATAGAATCAGGGTCTTTTTGCTAAGGAAGAAGGTGGAGAAAATAGGGGAAAATAGGCCACCTCTGCCCGGTCAGGCCTTTATCACGTAGGTTGCTGGAATAATGCACATAAAACTCCCAACAGCGTCTACACTGTGTCAGGGCAGAGCCGGCTCTCACCTGCTCTCTCTACTAGAAAATAGGACTGTCACCTGGAAGGATCTCTTCTCCATTACAGGCCAGTGCCTCCAAATCTCTTCCGCCTGACTTGCTTGGCCCAGGCCAGAGGCGTGAGACCAGACGGCTGAGAGGCGGAAAGTAGTGAAATGCGGGGACAAAGTGGCATTTTTATGCACATGTTCAGCTAGCAATGGGGATTCACCATGTGTCGGACACCATGGATAATTTAGCGTCTCTAGAAATTTAGGCTTAAATCAAGTGAATTAATAATTTTGCTTTTGGGTAATGTATATTGCTGTGGGAGAGTCCCCAGAATATTATATGCAGTTAAAAAAAAAAAAAAAAACAGAGAGCGGGTGGGAGACCGGAGAAAAATTAAAACAAAAAACAAAAAACAAACCAAAACGCCCAACCCAGCAGGGGCGCCTGGGTAGCTCAGCCGGTTAAGCGTCTGATTCTTGGTTTTGGCTCAGGTCAGGATCTCAAGGTTCATGAGTTTGAGCCCCGCATTGGGCTCTGAGCTGAGCCTGTAGCCTGCTTGGGATTCTCTCTCCCTCTCTCTCTCCTCCTCCTCCGCTCTCTCTCTCTCAAAATAAACTTAAAACAACACACTTATATTAGCGTTCAAGTAATGGTATCCAGGCCATGGCCAGGTGGGGCGGCTGGGACAGGAGGAGGAAGCTTGTACTTCTTGCCCTGGGCTGACTTTCAGGCTTGGGGCAAACCCCAAGGGACCCAACTGTGCCTTGTGCCAGCTGGACAAAGAACACAGCGGCTCGGGTCATGGGAGGCCGGGCGCGGGGAGAGCGTCCCTCTGCCAGGTTCTCACGAAAGAGCCCTCCCCCGGGGTTATGCACCCGTAAGCCAACTGAAGTCTCAGATATCTCAGAGGTGGACCCTTAGCAAGCAAAACGTTGCTGTAAGTGATTTCTCCATTTTTCGAGATCACAGGGCTGTGCTCTGCTGTCTCTCAGCTGTGTGGGTATGGCTTCTCCTTTACTCTTGGCACAGGACCTCGGGGGCAGATCTGCTGGGCAGCCTGACCCCGGGGGGTGGAACCCCCTGGGTTCCAGAACCCCCTGGGTTCTGGTTCCAGCTCCGGGCCTCAGTCTCCCCACCTGCATCATGGAAGGGCGGGGCTGTGCCGCCCGGTTCTTCCTGCTGAGCCCGCGCAGACACTGGCCGGCCTGTCACTAGGATCAGAGTCACTAGGTTCAGACACAGATCCACTGGCCAGGTTCGCTGCGGGGTGGCCAGTCGCCTCCCCTTAATCCCTTCTTACTAACCTCCCTCCAACTTCAAAGAACACACTTCCTTCCCCACAGCCAATTCCCGGGGTCTGGGTCTCCACACACCTGAGGACAGCACGGCAGGACAGAGGGGGACCCCACTGGAGCTTGGTGAGTCAGGGGGGCCCGGAGGGCGTGGAGGGGGAGGAGGGACCGATCACAGAGATCCCACAGGGCCGGAGCGCGGAGTGAGGCTGGGCCGCCCAGCCTGTGAAGCGGGCGGCCCACGCCCCGTGGCCAGCTCAGGGTGTAGACGGCTCCTTGCCACCAGGAGGGAGAGACGTCCTTCTCCAGCAGGGGCACAGCTGGGCGGCCCAGGCCTCAGGAAGCGTCCTCTGCTCTGTGGCCATAACCGCTGATGCACGGACATGGACGGGGAAAGGGGATGATAAGGACAAAACGACACTTCTGAAAAAGCGAGCCGAGGGCACGAGCCCCCCCACGCCCACCCCTGCCGTGCAGGGTGGGGGAGAAGGCATTTGGGAGTAGGGAGGCCACCTGACGGCTTCGTGGTCGTAAATCGTAAGCTCCAAGCTCCTAAGCCTCTTAGATCTGCAACACGGTGTAGGATAACGTCAAGGTCCTCACGGGCTTGTGGATGCGTCTGCGACGGCTTGGTTAGGGCAGGGTGGGCCCGGGGGTCTCCCCACACCCTGACCTGCGTGTGCACGCTCTTCTGGCTCGCCCTCCTCTCTCCTGCGCACACCCTCCTCCCCTTGGTCCTGCCCCCTCCCTCTCCTCTCCTCTCCTCCTGCAGACTCTCTGATGCCACCTGTCCCCCCTCAGGTCAAAGTCCCTTCTTCCCCGACTCTCCAGCCCAGAACGCTGGGGCCACGGCCAGCCTCCCCTCCTCCCAGGGATATAATGGCTACATTATGCAGCCTCTACCTGCGCTCACCTCCTCCCGTGCAGCTAGGAACGTCCCTCAGCCTCACTGCCTGTCTTCCCTCTAATTTACTCACGACGTTCCTGCCACAATCATTTTCTCCTGTGCTCACCCAGCGGGCTGGCTCCCTCAGACGCACAGTCCAGCCTTTCCTGGCCCAGCCCCTCCTGGCCGTGCTGCCCCGCGTTCTGGGCCCCGTCCTGCCCTCTCGGCCGTCCCTGGTCTCCAGCTGCCCCGAGCCCTGCTGGTCCATCCTGCATTTTCCCAGCGGTCTCTTTCCAAACACAGGGGTGTTTCCCTGTGCTTCTCTGCCTTCGGGACGGCCCCTGACCCCGTCGTTTCCCAGGAAGCTAACGAAGTCATCGGGGGTATGCCCCTAATGTGCGGTTTTTTTTTCTGAAATGGGGCTCCCCAAATTAAGTTTCAGACACCACAACACCCAGATCTGCCCTGTCGTGTGTGTGTGTGTGTGTGTGTGTGTGTGTGTGTGAATTTCAAGAACATCGCCTGGGGAGGGTTCTGTTGACCAATATCTCAACTCCGTTTCACTGCCCTGTGCTACAGGTAAGGGGCTGAGCTTCCCAGAGGCTCAGAGAACCAGGCCTGTACTAAGGGTGTGTTTTGTCCTCTCTCTCTTCCCCTCCCTCCTTCCCTCCCTCCAAATACAGGGCTTGGTTGGACCCGGTGGGGCCAAGGCACAAACCAGCTCACAGATGGCTGTCTTTACCCTCCCCCAGGACCCCACAGGAGTCCCCTGCCTCCTGGCCACATTTCCCCTGGGAAGCCTATCGTTTGCATTTTTATTGCTTTTCTCTAATCACAAAAGGAGTATTTGCATCATAGTGTTCTTTGAGGCAGCAGATCGGGCCCTTCTTGCTAGTTTGAACAGAAAGGTATTTATCATGGAGCGTTAGCCAGGATACCCAGTTTCCGGATGGCCAGTGAGCCAAGCTTGGATGGATCCAGCCAGCCTCACCGTGGATGAGGCCCACCAGGCTGCTTGGGACTTCCCCGTCTCGCTGCCTTCGGGGCCGGGCCTACGGCGGACAGCCCACCGGCCACGCAGAGCGAGTCTTAAACCGGGCTCAGACTTCTCCTCCTGAGTCCTCTGGGGCCTGGGCCGAACTGTGTCCCCCTCCCCCCCAAAGCTACATTGACGTTCCAACGCCCGGTGCTTCAGAACGTGACCTCATTTGGAAATAAGGTCATTACTGACGTAGTCAGGGAAGATGAGGTCACCCTGGAGTAGTATGGGAGGTGACCCATAATCCACACATCACGCGACGACAGAGGCAGGGACCGGAGGGATGCATCTGGAAGTCAAGGATCGCCAAGGATTGCCAGCAGCCCCCAGAAGCCGGTAGAGGCCAGGGAGGACGCCCCCTACAGGATTCAGAGGGAGCACGGCTCTGCCAACCTCTTGACATCAGACTTCTGCCCTCCAGAACCGTGAGATGATAAATCTGGTTGTTCTGAGTCACCTCGTTTGAGGTACTTGGTACCGCGGCCCTGGGAAATGACGCAACTGGCCGTAGGGCGTCCCCCCTGTAGGACGTGGCGTCATCTCGGCCACAGGCAGTCACGCAGCAGGAGTCAGAGCACAGGAACAAGAACCATCTGCTTGTTCAACTTACCTGTGCCTTTGGGACCTTCCCAAGGCAGGTCTCATAAACACGACCTCCCCTGGCGATTGAATGGCCGCACCCAGTCTCTGGCTTGATGGCTGAGACCACATTCAGTCCAAGGGGTCTAGCTGAAGTTCACCATTACTTGGTGTCTTCCATGGCCACAGTCAGCCTAGGATCTGCTTTTGCAACGAAGAGCCGTTATTTGCTGTTCGAAGTGGGGCTCTGCTCTGGAGTGGGGCGTCTGCGCTGTGGTTCCTTCATCGGGGCTGGCCTGGGTCCTCCGGGTCCGTCACGGACACTTAGGGCACGCTGGCTCCATCAGGGCCCAAGCTCCCCGCACTGAGGCCTGAACCGGCTAGAAAGACCTCGCTGGCCCTCGCCACAAAGCCTACGGTGTGGCCATTCACTGAGTGCAACAGAGCAGCCCATGGGAATGCAGTATCTGATGTCTCCAAACTCCGCAGGGACTCACCATGCTCTGTGCCCCTTTCTCCGTAGAGCACAAAGTTCATCTTACAGGGGACTTTGCTCAGGCGGGGGGGGGGGGGGGTTGTCATACCCTCGGGCACACAGGTGACTTCCGGACATGTACAGATGGTACTCTGTGCTCCCCGATCGTCGGTGATGCCCTCATTGTCATGGTCCCGCCCGATGTCGTCTGCAACAACGAGGGATTCAAGTCTTCGGGGACTAAACTATGGCAAGGAGCCAAGGAGCAACCCTGCGGCGACAGGAAACCGCAGACCCCCCAGGTGACAACGTGCCCTCTGCCTGCTGGGTTGGAGGAGGGCCTTTCCCACATCGATAACTGCCCAAAGGTGCCGCTGCTGGCTATTTGCTCCAGCAAAGAGGCCCCAGGGGTGGGGGGCGGGGAACAGGAGCGGGGGGTCGTTGGAGTCACCACCTGATCGAGCTCACACGAATCCCGTCATCCTCCAGGACCCTTAGGTCTCTGCAAAGCCCAGGGTGCTAGAATTTAAATCACTGTCTCTTTTTTTGAGGCTTGATGATAAAAACGGTGTCTCTGAGTTCAGTAGGCACGTGGTAGGGCTTTGATACTTTTTATAAGGAGAGGGAGCTTTGGAGGAGGAGGAGGAGAGGAGGAGAGGAGACATCCACTCAGCTGGTTTCCGCTGTGACAATCCTTGTCCTGTGAGCCTTGGATCCGCTGGTCCATGTATAACGGAACCATTCAAAAATTTGTTTTATTACTGACCCCCATGAACCAGTGTCCGGACCGGTGCGCCATAGTCACCAGACCCTACTAACTAGTCCTTGGTCGTTAGAGTTCAGGACCAGCGTCTGGCAATGCCCCCCAAGTCTTGGTTCTTCTTGGTCCACTCCACGGTTGCTCATTATGGCCATAGGCCCCCTTGGGGAAGGGGGGTGTGGGCAGTTTGCGGCATTTACCTGTAGTGTCATCTCGGGGAACCTCCCCTCGGTGATTCCAAGGGCTCTCGGGTCTGGGCAGCGGGTGAAACACCTGACTTTCCACCATGATGAATCAGGCCAGGTCTCTGCTTGTCAAGCTGGACGTTTCTTTGGTCGTACAAATCGACGAGGACATTAGCGACAGTCTTTCTTAGGTCCCAGGAACCCTGTGATCGGTTGAAGACCTCTGCAGGGCAGAGCCTTTGAGGACCATGTGGGTCCTGCTGCCTGTCTCAGGGACACACCCACCTGGCCCCTTCAGGGACCCCAACATTCCCTCTGAAATCAGAGAGCCCATCTCAGTGGGGACAGATCCCGGGCTATCTCGGCAGCCCCGGGGAGGGGGCGGGAGGAGGGATATTGACTTCCTCTCTCTTCAAAGATGCTGGTCCGCTAACTTTGACAGCTAGACTCAGGTAAAGGGACTGTGTCCTCGGGGGAATGGCGGGGGCGGGGGAGGGGCTGCACAGGACAAGTCTGCCCACCATTTATTCCCCTGATGTGTTTGGACTCTTTGCTTCACATTAGTGGGAAAACTCAACGTCCTTTATCTTGGGCCAACACCGGGTCCAGGTTAACAGCCAACCACTGAGCCAACAGCCTCACCCGGCTCACCCGGACTCCAGATTTTTGCTAAGTGCAACTATATTTAATGAGATCAACCCAATCTAGCATTCGATTTCTTTCTTCCTAGTCTAAATATTCTCAAATCCGTTCTCGCGTATACTCCTCGAGACTGGGATTAAATACATTGGCACATGTTGGGGGGTTTGGTAGGAGTTTGGTACCCTTTCTGTGTCCTGAAGACTGGTCTCCCTCATCTTGCCTGGTGACCCTCTTGCTGTCTAAAGGCAGCAAGAGTGGGCGGGTGAGGAGGAGACAGAAGGTGGAGCTTTATCAGCTGGGGCAGGGGGAGGGGGGTGATTCTCGGGCTCTGGGGGCTTGGGCATCCCAGCAAAGCAAACATTCCCAAAAGTGCCCGTGCAATTCCCAAGGTTCCCACACTTTCCCTCAAGACGTCCGGAGGGCTACGAAATCACTCTGTGTTCAAGTCAGACTCTGTTCAGTTGTTTTTTTTTTTTAAGTTTATTTTGAGAGAGAGAGAGAGAGAGAGAGAGAGAGAGAATCCCAGGCAGGCTCTGCACTGTCAGCACCGAGCCCGATGTGGGACTTGAACTCACGAGCCGTGAGATCATGACCTGAGCCGAAGTCGAGGGTCCGACGCTCAACCCGCTGAGCCACCCAGGTGCCTCCGGCCTGTGCTCAGTTTTGAGTCACATTAGCCAAGGCTACAGAGACAAGCTCTCTGATTCTGTTAACATGTCTCGAGCCCGTCCTTTCTTTCTTCCAACTCTTGGCACAATTAGGAGCCGCTGGCCCACACAGCTTCAACACGGTTCACCCCAGTGGCCGCGTGGCCGGCCTCCCCTGGGCTCCGGAGGCCTCCATTCCAGGTGAGCCCAGGACGTGAGCTCGGTCACCGTGTCTCCTCTGTGGGTCACGCTTCCCTCTTGAAATGCCAACGGGGTCTGCCCTGCCTGGGACCCTGATGGCAAGGGTAACCACCGCCAGTCCCTCTCTTCTTGAGGGTCTCCTTGGGGTGCCCGGTTGCAGACAAGAGGGCCCACGGTAGCTCAGGCTGTGAGGCTTGGAGCTTCCGAGAGGAACGGACAGCCAGGTTCAATGCCACTGACCAGGAATAACACACTTGGGAGAGACACTTAAGGGTTTCCAGAAACCCCCCTGCAGCCCTGCTTGTCACCCCCGTTCATAACGTAGGCACAGGCCATGGCCCCAACCCAACGCCCAAGTCCCAGGAGGCGAGGCCCAGAACATGGCTGCTCTCGCGTGTTCCTCCGGCTGCCTTTCCAGTCTCGTCAGCGGGAGGGCAAAGACGCAGACCCGGACGGGCCCTCGAAGCGGTCGGATAGCCCTGGAAGGTCGGGGGGGCGGACCCCATCCCAGCTGGGGACCACGGAGGAGAATGTGGATGGGACGTGGAGAGCTGTGTTGGACATGCGACGATGCAGAGAGAGAGAGAGCTTCCAGCGGGGACCCAGCCCTGCGGAGGCCTGGGGACCGGGTCGCACGCGGGCGGGCGTGCTGGGTGCCCTTGGGGCCTCTCCACGGCGGAAAGCACCCAGCCGTCCCAGAGCCCACGTCCTCCTAACCCTTCTGTCTGTTGCAATCCTCTGTGTCTTTCCCGGTGACTGGACACAGGGCCTGGTCGTTCCCTCGTCCGTCACAGATCGTAGACTGTCTCCAGGAGAGTCGCACCGAGGGTGCGGATTCAGGATTCAGCAAACGCCTTACTCGCCCTTTGAGCACGTGGTACGAGCTCAGGAGACCCCAGAGCCTCATCCCCTGCCGCTGCTTCTCTGAGCCTCCCATTCCCTTGCCCCCCACCCACAGGTGTCCCCTGTGCTCCTGTTGGGGCAGGGGGGACCCAGGGGCTTCTGTCAGACAAGCTGCTGCTTGCTCGCCCCCAGCTGCCCAGGGCCCTCTCTTCCCTCCCATTTTCGCACGGCTTCAAAAGTGCTTGTTTGGACGAGGCCAGGCACCTGCAACAGCGTCTCCGGGGTTAGACACACGCGGGTTCAAATTCTGGCTCTGTCTCCGCCCACGGGCTCTGTCACCTCAGGCGAGTGACTCAACCCGAGTCCCAGTCGCCTCACCTAGGAAAGGGGCGAGTATAATACCTACCGTAGGACGGCTGTGAACAAGAAATGAGCTGCACCCCTGAAGTCACGGGCCAGTCGCGGCCCAACCATGGCTCCGGCAGCAGCAATAATAATAACACGTCAAAGGCCAGCACCGGGTTGGATTGTCTCATCCGGTCCCCGGAGTGGCTCTAGGCCCTCTGCGCTGATGGAGACACTGAGGCTCAAGTGGCTTCTCCAGGGGGAAGCTTGGACTCTGATGCAGGCGGTGTGGCCCCGGGGCCTCCGCTCAAACTACCACCCTGTAACTTCTTTTCTTTCCAGACCCAGGGGAAACCTCCAATCGCAGAAGCGCGTTGGGGTCCCTCCTGGCATCGTGCGGCCAACACCTGCAAACCGTCCCCGGTCCCTGCCCTGTTCCACCTGGGCCGGCCCTTGCTCCCCGCGGAAGCCCGGGAACGAGGGCCCCCACCGCCTCCTGGCGGATCCTCTGCGCGGTCACAGAGCCCACGCCGCACTTGGCGTCTGCAGCCCACGGGGGCTTGGTGTCCTTCCCAAGGCCTTAGACGCCCAGCCGCGATGCACCGCCTCGGAGAGGCAGGGCATTTCCTGGCGGCTGCCCGGCAGTCGGCCCGGCCTTTAAATCAGTTGACGTGCTCTACGGCCCCGGGAGACAGGGCAGGATGCTATCCCAGCTCACACGTGGGGAACCCAAGGCCTCTGCCAAAGTCACTCCGCTGGCAAGAACCTAGGGCCCTTCCTGCCTCTCGCCGGTCAGCTGGCATCTGGTGGCAAGACGGGGCGCGCTTCCCCGCCCAGGCCTTGTGTTGGAATCACCAGGGAACAGATTGCACACCCACTAGATCAGGGTCTCCGGGGTGGGGCCCATGCCCTGCAGTTGCTTTTTCAATACCCAGGGGGTTCCCGTGTGCGGCCTCCGTCATGGCCACTGCCATTCTTGCTGTGGCCGGGGGGGTGGGGGGGTGGGGCGGCTTTCCCCCGAATCACCCACCATCATGAAGATTTAGGAACACATTGTGCGAGTGGAGGACGTCTCTGGAAGAACCGGGGAAAAAATCAGGGCTGGAGATCGTTTTGAAATCCTGAGTTCACCTGGGGACACCGGGCTCTGTCTCGCCAGCTCAGAAACGGCCGAGCAAGACAAGACACATAAGCGCTCAGGGCTTTGATGAAGAACCGGAATATTTATACAAGAAACAACAACCGAAAAAGGGAAAAAGCAAAAAGCATCCAGACTGAGCCTGCTGTGTGCGCTTTTGCTCCAACAGCAGCCCTGGGGCCGTGGTGGGGGGGGGGGGGTTCCTATTTCTGGAATGCGTCTCCTTGCCTCGTGCTGTTGCTGTTTCAGCAGGAATGTTCTGGACGCAGGCAGGCTTTCTGTCGCCCTTGCTCTGGTCTGTGTGCTAACACCTACGCTGGGGCCTCCTTCGCATACAAGTGATGAATGTCAGGCCCAAGGAGGCTCCCTGGGTCCTTGCTGCCTGACTACCCAGGTGCTCGCCGAGGAGTTTGGGGTTCAGGCAGGGTGTCACCGCTCGACTGTCGTCTGGGGTCCGCAGAGAACCCCTGAGTTGCGCCCTGCAGGCTCCCGGGCCCGTGGCACTTTCATGGAGCACATCTGTGGCCTTACTGGCGGTCCGCGCAGGGTCCGGAGCTGTCTGCCTCCGCTGGGGTCACTCCCTGCACATCTTCAGGGCCGAGAGCCACCTGTCAACCTCCCCTGTTCTGGGAAGGGCGAGTCCCCGGCCTGGCCCAGTCACCAGAGGCAGATTAAAGTGCTGGGTGTAGACCTCTGGCCCCGAGGACAGCCGGAAACACGAACCTCATCCCCCTCTGCAGAGCCCCTTGGGGCACAGACCTCCTGGCTTGGTCCCCGGCGCCATTCCGTCCCCCCACTGCCCCCCACAACGTCTGTTCCTAAAGGTTTGCTTTGTAGTCATTCACAGGTACGTAGGCAACATTCCTCCCAGAAATTCGGGCACGTCCCCCTCCTGCCTTATAAATGCTTTACCCCCTGCTGTGGGAAGACTCAGTTTCTGCTCCCGAAAGACTGGAAACGATGCCCCCCAGACAACCGGGTGCGATGACATCATACTGCGACATGGGTCGCAGCCACCGGCGTCCTTCCTCAAACGTTCCCAACAAGGCAGACAGGCCAGCATTTGCGGCCACCTGAGGCACCTCTCTCACCTCTGACTCTGCACTTTGGCCCCGGATGGACCTCGGTTCAACTCTGAGCACCGGGCTCTGACCTCCTGGTGGGGGGGGGGGTGGCCCGTGAGCGCCAGGAGCCCCCAGGAGACAGATTTCATGCCCTGAGCTGCTGAAGCCGAAAGGAAAGCTGGCGTGGGGGACTAAGAATGAGAACCAGGATGGGGAGGGGGGTCCAGAAAAGAGAAGGGCCTGGCAGGAAGGCCAGACGGCAGCTGACTCGGTCACAGGCCACGGTCGTCGGGGGGCCCTGCCCAGCTTCATGGCTACGGCTGCAAACAGGTGTCTCCTCCCTCCGGGCCCTCCCTCCAAGGCACGTTCCGGAATCCACGCCTCCTTGCTAGCTGTCCTGGACCTTGGTGGCCTTGCTCATTCGCTGGCCCCCCGGACCCGTGGCAGGAGCTCTGAGGGAGCCCCAGTCCCCTCCGTCTCCTACCTCGGGCAGCTGGGCAGTGTTCCCGCCTGTCACTTCTCCTTCCCTCCTGGTGGGCGATGTAAGGTCAGGCCTGCTTTTGCAAGGAGAAGGTCGGAAAGAGCTTGCTCGCGCCAAGGATGGGGCGACGGGGCTGGAAAAGAATGAGAAATTTAGCTAACAGTCAACTCTGCGAACAGTCCAGCCTCCCGCACCCGCCCCCCACCCCCACCCCACCTCCCAGAGGCTGCAGAAAAAGGCCCGGGGCCAGCAGTGACTCAGTGACTTTCAGCCCTCCTGACTGCGGCAGCTCGAGCCGGGGAGAAGGTTCAGAAGGCAGAGGCCTCAGCTCGTACCCAGAGATGCTGACCCAGGGGACTGGGGGGGGGGGGCCTGGAATCTGCATTTCTGGGCAGCCCGCAGGGCTTGGGGACAGTGGCTCATCTCTGACCACAGAGGCTGCAACACTGGACAAGGGAGAGACCTGACCAGGTCTGATGCCCACCCTGCCCAGGCCCAGTGAGCCTGACCCCTGCCCTTTAGAGAGGGCACTGACAGCCCAGAGGCCACCCGGGAGGGAGTGACCACAACGAGGCTGTCGTCATGGGCCGTCACACAGGGCCCGGAGTCGGTTTAACGCTCTGCTGCTGCCGTTCTGAAACACGTAATGATTTCTGAACAAGGGCCCTACGTTTTTATTTTGCACCCGTCATAGATAATAGAAAATACGTATATTGGTCTCTGCCCCTGGTTCTCGGCCCAGAGCTCCTAAAACCTTTGCGATGCCCTGAGTGATAAGAGCATTTAGGAGCATTTCTGTTCCAATATTTGCTCTTTGACCGCAGTCTGACACAGAGCTCCTAAATCCCTCGGAATTTCCTGGGTAATAGCAGTGTCTTTGTTCTAACGAGTTGAGTCCCGGCGGGCTGCGGGAGGGGACTGGTCACCAGAGGACCAAGCCGTGATTAAAAGGCTGGAATTTCCAACCTCACCCTCCGTTCTCCGTAGAGAGGACAGGCGCTGGGATGGAGTTAATGATCCGTCATGCCTAGGTGATGAAGCCTCTCTAAAAAGCCCTCAAGTGCGGGGGACCCAGGGCTTCCAGGCTGGTGGCTCGTGGAGGTGCTGGGGGTGCACTGGGCACGGAGTGAAGCCCCTTCCCACATAACCCTGCCCTGTCCACCTCTTCCGACTGGAAGTTCACCTGTCTCCTTTGTCCGATCCTTTTAGAAAAAAATGAGTAAACAGTAAATCATCTGTTTTCGTGAGTTCTTTTTTTTAAATAATTTTTTTATTCATTTGAGAGAGAGAGAGAGTGTGTGTGTGTATGTGTGTGTGTGAGCAGGGGAGGGGCAGAGAGAGAGGGAGACACAGAATCCGAAGCGGGCTCCAGGCTCTGAGCCATCAGCACAGAGCCCGACGCGGGGCTCGAACTCACGGACCATGAGATCGTGACCTGAGCCGAAGCCGGACGCCCAACCGACAGAGACACCCAGGCGCCCCTGTTTTCGTGAGTTCTGAGAGCCTCTCGAGTAAATTAATCAAAGGAGGAGGTCGTGGGAACCTGCAATTCACAGCCAGACGGTCGGAAGCACAGATGCCCATCGGGACTTGCCATGGACGTCTGAAGTTGGCTGGGGGGAGGTCGGGGGCTGTCCCGTGGGACTGGACCCCTAACCTGTGGGATCTGACGCTGTCTCCAGGTGGATGGTGTCAGACTTGAGTTCAATCCTAGGACATCCGGCTGGTGTCGAGGAATCACCCGATGCGGGACGAACCCCACACCTCTGGTGTCAGAATGTTGGGGGTAGCAGCAGTGTGCAAGGAGGAGACACAGGAGGATCGGGAGGGGGATTTCCTAAATTATTAAAATCTCTCCAAATTACACAACTGGTCCCAAGCAGGGGGGTGAGTGCCCTCGTCAACGCCAGCACCTGCTGCCTGGCTGGTGTGTTAACGTGGAGGACATGGGACACACATAGAGAAGGAAGTGGCCGTCAAACATCCGGAGGGCTGGCAGAGAAAATGAACGATCTGGCTTCTCGAAGGACACTCAACCCTGAGGGTCGGACCGAGGCTGCTGGCTGGTTTCCAGGGGGAGGAGGCCGACGCAACATCAGAGCATCTGCCCGCGGCTTTGCTTCTCCACCACGGGGGCTGCGCTCCAGGCAGGAGACCCCGGGGCCTGGGGTGACCCTCCTGGCACTTTGAACCTCGGCCCAGGGACACGAGTCGTCTGGCGAGCGCACTGAGAGACCACCACTGGGCACCCAGCGGGAGGGATGACAGGCCGGGTCTCCTGAGCGCTCACCAGCCCTCTGCCCGGGTTCATAAACACAAGAAGCCTGATCACCTGATTTTTTTGTGTTTATGATTGTCATCTTGCACATGCGATCTTCCCCATGTGGGAAAGTGGCTCCCAGAGCGGGCGCGGGCTGGGCTGGACGGGGCTGGGCCGGGCCACGGCACCCAGGCCTCCAAGCGTGCCCTCTCGTCAGCGGTCTGGGCTGGCATCTTATATCTGGCACCGCTGCACCCTGGGACCTAGATAGAGAGGCGCCTCGGGCCCGACTCCTCCTCGGCCATTAAAGGCAGAGCTGGCCTCCCCCACCCCCCCAACCCCAGTCCAGTCCCCGCGATGGCTCGTTCATGAATCCATATTTGCTGGGTACTTCGTGCTGCTCTTTGCTTAGTCCTGTTTCGACTGGCAGTCCAGAGAAAAAAGAAAAGGGCCTTCGCTATCACAACCTTGGAAGACACGCAAACAATGGAGCCTCATTGTTTGGAAAGTCCTTGCCCTGGAACCTAATACTCTTTTGGCTTTTAGCTTTGATCTTGCATCTGGAAAAACCTTTACTCCTTACCCTGGAGCTCGGGCAGAGTATTTGAGAAGAGAGGCCACGC
Organism: Lynx rufus; assembly: GCF_022079265.1. Taxonomy (NCBI): domain Eukaryota; kingdom Metazoa; phylum Chordata; class Mammalia; order Carnivora; family Felidae; genus Lynx; species Lynx rufus. Next base: position 133,204,320 of record NW_025814896.1, on the reverse strand, counting down.
AGGCCAGCCGGAACTTGGGGAAGGGGATTCTTGGAACGACAGTGACCTCCTTCCTTCGTTTCCTGATGGAGTTGGTGTTGGTTTGCCTGGGGCCATTTTAGCACCAAAGTCCCCCAGTCACTCCAGGCCTATAGCCTGCAGAGAGGGGCTCAGGGAGCTCAGAGCAGGTGGGTGGCTTGCCCCAAGGACACGGCTCAGGGGCCCCTCTTCCCCTCCCACCCGGCCGTCCCGGGCAAAGCCAGCTTGGAGGCATCAGCCCCACAGCCGGTGCAAGTTCAGCATAACAGATTCTGTTAGTCTTAGTAGAGAGTCAGAAATAAAATCAGTCTGATACTAGGTTAGGAATAGATGAGGAAACGAATAAGCAGAATGGAGAGTTCATAAACGGTTCCGGGTATACTCACTCGGGCACTCGCCGTCCAGTAAAGATGGCCCCGTGGAAACCAGGGGAAACTGACTCCTCATACGTGTAAAATGAAGCGGGCTCTTGCACCTCAGAGCACGTCTTAAATAGCAGACTCCATGATGAAGTAATCACTTTAATTACGAACCTGATGCAGGCGTACCTCGTTTTATTGTGCAGACACCGTGTTCTTCACGAATCGGAGTTTGGTGTTAACCCTGCGTCGAGTCTCTGGGCTCCACTTTCCCAACAACATTTGTTCGCGTTGTGCCTTTGTGTCACATACCGGTCGCGAAATAGTTGGTAAATATTTCAGACTTTCTCGCCATTAGTCTATTCGGTATGGCGATCAGTGATCTGTTTATGCGGTCAGTGGTTATGACTCACTGGGAGCTCATATGACGGCCAGCATATTTTGGCAATAGAGTACTTTTTAATTAAGGTCTGCACGTTGTTTTGTTTTGTTTTGGTTTTTTAGACACAGTGCTATTGTATGCTGAAGAGACCATAGTAAAAGGTACACATAACTTTTATATTCACTGGGAGGCCAAAAAAATTCGTTTGACTCACTTTATTGCAATATTGGCTTTTTTGCAATAATGTGGAACTGAACCCACAGTATTTCTGAGATATGCGTGCAGAAGGAAAATGTCATAGGAAAGCTATGTAACCTAGAGATTGGAAAACGCTTCCTAAACAAGACCCCCAAAGCACAGACTATAAGGGAAAAAATGATAAAAGGATTCTGTTTCCCGAGTCCCACCCCCTCTGCTGACCATAGACACCTTTTACCAAACCCCCCCCCCATCCTCCCCACCCCCCCACCGCTCAGACACCTTCCTTTTCGGGCACGTCCCATCTCCCAGCCCCGGACTCCACACATCCCCACAGTGTCCTGTGCACCGGTGGCTGTGTCCCACCTCCTGGGACGAGCCTCAAAGCCCTCGAGATTCTGAGTAAGAGAGTGTCTTGTTATTCATGGTGATGAGGGAGTCCTGAAAGTTCATGGTAACAGATGACTCAGGAGGGGGCCTGGCCACACCACAAAGGCCAACCGAGTGATTAGAGTGTTGGGGCTTAAGCCACACGGTATCAGAGCCGCCCTGAGGGGCAGGATGAGGAATCGGAGGTTGAGGTCAATCCCAAAGCCAATGGTTCAAGCAATTGTGCCTAGGTAATTAGATCCCAGTAAAAATGCCGGACCCCAAAGCTCGAGTGAGCGTCCCCAGTGGACAATGTCACAGTCGAATGCCACAACCCCAGTGACCGTGGGGGCTCCTTACTCCGAACCCTCTGGACTTCTATACCCTCTACCCTCTTCCTTTGGCCAGGTTTAATTTTTATCTTTAGCTATAATACAACTGTAACCATAAAGTATAACCCTTGCCTGAGTTCTGTGAGTCATTGTAGGGAATTATCAAACCCGAGGGGATCTACGGGGACTGCCAAATTTGTAGCCAGTGGCTCTAAAATGTTGGTGGTCCTAGGGATCCCTGAGCTTGTGGTTGGTGTCTTAGGTGAGGTCCATCTTGTGGAGGACGGGCCCTCAACCTTGAGTTTGGCTGACCCCAGGGAGCTCCCGTTCCAGAGGTGCTGTCCCCACAGTTACAGTGCCCACCCCCCCGCCCCCGGGCTGGCTCCCTGCCTCCGGTGTCGTCTTCTCTCCAGATCTTCCTACAGATTGCTGTCACAGAGATCCCCCTAAAACTCAAATGTTACCTGACACCTCCCTTCAGCCCTTCACTGGCTCCCATTATACACCAGGAGGAGAGTCAAGAGGCCGTGGCCCCCACACAAGACCTGTGACCTGGCCTCCTGCTGACTTCGCTTTCGCCCAGCTCAACCTCAGGAAATTTCTTTCTGGGCCTCACCCAACTCCTTCGAATTTCCTGAAGCTTTTTGTCCTAACATTGGTCATCTCCACTTTGACCTTCAGAACTCAGCTCACATATCACCTCCTCCTCAAAGTTTATCTTTGACCCTTTTCCCGAGACTCACCACTAACGTAGGTGCCCTGACATCGGCCATCACCCTGTGATACTTACACCTGAGAGTAGAATTGTCTGCCCTGGTGGGCTGAGGACTGAACTGTGTGCTTTCAGAGCAACTGTCTCTTTGCACTTCTTATAGCCTCGGAAACCCAGGAAGCTCCCCGTCCATGCTTGTGGGATGAATCACTCAGCCTCGAGAATCCTCACTGACTCAGTTATCCCAGGAGAGTAAGATTTACAAATATTCATTTCTCAAATTGACACTGTTGGGAGGTTATTCCTGCGTGCAAAGTCCAGGGAACCCTCACCCACATTGTGCATCACATTTTGTCTCTTTTTAGCATTGTGTGACCTTTGCGGATCACTCGTAGTCAGAAGAGTCATTATGGATATATGGATTACACATCGTCTGATTTTAACTAACGTAACTGTCTTCAGGGGCGCCTGGGTGGCTCAGTCGGTTGAGCATCTGACGTCAGCTCAGGTCATGATCTCACGGTCCGTGGGTTCAAGCTCCGCGTCGGGCTCTGTGCCGGCAGCTCGGAGCCTGGAGCCTGCTTCGGATTCTGTGGCTCCCTCTCTCTCTGCCCCTCCCCCGCTCGCACTCTGTCTCTCTCTGTCTCTCAAAAATAAATAAACGTTAAAAAAAATCAAAGTAACTGTCTTCAAATGGAGAAGCGACTTTAAAATGATTCAGGAAAAAAATCTTACAGTTGAAAATAATCCTAATACATAAGCCCAAGTACTGTATTTGTCCCCAGTTCCTGGCAAAGATCTCCTAAAACCCTGGTATCTCTGGGGCGATAAGAGTGTGTTTTGTGTATATGCTAGTGAGGGGTCTCAAAAGTGCTAGAAAGTTCCAAGGTGGGTTCTGGTCAACAGAAAGATCCAGCCACTATTAGGGGGTTTGAACTTTCAATCCCTCCAGAGAAGGGAGAGGGGCTGGAGATTAAGTTCCAGTCCCGGTGGCCAACAATTCGATCAATCATACCTATGTAATGAAGCCTCCATTAAAAACCCCTAAATGATGGGGCTTGATGAATACATTCACGTTCCGGGAGGGTGGCACACTTCCGTGTCATGGGAAGAAGGCTTCCAAGCTTCAGGCCCCTCCAGACCTGGAGTTAAGTGTCCGACTTCGGCCCAGGTCATGATCTCACAGTCGGTGGGTTCGAGTCCCACATCGGGCTCTGTGCTGATGGCTCGGAGCCTGGAGCCTGCTTCAGGTTCTGTGTCTCCCTCTGTCTCTGCTCCTCCCCCGCTCGTGCTCTGTCTCTCTCTCTCTCTCTCAAAGAGAAATAAAAACATTAAAGAAAAAAAGCCTAAGAGGTATCACCAGCAGGCAAACACTTAAATGGGCTACAAAATGGAATAGCAGGTGACAACCAACACAAATATATTCCTTCGCCAACAAATACATTTTCCAACAGGAAAATGCCTAGAAAACACTAGTGGAGATTTGAGCGATCATGAAACCATTTATTCAGTGGGAAGCATGCTGTACAATTGAATAAAACCACAGATACTGTTACTATATCTGGAAAAGATCACATTTCAATAAATGACTTACACAAAGAACTACTTTTTTTTTTTTTTTATGAGCCCCTAAAGGAAGGCATTTTCTCAACCGTAAGTGACCTCTTTGAAACAATGTGTTTATTGAAAAACTCTGAGAGCTACTGGAGCTGCCTTCGGCTTGGAATTTTGCTTTTAAAGAAAGAATTCGGGATCAGGTTACAAAGAGAGTGAGGCAGGGAACTCACTCCTTTTGTCCTTGAGGAAGGCAACGAGGTTAATGCAAAGAAACGCACGCAGATACAGGTGGTTACTTTGATAAAGATAAAACCTTTAAACAGAGTAGGATCTCGTCCAGCTTTTGCGATGACAAGAGTGCAGAAAATCTTTTGTTCCCCGAAGATCTAAGCGTGATCTTGTGACAGAACAGTTAAAAGGCCCATTGAGCTGAAAACAAACAAAAAACAAGTGTCCCAATTTATTGCCCCTTTGTCTGATGCACTTGCCTGGTAGGTGTCTAAGACGCGGCTGCACAGGCACACGCACCCGGGCGTGCACACCCTCTGGGCCTTCGGGGCAGAAGTGGCGTTCCAATAATTCGAAGAAATTGCTTCATGTTGTCCCGTTGAGCATTTCGGAAACTACGTTTGAAAAGGAGACTGTCGTGTGATTTTTTTGGTGGAGGGTCCCCTGGCAATGTGTCTACAGAGCTTTCGTATCCGAGTGCTTTAAAAACCTGAGTGGCTCAGCCGGTCGTGCATTGACTCTGGATTTCAGCTCAGGTCATGATCCCAGGGTCGTGGGATCGAGCCCCATGTCCGCCTCTGCACCGAGCATGGAGCCTGCTTAAGATTCTCTCTCCCCCTCTGCCCCTCTTGTGCTCATGGTCTCTCTCTCTCTCTAAAATAAAAATTAATTGATTTATTAATTAATTAAAATAAATCAAAACTTGGGGGAACATAGTTCTTTAACCTATTTAAAAACTGTACCAGTGAAGAGGTCTGAACACAGTCATTAAAAATATAGAATCTTTGGGGCGCCTGGGTGGCTCAGTCGGTTGAGCGAGCGTCCAACTTCAGCTCAGGTCACGATCTCACAGCTCGTGAGTTCGAGCCCTGCGTCGGGCTCGGTGCTGACAGCTCAGAGCCTGGAGCCTGCTTCGGATTCTGTGTCTCCCTCTCTCTCTGTCCCTAACCCACTCGCATTCTGTCTCTGTCTCTCTCAAAAATAAATAAACATTAAAAAAAATTAAAAAAAAATAGAATCTTCTGGTTAGTTTGCACAAATAGATGACAACAGGGAAGATGGAGAGCTACTAGCCAGCTTTTAACAACAACAGAAATCTTTGCCTAATTGGTGGATTTCAAGGAGAAACACGATTTTGTCTGAGTAAACAATGAGGCTCTTCGTTCACGTATCATTTGTTTTTTCTTATCGTTTCTGTATTTCATTGCTTAGTGAAGAAATAACGTCTTCAAGATTCATTTGTGCTGCGCGTGGGTAACTACAGCTTCCAAATTGAGCCTCCTCCCGACCCCACCACAAGCTTTGCTGTTCCAGCCAGGCAGGGCTATTGTCTCCCAGTTATGCCCGACGCTTGCCGCTCTCTGATTTGTTGCTCATTCCATTTCTCCCTTCTGGAGAGTTCTTCCTTTGGTCTTCCCTACTCCCGCCCTGCTCATGCCTGGAAGCTCAGCTCAAATCCGACTTGCTTCCGGAAGCACTTCTGGGCATCGTCTTCCGTGTGCACCTCGCTTCTCAGACAGCCGGCTCCTGAACGAAGACTTGGCATGACGTTTCCCTGGCCCCTCTGACGAGCTCCACACCAGGCCAGGCGCCTAGCGGGTGCCGGAGAAGTAAATGAAAATGCGTGAAGCGTAGTATAATTTGTCCTAAGTATCCCCTGCACTTTGGGATCAGTTCAGTAGGCACTTCCGGTGGGGTAGACACGGCTCAGCTTTGGAGACCCAGAGGTGCCCGTTCCCAGCTGGGCCACTCGTGGGCTGTGGGACCTTGGTCAGCCTCAGTTTCTTCATCTATGAAATGGGCAGACGCTACGGGGGCTCACCAGGGTCAGTGTGAGTCGCGTCTTACACGGTATCTAGCTCTTAAAGCTGCGAAGTACACCCTGGGTGAGGTACCCGGGTACCGTCTCAAGGCCCGGGGGCACCCTCCCCCTCCCCACCCTGACTTGGGGTCCTTCCCACGAAGCCAGCCCCAAAGCTCTGTGGTTTCAGCCTCTTCTTATGGGAGCCCAGCTCAGCGGTTCCAGTAACACACTGAGTGTGGAAATCGAGATATTCTCTCGAGTGCTTTCTCCGTTAGATGTCCCCGTAGCTCTTCCCGGGCTCCCTGACCATTGTCACTACCTGGCATCATCCCCAGCCAAACCACATGCCCACCACTGCTGCCAGACTCTTTATTTTGGAGAAGTAAAGAACTGGAAACCAGATTGAGTGCGGGGCTGGGCTCCTGGTCACGGGGGGATAAGGGAGCGTGCTGGCACCGGGGACCCACCGGGAGCCCCGGAGGACTGGGGTGTCCCAACGCCTTTCAGTCAGAAGCGTTGGCTGCCTGCTTCCGTTCTGACATTCTCCCGAGAGCCGTGCCCTCACGGCATCTGGAATTCCCGAAGCTTCTCTCACCCGTGACCCCTCGTCCGGCTGACCCCACGGTCGGCAAAGAGTCCCATTCCCCACGAAGGCTGCGAATGGGCGTTCCTGGGTTTTATCTTTCATTGCTAATGGCTTCTTTTTAAAGAATCGATTTTAGGGGCTCCCGGGGGGCTCAGTCGGTTAAGAGTCTGGCTCTTGGTCTCCTCCCAGGTTGGGATTTCACGGTTCGTGAGTTCGAGCCTCACATCGGGCTCTGTGCTGACAGGGTGAAGCCTGCTTGGGATTCTCTCTCCCCCCCTCTCTCTCTACCCCGCCCTCCTCTCTCAAAATAAATACATAAACGTAAAAAAAAGGAATTGATTTTAAATGTTTCTCTTCATCCGTTGCTTTTTAAAAGTGTGGATCTATTTTGAGAGAGACAGAGAGCGCGAGTTGGGCAGAGGCAGAGAGAGAGGGAGGGAATCCCAAGCAGGCTCCGTGCTGTTCGCGCACATCTGGACGAGGGGCTTGATCTCAAGAACCGGGAGACCGTGACCTGAGCTGAAATCAAGAGTCAGACGCTTAACTGAGCCACCCAGGCGCTCCTTAAATGTTTCCTTTTCAATGACGGAAGTAGCAAACGGGCTGTAAGAACCTAAGAGCAATGCAGATGTGCATAAAGGAAGATATCAAATGTTCCCCTGCCACCCCTACCAGAAAGAAATTGTCGCTGTCAGAAAAGAACCGCTTCTCGCCCACTTCTAGAGCCCACCCCCCGGCAGCCGGCCTCACGATTCCTGACACTGTGTCCCCTGCCACCCCTCCCATTGCACGTGTCCCCAGCAAGGGTGGTTTCCGGCTGGTGCGGCCCTCCAGCTCCAGGGTCCCGATGACATACCGGAAGGCCTACCCCACCACCAGGGTCTGCCCTGAGCCGGACAGCTGACCCCAGCCCTTCCTTCCTGGAGGTTTTTCCTCCCCCGTCCTCGGGCCTGCACTCGGCCTCTGTCAAAGGCTTCGTTCAGCAGCCACTGGAGGGAAATTCCTGTCTGGAAAGACTGGATCTAAGAAGTGACATCAGCCAGACCTGTCATGGGCATCACTTGGGTCCAGGGGGAGCGCGTCATCCCTCAAAAAGGGCCCGTCTGGAGCCTAAAAGAGGTACTTTTTAGCACGAACACGGGAAGTGTTATCGGACAAGGCAGGAAGTCGCCGCACGGATTTTGTCACTCCCCGGCTAACAGGACTTGAAAAGGTCGGATCAAATCACATCAAATCAAAACATGTTCTATGTGCCACGTGCTGAAAAGAATACAAAGAAATGTACAACGCAGTCTCTCCCTGCAAGGAAATTCAAAGGTGTGGATATTGTTGTCGACCGAACGTATTAGTCATTCCACTTGGCATCACGACGCAGAGAGATCCAAAGTGGCATCCTCCAACGTTCCGGAAGTCCAGACCAGCTGGGAGCTCCACAAAATCACCGAGATCTGCGCTCTAACGGGCGTTCCGAGGCTCATCCCTGGCGTGTATCCTTTGTCCTCACAGCCCAAAATGGCTGCTGGAATCTGGTCACTGCGCTAAAATTCCAGCCTTTGGGGAAGAGGCAGGAGATTGGAAGGGACGGTCCCTTCTTAAGAAACAGTGACTCCCAGAAGTGGCATTTATCACTTCTGCCGTGTTGCCCTTGTCCAGAACCGACTGACGTGGCCACACCTAGCTCCAGGAAGGCTGGGAAGTACAGTCTATTCCAGCAGTCATGTGTTAGCATTTAGGATTCCTGTTGGGAGAAGGGGAGGAGAGGTGTGGGGTCTGCAACACCAAAGCCTAGAGGAAACAGTGGTGGTTTGGAGATCCCTGGTGTCGGGGAGACGCTGGGCTCATAGGTCCTTCCACGCCGTGTCTAATGCGCCCCGTGGGGCCCGTGTGCTTCAGTCAGTTATAAAGTTTCTTAGAATCTCTGCTCGAAAGGCCCTGGAGGCCCACTGGTTCCCACACCTTCGGCCCCGGTGATGACGAACATAGTTTCCTGTCATGCATTTGCCCCTTTTCTGTTGGAACGGCCCCCTCGACAGGCAGTCATTACCTTCCGAGGCGCTTGGCATTTCTTTGACTTAACTGGTTCTCCTTCCGTTTGAACTTAAACCCGCTGGCAACTTGTAGGAGGTAGTGATCAATGCAACAGCCTAAAGGAGCTCAGGTTCTGTGCCAGTTTGGGGGGACCCCTCTGACGGGACTCCTGATGTGTGCACAGTAGTGCTGGGCCTGGGGGGTGGGCTATGTGCCCTGTGGGTGAGCAGGGCGGGCGCCCCGAGAGGAGAGAGCCAACCACCGTTAGCAATCAAACCCTTTCTCCAGCCCCAGAGTAAGCTGTGCAAAAATCCAACACGGTTGCTCCGTCCTGAGGGTAGTGGACGGGCAGGGACCGCCCCCCCAGCTGGGTCCCCCAGGCCCCCACATTACCAGAGGCAGTGGGGAGCCCCCAGGCCCCCTGAAATGACACTGCCCTTGTTCCATCGGGAACAACAGCTCTATAGGCCGTGGGGACAAAAAGGCCCGAGTGGGTAGGACGCCAGTCCTCAGGCATTTGCAAGCTGGAGGCTGGGTCCCGGGCCTGTGGCGGGCAGGCCGCGTTCCCCAAGGCCTCGCCGCGACCCCAGGGTCAGGCAGCCTGCGTGCACCCTGTGGCTTTTTCCATATTTACTCCTGAGTGTCCTTCAAACAATGAAGAGGAAATACTCCCAAGCCCAGCTGTCCAGGATACACGTGTCTGCAGCCTTTTTCCAGCGACAGAGCTGCGGCTCGGTGACGGGGGGTTGGGGGGGGGTGGGGGGGAGCCTGCTGGTCACGGGAAGGAAGCCCCACCCGCGGGACCAGGAAGCAATAATGTGGCATCACTGATTTCACGGCCGCTTTATTCTCCAGGCCATGAAAGAGAGGCATCCACACACTACACCTGCGGCAGGCCCCCGGGGCGGCCTCGGCTTCCCTTTGAACGAAGCCCGGCCTTGGTCACACCCCAGCTTTGAGGTGTTGGGACTCCCCCCTGCCCGGGGACCCCTTATTGCGGCCTGATTTGTAAGTCAAGCCTCCCTCAGGCACTCGATCTCTCCTGCCACTACCCCCGAGGGCCACGGGCAAGATCACAAAAGCCACGCGAGCCTGCGGGGGGGGGGGGGGGGACCATGGTGGAGCCCCCTGGGCCCAGGGAGGCAGGGACGAGAGGAGCAGAAGCACCTTCGTGGGCCTAAGCCCCCCTTTTCCAAAGCGGGGGGCTCCCGTCAGGGCCGCCAGGACACAGCACCACACCCCGAGAGGCTCGACAACAGAGATTTATCGTCACGGTTCTGGAGGCCGGAAGTCAGTGGCCTTGGTACCTTCCGAGGCTGCGAAGGCGGGGATCTGTTCCGGCCTCTCCCCCCGCCGCTGGTGGTTTGTTGGCAATCCTTGGTGGTCCTGGGCTCGTGGAAGCATCACGGGGACGCCTGCCTGCCTTCATCTTCGCACGGAGCTCGCCCCGTGTACGTGCCTGTGTCCCAATCTCCCCTCTTTACGAGGACAGTTGGGGCCACCCTAATAGCCTCGTGTTGACCGGATCATCTGAGTGACCGTATTTCCAAATACGGTCACACTCGTAGGTACTGCAGGTTAGGACATCCACGTGTGGATTTTAGGGGACACAACCCCCAACAGAAGATGCACTACGGGTCCCCAGTCCCATGTGAATTTCAGTGTGTCCCACACAGGAGTCGGGACAGACTCACATTAAAAAAGTATGTTGTTTATCTGAAATTCAGATCTCACTAAAGCATCCTATACCCTCCTGTCATCCCTCCCTCCCTCCCTCCCTCCCTTCCTTCCAACTGGCAAACCTTATGTTAAGCAGACCCCCCCTATGAAAATTCAGATACCCCCAACAGAAAAGTGGGCTGGTTCTTTTCTTTATGAAAAGATTAATCATGAGATGCCTTTAAATAGCAAATCCCAGGGCGCCTGGGTGGCTCCGTCCGTTGGACGTCCGACTTGGGCTCAGGTCATGATCTCGCGGTTTGTGAGTTCGAGCCCCGCGTCGGGCTCTGTGCTGACAGCTCGGAACCCGGAGCCCGCTTCGGATTCTGTGTCTCCTTCTCTCTCTGCCCCTCCCCCACTTGTGCTCTGCAAGCCCCGGTCCTAGGACCATCTTGGCCCAGTCACCTACTCTCTGAGCCTCGGTCCCGTCGGGGAAGCGCACGTCTCCTTCGTTCGGAGGAGAGAGCTGAGGACCTCAGCCCATCTGATGGGAGGCTGGAGGCCGGAGCCTCCCTTCAGCAGGACGGTGCATGGGGAACCGGGGCCTGCACCTGGCAGGCTCACCTGGGCCCCCCCACCCCACACCCAGGTACCCACAGTCACGAACAGGGAGCCGGTGTGGCCGCAGCCTGCTGGTGCTCCGAGATTTCTCCACTGAGATGCTCAGAGGCAAAGCAAAGTGCACCTGTAACGAGCCTGTTTGGCTCCTTTATTTTTTAAACATATATGCACATAAATGTTTATTTATTTTTGAAAGAGAGAGAGAGAGAGAGAGTCAGAGCTCGAGCAGGGGAGGAGCAGGGAGAAAGGGAGACCCAGACTCCGAAGCAGGCTCCAGGCCCCGAGCTGTCAGCCCAGAGCCCGGCGCGGGGGTCAGGCTCACAAACCACGAGATCATGACCTGAGCCAAAGTTAGACGCTTAAGCAACTGAGCCACCCGGGCGCCCCCGAGCCTGTTTGGTTCTTGAAGTCCAGACTTTCTCTTGTGGTCAACAGCCCGCCAGGGATAGTGGCAGGAAAGTTATCCAAACAAACGGTGTCAGGTGTGGTTAGAACGTGGCCCAAGTTCTTGTGTGCCGAGGAGACGGGCTCGACCACAGCTATGATACGAAATTATGGTGTCGATCTCAGGGGAATTAGGCGACGTGACTCTCCAGCAATTAGACGAGGGGCAATTAGCAGGACCAGGCAGAGACTCAGGGGGAACGGGGTCCTGGCACCTATGCCTGGTGGCTCGGGGCCCGGCCCAGCCCCGTCCTGCTGATGTAGCAGGGCTGGGCACAGGGACGGAACTGGCATCGCTCCTGGCGGGTGTGGACACTCCATCACAGCTCCCGAGCTGCGTTAAGCTCCGCACTCCAGATCAGGAGCAGGGCCTGACTGACTTGCCCCTTCCGTCTGATGCGCCACTCACTACCTCTCGCTCGCCAGCTCCCGTGGAGTCTGCGGTGTTCGCTCCCAGAAGAACTCAAATCCAAGCAGTGACAAGGAGGGCACGAGTCCCTGGAGCCTGGCCGGGGGTGGCGAACGCCCATGAGACAAGGAATTGGGCCGTCTGCACGATTTAAAAATTTTTTTTTTCAACGTTTATTTATTTTTGGGACAGAGAGAGACAGAGCATGAACGGGGGAGGGGCAGAGAGAGAGGGAGACACAGAATCGGAAACAGGCTCCAGGCTCCGAGCCATCAGCCCAGAGCCCGACGCGGGGCTCGAACTCCCGGACCGCGAGATCGTGACCTGGCTGAGGTCGGACGCTTAACCGACTGCGCCACCCAGGCGCCCCTCGTCTGCACGATTTGAGGAATGTGACAAATAAATCGGGTCTGACTCGGCGGGGCAAGTCGACCGTGTCCTTCAAACGCATCACACCTTGTGTCATAATCCTGGCGTGGGTTTTGCTCTCCTTTTCCGTCAGTATTATTTAAACCCCCTGCCGCTTGCTCCCCCGGATGATGCGGCTGCTTCCACAGGGACCCATCCAGTAGACAAAGTTCCTGACCCTGGAGCTGAAGGGCACCGATGAGTCAGCGCAAAGGGAGGCACCCGGGGTGCAGGACGCGGCTGATCAGGTGTGAAGGAGGCAACCTGAGCGCTCAGGGAGGGAGCTGGGGGGTGTTCCTGAGCCGCAAGCCTGAGCCCCGGGTGTGATGGACAGAGCAGGGCAGGGACACCCTGTCCTCCGGCGGCTGGGGCCACGGCCGCCCTCGGTTGACTTCAAAGGAGCTCAGAGCAGGGACTCAAACAGCTCCCCGTGTTCACAGCGGCGTGGCTCGTTCACATCGAAAGCGAGCCTCGTGTCCGTCCACGGATGCCTGGAGAAGCCCGATGTGCGCGCGCATACAACGGACTATAAGTCAGCCTGAGAAATGAAATCCGGGTACATGCTACCACGGCACGGGTAAACCTTGGCGACGTTATGGTGAGCGAAGTAAGCCGGACACAACAGGGCAACTGTTGTGCGATCCCCCCCCTTGCATGAGCTACCCGGAATTGTCAGCTTCCCCGGGGACAGAAGGTAGAATCGAGGTTTCCAGGGGCTGATGGTGGGGGGGGGCGGGGGTGGAGAGCTGGCGCTTCATGGGCACAGCGTTTCTGTGTGGGATGACGAGCCACTGAAGTGTGTGCCCACAAACGGTTACAAGAGCAGAGTCCCCCACGGAAGGGACAGGCGTGTTTTTTTGTTTTTTTTTTTACTGGTATGAAGAATGCTATTCTCAGTTAAGGACATGCTTCAGGGAGCCGAGTGAGCCGGAGCCCAGGCCGGGGAAAGAGGGAGACAAGGACGGAGTGTGAGGCTGGCCCTGGGGCTCCCCCCCCCCCCCGGCCCTGGGCCGCTCGCTCCTTGGGGTGCGGACGTTGCCAGAGTGGAAGACGGGGAGGGAAACTCAAGTTGACTCATCTGCAGGATGTCCAGATCCGGATAGGACCTCCAAACTTGGCAACCTCGGAGGAAATGAGCGTAACTTTTTTTTTTTTTTTTTAGACTCTCGTGTCACCTAGACGCTCGGCCGGGACTCTGTTTCCTATTTCAAGACTTTTCCAAACGGTTGCGTTTGCGGAGACCTTCACAAACACACGTCCAGGGGAAGGAACCAGAAGGAACGGGGCTTCTCCAGGCCTGCTGTTCAATTCCCTGGGCTCGAAACCCTCCTCAGGTGTTGAGCCGGAAGGGAGTTGTGGGGACGAGCTCGGGGCAGGAAGCGTTGGGGCTCAGAAACTTTCTGAGATCTGACTCCAGTAACTAAAACATAGTCAAATGGAATGCGGATCAAGAGGGCTTTCCCGAGCGTCTGGGCCTCGGCAGGACTCCGCTCACCCTGAGTGAAAGACAGGTGGGGGCTCCTACTCTCTGGCCGTCTTGATGCGGCCCTTCCGAGAAGATCTAGAAATAAACGCGTGGCTCGTTCCCATTCTCTCATGTTCAGTGGGCACCTGAGGAGCCCTCCCGCATGCTGGAAGTGGAGGCCGAGAACCGGAGCGGTGAGGCCCGGCCTCCGGCCTCCGAATTTCCAGAAATTTCCCCTTCTCCTCTTGTGGTATTTTTGCAGGACCAAGGATGCCGCTCCGACCTGCCCAGGGCCCTGACAGGGAAGGATGAGGACAGGTGTCCAGAGGGGGCCCCGCCTGCTGTCTCCTGAAAGATCAGCCCCGGCTCCTTTGCCCCCACGTGCTGGGAGGCCAGCCGTCGCGAAGGCCGCCCTCCAGGGTCCTTCCGGCCCGAGGAGGACGCACAGACTGAGCCTCCACAAGCCACTGACCGTTTTGCCTTAATTTGTTGCTTTCTGGTCTTTTCTTTAGACCTAATTCTTAAAAGTTAGACTGAATTTTTTGGGGTGCAGTTTTAGATTTAAAAAAAAAATTTTTTTTTAATGTTTATTTTTATTTTTGACGGAGAGAGAGAGAGACAGAGCATGAGTGGGGGAGGGGCGGAGAGAGAGGGAGACACAGAATCCGAAGCAGGTTCCGGGCTCCGAGCTGTCAGCCCAGAGCCCGACGCGGGGCTCGAACTCACGGACCGCGAGATCGTGACCCGAGCCGAAGTCGGAGGCTCAACCGACTGAGCCACCCAGGCGCCCCTGAGCGGTTTTAGATTTACAGAAAAAAGCAAGACTAGAGAGTATAGGGAGCTTGCTTGTACCCAGCACCCAGCTTCCACCCTCACGGACAGATTAGTTTGGAACATGTGTTACGATTCGTGAACCAAGGTTTCCTTGATTTCTCCCTGCTGTCCTTTCCCTGTCCTAGGATCCGACCTAGGACACAGTTACGTCCAGTCTTCCCGTCTCCCTGGCTGGGGCGGCTTCCCGGGGACTGTGGTCTACCTCGTTAGCCGGGACCCCACACAGCACCCAGAGCTGTGCTCTGCCCTTCGAGTGCTCGGCCGGGGATGAAGGGAAGGGGCTGAAGCAGGAACCCGCCCTCTCTCCCAGCGAATGTCAAAACACCAGCAAACTATGTGAGTTCAAGTGACTCAACACCGTTGTCTTTGGAAAGACAGGGATCAGGGAGGGTGCATTTCGCTTTCCTTGTTACATTTCTGCAATGTTGAATCAATTCTTTCTAAATAATCAGCATGAATGCCTCTTCTGATTCGAAACAATAAAATAGTGGCACCTGGGTGGCTCAGTCCGTTACGCGTCCGACTCTTGATTTCGGCTCAGGTCACGATCTTGCGGTTCGGGAGTTCGAGCCCTGAGTCAGGCTAGGCTCTGCGCTGACAGTGTGGAGCCTGCTTGGGATTCCCTCTCCCCTTCTCTCTCTCTGCTCCTCCCCGCTCGTGCTCGATCTCTCCTCCAGAAAATAAATAAGTAAACTTTTTGAAAAATAAAAAAAGAAACAATAAAATAAAGTCCAGCAGTGAGGCGGGGCCGCCCGCTCATCATCTCAGCACGGCAGGCGGACGTGGACATTTTCCCACACGGAGAGGCCGGTGTCTACCTAGGATGAGCAGGGTACGAGAAGGGCCCAGAGCCACCCCGCTTCCTCCTAAGGCATGTCGGGCCCCCAGTCCCTGCCTCTGAGAAGAACTGAAGTTGGGCTGATGAGCAACCCTCCGGAGAAGGCAAGGCGAGGAGGTGATCGGGAAAGCAGGGGGTTGAATTGGCCAAGCCACCTTGGGCTCAAGAGCTGCCCAGCACCTTCGCTCCAGGAAGGGAGGCGCAGGTCCTCGGGGCACCCAGGACCCACAGGAAGCCCTTGGCCGCCTCCTGGAGCTGTTGCTGGCCGACCCTCATTCCTGGGTTGACCCCCCTGCCTGGAGTTTTAGGACCGCCCCATGCGGTCATGGCCTTGTCCTGTCCTGTCTCTCCAGGCAGAACTGGAGGGAGGGCCCCGGTCTTCCCTGACTCTCGTACACCCCACCCCGCTGCCCACCCCCGTCCGCTGTGGGGACAGCACCGGGGGGGAAAGGCTTCCTTCTAGAATCTGAAGAACAATCTGAACAGTCTCAGATGTCAAGTATGATTGACATCACTTGCTGGAGTCCCAAGTCCTGGTTGGAGATCACGTCCTAATAGAGGAAGCTGGGAACGCGGTCGTATGAACAGAGTCAACGTCTCCAGGCCCTGCGTGTCCCTGAAAGCTGCGGGCGGCAGTTTGAGGGTTTCTTCTGAGCCGTTTTCCCTCCCTCCACCCCCCCAGTCGCGCCACACCGATCGCCCAGAAACACACACCCGTGACGCAGCTCGCAAGGGCTCGCGCAGTGGGATGTCGCCACTGGCGACCGTGCGGCCTAGAAACGCCGGAAATATTTCATAAAAATGACTGAGTTATAAGTCAGGCCCGCGCATGGCAGGTTGTGACGGAAACCGCAGATCTGCTTTGGAAAAAAAAAAAAGGCCAATAATTCGAAACCCAAGAGATTGGGATTCCGAAATCAAAGGGAGGAGGCGGTGGGGGGGGGGGGGGGCGGATGAAGAAAGTGAAATTCTTGAAATTCACTCAATTTCTCGGGGGTTCTTCCTTCCCTGAGCCACGAGAAGCAGGGCCACGGCAGACCACCGGGCAGCACGAGGCAGGAAGCAGCACCTCCAGGAAGTAACTCTCCTCTGTTCTGGATCCAAAGACATGACTCTTCTACGATGGAATGTATCCGGCAGGTTGTATCAGGAAGAGGGAGGCCCAATCTATCAGAGATCTGGCCTCTAACTGATGAAAACGGTGGTGGGACAAGTGGGCTCAGGCAGTGGGGAGGGGGCCCCAGGGCTCCAAGAACTCTGTTTCCGTGGGAATGGTGCCTGTGGCCCGAGCGTGGAGCCCATGCCACGGACACAGGGTCTGGGACCTCATTTGGAGCGCAGTCCCCACTGTGTTGCCATCTTGTGATATGGATAACCGTCCCGTGGGCAGAACCCATCAGAATGAGGCTCCCTGCCCTCCCCGCCCACCCTGCCCCGCCCCCACTATGCCACATCTCTGGCCAAGCTGGTCCAGGCCGGGCAGAGACGGGGTGATGCTGAACACCCGCCAGGAACCCACCATTTTCCAGGCCCTGTCGGGTGCCTTGCGCACTTTACCTCATTAAATGCACCGCCCCCCAAACTTACGGTAAATGGGAAATCTGGTTGTTTCTCCCGAATGCGTGGTTCCTGATGCTCTGCACACGGCAGGCCCGGTTGTGGTCAGGGTCCCTTCCCGGCGGGGAGGAGGTTGCTATGGTTACCGGTAAGTGGAAGGAATCCGATCCCCATGTTTGCCAAAATTCACAAAGGGGCAGACCTGTCAGTCAGGCCCTTTTTTGAAGGGCACTCTCAGCTCCATGAGCGTGAGACCTGTCCCCGGCCTTGCCCGATGTCACCTCTGTCACCAGGTTCTGGTGGGAGCCAGATGTGGGCAGAGCCAGATGTGGGCGTATTCTGCCCCAGCACCCTCCCCTTTTATCTGCATCAGTCGAGACGGGGCTGCACCAAGAGACATCGTGGACCCCCCGGGGCCTCCCGGGGCTGGAAGGTTAAGGGTGACGATGATGGATGGCCTTGTGAACTGAAGAGCTAGGATTTAGAGAGCAATCTAGGAGCCAGAGGGACAGAACCCCTGGATGGTGTGGCCCCTGAACACTCCCCGAGGCTGAGGGTGAGCTGAAGAGTTTGGCCCCCACACTTGACTTTTCTGGGGGCGCCTGGGTGGCTCAGCGGGTTAAGCGTCCGACTCTTGGTTTCGGCTCAGGTCATGATCTCACGGTTCGTGAGTTCGAGCCCCAAGCTGGGCTCTACGCTAACAGCATGGGGCCTGCTTGGGATTCTCTCCGCCCCTCCCTCCCTCTCTCTCTCTCTCTCTCTCTCTCTGCCCCTCCCCCACTCGTGTGCGCACACGCGCTCTCTCTCGCCAACTAAATAAACTTTAAAACACAAAGAAAACCTGAGTCTCTCCATCTAATTGCACACAGCGCCTGCCACCCGGGTCTCCGTGAAGAAAGAACACGCCGCGTTTCCTTCATGTGGTACTGAGCTCACCTACATGAAAGGCAGTGACCCCACTTGCTAGGCCAAACCCTGAGGGAAAATAATTATTTTCCAGCAGACATTTCTTAAATGATTCTTCAAAGATGCACCCCCCATCCCCCCTCTGCCGAGAGGAGTACCCCTCCCCCCACTTAGGGGCAGAGAAGCCCACGGGCCTAGAACAATCTACCCTTAATGAACGCCGCCTGGCAGCCGGGCCAGGAGGAGGCCTCGGAGGGTCCGCTGCTCGTCGCTCTCTCTCCTCGCTCCCTCTTGCTGCTGCCCCACCGGCCTCTCCTCTGCAAGAAGCTTCTGCTGGGAACCCCGGCTGTGTTCCCGTGGCTCTCAGTCAGCTCCGTCCCCCTGGCCCCTCCGTCCCCTCTGTCCCCTCCGTCCCCTCCGTCCCCTCCGTCCCCTCCGTCTCCACAAGGGCCGACCCGTTAGCCTCACCGCCTTCAGGTCGAGGCCCTGCCACTCACCAGCCCGCTCCCTGTCCCCACCGGGACCTGCCTCCTCACGACAGTGGCCGTCACAGGTTCGCATGGGCTCGGTCAAGCCACGTCCCTGCAGTGCCACCGGGAGCTCAGGCTGACCGGCCTCGGCCCCTCCCGTCGCTCCTCCCTCCACCTCCAGACTTTCTTTATCTTCCATCGCAGAGCCTGGTTCTCCCGAATCCGATCCCTTCTGACCACTTGCGGCGTGTCCCCAAGACGTGGCATTTTCCAGTTTCTTTCTTTCTTTTTTTGATACCTTAAATTTTATTTATTTTTAAATTTTTATTTATTTATTTTGAGGCCCAGAGACGGTGCAAGGGGGGAGGGGCAGAGAGAGAGAGAGAGAGAGAGAGAGAGAATCCCAAGCAGGCTCCGCACGGTCAGCCTGGAGCCCGATGCAGGGCTTGAACTCACAAACTGGGAGACCACGACCTGAGCCGAAACCAGGAGTGCGAGGCTTAACCAACCGTGCCACCAGGAGGCCCCAGTCGGTTTATTTCAAGTGTGGGAGTAAAGTCTTTGCCGTCGCCGTGGACTTGTGGCTCCACAGTCGGCCGTGCGCAGAGAGCCCTGCTGGCGGGGGCGGGGGGGGGGGTGTTCCGGATTCCCCGCTCCAGAGAAACGAGGGAGGAGGCTAAGTGGCCACGTACGCTGACCTCCGAGCCTGGAAGTTCCAGAAGCACGGAGACCTGTGGGACCGCCAGGGAGGCCCTCAGGCCCCGGAGAGGGTTTGCTTTCTCACGTGAAGTCACCGACAGACAGCACAGTTCTTGCCCCCGGAGGGAAGAAGAACCCGGCTGCCACGGAGTCCGATCCTTGGAGTTTGGAACACAGCCCGTCTCAGACCCAGACCTCACTTTCCCCGTTGGTGACGAATTAAAAAAAAAATTTGTTTTCGTGTTTTGTTTTATTTATTTTTGAAGGAGACAGAAAGAGCGTGAGCAGGGGAGGGGCAGAGAGAGAGGGAGACACAGAATCCGAAACAGGCTCCGGGCTCTGAGCCATCAGCACAGAGCCCGATGCGGGGCTCGAACTCACAGGCTGTGAGATCATGACCTGAGCCGAAGTCGGACGCTCAACCGACTGAGCCGCCCAGGCGCGCCCCCATTGGTGATGAATTACGAGTGGTGTTCTCTGCCATCCCCCTTAGTCTTTTTAGCCTCATCTTCCGATCTGAAACTTTAGTAGTTTATTAACATCTGCTCCCAAGTCTAGTAGCTCCCACACATTTGTTGGTGCCCCGAAATGTTGCCCAGCGTCTGTGAAGCACGAGGCTGCGTCCGGCAGCTTCCCCACACCCACTCAACAAGGCCGGACCAAGAACTCGCTGCGCGTGCTGAATCCCACGCCCGGCGCATAGCGAGGGCCCGGCGAATCCCAGCGTGCTGGGTCATTTCATGTGTCAGCTTGACTGACTGGGCCCCTGGGTGCCCGGACATCGGGTCAAACGTTCTCCCGGGTGTTTCTGTGAGGGTGCCTCTGAATGCGATGAACGTTTTAGTAGACTGAGGAAAGATGGGCCGCCTCGGTGGGGGTGGGCCTCACCCAAACAGTCGAAGGCCCGAAGGCAGAGCAAGAGGGAGCTCCTCCGGCCTGCCCAGCACGCTGGGCCTCTCCGGCCTTCAGATTGAGACCGAATCTTCTGGAGTCTCCAGGCTGCTGGCTTCCTGGCCGGAGCTACGGCATCTTCGGGTTCTGAGTCGGGCCTCTGGACTCGGACGGGCACCACGTCGGCTCTCCGGGGTCTCCAGCTGGCTGACGGCGGATCTGGGGAACCCGTCAGCCTCCACCAGGTGAGCCAACCCCTCGCAGTGAATCGCTTTACGTGTCTACAGTCTGAGGGTCCTCCCCGGACAACCTAGTGCAATCAGGTTATCCGAGCGGGGACTAGATCTCCATTCCTTGCAGCCGGCGGCGTGTCAGGCGCTGTGAGTGCGTTCGCTCCAAATCGCTGAAGTGCCCGCTCTGCGCCCAAGAGAAAGAACCACGCGGTTCGAGCCACGGCGGGGACGAGAAGGTCGCAGGTGCCGGACTCGCTGTCGGTCGGGAGCTACTCGGTTCTTTATTACGGCAGAAACCAGCAAGGGTAAATTTACTTATTATCGTGAGCTACGCGGCCACACCTTTTCTTCTGTGTGCTTCAAACAAACCCGTTGTCACGGTAACTCTCTGAACACAAGATGCGACCTGCCTTAAAGAGCCTGAGAGCTAATTACAATAGTGCTTTATGTGTAGTTACACCTTTCTTCTGAGGAGTTTAATGGACCCCACTCATTAAGCTTCACAAACATCCTCTGAAGTCTGCAGGGGACAGATACTATTAGACCCATTTTACAGGCAGAGACACCAAGGCACAGACGGGTTAAGCGACTTGGCCACGGACTGGCAGCTTAGCCGCGAGCAAGTCCGGGCCCGACCCAGGCCTCGTCTTGTTGCCTTCTGTTGTCTCTGCTCACCGGGCTCCCTTCTGGGTTCCGAGAGCCCTTCTTCCCGAAGGGCTCGGCTTCCCACAGCGTGTCCTGCCACCGTCCAAGTGCAGAGGGGGTGCTGCAGGGGTGAGGGAGGGAGCGGAGCAGGGGAGAGAGGAAACCACTGCTCCATTGGCCTCGTGTGGCACAGTCAGCGACGGGCCTTGGGGGCCGCGCACTCGGCCTGATGTTGGCAGGGGGGAGGCGCGGCCGCGGGGCCACAAGCCGACTCCCAGGCGCACCTGCCTCGGTCGGGAGAAGTCTGCCCCTCAGTGCCGGCCACGCAGGCCAAACGCAGCCTCGGGGGCTTCTGCTCCGACTCAGGGGCCCTCCGAGCAGGGCCCAGATCAGCAGCGGCTGCCATGGTGGGAACCCCTGGAATCTGGGGGCTCCTCCAGTATCTGTGCCTGGAATGCTCCCCCCCCCCAGATGTCCTTTCAGACCTCCCCCCCCGCCAGGGGCGCCTGGGTGGCTCTGTTGCTTAAGCGTCTGACTCTTGATTGCGGCTCAGGTCGTGATCGACGGTTCGAGCCCCCCCGTGGGGCTCTGTGCTGACAGCACGGAGCCCGCTTGGGATTCTCTCTCTCTCCCTCTCGCTCTCTCTGCCCCTCCCCTGCCCGCTAGCTCCCTCTCAAAATAAATAAATAGACTTAAAAAAAAAAGCGCCTTTCCCCAGGCTCATTTCTTCCCCACGCCTGTCCCCACGTGGCCTGGTTGACCCGGCGTTGGCTCCCCCGGCCCCCATCCCGCGCCTCGGCTCCAGTGAGCTCGGCAGGGATCCCGGTCTCCCCGTGACCCACCACGCAGGCCCCAGGGGCGCAGCGCCCTCTGCTTGGTCCCCGGCAAGGGCGATCGCTCAGTATCCACACGGGCCTCGAGTTTTGACTCGGGGTGTGAGCGGAACGATGAGGACGAGGAGCGTGTTTGGCGGGGGTGGAGCACGGGGTCCACGAGTCTTGTTTGGGACACGCCGAGCCTGACACGTCCCCACACGGGCGACAGGTGCAGCTGATTGGTGGGTGGCTCCGGGACACCCAGGAGAGGTGACGCAGCGATCCAGAGGTGGTGACCGCTGAGAAGGGGAATGAAAGGTTCGCCGAAGAAGTCCCCGACTGTATCAGCATTGTGTGGGCGGTGAGGGGAAGGGGCTGGCAGTGAGACCAAGGAGGACGAGGGCCTGGACGGTGTCTGACAGGACAGGGGAGTCAAGCGGGGTCAGAGAAGTCTGGCCTCAGATCTGGCAAAATCTGCAGATGAGCTTCCGGCCTAAGAGCTATTGGAGGACGGAAGGAGGGGCTGCGGGCAGATGGACGCAGGCCTGGGGCCACGAGGAGGAGGGAGGAGGCAGTCAACTAGCCTGTAGATCGGCTGTGTAGACCCGCTGTGTAGAACCATGGGCGGCAGAACCAGCAGGGGTAGGAGGGAGAGAGAGGAGGGTCGGATGGGGAGGAAGGTTTCAACTCCCTAATTTTGAACCCACAACTGGAGCATCTGAATTGGGAACTGGGTGTGTCATCGGGAGGACAGCGAGTTCCAGGGATGTGATATGGGAAACCCACGCAGGCAGGTGTTGCTGCTAAACTTAAAGATTCTTTCAAATCCTCGGAGTCTGGGACTCATGACTCTGTCCTGGTCCGAAAGAAACCCAAGGCCACTAGAAAAGTAGTTGGCCTCTCTCCCACCCAGCAGGAAAGCATTTGGCCCTACGGCCTTGAAGTTCTCCTCTGGAACCTGCCACAATCACTCGCCCCCCCACATCAGGAGAGCAGGGCGGCACACAGATTTTCTAATAAATTTTTCACCCACTATGTGCTCGTTCACGATGAAGGACAAATGTTTGGAGTAGGGGACGGCACCCTAATTCCCCATATAGTTCATTCAAGTAGAACTATTAGACCGTTTGTATTGCACTCATTAATTTAGGTAAATTTACATCGGGATAAAAACTGATTTTCAAGAAGGAAAATTACTAGGACTGGAATTTTCCATGCATATTCAAGGAGACATGTAGTATCCTAAACCAAGTTATTATATATGCCTAAATATAAGGAAGTTCCGGATATAAGACAATTCCATAATTTCCCAAGGAGAAGAAAGAAAAATTATACCAACTTGGATACGTAAACTTTTTAGGAATATTGATAAAATCATCAAGTATCTACATATATGTGTGTATGCACACACACTCACACACACACACACACACACACACACACACAGTTTTCTAATGCTTTGTCCTTCTCTTTCAAAGTATGAAATAGAATTCAGTCATCCCAAGACCCAACACATCCATTTACTTTGGACTTTGCTTGGACTAAAATACACTTTTGGTATTCTCAAATGCAAAGAAGAGACGAGTTTTCTATTGAATATGTAATGTGGAAACTAATCTTTGTCACAAAGAGTTAAATGGTTATGTGATGAGGGTCACCATCTATATTTGCTCAAAAACTGGAGAGTTTTGTTTCAACTTCACGATTACACAGGTAAAGTGAAGGCTGAAAATCATTTCAAAACCAAAATTGATCAAATAAAAACCCAGCTTTTTAATGCATTGAAAATTTACCTAAGAACTAGAAAATCTTTCACGTTTCTTTATAAAGCCACGAAAGCTTTCTTCTATAAAATCTGTTTTGCATTTATTTCTTTAAATGTTTTTACTTATTTATCTTGAGAAAGAGAAACAGAGAGTGCACGCAGGGGAGGGGCAGAGAGAGGGAGAGAGAGAATCCTAAGCCGATGCGGGGCTTGAACTCACGAGCCAAACCGTGAGATCATGACCTGAGCCGAGGTCAAGAGCTGGATTCATAACTGACTGAGCCACCCAGGCACCCTGAAATATGTTTTGCATTTAAATGATGCTGACAGAACTTTTAAGAAGAATTAAATATTCATCTTGTACATTTAGTAAAAAAAAAAAAAAAAATTCTTCCAGAAGCTCAGGCAAAATGTCTCACCACACAATGTATCACAATTACAAGTTGTGGCAACAAGGACACCTCTGGGGGATGAATTTCAGTGGGCTTTGCACCAGGTTTCTGGAATGCAACAATACAATCCACCTGTTCGGGTAGGCAGTGATTTTCAACTTGGGGCTGGGTCTACCATAGTGGGTCGAGAAGTCAATTTAATGGGTGTGAACTTATTACGTGGATGGGTGGGGGGTGAGGGAAACGAAGGAAACTGGAATAGGATAGAAAGAACAATCGCAGGGAGCTTAATAGGTTACAGTTTGTATCACTTTTAAAAAAAATTTTTTTTAACGTTTATTTATTTTTGGGACAGAGAGACAGAGCATGAACGGGGGAGGGGCAGAGAGAGAGGGAGACACAGAATCGGAAACAGGCTCCAGGCTCTGAGCCATCAGCCCAGAGCCTGACGCGGGGCTCGAACTCATGAACCGTAAGATCATGACCTGAGCCGAGGTCGGACGCTTAACCGACCAAGCCACCCAGGCGCCCCAGTTTGTATCACTTTGGTATGCACGTGTTCTGGGTCACAATGTCAAATGTGTTTCTTACTGTGGGGCAAAGTAAGAAACATTTGGAAACCAGTGGAGGTAGAATTTAGGAAACCCAGAGAGGCAATAAAACCAGGGGAAAAGAAAAAGCAGAGCCCATGCTTCTCAACTCGATGTCTTGGGTTTTATTCCTTTGAAGAAGCAATCGGTTGTTCTCCAAAACTGATGGCGGGGTAGAGAGGTAGGAAGGAGAAAAAGGATCAGGACGGACAGTTAACTGGGGACTAAGAGATTCAACCAGAGCAAAGGCTCTGAATCAAGAGTGAGCTTGGTGTGCAAAGCACAGAAGTTCAGGACGAGGGGAGTTGAGGGGAGGAAGCTCACTCTGGCCCGTAGCTTTGCTTCTTAATTCAGGGAGGAAACAGAAGCAATTCAAGGGAGTGCCCACCAGCTTCCCTCTCCCTATCTGCCTATCCGTCACCTACCTACCTGAACTTGCCTGTGTGTTTCGCCTTCTCTCTCGTTACAATCTGCCTGCGTGTCTATGCAAGGTCACTGCGTCTATCTATGCACTACACCCCATTCCCTCCTTTGCTACTGTGCCGGTTCTAAACTACGTCTACGCATTCCTTCTAGGGTGGCCCAATCTAGCAAATAAAGATATAGGTCATCCATTAAACTTGAAGTTTGGATAAATCACAAGTTTTTCACGTAAGGATGGCCCATCCGATATGCGGAACATACTCTGAAAAATTACTTGCTTATCTGAAATTCACATCTCACCAAGTGTCCTGTATTTTATCTGGCAGCCTTACCGATGCTCCTTACGCTCAGAAGACGGCACCTAATTGAGTTGAGCGGGGAGGGGGGGGGTGTACTTCGCGACTCTTAACAAACGGAAGAAAGCGGAAGACCTCTGACGCATGACCTCTGGCACCAGGTGATGCTCGAAAGCATCGTGCCCTCCATCTTGGTCTCTCTCACGCTTGATCTATTGCTCCGGGGAGTTAGCTACCAAGTCCTGAGGACAGCCCCATGGAGAGGTCCAGGTGGCGGGGAACTGGGACCTCCTCCTGCAACTGTGTGTCTGGGTGTGGAAGGGATGTGCCCTCCAGCCCAGGTCACGCCTGCAGACGACGGCAGCCTCGGCTGACGCCTTGACCGCACCCTCAGGAGAGGCCCTGCATCGGCACCACCCGGCCAGGCTGCTTTTGAATTCCCGACCCACCCAAACCGTTAGGTGACTCTGTTCTTTTAAGCCGCTAAGCTTTGAGGTAACTTGTTACACAGCAGTAGGTAACTACTACACTTACTGATGCTGTCACTCTGGAGACGGCCCTCTCCGCCATCATCACTTTTTCCTTCCCCTGGAGGATTCCCAGCAACACGCAGACGTGCTGGGATTTCTCTCGTTTTAAAGAAAACCGTCTCTTGACCGCACACGTCCTATTTTCTGTTCCCGTATGTCCCCAAACTCCAAGTGTTGCCCACCATCCCTCCTTCTGACTCCCTTTTGCCGACTCCCTCCTGAACCACTCCAGTGAGGCCTTTCTGCCCTGAGACGGCTCTTGCCAAGGGACGATCGCCCCTGTGGTATTGAATTCAAAGTTCCATCTAACTCAACTATTCATTGAATACAAATGTATTAAATAGCGACTATGTGCCAAGCATCGTACTACATGCTGGATATACAGCAGTGAACAAAACAGACCAAAAAAAAAAAAAAATCCCTGTCCTTCTTCAGGGTACATTCTGGTGCGGGATGGGGGTGGGGGACAAACAATAAACAAACAAAAAAAGCAGCGCAAATATTTATGGATAACATAGTATCTGGAATCAAAATCTTTCAAAGTAATGGGGCCAGCGGATAGGAGTTCACGGTGAAATGACATCACATCGTTGTTAATTACTGAAGCTGGGTGATGGGTACGTATGGGGAGCACATTAAGCTGTCTTCTGCTTCGGTACATGTTTGAGAATTTCCATAATAAAGTCTCTTACACCTTTTGGGTATCCACTGTGGTGTGCGGGGGGCAAGGGCGTGACCATTTAACATCGGCTGGTTGCTCCCTGAGTGTGACAGACACGCCAATGGCCGGCCGAGGAAAAGCACTCCAAGCACAGGAAATGCACCGGCAAAGAGAACGCATCTGGGCTTAAGGGAATGCCCGGAGTGTTCTAGAAGCAGCAAGGTCAGTGCCACGGTGCCCCTGCCTGTGCACTCACAGGTCAGGTCTGTGCTGCTCATGGCGGCCGGAGGACACATGGTGTGGGTCTTGCACGAGAGATGAAAACCCACACAACTGTCTGAGGAACTCTGTAATAATTATAGTTGGAGGCCTACCAGTACACTCCATAAACAGTGTGGAAAAGAATGTCATTAAGGGTAGCCCAATTATGTTAAAAAAAATATCTGCTTCTGCTCTTAGGACAGATGGTGAGTCCCACGGATAGAGCTAAAACAATAGCCTAACTAGAGAACCGAATTCTCTCAAATCTCAGAAAAAGAGAGATAATCTCAGAAAAAAAAAGAGATAATCTCAGAGAAAAGAGATACAGAAAAAGAAGAAAAAGCAGCATTGCCATTTACAGTGCTTTGCTACACGCACGGGTGTCCCAGAAAGTTACCTACGTACGTCTCTTGAAAAAATAAGTTGGGTTACACTTATCACAGATGTGATTTCTTAAAAGGTTCTTTCCATAGAGTTTCAGGCATAACCATCAATAGGGGAAAAGTCAGATTATGGATCAACCATACAGTAAAACAGTCTGAAGTTTATAAAAAGCAATGAAGTACATCTCTCTGCATAGGTCCTCACTTGAGAAAAGTAGTTCTAAAAATCAAGCTGAGGAACAGCATAAATAGTATGATCCCATTTGATTACCAAAACAAATGTGTATATAGCAGCTTGTAAGACGGAAGAATATTTGAAAAAATGTGTCTTAGAGCATCAGGAGTGATCTCGGGGGACCAGATGGGACTAACGTGTTATAATGGGTACAGGTGACTTTGATACAATTCTTTTCTAATAAGATTTTGTAATTGGGGTATAACATGCATACAGAAAGCTGTACCAGTCGTGAGGGTAGTAGCTTACCACCCAGGTTAAGGGGCAGAACCAACCAGAGCCCAGATGCCCCATCGTGCCCACTGTGTGCCCATCAATTTCCCCTTTCACTTTCTTTCAAATAGTTGTTTAAAAACATGTTTAGGGGGAACCTGGGTGACTCAGTTGAGCATCTGACTCTTGATTTCGGCTCAGGTCATGAGCCCACGGTTTGCGGGATTGAGCCCTGCGTTGGGCTCTGTGCTGACAGTGTGGAGCCCGCTTGGGATTCTCTCTCACCCTCTCTCTGCCCCTCCCCTGTTCACTCTCTCAAAATACACAAATAAGCTTAAAAAAAAAAAAAAAAAAAAACAGGGGCGCCTGGGTGGCTCAGTCGGTTAAGCGTCCAACTTCGGCTCAGGTCACGATCTCATGGTTCATGGGTTCGAGCCCCACATCAGGCTCTGTGCCTGGAACCTGCCTCGCAGGATTCTGTGTCTCTCTCTCTCTCTGCCCTGTACCCGGTTGTGCTCTTTCTCTCTCTCTCAAAATGTAAGTAAACATTAAAAAGAATGTAAAAACCCCACATTTAGGCATCAGGTCAGGGATATTAGAGACTGAGGGGCATCTGGAGCAGGACGAGGGGAGAAATCACCGCTCAGTAGCCCCTGGGACGGTCCTGGTGTGGAAACCAAGCCCCCATCTTTAGGCTGTGCCCGGCTCCCTAACGCCCTGCATGTACTTCTCTGGTGGAGACCCACAACGTAGGGCTGGAAAGTAATCCATCACAAACCAAACAATTACCAAGTGTGAAACTTGCATTCCGAAGAAGGGAGAAGATTGTGGCAGGTACTCGAAGAATCTCAACCCGGAAGAGAGGGGGCTGTTCTAAGGCCCCGACAGGGGGGCCCCGGGGCCTGGAGGGGGCATCTGTACATCGACCTGCTGAGTAAGTTTTCCCTGAACACCCATCACAGATCCCTCTGCCCTTTCGGGGATCCCCCAGGACAAGAGCTGAGCGAGGGGCAGCCCTGCCCTGGAAAAACCTCGGTATTAAGAACTCGGCTGAGTCCACAGGGACGTGTGCAGAGGTGAGGGAAGGGCGGCACTCGCGAACCTCGCCCCATGCTCGTGCTCACCTAACGCAAGTACCTTAGTTAATTCCCACAAACGTGAAGCACCAACCTCATTTTACAGGAGGGAGTGAGACTCAAAGAGGTTAAATAAACAGTCAAAGGCTACCGAGTGGGTGGGCAGCAGGGCCGGGATTGAACCCTCGGTCGGGCCAGCTCTGTGGCCAGCACCCCAGCTCCTCGCCCCGGGGAGGCCCCGACCCCCCATCTTAGAAGAGCCCCCGTGGCACACTGGCTCCCCACCCCCAGGGAGTGTCCCCCAAGAAGGGAAAGAGAGGCCTGGGAAGGCCAGGTATAGGTGTGAAAGCACCCGGCCCCAGGAAATAGGTCTGCTCAACCCCCCGGGGGGAAAACCCGCAGCCAGCAGTGTCCTCGCCTCACTTCTGGAGTCCTCTCTGAGGAAGCGGTCAACGTGGGAAACAGAGAAAAGGAAGTGCAGAAAAGCTGAGGCCCCTTCCTTCGGGAGGAGGTGGTTCATAAAAGGGGTTCAGGGGATAAAAAGCTGGAAAAGGAGAGCAGTGGCTCCAGGGATGGAAACAGGTGAAGCCTCTGGTCCCAGAGCACGAGCTGGGCTGGGTGCAATAAATAAGACTCTTGTCTGGCGAAGAGTCTGTCCCCACACATAAACCACACGGACACGCACCACAGACACATTCACCACAGATACACATACACACAACACGGACTCACACACCACAGACAAGACACCTTTTTTTCTGGAAGCAGACCACACCTCTCGGGCCTCAGAAGTGGGCACCTGTCCGCACAGAAGCAACAGAGATGTGATGGGGACGGGGGATGGGCCAGGAACGTGAGCTGGGGAGACCCGGCGGGATGAGGAACCGTGGGCAACAGGAGGACGAAAAGGAAGGCGGGGAGAGTGGGCTGAGTCCGGGGCCCCGAGGCCAGCTAACACTCCGCAGCCTGCTGCCGTCAGCACGTCCCACCTTCCCTTCGCGCTTACGGCATTTTCAGAAAGATTCTGTCATTTGCGGGCCAAAGAGCCCCCGTTCCGGCTGTGCATAAAGAAACACGCTTCCAAAATCCCACGAATACCTGAAAAACTAGGGAAACCAAATTTAATTTTCAAATTAATTCAAAGAACGGATCTGTCTCAAACGAGCCATTAAATGAAAGTATTTATTTTTACAAATGTTTTCTCCAGCCAGTGTATCTCAAATTGCACTTAAGAAACAAACGAAAAAATCTGTACTCTTGTGAAAAGTGAAAAGAATAACCAGTAGCTTCCGTTTCCTGTTTTAGGTTGTTATTACCGCTAAATCATACCCTCTTGGTACACGAACGTTTTTTTAAAAGTCCCAGACTAACACGCGTACAAGCCACAAGCGTCCGAACGTCTGACCGCGAAGCCGGCCGGCACCCGGGCACCGGGTGGGACGGGGCGGGTTGCCAGTGAGTGGCAGCAGGTGCCGCAGGGAGGAAAGTCCCGGGACCACGAAGAGCCTGCAGTTTCAGCCCATAGTGACTTCCCACCTCGCGGCACACGCTTCACAACGTGGAAGAACCACCACCTGCTCCACCTGATTAAAACCCGGGGAGGACCGACTGCGGCAACGACGACTTACAGAGGGCAGCCTGGGGGCGACCCACTGGCCGGCGGGGGCGGCTGCGGAGTCTGACGCGGAAGCAGGGGGACAGGCCGCCATTCACCCTGCAGAGGCGCCAAGGGATCACGGGCACCTCCGGAGCGCGCACCCCCGTCTGCGACGCACCCCGAGGGCGAGCGGTCCGGGCGCTCCCTCCGCACCACACGTAGGGTCATTCCCAGATTCAGTGAAATGGCCGTCCCCGTCTGTGTCTTGACTTCAGGTGACCGGCTGAGCGACGCAGTGTCTTCCTTTCCTGTCGGTGCAGTTTCTCAGCCTCCTGCTGCTTCTTCTGCTGTTCAGACTGAAGGAGGAAGAGAAGTGAGAGAGAAGGAAGGAAAACGCCAATACCCCCTTTACAGAAAGGGGACCGGCAGACCACCAACGGCCACAGCCCCGCTGCGGGGCTCTGGAAAGACTGCCCCCGGGACCCCGGGGCACGTGGTCTGGCCCCTGGACTCTGCCCCCACAATGCTACCCTATTCATCAGCCAAAAACACGTATTTACGTGGCCCCAAACCCAAAACAAAACCATACTTACAGGTACTAACGGTGTATTTCAACCCACCCACGATTAAGTATCATCCGCCAGAACCGGTTCCAAAGATTTTCCGGCTGTTTCCGAAGAGTCAAACTCCCCTCGGAAGCCAGAGATTTGCTACCGTTAGCCACCGACAAAGGCTGGGCGGACAAGTGGCCTGCGAGCTCCTGGCGGGGCGAGTGCGCAGGTAGGCCCGCGGGCCGAGCAGGCCGACCGCGCCGAAGGCGCCCCGGCCCCCGGGGAGGCCCGCTGCTTTCAGCGGCGCTTCCTCGACGCAGAATCCACAGTGGAGGGAAGAGCCGTGTGGTTTCCAAATCACATCTGACGGGCCCGACAGTACCAACTCTTGAATGCAAAGCTCAGAAAATATTCTCAGCTGGTGGGACGGCACAAAAGGGAAACTGAGAAAGCGCTGCCGGGACCTAATTTTTCCGAGTTGAAAAGCGCCGCCTTACAGACACCTACGAGGCTTGCCTGACGGTGGCCCGTGTTGCTCTCCGCCCCGAAAATACTCCTCTGTGTTCTGCTCCTCAGGGGAAGTCTCTGTCCTCACCCCCAGCTGGTACGACTCAGTACTTTCCGACCAGAGCTGAGAGGTGAGCGAGTGGTGGGGAAGCAGAGACGACCCGAAGCGTCGAGTCCCCTGCTCTAGGAAGCTCCGAGACGGGGGCTCCGAATGAGTCCCTGAGTTCTCTTTCTGATTACCACTGTTTCCTCAGAGCCCACTCCAAATCAATCCTGCCGCACGTTCCTGTCCCGTGTGTCCCAAGCTCCTCCGCGCCCACCGTGCCTCTGCTCCGGGCCCCTTCGGCCCACTACTCCTCGGAAAACAGCCACACTCAGTTTCTGGAAATACAAACGGTCAGTTTTCTGCTAAAACCTGTCAACGGCTTTCCACGGTTCCACTTAGGTCCGAGGAGAAACCCACGGCCCACTCACAAGGCCCCGCAGGACCAGGCCCCCTGTGCTTCCGGCTAGATCCGACGCCACTCCTCCCGGGATCCCGTTTTACACACGCGGGCCCTCGTCCGCACCCTCGAGCGTGCCCGACTGCCTCCCTCCTCAGGCAAGGACTCTGCCTCGGTGGTGCCCTGAGCCCGGAGCCCCGCCTGGCCCCTCGGGGCTCTCACCCTGCACATCGCTCGCCCTCCCCGGCCCCCGTGCGTGGGTCAGGCCCCGGCGGATGCTCTCACCGCACTTCTGTCTTCCGCCGGGGTCCCCGCCACCACCATCATGATGGAACTGGGGGCGTGCTTCTTTCGACAGACTGAGAACCGGAGAGGCGAGGACCACATCTGTCTTGTTCTGTGTATCCCGGGCACGCACCCCAGAGCGGATATCTGAGACGCACTTGTTAACGGTAAGCTCAGAAAACCCGAGGGAACCCGCCTACCGGCACACCAGGTAACAGAATCAGGACCCTTGTAGAGGCAGTCAACACTGGGCATCTAATATTTTGTTTCTTCATGTTAAAAAGAATCCCCGAAAGCGTCTCATCCAAACAATTTCGGGAAATGATGAACCAAGTAAACGTAAACAGGGTGCGCTGGAGCGTTTCTGCAGCTTCAACACGGACGTCCGTCCCAGGCGTTTCCCTACGGGTCTGGCGGAAGAGCAACCTTCCGGGAGCACCTCCCTCGCCAGCTGCACACTGCGCGGGGCCCTGCCAGGCCTTCCCCACCAAGGCAGGAGCCTCCTGAGGAGTCTGTAAGCAGCCACGACTGCCCCACAGACGGAGCCCCATCCAGAAAGGGACCCGCACCAGCCTCTCTCTGAAAGGCCGTCCTGGAAGACGTCCACACCACGTGAGCGGCCCCTTATCATCTATGGGCCAAGTAGCTCATCTCCACGTTTTCCTTTCCTTCTCCATCTCGGTCCTGCCCCGGCTGCTCTCCCACGGTCACCAGCAGGCCGGCCCAACGAAAGGGGGGACACGGGCGCAGGCGAGACCACACGGAGCAGCCTCGCCAAGGATCTGATGAGGGAGGAACTACGGCACAGGAAATTCGAAAACTGGATTTGGGACCTAATCGTACTTTTGCCACTACACAGTTTTAAACAATATGAAAGCATGAACTTTCCCCTTCCATTCTATTCACACATTAGAAAGTATACATGAGGGGCGCCGGGCTGGCTCAGTTGGTAGAGCACGTGACTCTTGATCGTGGGGTCGTGAGGTCGAGCCCCACATTGTGGGCAGAGTTTACTTAAAAAAAAAATGGGGCGCCTGGGTGGCTCAGTCGGTTGAGCGTTCGACTTGGGCTCAGGTCATGATCTCAATGGTTTGTGGGTTCGAGCCCCGCATCGGGTTCTGTGCGGACAGCTCGGAGCCCGGAGCCTGCTTCGGATTCTGTGTCTCCCTCCCTCTGCCCCTTCCCCGTTCATGCTGTCTCTCAAAAATGAATAAACGTTAAAAAAAAAAAAATTTTTTTAAGTATATATATAAATCTTGGGAAAACTTGAGATTTTACCTAAATATATCACACACCTAGTAGAGAAAGAGATTTCTATTAAAAACTACACAGATCCCTAATTATTCCTAAGTAAAAATGAGATTTAAGAAGTTAAAATTTGGTTACTCAAATGATACAACTGGCATAAATCAAATATTAACTGATGCATCCCCCAAAAGAGTTTCACAGCCTCTGCTTGACTCAACCATGGGGCCATTTTAGGTATTTCTTAGTGCTTTTGTTTTTAGCCAAAAAAAAAAAAAAAAAAAAAACACAATAGTAATAACAATCATAGTCATAATTTTAGAGCCATCCTATTTTCATTTTCACACGAACTGTGTAAGCCCCAGTCAGGACTTTCCCTTTACAGGGAAACCAGGGACCAGGGACCAGAGACCAGAATGAGCCCAGTGACCCAGACACCACACCTGCCGCCCTGTCCCCCCGGGGACCCCGGGACCCGCCTGCCTCTGCCTCGGCCAAGCTGTGTGCCTGCCCCGAACCCAGGAACCCAGGAGGGGCTGTGGCTGCGGGAGAAGTGCTAGAGCGGGAACACGGTTCCTCCGAGGGGAAAAGCCTGGGAGGGCAGTTCTGAGGTCAGACACACACACACACGTAGCTCTACTGGAAGCCTAGTTTCCTTTCTTGAATGAAAAAACGTAACACTAAAAACTTACCCTCTTTAACGTGAACGTCAACTGTTTGCTGCCAACTGTGGTGTCTGATATACTCAACGTGCCATTTTTTGCCTCAAGTTTCAAACGATCTTCAAGCGTTTTACTGTGGGAAATTTAAGAGAATGATACGTTAGTTAGCATTACGTTTTGATTTAGCATTTGAAACCAGTTTTAATGAGCACTGCTCACATGGAGAAAATCCTTTACCCTTGTGGTCAAGACAGAAAATGGCATTCATTTAACACAACCGCGGGAAGAATTAAGGGCGCTCAGCCTTTACTCACACCCAGTAGATACGCGGTAAAAACAACAGCTGCCCAAACAGCCACGAACTTAGTATTTTAAGTGGTGGTTCCAAATAGATTTTCAATGATCGCCGCTTATCTTACTAAATCACATTTCTGAAGCCAAGATCCAAGGAGCACTATTTCTGAAGCCTGTAATTTCCTGTAATGGTCAGCGGCACATATGCTTCCGAAGCATTTTGTATTTAAAGCACGCACAAGGTAGGAGAGCGTTTCACTCACCTCGTCAAGGGAGCGAACACACAGATCAAGTCTTCCAGATCAAGGCTTGGAGAAGGGCCACACGAATTCTGATTTTTCCTTCGCTCACTCTTAGCTCCCTGGACTACACTCACCACCCGTGGCAAGAACAACCCGAACCACGAACCGGTCTGACTACAGACGAGGGCAAATTCTATCCGATTCAGTCTACTCACTCACTGCTATTTCTCCAGGTGACTTTTCCTTCCAATTTCTTTTTTTTCTTTTTCTTCAACGTTTATTTATTTTTGGGACAGAGAGAGACAGAGCATGAACGGGGGAGGGGCAGAGAGAGAGGGAGACACAGAACCGGAAACAGGCTCCAGGCTCTGAGCCATCAGCCCAGAGCCTGACGCGGGGCTCGAACTCCCGGACCGCGAGATCGTGACCTGGCTGAAGTCGGACGCTTAACCGACTGCGCCATCCAGGCGCCCCATCCAATTTCTTACTTGAATTACTCTTCCCGAAGCACTTTACCCCAAATGTAAATTTTGTTTCATTTCTTGATCATATATTCCAAACTTTTCTAGAGTCTCTTTCTGTACTGCCTGCCCCTGTTACGGTTTGCTGTGCCCCGTAATTCTCTGTCATCTGCATAATTAACATCGTTGTGCCCCGGCTTTACAAGCAAGAGGTTCCATTTGTATCTTGCACATGTAACACTTCATTGCATGTTGCTGTAACGTTTTATTAGAAAATCACAACACCGGCCCTTTTTGTTAACTTGGTTCAGAGGGGGAAAAAACTGCGTTAGGCTTAAAGACAAAAACTTCCCGTAAGTTTTAATATCAGCTCTAACGCCTGGAGAAACGGCAAAGCGGCAACACCCTCAGGTGCCTGTGATGGAAACGGGTGCGGGGAGCAGAGGAAGAAAGAAGGCAAGAACGTGGTTCTCTCTTCTATTCCCTCCTCGAAAAAAGTAACCGCACTTCCCTTTCAAGTTAATACTGAACGACCTGACTGAATTGGAAGACGGCTGAACCGGGTGCAGGGTTTTCTTTTTCCTGAAATACGATCTTCATCACTAATTACTGGGCAGAACACTGCTCCGAAACGCCCCGTAAGATAAAGCGATGCTCCTTTGAAATTCTGAAGGAAACGTTTGATGTGCACACCACGAGAGATTTATCTCCAATTTACGACTGGTAGCGATGTACGAAACAGGTCTTCTTTACATAATTTGAGACGTGAAGTGGTTAGCATAAAAGTGGCACTCTTTTCTAAGCAATAATGTTATTAAGAAGCACTTTTAAAGTACTTTTCATCTTCAAAGCGCTTTACAGACGAACTAATTAATCCTTTCAACATCCCTGAGACACAAGTATGTATCCTTTATAGATGGCGAGAAGGGAGGTGAGAAGCTAACTGGTCGCCCCAGGCCACACAAGGACTCAAGTCTAAAAGCCAGGATTCCGGTTTGAGAATTTCTGGTTTCCAGGAGTGTGCCACACCAAACCCAATTTGTAAAGTTTTGTGTAGGAAATGTGTCCACTGGGTCTCCTAAATGACAAGCTTCCACACGACAAACGGAACGGAGCTAAGATCTAGTTTACTTTTTTTTTTTTAACAAGAATCCCGACGTGAAGCATACACGGACTCCAGCGTGGATGGGAGTGATGTCGGCCTAAGCACATTCCTCGGCCTGTTCGTGCCGTTTTCTGTTCTTTCCTTTCGTGGCTTCTGAATAGCTCCGGAGCCTTGGAGACAGGGTGGCACACGGAAAACACTAATTTGGGCAGAAAGTGACTTTTCAAGTAAATTGTGGGCAATTACTACTCTTTTAAGAATGACCTTATTTCCTCCATGATAGGGTCTATAAATTCTGGTTTCCTCTCAATGTACTTTCAATGTGCACTTGTAAAAACTTGTTCTGTCTGGGCTGCTTGGAAAGACAAGCGGAGTTTTAGAAAGAGCCGTGGCACAAGATCAGACACAGGCACTGAGCGTGCAGATTTCTACATTAAAGCAAGCGCCCCTGCCCTCCCTTTGAGAGTCAGTTTACGGTACGTGGCTCTAACCAGCCATCCCTAAGCCAGCGCCTTGAGAATGAATTCAGTCAGACGATTCAAGAAGCAGACACCTGAAAACCATCTACTATAACAGAAGCACAAAATGCACAGGGCCACACCGTGTGTCACCAGTAAGTAAGGTTAAGAATTTCAGGGAAAAAAAGTTCACTGTCACAAGCTGAACAGCCCCCTTCCCCCCGCCCCACCAATGTGTGGGGACTGGTGAGGAAGACAGATGTGGGCTTTTAAAGGTTGAAAGAAAGAAATTACTCAGCACAGGACAGACAGGGCGATGAGGGGAAGAACCAGAATTCTCAGCAAGGCGATCTTTAAAAAAAAAAGGGGGGAGGGCACAAAGTACAAGGGGAAACATCAGATATTTATTGTATGCCCCAGAACTAATGCACCTCAACTGAGTTTTTAAAAATCACTTTGTGTGGAGGCACGTTGTGTTAGTACAGCACTGAGAGGAGTTAACTGAAAACAAAGGACTCATTCCTCCACAGTCTACACCAAAGGGAATAAGGCGGCAGTGGAGAAATGGAATCTACAGATAAATGGCAGACGTTACGTACTCTGCTTAGAACAAATGACTCTGACAGATACTTACAGAGACCGTATGGGTTGTTGAAAACGGTCTGATGCTCTCTGTCTGCAGGTGCTCCTTCGAGGCCCCTATCTTCGCAGAAGTGAACTGAAGTAACCAGGGTGTCTGGACACCTCATCTATCAGCTTTGTTCAACTTTAAAAAGATTCCTAACGTCCACTGTTGTCGCAAGTGCGGGGCAATAGGCACTCTGGTAAGAAGCAAAGAGCTCAAGGCCTTTCTTGAGGGCGATATGGCCGTATCTATCACATACCCCTTTTGATCCAGCAAGTTCCATGACTAGGTCATACAGCCTCTAAAGGAATTCCCACACGTGTGTATATATTTATCACCATGAAAGAGGGAAGAGGAAAGCAAGGAACAACCTAACCATCCCGAATCCGGGAATGTGACCCATGTGATGGCCCATCCACCTTATGAAAGACTGACGCAGCTCTAGGTAGGCCTACACGTACTTACAAAGAAACATTTTCAAGACTTCCTGCTGCATGAAGTGAGAAGTTCAACCGCCATGTGATTACAGCAGGGCCCATTCCCGTCCAGGAAAAAGCTAACACTGACCACGCGTGAGTGACAGCAGTCACCTCCGGGAGGGAGTGTGGGGTCAAAGGGAGATTCGCCTTTTATTCTACACTCTTTTTAAGTATTACAATGAAAATGTGCTTATGTATCACCTGAGTGCCTATCAACTTGAGTAAGATTCTTTTTACCGAGTGCAACTTTGGAATGAAATCACTTTCAAAATCAGATTTAAAAAATGCTGGTATTAAACGAAGAGCGCGTGCCTTCCGCTCTCATCCACGACCAGTGAGGGAAATGAGCTGGAGGGTCCGTCCACAAAGTGGATAAAGTCGTAGGTGTGATAAGCGGCTTCCCAAGAGCTACTACAAGCACCTGGTGAACAAGGTGAATTCCTCCAAGGCAGGAAATGTCTTTGAAACCTTTGAATTTCCAAGGCAGACCACAGGCCGGGTGCTTCAAAGAACACTTTCCTACTGAAGGGCCGCCTGGCAGGGAAGACGTATTCCCCCGAGGGGAGGGGGTGAGGAAGCTGTGCTCTAGGAGCTCCCCCCTGCAGGCTCCCCGTACCCCCTTCCAGCGCCTCCCATCACCCCGCCTCCAGAGCCTCCCCGAGACCCCACCGCCCTGATCACCAAAGTGTGGTGCGCCCAGACCCCGGCCCGGGGCCAGCAGCACGAACGCCCCCACTTTCTAGCTACAAACCTGACTGCTGCCACCCATCCCGCCAGCCTCCCCTCGGGTCTTTGAGGAGGGACCCCGTCCTTTCTGAGGCTGTCTCCTTAAGCCGTGCCCTGGCCGCTTCCTCCTGACTGCTCACTGAATTCAGCTCTGTCAATTTACTTATGTCTCTTGGGTCACCGTGTGCTTGCCAGTCAATCCCCCCACCCCACTAACACATTCTGTCCCTCGAGCCTAAAAAACCTTTCCCATTGAGTTATTGGCTTTGACTCCTTCCTTTTTCTGCCAAACTTCTTGGAAGAATCATCCATATGCACTGTTCACAATATTTATTATCTCCATTCATTCATCAATCAATCGCAATCAGACATCTGGGCCGATGCCTCAGAAACGAGTCCCAGCAAGACATCTTCCTAACGGCCTTTTAAACCTCCGGCTCGCGGGCCTCCTGCCCCATCTGACACTCGCACCA
This sequence comes from Lynx rufus, assembly GCF_022079265.1. Taxonomy (NCBI): domain Eukaryota; kingdom Metazoa; phylum Chordata; class Mammalia; order Carnivora; family Felidae; genus Lynx; species Lynx rufus. The sequence continues at coordinate 133,165,875 of NW_025814896.1, read as the reverse complement.
CACCCTCCCCGCTCGGCTCTCTCCGGTTTTCCTCCTCCATTTCTGAAAACTACTCGGTAATTTTTACTACCTACCTTCCCCTTAGCCTGTCCTCCGAATCGGAACTCTTCGCCCTCGGCTATTGGTGTGTGTGGTGCCATCTCTCTAAATTTACACGCAGCATTTTGCTTCCAGTTGTATTTTTCTAAAGAGAGGCGGATGGTTTTTATCGTGGACTCAAGAGAAAACCTCTGTTGCTCCCAAGGGGCTCCATTCGTCACCCTCGCCGCACTCTACACATTGGTCTTCCTCATACCGCGACCGCGGTCTCGATCACACGGGAAAAGCTGGGGTCTCAGCCCTGTGTCTCGCCCCCCCCCATTTCCCTCTGTCTACTGAACATTACCCAGAGGACACCTGGGCACCGCACACTTGACGTGCGGATACCCAGCTCATACTTTCAGCCTGAAACCCGGTTTTTGTTCCATATTCTGTATCTCAGTGGCAACGCTGCCACACGGTTCAACATCACCCGACTACTCCTTTCTCCCTTGCCATTAAATTAGTAACGGAACAACACCGTGGCATACGCCCATTTTCCTTTCTCATTCTTAGATAGTCTGTGAGTGACGTGGCTCGAAGTCGGCCCGGTTCTCGCCGCCCCCAGTTCAGGCTTCATCACTTGTGACTGGGATACTGTATAGTCTGTTAGCTGATCTTGGGGGCCCACTTACTCCCTGCCTTTTCTCCCTAAAACTGAGATATTTCATTAATAGTTTCTGAGAAAGAGGGACTTTGTATTTTTATTTTCTACAACAAACACAAACTGCTTTTACTGTATAGAAGCATGCACACCACGGGGTGGAGGGGCTGGAAACAGATTTGATGGTGTTAATCTTAGCGTCACGACATTCCCGGGCTCCTGTGCTTGGGCCGGGGGGGGGGGGGGGCCTGTCTGCTGCTCCCCCCGGTCACCCTCCCGCACCAATCACGCTTCTGTCCGTTTCCACACAGCATTCTTGTGCCGGCACGCCACTCCTCCTGGACCAGCATCCTTCCCACCCTGCTTTGGGAGCTCATCTTTTTGCCTTTCAGAAGAGCAGTTTCGCTATGACCTCTTATTACGACTTCCTAAGTCTCCAAAAGTTCAATCCCTTTCGGTCTTCCGTGCTTTCCGCACGCCTCTTCACGGCTCACGGAGGACCAGCTAGAATGTGAAGGCTCCAGAATGCGAGCTGTGCCTTGTGTTTCCATCCCCCGGCTCTGGACTGCCCTTTGCTCACACTAGGCAGGCACTCAACGAACATCCACCTGAAGAATGGGCGAGGAGAGAGGCTGACGGACGGATGAATAAACACAACGCACAGCACACCGCAAGGCACATAAGTGTGTGCCGACAGACATATGTATCTATCTGACGCCGTGTCACTACGCCAAGCGAAGAGAGGGACTCACTCAAGTACCGAGTTAGGACTCATCGTTCACTTTTCCCTTCACAGAAGCAGTTTTAAAGCCGGGCGGGTCCGAGTGAACACTGAAAACACAACATACTCAGTTTTGATGCTGTGTTTTATTGATTGCCTTGTGGTAATAAGAGAGAGAATAAACGGAAGGCATTTGCTTTGGTGTTCTCAAGGACAATGGTTCAATGCTTCATTAAATAATATTAAAATATTGCAAGTTTGGGATCTGCCAAAATGATCCAGTCAAGACTAGAACTCAATAAGCAGTTTGTGCCAAAACACCCAGCCAACTGCAGGCTGCTCAAACCAAAGGGTTATTACTTTCGGCTACAGGACTCCCCTTTTAAGCTCATGGAGTCCTATCACTTACATAGTTCTCTACTCAAAAAAAAAAAAAAAAAAAGAAAGAAAAAAAGAAATGTTTACTTGCAGTGTATTAACCTGGCTATTACTTATCCACTAAATACTCCATCTCGTTTGTTTCTCACATTAATGTCCTGCTACAATCCACAGGCAGAGCAAAAATGTCAAGAAGGTTTACTCATGCCTCCGGCCCCAAATCACCACGTTGCCAGGCTTATGCTAGGGACCGCCGCTCCCAGGTCTCCCTGGCCGGTGGGCTGGAGTAAATGATTCTTTCTCAGCAGCCCTGGTGAGGGTAACTCCCCGAGATGCCCGACACGTGGCCAAGGCACAGAAGGTCCCCTTCCGCCAAGGTTCATCAAGTGCTTACTTGGGTCTAGTACTGACTCAGAAGCCAGCAATAGAGTAAACAAAGCGAGACCAAAGCAGATAGTCTAACAAAGAAACTCCCTCCCCGGAATCGGAACACCAGGAACGGCTAGCCTTCCTCCCGCTGCTGAGGCGGACCCCAGGTTAGATGCCCGAGAGTAACAGTGACGCGGGGCCAGGCTGCACGCACCGCCGGCAGGGACGTGAAATGCAGCGGCTTCCTTGAGAAACCGCGTGGCAGCTTCTCGGAAGGTTAAGCATCGCGTTACCACGTGACCCCGAGGAATACAGCCGGGAGAAATGAAAACACGTCCGTGTCAAACCTGGTACGCAGATGTTCGTGATGGCATCATTCCCAACAACCGAAAGGCGGAGCGACCCAAACGTCCGCCATCGGGTGAACGGGTGAACGGCTACGCGGGCCGGTCTAGGCACACGCCGGAATATTATTTGGCGAGAAAACGAAGGAGGTACTTGCAGATGCTACAGCACGGATGAACACTGGAGACGTTGCGCTAAGTAAAAGAAGCCAGACAAAATGCCACGTCTCGCGTGGTCCCCGTTATCGGAAATGGCAGAGCAGAAAGTAGACAGCGGTCGCCCGGGGACGGGGTGGGCTGCGGGCAGGTGGCGGCGACTGCCACTGGGGGGTGGGGGTCTCCTCTGGGAGATGAGAACGTTCTCAAATGAATTGTGAGGATAGCTGCACAGCTCAGTGATTATACTAGACACGGGTGAGCTGCACGCTTTAAGTAGGTCAACTGGATGGTATGTAAATTGTATCTCAAGGAAGTTGTTACCAAAAAAAAAAAAAAAAAAAAAAAGGCCAGTAAAGATATCTTCAAATGATATCAACCCTATTACTAGATTCTTTGTTCACCAACAGATCTTTTGTTTGTCGGAAGCGGAATTTTGAGATGCTCCTGGATTCTACGTTACAGGAGTCCCTTCACATCCGGTGTCTCAGATGCTCGTTAGAAGTTGGTGAGATAAACAGGGCTAGCCAGATCTCCGTTCCAGAAACAATTCAGCCTGTCCAACGATGCCCTCTCCACCCTTTCCCTACTTCCTGCCTCTGAAAAACCACATTTTCCAAACGGGAAGCCAGGAGCTGGAGAAGTACAGGTACGGAAGTGGTACTAAGCCGGGCCTCACACCTCGCCATGTGGCTCCCCCCCCCCCCCGGCCCCCGGCAGACTCCCCACACCTTTGGGGTCTTCTTTCGAGATCACCTATCACGACCATCTATCACACTCTCATCTTACACATTAATACTCAGCCCAAGAATCCTCAGAGCAGAGACTTACACAACTTACAGCTCGTACACAATCTAGAACTGAGGACCTAGCTTGTTCCTTACTTAGACACAACAGAAGCTGTCCTATAATACGTACAACAGAATTCTGTTGTCATGTCCTACAACAGAAACTGTCCAAATAATACCTTTTTTTTTTTCCCATGTTGACTTTTTTATTGTGGTAAACTATATTCACGTTGCTGTGCAGCCATCACCGCTATCCATTTCCAGAACTTCCTCACCACTCCCGACTCATAAAGTGATTTCTCCCCATTCCCCCTCGCCCCGGCCCCTGGTGACCACCATGCTACTCTCTGTCTCTATGTATTTGACTATTCTAGAATACCACTTTTGCTCATCTCTCAGCTCTCTCGCAAAAGGCTTAAAATTTCTGCCAAACTGTCCAAGTGACTTTTTCAGTAATCAGGTAAGCTGAGAGAGGGATAAATATAACTGCACTTCTAATTAAAAAAATAACTTTTTTTTAAGAGGGAAAGAATGTGTTACCTGTTAATCACCACTGTACAGAAGACTACTGAACTGCGGGGCAGAGAATAAAATGGATATTTGCAGGCTGGGGAAACGGGGAAAAAACAAAGACAACAAAAGCAATGTGACTTTTATGGTGGACAAGTGTTCTCACTATACTGGCCACTACCCAGAGGGCTAGACCCCGGGTCTTACTGTATGTAAACACCACCCCAAAAAGCTGTTAAAAGTCATCTCAATAAAGATAGTGTTATTTCCCCTCAAGCCTTATGGCGCTTCCCAGACATTAACTCCAAAGATGCAAATCCACCCTTGGGGCGACACGGCGGAGAGGAAAAGCAAGGCCCCGGCCACACGGCCAACTCGGGGAGGCACCACCGAGAGCAGCGTTACTTACTTCATCAGCTTCTGCTTTGTGGCAGAATCTTTGAAGCTCCTGAATTCCTCGCCTGCTTTGATCTCGTAAAACTGGGGCTTGAGGACCGTCTGCCGGTCCTCCCTGAGCTGCTCCTGCCGCTTCACCTTTTCCTCCTGGTGCAGAAGTCTGCGCTGCTTCCTGACCTCTTCGACCCAGTCTTTTTCATCATCCGAACTCTCAGAACTTTCTGCATCACTTGGTTTTCCTTCCGGTTCTTCCTCCTCTTCCTGAAAATAAAAATAGTAAGCGGCAGCTCTTTCCCCTCGCCAAACCCCGACCTGTTATTTTCTGGTGACCCGCAGTCGCCCACTGGGATACGTGACATCGCGCGCATTGGAGAAAAGGCCTTTCGTCAAAGATCGACTTCTAAGCTGAAGGTCAAGCAAATTACATCGCAAGGGTCTGAAAGGCTCTTCTACCTCGCACAGAAAACTCTATTAACGAAACACGAGTAAACACAAGGACAAGGAGTACGTTACTTTTTCGTGAAGTTCTTGTTGCTCTAGGAGTCTTAGTTTCTTCTTCCTTTTTTCACTAATTTTTGAGACAAGTGGATTCAAAAGCCTAAATTCTTCACTCTCTTCGTCCACCTGGAAGTCAGGGTTCTCAAACATAACTTTAAATCGATCATCAGTGAGAATATTAGGAAGGCTCTATGAGAAAAAGAATGCAGGAATGTAAAGTTAGTATGAATAAAATCTGACCAGAAAGATGGCCTAAAGATATTTGTCAATTATAAGTTAATAAGCTGCATAAGGCATTACTTTAATTATTAGGGAACTTCTTTAGAACTTGTTTCCAGAACTTTCTAACTGCCCTTGGGTTTTCTCTCCTACTCACAAACAAATTCTATTAATCCATTTGAGACGGTATGTATTACTTGGCCATTCAACATAATGAGCTAAGAATAAACCTCTCTGGCTTAACTTTATGCTTAATATATTGAACAGAATTTTCCTCAATTACCATTTTTTTCATGAACAACACTCTTCAAGGAAATACATGTTTCGAAACACAGCTTTTTAGGCAGAGCTACTATACTGAAATAAAATTAGTGACTCTTCCAACTTCATTGAAAACTGCGAAGGGAATAATACTAATAATACTAAGAAGAATTAACATGGTGGGAGCTGCTGGTCGAAGCTTCCTGACTCTGAGTGATTTGGAAACGTAAGGGAAGCTTCCACCTCTTAGAGGATGGCCTCCTCATATTTTCCGTAGGCCACTGAATTGTTCACAACGGACGCAGAGTAAACCTGACACAATAAAACTGCTATTGAGACTCATATGAATAGCTCAGGGTTCTGAACAGAAACTTTTCTAGAACGTATTATAAACGTATCTGTTCATGCAAACAGAAGACAATCCTCTATGGGGCGCCTGGGTGGCGCAGTCGGTTGAGCGTCCGACTTCAGCCAGGTCACGATCTCGCGGTCCGTGAGTTCGAGCCCCGCGTCGGGCTCTGGGCTGACGGCTCAGAGCCTGGAGCCTGTTTCCGATTCTGTGTCTCCCTCTCTCTCTGCCCCTCCCCCGTTCATGCTCTGTTTCTCTCTGTCCCCAAAATAAATAAAAAACGTTGAAAAAAAAATTAAAAAAAAAAAAAGAAGACAATCCTCTACACTCAGGGCTCTCCTATAGTTTTTTATCTGCTATAGGTTTGGAAACCAGATAAATCAACCTACTGAATACGGTCTGTAAAGTAAATAGCCCGAACGTGGGCTGAATAGGCTAACCCATTCATGGCGGGTGGAAACAGCTGGGTTCTGAGCGTGGTACGTAGAATACGGCTACACAAAAATCTGCCAAATCGTGAGATGTTGACGGACTTTGGCTGTTTGTTCCTGGTAGGCACCTAAAATCTGATAAACGCTTAACCTAAATTTCTGTGACACACTGAATACGTATTTAAGATATACCGAACAAGTCTTCCCTGATTCAATATCATTTCCAAGACAGATTTAGGTTCAAGGAAGAAACAAAGATAGGTAAGATCCAGTTCCTGATCCCAAGGTAATCTAAGGAGAAACAGAAACACAGTAACAGAAACAAAAGCCTGGACGCCGCAAGGCTCCTTACGAAGGATGCTAGGCAGAGTTGCAAGTGCTCTGAAAGCGAGAGGTAAAGGGTAACTCCCAACAGGAGGCACATGAGAAGGGTTCATCGGGGATGCGGCAGACGGAAAGCCGAAAGCATTTCCAGCCCACTGAGGAGTGGTGAACAGTCTGATGACACAAGAATAACGACAAAATTTGGAAAAGCATGTTTTGATCAGGCCAGACTGTAACGGAAATCAACACTGTAAGACCGTGCCCTTTATTCTATAGGTGAGGGGACTGCTCGGGAGGGGAGGAGGGGGAGGAGGAAAGAGGTGACAGAGGTGTGCTCCAGGACCCCTGGGTGACAAGGAGAATTCTGCACCGAGAGCCCTCGGCAGCGCGGTGCCTGATGGACCGCTGAGGGAGAAACCAGTCACGTTGTGACTACCAGACCGCTTTAGGAAACCGAGAGAAGAGACGGGGCCTATCTTAGAGCAGTGGGATCTAAGGGCGGGAACAAGTACGGTTGGAGGAAAGGGTGACTATGAGACACAGTTCCACATCAGAATGGGCAGATGCAGCTACAGAGGAGCCGGGAGGGGGGAGAGCGAAAAGCAGGGTGTGAAGTCTAGCTTAAGTGACTGGAAAGTCAGGGCTACCAGGGGTGGGGACCCATCACTGAAGATCATCAGAAAAAGGTGTAGGGTGGAGTGAAGGACGAGAAATTATGTTCCAGAAACCAAGATGTCCTCCAGTAGGTGCATGGACGAATCATGGAGCATTCAGACAACTGAACGGCATTCTGTGCTAAAAAGATGTGAACGACCAAGTCATGAGAAGACACGGAGAAATCTTACGTGCGTTTTACTAAGCGAAAGAAGCCACTCTGGAAAGACTTCATATGTATGATCCCAACTATATGGAATTCCCGAAAAGGTAAAACAATGCAGACAGTGAAAAGGTCTGTGGTTGCCAGGGGTTGGGGCGGGGGGAACAGAGGGACGAATGGGATTTTTAGGGAAGTGAAAATACTCCGTATGATATTCTAATGGTAGAAACAGGTCATTATACATTCGTCCAGACCTACAGAATGGACAACACCAAGAGTGAAGCCTAATGTCAACTGTGGACTTTGGGTGATTCTGATGTGTCAGCACAGGTGTATCCACTGTAACAAATGTCCTCTCTGGTGGGGGATGTGGAGTGGGGGATGGGCGGTGCATGTGTGGGAGCAGGGGGCATATGGGAAATATCTGTGACTTCCCCTAAATTTTGCTGTAAACCTAAAACTGCTCTGAAAAAAAAAATTTAGTCTTTAAGGAGAACGTCATCTGGTTTCTGATGAACACCATTAGATGTCTGGGAACAACGCGGCAGTCTCAAGTGAGAGAAGGAGGCAAAATTGTACACATTTTTAGAGTTACCTGTAAATATAGGATAGGTGACATTGCCAAAGATCCAAATATTTTCAAATGAATAGCAGTTAGCCTATCATGCATTTACACAATGAATGAATGAATGAACCCTAAAAGAAATATTTTCCTTTTCATCCTACTGTATTTATTAAATAATCATATTTAGTACCAGAGAAACATGTTAAAAAAGAATATACTGTGGGGCGCCTGGGTGGCTCAGTCGGTTGAGCGTCCAACTTCGGCTCAGGTCACGATCTCGCGGTCCGTGAGTTCGAGCCCCACGTCGGGCTCTGTGCTGACAGCTCAGAGCCTGAAGCCCACTTCGGATTCTGTGTCTCCCTCTCTCTCTGCCCCTCCCCGGCTCACACTCTGTCTCTCTCTCAAAAATAAAGTTTAAAAAAGCTTAAAAAAAAGAATATGCTGCTAGCATTAACTTTTTTTTTCTTAATCTTCAAAAATAAATGTACTGGGGCGCCTGGGTGGCGCAGTCGGTTAAGCGTCCGACTTCAGCCAGGTCACGATCTCGCGGTCCGTGAGTTCGAGCCCCGCGTCAGGCTCTGGGCTGATGGCTCGGAGCCTGGAGCCTGTTTCCGATTCTGTGTCTCCCTCTCTCTCTGCCCCTCCCCCGTTCATGCTCTGTCTCTCTCTGTCCCAAAAATAAATAAACGTTAAAAAAAAAAAAAAAACAAAAAAAAAACAAAAATAAATGTACTGCCTAAAGACAAGTTATGTTTTGGATGAACAATTATGAACTACTAACTCTTCGGACCTAGTATAAAAATATCTTACTTGGAGATTTTTCCTAGTCTGTTTGTTTTCACAGCTGACTTAAAAAAAAAAAAAAGGAGTAGGATAAGATGAGTAATATTCTACAGTAGTTTGTAAGTGTCTGGGTAGCTATCTACCCTAGAAAGATACATGTACATATGCTCAACACCTGCCATTCAAAGGTGAAAACACCTGGAAGCATCATTATTCCTAGTCCTCCTTCCAAGATTTGAGTAGGATGTTTATTCTGAATATTCTGTCCCAACACAGTAACATACAAGGAATGCTTCATATTTAAAACAAGTCAATTCCTTTAATGCTATGATATCTATAAAATTAATGCCGCGATGGCTATGATGCAGACTTCTGGGTAAAGATGGTCTGAACACACACATCTCCTTCTAATCTCTGCCAATTCCATTAAAACAACAGAAAATGGACTTTAAATGAAGACACGACCCTTAAGGATGAGGAGGACAAAAAAGGAAACAGGAGCGGTGAGATTCTGGAAAGAAGAAAGGCAGGCCTCAAACCTGCCCTGTCCACAGAGAGGCTTCTTCCCTGGAGGGGAAGAGGCGTGTCCTCTGGGACAGCAGGACTCCGAGGGCCAGGGGAGCGTGTGGCACGAAGGGGCTGCACACTAATGTCACCCTTCCCCCCAAGCCGTCGTGACTAGGGTTCTCAGAATGCTAGGAGCCGGGCGTCACCCTCCAGGCAGCAGAACCTGACCAGCCAAGAGAAAGGCCAAAAGACATTGCTGTTTGGAGCTTCCCCGAGGAAACAGCGTGGCCAGGTCACCACACAGTGCGTGGGGAGTCCTGCCTCCCCACCTCAGAGTTTCCATTCAGCTTTTTAGACCTTTCACTCTTAAATATAAACAAATGACCTGAGGTCACATGAGGAAAAACTACTTAAAAAAATTTTCCCCCCCCAAAATTCCGCCAGCACCGAAGAGCCTGTTTCTGGATTCAAAGGGCCCACACAGTGGCCGGCACTGAGGGCTGGGTTAACAGAGGGAAGGCAGTCCCCGGTGCAGGCTCAGCCCCCCGTGGGCACTTTCTCCACTCTTCCTCTTCCTTGCCCGACTCCCTTATTTTGGAGGAGAGAATCCTAAGGAATTTCCCGAGGAAAATGAGCACATAAATGTAATGTGTGGTTGTTGCTGACAGCATGCATGTCTGAACAATCTCTTCACTCTACACCCTTACACTGACTGCCTGCTTGTCTGGGTTGGAAAGAATATTCCTTCAGAAAGCTAAAGGTTAAAGGTCCTGTATGCAACACGGGGAGAAAGTGGAGCGAATCCCCAGGATGCCGGCAGCGCACCAGCATCCGGAGGTGACCAGTCCAGAACGGAGCAGGGCCGACACATGTAGAAGACGCTCCGTCAGGAAAAGGAAAATTAATGTAAAAACCGGTACTCATATAAATATCCTGCGAGGAGATGTAGAGAGTCAGCAAACTGGTTAACTAGTTTACCGCTAGTTAAGTAGGGCCAACTAGTGATCACCACACAGAAAACAAACAAAAAGTCAACACTCAGTCCAGGGAAGACGGAGGCTGGACGGGAAATGTAACCATGAATTGCCTCCAGACTCGGCCTTGGGCGGAAAGAGCACCTGCATGGTCCTGACGCAAGTGCCGGGTGCTGAGCGTCCCAAGTTGCAGTAGAACTTATCGGGAGGGAAGGTCATGGAAACAGGTAAGATGACTGGCCTGGCATTTAAAAGTCAGGGGGGAGCAGCGTGGGCAGTATTAGGACCCAAGGGAGCCTAACACCAAAATAATTAGCTGAAAAGGCAAAAGTATCTCTGGACAGGAGAAAATGAGGGAGGAGGTGGAGGAGGAAAAGGACAGAGGGGGAGCCACCGTTCCTAACAAACCCTGGAGAAATATTTAGTTCCTAAAACTACATGTGTAAAACTGTAATAAAAACCAAGAGCAATTTTTCACTGGTCCTATAAAAACTTTACAAATAGTATTTGGGATGTTAAAGCCGATCTGATCCAGCCCGGTGTCTACACACGCACGGCTGCCTCTGCTCCCTAGAGAGATGAATTAGGACTTTAAGACCTGCTCTTAATGGTATGGAATAACCCCCGGGCTAAGACACCGCCCCGCGGCTCCGGGCCAGAGCACGCCTGGCCTGGAGATGTGCTGCAGGACAACCCGGGACTAACCCGCCGCGGAATCCAGCAGAAGGACGTCCACACAAGACTCTACGGCAACAGCGAGAAACTGGGAGAAGAGGCCAACAGCCAGGGAATGGCACTTGTAAGGAAAATGGCTCAAACCCTTTCCGATCAAATGGTTACTCACCGGTGCCACACCTCTCCAAGCTGCCTGTGCACACGGGAAGTCAATTCACACTTGTTGAGAGAACAGATGGATTGACTCTCACTTAACTACAATTAACGCCCCCAAGTGCCTTCGTTTGGCCTAAGATGGCGACGATGCTTCTTGACACTAACCACTCGGTGGGAGGGCCCCTTCCCACCGCAGGTCCATCACCAACTGAACAGTACACACCTTCTTAAGCTTTAGTTATGTCATGAGGGGCGGCAATATCTGGAAACATATTTCACTGTCCGCCTCCAAGAAATTCGAGTTGGGGCCAAGGCAGAACGAAACCACACTGACTTTCCAATCAGAAGCCAGCAGAGCTGCGCGAGCTCCTGAGGGTTTGGAGAACTGCTGACAGATATAACGGACCCTTTAAGTACTCTGCCCGTTATGAAGGGTTCTTTCCTCGGCTCATGAATGCCTTGTAAGGTCTTCATTTTAATTCGATGACAATGTAAACAACAGATCGTATAAGCTTTGTCTAAGAACAGCCTCAGATTTCTCGAAAACTGTACTCAAGAGTTTCTGGCAGGAAACTGAGCCCTGATAATAGGCCCCAAATTGGGTCAGGAAGCAAATTAGGGGCACGTTTTACAAATACCACTTTCTAGCAGAATTTTATCAGGTGGCACAGCTTTTACAAGGACAGCACTTCCAGCAGCTAGAGACACAATGCTGTCTGAGGAGAGAGGATAAGAATTTTGAAGGCTGTTCCTCTTTGCACCGCAACAGAAGCAGCACACAGCCTGTCCACAGTACATAGCCTGATGGAGGATTCTTCACAGGATGACCCTCTTACTGTTTTCACAACAAATTTTAAATGCACAAATGATCATGGTTTTTCCCGTTGGCTCTTATGATCGTTTTGCATGCTTTCGTTCACAGAGTCATTTTTACCATCCTGCCCCCCCTGCAGAGTGAGGACTATCACTATGTGTCATGAACCTTCTCTGGCTGCCCCCAAACTCAATGAAAGAAAGGGGATGGCGGGGCAAGGACAGGGTCCTTTTCCCACATTTTCATAATCACAAGGGCCTTTTTAAAAGGCTTCTGAACTGAGCATACCACACTGCACAGGTATCAAAACTGCAATTTAGTCTTACTCTCTGTAATATTTACATATGTACCACATAGATAAAGGCCCATAAGCATAAAACATTGATAGGAAGCATATATCCGCATCCTCCATTAGCCCCACTCTCTTCCTCCTGAAGCTTTAGGGCCTGTAACCCAAAGATCACTTCCATTTAGCTTACAAAATGACATTAGACGTTATGAAGCTGAGAAGTTAGCTCCCTAGTCAGGCTCAGGCTGGGCTAACAGGAAAACCCAGGAGAGTGCCCTGAGGAGAGTCAGCGGTGCAGGGAGCACTCACGTCGCTAGTACTTTAAGATACACGTACACACTTAACGCCCTGACGCTAGTTAGGAGGGCGCGTAGATACAGCACGTGCGTATAAATGTACGTAGTGAGTTTAAATAGTTGTTCCAATGTTGGCATATTTTTCACACACTGAAAATGGAAGCATAAACATCATCTACGTATTTACTTAAGGTGGGCTTCTGAAAATCAAGATTTAAATAATATAATAAAAAAATGTAGCGGGGCGCCTGGGTGGCTCAGTCGGCTGAGCGTCCGGCTTCGGCTCAGGTCATGATCTCACGGTTTGTGAGTTCGAGCCCCATGTTGGGCTCTGTGCTGACAGTGTGGAGCCTGCCTGGAATTCCCTCCCTCTCTCTCTGCCCCTCCCCCACTCGTGCTCGCTCGCTCTCTCTCAAAATAAATGAATAAACTTAAAAAAAATTTTTTTTCAATGTAATAGGCCAGGATTGAAGGTGCGCAAGGATGAGGAGGCAGAGGGTAAGCAGTGAGTGTGACTCCATTTAGAAATCACAGCACTCCAAGAAGGCCCCCCTCTTGTCCCATCGTTGCACGTTATAGAAGAAAAAACTATGCCCCAGTGAAGCCCAGGGTCACCCAGAATGACCCAACCAGCGAGCAAGAAACTAGTGAGCGACGTGACCCTTCGTCTGTAGTCCACTGGCAATTCCTGGAACAGACTGGAACAAAAATAAACACACAAGGAGCTGGCTCATCTCATGTTCACTCACCTCTTTAAAAACTACCCAGAGAAGAGAGAAAGAATAAACAAGCAAACAAGAACCGCTCGAGAGCATAACCGGTCCAAAGTCCCAAGGTCAGGCCCTTTGCTCAGATTTACAACTCATTCTAGTAAGGAGCCAAGGCTGAGTTATCTGCCTGCCTGCTCGAAGCAGGTGATGAGGAAGTCTTCAGGTATCTGGGAAGATTAGAAAAATCTCCCCCGTCCTGATAATGTCAGCTACATGAAGCGTTTCGGGGCTGATCTTCATCCATTTTCACACTAGTAACGGAAGCTGAGCTGCAGTTACACAGAAGTGTGCATACCTCCTGACAATGCCAAGTCTAAACAAAAATTCGCTACTTCTGGAATTATAAAAAGACCTAGTCAGAACAAAGAAAAACAATCAACAATTTAGGTATTTAACAGCAAAAGGATTAAGTAAACGATACATCCTTAGGAGAGTATATGCAGCTCTCCAAAGAATTTACAAAGAATTTTTAATAAAATGGGAAACCACTTGTGTTATTTTACACAACCAGGATAAATATGTATACAATATTATCTCGCCATCATAGCTTAGAATTTTAAGAGAAGTAAAACAGGAAGGAAATTCAGTAACATCTTAATGATGCCTTCTTTGGGTAGAATTACATAAGTGACACGCTTTACGTTCTTTTCTATTTTCCAGACTTCTCATATTGAGTGTATACTATCCTACAAGCAGGGGGGTGATGAAGCTACGTGTATTTTTCAAGAATAAAGGGAAAAGATAATTTTAAGCTACCACTAGGAAAATACAGAAACAATTTATCAATCCCCCACTGCCTTATAAAATCTTACCTTAACTTTCTTTTTCCAGGTAGATTTTTGCTTTTCCTCCTCTTCCTCAATTAATTTAAGTGCCAGCTCTTTGTTAACTTTCGGCAATTTCTAACAGCAGGAAAAAAAAAAGGTGTATGAAATGTCTACAGTTTAGCTTTAAAAGTTAACAGTTCTGTAAGAAGTACAATCTCACCAACAGGTGATGTCTAATTCTCATTTTTAAACTTTCGTCGTCCCCAGAGTAGGGAAGAATGCGGACACAGGGGATGCCATCAGGCACGCACAAAGGGACAGAGCCCTCAGCGCCGGGAGCGCTCGAGCTCACGCGGCCCCCTCCTGTGCATGGAGAAGCCAGCTGGGAGAAGCAGTGTCGGGGGGTCAGCGCACCGGGGGAGGCCCTCGCTGTGAACGGGAGGCCAGCAGGCCTGCCGCTGCAGCCCCTGGCTGGGGTTCAGGGAACCCCTAAAACGCTACTAATAATCCCAAATGCACTACCTCCTGCCCTGCAGTGGCAGATTTCTAAGGGGAGTTCTAGGTGTGAGTCTGACAGCTCTCAGGACAAAGCTGCGAGCTCTTTATTGTTCCCCACTTAGTGCTTATGTCCCTTGTAAAATACAACTTGGACAAGTAATGCAAAGAAGGGGACAAGAGTGCTCCATGTCCCAGCCTCCCCCTTGCCCCCACACACACATCTGACACTCCCAAAAAACAAGTAATCTGGAAAAAGGAAATACCAGCGACTAGCCTTTAGTACTGAGTGTGTGTACATATGTGTGTTTATGCACACGTATGTGTGTGTACGTATGCACGTGTCTTTGGTACTGTGTACACGTGTGTGTTTGTGCACACGTATGTGTATGTACGTATGCATACGTCTTTGGTACTGTGTGCACGTTTGTGCACACGTATGCAAACGTACACGTGCATGTGTCTTTAGTACTCAGTGGGTGTACATACGTGTTTTGCACATGCATGTATATGTACGTATGTACATCTTTAGTACTGTGTGCAAATATGTGTGTTTATGCACCCGTATGTGTATGTATGTATGCATGTGTCTTTAGTACTGAGTGTGTGTACATACGTGTGTGTTTATGCAAATGTACGTATTTGTACACATGCATGCATCTGTGTGTCCATTTATCACCAATGTTCAGCTACAAACGAGCGGGGCAATAGAGAGAATGGGAAGCAGAGGGCCTCAGCGTCCCTGCCTGCTGGCTGCTGGGCCAACATCGAAAGTTAAAAGTTCTTCCCCCTGGCAGCAAACAGATGGTCAGCACAGCCTGGGGTTCCAGTTTGGGGTTTTCTGACCACCCCCCAGGACGCCAGCCCCGGCTGCAGCCCTCCTGGGGAGCCCGGGTCCCAGCGGTAGCCTCAGCAGCCCAGCTCCTCAGGGCCCGCCTCCTTCCTGGTGCTCCCCGCCCCCCACCCAGCCGTGCTACTTGCTTCCTGCAGCCACTGCCTCTCTTATCAATATCCTTATTCCATATCAGTATCAAGATGCCTCAGTTCTCTAACACCTGGCTGACAATTCTTTACGTTGAATTCTATTAATGTAACTAGGTGGCCTGATGTGACATAGTCTGATGGCCCTGATCCAAGCAGACAGCCTAGGGTACTGCCAAATGTCAGAAATGGGAATTATCGAAGCCTCAACACCCTAAACACTGAAAACTCATCCGAAAACTCCATCACGTTTTCTTAGAAGGGCCGCCACTATCAGTCCCTCCGGCATCCTTTCCCACAACGTCATGACCACAGAATCCATTACGATCAACCTGTAAAGAGTGCCCACCCTCATGACCAGTAAGATACACCAAAACTATTAGAAACAGATGTAAACTAAAAATGGGAAGACAGGGGCGCCTGGGTGGCGCAGTCGGTTAAGTGTCCGACTTCAGCCAGGTCACGATCTCGCGGTCCGTGAGTTCGAGCCCCGCGTCAGGCTCTGGGCTGATGGCTCAGAGCCTGGAGCCTGTTTCCGATTCTGTGTCTCCCTCTCTCTCTGCCCCTCCCCCGTTCATGCTCTGTCTCTCTCTGTCCCAAAAATAAATAAAAAAAAAAAAAAAAAATGGGAAGACAAAGAAACGGATGGCAGGTTGTTTTGGAATAACACACAAAATGAAAATTAAGTACTTTCCCCTGGTAAACTCAACAGTGAGCACAAGATCTACCTTTAACTGGACTCTCTGTGCACGTGTTTCTTCTATCTTCTGTCGGATCTTATCTTTCCTGTATTCTTCATAAGCAAATGGATTTACCATCAATTTCACCTTTTCAAAGTGGAAAAAAAAGTTCACAAATGAAAGTCATATTTAAGAGCATGTTTCATATACACCATGACTATTATGCTGACAGATTGTCTTACAAATCAAGTATGTTTTGCAAAATGCAAGTAAATAGAAAAGAAATGGCTCATTAATCACATAAAATCAGGGCAGTTTTCTATTTACCTTGTGATAGAGTCTTATATCCATGAAAAATCCATGCATATATGCCCGGAGAAATGGTGACCCAATTAGATGTGTGAGCCCTGGAAAGAGTTAATCACAAGAGGGCAGGTCATTATGAAATCTTTTTTTTTTTTCCATTTTTTTTTTTATGTTTACTCTTTTTTTTTGAGAGAGAGAGAGAGAGATACAGAGTGAGAGCAGAGGAGGGGCAGAGAGAGAGACAGAAAGAGAGAGAGAGACAGAATCTGAAGCAGGCTTCAGGCTCCGAGCTGTCAGCACAGAGCCTGATGTGGGGCTCGAACTCATGAACCGTAAGAATATGACCTGAGCCAAAGTCTGACGCTTCACGGACTCGAGCCACCCAGGTGCCCCAGGTTCTTATGAAATCTTGATGAAAAATAAACAGGTTTTCTTGGATTATAGTAAAATTTCACTTCTGATTGATTATCAGAAGATTTCACTCTGGAGACCAGAACCACTAATTTTCATAAACTATGGAGAAAATCTAGTCCATTCTAAGCAGTGTCACTCTTACTTATTTTAAATGTCATATTAAACATAAAGGTGACAAAAAGTCTTTATGAACTATGAAAGACTGCTAAAGAAAGATCCTTAATACTAATGGTTCTCAGATTTTTGGATTCCACGGATCAGTTTAATTTAAAAAATACTCCTGGCATCAACAGTAACTTGCCAACTTTCATTGTGCCAGGTAGGAGCAGTGGGGGTGGGGTCGGGGGGCATTATCTTCCATAATTTCCGAACACAAAGCACGCTATCACAATGATAACGTAGCAAGGGCATGTTCTTTCCATTATTCTCATTTTATAGATGAGAAAACCAAGGCTTAACAGGGTTAAACAAGCTGGCCAAGTCCTCGGATATGAAGCAGAAGAGGGGGATGTGTACCCGTCAGCCTTCCTCCGATGCTCACGGTGTTAGTCACCATGCGTTCTGTCCAGCATTGTGGCACAATATTCCATGAAACATGTTTTGGGAAATACCATGCTTTAGAACTGCCTTCCTCACCCAAAGTAAACACAGTAAGAGAGACTAAACAAGCACCCAAGATGAACTAAACACAGTCTTTTTAAAACCCTGCAAAACAACAATGACTTTTCCCCTCCCATGTTAAGAATGGAGGTGAGTGTGACAGACACAAGTATAAAAATTACCCTGAAAATGCTTAGGAAGGCCCAGAAGCAGGAAAATCTTATTTCACTATATTTCAATCAGGGATCATTTTTAAAAAGCTGACTACAAGTCTTTCCTCTTTAAACATTAACATTTAAAGAGTTACTTTGGTGGGAACTGGCAGAAAATGAGTTCTGCCTGGATTAATTGTGCTATGAAATACACCTTAAGGGACTCCTCGGTGGCTCAGTTGCTTAAGCGTCGGACTCTTGATCTTGGCTCAGGTCGTGATCCCAGGGTTGTGGGATCCAGTCCTGTATCAAGCTCTACACTGAGTTCGGAGCCTGCTTGAGATTCTCTCTCCCTCCCTCCCTCCCTCTGCCCTTCTGCTAGAGCTAATTAAAAAACAAATACAGCTTAAAAATAAGGTTTAATAACTTCTCTGTTTATTTATGCCACAACTGTATTTTCTCTTAACGTTTAACTGCGGCTGTGCACTCATCTGTTCCACAGACACCTAAGTTGCCTGGATTTGTAAAGAATGGGTCCTCTGAGTCTGCCCGCTCTCCATGCAAATTTCTTACGCGGCCTCTAACGACACGACTCGATCAGCACGATCTGCTCTCCTTATCCTGCAGGGTAGTGCCAGTCATCTGAGCAACACGCATTCCCCTGAGGGGCGGTATGGTTGAGGTGAAAAGCACGTGCTCCAGGTGTAAAGCCAAACCCACACGTTCACGATCACTGGGGTCTTTGGCAAGTTCGTTTCACCTTCTTGGGCCTCAGTTTCCTCGTCTACAAAATGGTGTCATAACCGTAGCCACTCCACGGAGCGGCGAGGATTAAGAGCTGTATGTGAACGTGCAGAATATTACCCGGCACATGGTAAGCCCTACGAGTGCTGGCTACCACTGATAAAAGGCATTTCTTGTCTGTGACCCTCAAGCCTAAAGGAACTATTAACGTTCTACGTATCTGAGGATTCAATCGGGTTTCTAAGTTTTGGATGAGGTCTTCTGTAAGCTTAAAGGGAGCCAGAAATCATTTACGCGAAGTCTCTGTGATGTTTTCAAAACCTTCTACTCAAAGCAGTACTAAAAAAAATGTATCACTGCTTTCTTGACATTTTTCTATACATAGCTAGTGTGCTCAAGAAAGTTACTCCTCGCTTAAGATACAAAAAAGGTTGGGGAGGTTGAATTATCTGAATCTGTCCTAAGCAGAGATTACCAACTTGACAATGTACATAGACTGTTATATCTGCTTTGGCAGGAAAAGAAGATGCGGAGAATCAGATAAAACGTGACTCTACTGCCCCCAATGTTCAAAACTCCCCCTCCCCAACAATTTTATAAATATTTTATCCTAATTTTTTTTTTTTTTTTTTTTTTTTACCTAAATTTTCAAGGTCTTTCTTGGTGACAAACTTGTAATCATCGTAAACTGTGCTTTCTGGATTCTCTTCTAGTTCTTCTGTCAAGTTGTCCAGGAAGGAGCACCACCTGGGAGCAGGGCCCAAAACCTACCGGCGTGGATCAAAAGGTTAGCAGATGGACACTCTCGCCACATCAACTAACGGTGACTTACTTTACAACCGGATTTTCTTAAATTTAAAAATCCTTGTTTGTATCAGAAGTGTTGGAAACTAATTACAATATGCATAATCAACAAGTATATAATGGAAGGGAATAAAGTAGGAAAAATTTAGGCTTGTGAGGGAAAAATTTCAGTCTGGGATGCAAAGATATTTAAAAAAAAATTTTTTTTAATGTTTATTTATTTTTGAGAGAGACAGAGACAGAGATTGAGCAGGGGAGGGGCACAGAGAGAGGGAGACACAGAATCCGAAGCAGGTTCCAGGCTCTGAGCTGTCAGCACAGAGCCTGACGCAGGGCTCAAACCCACGGACCGTGAGATCATGACCTGAGCTGAAGATGGACGCCCAAATGACTGAGCCACCCAGGCGCCCCTGGGATGCAAAGATATTAATGAACGTTCTTACATTAGCACTATCAAAATACAAATAAATAATGCAGGTACTTAAAATAATATCCATTTATCATCTCTTTCATTCAAAAGAGTGCTAGAATCTACAAAAGCGTATTTGGCATAAGAGATTTTTTTTAAGTCCACCTCTCATGAAGACAAAGTCTAAAATGAGAATCACCTTTCTTTTTTTTAAAGCCTATTTATTTATTTTTTTTTTTAATTTTTTTTTTCAACGTTTATTTATTTTTGGGACAGAGAGAGACAGAGCATGAACGGGGGAGGGGCAGAGAGAGAGGGAGACACAGAATCGGAAACAGGCTCCAGGCTCTGAGCCATCAGCCCAGAGCCTGATGCGGGGCTCGAACTCACGGACCGTGAGATCGTGACCTGGCTGAAGTCGGACGCTTAACCGACTGCGCCACCCAGGCGCCCCAAAGCCTATTTATTTTGAGAGAGAGACAGAGAGCACAAGTGGAGGAGGGGCAGAGAGAGAGAGAGAGAGAGAGAGAGGGACAGAGAGAGAATCCCAAGCAGATTCCACACTGTCAGCACAGAGCCTGACATGGGGCTCAAACCCAGGAACCATGGGATCATGACCTAGGCTGAAGTCAGACACTTAACCGACCGAGCCACCCAGGCACCCTGCAAATCACCTTCTTTTCAGGGGTTTTCAAATAATTACTTGATAATTATATTTGCTCTTGTGTGGTCCACTTCATTTAATTCATTAAAAATTAAAATTCTCTATATAGAATCCTTCAGACTTAACCTAAAATGGGTCACCAGGACCCACAAGTTAATCCCAATGATAGGCTGAGGAATAAAAGTTGAATACAATTTATAACCCACTAATACAATATGAATAGTTCGTAATTCATAGTTGTAATCCAACTGCTTCCATAAAATGTGACTGCTTTTTACTTTTTTGCTGTTGATACAGATCTTTCCCAGCACTACGCCTCACCCACTGAGGTCAAGGCTTATCCCAAATGAAACAATGCTACGCAGCGGGAAGGCTATGCTATTGAAAGTGTCTGCTGAACTACAGGCTTTCAGAAGAACAACCCTGGGCTGACAAAATGGAACTTCCCGTGACTACTTCCCTGTGTATTTTGATAGCTATCAACTCAACAGGAGAAAAACAAAAATCATAATGGAAATGATGAAACCTAGCTTAAACTTTCTGGAGAAGGGAAGGTGGAAGAGACTCGTAACAAGGAACAACAGCGCCTAATACCATCTTTACTCAAAAAAATAGTAAATGTTAGATATGGCCACACTGGCATAGTATCATTGTGCTCGATTAGAAAGGGTGATCCCCCCCAAGCCCCAAAGGTTATGGCACTCATCAACATGAAAAATAATGTTTAATGAGCATAAAAGGAGTCCTATCAACAAGTTTCATATTGGCATAATCTATGCAATTTAAAAAAAAATAAAGGTTTTGATGCTCTGAGTGGTTTGACTCTAACCATAAAAGATAAAACCTTCAAGAAATGCAAGGCATTAAAAAAAATTCAATGTAGGACACTTTTTAAAGAAACTGCTATGATTTTAAACAATTTTAGGACAGTAGCTCGAAGTCAACAAATGTCGATGATAAATGCTACTACATATAAAGCACTGTGCTAAAACCGAAGAGTTTATCAAATCTGGCTGGAGCAGAAAATCTAGCGGAACACATGCACACAACATTCAGTTGTGTAAAGCAACAGACTGAGATCGCACGGAGTCTGCGGGGAAGACAGGTGGGGGCTGCAATACACGGCAGGCTGGGACCCCGAAAAGCACATACAGAGGGACTTCGGGTGGGAGCGAACTCCTGAGTAAGCTGGGAAAATCGTGAGCCCCTTCAAGAGAGAGCTTGGGCACTTACGCTCCAGGTATGTGCGTCCCATCGTTCATAAAGCAAACGCATAAAGCAAAAGCTCTGCCATCTGCTGGAGTAGAACCTAAGACGGCAACCTCCTCTCTTCTTTTAGACAGAAAGCACCCTATGGTCGCTTTTCCAGAATATGATCCCCAAGATACTGTCCTCTTGGGAAGGTAGGAACTTCATCTGTTCTAAATGCTGAATTTCGAGTACCTAGAATACTGCCTGTCAAGTAGTACTGTTTTCAATACATATTTCACAAATACATCTATTCTTACATCATGTATGAATGTGTTCATGAATTCCACGCGCACAAAGTACTAAGACGTAAACGGTCCTGGGGCACCTGGGTGGCTCAGTCGGTTAAGCATCTGACTTCGGCTCAGGTCATGATCTCACAGCTCGTGAGCTCAAGCCCCGCGTCGGGCTCGGTGCTGACAGCTCAGAGCCTGGAGCTGCTTTGGATTCTGTCTCCCTCTCTCTCTGTCCCTCCCCTACTTGCACTCTGTCTCTTTCTCTCTCTTAATTATAAAAAAACATGTAAAAAAATTAAAAAGAAAAAAGACCTAAAGGGTCCTGTTTGGCACGAGTATTTTTTAAATTGTTTAATTTTCCTTATTCAGAAAAAAAAAAACACTCAAATACTTCTCCATAAAACTACTGGATATGAGAACACTTTTTGGTGAAAGTCAGACTATTTTGCCTCCTATGCGAGGGGGCAATGGTTACCAAATAACCTCATAATAAAGCAGTTTCACCTTTAAAAACCTTCAATCAGTGATAAACATGGGCTTCAAAGACAGTAAGATTATACTGTGCTAACCGACTCTTCTGGAGGGAGGGTGGTGAAGGGCAGGAGTATCAAAATATCATCCCAGATCTGAACTTATTTTCACAAAAGTCCTTTTTGATAATGTTCCACGACATTCATCTTGATTAGTTAACTGGATTCTAATGGAATTGTTCTAAACGGCCTCTCAGGGGACAGATCTGGTTACGGTAAATAAACTCTGCAATCAAATTCGTGGCCATTAAATTTTATAGGAGGAAATATTTCCATCAAAAACAAAATTTAATCGGGTGGGTTGATTTTATTAATCACATTTCCCTAGTTCCTCTTCAGGAAAAAAAAAAAAAACATCAGAACAACCATAACAAAGTTGAAATTAATGATTTAACTGGCATTAAACTGCAGGTCTACCTAAATCACAGCTCTCCTCAAAGGTCTACCATTAGTTTGTAAAAGCAGTAGTTGGCTTCTGGAGGACTTAACCATATGCACAACTCTCTGGGGTACCCATAATGACCACAATATTAATTAATGTGTAAAAAGTCCTTGTTTTCACTCAAAATATGTTAAGCCTTCAATTAATCCTTAAAAATATATTCATTTGCTTCCTACATTTCAGGCTTTCCAACTTGAAGAAAGCTTCCTTTTTAACCACTGGTGTCCTATTACTACTCTATGTATCGAAAGCTTCTAGGTTTTCTGTACTGTCGTTAGACTGCTATATTCCGTACTTCCGCCACAACTGATTATTGCTTGCTTACCTACATTTTTATGAGCCTTAAGAGTTTTGTCTGTTTCAGAAAGCTGGTGAAGACTGTTCTATTTTGAACTTCTGTTATCTGTTAATGAACTTCTACTTTGAATTTGTAAGAATCTCCTAAAGTCACAAGTCAATACAGCAGAGAACCGGAAAGGGACTCTGTGAGCTACTATTAAGGGACACTGTGGGTCCCTCAGCAACTTTAATGACCATCTTATCAATGAATCTAAACAGAAACATGTGGTCCTCCTGAATGGGAAACAATCTTGATCAACATGCCCTGGGAAGGCCTCAACTCCAATGCAGCCAAGTATCTGCTTGCTCTCATCCACGTGAGCAAGAAGAACTGATTTTAAAGTACGTGAAAACACACGCTACGTGCCCAAGATCATCTGTCTCTACGACTACAAACTTCCTTTAAGACGTTACTTATATAAGCTCAATTTTAAAATTCAAAGTTCTCGTGGGGCGCCTGGGTGGCTCAGTCCGTTAAGCTCCGACTTCTGCTCAGGTCTATGATCTCATGGTTTATGAATTCGAGACCTGCGTCGGGCTCTGTGCTGACGGCTCAGACTCTGGAGCCTGTTTCGGGTTCTGGGTCTCCCTCTCTGCTCCTCCCCTGCTCACACTCTCTCTCGAAAATAAACATTAAAATTCAAAGTTCTCATATATTCGGGTAGTGGACAAAAATGACAGAGTGGGGAGAAAAGAGAATGGATTATTAAAATTCTTATGGAGTTGACAGAAGAGGGCGGCCCTCCCACACCCTACTTACGAAAAATCACTGTGTCACACGCATCCCAAAGCTGGGTTGGGGCAGAAATGAAGATTGAGAGTTTTCTAAAGGGGTGGTTTTTAACAGATTAAGGACAGTTAAAATAACAACAACAAAGTATTATTCCTATTATTAGAGACAAAGAGCCAAACTAGTAGGTCAGTATAAATCTCATCATTTTTTCCATCTACTTACAAAGCTACTGAGCACAACTAATCTCATCATCTTCCTACCGTCAAATGGTAAGAAAATAACTGATAACGGCAGTTCAATTTGAAATTCTTTTATGTTTGTTTATTTCAAGTTTTATATTTAAGTTCCAATTAGTTAACATCTACTGTAATATTAGTTTTAGGAAGAGAATTTAGTGATTCATCACTTACACTTAACACTCAGTGCCATCATAAGTGCCCTCCCTAAGGCCCATCCCCCCATCTAGCCCATCCCCCACCCCCACCCTCCAACAACCCTCAGTGTGTTCTCTTTTATGGTGTCTCTCTTCTGCCCCCCACCCCATGCTCCTGTTTCGTTTCCTAAATTCCTCTGACTTATCTCGTTTAGCATAATACACTTTAATTCATCCACGTGGTTGCAAATGGCAAGATTTCATTCTTTCCTTATGACTGAGTAATATTCCATTGTGTATAGACACATGTTCCTTATCCATTCATTGGGTGATGGACATGTAGGCTCTCTCCGTAATTTAATTCTTGTAGCTAATGCTGTGATAAACATTGGGGTGCATGTGTCCCTTCAATTCAGTATTTTTGTATCATTTGGATAAATACCTAGTGGTGCAATTGCCGTGTCATTGGGTAGTTTTACTTCCCACTTTCGGGGGAAACTCCAGTGTTCTCCCGTATGGCTGCACCAGTTTCCACTGCCACCGACAGTGCACGAGGGGTCCCCCTTCTCCACATCTTCGCCAACACCTGTTGTTTCCTGTGTTGTTCAGTTCGGCCATTCTGACAGGTGTGAGGTCGTACCTCGTTGTTTGTTTTTCCCTGAAATTAGTATCTTGAATTTCTAATGATTTAAAAAAACCTTTAGCAACTGAGAAAATTCTTAATTACTCTACTTGGGAGAACTATACCACAGACAGTAAATAACTCTGAACGAAAATGGGCTTATAAGCTGGGAAACTTCAACTGACATTAGCACACACAGAAGTACAGGATGTACCCCAGCACAAACTGTTGATTTTTAAAAATATTCTGTTCCAGAATTCTCAGAATGCATTGCAGCATAGTGTGAAGTAGGGTATCTTTAAATGATAACTGGGGGCGCCTGGGTGGCTCAGTCGGTTAAGCGTCTGACTTCAGCTCAGGTCACGATCTCGCGGTCCGTGAGTTCGAGCCCCGCGTCGGGCTCTGGGCTGATGGCTCAGAGCCTGGAGCCTGTTTCCGATTCTGTGTCTCCCTCTCTCTCTGCCCCTCCCCCGTTCATGCTCTGTCTCTCTCTGTCTCAAAAATAAATAAAACGTTAAAAAAAAAATTTTTTTAAATGATAACTGGAAAAAGAATCATGATAGTATAAGAGAGCATAACATCACATGGAAAAATGACTTAAGTATATTGTTAAGAGAATAAAACTAGCTCCAATAAATGTCAGGGCAGATCTTAATTCATTTTTCATTCATCACATATTTACTGAGTTCCATGCTTATTATGTTCCACTCCATAAAAACAGGTAGCAGGGCACTTGGGTGGCTCAGTCACTTAAGTGTCTGGCTTTGGCCCAGGTCACGATCTCACAGTTCCTGAGTTTGAGCCCCCCATCAGGTGCTCCCCTGTCAGCACAGAGTCCGCTACGGATCCTTTATCCTCCCACTTACTTTCTGCCCCTTCCCTGCTCACTCTGTCAAAAATAATTCAAAAATTAAAAAACAAAAACAAAAAACAGGGAGCAAAATAAAACCCCACAGGAAAGGAGTTTCACATATAACAATACTTATGTGGAAGGACTAGATGATTCTCAATTTCCTCAGCCTCATTCATTCATTCAAAAGGTTAAGTGAGCATTTACTAAAGGTCAAGTGCCAAATGTCAAACATATGTAAAACGAGTTTGGAAACCAATGAAATACAACATATAAATGTGATTGGCATCATAGCAGAGAGATTTTCAAATGGTGTCAGGGAGCCCTTCCTTTAGTGAGACAGGAACTGAAGATAGCTTTTAAGAAGCCCTCTGAGCTAGGCCTTGAAAAATTCGAAGAGGTTATTACATGTCCAGGAAAACTTAACTAACGTGTGAAATATTTTAAATTCAATGCTACCAAAATTAATATATATTTTACGCATTATATAAAAGATGCCTAGTTAGAATTATCGGTTTACCTTTTAGTGACCTTATACTACTTTAATCCTTGAACCTCAATTTAAACTCTATTTTATAATGACACCACTGAATAGATAAGCACTACACTTACAAGCAACAATGGAGAGTGTGAAGACACAACAATTTTACTGTCTAACAACCAAAAGTAAATTATCTATTAGAAGATTCTGTCAGAGAACTGTTTTCAGGACATTCTAAAGTAGATATAAATAGCAGTTTCTGGAGCTAGAGCAATGATGAAAATCGTATCAAGAACAGCAAAGATAACAATCACTTTAGCAAACAGAGAGTTTCTTCATCCCCCTTTAAGAATTTTAAGTCGTATTTAACCAGAAATCTGTTAGGAGGCCGTAACTCTTTATCAGAAACTACTGGGTCCAGAAAGAACTTGAAGTTCAGATTTTTTGTGCATTTGAAAAAGGTAATGTGGTATGCATACTGTATATTATATAAAATCTTTGGTGAGGTCTGGGTCAACGGTCCATATTCAGACACATTGCTATCTCTGCAGCAAAATCCATACATATTCATACCAGTGATATGGGATAAAAAAAAAAAAAAAAGCCTCATCATTACATGGCAGGTTTGAGTCTCAATGAAGCAAGTCAAGTCAGGTTTTCCCACCAATGAATTATAAAAAAATTTTCAGGGGTTTATGGACCGCAGAACCATGGATCAGAGAAAACAGAGGTATGCTGTACTATAAATAAAATGATAAATAAATAAATACATAAATAAATAAATAATATTATGATGGTTAATTTTTCTAACTGCATAGCCTGCATCTCTAGGGGCAGAATGGGATTTTGCCAACTAAGACCGACTATTCAAAACGTACACTTAAAGGAAAATTTCCTTTCAAACTTTTCCTGCATTACTAATTGAAAGGCACCACCGGCACCAGCATGTATTTTCAAATTCTGACAGCTGGGGCTTAATAATAACCGAAGGTAAGCCCAAAACCAGAGAGACAGCTGGGTGAGCCGAGGGAGTGGCCATGCATTTAAGCATGTAATTGTATTTGCAACATAATGAGCTGCCTAATTGCATACCCAAGTTTACATGCATTTGCGTGAGTAATTATGAGTCACTTACAGGTACTCATAGTGCTTTGTCCTCTCCTTCCTAAAAATCAGATGAGCAAAGGAGCAATTGAATTTCAACATTTTAAAAGGTTGATTTCAAAAAGGAGAAAAATTATTACCTGCCATGCTTTGCATTTTGAGTTAGTTTTTGAAAAAGCAGTTTAGACACTGGAAGGAAATGATAAGACAATAAGGCCGAGCGGAACAAATATGTCAGATTGCTCATGCCACTGTCTACTCACTATTAGCCAACCAAACCGACAGTCAGTCTCTGTATGAGAGGCTCTGGGAGTACAGACAAGCATGATATGGATGCCTGTCACCCCCAAAGGCTGGGGGAGACAGGATACCCCGAGCAAATATTTAAATACAAAATTAAGACCCATAGTGACAACAACTGGGATTTGTTAATAACGGCGCGCTAACGACATGCTTTTGTCTCCTCTCCCTCCCAAGCTTAGTTAAAATTCACAGTCCATCAATATAAAGAGGCATTAACCTTCAAGGACAAAAAGAACAAAAGAGGAAAATGCAGCAGTCGAGGGATTTAACGTGGTAAATGCTGGGGGCCTACGGAGGTAGAGAACAGAAAAAGGGGAGTAAATTCTTCCCTGGAGTCCTTGAGACCCAGGACTTCACCTGGGAAACTAGGTCTGAATGGAGGGGAGGCGATGGAGACGACGAACGCCTACGTTCCCACCAGCCCTTAGGAGACCAGAGGATGATTCTCTAGAGAAAGAGAAGTGGAGACAGCTCCACAAGAGAGGGCAGCAGGCGTGGAGACTTGACTGTGGGGCTGAAATCAGTTCATTAGGTGGCAGTCTGCACATCCACCAGTGGGACCCTCAGCTCTTTTCTCATCTTCCAGAAAACCAAAAGCCACCGATGTGGTGCTGCTGCCAGCCTGAACCCCCCATGTTCCCATAAAGAAACTGGGGATGCTCCAATGTCTATAGCAGCACGATCAACAACAGCCAAAGTATGGAAGGAGGCCAAATGTCCATTGACCGATGAATGGATAAAGAAGATGTGGTCTATATATGCAACGGAGTATGACTCGGCAATCAAAAAGAATGAAATGTTGCCATTTGCAACTACGTGGACGGAACCGGAGGGTATTATGCTAAGTGAAATTAGAGAACAGAGAAAGACAAATATCCTATGACTTCACTCATCTGAGGACTTTAAGGCACAGAACAGATGAATACAAGGGAAGGGAAACAAAAATAATATAAAAACAGGGAGGGGGACAAAACAGAAGAGACTCTTCAATATGGAGAACATGTAACAGAGGGTTACTGGAAGGGTTGTGGAGGGGGGATGGGCTAAATGGGTAAGGGGTTTAAGGAATCTACTCCCGAAATCTTTGTTGCAGTATATGCTAGCTAACTTGGATGTAAATTTTTAAAAAAAGAAAAAAAGAAAGACACTGGGGGATGCTTCTCTGCAGGGAGTGAAAGATCACCCTACAGTCATTAGCTCAACAGTCAGCATGAAAACTACAGTAGACAAGACCACCACATACAAAGAGCTTCCAATTGGTATTTTAGTGCCTCATTCTTAAATAAGAATAGATCACCTAAGATCACCATTCATTTATTACACAAATAGTTATATCAGACATTTGTCTCTTCATGGTAGATACAGCACTGAATAAAACAAACAAGAA
This sequence comes from Lynx rufus, assembly GCF_022079265.1. NCBI lineage: Eukaryota > Metazoa > Chordata > Mammalia > Carnivora > Felidae > Lynx > Lynx rufus. The sequence goes on along the minus strand of NW_025814896.1, from coordinate 133,137,139 downwards.
TCTCTACACTCCAGAAAGGAAAACAAAGGAAAGACAGAATTGATAAAGAAGTCTTACAATTCAACAATAAAAAAATAAGTAATTTATCTTAACTTGGCAAAGGAGGGGCGCCTGGGTGGTTCATTGGTTAAGCCTCCGACTTTGGCTCGGGTCATGATCTCACGGTTCCCGAGTTTGAGCCCCACACTGGGTTCTGTGCTGACAGCTGGCCTGCTTCGAATGCTGGGTCCCCCTCTCTCTCTGCCCCTCCCCCGCGCTCGCTCGCTCGAGCTCTCTCTCTCAAAAATAAATAATAAACATTTAAAAAATTAAAAAAAAAAAAAAAAACTTGGCAAAGGATCTGAATAATTTCTCCAAAGATCTGAAGAAGGCCAAAAGCAAATGAAAAGAGGTGCCACACCATTGGTCATCGGGAAATGCTAATCAAAACCAAATTAAGGTATCACATCACTCACTTGAATGGCAATACCCAAGAAAATGGAAAGCAACAAGTAATGCTGAGGACATGGAGAAACTGGAAGCCTCCTATTCTGCTGGTGGGAATGCAAAATGGCATGCAAAAAACAGCGTGGCCTCTTCAGTTAAGCACGGAGCTTCCATACGATCCAGCCAGTGTAATCCTAAATATGCACACCCAGGAGAACCAAAAGTACACGTCCACACGAAATGCTTACAGCAGCATTACGTGTAGGAGCGGCAACATTTACTTCAAAAGGGAAAGCAGCCCAAACGTCCATCGACTGATGAGCGGATTGACAAGACGAAGATCCCCAAACAAGATTCCCATACGAGGGAATGTCATTCGGCAATTAAAAAGGAACGTAGCACTGATCCATAATACAACACGGATGAACCTGGAAAACATGAAGCTAAGTGAAAGAAGCCAAACACAGAAGGTCACATACTCTCGAAATCCTTTTCTGTGAAATGTCCACACTCCAGGCAAATCCAGAGAAACAGAAGTAGAATAGTGGCTGCCAGGGGGTGGGGACGGGGGTCAGGGGTCAGGGAGTGACGGGTATGGGGCTTCCTTCTGGTGTGCTACAACGTGCACTTTGACGGTGGTGCTTATTACACAACTCGGAATACACTAAATACTCCTGAATCGTACGCTTTAAAAGGGTTATCACTTACGGCTTGTGAACTGTGTCTCCAAGAAGCCGTTATTTTTAAAAGCCTAATTAAGGATCACACATTGCACTAGCTTATTATGCCTCTTCAGTTTCCGTTAAGCTAGAAGAGCTCCTCCTGCCTTTCCGAGTTCAGGCCAGCTGATCTGGAGAGGTCTCCACATCTTACGGACTGTTTCTCAGAGTCAGATTCGGTCAAACACTGCCAACGAGGATGCACCGCTGGCCGGTGCCAGAACAACTCTTAAAGCTATTTCGACCTCAAGCATTTGGCTTTGTATGGTTACTATTTGTAATGTCACGTGCTTCATGTGTTTTACACTTTTTTTTTTCCTTCGTATTTTGGATTTGGGGTATAAAATGAGCTTACAGGAAAGGGGGCCCGATAAGGGTTCATCTGGGGACCAGATCCCACGAACCAGAGAGGCTACTGGGACTACAGAAGGAGAGACCGGAGAGATGCAAGTAATACTGTACCTGTCCCCTTCCCTCCCCTTCTTCCCGCACCACACATATACAAATCAAGTGGAAAGATGAGCAAGACTGAAGACAGGGACACACTTCAGTTCTTTTCAAAAGGAGCTGTTATCATGAAATTACCTTTCAGCAAATTTCTATGACAAGATACACTATCCTGTCTCCTTACTTCACCAAGTGCACAGACACACAAACTCAGTCCACTCTCTTCTTTTTTAAAACCATCAACGTTTATTTGAGGTGCCGGAATGTCAAGAAAGCTTCTGGGAAACCAAAGTGACCATTTTTTTTTTTGAAAACCGGACACATATATCCACTGGACACGCACGGACTGCATTTAGAACATGGAAGCTTAGCGAAAACCCAGTATTTCTGCTAAATTTAGGAACAGAATCACACTCAAGCGAACCACTGCAATTTAAGAGAGCAAACACTTTATTCCAAACCATGAAATCCCTCCAATAACACAAATCTCTTAAATTTCTCTCTTAAGCAGTCAAAACTGCATTTAAGTTGCAAACCTAAGCAACTCTTAATTTATGCTAAAATGCTTTCTGCTTCTGCTTTCCGTGAAATTGCCAACAAGGCCCTAAATTCTCAAGAGGAAGAATATCTTCCTACAGTCCCAAACTTCTTCAAAGTCCACTGCTAGTTAAATAGGGAACATCTGTTTCTTTGAAGGCCTCCCACTGCTTCTGTCCTGGAGAGCCTGGCCTCGCACCCCAGCCCCTACTTCACGGTTACCATCACGCGACACTTGAAACCCCAGGTCAAGTTTCCTAGAGCTCACAGCCAGGGTCCGCAGTGACAATACCTGCAAGGCAGTGTTAATGTCGGCCACTTCAGCCTCCGCCTCTCCCAATTTCCTAACCACGCTAAAAATGCTCAACCTTGACGGCTAGGTCTGCGCACACGCGCACACACACACACACACACACACCCCCACGGGCTGAAGGCACCACGCCAGTTCTATCCTGTGAGAATGTATTTATCTTTCTGATCACACACCTGGCAGTGAGCGCTCCCCCAGATCTTGTTTTGTCACCCGGTTCCCGCCAAGGCTCACACAGATGGCTGTCCTGTGTTATCCTGGTGACCACATCACTAGTTTCCTGGTTCCATCCCACTTCCTTGCAGGCAGAAGAATTTATTTATAACTGTTCTGCACATTCTTATGCTTTCCAATTTGTAATTCTGAAGTCTACGTAAAGACTGGCGGTATATTAATATTTTAAGATATCTAGAAATGGGACCTTGGCAGAAACGAAGGAAGAGGAAACGTTTGATAATGACAGGTACGCTTTTTCTCGAGGTCCTACGCCTCAACAACGCTATTCCACGAGGATCAAAAAACATTTTGTCCCCCGTTTGCAGTTACCGTTTACCTACACAGTGCCACACACGGAAGTAGGAAATCCTGAAGACATTTTAAATTCAAGCAAAGTAAGATTTCCCATACATCCTTCAAAAAAGCCAACGGAGAGCATTATACTGGCAGAGCGAACGAAGAGGGTAAACGAACCCAAAATGGACTCATAATTGAATAATGTGTGGCCAACCGCTACGTATTTAAGTAACTTTCTACAACCCTAAGCAGAACGTCTACTTCAGAGTTCAAATATCTGTATTTCCCACTGAGATGATAAACAGGCATGAGACACATGACAATATTAAAGACCTGATTAGGATCGATGCTGGCGGAGGGGTCTGTGAGAGGGAAGCAGCGTGTACACAGCATTAAGCTTTTTTTCAGTGAAGTCAGGACAGATCTAAAAACTTCACGTAAAATCTATCTGTAAAAAGAAGGGGGCTTTATAAGAAAAACCATATCCACCATGAAATCTGTAAGCTCAGAATGAATGGAAAACTATACAGTCTGGTAGGGGAGTGGGCAAGGGTAACATACGACCCGCATTAGCTGACCAAAATTTTCCCTCTGGGTTCCTGGCCAACCAAGCCAGAAAGACACGCAGGGTAAAGTAAAAAGATACCAATTACTTGATACTGACATGTCTAGAAATAGAAACTCTCTCCTGGAACTAAACTCAAGAAGTAAGAGATCTTTCTCTAAGGGACTCCAATACTGAACAATATTTCTTTAAAAGAGGTTTACAAAATACACGTCATAGGAGTGTTACACTTCAAATATCATTAAGCTGTGTTTATGAAGGCCAAAGTTATGTGATCCAAGCAAACGGTGTTACGACCTAACTTGACTCCGGAATCATTTAGAGCCATGCTGTCCTATATAGTAGCTGCTAGCCACGTGTGGCTATTTATATTTAATTTAATTAGAATGGAATAAAATTTTAAATCCAGTTCCTCAGGCACACTAAGCACATCTCAAATGCTCAAGAGCCCCATATAGGTAGTGGCTACTATGGTGGGTCGAGCATTCTAGAACACTTCCATCATTGCAGAATGTTCTACTGAACCGTGGTTTACAGAATGGAAGAAATGAGATAAATAAACATCCATGGATAGGAAACTAAGTAAATAAACCACCACCACTCTCTAAATGACATACCAGGCACCGATCAAAAAGAATGGGTTTGACTTACGTGCTGATTAAAATGATACATTGTTAAAGGACAAAAAAAACTTTTCATAATAATACGCATAATGGGATTCCAATTCTGCTCAAGTACACACGCTTGCGTGCGTAGGGCCTGGGAGCTGAGCAAGGTAGGGAACTGACCTGACCCCGCAAAGAGCTGTACCCCATCTTGTTAATAACGGTACTTGGAGGGGTGATTGGGAAGAACTTTTCCTTTCTAGAGTCTCTATTTTTACGTTTGTTTTTTTAATTAGGACATTTTTTTCTAAAGACAAGCAAATAGCACCCCTCAAAGAACTTCAGGCGCGGATACAGGTACGAAGGGTTAGCAAGCCCCCTACAACAGCGAACTGAAACACCAACTGGTTCTGACAGTCTTTACAAAGGACCCGAAGCCCAGCTCATAGTTCAGGATTGAGGTCCTCAGGGAACACCTGGACTGGTATTTGTGATATGGACAGAGATAAGACCTTGAGGAAAGATTTTTTTTTTCTTCCAGAAAATTCAAGAACCTAATGTACTTACAACCTTCGATCCTTTCCACGGAGATGCATCAAAAAAACCCAAAAGATCAAAACTTCTTCCCAGGAAGCACTTTAGCCCAATAATACCTGAAGCTCCAGAGTTTTAACTCCTACACATGGGAGAAAGAATTTCAAGACAATCTGATTTGACATTTCTTTTTTTTTCTTTTAACTTTATTTTTATTTGAGAGACAGAGAGAGAGAGAGAGAGCATGCACACGCAGGTATGTGTGCCAGCACCAGAGGGGGAGGGGCAGAGAGAGAGAGAGAGAGAGAGAGAGAGAGCACGCCCGTGAGAGAAAATCCCAAGCAGGCTCCACGCTGTCAGCACAGAGCCCGACACGGGGCTCAATCCCACAAACTGTGAGACCTGAGCCGAAATCTAGAGTCAGATGCTCAACATAAATATTGAGAGCAGCTTTATTCATAAATGCCCAAACTAGAGGCAACAAGAAGCTCTTCAACAGGTGGAAAAATAAACCAACTGTGGTTCATCCAGACAACGGAACAGAATTGAGCAACAAAAAGAAATGAGCTACTGAGCCACAAAAAGACACGGAGGGATCGAAGGCGTATTAAGTTTAAAAAGCCCATCTGAAAAGGCACATAGTCTACGATTCCAGCTTTATGACATTCTAGAAAAGACAATACTGCGTGGACAGTAAAAAGTTCAGTGGTTTCCAGGGGCTTCACGAGAGCCATCGGGAGGGATAAACAAGGTGGAACACAAGGGGATTTTCGGGAGGGAGGGGGCAGTGCAAACTATACGGTATGATACATAATGGTGGATACGCATCATTTTACCTTTGTCAAAACACACAGAACGAACAATACCAAGAGTGAACCCTAATAACTTTGGACAATAATGTAGCGTCAATGCAGGTTCACCCAGTGTAACAAACGTACCACCCCGCTACAGGATGTTGACAATGAAGGAGAGTGTATTGTGTGTGAATGTGTGTATGGAGTGTGTGGGAATTCTCTGTCCTTTCAACTCAATTTGGCTGCGAACTTAAAACTGCTCTAAAAAGTACAATTATGAATGAATGAATGAATGACACGACCGTGTGCAGACGCACAAGAAACATGGATAGGCAGACCTAACCTTCCTTTCAGTATGCCTCACTATCATTTACACGTGATTTCCTTCCAACCAACAATAATGTTCCGTTCTTCACGCAGGTAAATACATAACCTAATAAAACATATGAGCCAAGGTGAAGGTCAAATTATTCATTTCCATTTAACAATGTTAAAAAAATGTTTTTTTAATGTTTTATTTATTTTTGAGAGACAGAGTGCAAGCAGGGGAGGGGCAGAGAGAGAGGGGGACTGAATCTAAAGCAGCCTCCAGGCTGAGCTGTCAGCACAGAACCCGATGTGGGGCTCGAACCCACAAACTGAGATCATAACCCGATGAACCGACTGAGCCACCCAGGCACCCCTCCGTTTAACAATTTTTAACAACTACCTTCTGCAGCAGCCTGAAGTGCTAGGAACATAAACCAATCCTACCCCCACTTCTCCCCAAAGCTGAAAATACCGAAGCAAAGAGATAAGTACACGGGGGTTCACGATACTTCTGCCTTTATGCATATCTGAAATTCTTCCATAATAAAATTTTCAAAATCAAGTCAATACCATCCATTCCTTCAGGTCAGCACGTATTCAGTGAGAGCCTGTGAAGCACTAGCCATTGTTCTAGGCACGAGAGCCACAACAAAAAGTAACAACAGAAGTCCTGCCCTTGTGGCGCTTACACCCGAGAACATGGCAGCAGGGGACCAACTTTCTTGGGATTTGAGAACACGAAGTCAAAGTAAAGACTGCGCGAGTCCTAGACCTTTCTTACCGTTTTCTGTGCATGTCAGAAAACAGAATGTAAAAGAATGCGGCCCAAAATTCTTGCCTATTTGTAGAACTTACCTTGTATTTTTTTTTACATGGTTATTATTTATTTTTGACAAAGAGAGAGCACAAGCACGGGAGCAGGGGAGAGGCAAGGAGAGGGGGTGAGAGGATCTCAAGTGGGCTCTGTGCTGAGAGCAGCAAGTCCACTGCGTGGCTCGAAGTCACGAACCGTGGCATCACGACCTGGGCCAAAGATGGACGCTTAAGCAACTGAGCCGCCCAGGCGCCCCAGCTCGCCTTCTATTTTTAAGGAGAAAACAAAACACACCAAGAAATCAGAGCAGGCAATGGGCATATTAACTGAAGAAAGTGACATATGATTTAAAGAGTCAGGCACACTCAGAAGCTAAAACCAATCCCTGGTTGTGGACACTCGAGCCCATCACCACCACCTACATGGCCACACCAACAGGACACTGGCATACTAGATCTACTTCCAACTCTATCTTGCCCAAAATAATAAGGATGGCAAAGAGATCAAGGTGGTAAGCCCCAAGAGACATAACTTGTCTCTCTAGGAGACAAGCCTTTTGGTCAACATCTGATTCAAGCTGAGTAAGTAGCACCTGAATAGGAAGTTGTCGTCTATTTTCAAGAAAGTGGGCATGCAGGCATGTAACTATATAAGCAAAACTAAGCATCATCTGACATATTAACATAACAAAGCATATGTCACGTGCACATCAAGTACCTCCACACGAAAATGACATGCATTTAACCTAACCAGAACTGCAATTAACTTCTGCAAATGTGACGGGATGCTCCGAAGCGGACTTCCCGAGTGATGCACGTTAATGCTTCCCACAGGTCTGCCATTCTTACAACCAAATAAGTTGTCATCAAAACTGGAAATGATCTGGAGGGTTTCCATTGTCGGGGAAAATGCCTCAGATACTATGTTGCTGCCTGAAAGTGTTCAGATTAAAATAGGAAGCCCACACTTCCCTGTCGTAAAGACGCAAACAACTTGTCTGTATTAGAACAGAATACCTTATTAGCCAGCTGCCTGACTTTTATTTCCCATTTCATAGTCACGAATATATAATGGAAAAGTTACAGACAGCATACCACGCCTTATAAAACAATTTCATGCATAAGATGAAGTTCAATTATGACAGATTTGCTGTAAACTTGGGTTGGAAAGGAAACTCACCCCCCAGTAAAGGGGGCATGTTCTGCATCCCTCTCCTTTTCTTCACCGGGAAAAGGTAATGAAAATACACACGCTTTGGATCTAACCCTTCCACTAACCTATATGTGCCTCACATTTTTTTCTCCATAAAATTAGGCCTTTTATTTTTCGTAAGATACCTTACCCTTCTAGATCTTAAAGGCTTAGCTCTATCTTTAAAATGCTTTTCTTGGAGAACAAAATTAAATATATGTTCCATTTGCATTATTATGAATCAAGACATCTAAAAAACATGCATTTTGATCTGAAAACTGAACTCAGTGTACAACGAACGGTGTTTTTCCTTCAAATTTGTCGTTTTCTTCTTTGCACTTCCCCCACGTTCCGACAGCTCTTCCCATACTCTGAGTCATAGACATTTTCTCCTGCAGTCCGACACCCCACCATTTCCTCTGCCTCACACACGTGCCTTTCTTCCATGATCTTCCTCTTTGCCTACATCCTAAAAACACGCCTTCTCTGCATGTGCATGACAACACGATTCCTGTACTCTCTTCTGAGCTTGCTCTGACCCTCCGCCTGCAAAAGATTTCTCAATGAACATTCCCACATGAAGAGGCCCCAGATCACCCCTTCGTTGCACCTCCTTGTCCTTCTCTGCCCCATTCACATGTGGAGTCACGGCCAACATTCTGCTTAACACCCGTCCCTCGGACTTACAGCTGGAGAGAATTCCCAGACCTCTTTTCCACTGAGGCTGCTGCTAAGCCCTCTTGCCCATCCTGAACTTGCTAACTGTGTTTTCAAAATCTTTTCCCTTCTCTCACTCCATCCACTGCATGGTAATATTTCTGAAGTTCAATTTCATTGGTTTAACCTCTTATATGGAGATCAGGCTCTAACATCAAGCAGGTAAGACTAAACGGAGTACGAGCAGAAATAAAAATTTGAAAACCCCTTTGGGATACCCTTCAGTAAGTGAAAGAGCACATTTTTCTCAGTGTTGGAACAGGGCAGATACAATGCGCGACCTGCATCTAGTGGCCTTGTCATGCCCCAAACCCCGTACCTCCAATTATCAGGATCACACTCCGCGTGGCAGCACCATGAGAGATACCCGGGGAAACCTCTTTTGCGGCAAATGACAGATTCAAGCAGCCTTTTGCTAACGGTGTCGTTCATCTCAACCACGTGACATGAAAAATAGCACACTTTCTCTATTCTCCCAAGAATGACACAGAACCAGTACCTTCCTCAGTGCACAGAAGGGAACTAACTGATCACATACAGTGGACCCCTTAGGGATTAGGACTGAATTTTCTTAGTTGACAAAAGGCTCTTCCCCCGTGCAGTTCAGTCCAGGACATGTGTCCACCACACGGAATGAGCTGCCACGTAAGTGACACCGTGTGCTCTATCACACTAGCCCTCTGCATGTCACAGGACTTCCATTTATATTTATGTAAGCTAAGTGAACTTAATTATAGGACTGTGCTATAAACCTAATCGATGGCCACTAGAATATTCCCAAATACAAAGAAAATATAACAAAATGTTAGCAAGAATGTCTGACTAGTGAGGCTATGAGTGTTCTTTTCACTTTTCTGATATCTCAACATTTTTAAAAATAGCTCTATATTATTTCTTTTTCTTTTCAATGTTTATTTATTTTTGGGACAGAGAGAGACAGAGCATGAACGGGGGAGGGGCAGAGAGAGAGGGAGACACAGAATCGGAAACAGGCTCCAGGCTCCGAGCCATCAGCCCGGAGCCCGACGCGGGGCTCGAACTCCCGGACCGCGAGATCGTGACCTGGCTGAAGTCGGACGCTTAACCGACTGCGCCACCCAGGCGCCCCTATTATTTCTTATATTCACACACAAAACCCACTTTTTACTCATCTCCAGGAGTTTATATTGACGTGGGGAGAAAGCAAGATATGAGACCACAGAAACAATGTTTCAGATTAAAACAATGGGAAAAATACAGTAAAATGTTAATGTGTTTGTGTTTGGGTGGTGGAAAGGTGTTTGAGCTTTCTACTTATCTTTACTTGCCATTTTCTTGTTTTTTAATTTTTTTAACATTTGTTTATTTTTGAGAGTGAGTCGGGGAGGGGCAGAGAGAGGAGACAGAATCCGAAGCAGGCTCCTCGTTATCAGCAGCACAAAGCCCAACGCTGGGGCTCGAACTCACAAACTGTGAGATCACGACTTGAGCCGAAGTCAGACGCTCAACCAACCGAGCCACCCAGGCGCCCCTATTTGCCATTTTCTATAAAGAGCATGCTTTGATGATAAAATGGGAGGGAAATGGACTTCAGTTTTTAAAAATCAGAGTTCTTATTTTAGCAACCAGATTTCATCACTGCTTTCTGTTTCTCTGTTTTAACATTTATTCATTCTTAAGAGACAGAGACAGAGCGTGAGGAGGGGAGGGTCAGAGAGAGAGGGAGACACAGAATCCAAAGCAGGCTCCGGGCTCCGAGCTGTCAGCACAGAGCCCGGCTCGGGGCTCGAACTCACGAACTGCGAGATCGTGACCTGAGCCGAAGTCGCACCCTTAACCGACTGAGCCATCCAGGCGCCCCTTGCTTTGTTGCAACAGCAGCAAACCTCATGGCATTCAAATGCTCTTTCTCAGCCTGCATTTTATATGATCTGTAACAGACCGAACAATACCAAGCCATATTTCTGAACTCGTTTTCCTAGTCTGTACTTAACGGTTTTGTCACAAACCTTTCAGTATATCTCTGTTTTGCTCAAAGCACATTCCTTCCAAAAGCAACAGGAAGGCCACATAATGCCAGATACTCTCTGCCACTGGGCTCCTTGAATTCTGCTGCTGTAGGAAGGCTGTAACAGTCATCATCAACTGGACATCTGTTACGTGCCTGGCACTGTGATGAATGACGTGATAAATCTATTCCACACGACCGCCTTACCTCATTCCCCTTCCGCGGTTCCAGAAACTAAGGCTCAGACGGGGTAAGTAACTCCCTCAAGGTCACCACATTTTTAAGTGACGAAGCTGGTATTCAGAGTCAGGTGAGACTAATTACAAAATTTGATGTCTTTCCACTCTGTAACTCGGACCAAAGACATGCCTTGTAGAGCCAGCCCTGCCCCCCGACTTGTCATTTGACCTTGAACAAATAACTTGATTCCTCAGCTATAAATTAAGGAGTTGGACTAGGTGACCCCCAAGTTCCTTCCTTCTCTCGTGTTCTGTGCTTCAAAAGCTTCCCCTTTTCCTTTACAGCATGCTGAAAATTCCTTCAGTGAGGAAACAATTCAGCAACTACTTGTTTACGTTCTGTCTTGTACATCCTCTGTGTGCTAGCAAATTCCCCGGGGGGATGGTTTTCTCTGCATCTGGCACTACCTCCCTAAACCAAGAGAGTATGTTGCTACTGGCATTCTGAGACAGGAATTTCTAACAAAATCTCCTTCTGCCACTGTGTCTAACAGCTCTCTCCTTGAATGAGCGTCTTAGGTGAAAATGTGATTTGCCACTTTGAGGGCTATACTTGGACACCAGTATATTCAAGGCCATTTCACCATACACCAGGTGGCCAGACAGATCTCACATCTGGGGAATTTCCAAATACCCAATCAGTGGACACAAAAGGGCTTTCAGTGTTGGCTCGGAACTGAAATGGATCCACCGGACCAATCGTGGTCCAGATTCAAACCCACGTCTTAGGAGCCTGCATAGCACCTTCAGCCAACTCCTACTTCAAAGCACAGGCATGCACAGGAAGAAAAACAAAGGCACCGTTTCCAATCTTTAAAACAGATAAGTCTTCCTTACCCAGATGAAAAGCCAACTTCTGCACAAATTTCAAAAAGGGTCCAACAAAAGCTAAATGCCCTTACCTTCATATTTTCCTTTTGTATTCTTCTAGGAAAGACTTTATCCTCTTAACGGCATCACCATTAAACCTTTTGGACAGGGTATTACTTTTATAAATCTGTCAGTACTCCCAAATACAAAGATTGCATCACTCCAAGATGTTCTGATCTAGCTGATTAGAATGCACTGTCAGAGCAAAGGAACTGATCCTTATCCTACTGTATAAAAATTACACTCTGGCACTTAGAAGCCATGTTCTTCTTTTTGTACTTTTGTCATTCAATAGTGGTAGCAGCAAAAGGCAAATGGAAAATGCGAATTTGGTAGAACAGCTAAAAATTAGCATCGCCAACCAGCCACTGTGGAAGCTGACAATCATTATCTAAGATTCTCCAAATCACAGTCATCGGGTTACTCTCCCACATCTTAGTTTTATTCATTTTTCACCGCGTGCTACCTGGATGCCTACCGTGTAACAAACAGGCGCTCCTTCAGGTGCTGGGAGTGCAGCAGTGAAAAGGCCAAAATGTGCCCCCGAAACCCATGCTTTGTATTAGGAGGAGGAAAGACATACATAAATATTTGAAGTAGATAAATAAGTGTCGGGAAAATATGTGTTCATGGAAAACTATAGCATTGCCTAAAGCAGGGGCCAGCAGACTTTTTCTGGGCCTGGTACATTATTACAGGGCTTGTGGGGCATATGGCCTCTGTGTCAACTGCTCAGCTCTGCCATTTTAGTCCGAAAGCTGCCGAGGACAACACGTACACCAATGGGTGTGCTGTGTTCCAACAAAACTATTTACAAAAGCAGGTGCTTGTGTTTAGTTTGCCAAACCCCTTCGAGCTGATGTGATTCTGATTTTAAGGAATCTGTCTTCCAAGTCTGTAAATGGAGGTAACTGGCAGCAATGCAAAATACCAGACTTGCGCGTGAGTTCTGTCCCGGACAACTGACCCTCCACACCTCTGACAAATCCGATCCGTATCCACCTGCACGCACCCAACTCAACGCAACTTTATTCCACGTAGATCTGTGCTTTTTTTAGACTCCTCCTTTGATCTGGTATAACTGGGTCCGGTTCCCTCGTTTAATTAACAGGCTAAGTAAAAAATGTAACACGTTTATCTGGCATCTACGTGAGAGTCATGATTTCACGTTTTTCTGAAATGATCTTTTAAGTTTCGGAGGTCTCATCAAGAAGCGCAACAGATTCACCTGACGGCCAGGCACACCCTGACAGCCCGAGAAGTGCCCCTCACGTGGGCTGCTTAGGTTCGAGCACAGCTTTCCCCTTGGCCCCCAGAGGTGAAGCTCAGGGGGCGTGTACAGCAGAACTCTGCTTTTCTAATTTTAATTTTCCTGTCTACTAACTTGACGTATTGGTTTTGGTTCACTTATGTTACTCCCCCTTGGTGGCAACAATGGCTGGGGATTTGGTGACCTCCATAAACGGATTAATGGGTTACAGAGATCTCTATTCTCCGATGGGTGAGAGAAAATGGAGACTCTGGATTTTTAGCCTTTTTCTGCATGTAGGTCATTTTAAGTCATGAAAGGGCTTATGCCAAGCAGAGTGATAAGCCTCTGGAAGGTGTTACGCGGTAGAGTGTTATCATCCAATTTACGTTTTGTCTTTATTTTTATATTTAAATCACTCGGGCTGTTATATGGAAAACAGACTGCAAGAGAGAGAAGAAAAAAAGAGCAGTGAAGAGGCCATTCTGGCAATCCAGATTGAGAGCACGGGAACCGAAGCACTGGGAAATGGCTGGATTTGAACCACCAGGAGCGGAGTAGATGTGGCCTGCAGACAGATGGAGGAGGGGGAGTGAGTGGAAAGGGGTGGGGAGAAGGATGGCTCCTGGCTCCTGCACTCTGGGCCCCGATAACTGGGTGAATGGTGATTCCTCTGCCGCAACAGGAACACCTGGCAGGTGTGGGGTGAGGGTGGGGAGCTGGGATCAAGAATTCCACTGCGGACCTATTAAATATATGTGCCTGTTAGAGCTCCAAGTGGAGAACCCACGTAGGTTAGTGGATACTTAACTATAGTTCCGAGAAGGAAAGACTTAGATGGCAATTCGGAAGTGATCAGCCCACAGGTGTCAGAGAAAGCCTAGGGACATATGAGCTCCTTGGGAAAGAATGTAAACAGAAGCGACAAGGACTAAACTCCTGGGTACACTAAGATTTGGAGGTCAGGAGGAGAGAGGTAAGGCCCGAGCCCTGACCGCACTCAGAAGGAGCAACCAAGTGAGACTGAGAAAACCAAGAGAATACGGTGTTCTAGAAGCCAAGGTAGTGTTTCAAAGAGGACTGGTCAGCTGTGCCAAGTGTTATTTAGACATTAAGTTAAGCGATCTGTGTGTGATATACATATTAAGGAAGCAAGGGCACCTGACTATTCGTACAGCTGGCTCTCCTGGAAAAGCATTACTTTCTCGGTTGGCCCAGATTCACTCTACTGTTCACTTTGTTTCTAGAGATCATGCAACAGATCTGTCATTCACCATTTTGCCCCCAGATATGTGCTGTGATCATGAGACAAAAAGAAGACCAAGTCTTTAACCCTAAACTTTAAGATTAAACCAGGAAGAGAACATCTATACAGAAAGGAGAAAGGAGACATAATGGGGTGCCTGGGTGGCTTAGTCAGTTAAGCATCTGACTTCGGCTCAGGTCATGATCTCGTGGTTCGTGAGTTTAAGCCTCACGTTGAGCTCTGTGCTGATGGCTCGGAGCCTGGAGCCTGCTTCGGATTCTGTGTCTCCCCCTCTCTTTGCCCCTCCCCCTGCTCGCACTCTGTCTCTCTCTTGCTCTCAAAAATAAACAAGCGTTTAAAAAAAAAAAAAAGGAGACATAAAATATTTATGTAAAATGGAGACTGATAATTGCAGTCTGATCCTCTGACCACCCCCCATCCCGGAGCATATTCCTATCACTGCACCCCAATCCTTTCCTTCACAGCATTTGGCTACACATTTGTTTACCGTCATCTTCCCCCAGATCGTGAACTCACAAAGGCAGGACAGGAAGGTGGTTTCACTCACCAACACATTCCTGGTTCCAAGCACATACAAGATGTATCCTTGCTGAATAAACAGAACCACTGGTCGGTCTCCTCCGTTTACTTTTATCATACAGGAAATGATAAAAATACTAACAGGCAAAAGAGCTAAGGGCCACCCATCTAAGACTCTTAGGCATTTACTTTTCAGACATGGTCAAGTCCGTTGTAAAATAACTTATTTATAATTTGGATAGCTGACAAAAATTTGTTACATTCTTAAGAGGTGGAGGTAAGGACTAATGGTTAGAAAGCACTCTATGGCTATGCTCTTAAAGTCTTCTGGAAAATTATGCCAAAGCGCCCCAGAGCGGTAATATTTGAAATACTGGCCTTAAAGAAAGATGCTGCTGTATCTGAGAGTAGCCAGGTAGCGATGAACAAGTATCCGGAAATGCCTCTACAACAGTCTGACAAAGTGGCTGAGTTCAGAAATAGGCTAAAAATCCAATCTGCCACAGACAAGAGCAGGCAAGATTATTTGCAACTGAATTTTTTGGTCTTGGTCACAAAAGCCCCTGGAGAACGAAAACACTGATGAGAAAATTACGCCCATTTTTAGTTCTTGAGCAACACACCAAGTGTGCCCAAATGCCAGTATCCATATGGCTACTACAAAATGTTTCATGCCACTTCCTAAAACCGACTTCCGGAGGTGACGGGTTGTTTCCAAAGCACCCCCCCGACCGCCCCCGCAAACCACGTGGCACTTCCTGACTGTGTCTCTGAGGACCACCGCATGGACGTGTGACCCAAACCAGCGACCAAACCCTTACGAAGACAGGAGCAAGTGAACCCAGGGACGGTATCAGAAGCCCTTGGCCCGGCAAGAGACCTTTGCGCAGCTCAGAGTGACAACTCGCTGAAGCGAAGAGACGTTCTTTCCTTAGTCTGAGCCTTTTATTACATTTCACAACGTTCGGCTGCTGAGAAACGTCTGCATTTCCTTGGGCTTTACATGCCTTGGTGAGGACGTGCGTGCGTGGTTTGTACCCAAGTGAAGCAAGTACTCTTGAGCGTTTATGATTCTCAACACCTCGTTATCTCTCTTCGCAAAGACAGAGTTTTGTGGGCTTATGCGTTACGCTGGATAAATTCCAGCGCTATTTCCCAGCAAAAATACAAGTGCTAATGCAGGTTAAATATAGTCCTTTGTGTTTTCGCTCTGCCACATTTTCAGGTAACGGGGCTCCAAAATACTTTCCAAACTGAAAACACAATTTTAAGTTAAATAAGTAGTGAAACTTAAAATGTTTAATGCTTGGTCGATTTTTTACAGACAGTAAAAACATTTCCATAAAAACAATAGAGTTATCTTTTTTCCTAAGGAAATGTTTTAAAATAAAATACCTAACCGCCAATATTGACTGCTGGGTTCGGTGATATTGCATATAATCTTTATAGTGGCTTCAATTTACATGCTTTAAAAATTACATTTTTGGCGTTTATTCTTCTAAATCAAATAGCTTCCTAAACAAATAATAACGTGTCCTCCCCTTACATTTTCCCTCAAGATTACACATCCATATATACATCCTCGAGCTTACAAGTAATCAACTATTCAGGCGTGAGGGGTTTCAGGAGCTCCTAACACACTGGGAGCTTGGAACTCAGGGTCATTTCCAACAGAAACAATATTAACCACACTGGCTGGGTTTCGGGAGGGGTGCCACAGGAGACTCGGATTCCCTCTAGAGTCTACACAGAGGCCAAAGGCTTAATTATAAAGAACTACCCTAAGATTAAATTCCATTTCAGGGGAAAACCAAACCTGAAAAACTATTCCTGGCATTAGTCTCAGGAGCTGCAGTTGAATTAGACCCTGGAATTTAAAATGCAAACAAACAAACAAGCAAAATAATACTTCCTGGCCTCTGAGAGGGAAGAAAGGGGTATACTAAGAAAATGGGGAAGGAGCTGCAGGAACCTTGGCCGTAAAAGATTAGTTGCTTGAGGGGCTCTGTATGTGGCACAGCGTATACACCGGGAATTACATTTAATCTATAAAGATTTCAACTATTCAAGAAAGATGGTATCAGATAGAAACGCAAAACTTAACAAGCTCAAAGAACATTAACCTGCCTTCCTTTTTAGTACAGGCCCAAAGCGGGGGAAAAGAGCTTTCATACCTGATTTATTATAAGATATTAATACAAATCGCAATCCAAACCTCCTAAATTTGGCATGAATCATATATTAAAAACACACTTCCCCGCTTTTATAGGCCTCAAACCATTGTGCCAAAGATCAGTTTGGTAAATCTGATAAAATCTTATGACAAATGGCAGGCTTTCAGACCCCTGGGCTCTCTCCCTGCCCTGATGGAATCTTCCAAGTGAAGACAAGGGCGCTGTAAAACACCAGGCAGCGCAGGGTAGAAAGGCAGGTCGGGAAGGAGCGCCGAGTACAAGTCCCAGCACTGAGCTTAGCTGCGCAAGAAGGACGTGCACCCGCTGTCACTGCGGTCACCCTGAGCGGATGGTCCCTATGGGCTTTTTCATGGCTTCTGTTAACTCTGCGTTACAAAGCTGAAACTAAAAAGCTCTTAGAAGAGAGACTAACATTTGTCAAGAAGGCAGTTTCTCACCCCCTCGTTGGTACTGGCCCCTATCATTCAAGCTAATTAAAATCCCCGTTACTTGGAACAGAAAAGCCCACCCCAAGAATGAGGTACAGAGAAGTGAATAATGGGTCTCCTCTAGTTCTAAGACGATACAAATGTCACAGGCCAGGCAATGAAAAACAGTGGAGATGACGGGGCCGGAGGGGCGGGGGGGATGGGTGAAACAGGTGAAGGGGATTGAGGGTACACTTGTATGAACACGGAGTATAATGTGTAAAAGTGCTGAATCACCATACTGTCCACCTGAAACTAATGTAACAGTGTGTTAACTACACTGCAATTAAAGTAAAAGGAAAAACAATGGAGACCACTCAAAATGTTGTAGGTAATTTTAATGCCTTGGAATTAATACTTCTGAAGTGAATTCAAGAAACCAGGATGCAGATGTTTATATAAAATAGGACTTCACACCGATAGCATCGTAACTAAAAGTTATTGCATCTCAATATTACCAACATTTATAATATTACAAAGAGGGAATGGGTGGTTTTTACTTCCTTATACTTTGTAAAACACTGCATAAATAGAAACATTCATTCATTGTCTGATAAAAAAAAAATGGTGCGCCATTCCTTTTAAAGATCACTTTATAAAGCATACAACATGTACCAAGGGGAAAATAATTTTAAGTTTATTTTCAGAGACAGAGGAAAAGAGAGCGTGCGTACATGAGCAAGGGAGGGGCAGAGGGAAAGAGAGAATCCCAAGCAGGCTCTGCACTGTCAGTACACAGCCTGACGTGGGGGCTCGAACTCATGAACCGTGGATCACGACCTGAGCCAGAACCAAGAGTCGGACGCTAAACTGACTGAGCCACCCGGGCGCCCCCCTCAAAGGGAGAATAATTTTTAATATCCCCCAACCTCTTCCTCATCTACACACTTACCCAAGCAGAAACAGGGCTGCTGTCTTCGCTTTTCCCTCTTCCTGACTCCCTACGTCCCGTCAATTGCTACGCGCTATCTTCCAATTCTTCCCCACCGCCCCCAGCGGCGCACAAACCGGGAAGGTGGTCTTACTGCACGAGCGCTCAGGACCGCCCCTCCTGTGTCTACACTAAGGGGCTCTGCGGCCTGCAGCTCCTGACCCTTTCTGCAGGCCCCCTGATGCAGCCATCCATGCTCTTAGACCTCTGTCCCCCTCCACTGGTTGAGTCTCCATACAGTTGACACGGAAATGCCTCTAGTATACGGGACATCAACACCTTCCGGGCAAGTGCTAAAGGCCAAAGCACAGTAAGCACTCCAACGAGGACCTCTCTCGGGACGAGAAGTAAGGTTTAGGGGCTGGGCGGATGTATTCTGTCTGGAAGATGACGTCACGCGGGACCCAGGCAAGGCATCTCTTGTGATCTACACGAGCCCTCGTCAGCAGACACCTCTGAGACACGCCGTGCGGCAACGCGAGGACAGCAAGCCTCTGAAATGACCTCCTGCCTGTTCAGACTCCTCTCAGATCCCAGAACCCAAAAGGCTGCGACCCCTGAGAAGGGAAGCCCGGCCCAGGTAACGCGGGCACCGTCGTCCCTCCTGCACGTGGCTATGGTGTCATCTTACTAGACCCTGTCTAAGCCACTGTCCTAGTGGCAGCCAAGATAATCCTCCCCAGATGCAAATCTGATCCCATCACTCCCCCACTTAACGCCTGTCTAGGACTCCCCGCCGACACGCCCACCGGGCTTACCAGACGCTGCGCCCCCGGGCTCCTGACCCCGACCCCTCTCTCTCTGTGGCTCGGCCACGTGGGGGACTTTCTCCCTGATGTCTGCACAGCGTTCCCTCCACTTCCAAGACCTCTCTCGCACTCTGCACCCCACCCTCTCCTTCCCGTGGACGTCACCATTCCCCAGGTCTCTCCTGGGAAGTCCACCCCGCGGGCAGGTTTCTCAGTACCCTCTGTGCCCCCCGTCAGCTCCCAGCCCCAGGCTGGGGGGTGCGTCTCCCCTCCCGAGCCCCAGAGCGCCCTCCTTCGTCCCGTTACGGCGTCCCTCACGCTGGACTGCCTCTCTTCATTCCCTGCCAGGGGACTGCTTGAGGGAGGGGACAGCGCTCCACACCCCGTGACACTGCCAGCGTCTAGATGGGGCTGGACGCACAGTGGATGCAATCGATGAATGTATTCCCTGACCCCACGAAGACAAGGAAAGAGGGATAAACTGACAGGAAGACAGAAGCGGCGTCTGAGCGGCCAGGGAAAATGGAACAAAGGACAAGTTTGCTGCTGGAATGGCCTGTTTCACTAACAACCAAGAGTACCTCAAAGTGCTTTCAACAACTTACCGGTTTCCTGAAACCACAGAAAGCCGACACCCACCAGAATACTTTTTTGGGGGAAATACACACACCGTTAAGCTATTTCAAAAGAACCACGGTAAATATGAAGAACGTTCCGAAATGGAGGCTGTCAGCAGTTACAGAATTCACGTCCCTAAAGTCTTGCTCTGGAACACTCCTCACCCCTCCCGTCCTCTCCCCAAATCTCAGAAACGGAGCTGTTTGTCGGCCATAAAGCGATCGAGTGCCAGCTCTGTACTATGCTGTTTTCTGTGTAGGGGACCCTCTTCCCCGTCTCTTTCTTACTATGATCTGAAACGTAAAGTTAGGGAAGCTTCCGTCATATGCAAGAGAAGAATTCTTTAAGGAAGAACAAAGGGCCAGGACTGGCTGTGTGCCGGCACCAAGCAGGTCCACCTGAGACAGGTTTCTTAGGTGTAACTTGTTTGTAAGAGAAATGACGCGACTTAAGAGCACCGGGCTGTTGGTTCAGGATCAGGCCTCCTGATCGCCAACGGCTTAAAGTTCAAGATTCCGAAATACTTGGAAACAAAATCCAAACGTAAATCTGAAGAACAAAGACTAACTCCTGTCTACTTTAGTGGGATATTAAGCAGTTTCCCATAAAACGATGGTCAAGCATTCTTTTCCCGGCTCCAGGAAGCAAAGCGAAGCTACCCGTGAGCCCGCTGTGCTTAATTTACGCAGCCGCAGGCAGACCCGAAGGCCCTCAGTACACCCAGTTTAAAAATAAACTACCTTTGCTTGTCCTATTTTTACCGTAACTCCTATTCGTATTACTTACCGGAATGTAATAGATGCCCATCTTGGGGGTTTCATTGGCAGTAAGAAGCATTCCTAAAAATAAGCACAACGAGAAGGGTAAACAGGCGGGGAAAAGGAAGGTGCCCTTTTCTAGTTGTTTTACACTATGGACCGGTGCTCCAGGTGCCCAGAAGACGGTGCGTGGCGAAGAGCCGGACCCGGAAACCAGGCGGGTCATGGGCTTCCGTCCCCGGCCCTCCTAGATGGGGCACCTGAAGTACCGTGAAGTTCTTTACGACATCCCCATCGGCGAAACACTCCAGCCAAGTACACAAGCAGTTCCCACCGTCGGGTGCTCAGGCCTACGTAGAGCCTGCCATCATCCTCCGAGGGGTTTTCAGCTTTCAGTACAAGTTTTCAGCTTTAAGTACATGGACAAAATGTAGTTCTGGTACACCATTTATGATAATAAACTGAAGAAATTAAGAACAAAGGCTTCTTTCTGTTAATCAGGAATCCAAGAACCAAGGCAAAGCATCTCCCACAAAATACCACGGCAAAGTAGTTCCTAAGGTTTGCGTTAAACCTCACGTCCGAGTAGAAAACCAAGGGACTGACTTGAGCGGGTGCTGTGTGCAGCTACACCAGCAAAGAGCTCTCCAGGGTCTCACAGCCCTTACTCTTCCCAATAATTCCGTCGTCGGGGAACCTAACGGCCTCAACTAACAGAGTGGTTAATCATTTAGTCTTCCCGGGATGCACATTTTAAGAAAGCAGAGCTGACAGATGGGCAAACTTCCTGGCATTCAATGACGGCACCCGTTACCCCAGGACCCCATCACTCTGTGGCACAGCACCAGGATGCACATGTCCCAGGCTTTGTTCCTTGCCCTCTGCCACCTGCGGCCTACTCCTCCCCGCAAGCCTCCTGAGGCGGCTCCAGTGCTCACAGCCCGTTCCAGAATGACGGCACTTTCTTTTTTTTTTAAATTTTTTTTTTTTTTCAACGTTTATTTATTTATTTTTGGGACAGAGAGAGAGACAGAGCATGAACGGGGGAGGGGCAGAGAGAGAGGGAGACACAGAATCGGAAACAGGCTCCAGGCTCTGAGCCGTCAGCCCAGAGCCCGACGCGGGGCTCGAACTCACGGACCGCGAGATCGTGACCTGGCTGAAGTCGGACGCTCAACCGACTGCGCCACCCAGGCGCCCCCAGAATGACGGCACTTTCAATGCAGCTGAAATCAGCCACCGTCTGGGGAGTTCTTTACAACCTGGTAAGCGCCTTCGCAGATACTATCTTGGTGCACATGCAAAAAATCTCTGAAATAACAGCATCCTTATTTTACAGATCAAAAAAAAGTTCAGAGGGACTGAGTGCCCTTGTCACAAGCCAGAGAATTTTAGAGCCAAACCTCCTACGTCCTTTAGACACGGTGAAAGAAGTTGTTCTGGGGACTGAGGAGCCAGATTACCACCAGAAAGAAGGTTCTTGCCAAACATACTCCCTAAGCCTGGCTTCACTGGCTTGACTCTGAACACGGATCATTCAGCAGTGAGCATTCCACAAGGAAACACAATCACACCTACCCACCAAACCACAGAGAGGGCTCTAATCTAATGGCTCTCAAGAACCCAGACTGGACACGGCGATTGTTTTCCACATGGAATACGATCTTTCTTGGCCGTATATGGACAATGATAGCAGCTGACTTACCACCGAACTAAACCGGGGAAGGTCAGGACTAAAACCGATCATGAACGAGAGAAACCGGCAACCTCAACAAAGCCCAAGAACAAGAAGGAAAAAAAAAAATCAAACTAGTGAAAGAAAGCTCAGCAAAAATTAAGATGATCATGGGCAAGAGAGGAGAACTTTATCTCCAGATTAACAGTGTGGCCTCACAAAATTAATTTGCTCAAGGTCACCACATAGCTAGGAAGGAGAGTAGCTGATATTCTATGGACTCCAAAGCCCGTGCAACGCAGGACTCTAAAACCACAGTAACAACTAAGATAAAATGAAAAGCCTTCTCGCGGGGTCAAATAATAAAAATTTCAGAAGTGCAAATATAAACACCATACAGCAACAGGAAAAATGTTAATATCACATCAACTGGAAAGCAAAAGACAACTATACACACAGCATGAGATCAATGATTGAAAACATACAAACATGAGATTAATACGAGAACTTCTCTCATGGAAATTGTAATGGTACTCGTGAAGAGACTGTGGGCTTATGAATGATTTTTCCTTTAAGTTTCCTTTATAGTGATGCTTATTAAAATGACAATACCAATTAAAAAAAATTTTTTAAACATTTATTCGTTTTTGAGAGACAAAGACAAAGTGTGAGCGGGGGAGGGACAGAGAGGGAGGGAGACACAGAATCGGAAGCAGGCTCCAGGCTCCGAGCTGTCGGCAAGGGCCCGACGCGGGGCTCGAACTCACAGACCGCGAGATCATACCCTGAGCTGACATCAGACATCTAACCGACTGCGCCACTTAAGCACCCCGACAGTAAAAATTTTAAAAGAGAAGAAAGAGCTCAACAGTGCCTAGAGTCAAAAGAACACGCATCCAGTCTGAAACGGCACTGTAGAGTGACATATCCAGCGTCCCGTGTGGCCGAACAGGGCGGCCAAAGAGGATGGGATGGATCCGCAGCCCCCTCCCGGGAAGCGTGAACATTCGGATTCTCCTGTGCACGTGCTTCAGAGGCCAAAGGATTCACTGAAGCCCAGAGTTCCAAAACCAGATTGGATGCTCCCTGCCAGTGCTACTCACTCCACTCCCAGGGCCGCCCTGCAAACTGGCCCCCGGCCAGGCGCTGAGTGTAGAAGTGGAAAGGAAGAATTCAGAAAGCTGTATAGTAATGCGACATTGCAGGGAGATCCCCACGTGTGCTCCTTTCCCTTGTAACGTCTTTTTACTACGTTTTACAAAAGTATCGGGTCTGAAATGGATTAGAAATTTAAAAACAAAGGAAAAACACAATCTCCGCCGTCGGAAACATCTGCACTGACACGTACAGCAGCGGTCACCGCCTTGAACAGCTCAGAGCAGAGCACCTGTGAGAACAGAACCGTGTCAGGGAGGAAAGGCCAGGACACTTCTTCCATGTGCTCAACCGCGGATGTGACTACGGAGCTTGGGACTTTACCGTACAGGGCACCCAGGATGTTTCCACATGGCTCGAGCTGCTCTTTCCCATGTTGGGAGAGGACACTTGCCACAGATGGGAAGGCGACTGCACACTGAACGGGGAAGGCCGTCTACAGGGGCCTGGAAGGCGGCTGGGGAAACCACACTGGGTGCTTTACACGATCATTCAGCCTGAATTCAGTCTTTCTGAGCCGAAAGCCCATCTTCTTTTCTCTGTAGCAGTGATTCGAACCCAGCGATCCCGGGTCCCAGCGGCGGCGGGGCTCAGACACCCGTGAGCCCGACAGGCGCCGCGCCACGCCGACACGCCGTCACGGAGCCGACCTGCAGGGCAGGCGCCCGGCGCAGAGACGCCGGAGTCGGCCGAGTGAGCAAGAGCAGGAACAAAACAGCAGCCAGGAAGGCGGAGCCGTTTCTCAATATTCTGAGCAATCTTCGTATTAGAAAAACATTACAAAACAGTAACCGTGATTCGGCTCTAATTACTTCAAAATGAGTAAGTGAGAAGATAAAGAAAGAAGGACGTTTTAGCTTTTCTAAAATATGATTAAGCGCCTGATGATTAAGCATAAGGCATCAAGAGCGGCGTCAAAGGGAAGAGGAACAGAGCAGGGGAGAGCAGCACAGCGCGTGAATCACACCCACTCACACGCAACCCCCACGGCAGCCGAGGCCCTGGTCTCACTGTGCTTGCAAAGCTCAGGGAACAAACCATTTGGCTATTTTTTGTGTTTGATTCGCTTCTTACAAGTTATTTGACAGTGAAGCTGTCCTTCTGTTCGAAACATCACTCTTACAATGTCTACCTCTCAGGAAAGTACATTTTGCAATGGGGAGACCCTGTGGTCACCTTAACCCAGGGACCACGCTGCCCCTCCCTGGCCCTGGATGCTTCCGGGAAGGGGTCTGACACAGGGGACCCAGCATTCCTCGTGGCCACAATATCTCACCTACGGTGCGTCACAGTCAGATTTAACTTCTATCTGAGAAAAAATACACGGGCTGGAGGCACAAGGTCAATGACATTATGACAACCAGCCACACGAATCCAGGGTGAGGGACATTCTATGCGACTACTGCCCTGATCTTGGAAAAATCAAAGAAAACAAAAACAACAACAACAAAAAAAGGACGGGTGGGGGGACACGACTATCGCAAACTGAAAGAAACTAAAGATGGCCCCAGCTCAGCGTAACACACAACCTTCATTACGGCCTGGTTCCTAACAAGGAGCTACAAACGGCATCTGGGGGACAAGCGGGGAAACGCAGGAATGGACCGGAAGTAAGACAATACTGGAGACCGAGAGTCATTAGACGGGCTGGCGGTCCTCAGTCCCTCTGACGACACGGACGCCGCACGCCCTCGGTGGACTTCCATAGCTCCCTCGCGCCATAGCTGCGCCCTACACTGACTGGGCCAGATCCCCAAGTCTGGGCCAGAGCCGTGCAACATAAATATCGTGTGAGGCTCACGTGTGATTTCGCATTTTCTACTAGACAGATTTAAAAAAACTATTTCAAAAACAGGTAAAACATATTTTAATGTATCTTATTAAGCCAGTATGCCCCAAACGTTTCCATTTCAATATATAACTGACATAAAAAATTAAAGGTCTATTTCGCGTGATTTGTCTCCACGATGTCTTCGAAACCTGGCGGGTAGTTTATACTCAGAGCACACCTCACTCAGTTCAGGTCAGTCACCCTGCCGGGTCTCAAGGGCCACACACGGCCACACGTGACCATGCAGCTTCCGTCTCTCAGCACCAGCTGCCCTTCAAACTCTCACCCCCCAGGGGCGCCTGGGTGGCTCAGTCAGGTGAAGCGTCCGACTTCGGCTCAGGTCACCGTCTCACGCTTCGTGAGCTGAAGCCCCACGTCGGGCTCTCTGCTGTCAGCACAGAGCCTGCCTCGGATCCTCTGTCTCCCTCTCTCTCTGCCCCTCCCGGGCTCTCTTGCTCTTCCAAAAATAATAAAATCAACATTTAAAAAAAAAAATCCTCTCACCCCTTAACCCAGCCGCCCGCTCACCAGCCTCGTGCCAACCTCAGTGCCACCTGACTTTACTCCTCCTCGTGGGCAGCTCAGACCCGGTTTCGGACCGTCTGATACTCTCTAACGGGGACCCCGACATCCTCATCTGCAATTTATTCCTGAACTCGTCCACACTGGACGTCACCCCACCACTGCAACAAGACCCTCTCCGTGACCACAGACACACAGCGCCTCATCCTTCTCGGGAGAGCAGCACGTAACTAGAAAGGGCATGGGCTCCAGAACCAGGAAAGGCTGGCTCTACCCGAGGCCCTGCCACGGCCAGCTGAGCCACCAACTCCGGCCCAGTAACTCAACAGTTCTCACCTCCTGAGACGTGAGACAGACAAGAAAAAAGGAAAAAACGTGTGTGCCACTAACTACACAGGGTTCTGGAAAGATTAAACGATACGTGGTCATCACCGAGCCCGGAAGCACAGGAGCATTAAGAACTTGTTCTCTCCTTCCCGCCTCAACCTCAGTCGCCCTCAAGCTTGCCGAGCAGGGACCACTGCATCGCTCGTGCCCTAGCTTCTGCTCTACTTCGAAATCGGTCACTCCTTTTACTGCCATTCTGTCCGTTCCTGTTAAGTTTCTCAGCTGGCACCTCCTCCCCCTCAATCCCCGCTCAAGTGGACTTGGGTCCTGCTGTGTACACATTCCCATGGTGATCTCACGCACTCCCACCTCTGAAAGACGCTCTGTTTACAGGCCTCCACGCTTTGCAACCGCAGACCTGCTTCTCTTGAGACGGCACTCTCTGCGTGCACCTGACCTGGCTCCCGCTGCAAGGTGGTGGGGCAGGGCAGGGCCTCACGAGCACTTGGGAAACACGCTTCTGGGCCCTCCGCCCGGATACTCTCAGTACGTCTGGGACTGGGCCAAGGAACCTGTCCTTTTGAAAAAGCTCCCTGGGTGATACTGACAGCGGCCAGGTTTGAGACCCTCTGCCAGACACTGTCACTGTCCCATCGCCTCCTAATAATATTCAAATGTCCAAAAAAGAAAACAATCTCTCTAAACCTGCTCTGTCTCCTATGTTCTCAATCAGCTCAGAGCATCCCCTCCTACTAACTTTGGTTCAAAACCAATGTACCTTTTAGAGGACGGACAGCACAATCTGAACAGGTCCTGACTACAGACCGAGCCCAGATCATTCAGCACATCATTCCCGGACCTCCTCCACCTTGGTTCCCAGGAGGGCCACCAGGGCTCTGGCACGTAAGGCTCCATCGCTTTCCCAAACGAGCCCCACGAACGGGACCCTGTTGCATCTGCCACAGCCTATCCTTCTTGCCGTTCTCACGCTGCTCCCTCACAGGGATGTGCCTCATCTCGCCGCCCCACCTACCAAATCTCACTCACCACTCCAAACACACCTGAACAAACATCTCCTCTGGCATCTCCCCTCCCCAGTTGCTCTGGCCGAGGCTTTCTCTAACACGCTGGCGAAGTGCTGTTTGTACACACATGACAGGTCTCTCCTGCTCTGCCTTGTACCCGTCTATCAAAATGGGCTGTGTGTGTCTATCCTCAGAACGCAACACTGCTTCAGAGTGGGAACTATTCCCATGTTCTTTCCTGCCCCCAAATTCTTCACCAATTTGTCTCAAATGTATTGTAAAATCTTGAAATCCACGATGTAATCCGCAAAACAGTATACAATACAGAAGATACCAAAACCCCTGGCTTCATGAGCCTCGTGGGTTATCGGGCAATCCCAGCCTTCTTCAAACCTCTAACCTCAATTTCCACACGCTATTACTAATCACATAAAAGGGTGAAGAGCACACTAAAATAGCATCTCACCTGCCACCTACCTATATATTGTTACCAGTTTCTACTAATAGCTAGGCTGGCTACGGGCTGAGTCACTGAGAGTGCCATTTTCTGAATCATCCACACCACTTCCTGCTCCTGATTCTTCCAGTAAATACAATATCCAAGAACAGTCCTGACCAAGCCAAACCCCGTCTTAACAAATGAAATGAAATGTGTTTAAAACCCAATAAAGCACAACTCAGATTTATCTCGCTGAATGACCCATCGCCACATACCGCATACCTGAGTTGGGATAGAGGCAGACATCATTAATGTCATGTTCTGGTTCCAAGGAAGTAAATATTTTTCCCTAAAAGAATAGGCAAAAAGGAATTATTAAAACAGTTAAAGGAAGACAACTTTTGGCAATGCTGAGTAAAGAAAATAAACTGGAGGTATGACATAGCCATGTGGTTATGTGTAAATGGTACTGTGTAAAGAAATAAAATCACCTGATTGAAAATAAAGAATTTAAACTATGGTAGAGAGCTCATTTTATCACTTTATCAAATGCTTTCACTTTAGAAACAAAGAAACTGAGGCGAATGGGGGAAAAGCGACTTAACCAAGGAAATAAATACAGTTTCGCAGATAATGTTTTCATAGCGGCAATGGGTAAAGTTTAAGATAAAGTTGTGTATCAACTCAGGAAATCTCTCATAATCTGGAGTTAAACTCGTTGAACTCGTAATCCCCAGTTAAAGCCATACTCAAAGAAACCAAAGACTGGGAGGGAGTCAACACGGCAGGACGAAGACACTTTCTGCCAACTGTATACCATAAGGCCTTGAGGAGGATCAAGGAAGACAATGGGTATAAATGATAACTTACAAAATGAAATCCTGTAAATACGCAATGAGTTACTTACACAGGAAAGACTACCACACTTCTATTTTCAATGGGAGAGAGGGGAGGAACGTGCTATATTTTAAATTAAGAGAGGGAAAGTAAAAGAAACAAAAGAGAGGAGAAGATGGGAATGGGAAAAGGTGATGAGAAAGATAAACAAAGAAAAGCAAGTCAAGCAAAACCAAGTAATCTGGGTGTTGGTCAAGAGGGCGTATTTAGTCATAACAACAACGCCAAAATAAAACTTATTGCAGCAACGACGGCAGGATAATTTCAAGCGCTGGTGTTGAAAATGTCTGCCAGCTCTCACGTTTATTAACTCGCTACCAGAGGCTCCCAGGGCAAAGGAGAGGGGACAGTTAAGGCACGGGGAGGACGGCTCCCGCACGCTCGGTGAAAAGCTGCAGCCAAATTCTAATTCGAGATAGAGCTAGGAACGGTCAATACTCTGCGAGTTAGCCAAATGAAGAGTGGACACAGAAGTTATGCTCCAAGCGGCCAGGAACCCCAGGGCGTAGCTGAGGGGTGATGAGGTCGCGTCGCGGGCCGCTGTGTCGGGCACACGCGGGCCCCCGGGACAGGCCAGGCCTGTCCTCTGGCGCTAACGCTGCGGCCTCTGGACCCTGCACCCTCTTCACCTCAAAAACGAGTTAAAAAAATAAAAAGGAAGTAACGCTTTTTGACTCAAGACACGAAAGTTTGTAACTAATTAAACGCAAAGAGCTCTTAAAAGCAACTGCTATACTGAATACATTTTCTCCCAGTTTGCAGACGAACTAACCTTTCACTAGTTTCTCCCAAGTTTTAAAATGAAAGACGAAAAGCACAAGGCAGACGAAAACCAGAAATATGGGCTTTTGTTACTTTTACTTTTTCACTGTTACTTGGAACTGAGGGGAAAGAACAACAGACAGTTTTAAGAAAATACTGCTTTTTAAAAAAAAACACTCTAAGGAATTACCGTGAAGGGGTCATTTCCAAAAGCCAATTCTTTTGAGATTGGTTTTAAGAGGTATGAAACTGAAATACATAATAACACTGACATGGAAAGATAATTAGTCGCTCATAAAAACTTTCCCAAGGCTGTGAGAGAGCCTCAGGATCTAGGAGGTTCTCATGGGGCGATGTTTTTAAAACGTGATTTACGCTACCCAAGCAAACACGGTTTTAAACGTGATTTACGAACCCAAGCAAAAGGCATGCCAGTTCTAGCAAACCGGGAAAACTTCGTAGCAGGAAGAAGGCAGTCTGGACTACTTTATCTCAGTGGGAACATTAGCTCTGCTGAAGTACCTGTCTCCCAGCTAAGTTCCCAAACAGGGACTCGGCATCTTTCTCAAGAGCCCACGTAACTCAAAACGGGCAACAGAAAGAAAAAAATCTTCAGGAAAATACACTAATAAGTTATGTCAACAAAAAAGTACATACTGAGTTCTTGTTCCACATTTTGACGATTCGTGAGTCTGCAGACAAAATCAAATCTAATGAATCCTGGAAATGAAGTGACTTAATGGGCAGCCCGTACTGGTGATCCTTAACCAGCAATGGCTTATCTGATCGAAGATCATATAATAAAACCTAAAAAAAAAAAAAAAGAAAACAAGTTATTTCTGTTTCAACAAATTAAATATATTTATCTTAAAAAGCAACTTTGTAACTTTGAATAATGGCTACCATTTGTTTCACTGCCTTTTTATGAGCACAGTGAACACTTACTCAGGGCACAAAGATTTTATTTTTTTTTAAATTTTTTTAATGTTTATTTATTTTTGAGAGAGAGACAGAGAGACAGAGACAGAGAGACAGAGCATGAGCAGGGGAGGAGCAGAGAGAGAGGGAGACACAGAATCCGAAGCAGGCTCCAGGCTCCGAGCTGTCAGCACAGAGCCCAACACCAGGCTCAAGCTCACAAACCGTGAGATCATGACCTGAGCCGAAGCCGGACGCTCAACCAACTGAGCCACCCAGGCGCCCCAAAGGGCACAAAGATTTTAAAGTCAGACAGCAAAAATACTCTAGAAAAATCCCTTAAGTTTACCTGTAGAGTACATAGGTTTTTTTGTTCAATTTTTTTTAATGTTTATTCATCCTTGAGAGAGAGAGAGCACAAGCAGGGGAGGGGCAGAGAGAGAGTGGGGGGGGGCGGGGGGGGGGGCCACAGAATCCAAAGCAGGCTCCAGGCTCCGAGCTGTCAGCACAGAGCCCGACGTGGGACTCGAATACACGAACCATGAGATCATGACCTGAGCCGAAGTCAGACGCTCAACCGACTGAGCCACCCAGGTGCCCAAAGTACATGGTTTGATTTAACTGGAAAGTAAGTTTCTGGCACACTAAGATTGAGAACTACTGAGCTATATTAAGAAAGGAACAAAAAGGAAAATTCGTAAGAACTCGTGCCATTTGGGAACTGAACCAAATATATATGCGGAGGGCCTACTAAGGACCAAGCGCTGTCGCAGCAACTGACAGAAATAAGAATAAAAGGCTTAGTGAAGATGATCCTGGCAGATGTGCGACAGATGGGGGTGGCGAGGTTAGGACTGTTGGGGGAGGGGAGGGGAGGGAAGTGGGCAGGCAGGTCTCTTCTGAGCCTTGTCACTAGAGGCAAGAGGGCTGGGGAAGCTCGCTGCCAGTCCCTGGTGACAGATCCTCTGTAGACCCTGATGACAGAGGTGAACTCCACTGGAAGCAGGGTCCAGACCCGCTCTGGAGAACAAACTTACAAGTGTGTGAATTCTGCCTTGAAGTAAAGAAGGGAAGAAAGAAAGGATGAAATTAACCCTCTGTAGCCGCTCAATCCATCCTTGTCAGACCAGCTCTGCTAAGGTGTGTTACTGCCTGGGATGTGGTCAGTGGTGCTCGGAGAGAAAAAAGGTTCCTTGTACAAATAAGTTTTGGAAATACTTGTTAAACACATTTCTTGTCTAGGGGAATCTCAGAGCCTTCAATACATATTGAAAAGCACTGTGAGCCTCCAAGAGCAGGAGTCTGGCAGAATTCCAGATTCTGCAGACCACAGAATTCTGTTCCACACACTCTGGAAAATGTTGTTCTAAACCACGGTCAAGAGAATGCCTGAGGCATACCCACACGGTACCTCCAGCTCGACAGCCCCTCAGACCCACCGTGAAGGCCAGAATCAGAATTTCTCAAGGTACTAAAATAGAGGATTCTGGAGAACCCACTCCACTCTGGCCAAAACAAGAATGCCTCATTTCCTGTTCCCACAGTGAACAGAAAGTATTTCCCAGAATACCTACATGTCTCTGAGATACTAACGTTAAGTACGAAGTTCTCAATTTAAACATGTTTACCTGCCCGGTAGATGTTCCAACTGCCATGGTCAAGGCTCCATTAAATTTCAAAGCAGAGATTGTTGGTAAACTGTTTATCCTGAAAGGCAAAATATTCATGTTCCATATATATATGGTCAAACTTTCCAAGTAAAAAGTCGTTATTAATCTGCAATTCGCTTTTTTGGAAGTTTTTATTTACTTATTGAGAGAGAGAAAGAGCAGGGGAAGGGCAGAGAGAAACAGGGACAGAGGATCCGAAGTGGGCTCCATGCAGACAGCAGAGAGCCCAATGCAGGCCTCAAATTCATGAACCGGGAGGTCATGACCTGAGCTGAAGCTGGATGCTTAACCAACTGGGCCACATAGATGCCCCTATTAATCTTCAATTCTAAAGGGGAAATCACACTTCTATCCTTATGTTTAAAAAAAATCATTGCATCAGGGGGCGCCTGGGTGGCTCAGTCGGTTGAGCATCCAACTTCGGTCAGGTCATGATCTCACAGCATGAGTTCAAGCCTCGCATAGGGCCCTGTCCTGACAGCTCAGAGCCTGGAGCCTGCTTCAGATTCTGTGTCTTCCTCTCTGACCTTCCCCTGTTCATGCTCTCTCTCTGTCTCAAAAATAAACAAACATTAAAAAAAAAAAAATGCCCCACCAAGGGCAAACGAAGCCACTAA
Source organism: Lynx rufus (assembly GCF_022079265.1). Classification (NCBI taxonomy): domain Eukaryota; kingdom Metazoa; phylum Chordata; class Mammalia; order Carnivora; family Felidae; genus Lynx; species Lynx rufus. The sequence continues at coordinate 133,104,971 of NW_025814896.1, read as the reverse complement.
AAACTATTTGTGAATCAATATTCCATTAAAAAAAAAAAAAAAGAATATTTCTAAAGACCACAGGAGAGATTATCTTTTCATATCCCTTCTTTAAATTTTCTATGTTCACTTCTATTACAGTCATAAATTTAAAGCAAAAACAACCTTAAGACATAATCATAATACAAAGAACGCTGGCCTGTTTCCTCAAATGACTTTTCTAAGAAGAAATCGTCGATGACAGAGCTTATAAATAGAAACCAAGTCTCTCCATTTTAATTCAAAGACAAGTTAATGTTTATGAGTAAGAGAAAATTAACTTTTCTGCTTCCTAGGGAGTGGGTAAATAGCTTTCTCTTACAACTGACTCCCTACTTTCTAAAAATAAGCAGGTATTGGATTCGTTTTCTTTCATACCAATATAATGAAATGTTGAGAAGCATTTTTGTTGGTTTCTTCCATTGACAAATAGAGCTTCACAGTAATTCAGTAACCTGTGTGTTAACGTTTAGAGATTCTCTGTATGTGTGTTATATTTCACAACAAAAATGTCTGATTCTAAGAACAAAAAAAACGAATATAAAATGAGTGAATTTTCCACTTTAAAATTCTTTACTATACTCCATATTGTGATCAGTGAAGTTGTTCATTAGTATTACTTTAATAAAACTCAGCAAGAGGGCAAAAATTTCCTATACTCCCTTTAAGTGTCATGATTAACAGATGAAAAAAAAAAATCAACTTATTCTTTACTTATATCAGGAAAAATATATATTAGAAAAAGACGTCTTTCCAGATCAGTGATTCTTAACTTTTCTCCAAGTCAAGCTTTACATAAGCTGATTTTTCAAAAGACGGAACTATACAGGGTTGCCTGGATGGCTCACTTAAACGTCTGACTTCTGCTCAGGTCGTGATCTCACAGGTTCATGAGTTCAAGCCCCATGTCGGGCTCTGTGCTGACAGCTCAGAGCCTGGAGCCTGGTTTGGATTCTGTGTCTCCCTCTCTCTGCCCCTCCCCATACTTTCTCTCTCTCAAAAAGTAAATAAATAAACATAAAAAAAAATTTTAAAAAGATACAACTATATAAATTCTTCTCTCCCCCAGGAAAACACAAATGACACACAAATCAGCAGTAATTTAGAGGGTCCATGTTCTCTCTGTACCCCACGCATCAAACACCCCACCTCCCACATGATACAGCTACAGACAGGTAAATGTTTGACCAGCTGAAATGAATAAACGCTAATAAAGTTACATTACTGCAAATATCAAGAGCCCAGAGAAAGGAAGTTCCTGAACCGATTATAGCAAATAATCCCATGTTAAGAATCTGACCAAGAGAGTATAAGACTGCATACTAATGCGAGCTCAGAAAAATGTCTGAAAACATGTACCAAACAGTAACCTCTCTGGTGAGTGAAGGACAGGGGGCTTGCAGTTCTTACTTAATTCAGGCATTTAGAAGTTTTTAGCGCCCAAGTGTGTTACTTTTCTGATTGTTATAAATGTAGCAACTGGCAAACAGGAACAAGAAAATCTCAGAAACACTTGCCTCCCTCCAAGGTAGAACTCAAAGTACATCTTTCCTTTTCACTTACTGACAGGAGTGGCGACCTCCCAGTTCTATCACTAGACCCTAAAGAATTGGAAATACAAATTTCTCCAGTGCATCAATTTTAATACAATTCCACAGCAACTAACAAAAAAGACATTCTATGTAGCACCTGAGAAAGGAATTCTGTCTGGCTTTCCCACTTAGTGAACTTTTCCAAGAGAAGGATTTTTACATAAAATAGTCACAAAACTACAACCTTAGACATGAGTCTGAAGAATTTCATCCTTTACTGATTTTAACCTGGTATTGACACATGCGTTTAAACCATAAACAAATGGATATTTAAAAAGTACGTCAATTCCCACTTACTCTGAATCTGCTGTGACGCTACTCAGTGCACAGTCTAGCAGACCAACTCTACTGCGAGTTCTTGGGTCCCAGCACTCCACACGACCCTCAACACACAAAAAGTGGTAATTTTACACAATAGCTACTGCCAGGTATTTTTAGACAAACACCAAAAAAGGCCTTATTAACACAGTCTCATGGGAGATAAGAATTTAACTTTTTACCTTAATACCCTTTTTAATACTGTCAAATGTTTTATGATAAGCTGAGTTTGTTTTAGAATTGAAAGAAAGAAAGAAAGAAAGAAAGAAAGAAAGAAAGAAAGAAAGAAAGAAGAAAGAAAAGAAAGAAAGAAAGAAAAAGAAAATGGACGATTGGTTAAGAAAAGAAGTCCAAAATGCAATGCATGATCCCTGTCTGGACCTTGGTTTGCTTGGGAGGGTGGATGGGGGAGGAGCTGTAAAAGACACTTTGGTATATAACTGGGGATATCTGAATACTGTATCAGCATTAAGTATTTAATATGTAACATTATTGTATCAATTTAAATTTCTTAGGGATGATAACAGTAATATGATTTATAGGAGAGAGTCCTTGGGTTTTGTTTTGTTTTAAATGTTTATTTTTGAGAGAGAGAGAGAGAGAGAGAGAGAGAGAGTGCACACGTGAGAAGGGGAGGGTCAGAGAGAGAGGGAGACAGAGGATCTGAAGCAGGCTCTGTGCTGGGGCTCAAGCCCACAAACTATGAGACCATGACCTGAGCCGAAACCAAGAATTGGATGCTTATCCAACGGAACCACCCAGGAGCTCCAAAGCCCCTGCTTTTAAGAAAAACATTTCAGAAGTATTTAGGGCTAAAATATCATAATGTCTGCAACTTGTTTCCAAATGGCTCAAAAAACGTATTTCGTATAACACACATGCACATTTTTATAGCAAAAGAAAGCAAATGTGCAAAATGTATATAAGTGATTAGTGAACTATGTTTTTAACTTTGCAGAAAGTGAAGTTTTCAGATTTTCAGATTTTTTTAAAAATAAAAAGCAAAAAATTAAGCAAATAGAGCAAATAAAGCAAAACATGAAAAAAACAAAATGAGAACTGCAACCAACAGAGTAAGGGAACAAGTGGCATAACCCATCTAAGAATACTACGTGATCACTGAAAAGAATGACTTAGATGTGCATATACTAGAAATGCGTCCACAATCTGTCAGGTAAAAAAAAGTTTACTTAAAGAAAACAGTATGGGGGGCACCTGGGTGGCTCAATCCAGGAGTTATGCGTCCAACTCTTGACTTCAGCTCAGGTCATGATCGCAGGGTCATGGGATTGAGGCCCCCCATCTTGGAGCCTGCTTAAGAGTCTCTCCCTCGGTCTCATAAAAAAAAAAAAGGTATGATCCCACTGTCTTTTTTAAAAAAATGACTGTACTAACACAGAAAACCCTGAGAGGACACACAACGAATCATTAACAGTGTTTAGGAAGTGGAAGGAAACAGGATTGGGGTAGGCAGAAAGGGAACTACGCTTCTCCCTTTTTACTCTTCTGTATTTATTTAATTTTGTGATGATAAAAAAAATAAAGATTTTTTAAAAAACTGTTTACTATAACAACCACCTTAAAAAGTAAGACCTCAAACATCCTTAAAAGGCTTGACCTCGTGAGTCATTTAGTGTTATTACAAGTGTGTCTGTCACAAAGATAAATAGAGGAAATCTTAGACATCATGCAGCAAGCAATTCCAAGTGGTCTGGTCTTCATGCCTTCTCAAAATGAGTTAACAGACTTTATGGACAGAAAAAAGAAAAATCACATTTCAAAAACAAAAAAAACAGGTATGCAGATAAATTCCAGAGTAAATACAAACTTTTTTTTTTTTTAACCATAACGGCTCTGTGTGACCTAAATTTGAATATTTGTTGCTAAAGCCCGCACTCTTACGTACTCCAAAAAGCACAAAACGCAAGCCCTTATTGTTTGATTCTGACAGTAAGTAATAACACCTGTCACAGACAAAAATAAAAACCCAACATGGAATATCCAACTTCATGTAAAAGTGACTGTGGAAGTCTGGTCTGACTATGCAGACCAAATGTCAAGCCCCCCCGGTAATCCAGGAATTTCAGGAACCCCGCCTTCAGGCAAGAGCGGGTCCAGTCTCCCCTCAGGGACAGGCTTAACCAACAGCTGGTGAGGGAGTAGCCTGCTCTGGTGGATACCTTCTCTTACAGGGCAAGTATCGTAAGGAGTAAACTGGTCTGTGAGGACTCTATTTAAAAACTACTTTTCCAGGGGCGCCTGGGTGGCTCAGTCGGTTAAGTGTCCGACTTCGGCTCAGGTCATGATCTCACGGTCCGTGGGTTCGAGCCCCGCATTAGGCTCTGTGCCGACAGCTCGGAGCCTGGAGCCTGCTTCGGATTCTGTGTCTCCCTCTCTCTCTGCCCCTCCCCCATTCATGCTCTGTCTCTCTTGGTCTCAAAAATAAATAAACATTAAAAAAAAACAAAACTATTTTTCCGAAGAAAATCTTTTAAAACCTCCCCTTGGTAATCTCAAGAAAAGTACTTACCAAGAGAATGCTTCATTGGCCTGATTTAGGCACAATACTATTATAATATATTCAACACAGTTTTATATATTTTCATTAGGCCAACTGTGTCCATTTCGAATCCTAATCTTTTAACATAAAAATAATTTGATGAGAGGTGCACCTGGGTGGCTCAGTCTGGGTGTCTGACTCTTGATTTAGGCTCAGGTCATGATTTCAGTTTGTTTGATTGAGCCCCAGGTTAACTCTGCGCTGACAGTGTGGAGCCTGCTTGAGATTCTCTCTCTCCCTGTCTTCCTGCCCCTCCCCAGATTGCACACAGTACTCTCTCTCTCTCTCTTTCTCTCTCTCTGTCTCTCAAAATGAACAAACTTAAATAAACAGGGGCACCTGGGTGGCTCAGTCGGCTGAGCGTCCGCCTCCAGCTCAAGTCATGATCTCACGGTTCATGAGTTTGAGCCCCACACAGGGCTCTGTGCTCACAGCTCAGAGCCTGGAGCCTGCTTCAGATTCTGTCTCCCTCTCTCTCTCTCTGTCCCTCCCCCACTCATGCTCTGTCTCTCCCTCTCTCTGTCAAAATAAATAAACTTTAAATAAATACATAAATAACTTGAGAAGAGACCTAAATTTCATCCACATGGGATTGGGTTGATCAACTATAGTACATTCTAACAAAGGAATCCTAGCCATCAGTTTTTCAAAATTAGTTTAGCATTACAATAAGTACAAATGTATAAAGACGCATGGTCTATACTATTATGTTTAAAAAAAAGCAAATGAAGAGCTACAGTATATAATTTCATCTTTGTAAAAAACTTTAAAAATACCTAACACGTACGTATACCTGCATATACCTAGAAAGAAACATTAAAGAATTAACTCTGGCTGTAGGATTTGGTGACTGGAAAGTACAAGATGACATTTTTTCAATAATATGTTTCTGACCTTTTTTTTACTAGGAGTATCTATTGTAATTAAAAATGCAAATCTAGGGGCACCTGGGTGGCTCAGTCTGTTAAGGGTCCAGCTTCAGCTCAGGTCATGATCTCACGGTTCGTGGGTTCGAGCCCCACGTCAGGCTCTGTGCCGACAGCTCGGAGCCCGGAGCCTGCTTCGGATTCTGTGTCTCCCTCTCTCTCTCTCTGTCCCTCCCCCACTCATGCTCTGTCTCTCCCTGTCTCTGTCAAAATAAATAAACTTTAAATAAATACATAAATAACTTGAGAAGAGACCTAAATTTCATCCACATGGGATTGGGTTAATCAACTATAGTACATTCTAACAAAGGAATCCTAGCCATCAGTTTTTCAAAATTAGTTTAGCATTACAATAAGTACAAATGTATAAAGACGCATGGTCTATACTATTATGTTTAAAAAAAAGCAAATGAAGAGCTACAGTATATAATTTCATCTTTGTAAAAAACTTTAAAAATACCTAACACGTACGTATACTTGCATATACCTAGAAAGAAACATTAAAGAATTAACTCTGGCTGTAGGATTTGGTGACTGGAAAGTACAAGATGACATTTTTTCAATAATATGTTTCTGACCTTTTTTTTACTATTGTAATTAAAAATGCAAATCTAGGGGCGCCTGGGTGGCTCAGTCTGTTAAGGGTCCAGCTTCAGCTCAGGTCATGATCTCACGGTTCGTGGGTTCGAGCCCCACGTCAGGCTCTGTGCCGACAGCTCGGAACCCGGAGCCTGCTTCGGATTCTGTGTCTCCCTCTCTCTCTGCCCTGTCCCAACTCGTGCTCTGTCCCTCTCTCTCGCTCTCTAAACATTAAAAAAAAATTTTTTTAAAGCAAATCTAGGAAAATTCTTGACAAGCATGAAGAACATGGATTCAAAAGCACTGCAGTTTAAAAGGAAAATGTTGGGGCGCCTGGGTGGCGCAGTCGGTTAAGCGTCCGACTTCAGCCAGGTCACGATCTCGCGGTCCGTGAGTTCGAGCCCCGCGTCGGGCTCTGGGCTGATGGCTCGGAGCCTGGAGCCTGTTTCCGATTCTGTGTCTCCCTCTCTCTCTGCCCCTCCCCCATTCATGCTCTGTCTCTCTCTGTCCCAAAAATAAATAAACGTTGAAAAAAAAAAATAAATAAAAAATAAAAGGAAAATGTTGCGTATTTCCTGAATGCTACTATGCAGGATATACAAATCACAATCCCATTCGCCTCTACAGCGTAGGGTGCTTCCGCATGGCGCATCTCACGGGGTTCTCACCAGCACCTCTATAAAGCTGGCAAGGTGGTGTTACCTCCAGTTCTTCGATGAGGAAACTAAGCCTCAGGGCAACTGATTCTGTTGTAAAACCAGTAAGTATCAGAGAGCCGGGACTCCGGGACAGAGTGCCTCCAGTTAAGAAAAAGGCTGGCTGTCGCACAGCCGCTGGTCCCATGGAGCTGGTGATGCTCGTCTAGCTCCTGACGATCAATGTCAAAGCCAGACGAGATGCACGAGGGGGCAGTCTGCAGCAACAGAAACACCGTGGAGCGGTACCGACGTTCCACACAGGCAGCAACCCGTAGCCTGTGGCTCCAATGGCAGCCTGCTGAGAACAAGTAACTCGGTCCTTTTTTTTTGTTTCCGGTGTTTATTCATTGAGAGAGAGGGAGGGGGAGGAGCAGTGAGAGAGGAAGACAGAGGCTCCAAGGTGGGCTCTACACTGACAGCAGTGAGCCCTGTACGGGGCTCGAACTCATGAACCACTGAGATCATGACCTGAGCTGAAGTCGGATGCTGAACTGACTGGGCCCCCGGGCTCCACAAGCAACTCTGTCTTTGAGTAAAACTCCACTCGTCATCAAATGTGAAACAAATATTTAAAAAAATAAAGGCAACATGTGCTTACCTCTATTGTTCCTGTGGCGAACAAGCCATGCACTGAGTTTATGTCACACACATTATTCTCCCTAAAACAGGAAAGCAACAACGGAAAGCTTTATTATTTATTTTAGGCGGAAGGGATACTCGGTGAACTTTCTACACAAACAGCCCAGTCTTGTACAGAAAGAAAACATGCAAGTTCTTCCTCACTCACCTGCGCGTGAAAAAACACCAGAAATGAAGGACACTCAATCTGCCAGGCAGATGAGACAAGAGAGGAATTCCCTCTGAAATACTATCTCCCACCATGAGAATCAAGGCTCATTCGACTTTCTCCATGTTTTCTCCCCCGGCAGAAAGGACACGTGCAACCACTAAGCCAGTCCTGAGACCAGACTCGCTTGGGCCGGGGAGACTCATCGAGGCTTCCTTTTCTTTTTCTTTAAAACGGACACTTCACCCACCTCTTTCGGTTGTGTGAGGGTTACACGAAAAAATTTACAAAACGCGCAGCACAGCATCCAAACAAGACGCTCAACAAATAAGTAATAGCTACCATAAACAGGGAAGTGTGCAGCGAAAGAGCAGACAACTTTTTATTATTCAACAACACATCATGAAGCTACTCTAGTTTTGTTTTTTTTTTTAACGAAAATAAGAGCGCTGCAAGCCAATGTGAAAACATTAGCCAGAGTCTACCTAGTCTTTGTCACCACATGTCCTTCCAACCTTTAAAAACCTTTTCAAAGCGATAAGGAAAACCCAACAAGTTCTTTATACACTTGGAGGAGAAGTATCTAGCTTCTACCCCTTACTAGCTATGTGACCGTGGTCTTATCCTCTCTGCGCCTGAGCGGTCCTGTCTATAAGATGGAGATACTAATAGTACCTACCGTAAAATTGTTATAAGTTGTTTTTTTTTTTTTAATTTTTTTTAACGTTTATTTATTTTTGAGACAGCATGAATGGGGGAGGGTCAGAGAGAGAGGGAGACACAGAATGTGAAACAGACTCCAGGCTCTGAGCTGTCAGCACAGAGCCCGACGCAGGGCTCGAACTCACAGACCGCGAGATCACGACCTGAGCCGAAGTTGGATGCTTAACCGACTGAGCCACCCAGGCGCCCCAAATTGTTATAAGTTTAAAATGAGCTAATACATATAAAATGCCGACTAATATCTGGCACAGAGTATTTTCACTATTATCACTCTTACTGTTACTCAATATTATGATTATGACAAATGTATTCTTAAGGATTTCTCTTTGAATAAGACAAAAATGTAGACTATAATGTATGATCAAAGGAAAACTTGAAAAAAACCGAAAACGTCTGCCAGCAAAAACACAAAAAATAAAATTTTAAAAATGAAACTCCAAGTTAATTCAAAATGTCTCCACGAGAGATTAATATCACAGAACAAAATCATGAGAATTTAAAGAACACTGCACGGGCGCCTGGGTGGCGCAGTCGGTTAAGCGTCCGAGTTCAGCTCAGGTCACGATCTCGCGGTCCGTGAGTTCGAGCCCCGCGTCAGGCTCTGGGCTGATGGCTCAGAGCCTGGAGCCTGTTTCCGATTCTGTGTCTCCTTCTCTCTCTGCCCCTCCCCCCTTCATGCTCTGTCTCTCTCTGTCTCAAAAATAAATAAACGTTAAAAAAAAAAAATTAAAAAAAAAAATAAAGAACACTGCAAAAAACAATAAACCGGACTTCTTAGTGAGTTATAAAAATTTTCTAGTATGCCGAAAAAATTAAAAGTTTAAAGAAACCACCAGGTCTTCTGGTGAATTTTATGTTCAAGACAAATTGAAACTCTTTTTAACCAAGTTGCCCAGAGCTCTGCTTAAATGCAACAAGCTATCTGATAACTTGAGCGTCTGGCTCCCCCTCCTGGCCGAGAGAAACACCCGGATTCTGACAAGACACTCACGCAGCATCCGTCTGTAGAGGGTTCAAGTACCGTCCTTGTTCTAAATTTAATCTATAAACTTCAGAGCTGCAAAGTAATGAATAAAGTTAGAAAGCTGGTAAATGGCAATGAACTCTGCTTCAAGTAAATATAAATTTTAGAAACCTATATATATATATATATATATATATATATACACACACACACATACACACACACACACATACATATATACATTTCTGGCTTACAAGGCATTACTTCTCTCCAAAAACACCAAAATATATCTTAAGCCTAAACAATAATCACCTTATTTGTGAGTCTCTTCACGTATAAAAGTGATTTAAACAACTCATGTGACAAGGAAATATTATGAACTTATTAAGAAGAATATTATTTAAAAACACAGAGAATCCAAGATCCAAAATGGATCTATAGGTATATATAAGACTAGAAAAAATACAATAAAAACACTATTAAGGCGACATGATTATGGGGTTTTTTTATTCATACTTTTGAAAATATTCTCCCAATTTTCTAAAATGATTTATCATTTTTATCATCATATAGAAGGTGGTATTTAAAAATGAGGTTTCAAAATGTCATGCGATGGGGTTCCGCAACCGACTTCACCACCACTAAGACCGCTATTAGGTACCCATGTTGCTCTAGATTCAGAGCACGCCGCTAATAAAAGTCAATTTCTAAATGAGCAGTTACTTTGGAACTATACCCTTTGAGGGACCATGTCTTATCCCTCTCTTGATTCCTCTCCTCGATTTTAAGAACAGAAGTTGGAGGTGGAAAGGAGAAAGCAAAGGTGATCAGCCCCAATACCTCGCGCCAACAAAGTACAAGTCACAGGACGGATAGTGGTAGGAGAAATCTCTCCCGAACTTTGGTATTCTGGTTTTGTAGTAAAAACCCGACTGTGAGTGAAATTCGATGTATCTATCATTATGTAAAAAAACAATCTGAAAATGAAAGAAGAAAATCAGTTTGCTGAGGTTTCTAGGAAAAGCATTTATTTCATCATCACTAGAACTGACAAAGCAGGAGAAACTGTGATCTCTGCCACCCGCTCTGTGTGCACAAGTCTCCATGGTGACCAAGGACCGGGACTAAGAATCAAACCTCTGCCCTGCCTCCTTAATGCCTTCTTGCACCCCAGGAAAGCTTTTCTTGCCCTCTGAGAGAGACTGAAAACAAATGCCCTTCGTGCACCTGGCCCCGGCACTTTAGAGCACAGAGCAATGTTTGGCAACTTCAGAGAGTAATCTCTTACTTTCCTGAAGAACACAATTTAATAATCTCACAATTACCACTCAGGGTTTGATAAACTCCCTGTATCAACCTAATGTTAACATATTACAAAGGTATCTTAGAAACTGCAGACGGTATTTAGAAGCAAATCCATCAATATCTAGGGAAAAATACACTATAAAATGGCATGTCCCGAACACATGATTAATGACCACCACAGGCAAAAGAATCAACTGGGCTCCAGTCTCCGAACTGAGGACAATACATAAAGCCACGTCAGCTCAGAAAATTCAATGTTCCTTCCAGATGACATCTGACATCACTAAGCTTTTATTTTACTTTCAAAAACTTTTAATTTTAAATTGAATGAGGCACTCTACTGACAACTTTGTAACTACCGAAAACGACCTAAGGGTTGAGAGACGGACTAATGGGACCAAAAAAGAAAAGAAAAATATATATATATTTAGCTGTGTTTCGAGCCGTCTCAGAACTGTTCCACAACTACCTATTTGCAGTGTTAAGAAAATTAAGCATATAACAATGTTATTTTACTTTTCACATACGAAAGCAGCTTGGCAAATAACACCAGTGTCAATGTAAAAATTAAAAATCACAAATCTACAATCTAACATGGCCTAAAAAAGATGGCCGCTAACAATTCTTGACAACACAGATGAAGTTTCATATGCGATCCAGGAAACTTATTTTGGTATTAGACTGGCCAAAGGCTATCGCTATCACTGTCCTTTTAAAAGATATTCTATACAGGGGCGCCTGGGTGGCGCAGTCGGTTAAGCGTCCGACTTCAGCCAGGTCACGATCTCGCGGTCCGGGAGTTCGAGCCCCGCGTCAGGCTCTGGGCTGATGGCTCAGAGCCTGGAGCCTGTTTCCATTCTGTGTCTCCCTCTCTCTCTGCCCCTCCCCCGTTCATGCTCTGTCTCTCTCTGTCCCAAAAATAAATAAAACGTTGAAAAAAAAAAAAGATATTCTATACATCACACGTGTCAAACTAAAAAATATAGTCATAGAAAATAATGGGTTTTATTTTACCACACAGCTATTTTTAATGTAACAACAGGAACATCACAAAAATACTTCTCATGACTTCTTGAGGACCCAATACTATCAAGCGTACCTTTGAATAGTCATCAGACAAAGTTTCAAAGGTGACAACTGAAAAACAAGAAAACAGTTAAGAAAAATTACAATTACCAATCCACATTCTTCATAACAATGCAAACCTGAGGCAAAGATTCCAATTCAACACAAAAACTATGTACAAACTATATATAAACACCAGATCCCCCCCCCTTTTTTGTCCTTCTACAAAACAAGAAGAATGCTGCCATATTATATTGACCCCAAAACACCAAATGGAAAATTAAAAGCTTTATAATTTTTTCAACGCAGATCAACCAGATTTTCTGCAGAACTGAAGCTAATTAAATAAACTCACAAAACATAACGACTTCTAAATTCTACCAGTTTGTCTGAGATGCCCAAAACAGACATAGAAGAACATTAAGAAAATTATTTCTTTAAAAAAGAGAACAGCAGCTTTTTACTCATTCACCCACTAAACATAAAGAGTACAAACGGCATGTGGAGCTTGTACTGTTTTTAAAAAGGAATGGGTAAAACAAGCTGAAGAATACTTAGCCCATTACCTGTTTTCTCTCGACCCCAAACCCCAGCAGCCTGACAGAAATACCTGCTTTTTCCTGCCCTCCCCCCTGTGCAGTCAGTCGCCTTCTCTGCAGAGTGGACGGAGCCTATGAATGCGGGGAGCCTCCTGTGACTACATCGCATGAGATGGCGAAGGGGAGATTTATCATCACGTGAGCCCTTTAAAATCAGAGTTTTCTGCTGCTGCCGGCAGAAGGGGAAGTGGGAGAGAGACTCAAAGCAGGAGACAGACCCAACGACCAGGTGCTGCCTTAGAGGCGAAGACCAGGTGGCAAGGAACACAGGCTGCGGCCGCCAGGAAACGGGAGCCTCAGCCCTACAAGCACAACAGACTTCATTCTGCCCACAAGCGGAAAGCTGCGAAGCGGGTTCTTGCCCAGGGCCTCCGAGTAAGAGCCAGGTGGGCCTGGCTGACACCCAGAGGTCAGCGCCGAGCACAGAACACGGCACAGCCTGGATGAACTTCACCTACAGGGCTACGAGCTAACAAATGGATGTTTTAAGCTGCCACACTCATGGGAATTTGTTACACAGCAAAGAAAACTAACACACAACGCATTCCCGTTTTAAAAAGCAGAAGAGTTAGGGCGCCGGGGTGTCTCAGCGGGTTAGGTGTCTGACTCTTGACTTTGGCTCAGGTCATGATCTCAGTGTGTGAGTTCGAGCAGTGTGGGGCCTCCTTGGAATTCTCTCTCTGCCCCTCTTTCTCTCTGCCCCTTCCCCCGCTAGTACGTGTGCACCCTCTCCCTCCCTCTCTCAAAATAAATTTTAAAAAAATTTAAAAAGAAGACAACTATCCACATATAAAAATGCTATTTTCATGAATTCAAATTTAATCTCTTACTTACCTTCTGAATCTAAACACCTTTCAAACTTCAAGGATAATTGATAGGTGTCATAACATCGAACCCGAGGTTTATATGTTCCTATAAAAAAGATTAACGTGATGTAAAGCCTAAAGGAGGTACTTTTCACTGGCAATATCCTGCAGACAGGTTAAGTACACTTTTTGTTTAGAAGTAAGTAGGATTCATTATAACTACATGAAAGAAAAAGAATTTAAAAGCAGCCCTCCCCAACATCCCAAGGCGAAAACCAGCAAAGTAGATAAACAAGCAGGTCATAGACAATGAAGTACACGTAATACTAAACTTCACAAATAATCTAAGTAGACAAAAACAATGAGACAGTTACTGTCCGTCAGAATGGCAAAGATTAAAAGACGGTTAAATATCTGTGTAGGTGAGAGTGTTAAAAAGGCACTCTCATACACTTGGTGATTAGTATAAACTTCTCTGGAGAACAATCTGGCAAATCTGTAAAATATGTGATGTTTGTACACCTTGAATCTGTATTTCAACTGATACAAGTTTATCCTAGAGAAACACACCCACAAGTGTGCCAGAGACACAAAGAGTGTTTCCCGCAGCGCTGTTTACAACTGGCCAAAAACTGAGCGCAAATAAAACGTATACTGACGTGGAAATAGTTCAATAAATGATGGCCAATCATCACATAGCTCACGAGAGGATGGCCCAGGCCTGTGCCAACGGGGAAAGCCACCACAACATGCCACCGAGGACAAGAGACAGGGCAGAGAGCACAGGGAAGCGCCCCGGAGTGGCGCCTAGGGTCCCACGTCTGTATAAGTCAACACTGACGGCATAAGCACCATGTACAGAAGCTGGCAGAAGCACGGTGATGATCCCCGTGAAGTGCAATTCTAGGGCATTTCACATTGTGTCTTCTGCAATTCTGTAATGTTTGCATGTTTTATAAGTTTATCGTGTTTGCAATCAAAAAGAGAAAAAGACTGGTCTTTAAAGCCAAAAGATTTTTTTTTTTTTTTTAAAATAAAAGGAAGGAGGTAGTTCTCGAATCCCCGAGACCTCATTTAAAAATAATATGTAGGGGCGCCTGGGTGGCGCAGTCGGTTAAGCGTCCGACTTCAGCCAGGTCACGATCTCGCGGTCCGGGAGTTCGAGCCCCGCGTCAGGCTCTGGGCTGATGGCTCGGAGCCTGGAGCCTGCTTCCGATTCTGTGTCTCCCTCTCTCTCTGCCCCTCCCCCGTTCATGCTCTGTCTCTCTCTGTCCCAAAAATAAATAAACGTTGGAAAAAAAAAAAATTTTTTTTTAAAAATAATATGTAGTAGGGGGCGCCTGGGTGGCTCAGTCAGTTGAGCGTCGGACTTCAGCTCAGGTCATGATCTCATAGCTCGTGAGTTCGCCCCGTGTTGGGCTCGGTGCTGACAGCTCAGAGCCTGGAGCCTGCTTCGGATTCTGGGTCTCCCTCTCTCTCTCTCTCTCTCTCTGCCCTCTCCCGCTCATGCTGTCTCTGTCTCTCAAAAATAAACATTAACAAAAAAAAAATTTTTTTAATGGTTATGCAGTATAACATACAAATATACACACACATGTAACACGTTATATAACTGTTTACATATTTAAACCATATACAGTATATATAATTCATACATATGAACTGCAGACTAAGAAATGTGTTAATATTGAGACAATCATCAGCACAGAACAAAAGAGACTGGCATATACATGTATAAAAGTTCTGTCAAATAAGCAAGTGCTTGGAAAGGAGATATAAATGGATATAATGTTAAGTCAGCAAAAAGAAAAAAAAAGTGCACAATACACAGGATTTAGGTGCCACGATCACAGTCAAAACACACACTGGATAATGCTCTTCTAAATTATAACGTTAAAAGTTACCTGTGTTTCAGGGCTTTTTGATACTAACAAATAAATACTACTAACACAGAATGTTAGTGGCATAAAAAATATTAGTCCATTACACAGAAAATTATGTTAAAAGCAACCCTTCCCGGAACTTTCACTCATTGTTGGTAGGAATGTAAAATGATCTTGACCGCCTTGGAGAAAGTCTGGTGGCCGCTCATTAAAGCGAAACATACATCTACCCTACAGCCCAGCAATGTCCTCCAAAACAAGCCTGTGTAACATTGTCCACCGTGCTTTATTAACAATACTAAAAAATGAAAACAGTCCAGGTGTCCAGCAAATGGAGAATGGATGGATAAACTCTAGTACGTTCTTATGAAGAAATACTATTTGGTAAAAAGGAAAAACCACTGACACCTGTGCCAGCATGGACGAATCTCAAAGACCTAAGAAAATAGATCTCACGTAAAAAGAATATGCAGCGTATGACTACAGTTACATCAAGTTTCCCACAGAGCAGTGGTTGCCGGTGCATGGGTGGGATCAGGATGGACTGTGAGGGGCATGAAAGAAGTTTCTGGGTGAGAGGAAAGTTCTAGATCTTAACTGGGGTTTTGCCTACATAGGTGAATGCATCTGTCAAAACTCCTCAAAAGATCTGTGCGTTTCACTGCATGTAAATCTACCTAAAAGAAAAGCCGTAGATAAATACGGTCTGGTTAATGGTACACATGCTGAGGTATTTATGGGAAAAGTATACTGGTATCTGCAACCTGCTCTGAAATGCATCAAAAAACGGGATGGGGGCGCCTGGGGGGCTCGGTCGGTTAAGCATCTGACTTCGGCTCGGGTCATGATCTCGCAGTTTGTGGGTTCGAGCCCCACGTCGGGCTCTGTGCTGACAGCTCAGAGCCAGGAGACTGCTTTGGATTCTGTGTCTCCCTCCCTCTTTGCCCCTCCCCCTGCTCATGCTCTGTCTCTCAGCAATAAATAAATGTTTAAAAAAAAAAAAAAAACAGGATTAAAAAAAAAGGATGGATTGATGGATGGACAGAGATGGACAGATATGATCCAGCAATATACTACTGAGAATCTAGGTGGTGGGTAAAAGGATGTTCACCTTACAATTTTTTCAGTATTTCCGTATGTTTGAAAATTTTTATACTAAAACGTTAAGGTAATTAAAAAAAGCGACCTTTCGGGGCGCCTGGGTGGCGCAGTCGGTTAAGCGTCCGACTTCAGCCAGGTCACGATCTCGCGGTCCGTGAGTTCGAGCCCCGCGTCGGGCTCTGGGCTGATGGCTCGGAGCCTGGAGCCTGTTTCCGATTCTGTGTCTCCCTCTCTCTCTGTCCCTCCCCCGTTCATGCTCTCTCTCTGTCCCAAAAATAAATAAACGTTGGGAAAAAAAAAAAAAAAAAAAAAGCAACCTTTCCCACACTAGCATCTCCTGCTAGGAAATGTATGTAAGTCGTAACCAAAAACATGCTTACCAGTTGCTAAGATATACTGTCCATCTTTTGACACCTTAATAGTGGTACAAACGGTAGGCATTTCAAAATCCTGAATAAGTTCAATTCTCCTACGGACATCTGCAAAGACAGGAAGTAAAGAACTGATTTCACGACCAGGTGCTCATTTTTTTTATCTCCTAAGACCCAGCATGCAGAACAGTCACTCGAACAGGTCAACAATGTCCCAGTGCCTCCAAGCCTCGGAATACAGCCCCACCCATCACACAGGAAGGCTTTTTCTTAGCTCATACCTTAGCTTTCTAAGCTTAGTATTTTTTACTTTAAAAAAAATTTTTTTAAGTTTTTATTTATTTTTGACAGAGACAGAGTGCAAGCATGAGCGGGGGAGGTGCAGCGAGAGAGGGAGACGCAGGATCCGAAGCAGGCTCCAGGCTCCAAGCTGTCAGCACAGAGACCGACACGGGACTCGAACTCACGAACTGTGAGATCGTGACCTGGGCCGAAGTCGGACACTTAACCGACTGAGCCACCCAGGCGCCCCAGTATTTTTTACTTTTTAAAAAGTATCATCGCTAATTGAGAAAAAAAAAAATGTCCACAGTGGTATATCAAACATCCAGTTTCAAGAGCCAGATAAGGGGGGGAACACAACAAATATTATACCACTATCATTACTCAGTCACGGCTAAGACAAAAATCTTACCATTTTTTTCCTCCTAGATAATAAGTTTAGGGGCGCCTGGGCGGCTCAGTCGGTGGGGCGTCTGACTTCGGCTCAGGTCATGATCTCACAGCTTGTGAGTTCGAGCCCCATGTCAGGCTCCATATGCTAACAGCTTGGAGCCTAGAGCCTGCTTCCAGATTGTGCGTCTCCCCCTCTGCCCCTCCCCTACTCATGCTCTGTGTCTCTCTCTTTCTCTCTCTCCTTCAAAAACAAACACTAAAAAAATTGTTTTTAATTTAAATCTTCAAAATCCTAAGTTTATGTAAGAAACTGCTGGCAAGCTGACTTTGCCTCTGTTGGCACCAGGGTTCTGAGCCAAGAGGACCCAGGCTGGATTAAGATTTAGAGCAATCTCTCTGGATCAAAAGGCTTGAACACTGGACTCTCACAAAACCTGGTTCCCTTCTACAATCCACACAAGTGTCTACTGCAAGGACCATTTATGACTCCATGGCACATTACTGCCTTGCTTATTAAATTAAACCCAAATATAAGATTCAAACCAACTGAGTAGGAATGGCCCACTCAATATGAAAGACACATGATAGTTTTGAGATGGGCTGACAGAAAGGGTTGATGAACAGTTTTTCCTCTAAGTAACCTGAATCTCTTTTCTACACTCTAGGCCACTGGGTAGAACGTGGGGGAGGGGGGAGTGGTCAGAAGAAATCGGAATCAGTGAACATTACTAAAGGAGCAGTTCTTGTTTTCCTTGGATTCAAAGTTTCCATTTTCTAACTTTAGAACTATCTACACAAAGCCGCCTCTTCCAAGATGCTTGCCTTGGGGTATTTATCTCACGCACAGAAATCCTTTCCGATACCTTAGTCTTTGATTTTTAGAGACTAATTTAAACAACATCTATGGAAAGATAAATCATCTTTCACATGTGACAAGCTGTAATGGAGAAAATTTGCCAAAAATCTGCTCGAAACAAAACTGATCAATGCCTTAAACTTATGAATCCGGAAAAGAACGATTCAGTGTGACACCCGAATTCTGGCAGCTAACGTGAGACGAACGTCCGAGCGCATAAAGGTCGCCCCTAAGGTGACAAGGCGACCCACCTACACGGTGGGATGCCCGGGAGCTGCGATCTGCCCCTCCCTCAAAAAAACAACTGATCTTCTATCTTTCCCTATTCTTCCCAGCCAGTATAAATTAAAGAATGTAAATTTTCTGCAATTATCCTTTATGAAAAAGATGCTGACGTGCTGGAGAACAAAGCAGTCATGGCCCTGCTAGGAGAGACGGCCTTCCTCGGGTCTCCCGCATCCCCGCCCACCTTGCTAGGTCCCGCAAGACTGCCGTGCCCCGGTCGCGCCTTCGCCTGAGCCATCTCTCAGGGGTGTCTGCGCGGCCGAGAACCCTGATGGGTAAGGGAACGTGTCTCCTCTGGACAGACGGCAGCGGCAGGCTTGCTCACTGCGGCTACAGACGCAGCGGACTTCCCGAGCTAGGTGTGGCTCAGCTGCAACACAGACCCAGTGTGCCTGCAGCCACCTGGGCCGTGTTGAGTGTCCCTGTGGGACTCAGGGCAAGGGGAGCTGGCAGAGATACGCTGATGCTCATGCCACCTGCTGTGCCAAGCTGGGGTTCTCATCTCCGACCCAGGAATCTGGTCTCTTCCACTACTATCTGTGAAATCGTTAACAGGCTAACTCATTTTAAGTAGGTAGAATTCAACCTCACACCCACCAGGAACACATCAACCACAACAAAAGGTTTTTAGGAAGGAAAAGGGCAAAAAGTTTATTTCCCACTTTTTAACTGCCCTGTATCTTTGTCAACCTCCACTTAAATATGATAACAAATGTGTGAAAGCACTGTTGCATAGGTCGTGCACGTAGCCAGGGTGGGGAAAAAATACTCACCGACATCCTTCTTCTGTAGTGCTCTCTTCTTCCTGTCAGAAAGCCACTTAAAGAAAATGAAGAGACTTTATTTTAAAACAGATTTACTTTGCTTTCCTGCTTACCAAAGTGCTCACATTAAAAAAGTTAAAACTTTACAGGAATATATTAACAGAGGAAGTGAAAAGATTCTATAATCCCAACCCTGTTAACATATCCCCCGGGTTTTTTTTTCTTGTATATATTTACATATATTAGACAATACATCTTATTCATTTTATTTATTTTTTTAGTGTTTATTTATCTTTGAGAGAAACAGAGCGTGAGCCAGGGGAGGGGCAGAGAGAGGGAGACACAGAATCCAAAGCAGGCTCTAGGTGCTGACAGCAAAGAGCCGGACATGGGGCTCAAACCCACAAACCATGAGATCATGACCTGAGCTGAAGTCAGATGCTTAACCGACTGAGCTACCCAGGCGCCCCTAGACATTTTAGAACCACTATGTTTTACCCAAGAGAAAACGAATTCATTGGGAAAGTAATAAGCCTCAAATATTAGGAGGGTTACCACTAATATATGGAACAACTTTATTTAGGTCAAATATTAAAAAGCAAACCATTAAAAGGAGAAAGTTTCTTGAGCATATTTTTTACAAAGAACAAAACTAGATCATTAAGCAAATAGCTGACACTTGATAATATGGAAATGATGCTTTTAAGTCATACTCACTGACAGATTTTTTTTTTTTTGAGAGAGAGAGCGCGAGCGAGCACGCAAACCAGGCGAACGGCAGAGGGAGAGCGAGAATCTTAAGTAGGCTTCATGCTCAGCGCGGAGCCTGACTCGCGCTCCATCCCATGACCCTCGGGATCGTGACCTGAGTCAAAACCAAGAGTCAGATGCTCAACTGACTGAGCCACCCAGGCACCTCTGGGAGCAGATTTTCTTCTGAAGTTAACGTAGCTCAATTTAGCAGACGGCGTAATTCTAAAGCCCAAGTCTTTCGGGAGGCCTAGCTACCTCCTCCCCATTCGTGAGGCCTCCCCGGCTACAGTTGTTTGCACAAAGCAGCTCGGATGAAAGCTTCCAACAGCACTGGCGGGAACACCCTAACTTCCCACTTAAGCCTCCAAGGCCCACCTCTCCAGCCTTACCTGCCCCCACTGTCTCCCCATAGCATGCCACAGCCACACCCGCGCCTCTTCGGCTTCTCCAACATGCCAAGGGCATTCCCAGTTGGGGACATTTACGCTTTCTGTTCTCTCAACACTGAAAACTCTTTCCCCGTCTTTTCATTATCCAAGTTTCTGCTCAAATATCACCTCTTATAGAGAGGCCTTCCCTGAAGGCTTTATCCAAAACATTCTCTGACCACTTTCGCCACAACACTCTTTCTTCTTTTCCAATTTTTATTTAAATTCTAGTTAGCTGACATACAGCGTAACATTGGTTTCAGGAGTAAAACTCAGTGATCAGTCACTTACATGTAACACCAGCGCTCATCCCAACAAGTGCCCTCCTTAGTGCCCATCACCCATCTAGCCCATCCCCCCACCACCTCCTTCCAGCAACCCCCAATTTATTCTCTATCGTAAGAGTCTCTGTGGTTTGTTCCCCTCTCTCTTTTTTCCCCCTCCCATATGTTCATGTATTTTGTTTCTTAAATTCACAACGCTCTCTTCTAGTCCATTCATCGAAGCTGTCTTCCTGTTTGCTCACTTCTCCTCTCCCCCAACAGGGAAACTTATCACCATGTATCCCAACACTCAGAACAGGGCTACCGGCACGTAGTTACTTCTCAACAAATGCGCAGGATGACCAAAACGAGAAAGATCATGCTGTGTAACGAATAGTCGGAAGATGAGGAATTAGCTGGCCTGAATTCTGAAAAGAAAGGCAGACTCTAATCACAGACTCCAGATCTTTCGGGGGCAGGCACAGCGAAGAAGAAACAGCTCTTCGTTTATTCAGATTTCTAAGGGCAAGAGTGGAACTAACACCAGCATGCTATAAAATGACAAGTTTCAACACCAGTATCTAGCAAGTAATCTTAAAATGGAAATGAGCTTCTGCTAGAAGTTTCTTCCCACTGGCAGTGCCTGGACAGAGGCTTGCTCATCGCTTATAAGAAATTTAAAAAAAAACAAGCCGCAGATCATAGATGTGTGAGCTTGGACAACTCACTCTTGCCATCGCTGGATCTGCTGCATACCTTAAACATGAGAAGACGACTGTAAAAGAATCACTATTTTCCCAGCTTCTTCAAACTCTGAGGTCCTAAGACCCGATGAAATCAAGTTAAGGTCGGCAAGGTTCAGAAACACTGTCCTCTACACCACAGAAGTCTGCAGGTGCAAAGTCTGTGTGGGTTTTCTTGCTCACTTGCTGTATCTCTAGAACTTGCCGTACAATAGGAATCCAACAAACACCTGATGCGTGGACATTAAAATGGGGGAGAAAAGCCCGCAACCCATCTGTCCACGCTTTCCTCCTCGGTGCGGCAGAAGCTGGGTACATCCCCAGAAGCCCCAAAGGACGCGCGTCGCCTGTCCTAGAGAACTCTGCAAAAGTTCCAGCGAAGCTCATCGCCCCTGATCACCCGCCGCCCAGCTTCTGGCGCGGGGACAGCAGTGTCCTCGACGACCGGCACCGACCAGCTCCCGCGGGCACGGTCACTTGCCCCCCGGGCCTGCCCGAGCCAGGGGCCGGCCAGGACCAGGCTAACACGGAGGCCAGGGCCGAGGAGAGGGGCGGCTGCCTCGAGAGGCGGGGGACCCCGAAGTGTCTCACCTCAGGCAGGGACTTGCCGCAGCTGAGACTGTAAATCTTCACCTCGTTGAGGCTGGACACCTGCATGGCCGGACAGAGCAGCGGCGACCCACGTTCCTCCGCGAGCCCCTCTCCCCGCGCCACACGCGAGCACCCGAACCGCAGCGTGTCCCCGGCGCGACTGGCCGGCGTGCGGCACCGGCGACGGCTGATGACGCACTCGCGGCGCCGGAACTGCGCCAGTTCCCGGAGGAGGGGGCGTGGCCGAATGGAATGGAGCGGCTGGGGGCGGGGCTCTGGCCAGGCCACCCCGAGGGCGGGGAGCCGCGCAGTCTCCCCTGCGCGGTGCGTGCGTTGACACTCTCCTGGGGTCGCTGTCCTGGCCGAAGTGTCGCCGCCCGAGGCGGGCAGGCGGTGCAGGCCGGCGACCGGTGGCCTGGGGGGCTGGGTCAAGGGAACCCATCCAGCCCCTGGGCGAATCCAGAGTATTCAGAGCGGATTCTTCTCTCCTCCACCGTGTTTCTTTCAGCAACGTTACATTACAAATAAGTGCTCTTTAAAGTTGACGTATAAAAATGTTACTTGCGGGGGTGCCTGGGTGGCTCAGTCAGTTAATCGTCCAAGTCATGATTTTGTCTCAGGTCATGCATGATCCCGGCTCTGAGAGCCTGCTTAGGAGTATTTCCCTTTCTCTCTCCCCCTCTCTCTCAAACATTTTTTTTTTTTTAATGTTACTTTCGTCTAGATTTGTTCGACACTCATCCACAAAGGAGTGAAAGAAAAGACAAGGCAAACTAAGGAAAAAGAAAACGATAAAAGAAGGAGTAGTCGGGGCGCCTGGGTGGCTCAGTGAGTTAAGCGTCTGATTTCTCAGGTCATGATCTCATGGCTCGTGAATTCGAGCCCCACATCAGGCTCTGTGCTGACAGCTCGGAGCCTGGAGCCTGCTTCGGATTCTGTGTCTCCCTCTCTCTCCTACTCCTCCCCTGCTCACACTCTGGCTCCAAAAGTGAATAAACATTGTTTAAAAGTGTGTTTTTGTTTTTGTTTTTGTTTTTAAAGGAGTGGACGTCAAGGGTGAAGTGCTTTGGAACCTGACGTCTTTTGAGACAGGTGTGTGACAGCAACGACAGACAGACACAGCCCCTCACTACATATCGTTTTCAGAAAGTTCACAGACTTGATTGTCCAACTGCATAGAGAACTGCCTTTACTGCTGCCTAGCTGTGAGAAGTGCAGAATTTTCCGCTCAGAGGAAAACTTAAGGAGAAAATGCAGGTTAACAGCAGTCAAACGTGTCCGTTTAAAATTGTAACATAGTATTCACGTCCCTTACCTGTAGCTGAGGTGGGTCATTTGGGGCACAGGCTTTATTAGTTCATGGCAAGGCGAGGGCTTCTGTGGGGCTTTCGCAATTTTGTTTTTGTTGTAACTGTCCTCAAAGTTCCCGTCCAGATTCTATCTTCTGCTTGAGAGTTTCTTTGAGGAAATATGCAGGAAATCTCCTTGGGGAGGCAGTATGCCACGGTGGAAAGGTCATGGGTTCATAAGAATCGTAAAATAGGTCTGTTAAGCAAGTCATAAAAAAAGAAAGCACTTATTTTCCAAAATATGCAGGATGATTTCCAAGAAATCCTGAATACTTTTGTGCAAAAATGATTACTTCTATTATTTCAAGAATGTATTGTAAAAGCCCATTGATTGTAAAACACAATAGTATCTCACTTAGTGCTGTGTGTTAGAAGATATATAGATCTACTGTACTAATTTTTGATAATTAAGGGCCCAAGGCCATTTCACCAGACAATCTGATTTCCCACTGACGCCGAAATTTGCCTTCTCGTTCATTAGTACTGGTTTCATTATTCTAGTTTTGAATCTTTGCTTCCACTAATCTGGATTCTGGAATGCCTTCCATTTCTCCTTATATCCAGATTCTACCAGCTCCTCAAAACTCACCCTTTGAACACCTTGCTCAGTCTCCTATGTGTTCACTGTACTGCATAAATAACTTTATGGCCATTATATCTTTTTGCTAGATTTTTAAAATTTTTTTTTCATTTTAGAGAGACAGAGTGAAAGAGCTGGGGAAAGGGGTACAGGGAGAGGGAGAGAGAGAGAGAGAGAGAGAGAGAGAGAGAGAGAGAGAATCCCAAGCAGGATCTGCACTCAGCGCAGAGTCCGATGCAGGGCTTGAACCCACGGACTGTGAGGTCATGACCTGAGCTGAAATCAAGAGCTGAACGAGCAACTGGCTGAGCCCCCCAGGGGCCCCCAAAGTGTAATAGTATGTGAAACGCCTGTATATATCACCCAGCTTCAACAACACACACATGACCCATCATGTTTCATTTACACCCTCACCACTCCCTCATCCTTGGGTGATTTTGAATAATTTTGAAGCAATTCTGTGGCAATTATCTCTGCGGGCTCTAAAGTACTTGTCTGACCACCCCCTCCATCTAGACCTGGTGGCAACCCTGAGCCTTAATTCATCTCTGGGTTCTCTGGGCCCAAACCAATGCCTAGTAGGTGGCACGCTTTCAATAAGTATTCCTTAATAAAAATGAATCGATTAATTTATCACTGCTCATCCTGACCCAAAGTCCTAATTCTTTGATCCTTACATCTTGGCCTTTGGTAATATTAAAAACAGCAGATCTCTATTCCAGATGATTATGGTTTCAAACACATCCATTTAAACATCTTGTGTCTCGGAGAGCCTGGGTGGCTCAGTCGGTTGAGTGTCCAGCTTCGCCTCAGGTCCTGATCTCACGGTTTGTGGGTTCGAGCCCCACGTCGGGCTCTGTGCTGACAGCTCGGAGCCTGGAGCCTGTTTCGGATTCTGTGTCTCCCTCTCTCTCTGCTCCTCCCCCACTCGTGCTCTGTCTCTCTCTCTCTCTCTCTCTCTCTCGAAAATAAATTAAAAAACATTAAACATCTTGTGTCTCTAACAAGAAATGTCGGAGCTTAGAGTCAGGAGCCACACGCGAGGGAACACAGTGTTTTCTGCAACATAAAACAAGGTGTTCTTGGTCCTCAGTGCCAAGACCGCTCCTTCCCCACAGTCACTGGCCTGAGGGTTTGACCTGCACACTCTAGGGTTGTTTTCCACTGAGAACAGAAGGGCAAAGCTCGGTGCAGTTTCTCTGGTGTTTCTAGGATCATCTATAACACAAACACTCGGTTCCTGGGATGTGATGAATTTTGAATGAAGTGCTTATTAGATGCCTTTGCTTGGAGCTAAGAGAACGGACTCTAGAGCCAGATTGCCCGGGTCCAAATCCTGATTCTACCACTGGCTACCCAGAGAGAGCCTTGATACAGAGAGTTAATCTAATCTCTCTCTACCTCTGTTTCCCCATTTGAAAAATGAGGATAATATTAGAACCTACAGGGGCGCCTGGGTGGCTCAGTTGGTTAGGCAGCCAACTTCGGCTCAGGTCATGATCTCACAGTGTGTGAGCTCGAGCCCCACGTCGGGCTCTGTGCTGACAGCTCAGAGCCTGGAGCCTGCTTCATTTTCTGTGTCTCCCCCTCTCTCTACCCCTCCCCTGCTCACGCTCTATGTCTCTCTGTCTTTCAATAATAAATAAACGTCAAAAAAAAGTAAAGAAAAATATTAGAACCTACATCAGAGGGCTGTCGTAAAGATGAAACGAGCATAAGCCACAAATCATTGAGTCCAGGACCTCTATTTTTTACATCCTTGAAATCAGTGTGTTTTGTGTGTCATGCGTGTTTAGTTGACAGTGTTTTTTCCTCTAGTGATGCTTGAGGTAATGGTGCATCTTATCGCTAATGGGTTTTCAGATTCAATAAAATACAATACAGATAAAGCACTTGGAACAGCGCCTGACATTGTAAAAACTATGCATTAGTTATTATTACTTAGCCCTGGGAACCAAAATATTTAGAACTGTTTAAGAAAAAAGGAGCCGGGGCGCCTGGGTGGCTCAGTCGGTTGAGCGGCCGACTTCGGCTCAGGTCACGATCTCGCGGTCCGTGAGTTCAAGCCCCGCGTCGGGCTCTGTGTTGGCAGCTCGGAGCCTGGAGCCTGTTTCAGATTCTGTGTCTCCCTCTCTCTGACCCTCCCCCGTTCATGCTCTGTCTCTCTCTGTCTCAAAAATAAATAGATGTTAAAAAAATTTTTTAAAAAGAAAAATGGAGCCAAATTTAGGCTCCAAATAACTTACATGTCCTGTTATTCGTTGCCATTTCAGAAACTTGCAAGTAACGTTCAAGATCCCTCTCTCAATCTTTGCCTCCACGCCCAATCGATCCCCAAATCCTTTCCATTCTACTTGTCAGATGTCAGACCCATTCTTCTCTACTCCCACTGTTGTTGTAGGAGTTCAAACCTTCATCCTCTCTCACCTGGCCCATCGTAACCCTTTTTTCTGGTCTCTGTCTCCCACGGGAGACAAAATCATCTCTAACAGGAGAATCGGATCATACCACACTCCAACTCAGAACTCTTCAATTCTTCCCAAACCTAGAAGAACACATCTGCACACCTCTGCTGGCCTCTCTGGCCTTCCTATCGCCATACGTCATACTGCCCCTCCCCAGCCCCTCTCCCACCCAGCCCCTCACCCACTGCACTCCCCAAGCTGAATTACTTACGGCTTGAAAAGTACAAGACCCCCCCACCTCTTTATGCCTCCACATCTACTCTTCTGACTTCTTTCAACTCCCTCCCTCTACAAACCTCAGTAACTCCCATTCATTCTTCTCCATCCCCAGGAGGTCTTCAAATATCTAAGTTTCTCATCGAACATTGTATATAATCTCACTGCAGTGTTTCTTAAACCGGGGCTTACAGTTGTATTCTCAAAGAAATAGAGGGGTTTGTATTTCAATGACGGTCTTTTTAACAGCCCGACATGAGCGTATCTGATTATCTGCTTGGCCATCTCCTGAGAGTACTACCATTCAGTGTCAATGCCAAGTTTGCATTTAAGTTTACAGTTCACTGGTGCCACGTGTCACTCCTTTTATTGTCTTGCCTCAGTGATTAGAAGGGGAGGTGGCTGGTATGAAGTAACATGATAGGGACAAGTTTGAGCCAAGCAGAAGTCCGACGATGCCATGGCCTGCCGTGGGAAAGAAGGTGTTACGGTCGTTCAAACAGAGAACGGCGATGGAAAAAATCGAATCAACTCCATCAGGTAGCGGCCCGGAATGCAAAAGAATTCATGCAGCGCTACGTATTCATTTAGCAAAGTGGCAGATGGCTTTCATCAAAATGGTATCAACCACCATGTTAAATTAATTTGAATTACACTGGTGTGAACTTTTAACGTCTTGCTTGAAAATAATGCGGAAGTTTGCTTTGCTGGGTAGTGACACGAGAACTAAAACCACGATAAACTTTAGCCGGGTTTACTTGTACGTGTTCAAGCAAGACATTAAGAAGAATTACGTCTTAAATGCAACGCGGTGTCCTGCTTTGGTTCCTGGAACAGGAAGAGGGCGTTAATGGAAGAATTAGCAAAATCTGAATAAAATCTGTAGCTTAGCAAATAGTATCGTACCACGTGTTAACTTCTTAGTTTTTTTTTAAGTTTATTCATTTTTGAGAGAGAGAGACAAAGTATGAGCAGGGGAGGGGTAGAGAGAGAGGGAGACATAGAATCCAAAGCAGGCTCCAGGCTCTGAGCTGTCAGCACGGAGCCCGACGCGGGGCTCGAACTCACAAAGTGTGAGATCATGACCTGAGCTGAAGTCGGACGCTCAACCGACTGCGCCACCCAGGCGCCCATTAACTTCTTACTTTTGATGAATGTGTCGTGGCTGAGGAAGATGGTAAGAGTAGGGGGAGCTGGAGAAAGTGTATGTGGGAACTCTCTGTGGCGTATTTCCAACTTTTCCGTACACCTGACATTATTTCCAAATAAAATGTTTGTTCAGAATAACCTACGCCAAAATTGAGAGTGAGATGTCTTTTCCCCTTACCTCAATGAACATTATTTAAGGGTGAAGAATTTGTAATTTTTCATTTACTTATTCATATCTCCATAGATTCCTAAACTGCAAGACAGAGCCTCAGGTCCCTGATCCACGGAAAATGTCTCAGTTCGTGTAGATGCTACTAAGCATAGGTTGTGAGAATTAATAAGAGTAAAATCCCCATGGGGCGCCTGGCTGGCGCAGTCGGTTAAGCGGCCGACTTCAGCCAGGTCACGATCTCGCGGTCCGTGAGTTCGAGCCCCGCGTCAGGCTCTGGGCTGATGGTTCAGAGCCTGGAGCCTGTTTCTGATTCTGTGTCTCCCTCTCTCTCTGACCCTCTCCCATTCATGCTCTGTCTCTCTCTGTCTCAAAAATAAATAAACGTTAAAAAAAAATTAAAAAAAAAAAAAAGAATAAAATCCCCAAGTTCACTGCGTGGACAGGAAGTGTTCTAATTTAATATTTTACCCAAGTTTCCTCTTTTAATCTTTATCAGCACCTTATGGTGGGGGGAGGAGGGGTGGTGCCTGGGTGGCTCATTCAGTTAAGCGTCCTACCTTGGATCAGGTCAGAATCTCACGGTTTGTGGGTTTGAGCCCCGCATCAGGCTCCGTGCTGATAGCGAAGAGCCTGGAGCCTGTTTCAGATTCTGTGTCTCTCTCTGCTCCTCACCTGCTCTCACTCTCTCTCTCTCTGAAAACTAAATAAACCTTAAAAATTAAAAAAAAAAACACCTTATGGCGGAGGCAGTATAAATTTTCCAATATTACAGGGGTGCCTGGGTGGCTCAGCCGGTTGAGCTTCTGATTTCAGCTAGGGTCATGATCTCGCGGTTTGTGGGTTCAAGCCCCACATCAGGCTCTGTGCTGACAGCTCAGAGCCTGGAGCCTGCTTTGGATTCTATGTCTCTCTCTCTCTCTCTCTGCCCCTCCCCTGCTCTCACTCTCTCTCCCTCTCTCTCAAAAATAAACATTAAGAAAAAAAATTTTTTTTTAAATTTTTTCCAATATCACAAATGAAGAAGACGAGACTTAGGTTTGCAAAAAAGAAATTTACCCAAAGGTGTTAACAATTGTTCATCTCTGGAATGGGTATGTGAGTTGTTGAAAATACTGTTTTCTCAACTTTTCTGTATGTAGTATGTAGTATAAGAACAGGTGGGGGGGGGAATGGGAGAGATAGATAAATAATTCAAGATGAGAATTTTTTGTGAAGATGTCAACTCTCATCACAATAATCTATAGATTCAATGAAAGCCTAATCAAAATCCCAGCGGAGTCTTTGGGTTTGGGGTTTTGTTTTTTTCATGTTCGTTTTTGTTTTTTTTTTTAGTGGAAATTGACAACCCGATTGCAAAATATGTAAAATGTGTAGAAGTGCAGTGTTTTCTTCAAAAGACTTTGGGGAAAGGAGTGCCTGGGTGGCTCAGTCGGTTGAGCGTCTGACTCTCAATTTTGACTCAGGTCATGATCTCACAGCTCATGGGACCAAGTCCCGTGTCAGGCTCCACGATGACGGTGCAGAGCCTGCTTGTGATTCTTTCTCTCTCCCTCCTTCTCCCCCCACTCACGCTCCCTTGCTCTCCAAATAAATAAATAAGCATTTTAAAAAAGGACTTTGGGGGGAAACCACAGAGATGGCGGACTTGTACTACCTCATCTCAGGATGTACCATAGTAATCAAGATAGTTCCTAGAGTAAGAATCAGCAAACAGATCATGGAAAAGAACAGAAAACCCACTAATAAGCCCTGATTTATAGAATCGTCTGATTTTCAACAATGGCACCAAAACAAGCCAATGAGGAGAGGGAATCTTTTCAACAAACAGTGTTGGGGTAACTGGATCTCCACATGGGGAAAAATGGACTTTGAGTCCTACTTCATACCATACACATCATACAAAAGATATGAATTCAAAATAGATCATATAGCTAAACATCAAAGTTAAAACATTAGGATTTTAAAAGGAAACACAGGAGGATATCTTGTGACCTGGGGGATAGGCAGAGCTCTCTTAGGCCACAAAAAAATCTGTAATCATAAAAGAAAAGTTGATAAGTTAGACATCATCAAAACTAGAAAGTTCTGGTCGTCAAAAGACATAGTTGAAATGAATAAGCAAAATACAAGTTCGGAGGAAATGTTCACAACACATTTACCAAAAAGGATGGGTATCTAGTATATTTATGGAGCTCCTAAAATTCAATAATGAAAAAAATCTAATAAAAATATATTAGTAATGACCGATAAGCACATGAAAGTGTCCTCTATATATCTATTCCTCAGAGAAATGCAGGTTAAAACCACAATGAGCTGTCCTCCTACACATATCCAAATGGCTAAAACTAAAAATTCTGACAATACTCACTGACAAGTATCAGTGAGAATGTGGAACCACAGGAAGTTTCACACGTTGCTGGGGGGCAGGGCGGGGGAGGTGGGAATTAGTGCAATCACTTTGGGAACACCATCTAGAATTATCTACATAAGTTGAACCCGTGTAAACCCGAGGACCCAGCAATTTCACTCCTAGACACATACTCGATGCAATGTGTGCAATGTGGGGACCAAAAGACACTTACAAGAATGTTCACATCAGCATTCTTCATAATAACCCCAAATCTGAAACGAGGTCACCGGCACGCGATGTCTATGACTGACAATGAATACAGTCAATTGAGACGAACAAACCATCGCTACGCCCAAGAACACAGAATCTCACAAGCATGTAGGATGGTTCAAGGAGCATGTGAGGATAAGGAAAGGTGGGGGGAGGCAACTGATGGGGGAGATGGTCTGTCACTGTGGGCAGGTGGTGGCACTGGCCTCCGAGAGGAGGGACCTGTCACATCCTCGGAGACAAGAAAAAACAGGCGGGGGTGGGAGCAAGGGGTGTGCAGGGTGAAACATCCACAGGCTGGGAGAATTAGAAGGGATAGGTCACTTTTCTTGAAGTAAGAGGCAAGGTCATGTACACAACGAAGGCTGCAAAGCCCAAGGGAGGGATTCCCGGAGAGCGCAGATCCTAGCCTGGCTGAATCTCCTTGACAATTATGTATCGATTTACTGTCTCCCCCCCCAAGCGGGTAAGGTCCCTGAGAGCAGGGACCCGGCCTGTCTTGTTGACGACTCGGTCCCCAGCACCTGTCCTGGCCCGTGGTAGGTGCTCGGTGCATAGCTGTGGAATAAATGAAGGGGCCAGCCAGCCGAGGAAAACGTCAGGTGCCAAAGGCAGCGCGGGTCAGATTTGTGTGGCCCCTTCCAGCGCCACCTAGCGGCCAGGTGGAGATGGTGAAGAAGTTAGAGAGGAGCAAGGCAAGGGTTTGCTGAGCACCCGGGGAAGGGGGGAGAAGGAGGGGGTGATCCATGGCAAGAGCAGAGCAGGAGGGAACGAGGGTGCAGACGTGACGGAAGTTCAGACAGTCAGGCCTGGCAGGAAAAGAAGCAAAACAAGAAGGTGACAGCGCAGGAGAAGGCGGAGGTGTGCGTGTGAGCACATGTGTGTGCATGTGAGCGTGCCCGCGTGCGCGTGCCGTGCGACACGCAGTGGGAGCCGGGCAGGGGAGCGGGGAGGACCGTAGGCTGTGCTGTGTGGGCCAGTGGTATCTAAGATTTCAGAGGTGGGGCAGTTTCAGGTGATGACAAGGGGCGGGGTGTGGCCACAGGAGTGGGAGCTGAAAGACACAAAGGGAAGAGCCTTGGGGTGGGGGAGCTCCAGGAGCCTAGACGCAGGGGGTGGACGTTGTCCCTGGGGACACTCAAGCCACCCTGTCTTGGGCTGGAGAGAAATACTGCACCAAAGTCAGATGCCTGAGTTTTCTCGGAGGCAGAGGCAGGGGCCAGATGATGACGTTTCCCTTGCTCATCACTCATCACATTTCATTCATTCATTCATTCACTCATTCATTTGGGAAATACTGCTGGTTAGCCTCACCCTGCAGTGAAGCACGCAGACAAGGGTCTTTGCCTGGTGGATCTCGTCATCCCTGAGCACCTATCATAGGACACATGTCTGCTTTCTCTCGTCCCTTCCTAGGAAGGGCGGGGGGGGGGTGGTCAGCCGGATGTCAGGGTAGAGGGGCTTCTCCGCGGTCACAGTCTTGGAAGCATCTGGTGTGGCAGCAGCAGTTCCCCCACGAATGTTTTCAGGGGAGGGCCCCGGAGGGAGAACGAGGATGGTTGACATGCGGCTTGTCTACTTGCCTTGGAAGATGGCTCCCAGGATCCCTGACGCTTCAGGACCAGAGGGAGGACGCAGAGCATTCTGGAAAGAACAGAGAGAGGAGAGCAGGGTGGGAGAAAGCAGGGATGACCAGGAAGTTTGCAGGGTGCGACGGGGCTGGTCAAAGAAATGAGGGTCCCCAAGGGCCTCTCCAAGCCCATGGACACGGGGCTCAGGCTCCTACCCAGCCTGGACCACAAGGGCTTTGCCTAGAGATTTCACCCCTAGTTTTACTAACACCTTGCAAGCCCCACTTTGTAAGTTGGTGTGTGACTGTGAAGCGTTTTACTTTGCGCAGGGCTTCGGCAGGCTTCCATAAAGCAGAGACTTGTGGAAATTTCCTGCTGCTCCTCCATGCCCGTGGAGAGTCATTGTTCCTTTAGAACGTGCTCATTCAAAATTCCCCAGGATCGGGGCACCTGGGTGGCTCAGTCAGTTAAGCGTCCGACTTCGGCTCAGGGCATCATCTCGTGCTTCGCGGGTTCGAGCCCTGTGTCAGGCTCTGTGCTGACCGCTCAGAACCTGGAGCCTGCTTCCGATTCCGTGTCTCCCTCTCTCTCCACCCTGCTCCCGCCCTGCCTCTCAAAAATAAATCAACGTTAAAAAAATTTTTTTTTTATTTAAAAAGATCAAATGAAAAATTCCCTAGGGTGGTGCTGCTCAGTTTCCAAAGGAACACACCTTAAAAACCGTGACGTGTTTTAAAAAGGCGGCACGTTAGTTCATTCTATTTTATCAAATGTTGGCCGTGCGATGTTGAGATCAAGAGAGAGGTCAAGCATCCCAAGCCTGACATCCCTGACCCCGGAAGTTGAGCGCAGCGTGCATCTCGGAATGATAGTTCCGGCAATGTGTATCAACTGTGTACGAATCGAGGCTGTGTGATTCGCGGCAAGTGAACAATATATGTGTATCAAATAATTAACTATCTGATCGATAGACTTATGAAATGTAATGTTTTTCAAGAGAAACTACGAGAATCCACTTTTACGAAACAAACATTTACTGGCAACCCACTCTGTGCCAGGCACCGTGCTGGGTGTTGTTGACCCACAGAAGAGTGAGGAGTGATTCATGGCCTCCGGGGGCTCACAGCGCAGCCTTGGGGACACGTGAGTAACCAAGGGCCACAGCCTCATGCGCTGCAAACCGTCACAGAGGGATGAGAAATACCAGGCAGTATGGAAACCCAAACAGGGACCTGGAAGGGTGTCACGGGCAGGTCATGCTTGAGCAGGCTTGTTTGTTTTTAGGCTACCTTTTTTAGCATGTGGTATTTGCAGCTGCTTTATTATTTTTTTAATAGCATTATTGAAATATAATTCACATACCATACAATTCACCAGTTAAACTGTACAATTCACTGCGGTTTTTTTTTCTTTCAGTATATTCATAGAGTTGTGCAATCATCACCACAATTGGTTTACCTTTTCATCACCCCAAAAGGAAACTCCATATCCATTGTCCCTTTCCATTTTTCCCCAACCCGTCTCACCCCGCCCCTCGCCTCCCCCCTCCCCCAGCTCTAGGCAACTTCTAACCTCCTTTCTGCCCAATGGACTGGCCTACTCTAGATATTTCATATAAAGGGAATCATTTAATGCACTTTTTTTTGTGTGTGTGACTGGCTTCCTTCACTTAGCGTCATGTTTCCAAGGTCACCCACAATGAAGCCTGTGTCAACACCATATTCCTTTTCACTGCTGAATAGTACTGCACGGCATGGATATACTACATGTTGCTTTTCTCTTCATCAGCTGAGGGACACCTGGGTTCTTTCCACTTTGGGGCTATTGTGAATAATACTGTTATTAACACATATGGCCAAGTGTTTGTGTGGTCACGTGTTTTCGCTTCTTTGATATGTACATAGGGGTGGAATTGCTGAGTCATCTGGTAACTGTTCAATGTTTAAGGAGTTGCCAAACTGTTTTCCAAACTGACTGCACCTTTTTGTATTCCCGCCAGCAGTGTATGAGGGTTCCAGCTCATCTACATACTCACCAACACCAGTTTTCTTCCTTCCTCCTTCCTTCCTTTCTTTCCTTCTTTCTTTCTTTTCTTTCTTTCTTTTCTTTCTTTCTTTCTTTTTTCTTTCTTTCTTTTTTCTTTCTTTCTTTCTTTCTTTCTTTCCTTCTTCCTTTTTTCTTTCTTTCCTTCTTTCTTTCCTTCTTTCTTTTTTCTTTCTTTCTTTCTTTCCTTCTTCCTTTTTTCTTTCTTTCCTTCTTTCCTTCTTTCTTCCTTTTTTCTTTCTTTCTTTCCTTCTTTCTTTCCTTCTTTCTTCTTTCTTTCTTTCTTTCACTCTTTCTTTCTTTTTTATAACAGCCGTGGGTATGAAGTGGTACCTCATAGTGATTTTTTTTTTTGTATTTCTTTAATGACTAGTGATACTGAATACCTTTTAATATGCTCATTGGCCTTCTGTATATCTCCTTCGGAGGATGTCTACTCAGATCCATTGCCCATGGTTGTCTTTTTATCATTGCGTTCAGAAGAGCCCTTTATAAATTCTAGACACAAGTTCCCTATCGAGTATGTTTTGCAAATATTTTCTGTTGTTCTGTGGGTTGTCTTTCCATTTTCTAATGACATCCTTTGAAGCACAGAGGTTATTTTTATTTTTACTTCTCCAATTTATTTTTCTTCTGTTATTTGTGATTTTGGTGTCATATCTAAGAAACTTTTTCTTAAGCCAAGATCACAAAGATTTACTGCTATGTTTTCTTCTGAAGATTTTATGGCTTCGGCATATTCATTTAGGTCTATGATCCATTTCGAGTTAATTTCTGTAGCTGGTAATGGGGGCTTGTGGAGGCTGTCTTTTGATGCTTTTCCCTTTCTCAGAGAATTAGCAAAGTTCTCTGCTGAGGGTGGAGATGGGGGGAAGGGAAGTTGAACATAGGCGGAGAGGAGAGTTTGAATAGGTGTCTGGAAGAATGGGAGACAAAATGGATCAAGGGAGTATAGTAAATGACGGACTAGGTGTCATAAGCGGTGAAGAAGCAACCAGGAAGAGAAGGGTTAGTTTAAGTAGCTTGTTGGTACAGGTTTCTTGGCTCCCAGCTCTCTGTCTCTGATGATAAGAATATCTTCCCTTCCTCCTGATACAGGGAGGGCACCTTTCACAAGGGAGTTTTCTCACCTGTTTTTAGGAAGAAGAAGAAGAAGGGTCATAGTGTCTTTCCTGCGCCTGCTGTTTCTTAAGTCCCGTTAATTCAAAACGGTCAATAAGCCAAGTGGCATATCTTGGGGTGACATGTTCTGGGTTTCCTTCAAGATCAATCAGTGTGGTCCTGTGTTTTTCTCCAGCCACATACTGCTGTAGGATACAGGCACAGGGCTGGTGCAGAGGTAGATTTTCCCAGGGTTGGATTTGGGGCCATCAAATAAAACACAGCAAGGAAGTGTCAAGAGCACGGAGAGGGTGAGCAAGGGGGTAGATACTATATGGACTGTAAAGTTTAAGGAGGGAAGTGAGGGCATGACCGGGGGTGGGGGGTGATAGGCAATGGCGGGACCGATGGATTTTGGTCCCTGTGGGGTGGACAGGTAGGGTACTAGGAAAATAGGGTAGTAGTGTTGGGGGGGGGCAATAATCCACCTGGTAACTGAGGTAGCCATCTGTGTTCTTAACTGCCTTTATCCAAAGGAAAAAAATAAAACTGCTCATATTTCTATGACAAGCAGCAACAGAAAGGTATCTTGATATTTACATTCCAAAGAGGTGGCTCCTAAAGCCTTAAGAAAAGCCTCTCCGGGTGCTAATGTTGGCCAGAGGCTTCTGTAGCTTTAAACAGGATTTATATACGTGTCAAAAGGATAGAGGTAGGGTTTACACACACACTTTTCTCCAGCAAATGCTCTAATAGAAGGAAAGGGAGGGAGGCCGGGAAAGATTTCTTTCTCTTTGGGCAATAGGAAAAGTTCAGACCCTTTATCGTTGGCTTTTACAGTGGTCAGAGAGTGGGACACAGGGTGTTGAGACCAGTGAGGGGTCCCAGTCAGTGGTAATGACAAAGGCTAAAGACCTCAGGAGTAAAAGGCAGGAGTAAAAGGCTCCTCATGGAGTAAAAGTTGATGGCATGGACACCATCAACTGAAGGAGAAGAGTTCAAAGAAACAGGAGACTAGGGTGTGGCCAGAATCATTTCAGTATATGGTGGCCTCACGAGGTGTTAAGACATGAGTAGAGATGGAGAGAATAGGGGAGGAACTGAACGCTTCAGGAAGTAAGAGGATGTGCCTTGGGGGTCTGTAGATCATCACGGTAAGTGGAAGCGGGAGGTACGTCTAAGCTGCACTGTCCAATATGGCGGACACCCTCCATGTGTCACTGTTTAACTTAAAATTAACCCAAATTAAATAAAATGTAAAATTCCAGTCCTTAGTATAAGTAGCCACATTTCAAGTGCCCAACAGACACAGGGCTAGTGGCTACCACCTAGGGAAGGCAGCACAGTTAGAAAATGTTTCTATTCCATTGGACGCAGAAAAATTCCATTGGATGAGGCACCCAGAGATTCAAAGCTGGGGAGAGGTGTGGGGGGGGGGGGGATCGAGGAAGAAGCAGCTGGAAGTGGCAAGAAGGAGCAGAGAGGATACTTCCCACTAGAGACCCCGTGCTAGCAGGTGTGGGGTCAAAAAGAAGCCTCCACTTGAGAGAGCTCTGAGGAAAACAGCGGCCTCAGGGGAAGCCAGGTTGAGGGCAGCATAAGAAAGTGAGGGAGACGGAAAGGAGTCGGAACACCAAGGGTTTGCTGATGAGGGATGTGAGTTTCTGGGGGCACAGGTACAGGGGCTGAGCCCTTGAAGAGGGATAAGAAGATGGACAGAAGGAGGGGTGAGAAGGGAACGTTGACCTGGGGGTCTCTGGCTTCCTGTGGTGACCCAATGAACAGGGATAGAGGGATAGTGGCCTCAGGGCACAGAGTAGGGCCAGGCTGTGAGTAGAGGTGGGGAACAGGACCTCTCTCTTCACTTCCACCGACTGGAGACCTGGAGGCCTGCAAAGGGAGATTTTCTTTTTATTGTAATACAGTTTCAAAATGATAGAATAGCCCACGGAATCTCCATAGATGTAGCTATATGGTGAGACTATATGTAAAAAAAAAGAGATATACCTTTATCTGTATATATAATATATATGTTATTATTACTTTGAAGAGTTTGAGAGTAAGTTGAAGATGTTATGTCCCTTTGCTGCCCCCCATTCCAGCTCTGGAATCACCCATTCCTCCCCGGTTCCCCGCTTCCTTTTCACGGACAACGGTATTTAGAAGCCAAGGTTTGGACTATTGATGTTTTCAGTGCTTCTAGGCTCTCTCAATGAACAGAGCTAGGAAAGAATCTGTCTGTCTGTCTATCTGTCTATCTATCCATCCATCCATCCATTCATCCATCCATCCACCTTACAATCTAGGAGCTCATTACTGACACTTCCAGTCCCAATTCAGCAACACAGGGTTTCTTCTAGTTTTCTCCTTTTCCATATTTATAACTTTTTCCTTCTGTATGAGAAACGGGGTTTTGGAGTTTAAGAGCAATGGGAAGCGGTTGGAGGATTTTGAGCAGAGATGTGATGATGTGATCTGATACGTGTTATGAACCACAGCTCTGGGCTCTAAGGGGATGTGTTCATTTCCTAGGGCTGCCTTAGCAAAGTGCGACAAACTGGGGGGCTTAACACAACAGGGATTTGTTGTCTCAAGTTCTGGAACCTAGAAGCTCCAAACCAAGGTGTGAGCAGAGTCGTGCTCCCTCTGAAGTCTCTAGGGTGGACCTTGCCTTGCCTCTCCCTGCTTCTGGTGGCCCCGGCAATCCTCAGTCTCCCTTGGCTTGTAGTTGTATCACTCTAATCTCTGCCTTTGTCTTTGCCTGGTTCTCTTCCCTGTGTCTCTGTCTCCTCCCCTCTTCTTATAAGGACCCCGGTCGTTGCATTTAGAGCCGACCCTAAATCCAATATGATATCATTTTGATATCCTTAACGAATCACATCTGTGAATACATCTGCGAAGGCCCCTTTTCCAAATCAGGTCCATTCTGGGGTTCTGGGTGGACACATTTGGGAGACAAGTGTGATTCAACCACTACAGGAGACGGGAGTAAAGGGGATGAGAGCCCAGAACAGGGAGATGACAAGAAGAAAAGAGGTCAGGTGCAAGGTGCACTCTGGAGGTAGAACCTGGAGGGCACGCCTTGGACTGGTGGTGAGAAAGCTGCTTAAAGGAAGGGTTGAAGAACAGAACAGATGGAAATATTCTGCCTCGTGTTTTTAAAGATTGTAGCAAAGCTGGGAGCACCTTTTTTGGTGATAACAAATACTTGCTTAACAAGCTTTCAATGTTTATTATATGCCAGGCCTTTACTAATTTCCTCAGAGAGGTGAAAGACAATAAAATAAAATAAAATAAAATTCAATTTTTAAAAGTCGGGAAAAGGTAATTCAGGGCACATAAACTTTAGCTCTCAAGAGATAAATACGTAACTAATCATAATAAAAGGTTTAATAATACTACTACTACTAATAATAAACAAAACAATGTAGCTGATAAAAATTGCCTAAATGCCCGGCCTCCCGGAATCAAATGTGGATCACGCACTGCATTTCCAAGAACAGAGGATGGGAATCTTCAGGGGCGCCTGGGTGGCTCAGTCGGTTAAGCGTCCGACTTCGGCTCAGGTCGTGATCTCAGAGTTTGTGAGTTCAAGCCCTGCATCGGGCTCTGTGCTGACAGCTTGGAGCCTGGGGCCTGCTTCGGATTCTGTGTCTCCCTCTCTCTCTGCCCTCCCCCCCTGCTCATGCTCTGTCTCTGTCTCTCAAAAATAAACTAAAAAAAAAGTTAAAAAAATTTTAAAAGATAGGATGGGAATATTCAGATGCCCAAAAGAATATTACGAGGATCAGGAGAAAGAAATAGAAAAAGAAGGCAGTCTCTCTCTGACTTTCTGAGCTGAAGAGTTGGGCAGGGACGGGACAGGATGGGAGATTTCAGAGCTCGGAACAGGAGGCAGAAAATGTGGAGACATTATTGCGCTTTAGTAATTGATGTCTGGTGGGGTGGATGGCTGCGCATTCACCCCGATATCATTCAGGATTGTTCTTGAGTTTAAAAATGGTGTGTTTACTATTAAAAAGTTGAAAATACAA
Source organism: Lynx rufus (assembly GCF_022079265.1). Taxonomy (NCBI): domain Eukaryota; kingdom Metazoa; phylum Chordata; class Mammalia; order Carnivora; family Felidae; genus Lynx; species Lynx rufus. The sequence goes on along the minus strand of NW_025814896.1, from coordinate 133,066,018 downwards.
AGGTCAAAGGAAAAGAGACACATTCCTCTAATGTGTTCCTCTAATAAACACATTAGAGGAAATGTGTTTATTTCCTCTAAAAAGGGATATATATACACATGCGTGGTATTTGTCGTATTATCTCTTACAAAGTTGGAATCTTGACTACGTCGCTCACTGTCCTCTAAAACATTTTCAATGGCAGCACGATCAGACCATTATTGGTTTGCCCACCCCAACCCTCTTTGCTGGGCATCTCTGTTGTCTCCAATTTTCAATCTTGTGAGTATGATTAAATGACGGTGGAGGTCATCATGCTTTAGTGTTTGTGCTGCCGAACGAAGCAAGCACGACGTCACTCACGTTTGACATACATAGCCACTGCGTCCTCACGGCGTTATCTCTTCGTGACCTTTTCCAACCATTTAAAATTTCTAAAACAGCATAGATTTAAGAAGAGGAAAAACAACTCTCATTCAGCTTCCCCCGATCGTCCAAGCAGTCTCTGGCATTTAAGCTCCGTGCTCTAGGTGATCGAAAAAATATTCCCTGAGCATCTACTCAGCACTAAGAACGTTAAAAAAAAAAAAAAAAAAAGTGTATTTAGTTTTGAGAGAGAGACAGAGCGCGCGTGAGCAGGGGAGGGGCCGAGAGAGAGTGGGGACAGAGGATCTGAAGCGGGCTCTGCGCTGACAGCAGAGAGCCTCGAGCGGGGCTCGAACTCACAAACCATGAGATCATGACCTGAGCCCAAGTCGGAGGCCTAACGAATGACTGAGGCACCCAGGTGCCACCATTCCATTTTTATTATAACTCTCTAACTAGACCTTGGAGCCCCCATTTTATAGCAGAGGAAACTGGAGTTCGGGAAGATGGGGTACTCGGCAAGGGCACAGCTAATACACACCAGAACTGGGAGGTGAGGTCAGATCCTCTCAATTCCACAGCCAGAGCCCCACCCCCTGCGTGGCTCTTTGCTGTAGCCTCGTCCCGGAGCACTTGCTGTGCTCTGCTTCCTCCAAGGCTAACTACATCAAAGACATGTTTGAAGTGACTGAACGCATGAGTGACAAATGAGCCATGTGTTTACAAGAGGGCAGAATCGGTATCTTGCAAAAGAACCCTGTGAGGGGAAAAAGGAACTTGGAAAGGAGAGACAAAGGAAGGAAAAGACACAGAGAGTGTTGGCCGTGGCTAATACCCATGGCAACCTCGACCAATTACTTAATAGGGGCCGGTCACTGTGCCATATCATGGAGTCCCCAGGAAAACCTTAGGGGACAGGTTCCGTTTTTATCCCTGTTTTGCAGCCCACCAGAGTCAAGTTCACTCAGCTAATGAGTAGAACCGCCAGGAACATAGTCACAGATGGAATGCTAGTGACTGGTTCTTGGGACAGGGCAGTGGAGGGTGGCATAGACCTTGTTGAGCAATATGCACTCAGGGGTAGAAGAATGAAGTTCAAGTTCCAGGTCTACCATTAACTGGGCTCTTGATTAGATCACTTAACCTCCCTGGGCCTGTTTCTTCATCTGTGAAACGAGGATCATGGCATTCTTGAACGCTCATACCTCATTTTTATGCATGTATCACATCCTGCCCAGAGCTTCGTATTCAGACCGTAGGGAGCTGGGACTACTCAAACTTCTGCTTACCAAGCTGGTTTTTCTCCATCGCTGGACTGAAAACTCTCATGTATGTTTGCGCTCCCCTCACTGCCTTGCAGACACTGAAAACAACAATAACAACCGGTTAAATGGGCAAAGGAAGACTGGCGTTCTCCTTAATCGTGTGCACTTGGGCAAAGAGACCGTGAGAATTCACGGCCTTAGTTTATCCAGTGAAAGAGTGAAAGCCGTCCTGATGGCTGTCCTTGAATCACAAGGGTATTGGCTGGACGGAAGACGTAGATGAGCCCATGGGGAAATATGCTGGGCATCGCTGAGCCACTGGTATAATCGCCCACACTTAGGGTATAAAGACCTATGGGACATCTAAGACAACAGAGGGAGAGGGAAGTCAAGGGAACATTCGCTGAGCACACCACAGCTTCCAAGCCCCCTCTTTGGTGCCCCAGGCTCTCCCTCACCCACAGGACGAGCCTGAAAGGTGGACATCATTACGCACCCCCGCTCCCTGTTTTCAGATGGGAAGCCAGCAGTCGATCAAGGCTAACTAAGTAACTTACCCAATTGCCCAATTCCAAAGCCTAATCTGTTTCTCCAACACGGTACTGACGCAACAGGCTGTTCTACTTACCTTTGTCTCCACCAGAGAGCTGTCCTTCTAGAAAAACTTCCCTGCGTTCTTCTCAGAAAAGCCTAGAAAAGTCCACCTGAGCCACCTGCAGGTGGAATGGTGTGTCTGTGCTAATGGTAAGAGCATCCTATGAGGGCTGTGTCCACACTAGGCAATAAAGAGATCCCAAGGCCATCATTTGGGAGAGGCTAGAGGACAGCAGCCCAACTAGGCCAGCCTGGTCCTTCTGGTTCCCAAACTTGATGGGACTGTTCCCCCTTGTACAGACTCCAGCTGGCTCAATGCGTAACCAGTGCCAACTGCAGAAACCTTTCTGGACTAGGTAGCCAAAGCCAAATTCATAATTAGCTTGAGATTATGCCAGGCTGATAGTATTTCCTCCCTCGGCTTTATTCCCAGGAAGAGAGAGTATTCTTTATAACCTGGGTTCTTTCGGGAGTCTGTCTATGAAGCACTTTTCGTAACCAGGGGGTATTTTAAAAGCAGTGGTCAAGGCACATAAACTTGCAATCGCTTAGCTGTAGATTTCAGAGACTTTGGGAGTGTGGGGACAGGCGGAGGAACCGAACACGGGTTGTTAAATGCTGTTTCAGGCTGATGTATGGAAGGGAACGACTTTCCTTAGTGGGAGTGCTGTTGTACAGTGCTTTTGGTGGATTTCTCCTTATTTTTCTGTGTTAAAGACTGATTATAGGGAACTTGAGAGAATAACACAAGTCCATTCAAAACTGATGAGTACAGATGTTGCCTTTGAAAGCTGCAAATCAAAAGATCCCCCCCTGGGGCAACATACTGTTGTTTTCATCTCTCTCTCTCTCTCTCTCTCCCTCTTCATTCTCTCTGTTCTTTTTTTTTTTTTCCTTTTCTTTAAGATGTAAGTTGTCCAACCAGATTTCTATTTACCTTTGAAATCCAATGCATCTGACTCAAATTCTGAGCTGTAGTAAATTGCTGATGACATTGGATTATCCTTCGCTGATAAGATAGGTTTGATAATTTTTTGATCTTTAAAAAACAATCAACAGAAGGGTGCCGACCCTTATGTATAATATGTAATCTCAGTCATGCCAAAAAGTCTATGCCTGTATTTACGAATATGCATTAAAAAATAACAAAGGGGGGGGTGCTTGAGTGGCTCGGTCAGTTAAGCGTCCAACTCTTGATCTCAGCTCAGGTCTGGAGCTCAGGGTCGTGAGTTCAAGCCCCACGATGGGCTCCATGCTGGGAGGTAGTGAAGACTACCTAAAAAGAAAAAAAAAAAGGAAGAAAAAGAAGTAACAAAGAGAATGTTAACAGTGGTTATTTTGAGATCATGGAAACATAGGCAATTTTTTACTTTCTTCTTTATACTTTTCTGGTTTCCAAATCCTCTATATGCAGGATAGAATTACCTTGAGAAGCAGAAAAAAGTTAGTTGAAAAAAGTCATGCTATCTCTAGAACAGTAGTCATCAACCATTACAACTTCCGATGTTTAACAAGAAGCCCAAGCAAGATGTACAATAACCAGAAAGATTTTAGATTTTGAGTAGGAAGATTTTAAGTCAGACAAGGAACACTGGAGGCCCTCAATATTTTCTTTATCAGACGTCCGGGAGTTATTTTGTGTCTGACGTGTCTTTTATTCCACGAAACAAGCTCGTTAGAGGAAACCATACTTACAGAGAGAATGGTTCCATGAGCAAAAGTTGGGAACACCTCTAAATGTGTTGCCCAGTCTCTAAGAAGCCAGGTCAGTGGCTCTGAATGTTATCTGAAATGGAAAACATGCTTTCTTCCCCAGAGTTACAACCCCGTCCTGCAGGCTTGCTGGGAGCAAGGCAAAGGACCCTCATGCAACTGGTGGGGCAACCTTACTCTTCTCTGTACTTAGGGTTTGCCCCCAGCTCTACAATTCTGTTTTGCCTAGCTGGAAAGAATGGCATCACGGGGTCAAGTCCAAGATTGGAGACCCCAGGTTCGATGTGCAACCAGGCCACTCCTTCGCTTGGAATCACCATTTAACCTCCCTGTGCCCATGGCGTTTCCTCATCCCTTGGTTTCAGGTGTCCACCCTCGGGAAGATGTTGCAAGGACTGACTAATGCACACGAGTGTCCCAATAACGATGATGCACGGCACAGGTGTTGGGAGTTCCGAACTGCCGGTTCCAAACCCACAACAGGATTGCAGTGCGAGCATGTTGTGATCTTAGAAACCACCTTTCTGTTCCGCATCTGGGGCTTCTCGTGCCAGCATCTGGAGTGACACCTTCCCTTCCCTTCCGAAGACCCGAAAGCATTCTCGGCAATAGGATGACGGTCCCCCTAGTTTTATCTAGGAAGGCACAGTTCATTCTCCAGGAAGCCACCAAACCTTCTTCAACACCCGCCCCCCCTCCCAAAAAAAAAAAAAAAAAAAAAACCTCATTCTGAGATTTTTATCTTTCCCAGAAACCACCAAAAACATCGCCCACAGGGAAGGCTACACTAAAGTTTCCTCCATCTTGTTTTGTTTAACATTCAGACGTTAATTTCCGGGGGGGGGTCCCTTGTCTTGTTTCAAACAGCACGGATCACGACCCCACATCCTGGTACTCAGACTCTGAGTTTTAAACCCCTCCAATATCCAGGGCAGCTTTGAAGGGGGTAAGGTGAGGTGGGCGCGCCTGGCAGTGGGGAGTTTCCCTGGCAACCAGCGGCAAGCTCACGCCCACAAGCCCAGGAAGGTCTGGGCCTCTGTCCAGGTGTGCTCCAGAACACACGTGGACCTGTGGCGTTTCTTCCCACAGATCAGGCCTCTTCGCCGCGGGATTCCCGAGCCCCCGTGCTCGGTCATCGCCGGGTGGGGGCGGGAGTCCCGAGTACCTCGCGCCACCTGCTTCGCTCGGTCTGGCACGTCCCGCGCGCTCTGCTACGTTGTGCACTGCAGACCCCGCCCGAGGCTCCCCCCGGATCCCGCCCCGACCCACCTGGGCGGGGTGGGGGGCGGGGGGCGACCCAGGGCCCGGGCGGCCCGGGACGCGCGCGGGCCGCAGCCGGGCCCCCGCGGGAGGCGGGCGGCCGGGTATGCAAATGCCCGAGGGGCGGGCGGGGGCCGCCTCCCGCTCCGGATAAAAGCTCGGGGCGGGGCGCCGCGCAGAAGCCGCTGCCTCCCGGGAGCCGGCCGTGCGCTCCGGACCCGTGCCCGTCCCCAGCACGCCCGCGCGGCCGCCGGCTCCCGGTAAGAGGACGCGCGGCGGGTCGGGGACGCGGGGCGGCGGCGGGAGAGGCGGCGCCGAGACCCGGGGGACCGGGGCGGGCCGCCCCGCGCACGCGGGTCCGCCGTCCCGGGCCGCGCTTTCCCGGCGGGAGCCAGAGAACCAGCGCCTCCGCGGCGCCCTCCCCGGGGCCGGGCAGGTGGCATCTCCCCAGCTTCTGCGCCGGGCCAGTTTGTCCCCAGGCCATCGGCGGTCAAGACCGAGAGGAACTGCGTCCGTTGTGCGCGGAGTTAGGAGGGACCGGGGGGGGGGGGGGTACCTTGGAGTGGAGTGAGATGAGGGTCAAAAGGAAAAACTTTCAGGCCGGGGATCTGGCTGGCTGTCGCCTGTTTCTCCCTAGCCTTCCGGAGACGCTTCGCGAGGCGATGGGAAGGGAGGCACGGGCCGAGGGGACAGAGGTGTGGGCGTGTGCACGTTTGAATGAGCAGAACGAATCGACTTTGCGAGCGGCAGGCGCTGGACAGAAACTGCCAGGCGCTGGACAGAAACTGCCAGGCCCAGCACGATGCCCGCCTCTGCAGAGTGCACACCTGGGCTGGTGGAAGACGACTTTAGTCGTCCCCCCCGCCCCCCGCCTTTTTTTGCTTCTTATTTGAGAACGAGGGGAGCTCTTCTGAAGTCTTACTTTTAGTTTTAAGGCTAGCACCATTCTGAAGGCCGGTCAGTAAACGATCTGGGGTTTGCCCAGGCTCCTGTTGTGAAAACGCCACCTTGTCTCATTCCTGCCTTCGCTTCATCCCAGAAAGTACAATGTGGAAAGGAGGAAACCATTTCAGAAGGCCCCAGCCTGGCTGGCTGGCTGTCCACCCCCTCACCCCCCGTTTGTATTCTGATGTCAGGAGAGAGGGGAGTAAAAGGACCGGGAATCTTGCTGTCCCCATCCCTCCCCCCAACCCTTAAAACCAGTCAGAGCCACCCTAGGGATGGTTTGGGAGTCTTTGTGGAGACCTGAGGGCTTTCCAACTGAAGACTTTGCGGTCTTTCCAAGTGAAGATAAGAGCACTGCAGATCAGCAAGCACATGGGTGTCCTTGGAACTAGAGAATCTGAATTGGAAGGTCGCGGGGTGGGGGGGGGGGGACACAGAATGGGATATAGTAAAAGCAACACCTCCTGGAGAGGATTAATTCTGAGGGAAGGGAAGTGGTGAAGGAGTAGAGATATTTGACACTTCTCTCCTCCTGTTTCTGTTTGTTCATGTTGCTGTGGTTCTGGTCAGTAACTGGATAAAAGAAGTCTGGAAGCCATGTCGGAGTTTTGGTTAATTTCTGCCCCCGGCGACAAGGAAAACTTACAAGCCCTGGAGAGGATGAACACGGTAACCTCCAAGTCCAACCTGTCTTATAACACCAAATTCCCGATTCCTGACTTCAAGGTAAAGTTCCTGGGGACAGAGGAAGGACATGATGGTTTGGGGTGGGTGGGTGTCTCCTGGGAAGCCAAGGAGAAAATAAGAGGTCAAAGGCAGCAACGCTGAGGATAAGCCTGGGGGGGGGGACGATGCACAGGGAAGTCAGTGGTCTGGATGGGACTTTGTGCCACAGCCCAGAGTTAATTGTGGTTCCTATGGACTCAAAAACACAGGACAGAATGAACAGGGAGAGAAGGGTGTGGGTAGCAGTGTCTTCAAAAAAAAAAAAAGAAAAATGGGGAGAGTGTTTTCCACACCTAGGCTCTTGTGAGTTGTTGTTCTAGGATTCTTCCTGTTTTGTCTTCGACATCCAAGAAGCCCCACAATACAGTTGAAATGTACAGGCGTGGAGAGCTTCGGTCTTGATTGTGCTCTTGAACTGGAAGCAGGGTGGGAGATTCAGATGGAATCTGATGGAGAGGCAGGAAGGGAACTTAATGGTAACCGGGCCGATGGCAGAAAGACACGAGGCAGGGAAGTCTAAGGGTTCTTGCTGTGGAGAACAAAGTTAGAATCAAACAAATGTGAGAGAGGAACGAGGTGTGCAGTCTTTTTACTTCCGAAGAGTAGCCTTGTTGCAGTCCTTCCTGAGATTGTAAGCTTCCAGAGAGAAGAGGCTTGAGGCATTTTTCAATGACAGCTATGCAGATGCACTGTGGGTGCTGGAGGGATGGCCCTAACTGCCCAGCGGTAGCCGTTCTAGAAAACTGCCCTGTCCTCTTTTTCAAACCTCAGTCAGCCAGTCTACCAAAAGGGCTGCACCGTCAGCATCATTGGTGATGCGACCCTATTTGCTAGCGTTTATCGAGCAGTATGTTGGGGGCCAGGCACTTGGAACACACCATCTGGAATGTTCACAAGGCCCACGTTATAGATCAGGAAGGGCGGGGAAGGGAGACGAGGGTGGTAAATCTGGTAAGTGGCGGCACTGATTTCAGAATCCGTATGTTGCTGCCACTGTTTGCCTGGTGACCGGCGCTGTGGAGGTCGGGGAATTCAGCATCCGCTCGCCGCTTACTCTTTGTAAGGCAATGTGTTAGACTGGAGGGAACAAAGACAAGAGGCAGGACCTCTGCCAAATATGGCTTAACATCAGGTCGCTTGAAAGAGAAGCAAACTGCACTTACTAGAGGTAGCTGTGCTTCATCATTTCCTAACTGCCTTTCTTAAGGTATTTCTCAAAGTATTTTTTTTATATTAAAGTATACTTGACACGCAGTGTTAATCTTAATTGCTTTTTTTTTTTCTAAATTTTTTTTTTCCAACGTTTATTTATTTTGGGGACAGAGAGAGACAGAGCATGAACGGGGGAGGGGCAGAGAGAGAGGGAGACACAGAATCGGAAACAGGCTCCAGGCTCTGAGCCATCAGCCCAGAGCCCGACGCGGGGCTCGAACTCCCGGACTGCGAGATCGTGACCTGGCTGAAGTCGGACGCTTAACCGACTGCGCCACCCAGGCGCCCCAATCTTAATTGCTTTTTAATGTCCGATGGGGGATTGGTAATCTGAACACAGAGTCTCTCCTTCTGATTCCGGGAAGAGACCTTTCAATACAGTTTTGGGCTGCGTAATAATTTTCACATTAAGAAATAGATCTTTATAAGTAATCTGAAAAGAGAAAGACTTGCAGGAATGATGAGGCGGGGGGAGGGGAGGAAGCTGCCGCCCCCCCCCTCCCCCGCAAGATCATTGTTAATAACAGCAAAGCAGAACAGAGACAGGGATTGGTTGGACATCTTGGAGAAGAAAAGCGTTTAGAAATGGTGACTTCTTGGGGCACCTGGGTGGCTCAGTCAGTTAAGCATCCGATGTTTGATTTCAGCTCAGGTCATGATCTCAGGGTCATGAGATCGAGGCCCGTGTTGGGCTCTGCGCTGACAGCACAGAGCCTGCTTGGGATTCTCTCGCTCTCTCCACCCCTCCCCTGCTCACCCGTGTGCATTCTTTCTCTCTCTCTTAAAAAATAAATAAATAAAAACTAAAAAAAAAAAATGGTAACTTCTTTAACTTGCTTTCTGGTACATTTCCTCCTCAGCGATGGGGATTGATCATGTGACCAGCAGACTGCCACTTTAAGAAGATAATGAGCTGGGGTCCCACAATGATACAGAAGTTGCTCCTTCCTGTGGCAGGAATGTAACAGTTCATCCTGTTGGCAGTAATAATAATAATAGCTAAACTTTAAAAATGAGAAAATATCCCCAATCCGCTGATTTCTCTTAAGAGCTCTTCCCAATTTCCAGTTTGGCCGTTGACCCAGAATAACTAAGGCAAGACAGAAGTCACAGAAGTCCCTGCACTGTTGTTGAAAGTGACCTACACCTTCCCTGCCATAAAGCGCGAGCCGCTAACGTCTTTGCAACCTTTCTAGGTGGGGACCTTGGATTCCCTTGTTGGCCTCTCTGATGAGCTGGGGAAACTCGATACCTTTGCTGAAAGGTAAACAATTTCTTATTTACTGCATACAAGTGAGAATTTGATGGTGTTGTCAAAGGACACAGCGCTCTGGCTTTGCCTGAACCCGTGCTTGTCCAAACCCGATCCTAGAGGTCACATGAAGAACCAGTGTGGAGATGCCTGGGTGGCTCAGTCGGTTGAGCGTCAGACTCTTGATTTCGGCTCAGGTCATGATCTCATGGTTTGTGAGTTCGAGACCCGCAGGGGGCTCTGTGCTGGCAGTTGGGATTCTGTCTCCCGTTCTCTCTGCCCCTACCCCACTAGCTCTCTTTCTCTCTTGCAAATAAAAATAAACTTAAAAAAAATTATAAAAAAAGAGCCAGCGTGACTCTGCATGAGGGCCCCAGGTCAACAGCAACACTTGGGGTCCCTTGAATGATTGTGTTTTTTTTTTCCTGGAGGCAGCAATACTGGGGGGCTGCCTTCAAAAGGAAGAGGCTTATGACATAAGGTGCTGAAACCTTTAGAAAAATAATTGATGCGGTTTCCCCTGCGGCTTTTCCATTTTAAAGTTTTTTTGTTTGGTTTTGTTTTTGTGGTAATATTTGCTCAAAGTAAAAGATTCAAAGTACACAAGGAAGGCTATCCAATTACATTAAGCTTTCCTCTCATCTGGTTTCCTCTTTCCTGTTTCCCTCATTTCCTTCTTTTGAGGCAACATTATTATAATCTTTAGGAGCACCTTCTGGAGACAGCCTGTACATGTGCAAATACCAAAAACAGTTTTACACAAATGATAGCATATATCCTGCACCTTGCTTTTCTCACTTAATCACGTATCTTAGAGATAGAGGTGTTTTGTGTTTTTTTTAATGTTTCTTTATTTTTGAGAGAGAGAGACACAGTGTGAGCTGGGGAGGGGCAGAGAGAGAGGGAGACACAGAATCCGAAGCAGGCTTCAGACTCTGAGCCATTAGCACAGAGCCCGATGTGGGGCTCAAACCTACGAACTGCGAGATCACGACCTGAGCCGAAGTCGGACGTTTAACCGACTAAGCCACCCAGGCGCCCCGCTTAGAGATAGGTTCATGTCAGTCCACAGCTGGGTTTTTCTACTGGCTGTATTAGCATGAATAGACGTGCCCTAATTTACTTGTATTTCCCTATTGATGGAGTCTTCTGGTCTTTTGCTATTACAACCAATGCCGTCTTGATGGTCCTTTTGTCTACTTCTTTGCGCACCCGTGGGAGTGGGTCATTACAAGTTGAAATGCCGGGTCAAAGAGTATTTGCATGTTGGGGCGCCTGGGTGGCTCAGTCGGTTAAGCGTCCGACTTCGGCTCAGGTCATGATCTCACGGTCCATGAGTTCAAGCCCCGCATCAGGCTCTGTGCTGACGGCTCAGAGCCTGGAGCCTGTTTCAGATTCTGTGTCTCCCTCTCTCTCTGACCCTCCCCCGTTCATGCTCTGTCTCTCTCTGTCTCAAAAATAAATAAACGGTAAAAAAAATTAAAAAAAAAAAAGAGTATTTGCATGCAACGTTGTACACATATGCCCACATCCCTTCTCCAAGGAATTGTTCCCTATCCACACTCCCACCAAAAGTACATGAAGATATTTTAAAGTCTTCAAGGCATTTATTTATTTATTTCTGAATTGCTACAAACCCGGTACATAAGCATTAGAAAATATATATGGATCACAGAAAAGTGTGAAAACAAAAATACAGATCACCAGGAGTTATGCCATTCAGAGAAAACCACTGTGATGTTATATCGTATTTGCAGTGGGTACATCCAGTTTTTTTCTACCCGTATTATTTACGCATGCATATATGTAACAGTGACATCATGTTATATGTGTTTGTAACTTGCTCTTCTCTTCATATCTTAAACTTTGTTTGTTTTTTTTTAATTTTCTTAATGTTTATTTTTGAGACAGACAGACAGACAGATTCTAAGCAGGGGAGAGGCAGACACAGAATCCGAAGCAGGCTCCAGGCTTTGAGCTGTCGGCATGGAGTCTGATGCAGGACTCGAACTCGAAGCCACCCAGGCGCCCCATTCACATCTTATACTTTGGCTCTCGCCATTAACTCTTCCACTGTAGTGTTACGTCATCATAGAGATTTGCCATAGTTTGTTTATTTGGGTGTTTTAAAATAATAAGGGGCGCCTGGGTGGCGCAGTCGGTTAAGCGTCCGACTTCAGCCAGGTCACGATCTCGCGGTCCGTGAGTTCGAGCCCCGCGTCAGGCTCTGGGCTGATGGCTCAGAGCCTGGAGCCTGTTTCCGATTCTGTGTCTCCCTCTCTCTCTGCCCCTCCCCCGTTCATGCTCTGTCTCTCTCTGTCCCAAAAATAAATAAACGTTGAAAAAAAATAAATAAAAAAAAAATAAAATAATAATAATCCCTCGTTTGGGTGAAACTGAAAACATGTTGCTTACCAGAGGTTCTCATTTAATTGAAAAAGAATGCAGGGCCGCCGGGGTGGCTCAGTCAGTTAGTTGAGAGAACGACTCTTGATTTCGGCTCAGGTCATATCCCAGTGTTGTGGGATCAAGCCCCATGTGTGGCTCTGTGCTGAGTGTGGAGTCTGCTTAAGGTTCTCTCTCTCTCTCTCTCTCTCTCTCTCTCTCTCTCTTTCTCTCTCCCTCTCCCCCCTCTCCACTTCCCAGCTTGCATGTTCTCTCTCTCTCCCTAAAAAAAAAAAGGAAGACAAGAAAAAGAATACAGATGGAGTAGATGAGGAAAATGGTCCATGACGGCCAGGTCCTGACTAGGACACAGACCCAGAGCCAGCCCCCCACTGGATCTCACCACCTCCACGGAGGGTTTCAGATCCTCAGGGCCTGTCAACATTGCTGTTTTGTCTTTTCAGTGCAACGGTGATGTGACATGTCACCGCTTTGTTTTAACACGTTGAAAAAAAAAAATTGTTTAATTTATTTTGAGAGCAAGAGAGGCAGAGAGGGAATTCCAAGCAGGTTCCATGCTGTCCGCGCACAGCCGGACGCGGGGCTCGATCCTGTGAATGGTGAGATCGTGACCCGAGCCGGAATCGAGTCGGATGCTTAACCGACTGAGCCCCCCGGGCGCCCCGCTCCGCATTTTTATAGGAGCCCTACTGATCTTTGAGGAGTCTCAATCCGCAGATTGGTGCCGTGAGGTAGAAGTTAGGTTTTCTGCCTCTGTTGCGGCTCGTCCACGCCTTGCCTGAGAATGGAAATCAGCCTTTGTTGGTAACGGCCGCCCTTGTCCCCAAGTAGTTTGCAGCACAGAGTCTTTGAAGAAGAAAACAAACCTTTGGCTTTCTCATCTGTAAGATGGGATAGTACGGAACCTCTCTGCTTCCATAGAAGAATGAAAGGGAGTAAAATCATGTTAAATCAAATACTGTCAAATCCCAGGACAGGTTCTATGAAAAATGGACACCCCCCCCCCCCGAAAGTGGCTTGATCCCTAAATATCAACTCCTTTCTTAGGCTGCTCTCCATAGGGAGGTGGGTCTGACAGACACCATGGAGGCCAGCCCACTGCCCTAGGCTGGCCATTGCTTTCAGTTTTCTCAGCAGCCCTGACAAACCACTTCATGAGGTCCTATAGTGAGAAGTGGCAATATTGCCTTTAAGAAGAGAATTGTTTCCAGGCCTCCTGCAGAAGTGACAGCTAGTCAACATTTTTACCTTTCTAGACTTTTCTAGACCCTTCTAGATCTTTCTTTGCTACCAATTATCTGCCCTAGTGCAGGTCCTTAGCCTGTTTCTTACTCCCCAAAGCCTCCTCTAGCTCTAAAATTCTGTGATGCTGGATTTTCATTTCCACCTTCATTTCCTTTGTGTTTTGCTTTGTTTTTATTCGTGTTCTGTTCCACACCAACTGGTTGCACGGCTTGTTTGTGCGGGTGGCACAGCGTGTGTTGAAGAAATAATATGAAAGTATGTGAGCAGGCAAGGTTAAGGCTATCATCGGGAACCAGAACCTATGTGAATTAAGATGTTTTCTAAAAACAGGGCTAGGTGTGGTGAGAATTGACCACACTGTGTGTTGTTTCAGTCTTTTTCATTGTGGGTACATGTTCTCAGGAGCCTTCCTACCGGCGAGAAAGGAAAATGGTGTGATCTGAGCCCCCTTTATTTCTAGCATTTATCTGGCCCGGGGGCCAAGGTACTTTGTCTCCGGAGTTAATACTGGAGCTTGGAGTCCAATAATGGGATATACTAACTGACAGGCTTCGGGGCTTTGAAATGCCCTACCTGATTCTTTAAAGAGTCCTCGAGTGTTATTAGCTAAATAAATGCTAGCTGGGTTTGTAGCTCAGGCAGCACAAACCTGTCGGCACTGCTTCTGGCCAGGAGAACAGAGGAGGGACAAGAGTTTTCAGGGTGTATTGTTTCCATATCCTTTTATTATTTATTTACTCGGGGCACTAGAGTGTTTTTCCATGTAGCTGGAAGGCAGGTTTCACTTCCTGGCTTTTCTCTCTCCCTCTCTCCTTTTGTTTTGTTTTGTTTGTTTGTTTGATTTATTCCTCCCTGGTGACTTTGTTAATTTACTCTGTATTTACCCTGTAATTCGCAAACATTTGAGAAACCAAATGATTCCATCTTGAAAAAGGCGCCCCCCCACCCCCCATTAGCAGTTGTTTAGAGTTCTTCCCAGTGTCTTAGCTTGCTTCCCGATGCTGATTGAAATATTGCATTTCACAGATGCTTAGACGCCGTATATACCTCCTGGGTTTCTGTGGTACATTGGTGACTGTCATTCGCCACCGAGCACAGTACCTACCTGTGGTATAGCTGGTGGCTTCTCTTTACCCGTGTGGTTCCATGAAGTTGGCTGAGGGTCAGCTCAAAGATGTGGATCAAAGATTACGTATCTGAGTGTGGATGTCTGCTGAATGATGCAGATCTTAAGGAGTGGGTTCTTCTAAGGGCATTCTAGAAAGCTGGTTTTTTTTTTTGTTTTTTTTTTAACATTTATTTATTTTTGAGACAGGGAGAGACAGAGCATGAGCGGGGGAGGGTCAGAGAGAGAGGGAGACACAGAATCCGAAACAGGCTCCAGGCTCTGAGCCGTCAGCACAGAGCCCGACGCGGGGCTCGAACTCATGGACCGTGAGATCATGACTTGAGCCGAAGTCGGACGCTTAACCGACTGAGCCACCCAGGCGCCCTTGAGGGCATTCTACAGAGAAGCAAGGGGCACCTGGGTGGCTCAGTTGGTTAAGTGTCTGACTCTAGATTTCAGCTCAGGTCATAATCTCACGGTGTGCAAGTTCGAGCCCTGTGTCAGGCTCTGCGTTGACAGCTGCGAAGCCTACCTGGGATTCTGTCTCTCTCTCTCTCTCTCTCTTCTCTCTGCCCCTCCCCACTCATGCTCGCTCTCTCTCTCTCTCTCAAAATAAATAAACTTAGAAAAAAAAAACTATTTTTTAAATAAAGAGAAGCAAAATATAAGTTAAAAAATTACCCTGGCCGCATGACATTTCTTCAAATCACTGGACAAATATCAACTGAACACCTTTTAATGATCTGGACTCCTCTAGGTGTCACAGTCCTAACCGGATGTGTTCACTGTTCAGCTCTTAATGACTGTTTCCGACCTCCTCCCCCTCCTTGTAAACCCCCAGTAGTACCCACTTTTGCTGCTCAGCTCCCCCAGACTCTCCTCCCCACCCCTGCTTTCAGACGTGCTGATCTACCCTATCCTAATACAACCAGGCTCACCCCTGCGTCACAGCACTTAACCACAGCGCGCTATAACGTCCCTGAGGCTGGTCACTGGTACACGTAGCTCCCTGCACCTGTAACGTTCTAGGCCCTCAAAACCAGCTGAATGAATGAATGGAAGAAAGAATCCTGAAATATTAGAGCTGCACGGAGACCCCGAGAGAGCTAATCTAACCCCTTCATGTTCCAGATGAGGCAACGTGCCCAGAAAGATGCTCTTAGAAAGAGCTTGGATGGGCTCAGGGCAGCAGAGAAGGAATAGAGCCTTGACCCAGATTCACCAGTCAATCATCATGATGTTTTTTAAATACAACATTTAAAAATGTCTTACTCATTGACATTTCACAAAGTATTATATTTACACATTTAAAAAAATGAGGGGGCGCCTGGGTGGCTCAGTCGGTTAAGCGTCCAACTTCCGCTCAGGTCGTGATCTCATGGTTTATGGGTTCGAGCCCCACATCGGGCTCTGTGCTGACAGCTCAGAGCCTGGAGCCTGCTTCGGATTCTGTGTCTTCTTCTCTCTCTGCCCCTCCCTCGCTCATTCTCTTTCTCTCTCTCAAAAATTAACATTAATTTTTTTTTTAAATCGAATGATATAGAAAGGTACAAAAAGAAAATTCCAGTTTACCCCTGTCCTTCTCCCCAGAGGCAATCATTATGAGGATTTTGTATGGTTCCTTCCTTGGTAAAACAAAACAAAAAATACACATACGTTCATGCTCTAGCCCTAATATTTGTAAACTTTGAAGACCTTATTTTGAGGTATCTATTAAGTACAGGTTTTTAAACTTAGATATGTCCCAAGCATTTAGGACAGAACCTATCACATGGTTAGTGCAACAATCCTACTGATAATTTATTTAAGATTACGCTGAGGGGCACCTGGGTGGCTTAGTTGGTGAAGCGTCTGACTTCGGCTCAGGTCATGATCTCACGGTCCGTGGGTTCCAGCCCTGCGTGGGCTCTGTGCTGAGAGCTCAGAGCCTGGAGCCTGCTTTGGATTCTGTGTCTCCTTCTCTCTCTCTCTCTGCCCCTCTCCCCGCTTGTGCTCTGTCTCTCTCTCTCTCAAAAATAAATATTAAAAAAATTTTTTTTTAATGATAAAAAAAGAGATTACACTGAAATTATGGGAGATTAACATTCTTATCATTTTGTGTACTTCTGTGAGCACAGTACATCTTTCAATTGACTGAACTCCTTTTCTTTCGTCCTCTAGTAGAGAACTTTCATGTTTCATTCAATAAAATTCCTGCACAGTATCTCATTGATTACTTTCCTCCAAGTTTTGTTTTTTATTTAGTTCCTATTAGAAATGAAATCTTTTCTCTAAATGTTTACGATTTATAAATTGGGATTTTCATGTATTAATTTTATGGCCCACAAATGCCCTGAACTTCCTTATTGAAAGCTAAGGTAAGGTGCAAAGGAGTCTAGCTCCAGAATCCTCAATTTAAAAAAAAATTTTTTTTAATGTTATTTACTTTTGAGAGAGAGACAGAAAGACAGAGAACGAGTGGGGGAGGGGCAGAGAGAGAGGGAGACACAGAATCCAAAGCAGGCTCCAGGCTCAGCACGGCGCCTGACGCGGGGCTCGAACCCACGAACTGCGAGATCATGACCTGAGCTGAAGTTGGACGCTTAACCGACTGAGCCACCCAGGAGCCCCCAGAATCCCCCGTTTTTTTTAAAAAAAAGTTTACTTTATTTTTGAGAGAGGGAGAGACAGGCAGAGAGAGAGAGAGAGGGGCAGAGAGAGAGAATCCCAAGCCGGCTTCATGCTTGGGAAGGAGGAGTCAGTGAGGAGCCCAACACGAGGCTCGAACTCACGACCCTGGGATCATGACCTAAGCTGAAATGAAGAATCGGGCGCTCAATTGATGGTGCCCCCAGAGTCCTCATTTTTAACACAAAATTAAGATTGGTCTATTGTGTGACAGCACAGAATCACAAAGCCACATTACTGTCGGAATGATGATGGCTCCGTAAAAAGAATTCGGAAGAGTTCTCTGTTCTCCATCCTCACTACACTGTACACGTGGGGCCTTGAGCTCTTGAGAGGTGGCTAGTTTGGAATGAGATGGGTAAAGTATAAAACATCAGATTTCAAAGACTTAGTACCAAAAAAAACAAAAGGAAAATCTGAATAAACATTTTATGCTGGTTACCTGTTGAGACAACCATGTTTGGGACAGCGGGTTCCATTAAATATATTATTAAAATTAGTTTCACTGTTATTTTTTTAACACGGCTACTGGAAGATTTTAAATTACATACGTGGCTCCATTATATTTCTATTAGACAGCATTGGGCTAGAATTCTAGACAGTGCTTCTCAAACACACAGGTGAATGCCCTGGGGATCTTGGGAAAATGCAGATTCTGACTCAGTGGGTCTGGGCTGAGCCTGGGATTTAGCATTTCTTTCTTTCTTTCTTTCTTTCTTTCTTTCTTTCTTTCTTTCTTTCTATGTTTATTTTTCAGAGAGAGAGAGAGAGAGAGACAGAGTACAAGCAGAGGGGTGCAGAGAGAGGGAGATACAGAATCCTAAGCAGTCTCCAGGCTCTGAGCTGTCAGCACAGAGCCCAACACAGGGATCGAACTCACGAACCGTGAGATCATGACCCGAGCTGAAGTCGGATGCTTAACCGACTGAGCCGCCCAGGAGCCCCTGGGATTCAACATTTCTTACAAGCTCTGCAGTCATACTGTGCTGCTGGGTTGCAGACCACACTTGGCATGTCACTTCCAGACACTGAAATCAGTGGCTCTTAAACCGTCGGGTGCGTCAGACTCATCTGGAAAGTTTGCTAAGAGATAGATTCCTGGGGGCGCCTGGGCGGCTCGGCCAGTTAAGCATTCGACTTCAGCTGTAGTCATGACCTCACGGTTTGTGGGTTCAAGCCCTGCATCGGGCTCTGGGCTGACAGCTCAGAGCCTGGAGCCTGCTTCGGATTCTGTGTGTCCCTCTCTCTCTGCCCCTCCCCCACTTGCAGTCTGCCTCTCTCTCTGTCAAAAATAAACATTAAAAAGAAAGGAAGGAAGAAAGGAAGGAAGAAAGGAAGGAAGGAAGGAAAGAAGGAAGAAAGAAAGAAATAGATGACTGACTCCTCCAGAATTTCTGAGTCAGTAGGTCTAGGTGGGGCCCGAAAATCTGCATTTTCAGTGTGAAGTCAGTGCTGTTTCCATCTTCGGACATTCGAAGTGCTCTTGTGACCTCATATCTTGCTGCTTTTTCTGAGCGTTCCGCGGTTGCCTGGTTCTCTTGTTCTCATTGTATCGAGAGCACCGGGCTGAGCCTGGGATTCAGGCTCAACGTACGTGTGTGTAGAAACGACAGTTATCAATGATTTTCATACCTGCTGTGTCCACGTGTTGATACAGGGCGCGGTTTGCCGTTCTTGCCGGATGCAAAAATCTCTGACACTGGGGCCTCCGCCGAGGGCTGCACTTGATGTCCTGTGTGCCTCTGTTTGTGTTGCTTTCGGTCTTGCGTTCTCCACCACCCTGTTCTGGCAGGTGCCGTTCACGGATCGCTCGCTGGGTGCCAGGCACCGTATCAGGCACTGCTCAGTTCTCTATTTCTTGTGAAATCTTCACCACAGCCCTGCGGACGGCGTGACTAATCCTCCCGTTATAGACGAGAATATTGACGCGCACGGAGCGGAGCTGTGTGTGCAACGTCACGTGGCTGATGAGTGTCAGGCCTGAGCCCCGTGCACCTGCTTCTCTGCCTGCCCCAGCCAGAGGCTTTGGCACATGGCTCGGTTAGCTTCCCCCCTGCCTGCCCTGCCTTTATCCCTTCCTCGGGGGCCCTGCTGTGGCGATCTCTGCTTTGCCTGAGGTGGCCCAGTACCTGACAGTCCCCGCCCCCACCCCCCAGCTCCTGGGAGCTCTCACCAAACCAGAAGTCCCGCCAGCAGGGAAGGAAGGAATGCCGGCTGGCCGCTTTGTGTGCAGCAGGCCTGGGGTCAGGGTCAGCCTGAGGCAACATTGTGAAATCCACAAAATAATCCTTTGGAGGCTAACTTTAGTAGAAGGCGCTTACTTGCATCTCGGATCCTCCCCATCCTGGGACCCTAGGGCTCCACTGTCCTCCGGACCTCAGCCCAACCACGTTCACCCTGTGCTCTGAGTTGGCTCGTCACACCTTACGTGGATGGCAGCCACTTATACTCCCCTGATATTCAGGGGCTGGAGGGGCCAGTTAAAAACAATTTTTTTTAACACTTACTCATTTTTGAGAGACAGAGAGTGCAAGTTGGGGTGGGGCAGAGAGAGAGGGAGATGGAGAATCCGAAGCAGGCTCCAGGCTCTGCGCTGTCAGCACAGAGCCCGACGCGGGGCTCGAACTCGTGAACCTTGAGATCGTGACCTGAGCTGAAGCCGGACGCTCAACCGACTGAGCCACCCGGGGCCCCAACCCTGTTCGATCTTAACGCATTTCTAGGAAGTTGATCTCAAGACCAGGGACTCTAAATGGAGATTAGAAAGTTTATAATAAATTTTTTTTTTTTTTTTCTGAGCAGGTAATACATTCACATGCATCAAAGATAAAAACAATGAGAAGTCTCCCTTGCACTCTCCCCCCTGGGTGACCCCTTCCCTGGCCTCTGCTGAAGAAAGCTAGTTTTAGGAGTTGCTTCAATACATTTTCAGTGCTTCCTAATGCAAACGCAAGAAAATTCCAGTATCTATTTGTATTGTTTCCCTTTTTAAGCACAAAGTAGTACTCCACATGCGCTGGGGTGTATCTTGCTGATTTCTCACTTAGCATTATATGCTGGGAGATTTCTCCTGTGGGACCATAAAGAGCTTTCTCTCTTTTTTAAGCTAGCCAGCATTCCACATGGGGATGGTCCCATAGTTTATTGACCAGCCCCAAGGTGGGCACTGGCGTATTTACTCTGATGGGGAAGGGGGCTCTTGGCAACAGTGCCTCGGGATATAATCTCGCACCTTTACCGTTACTCTGCACGGGACAGAGTGTGCGTGTATCTGCAGGATGGATTCTCAGAGGCAGACTGCTGGGTCTGAGGGCCCTATGCTTTTGTAATTTTGACAGATGTTGCCAGATGTCTCTGGGTTGACCCTTTTGCCTTTCCACCCGCAATGAAGGACAGTCCGCATTTCCCTAACCCGTTCTCGTAAAGCGTGTTGTCAAATGCTGGGTTTTTATGAACTTGACAGTTAAGTAACGCTGCCTGGGTATAGTAGCTTTTTTTTTTTTTTAATGGCTCTATGTAGACGAATGATAAGCCATAGATAGCAAGTTTTCAAAGTGGACAATTTGATGAGTTTTGAGACACACACATCTGTGAAGCCACCGCCACAGTTAAGATAATGAACATATCCTTCCCCCCCAAAGTTTCTTTGTGCCTCTCTGTGATCAGTTTCCTTCTCAGCAGTTTGAACGCTGATATGCTTTCTGTCCCTATAAGACTGTTGGCGTCTTGTAGAACATTTGTATGAATAGAATGAGATGGTGTGTACTCTTCTTTTTTTGTTCTGGGTTTTCCATGCCACATCATTATTTGAGATTTATCCTTGTTGTCGTGTGTCTATTAACAGTCATTCTTTAACTGCTGAGTAATATTCTATTTTATGGGTAAGCCCCAATTTCTTTGTCCATTTACCTGGTGGGGGACACTTAGATGCCTTCCAGTTTGGGACTATTAAAAAGAAAGCTGTCATGAACATTCATGTAAAATCTTTGCATTGGCGTATGTTTTTTTTTTTTAATTTTTTTTTTTCAACGTTTATTTATTTTTGGGACAGAGAGAGACAGAGCATGAATGGGGGAGGGGCAGAGAGAGAGGGAGACACAGAACTGGAAACAGGCTCCAGGCTCTGAGCCATCAGCCCAGAGCCCGACGCGGGGCTCGAACTCACGGACCGTGAGATCGTGACCTGGCTGAAGTCGGACGCTTAACCGACTGCGCAGGCGCCCCGCATTGGCGTATGTTTTTAATTTCTCTTAGGTAAATACCTACCCGTTGAGGCAGCTGGGGTCCTGGGTACACACAGTGTGGGTACACACATCCCCTTTGACCCTCAAACCTTTGGATTGCTTCCTGGCCCTATGGGATGGATGTGGCTTGGAGGAAGGTCACCTGGGGACCTTCTAAAGCCTGGGGTCCCCTGTGGTCCCAGGACATGGCCCCCTTGTCATGGGCTAAGCTTACTTTTTCAGTTGCATTGAGTACTTAGAATTTTGTGGACATGGGGAATACTAAGTTGTTGTTGTTGTTTAAGGAAATGGCCATTCTTTGAAAAGATCACATTCTGGGAGAAGAGGTAGATGACTATAGAGATCATTTCAATCCCGTGTGACACGTGGACAAAGCAAAAATGGGGGAGGACCATGAGGGCTCTGAGGAGCACCGGTCCAACATCCTGCTTCACATCTTAAGGCACTTGTCCAGTCGGCCGGCATTTGCTGGGCATCTGTGCATTTTCCAGGAACCACTGTATTTTCCTTGGAGCTGGTGGTCGTACAATTCGTAATTTTTCAGAGCTCTCTTTGTTTTGGCGGAGCACCCAGATGAGGAAACCAACACTTCTGGCAGTATGATAACTGCTATGGTGGAGGGCAGTTTCTAGGGAGCCCCATGGGGGCAGCAACTACGGTCGCTTTGTTCACTAGCGCTCCCGCATAATATTGCCTGGGACATAATGGACCGTGTGTTTCTATTGAGGGCAAGAAGCAGCAGGTACTGGGTGGGGGCGTTATCCGATGCTCTCTTGTGTTTGTTAGGGGGGGTGGACTTGCCACAAGGAGGGGCACTTGGGCTGTCGTTATAAAGGGTGAGTAGCATCCAGGTGGCTCGAGATATCCCAGGTGCCTGCAGAGGAGGCTGGCGAGGGACGGGCAGTGGTGAGTGGGTGGGAAGGAGAAGACCAGACAGGCGGGAGCGTTCTTTGTGAACTCTGCTCAGAAGCTCGAACATCAATATTTGAACTTCTTGGAAAACCACGGACGTAGTTGAAATGGCCCCGTGGCACGCTAAGCTGTGTGCTTTTAGAGATCCCTCTGGTTGCCGTTGGCAGGATAGAACAGGAGGGGTCCAGACTGAGCGAGGCAAGACAACCAGAGAGGAAGCCATTGAAGGAGAGTTGGAGAAAGATGACGTGGCCCGCCTCGGACAGTGACCCAGGACAGGGCTCAGGCAGGTTTGTGGGAACTATAAAATTAGAGCGGTGATGGAAAAGGAAGGGGCAGAGCCAAGGAGCTTAGGAGAAGGTGATGACATCCAGCCTAAAGGGCCAAATCCGTCCTTGACATTCTCCTCCAGACTGGGTCTTCACCCTCAAAGCCAAGAGAAAGGCTGGGGCGTGTTCTGAAAAATTAAGATATAATTCACACACCAGAATATTCACCCCTTCGATGTGCGCTAGTCATTGGTCTCTGGTATATTTCCAAAGCAATGCAGCCGTCACCACCATCTGGTTCCAGAACCTTCTCATCATCTCAGAAGGAGCCCTGTGCCTATTCGCCACCACCCCCTCCCTCCTCCATCCCCCCAAACCACTTGCTGTATGGATTTGCCTGTTCTGGGCATCTCATGCAAATAGAAAGCCTGGGTGTTTTCTGATAAACCCCCAAGAGAAGTAACACCTTCCCTGCCGATTTACCATGAAATGTGTGTTGACGGGCCCTAGAAGGTGATTGACCGTGAGGGGAGTCCCGTAGTCAGAGTGGCTGGGAGGCCCCCAGTCTGTGGCCTTGAGTAAATGTTTTCCTGAACAGTCTATTGCTTTCTTTTCATTAAAAAAAAAAAATTATCGTAGTGCAAAGAGACAAGGAATTTAAATGAGAAGAGGGTTTTTGTTTTTTTTTTTAACATTTATTTATTATTGAGAGACAGAGAGAGACAGAGCGTGAGCGGGGGAGGGGCAGAGAGAGAGGGAGACACAGAATCCGAAGCGGGCTCCAGGCTCTGAGCTGTCGGCACAGAGCCTGACACGGGGCTCGAACCCATGGACTGTGAGATCACAACCTGAGCCGAAGTCGGACGCTTAACTGACTGAGCCACCCAGGCGCCCCCAAGAAGAGGTTTTATGAAAGAACATTGTTATTAAATCCACTTTCTTTTTTTTTTTTTTTTCAACGTTTATTTATTTTTGGGACAGAGAGAGACAGAGCATGAACGGGGGAGGGGCAGAGAGAGAGGGAGACACAGAATCGGAAACAGGCTCCAGGCTCTGAGCCATCAGCCCAGAGCCCGACGCGGGGCTCGAACTCACGGACCGCGAGATCGTGACCTGGCTGAAGTCGGACGCTTAACCGACTGCGCCACCCAGGCGCCCCAATCCACTTTCTTACTGTAAAACTGAGGTCTTATTTTTACCCCGGTCGGCTACCTCCGGGCCGTGTGACCTCAAATCAGTCCCCATCTCTCCTGGGTCTCTGAAGGCCCTTCCGACCGGGACCCCACACAATGGCAAACTAACCATTTAGTTACCGTTGTGGGCGGGCCATATTCTCGTCACCCTACCCAGGCGTGACTCTAATGTCAAGGATTTTGAATGGAGGGACGGCTTCTTTAAGTTTTTCTTTCTCGTGGTAGTAAAACACTTGGTTCATTCTGTTCTAATAACACCCTGATTAACGTCATCACGTACATCTTCAGCCACATTTCTGGCTGCCTCCTACAGCTGCATTTCCAAAAGTGGAATCCCCGGGTCGAAGGATATAGGCATATTTAAAGCGGTTTGTACATATGGCTAAGCTGTTCTCCAGTGAGGTTGCCAGGAAGTGCTGTTTCATCATACCCTTGTTAGTTTACTGCCTCGAAACACTCTTGTTGTTTACCTGGCGAAATGAAAACGAGGTGTGATTGTTTTAATGCGTGTTTCTCGGTAACCCGCAAGAGGAAGCATATTTTCAGGTGCGCGTCAGCCACTGGGTTTTGTGATTTGCGGGCTCTGGCCTTTGCGCCTTCGTCCTCTGGGGCGGGCCGCAGGTTGGACCGCTCCGGGGCCGCTGTTCACACTGTGGGCGCTGGGCCCAGCCCCGTGGGGGTGGGACCCCTGCAGTTGGGCACGGTGCCTGGGCTGCTGGGTGGATTGACTTTCTGGAAAACGCTCCAGACCTTGAACAAATCCCAGTCTCTCTTCTAAGCCAGGTGCTTAGGGGACTGCCTGGTTACCCCTCAAAGGCTGTGGGACCCCGGAGCATTTCAGTAACCCTTCAGAACAAGGGGCCTTCCTTGGCCATAGCCCCTTAGGGAGCAAATTTTCTCTGAGGGTAGACTGGTTTTTGAAGAGAACCAAAGATCATCAACGACCGTGTGGGTAAATCCAGCTGCGAATGCCACCTTGGCCAAAGCAAATTCTGTTTGAAACGAGGGCGAATTTTGCTGAATGGCTTTACAAATGGTGTGCAGAGGGGATCCCTCTAAGGATGGAATTATTGGTCCCTTATTGCAACTCCCAGTTTCTAAGAAGCAAGGTCGGAATTCAGAGCATCGTATCTCTGTGGCCAGAGCCCTCCAGAGCCCCGAGTGGGAAACCTTCTCAGAGGCCTCATTGGATCTTTATATTTATTAGAAGAAAGTCAGAGAATCACAGTCCAGTCACTTGTTCCTGATCATTGCTGCAAGGCATGTTGATTTCATTGTCCTGTGGCCACCGAGGAGGAAGCAGAGACAAAGGAGCGGGGTGAGGTGCCCAGGGGCTCTGTGAGTCACCAGCTGTGCGGAAGCTTCTGGGCCTCACTTCTCAGGGCTTCTGAGTGGCTGCAAAGGGAGGCTGGACCTATCAGAGCCCCCCGCCTCCTCCTCCGCGGGGTGTGCTTGGGGTTTTGATTATCCAGAGAGGGACACATTGGCCGCTGGTGCTCTGAGAGCAGTTCTTGCCGTGGACAGAGGCCTGCGGTAGGGGCAGGGTAGGGGGGCGGTACTAGCTGATGTCGAGGCCACCAGCAGAGGGCTCTTGGGCAAGTGCCGTGGTCTCTCTGAACCTCAGTTTCCTGAGCTCACCATGGCCTCGCCTCCTCTGTCATTGGTTTATGGAAACATACATGTACACAAAGTGCCTGAGGCCCGAGGACAGCTCACTAGAGACAAGTTATTGCTACTCTTGCTTCAAAACCCTATGGAAACTCCCTCCGACCCTCCCAGTCACCTGTTGGCCCTCAACTCCCAGGCTTGGAGTAATTCTGAAAACCAGACCAACCTCAGTCTGCGTTTGCCTGAATTATCCAGAAAACCCGGGGAAGGGGGGAAAGCCCTCTGTTCGGCTTCCCAGGGATGCACTCAGGGCCTCGGAACCTGATAACCACACTCCCTCCACAGCGAACTGGGCGGGTGAGACTCAGCCCGACTTCCCACAAGGCCAGGGGTGGGGCAGGTGGGAGCCGACCTCCGGCCGAAGGGGGGCGCCATGATGAAAACTGGGCCCACAGGGGCGCTCTGGAAGGAGGAAACACATGAAGCTTTGCTGTGCGTGTGGTTGCAGTGGGGCTACCCTTTAGGAAGATTGTCCTCTGTGCTTGGGTCCTGGGCCAGGGGCACTCCGGTGAGTGGAGATTAGTCCTCTCCTGTGTGTCCGTTGTCCATCCAAGAAGGGTCTGGAAGGGCCCTGGGGCCCTTCATGACAGCCGGTCGGGTAAGCATGGGATTTCGGGAGGAGGAGAGGAGGGAGACAGAGATCTCAGGGGTCTTTGTCCTACTGTGCTCTCAGCGCTTGAGTTATCCTGGGTCCCAAGGGCCGGAGGGAACAGCCCCCTTGGATCTCAGGGTCCGGAAATCAGCAGCGCCGAGAGGTGCCACACAGTGTTCTCAGAAAGAAAGAGCATTTTCATTGCACACCGGGCCCAGGCAGCCCTTCTTTCCCGACCTCCTCCCGCCCCTCCCCTGGGGTTCTAGCATCTGGATTCTGCCTGCCCAGCTCCTGAAGGGCGCGCCCCCCCCCCCCCCGTCAGTTCCCTACCTGCTCTGCCTCACACCTGAGTGATGCCCCCACCTCCCCGTCCCCATCTTTCTCACTTTCTCCCCTTGGCTCCCCATTTGACTGGCAAGGTTAATTTGAAAGAAATCTTAACCAGCTGAGCCCAGGCAGCATGCCCTTGAATTTAATACTTCATTTACTTATTGCTTTGTTCATTTGCACTGCCATTATTCTTGCTTTATTATTAATATATGGCTGGTAGTTTTAAAATCCGGATCCCACCTCTGCAATTCTATTCCGTAAAAGAAACCATTTCAACAATATAGTGCCAATCTTTATGGACTTTTCCATGCATACTACAAGCGTGTAGTTTTATGGCTTTTGTTTTTGTTTTTACAAAAATGGGACCATACCTATAGGTATTATTTATTATTCTTTTCCCCCTTAAAAAATGTTTTTTTTTAATGTTTATTTATTTTTGAGAGAGAGAGAGAGTGCGCAAGAGTGGGGAAGGGGCAGGGGGGAGGGTGGCAGAGAGAGAGGGAGACACAGAATCCAAAGCGGGCTCCAGGCTCTGAACTGTCAGCACAGAGCCCAGTGTGGGGCTCAAACCCGCAAACCGCGAGATCATGACCTGAACTGAAGTCAGATGCTTAACTGACTGAACCATCCAGGTGCCCCTATTTTTTTCCCCCTTTTACCCAGAGATGTACAACCTTTCATGGCAATCCATAAAAGACCTTCCTCCTTCTTTTTTTTTTTTAATGTTTATTTATTTTTGAAAGAGAGACAGAGCATGAGTGGAGGAGGGGCAGAGAGAGAGGGAGACACAGAATCCGAAGCAGGCTCCAGGCTCTGAGCTGTCAGCACAGAGCCCAACGTGGGGCTCGAACTCACGAACCACGAGATCATGACCCGAGTCGAAGTTGGATGCCCAACCAACTGAGCCACCCAGGCACCCCGCTTCCTCCTTCTTTTTTAGAGACTTCTTGGTGATCCATTTTTATCACCTGGGTCCCTTGCTGGTACCATAGAGATGTCTTTTGCATCTTTGTGTAGATGGTTTTGTGCACAGGAGCAAGATTATCAGAAGAACCAATTCCCAGAAGTGAAATTGCTGGGCAAAAGTATCTTGTGTGTTAAAAACTTTTGGTGGCTGTTCTGAAAGTACTCTGTAACTAGACTGTACCGATTAACACCTTGTATCCACAGGGCATTGGTATTCCTGTTTCCCAGAGTACTTGCCAGTACTGAAATCATAAGTCCTTTCAATATGCCACTATGATAAGTGAAAAATATTTCACAGCGAGTGAAGTTGAGCTTTTATCCTAAATGTTTATGAGCCATTTGTTGTTCCCTCCATGCCATTAGTGCTGATTAGTGATATTTTGAGTTAATTTTTATATATGGTGTGAGGTAGGGGTCCAAGTCTTTGTTCTGTTTTGAGTTAATTATTATATATTATTATATATGGTGTGAGGTAGGGCTCCAACTTCAGTCTTGTATGTGTGGATCTCCAGCTTCCCCAGCACTCTGTGTTGAAGCAGCTGTCCTTTCCCCCATTGAATGGTGTTGACATCTCTGTCAAAAATCATTTGAGGATGTTTGTGAGGGTTTATTTCTGGGGTCTCTGTTCTATTCCATTGGTCTGTTTGTTTGTCTTTATGCCAGTACCACACTGTTTTCACTACTGTAGGTTTGTAGTGAGTTTTGTAATCAGGAAGTAAAAGTCCTTCAGCTTTGTTCTTATTTTTTCAAATGTTCTCCTGCCCTTTTCTCTCTCTCCTTCTTTTAGGACTCCCACAATGCATATATCGGCTGCTGGATGGGTCCCACGGGTTCCTTAACCTCTGTTTACTTTTCTTCAATCTTTGGTCTTTCTATTCCTCAGACTTGATACTCTCTGAATCCTGTCTTCTCGTTTGATGAGTCTTTCTGCTTGAATCTGCCTGGGAGTCCCTCTAGTGGATTTTTCATTTCAGGTACTGTATTTTTCAGCACTAGAATTTTTTTTTTTTTTTCGGTGCTTTTCTTTGTTATTTTGGATTTTCTGTCTCTTTATGGATATTTCTGTTTTGCTCATAGCTTGCTTCCTTAAGGTTCATCTCATCATCTTTCAGTTCTTTGAGCATCTTTGAAACAGTTGCTTTAAAGTCGTTGTCTGGTAGATCTGCCATCATGTTATGTCCCTTCATTTCTTTCCTCTGAATGAGCAGTGCTTTCCTGCTTCTTTGTATGCCTTGTGATTTTTTTTCTTGAACACTGGACATTTGGGTCTAATGATGTGGTAACTCTGGAAATCATACCCTCCTCCTTCCCTGGATTTGCTGTTTTTTGTTTTTAGTTTTGCTTATGTTTATTTAAAGTTTTTTTTTTTTAACATTTATTCATTTTTTGAGAGACAGAGAGAGACAGTGTGAGCGGGGGAAAGACAGAGACAGAGGGAGACACAGAACCCAAAGCAGGCTCCAGGCTCTGAGCTGTCAGCACAGAGCCCGACGCAGGGCTCGAACTCACGAACCGTGAGATCGTGCCCCGAGCCGAAGTCGGACGCTTAACCAACTGAGCCACCCAGGCGCCCTGCTTGTGTTTATTTTAAATTGTTGTCTTTGTGCCAAGGATTAGCCTGACGTGTAAAGATACAGTCGCCACAGGTGTTTTCTGAGCCCTTCCCTGGATTTGAACACTCATTTTGTAATGTTTCCCATGCACACGGTTGTTTTTGAATGTCCTAGTCTTTGTGTCTGACTCCCACATGAGAAAAAGGAAAATGAAGGGAGGAGAAGGACACAGGCTCTTTAAACCCCTTGGAGGTCTCTGTAGCTGAAGGGCGAGGAGCTTGCACAGTACGGGGAGGTGCAACAACAATGATCACCCCCTCTTTGTACCTGTGATCACAATCACTGGTCGGAGCACAGGTCCTCAGTGTCTCGAGAACAGGGTCGCTTATGGCCACCCTGGCTCCCATAGACTGTGAACAAGTCATTCCAGGAACACACAGGTGCCCGCCATGCGGCTGGGAGGTGGGAAGGGGGTCGCTGCCACTGTGCTGAGAGCTGAAACTGACGCAAGTTAACCACAATTTAAGGTCTCGGCCTTCGGCAGACTCCAGACTCCCAAATGGTTACATCACAGAGACAGACACCGAGGTATCCAACACCCCAATCAGGACGACACGGTGTTTGCAGTTTGCTTTTTTAATTAAAAATACGATCTGTACATCTTCCCTTTTGGATTAGTGCACATTTTTGTCAGGTCCTCTAGAGGAGAGCTCCAGAGCGTGATATAAGCTAGGAAGGAGGAGCATGGACTCTGGAGTCATGTAGATTTGGGATCGTTTCTGCTTGGACACCTGTCACCCTGTGTAGGGCCACTTTCAGCCACGTAAGTCTTCACGTCTTCACCTTCGAAGTGAGGATGTTACCTGACTCAAAGCACTGTCTCAGCAGCTGAGTTCCTGAGATCCTTAAGAGCTCTTACAACTCGTTTTTTTTAAAAAAAGGGGAACAAGGCAGCAGAAAAACCGGCAAAGGGCTTGGGCGGGGCCGGCCACAGAAGAAACCAGGCCATTTGTAGAGTCCGTGAATCTCTGAAAAGACGGCCAGCCTCACTCATGATCAAAGAGACGCACATCACAGCAACAATGAGATAAAAATTTTCAGCTATCAGATTGGCAGAGATTAAACACTCAGGATACCTAACGTTGGCGAAGGTTCAGGGAAGCAGGCACTCTTGTCCATTGCTGGTGGGAGCGTAGACTGCCTCTGTATGTCTGGAGAGTGGCTTGGCCTGTTTGTTAAAATTATAAACGTCCGTACCCTTTATGACAGGAGTTTTTCTTTAACAACTTATTCTACCTACACAAGCGTGCGAGAGGAGTGTGTGTCGTTGCGACATGCGATCACAGGGAACCGACCCCCGTGTCCAGGAGAAGTAGTTGTGATACAGTCACGCAGCGAAATGCCACGCAAGAGACATCAGGAACGGGAAGCTCTGGTCCTGAAAACGTGTTCGTAGTGGACTGGAGCGTCGCAAAAGGGAGACATCACACAGACTCTCAGGCTCCTTCCAAGAAGACAAGCGCTCTGATTCCGTAATGCCACGGTTTCCTGGTGACTGTAGTTAATCGTCACAGCTGAGCCAGGGCCCTTTTTGTTATGTGCCGTAAGTGATCTTTCCAGCAGCTAGGCTTTATCGGACCACGTTATTCTGAGATGTTCCGTGGTCGTGTACCCGCCCGAGGGCAGGCGTGTGGCCATCCTGGTTATTGTTAAAAACTTCACACAGGCTAGAATCGGGAGCAGGCAAAAAGCCATCACCGAAATGGTGAGTGAGTTCTCTTTTTAGGTTGACCTGGAAGGAAGCGTGCGTGTTACTTAGGCGCTGAGGAGGGCTGGACCTCTTTTCATAGATTCGTGGACTCTACGAATGGCCTGTTTTCGTCTTCTGTGAATAGCGTGTTCATGCCCTTTGCTGGTTTTTGGGTTTTTTTGGGTTTTTTTTTGCTGGTCGGTTCCTCTTTTTAAAAAGAGTTCGTTTTTTTTTTTTTTTTTAATTTTTTTTTTTTTCTACGTTTATTTTTGGGACAGAGAGAGACAGAGCATGAACGGGGGAGGGGCAGAGAGAGAGGGAGACACAGAATCGGAAACAGGCTCCAGGCTCCGAGCCATCAGCCCAGAGCCTGACGCGGGGCTTGAACTCACGGACCGCGAGATCGTGACCTGGCTGAAGTCGGACGCTTAACCGACTGCGCCACCCAGGCGCCCCTAAAAAGAGTTCGTTTATTCACCCAACAAACATTTCCTGAGCAGCGGCATTGTGGTCGGGGTGAGAGTTACTGCTGCCTTCGTGTAAACTGATAATTACTTCAAAGCATCACAGAGGAGCTGTTGACGGCATTAGGATAGAAGCTTCCAGGAAGCAGGGACTCTGTTTGGTCCATGGCGTTATGAAAATGCTGGGCACACAGTTGCTTAATGTATGGAATTTGCCACATGAATGCGCAAACGAATGAATGAACGTGTTGAGCCAGTCTCTACAGATAACAGAAAGGCACTCAAATCAGGAGAATTCGAGGAGAGTCCATTGGTATAGGGACAGACACTTGTGTGGGGGCTGTAGGTGACCCACAAGGGACGGTGTACGAAGCCAGGCAGATGGGGAGGCATTGTCACAGCCCTAGGCTGCAGGGGAAGGGAGGGGAGAGGTTTCTGACCCTGTCCCCGGCCCACCCTGATGTCCCCACGAGCCCGGGGGGGAGGTGGGGCAGAGAGCCCGGAGGCGGTCCACCAGGCTGCTTCGAACACAACTGGAGACGTTTGCCACAAACTCCCCGCACCTGGAACATCACATGCGTTGCATCAGACTCCACAAATAGCCCGTGACAGGCACAGCATCATCTCCACTTTACGGCCGAGGAAACAGATTCGTTGGGTAACGACGCATTGGCAAAAGAATTCTCATTAGTTATGATTATTAGTAAGAGGCGAACTACGATTCTAGGAAATTCCCAACACATTCGTAAAGATTTGAGCCCAGGATGGGTCTCGGGGACTGTAGAAATGGCCGCGTGGCCGGGTGGCTGAGAGCCTGGGAGTCCTCAGCCGGACTGGGTGGGTGGGGCCGATTTACTTCTCTGGGCCTCATCTGTAAAATGGGATAATTAATGCCCGTCTCTAGAGTGTTTGCGGGGATCGAATGAAATAATGGTGATAGAATGTGGTGCCTGGTGTTATGGACAGAAAACCTCAAGCCACATACACCGTAGAAGAGTTAAGGCTTTGGAAACCCACCAGAATGAAAGTGCGTGTTTCCTTGGGTGGAGGAAAACGGTGGTTGTTTTTTCTGATATTTTTTCCAATTTTGACCACGAATACATGTCACTCTGCTAGGAGACCAGGTTCCTCCCTCCCTCCCTCCCTCCCTCTCTCTCTTCTTTCCTCCCTCCCTCTCTTCATTTTGTCTGGGGCCTCTCAGTGCCCTTCTGACTCAGTTTCCTGTGTTGGTCCCCAGCCCCCTGGCCTCATGCTCTGAGCGGCCAACACGGCCGGTGTCTGCAACAGCAGAAGGGCCATGTTCCCCATCTGGAGTTCAGTGACCTGATCCACGCTGCCTGCAGACGCGGCCTCCCTCATGGGAGCCAAGGGAAGGTGTGGCGGCGGCGGGGGCGGGGGGCGCCTAAGGCAGATATTTGGGTCTTCAGGGCTTTTAGACTTGGGTCCTAGTTTGGCTTGTTTTCTGATCCGACTTCTCACTGCTCAGCCTCTAGGAGCAGACACTTGCTCCTAGATACTCGATGTCTGATTAATATGTTGTCGTATTCATATGTGTGATAATCCTGCAAAATGGGCTGTACTCTGCATCCTCCGGATAAAAGGACTGAGGCACAAAGAGATGGAATAAATGAGGTCAAAATCACACGTTTGGGGGTGCCTGGCTGGCTCAGCCGGAAGAGCGTGTGACTCTTGATCTCAGGGTCATGGGTTTGAGCCCCACCTTGGGTGTGGAGATTACTAAAAAGAAAAAGGAAAAAAAAAAAAAAACACCTACAAGGGGCACCTGGCTGGCTCAGTCCGTAGAGGATGCGACTCTTGATCTCAGGTCTGTGAGTTCGAGCTCCACGTTGGACATGAAGCCTACTTAACAATTAAAAACAAAACAGGGGCCCCTGGGTGGCTTAGTCGGTTAAGCATCTGGCTTCAGCTCAGGTCGTGATCTCACGGTTCGTGAGTTCGAGCCCCGCATCGGGCTCTCTGCTGTCCATGCAGAGCCCGCTTGGGACCCTCTGTCCCCTGCTCTCTGCCCCTCCCCCGCTTGCGCCCTCGCACTCTCTCAAAAATAAAATATTAAAAAAATTAAAACCAAAACAAAGAAACGAATGACACATTTGGTAATTGGCAGAGCCGTGGGAGTTTGAGTCCTTCTGCCTTGAAATCCTGTATTTCCCTTTCTTTTTCTCATACTTTGCTTTTGGTTGGAGGGAGGAGACCTTTTTTGTTTGTTTTATTCTTTCCTGGATCCTCAAAGGTTACGTTAGTTTCAGGTATACAACAGTGATTTTGACAACCTTATGCTCTGCGAGCCCACCGTCCTTTCTCATACTTTCTGAATCCTTTGGGATCCTTGCTGGGGACTTAAACAGTTTTGATTTTCTCATTATCAAAGCAATCCTGAACTATCCTCAGTATTAATTCAGTTATCATTACGAGGATCCGAATTACCATTACGGATTATGATCGGAAATACGCGAAGTCGGAAGAACAATTTCACATGGTCACAGCCACGCTGTCTGCATCAATTCGGATCTTGGGGCTTTTTTCCACGGAAGATTATAATACATGCCTTGTTCTACATGTTAGGAGTTCTTTGTAAACCTTATTTCCAACGGATGCCTAATAATCCCTCCATTGGATATACCATCATTTACTCCAACAATCCCCCATTGTTGAATCTTCTCGTGGTTTCCGGTTCTCCACTGTCAGCAGCGGTGCTGGGGAAGAACATCTTTTCATTCAGAAAGGTGTTTTGTTTTGTTTCTGTTTGCCCTATTTCCTTAAGCTACTTTCTCAGAAGTGGAAATACGGGTTCAGAGACTGTTCACATTTTAAGTGTCTGCCTACATGTTGCCCCACGGTTCCCCAGAGGGCGGCACCCAGCGTGAGTATTCGGAGGGCACGTTCCTGCTCTAATGGTCTCTTGTTCTTTTCCCGAAGCCTCATAAAGAGGATGGCCCAGAGCGTGGTAGAAGTTATGGAAGACTCCAAGGGGAAGGTTCCGGAGAACCTCCTGGCCAACGGAGGTAGGTCGCTGGCATGTCCTTAGCCGGGGCTCTCCCAGCCGGTCCTAGCCCACCGGTGGCCCTGGCCGTGCTGAAATGTTACGAGCCCCCGCGGAGCGTCTGAGTTGACACGTCGGACAGGGCCGTGCTCGCTGTTTTGAGCCCAGCAGCACCACTGGTTTGAAGAGATGCCCCTGGGCACATCTGTGGTCCAGCGGCGGCCTTTCTAAAGCCCCAGAACCTGGCGTTTCTTACCCTGTAGAAATCTGAAGGGAGAATGGGGTCAGTGGGGGCTAACGGTTGTTTGGCCTACCCGCCACGTCTATCGGTTTGTGCTCTTATCCTGCATGGAAAATTCCATCCGTTTCCCCCACCCCTCCCACCCCTGCCCCACCCATTTATCCCTGTCGCCACACTGGAAAATGCCTTGAGGGGCTGAGGAAAGCCTCCAACTTTCAGTCTTCATTGTGCCCAGTAACTACTCGAGAGAGACCAAAACTGCTCTGTGTCCTGTGTTCGCATTTTGAACGTCCGTCCGTCTCCCCTGTGGTCCAGTAGAGACCTTCGGATTCCGGAGACATTCAGGCCCATTAATCGTGTACAGACTGAGTGCACTTAGAATGTGCACGACAGAAACTCTGAGACTTTGGGAACTTTAGAACTCGGTGCTGAAACTCCGTGGAGGTCATTAAACGTGTGGCTGTACGCGTGTGCAGGTGCTGCACGTGTTACTCTGTATTTAACACTTCTGTCACTCGTTACACATCAGTTCGTGTTCACTGTCCCCTCTTGGGAACCCCATAAAAGGCCGTGTTATTTGCTTGCTTAACTGGACAAATGGGAACGCTCGTACTCCCCAACCTGAACTTGGCTTCGTGTGTTAACGCAGTGGAATAACCGCCCTCCCCTTATTACGTTGCAGGTTTGAAGGAAAAACTGAAATGTTTAAAGAGTAGGTTATGCGTTGTTTGCCGTGAGTGTGCCTGGTGTGATGCCCGCATGCCCCTGGGAAGGTGGATTCTCCCCTGGTCGTAGGGGTGCGGTGATGGGGTCACGGGGGATTTCTCGAGCAACACCCTGGCACCTTGGTCACCGTATCCGTACGACCCATCGCCGGTTTCGTTCCTCTCCCCTCCTTCTCGTGCCTGCCCTGCCTTCCCGCCCGAGCACTGCATGCCTCCGGGAGTGGGGAGTGCCCTGGCTCTCGAGTTCAAGGCGGACTTCTGCATCTTTTGGCTCGTGGTCTTCTACTCGCTTGGATGTCTGTCCTCCGTGTCCCCTCTCCTGCCCGCCCTTGGAAGCCGGTTGCTTGGTGGACCCTGGCGGCTTAAATGTCAGGCTTAGCTTTGCGTGGCCCTGAGGGGGTTCGCTCGGCCAAGGACCCTTCTTCTCCTGAGCCTCCTGGGGGAGCCCCTGCGCCCGAACGGGCCACTCCTGGCTTCAGCGTTAGAAAGAAGGAGACCTTTGCTTTGGGTTTTCTCCAACTGGCTCAAACTGGTGGAATTAAGGCCAGCCAACCCATTCGGGATGAGCACAAATCTTTACCGATTGGCACTTCTCCAAATACCTTTCCACATGCTATCTGTTTGTTTACATGGAAATTTCTTGCTGGCGCTGATAAAAAATTATTTTGTTTCATTGATCAGCTGGACTTATTTTCCAGCAGGGGACTAGATGGAAGAGCTGACTTAAGGTAGAGAGCTCCTGTTCTGCATCAAAGCCTGGTCTTTAAAGCATGAGGATTCGAGCTCACATTACAATAGCAGTCAGGAAAAAATAAAATAAATAAGTAAATAGCAATCAGGATGCTTATATTCTACTCAGAATTCACGTCACTTAGAACTAGAGGCCATCACTCCACTATCCCCATCCCCAGTGCAGATGGCAGCTACTCTGAGGGCCGGCCACCTCTCATCTCGGGAGGAGGAAATTCAGCTTAAATTTTTTTTTTAAATGTTTTTATTTATTTTTGAGACAGAGAGAGACAGAGCATGAGCAGGGGAGGGGCGGAGAGAGAGAGGGAGACCCAGAATCCGAAGCAGGCTCCAGGCTCCGAGCTGTCAGCACAGAGCCCGACGCGGGGCTCGAACTCACGGACCTCGAGATCGTGACCTGAGCCGAAGTCAGACGCTTAACCGACTGAGCCACCCAGGCGCCCCGGAAATTCAGCTTTATTTGTTTACATAATCTGCTTCATTATCTCCAGCTCCCCCACCCCCCACCCCCGCCAGTGAATCGGGTCCCTGTGACTTCTGAGACTAGAGCTTCTAAGCCTTGTTCTGTAACCAGCCCTGTGCAAATAAAGGTCAAGGGCTCTACAGCAGTGTTCCTGCCAAGGACTCCTGACATGCACGATGTGTAACGGCTCTGAAAAGTATTGCAGTCAAGACCTCTGTTCAGACTGACTTTGGCTCAGGTTTTCCTGATATCGTTTGGGCTGGGAAACCTTTTTCTTTTTCTTCTGCAGGACACCCACGGAACTAGCTACTGACACAATTAACTGGAAGGCTCAGCGTTGCCCCCAGTAGGTGGGGTTTAAGCCATCTCCCCGCGGGAGGGGGTGGGGCAGCGCTGCCCGGCCAGCCAGCGGCCACAGCAGCCCTGGAGCGGTCAGACCTGGTCCTGGACCTTGGCAGGTCACCTGTCTGGGTCTCGGTGTTCTCACCTGTCAGTGGACTTCATCCCCTCACGGGCTCCTGGACTGGCCGCGGCATCTCGTGTTTCTGCTTGTTCTCCGCCCCCAACCGAGCTTTGAGGCTGGAAGGACAGGGATGCTTTGCATTGTAGCAGACGCGGGGCAAGCACACCACTGCCTGACGCAGACCCTAGAACGTGACGGAAGTCACAAACACCTGGAGATCTGGCCGGCTGACCGGCAGCCCCTGTGGTCACAGGTCCCTCGTTCTGCCTGCCGGGAAGGGCTTGTTTGGGTTCTGAGATGACATCACGGTCGCTCACGAGCTGCTGTTGACGGTCTGACCTCGACCTTGGCCAACAGCCCCAGCCCCGAGTTGCTCCCTTGGAGGCCAGGCCTCTCTGACCTCGGCCAGGGGAGGGGAGGCGGTTCTTCCCTGGGCAGGCAGAAGGCTGCCGTATTGGAAGGACCGGCAGACCCAAGGGGGCCGTGGCTTTCTGAGACGGAGGACCGGCCTCAGGCCGTGTTGTCACCAGAGGTGATGGGCGCGGACAGGGCGATGCTGCCCTTGGATGCGTGACCCAGGGCAGGGGGCAGCGTCTGGAGCGGGTGCTCCGGACGTGGGAAGGGAGGTGTCCGAGGAGGGGAGGTCACAGTCACATCCCAGAGGTCTCCAGAGGCCTCTGCAGGGAGGTCTGCACAGTCCCCTTATCTGCAGCCTCTTCCTTCGCGGCCACTCCCGCGTGGCTGGCAAGTCCCAGGCGCCGTGCTGGCTGCTGGGCACGTGGAGGTGACCGCTCTCCGAGGGCTCGGGGCCAAGGGGACAGCCCCGCAGTTCCACCCGCGCTGTGATGGGAACGGGACGGAGGCCGAACGCTCAGGAGCCACTCAAGGAGACGGGCAGAGTCTTGCAGGAATGGGAGGAGCTCTTCTAGAGGAAAGAGGCAACTCGTTCTCTCTGCTGTGCCATGAAGGCCTTAGAATTTGTGACCGAGCGTGGAGATGGGCGTGGTCCGAAATGTATCTCTCCCGGGCCACCCAGCTAGCGCGAGTTAGTACAGTCGCCGAGAGTTAGGAGGGAGACTCGCATATGGAACCCTCGCTCTGTGCTGGGCACTGAGACAGGCTCTGGAGACACGGAGACTGTCATCTGCCCCTCAAGGAGCCCGAAAGAGAACGGGGGGTGGGGGGGTCATGCATCGTCACGAGCGTCATGGAACAGGTGCGTGCCCGAGGCCAGGAGGAGGCGGCGTGGTCGGCGGGCTTGCAGGAGCCGGGCCCTGTCCTGATGTTGAAGGACAAGAGCAGCGGGGAGAGAGAGCGAGGGGCTGGAGGTGGCTCGGCTTGGGCAGAGGTGTGCCCGCAGGGTGCTGGAGGTGGCTGAGCGGGGAAGAGAAGGGGCACAGATCCCAAAGAACGCGTCTGCCCGGCATCTCCTGCCTGAGGCTGGCGGCGGGGGCCGGGCCATGGCTCCAGCCGGTCAGCGTGTGGCCGGCACTCGTGGCCCTCGCCAGGGCTCCACGAGTGGGATCGGCTGCCCCAGGAGGAGTCCTTCTCGACCTTCTGGTTCTGCCTCTGACTGCTCCCCACCCCCCCATAATTCAGATGTTTGTTCTGTTCCTCCCTGGCCCGCACCCTTGCACAAAATCGTTCCCTGCCGGAGTGTGGCAGTTCCCAAACCCATATTAATACCAGATTTATCCCCACATCTGTACTAGCTCGAAGTGTCATAACACAATACCACAGACTGGGGTGGGGGGGGGGCGGTGCTAACACAGCAGCCATTTATCTCCCGCAGTTCTGGAAGCTGGAAGTCCAAGGTCAAGGTGCCGGGAGGTTGGTTCCTTTGCTGCGTCCTTGGTGTGAGCCCATGGGGAGGGAGAGAGAGAGAGATCGATCTCTGGTGTCTCTCCTTATAAGGACGCTTGTCCTATCGGATCAGGGCCCCACCTTGGTGCCTCTTGTCTATTCCGGCACCGTGGGAATCTGAAGGCCATCTTCTAGGTGCGAGTGGCCCAGACGCATCAGCACGTGGTTCTTGCGCAGATGGGCCACGAGGCCCCTGCTCCCCCGCAGGGGAGCTGTGACCTGACCGTGGGCGGGCCGCGGGGGACCGTGGTCCTTCACGTGCTCCGCGGTCACCGTCTCATCTCGTAGTGGGTGTTAGTTAGGTAACTACCCTGTGCCGATCCCCTCACCTCTAAGGTGGGGAAGATAACAGTACTTAATAGGGTTGAGAGCTCGGTTGAATGAAGTAATTCCTGTGTCCTGGCCAAGGTGGGCAGTCAGCGTCCCCCACCCTCACGGCTGTCATGGGCGGCGATGGCGTCCTTATATAAGGCGCTTTCAACTTCCTGTGCGCTCATACCTCTGCCGGCAGGCCTGGGTCGCTCCTCCGAGCCCCGTTTCATTTCCACGTGCCTCCTGGGGAGTCGTCTGCGGTCATTACCAGCCTCGAACTTGCCCCTGGTTGAGCCCATCTCCTCTCCCCTCTGCCTCATGCTGCCCGGCTTAATGCATGTCCCCTCCCTCCACCTGGCCTCCTTGGCCAGGGTGTCTGCACCCTGCTGGGCCGGCCCTCCCTCTTGTGCGCCCAGAGCTGTGGCCCCTCTTAGCTGCTCCTTCTTGTCTCCCACGCCTGCACCTCTCTCCCACAAGGCCCCCAGAAGCCTCAGCATGTGCGTGCCCTTGACTGGCTGCGTAGCCGCTGGGTGCTTGGTGACCTTTTCAGCCCCGCTGTTGGAGTCGCTGTGGGGCCGATCTCTGGCACATCATGGGGGGCTCCGTAGCTGCGCCCCAGTGTCTTGCTCGCCACAGGGAGAAAGTGCAGATGCCGCCTTCCATGACCCTGCCCTGGCCCTCCTGCTCCACTGGGTTGTCCCAGAGATTCCCATGCCCCACACAGGATGTCCCCCAGGCGCCCTCCGCGAACACCCAGCGCCCTCCCCCGCTGGCCACATGGCAAACTCGGGTCACCTCCAGCTCCCTCGTGCCGCCCTCCGTGCCCTCCCTGGGAGCCAGACACCGTCTCTCCCACCCTTAGCACCCTGATACACTCTGTTGCCGCTCACTGCGGTTTGACGTTTGCCTGGCTCTCTAAGAAACTGAGCACCTTGAAATTAGGGGGTGTGGTCTGTTCCTCCCCTCAGGGTAGCGCGCTGACGTTCAGCGTAAGTGACTGACCTTCGAGCGAACAAAAGTGTCCCTTTTATCCGCCCAAGGACGTACTGGGAAGGGCAGGCGCGCACATATCCCGGGGTGAGAATCTAGCATAGGAAGGCTGGTCTTGCACAGGCTCACGGGATCCTGGGGGGCTGTGTCAGCATTGCATAGGCTGACCTGACTTACTGGCAGGAGAATGGGCTGGGTGTCTCCAGCAGCTGGCCCCCGGGAGCACTCCCTAAGTGTGCGTGGAGCTGATCTGAGAAGGAGGCGCTCGGAGGGCCGTGTGGCCTCTTTCCCTGCCCCATTTCTCAGGTCAGGAGACCGAGGTGCAGAGGGACTTAGATGCTAATGTGCTCGAGGCCCCGGGTCTCGGGATCAGCCCAGGGCCACTCAAGTGTGGCTTGTCTGACCTCAAACTCCAGAGCTCCTTCTCCGCCCGCGGCTGATTAGGGAACTAGAAACCTCCCGAGGGCGGCAGGTTCAGGTTTGTTTCTGGAGAAAGTAAGGGGAGAAGGGACACGTGGTGAGAAAACACCGACTTCGTCTACTCCCTGTACATAGACTTTTATATAAAGGACATACGGTGACCAGGGCACCCCCACCCCGGGGGGTAAAAACGGCAGTCGAAGCTTCTAGTATTTTGCCAGGGCTCGACACGCCTTCTTTAAAACAGACCACGTGTGTGGAAATCCACTCCGTCCAGGGCTTGGACGAGGGAGGCGAGAAGGCAGCTCGCCCTGAGGGCAGGCGGCACCCTAACTGGCTCTGTGGTCTTGGAGGGTTGGCTGGAGGCTCTCTGGAGTCTTATCTTGGAGGTACTTCAACACAGAACAATAACCCAGCAGGGGTGTGTGTCCTACACAGCAGGAAAAGACGGGGAATCGGCCCGGCCCTCAGAAGCTCTCCTCTTGGGAAAGCGGGATCTCCCCGCTGCAGATCTCTGGGAGAGAGTTTGGGGTACAGGATGCACCGGGTCCAGCGGCCCCGGGGCTGGTGGCGGGCTTTCCAGAGGGGCTGTGGGTGCTGCCGAGGGTCCTTGCCGAAGGCCAGCCCGCTGCCTCGGTGCCCTGCTCCCCCGGGGACAGTGTTTTCCCAGAGCCCCCAGCCTGCCCTCCAGCTTCTCTCGGTTCAAGGGGGGACGCTTGGCCCGGGGTGTGGCAACCTTGGTCTCACCAGATGGGGAGAGCCC
This sequence comes from Lynx rufus, assembly GCF_022079265.1. Taxonomy (NCBI): domain Eukaryota; kingdom Metazoa; phylum Chordata; class Mammalia; order Carnivora; family Felidae; genus Lynx; species Lynx rufus. The sequence continues at coordinate 133,025,348 of NW_025814896.1, read as the reverse complement.
CGCTCATTTGTTGAAATGTGTTTCTTCCAGTTGACTTGACATCCTTCGTGACCCACTTTGAGTGGGACATGGCCAGATATCCTGCGAAGCAGCCACTCGTGAGCGTCGTGGATACTCTAGCGAAGGTAAGAGAAGGGCCTTCCCGCAGGGGACGGTGAAACTTCGGTGACCGGGGATAGCTGACCATCTGGGGTGGATCTGCATTGGTGTTTGGACCCTGGTGATGCAAAGAGGAACTCTCTGGGAGGCCAGAGCCAGGAGGCTGGGTGGGGTCCCCTTCCCACCTGCCTCCTGCCAGCCCTGACCAGGCCCGGTGCCTTTCTGAGGTGTGGCCTTCCATGCCCTGGGCAAGGATAGGGGCTTTTGCGTTTCAAGGCGGGCACCTGCCCTCCCTGCACCTCCTCTGGCCCTGTCACCCGGCAGGCGGCTGCACCTTACAGGACACTCCCCTGACCTGCTCTTGAGCCACCAGTGCTGTGAGCCCGGACCCCGGTGTCCCTTTGACACACCCCTCCTGCTCTTTGCTGATGGGAGCCTAACCTCCCCACCCCCCCCCCCCCCCCGAGTGTTTACCGGACAAAAACTATCTGCTTCTGTGGAGAGTCTGGCCCAGGAGCCCTAAGTCCTGGGAGGCGTTGATGGAAGGCATCCCCAGGGGCCCAGGCTCCTGCTCTGAGGGGCCTGTGACAAAAGTGAGGCCCGTGAGCGCTGCACCCCTGATCCCACCAGCCCGGTAAGCGATGGCCCCCAGCTGTCACTTCATAAATAAAAGCCCGGTGGCACAGGTCTCTGGGACATGGTGGGGGTCTCGCGGCCTTGTTGACTCCTGCTTGTCTCGCTGAGGGTGAGCGCTGATTGTCTGTCCCCCTCCCTCCACCATAAACTGAGTCCCTGAAAGGGCAGGTCTCTTCCTGGAGTGGCCGGGAGAGAGAGTCTCAGCCAGGCCAGGAACAAAGCCTTCCTGTTGTCTCCTCAGAGCCCAGCGCCACCCAGGTGTGTCTGGGCAGGTCAGGCGGAGGAGATGGGCCCCTGGGACCCTGCGTTCTCCTCACGGCTCGCTGGTGCCCGGCCTGTGTCTCTGGGAACTCGGGTGGGGCCAGAAGGCTCCGGAATCTGGGTGCGGTTCCTTCGCCACTCTTACATCACAGAGGTCCCGGCCCCTCCTGCGACGATTGGGCAGTCGTTCTGGAAAGCCCTCTGAGGGGGGGCTGCCCAGAGCACCTGTGCCAGGTGTGGCTTCCCGGAGGTATTGTGCACGTCTGTCACCAGCCCAGAAGCACCCCGCGGTTTGTGGGGCTGGCCGCGCCCCGCGTTGCGCTAACGAGGCCAGGCTGAGCCAGGCGGGGCGCTCAGGCCACTCTCTGAGTCCTCTCGGGACAATGCTCGCTGGCCTGGCTGTCCCAGGGACGCCAGACGCTGATGAGGGCCCCCCGGAACACATCAGGGCGTCCGCTGAGAGGGGGGAGCAGAGCCGTTGCAGAGGACAGAACTCAGCTTCGCTCTAGTCCCGAGACCCTGAAGGGTGACTCCGGCAGGAGAGCAGGGGGTGGGAGGAGGGCACGGGTTTTGACAGCCCTGCCTGTGTGCCCAGAACACACGAGGCTTTTCCTTCTCGCATCCTCCGGTCTCAGGTGGGGAAGCTGGCCGAGAGGTTAGGTGATCCGGGATGGGTGTGCGGGTCTTGGCTGGGCTGTGTGTGTGTGTGTGTGTGTGTGTGTGTGTGTGTGTGTGTGTGTGTGTTTGTGTGTGTGAGAGAGAGAGAGACTCGGCTTCACAAGGAAGCCCTGGGCCGTCTCCACTGCAGGGAACCAGCTCTTTGAGGCTGGCTGGGCAGAAGCAATGAGGATTGGCTCCCTGAGGTTGTCCTGCAACAGGACCACGTGTGTGATGCCCGCAGCCCTGGTTTAGGTCTGTTCCCCCAGCGGGGGCCTAAATCTGTTAAGTAGAGACATCCTGGTCAAAGGAACTCCCTGCACAGAAAGACCCTCAGGGAGGCGAAAGCCGCTGGGCCGCTGGGCGTCGAGGAGCACTTTCTGGGTGTCCCGGCAGGTGTCCCAGCCTGGGAGGAGCCCCGTGCTGACATGGCCAGGGCCAGGCCTCCGGACCCTCCCAACAGCTGGGAACTGAGCCCACCTGCTTCCCTTAAGGGAAGAGGCTCAAGGGTGGGGAGGGCTTCGCCCCCTTCCGGTCCCGCACGCGGCACGTGGCGGCCCGTCCTGTCACCTGGGCAGGCGCCCAGCCCGGGGCTCTGTCGGTCTCCGCAGGCCGGGTCACGCCGCGGTTTCACAAAAGCCCCCAGGTGTCACCAGTGTAACACGGCAAGCGTTTATTCTTTCGCTGCGCACGCGTCCAGCCCAGGGTGGGGTGGCTCCAGGCCAACCCCCTCGGGGCGCTGGTTGCTCGTGTCTGCACCCCCCCGAAACATCCCCGGGTTCTGCGGGGCAGTCCCACGAGGCCCCCAAGGCTGCCGGCGGGCACGGCTGCCGAGCGGTGGGCAGTGCCGGCCAGCCACACGCCCGGGAGCCCCCCTCGGCCGATCGCATGCCCTCCGCGGTGCCCGTGCAGCGGCCCGTCCCCGGGGTTGCGGAGACGGGGGGGGGACCCGGCCCCGCTGGAGGAGCTCGGTCTGGTGGAGGCGGGCCTCGCCTTGGGGACTGGCCCGCTCTGCGGATTCTGTGAGCCCGCGGCCATGCCGGGGCCCCGAGCTCAGAGAGGTTCAGAACCCGACCGCCAGCTCACGGGCAGACACGCAGGGAACTGGCATCCGGTTTGGGCCTGGCCGGTTCCAAAGCCCTGCCCCCTCCCACCGTCCGTGGGTTTCCAAACGCTCTTCTGCGGGGTTTCGCTGGCTTGCGGTGAAACCAGGAGAGAAGGTAAGAGGGCAGATTTTTTTTTTTAGTTCGATTTTTTTTCTTTAAAAACATAGATATCGTTGAATTAATTTATTGTAATTAGAGAGAGAGCATGGGGACAGGGGTGGTGAGGGGCGGGACTTGATCCCACGACCCTGGGATCACCATCCGAGCCGAAGTCAAGAGTCAGACGCTCAAACAGCTGAGCCACCCAGGCCCCCTAATACATATGTATATGGTTTTAAAAATCAAGGTCTGTGCATTTGACCTGTGTCCGTTTCTTGGTTACAGTGGTGCATTAATGTTATGTAAGATGTCACTAACGGGGGAAACTGGTACGTGGGATCTCTGTGTCCTATTTTTGTAAATTTTGTAATTTCCCATGAGTCTGTCTGTCATCACCTAAAAGGAAAAGGTTTGAAAAGAGATTGTCAAAAAATTATCAATCTTATTTTGAAAGTCAAACATACCGCGATGTAAAGATCAAAACGTTGAAGGCTTGCCATGACGCGACCCCCTCCACTTCCTCTCCCATTAACTTTTGCAAGTTTATTTATTTATTTTGAGAGCAAGAGAGCACGAGTGAGTGGGGGAGGAGGAGAGAGGGAGAGAGAGAGAGAGAGAGAGAGAGAGAGAGAGAGAGAGAATCCCAAGCAGGCCCTGAGCTGTCAGCACAGAGTCTGACTCGGGGGCTTGAACTCACGGAAACTGGGAGATCACGACCTGAGCCGAAATCAAGAGTGGGACGCTTAACCGGCTGAGCCAGCCGGCTGCCCCCTCTCGCTTTGAAACGCCCTACAGGTGACCAGGGTTTAACAGCTCCAAGTGGATCCTTCCATCTATATACGAAACCTATGTGTTTCAACTCAAAACTGCTCGTGCCCTCAGATTGCCTCCGTTTCCTCGTATAATGACTCTGGGGGGGTCTTCCGGGTCACAGCGGAGTGCTGACATGTCGCATTTGTTGGAGTGGTGCCCACACGGGCACTTGTACACCGCCGGGTCGGGGGGGGGGGGTCACAGAACGTGGGGCTGAGAAGAGAGTTGGGAGGACTGTGCCATCTGTGTCGGGAGCCGTGGGGGTTGGCCCTGCACCCCACCGCGTGCCCATGTGCAGGAATCTACTGCCATCGTTTTGACGGCCGCTCGGTGCTCCATAACGTGGGGCGCCAGACTTTGTTGAACCAACTCTGTAGTCATGGACCCCACCGAGCCCTGGAGGGTGGCTGTGGTCGTTTTAACAGCTACTGTGTTTCGAGGGCTTCCGGGGAGGTGGGCCTTGGCCGGCATTTGCCTTTCGGTGTTTGGACCCCTCGGGGAGGACGCTATCACTCTGCCCGGGGACATGGGGCATCTGAGGCCAGGCAGCCAGAAAGCAGGAGAGGGAGGCCGTGGGCCCGGGCTCGTCCCGTGTCCCCTCTTTCCCCGGCCTGTCTGCCCGGCCCGCTGCCCGGCCCGGTCCGCGACTCGCTCCCTGAAACTTGAGAACAGGGGGCGTCCTTAGTGCCCAGCGGGTGACCTGCCTCCGGGCTGAAAGGAACCTTCCTACCTGCGCAGAACGGAAGGGGCTGTTGGGCCCAGCTGAGCCTGGGGACCCGGCGCTGGTCGGGGCTGAGCCATCACGTGGGTCCCCATAGAAGCCAGGTCGGGGGTCACCCTGGCTGGCCTGGCGGCCCAAGAAGGGCTTGAAATCAGAAGGTTCAGCTCACTGAGTGATCCCGGCAGAGCCACTCGTGTCTCGGGCCTCGGTACCCGCAAAGTGGGGACAGGAGTCCCTTCCCTGCTCCCCGCAGGCTGCTGGTAGGGCCAGACGATGGCACGTGTGGGAGAGCAGCAGGGGCAAAAATGTGAGGATTCCTGACACGGATTCCTAAGTGCACCGTGAACAGCGTACGGCCGTTTTGGAAAGTTTGGCCGACTCTCGAAACTCTCTTGCTTTTCTACACAGCAACTGGCACAAATCGAGACCGACCTGAAGTCCCGAACGGCCGCCTACAACACCCTGAAGACAAACCTGGAGAACCTGGAGAAGAAATCCATGTGAGTGGCCACCCTGCTGGAACCGGGCCAGGGCAGGGGCCGGGCTGGGGCAGGAGCGGGCCTTTCAGGTCACTGGGTTTGCCAGGGTCACTGTGCCCTCATCTGAGAGAGAGACGAGCCGGGCAGGCGGACACAGGGCACGCCTGCCTCTCCAGGAGGTGTGTGCAGGGAGAGGAGACGAGAGACCCTGGTGCACATCCCCGGAGGAAAGGCTCGAGCAGGGAGGGGGCCTGTGCCCGGAGAGGAATCCGATGCTGGCCCTCCCCTGCCTTCCCTTCCTCTCCCACCCTCCCCGGTTTCCCCAGAATACCTAGGCTGTGCCCCAAGATCTTTCTTTACAGAGGACCTTCCCCGCCGAGGCAGTGGGGGACCAGACTGTCAGAGCCTGGCCCTTTGTGAGAGCCCCCCAAGAGCAGTGGGCTCTGCAGCCCAGAGCAGAGCAACCCCAGGGACTCCGGTGCCTTCTCCACTCAGCTGAAGGACCACCTCGTGAGAGAGAGGAAGCAGACTGCTTGGCCCAGCAGTCACGAGGCACCAAGACGGCAGGAGGTGTCTGGAGAAAAGCATAAGCCCAGGGTCGTGAAGGCAGTAATGATCTCGTAAGGTAGTGAGCGCCCTGTTGTTGGAGGCATGTAAGAAAAAGCCAGATGAGCTCCTGCCAGGAAGTGTGGAAGTTGCTCCTGAATAGGGCTGAGTTGGCTCCCAGTCTCCCCAGATTCTGGATCTGATTCTGTTGACAGTTCTCTGCAGATACTCCAGAGAAGGGAAGTACCCGGGGGAGGTCGGAACCGGCTGTCCTCTCGTTCGGCCATTCCTCTGAGTAGCTCACCCTCTCATTTCCGCCTCTCCCTTCGGATGGCCACTGGGCCAGCCGTCTTGTGAACGAGGCAAATGGTGCCTTAGTGGAGAATGGAAAACCAAAAAGGGAGGGACGCACCTTGACTGGAAATGGCCGTTGGTGGCGGCCTGACTTTGTGTCAGAACTAAATGGGCGTCACCTGAGTTTTGCCTCCTCCTTGGCCCTACGGAGGGGTGAGGATGGGAAAAGGGCAGGGTGCCCTAAATGGTGACCTTGGCATAGGTCAGTCATGGCATTGACCATCTGCCTGCCTCATTGCATCACCGAACTGTGGGCTCCTTGAGAATTGTCTGGGGCTTAGCAAACATCTGGTGCGGCCCCTTCAGTCGACCAGTGAAGGAGCCATCCACTGAGTCACAGCAGCATTGGTCTGTCCAGAGTGTTTGCTGAGGGAAGGAGAGGGCAGGGGAGGGCAGGGGAGGGCAGGGGAGGGAAGAGAAGGGAAAGGGAGGAAAAGGGAGGGTAAGGCTGTTCTTTACCTCCTTGTCCGTTATTCCTGTCTTTTTTTTTTTTTAATTTATTTATTTTGAGAGAGAGAGTGCAAGTGGGGGAAGGGCAGAGAGAGAGAGAGAGAGAGAGAGAGAGAGAGAGAGGATCCCAAGCAGGCTCCATGCTGTCAGCACAGAGCCCAATGCAGGGCTCGAACTCACGAACCGTGAGATCAAGAGATCAAGAGTCTGATGCTCAACCGACTGAGCCCCCCAGGTGCCCCCCTTTTTCTTCTTTTGGTAAACATTTATTAAGCACCTACCATATCCTCAGGCTTTATGCCAGGCCCTAAAGATGCAAAGCAGAATAAAAGGGAACTTCTGCACTTGGAGAGCTCACAATTATTCACTCAACAAACATTTACAGAAAATCTGCTTTGTGCAGGGAGTACAGGCATAACCCAGACAGATAGGACCTGACGGGTGGGACGGTAATGTGGAAATGCCAAGGTAGGAGGTACAGGCCCTGTGCCCTCGGAGAGAGTCCTAAGGGATTTACCAGTGACGGCGCAGGTAGAAGAGGTGAGGTTGGAGGGGGGCATTGTACCTGAGGCTTTGGCCTTGGCCGAGTGCTTGAGAGCCATTCACCAGGGAGACGTCCTGTGCTGCACTGATATCCTGGCTGGGTGCTGAGGCTGCAGACAGTCTCAGTAGCTCTACCTTGGCTCGTCTGCTGATACAATAGCCTTGAACCGTGTGCTAAAAATACCACGACCTCGATGTAGACCGGGTTCCACTGGGCACGATGAAAGCTATTTCAGGTGAAGGTCCCCTGGCGGCTGGACCTGTGAGGCGTGAAAAGTGACACGGACCTCTCTCTGGTCCCTGTGTCTGCTCAGGACAGCCCGACACTCGAGTAACTCAAGCTGCCTGCCCCCCCGCCCCCCTCCCCCCGCGGTCCCCTCCTAATAGCCGGTGGCTCGCACCGGGGCAGTGCAGGCCAGGGAGGTGTTGAACTCAGCCACCCCTCGGTGACTGTGACGGGGCCTCAGGCCCTGCCAGCCACAGCAGGTCTGGCCACCAGAACTGGGGGGTCAGGGACACCCTCAGCCCAGGGTCCTGGCACTCCCGGGGGGGGGGGGTGACATCTGAGTCCTGCCTGTCTCCTGCCTGCCCTCCAGTCCCCGGGCCCGCGTGCTGGTGGGTATACGGGGTGGGGGGAGGGGGTCCGTGTGGCCCAGAAGTCCAGGCCCACGCTGCCTCCCTCCCCCTTTCTCCTGATCACACCCCCTTTGTCCCACACGGATTCAGGGGAAACCTCTTCACTCGGACGCTGAGCGATATTGTGAGCAAAGAAGACTTCGTGTTGGATTCCGAGTATCTTGTCACACTTCTGGTCATCGTGCCCAAGTAAGTGGCCCGGGAAGGTGGGTGGTGCGGGGCCTCAGCCTGTGTTGGTGACCCCGGAAGGAAACCGGCCTGCCCGACGGAGAGGAAGGGGAGCCCCCCCACGGCCTGGCCCCCGGGAGCACTAAATGGGAGTTGCATGGGCCGGCACGGGAGCAGGGGGACAGCACCTGCGGTGGGACGCAGTGACAGAAGCAGCGTGCCTGCCACATGCCTCACTCTCAACAAACCCCGGGCTGCTGTTACTCCCTTGTCCTGAGGCCAGAGAGGTCAGCTGGCTTGCCCAAGGCCACACAGGGCCGGGACTAGAAAGTTCCGACACAATCACACGGGCCCTCTGCGGGGTCCCAGGCCTTCATGGGGAGGCTGGGTCCGGGATGGGGCTGGGCAGGAGATTCTCGGTGCCCATGGCAGGGCCTCGGGGGGTGGGGGGCACTCCGGCCCAGGCCTGCTCACTCCAGTCCTTTGGGAAGAGGGGTATATAGGGTCCCAAATACTTGGGACGCCCCGAAGTTTTTAAGCAGAAATCACTGAATGATCCTGTATCCTCGCAGACCAAGCTACGCGCAATGGCAAAAAACCTACGAATCCCTCTCGGACATGGTGGTCCCTCGGTCGACTAAGTAAGTGAGACCCCAACTTGGCACCCGGCCACCAAGCGTGCCGGAAGGTGTGAGGACCCTCGGCCCGCCCCACTCGCTCTCACAAGGGTCCCTTGGCCCGGAACTCCTTTGCAGCCACACATCCGGCCCCATGCCGGACTCTCTCCATCTTTTAAAATGCGGTTTCCCTGCTCCCTCCTCCAGGAAGCCCTCTCTGGCTGCCTCCTGGCAGAGACCCCCCCCTCAGTGCACTCTGCGGTGCCTTCTCAGCCCAGGTCATTCTTCCCCGCCTGAGGGTCAAGCAAGGGCCTGGCTCTGATGGCCACAGGGCAGGAGCAGGGGAGGAAGGCATTCTCAGCGTCCGGCCTCCTGGGGTCAGGGCAGGAGTGGCCAATGAAGCCTGGGAAGGTGGCAGGAGAAGGTTCACAAACCGTGAATACCACGCATCTGGGGAGACCAGCATCTCAGGGCCGCACGCAGCAGCAGGAAAGGCTCTCACGATGCAGTACTGAGCAGGGGAAGCAAGTTCTTTTGCTTTAGCTCTAGAAACAGACACAACTAAACCACATGCGATCTGGGCACACGCAGGTGCCCAGCAGAGCCGTGGAGGTGTGTGGGCATGGGAAACGTGGCGACCTGGGGACACAGTGCGACGTGCACCCAGGGAGGGCCACGGGAGGGGGGGGGTCTGCTGTATGAGAATTGCTTTAGGTCTTAAATGGGGCGGCTGAGACACAGGTATTTGTTATTCTCTATACCTTTTCACACGTCTGAAACGGCTGGTCCTTGAAAACAATTTTTTTTAACGTTCACTTCGTTTTGAGAGAGAGAGACAGAGCATGATCAGGAGAGGGGCACAGAGAGAGAGGGAGACACAGGCTCCAGGCTCTGAACTGTCGGCACAGAGCCCGACGCGGGGCTCGAACTCACAAACCGCAAGGTCATGCCCTGAGCTGAAGTCGGACGCGTAACCGACTGAGCCTCTCAGGCGCCCCGCGAATGGTTTGTCGTTTTAAAAGATTTGGCGGGTGAGTCTTGGCCAGACATGCCAATTCACCTGCTTCCCAGGGCACCGTGGCGAGAGGGAGGGTGGCCCCTGCCCAAGTCCATCTCGGCCCGGAGGCGTCTGGCTGGGGGTACCTGCTGCAGGGCGGCTCTTCCAGGGTCACAACTCACTGGAGGTAGCAGTTAGGAGCTGAGTTGAGGGGTGCAGGGAACAGGACGGTCATAGCCTGAGGCCACAGGGGAGGCCAGAGGAACAGGCTCGGGGCAGCCACGTCTGCAGGGGCGGGGCGGGTGGGGTGGGGAGGAAGGCACACAGATGGGTGGAGGGGCTGGTCCTTGAAGTCACCCGGCTCAGCAGACGACCCCCAGCTCTTGTAACAGTGGCATTCTGTGGCCAGGTGCCAGGGGGCCCCGCCCAGAAGGCTGCCTCGGTAGGTGGCTTGGCTTCTCAGACCAGAGCCCCCAGGCCCTTCGTTGTCAGAAGGCGCCCGAGAATCCGCAGAGGTGACTCAGGAAAAGTCTCTGGAGCCTGGGGAGGCCCTTCTGGGCACCCACTCTGGGAGAGCGGAAAGGTGACCCGGCCCTGAGCGCGTCCACGAGACCTGCCTGGGCTTGGCGAAGGGCTTCAGGTCTGTGACCCAAAGACGCAGGCCCCTGGCTCTGACAACCCCTGTGTTTGGGGCGGTGCCCACGGGGGTCCCGTGTTGAGGTGTGCCTCGGGAGGCCGTCCGATTACAACATCGGACGTGAGGTGGACGTGGCGGGGTGGTTTCCCACCAACGAGCTCTGCCCTGCTTCGCTATGAGCACAGCACGTCAGAGCGAGGGCCCCCCGTCCGCACACGAGGCGACTGAGACCCGGGACTAGCGTGATCTCTTGGGCATTTCACAAACCAGAGCTGAACCGCGCATCTCCGCACAGCCAGTCTCCTGTCCTTTCCTCCCCTCGAGGGCCTGCGTTTAGATCACCTGGAGGCCCCTGAGGCCTCAGCCTGGAGGCTGAATGGCAGGAGCCCGAGAGGGGACGGGTCGCAGCAGGTGGCTGAGCCCACACGGCCAGGAGTTGGGAAATAAGGGACGTCCGGTTTCCTGCCCTCCGCTGCTGGCTGGGCCCCTGCACACGGGCCAGTGGGCTGATGGGGACGGAGCCTCACCTCTGCGGTGACCCGCCTCCCCGACGGGAGAGGACAGGGCTCTCCTAGCCCAGCTCTGACGCCGGGCCCGGCGATGAGTCCCGTGAACAGACGCTTCTCTCCCCCAGACTGATCGCCGAGGACAACGAGGGCGGCCTCTTCACGGTGACCCTGTTTCGAAAAGTGATCGACGATTTCAAAACCAAAGCCAAAGAGAACAAGTAAGGGCTGGCCTTGGGGGGTTGCTCCGGGTCTGGTCTGTCTGCACCGGAGGGGCCTCTGCTCCGACTGGAAGCTTCTTGGCAAACGCCTCTCATTTGCTTGTTTTAAGGTTCACTGTCCGTGAATTTTACTATGATGAGAAAGAGATAAAGAGGGAAAAGGAAGAGCTGAGCCGTTTGCTGTCTGATAAGAAGCAACAGTATGTGAGTAGACTTCGTGGCGGCCGGGCTCCGGGCAAGGGCGGCTCCTCCCTGGGGGCACACGGCCGTGAGGTGTGTTGGGGTTGCCAGGGTGCGTCTGGGGAAGGCAGAGGGGCCCCGAGGTGGCGCCTGAGCTGTGAGTCCGTCCGAGCTCCTGAGTCCTGGTGCTGCCCTTCCAGGAAGGGACTCCCAGCTCCGCTCTGCAGCTGAGAAACTGACGCTCTGGGGGGTCAGTGAGCACCTCCCCCAGGAAGAGGGCCCCACCTGAGCCTTCTCCGCCCCAAGGTCGGGCAGGGCAAGGTGGGGATCCCTGAGTGGAAAGTGGGCGGCTCCGTCCCCTCCGTCCCCCTGCTATTCTCAGCAGTGCGGCTCCCCGGGTGCGATGTGACACCTTCTGTCACCAGCACCTGTATTTGTGTCCCCTACGCTTCCAGCAAAGAGTGGGTGCTTGTCCCGGAGGAACTGACAACAGCCGACCTCCCGTGTGCAAGGGCAGCTGAGCTCAGGGGGGAGAAAACCAGGCTTTTAGTCTCGAAGTGTGAACAGCGTGGCCTTGGGCACCCCGCTCTGTAAGACGGGCACGCTCCCCACGTGGCATCCTCCCGCTGCAGAGCGGGCCTAAGCCAGGTGGCTCCCGGGGCCTGCCTCGGTGGAATGTCTCCGGGTCCCTTCTCTCCCATCCCCCCCCACCCCCCACCCAGGGCGGGTTCTCAGAGAAGCTTCCTAGTCAGCCTCTGGAGTAGAGAGGAGGGGAAGAATGAGTAGAATGTACTTCAGGCCTGTTGGAGGAAGACCGGTGTGTAAACATAAGGCTGTAAGTATGTGCTTGGATGATGCAAGATGTACCTCCCGTATGGCCAAGTGTTTGCCCCGAGCCTTCTCTGCTGTCAGGCCGGGGGAGTCTGCACCTCCGACGTGACCTCTCTGGGTCGGTGGCCTTTTCACAGGGACTCCGGACAAGTCAACCCCCTCAGAAGTGGCAGCAGCATGGGGGTTCCCAAAATAGGGTTCTCCCAGCCCCCCCAGACTGTCCCATCCCCCTTGAGGAGGAACAGGGGGCTGGTCCTACGGTCGTGCCCGTGCACGGTTTCGGCCCCTCCTGGCCCCGAGCACACACGTATGTGTGTGGACGTGTGTGAGCACACCAGGGGAACACGCTTTTCGGATCCCAAATCTGCCGGGCTTCTCTGGCTGAGACCCCTTCCCGAGACAAAGGGCTGAGGTGGCCCCGGGCCTGAGGCCTCAGACCTGACACGCCCAGGCAGGAAGGGTGCTCGCCAACAAGCTGGAAAACCAAAGGGTTCTTCTCCTTGACCTCAGCTCGCCCCAAACCCTCATCACCCAGGAGCGCTCGGTGGTCTCTATCATAGTTGAGCAACCCTGCTGGCCTTGGGGCCGGCCCTGGCTGGCCTCTGGTTGGGGGCTAGACTGTGGCAGCTGTCACGGTGTCCAGGAGGGAGGCCCTGCCCGCAGGACAGGTGGTCAGGTCCGTGCCTTCGGCCCCTCCCTCCGCGCTGGCACAGACCCCCGAGGATCGAGGTGATACGCAGGAGCTCGACACCTGCCACCCGGGTCTCCGGTTACCCGCCGGCGGAGGGTGCTGCTCCCCGACGCTGCCCTGGGGGCCCTTCCAGGGTCTCTCTGTGCAGGGGAAATGGAGATGCGAAGGAGACACACTAGCTCGGAAACATTTAGCTCCCTGCGAGGCTCTCGCTGGGTGCCAGTGAGCGGGGGTCAGCCGGGGTCGGCCCTACCCTGGCCGCGTAGATCCCTTCCCCCTTAGCTTGTTGGGAGGCGGGTGCGGTCGGCATCCTCCGCCGTTTTGATTACTCGCCAGCCAGAGGGGACAGGCTGGGGCCTGGGGCTTCGGCCCCCTGTGAGAGCACGGGGTGGGGGCTTCCTGTGCTTTCTGTTTGCAGAGAGGGTAAAGGAGGCTGTGTCCCAACAGCACACCCGCCGTCCGCGTGTGGCATGCTTAAGCGCACCCCGATTGCCCTGTTGCCACCGAGGCTGGACGTGGTGGGGACACGCTCCTCAGGCAGAGCCGTTTCCACGAACGCCGCCTGGAGCTGTCCCCGTCCTGTCCCCGTGGAGAGGAGGTCCTGACCGGGGCCAGGCAGGGGCGGGGGGGATGTGGGCACCGGCTCCGTCCCTGGAATATGGGGCCTGAAGACCTTAACACCCCGGTCCCATCTCGAGTCCGACCAGCACGCAATCCCGGAGGGCGGGCCGGCCTCGCCGGCCTCCCTGTGCTTTTCAGGCGATGCGAGTTATTTCTGTTTGTTGTGATGCATGTTTGCCGAAAGATTAATAAATCATTTCTGTGCCTTTAGCAAACTTCCTGTGTTGCTCTTAAAAAGGGATCATCCACCTTCCCGGACCACAAGGTTCAGGTAACCCCGCTAGGGAACCCCGATAGGCCCGCTGCGGGGCAGACGGACAGAGAGAGAGAGAGTGAGGGCGAGGGAGAGGTAAGCAGCACCCGGGAGCCCTGGGCTTCCCCCGCTCGCATGTCCTCGCCAGTGCAGGCGTCTTCTGAGAAAACAAAGCCTTGCGTTTTCTGTTACCGAAGGTGGCTTTTGAGGGCTCAAATCAAGGAGCCCAGCATCAAACGCCTTTCCTCCTCATCCGGGGGGCCTCCTTGGAGCTGCCCCCTGCCCCCGGCAGTGGATGGTGCTTGCTGGCCAGGGTGCCCCCCGCCCTGTCTGGAGGTGGCTGGAGCTGGTGACGGGGACAGGTGCTGGTGGTCGGGCGGCTCGGCTCTCCTCCCCTGACTGCCCTGGCTGGACCCACCCCTGACCTTGGTGGGCACTTGGAGGTGCCTTTGCTGCAAGACTCGAAGCTCCCTCTCCCCGAGGAGCGGCCACAGCGGCATTAGTGGCAGCTGTCGTGGCCGAGTGAGGCGGGCTCCTCGGGGGGGGGGGGGGGGCCCTGGAAGCGGCGGCTGGTGGATGACGCCAGGACCCCGGGGCAGCGCCTCCCTGGGAGGCGGGCCCCTTCGCAGCACAGCGTCAGAGGGAAGCCTGCGGGCTGCCTGCTGACAGCCCTGAGGTCAGGGGCTGCCCAGCCCCTGCAGCCCGGTCTGCGGTGGCCCCGCGCATGCGCCGGGTGGCTGGCCCGCGGCGCTTCCCCGGCCCCCCCCGCCGCCCCGGGGCGGCCCGGCCGACGAGGTCCCGGCCCTCGTCCAACCACCTCGCTGCTTCCGCTGGCCGCCGGGCATCTCTTCGCCGCTCGGGGCTTGCCCTGTCAAAACCCACGTCCTCCTCGGCCTCGCGTGGGCGGAGTGGCCAGCGGGCGTCACCGGCTCTCCTGTCTCTGCAGGGCCCGCTGCTGCGCTGGCTCAAGGTGAACTTCAGCGAAGCCTTCATTGCCTGGATCCACATCAAGGCCCTGAGGGTGTTTGTGGAGTCCGTGCTCAGGTGCGTGGAGGAGGCGCCCAGCCCGGGGTGGGGCAGCGAGCTCTGGGGGCCCCCTGGGCTGCCGCCTGCCCCTTCCGTCCCCCGCCCCCCCCCCCCCCCAGTCTCCTCTGGGACCTGCCGGGCCCTCCCATCCTCTCCGCGCGCTCCTCCTGGCTCTTGGCAACATGTTTAGGATCTCCTGAGTCACACGAGCCTTCCCTCGGCCCTGCGGGCCCTGCTGTCCTGTGCTCCGCGTCCCGTTCCTGCCAGACTCGGGGCGGGTGTCCTGCTCTCCGCGGCAGGCTCCGCCCCGCCCCGTGCACCTGCCGGGGCCTGGCGACTCCTAGAGGAAACACCAGCACGGTCTCAGTCCTTGACCTCTGAGCCCAAGGCGGCACAAAAAAACGAAAGCCCTGAACCAAACCGAACTGACGACAACCAAAATTTGGCCTTGTTTGTTTTTTTCACCAAAGTGAAAACAATTACCGTGGGAGATTTGGGAACTGTAGGTAAGCACGACCAATGAATAAAAAAATCACCTGTGATTTTAACGCCGGGAGAAAACTCTGCTGGGCTAGTGTGCAGGTGTGAACCTTAGGAGTTTTTGTTCCTTTGTGTTTTGCTTCTTTTTTTTATTCTAGTTTACAGATATGCATATTTTTTTTTTACTAAATTTTTGCAAAAATGGAATCAAGCAGTATTTTTTAAAGCCTGTTTTTCTGCCACGTTTTGAACACGTGCAGTGACATGAGCTATGTGGGGAGGGGGGATCTTGGTAGCATCACACACGGCTGGCTGTACCCTTTTTCTGGAAGCTTCCACCCCTGCTTCTTGGCCCCCTCTGGCCCTCTGACCCTCTGGAGTGCTCTCCCCAGCCCCTCCCCTGCCTGCAAGGTGGGCGCCCCCCCCCATCCCTTCCCAGCCATCCACCTGGAGGCCTGTTCCGTACTTTCCCTTTCGAGTCTGCGCCTCCTACCTCGTCCTGTCCGCCTCTCACCTCACGCGGGCTTCCCCTGGACATCTGGCTCATCTTCCCTCCTGACCCCTTCCCCCGGCTGCCCCGTCAACGCCCGTGGGCTCACGTCTTTCCTGTTTCCAGACCTCAAGCCTCAGGGCGGGCTCAGATGCCTCTGCTCCCTCACCCTCGCCTCCTACGCCCACTCCTGCACCCCACGACGCTTCTGGTGGGCCCCCTGGCTTGCCCCTGCTTTCTCTCTTCCCTCCGTCCCGGCCTCGCCTGGCCGGGCCAGCTCTCGCCACGGGCTCTCACTTGGTTCTGTGCCTCCGGTTCATCCTCCACGCGGCGGCCAGTGTGGTTTTGTCCAAGCACAATATGGCGGCTGCCAGGATCCGACCGTGGCTCCTCTCGTGGTCATCCACCCCCACCCATCTCCGAGGCCTGGAGTGGCGCGGACTGTGGCATTGGGCCGCGGGGCGTAGACGAGCAAACCTGGAGTGTGCCAGCCACCTGTGGTGTAGACGGGGCCCGAGACTGACCCTGCTGGCCTCGAAAATCAGTGGTTCTCAGGCTCACTACAGTGCGGATGCCCGTTTGCTCGAGAGAGGTAGAGATGGATGTCCTTAAGTTGGATGAAACAGGATTTCTCCTGAAAGTATATGTAAAAGTAATTCTTTACAAGACTCAATGTAGGATTTTTTTTTTTTTTTTTACTGTGTCTGTATTTTTCCGGAATACGGTTGTATACATGAGCACTGTTTGAAAAATTCAAGTTCAGAAATACATACTGTGGAAACAGTTCCCAGTCCCCACTGCCCATAGATAATCACGGTTAATGGTTTCGAGACTCTTCTTTCCCCCCAAATGGGATCGTTTAGCGTCCTGCGTCTTGCTGTCTTCATCTGCTCTGAATCAGTCTCTTCAGCACGGGTGAAGCTACCTGATCCTTTTTTAATGGCTTTTTCATATTCTATCCTGCGGACAGATCGTAATCCGGGAAAACAGAGGCTGAACACGTTTGCTGGGGCACACAGACGGTGAAGTTCACCTGCTTGCCAGTTCCTTTGACCCCCTGTTGGTCTTTGCCCCGCCCCCCCCCCCCCCAGTTGGCTCTTGGCCGCTGTCTCCCTCTTCTCCGAGCTGTTTTGTACTTCCCGCCTGGGGGGGAGGGAGGGGCCGACGCGCTCTCTGCCTCTGTCACCCTGCTCAGAGTCGGACAGATGTGAAATGGACATCTTCCAGACACTTCCAGATGTGAAATGTTCGTGGACTCCATAAAGTCAAAGTGAAGTAGACTCAGCCCTCAGTTGAGGGAGAGCTGGTTGACCCTCAGGGCGCAGTGAACCGGGGGCTGCCAGGCATAGAGTGGAGGGGCCAGCCAGGAAGCTAGTCAGTCTGGATCTCAGTGGGGAACAGAGGTTACGGAATCCTGACGGCGGCTGCGTGGCCGTGATCGTCTAGGGAGAGCCCTGCAGAGGGAAGGTACTGAAAGGGCACCTCGGGGAACCCCAATATTTAGAGTGGAGGAGAGAAGCCCATGGGGAAGTCAGGCAGAAGGAGGGAGTGGCTGACGAGTCAAAGGGAGGAGAAGCTTAAGGGTTTAGGTATCCCCGTGAAAAGGGTCACGAGGTCATCGGTGGGACAAGCTCGAGTGTGGTGGCCGGATGACTGGGTGACATGGGACACTGGGCACTCTCAAGTTTGGAATGAGAGCCCAAGGGGGCTGAGGGTGTTTCTTACAAAGGAGGGCAGGATGGCGAGATGTTACAGGGAAGGGGACAGCGGTTAGATGATGCTGGCGCCCCTGTGGCACAGAGGTCTCGGTGTGGGGGCCTCATGTCAGGGCTCCCCGCCGGGTGACCTCGGCAGTCAGGGAGGAGGAGGGTCCTCTACTGAGCGGAGCAAGAAGGAGCAGCGTGGGGGCGGCCTTGTGGAGAATGAGCGCTGACCGGGCTGTTCCGGAAGGCGTGTTCTGAGCAGAATAGAGAAGGTGTTCATTGACATCGATCCAGAGGGAGGGTCAGCAGGGAAAGGGCTGGAAGGATCTGGGAAGAACGTGGGAAGCCCCAAAGTTGAGAGAGTGGGCTGAGAAAGGGGCCCAGGGCTTGGAGGCTTGATGGGGGGGGGGGGGGGGGACGAGGAGCAGTCAGTCAACATTCACGAAGTGTTGGAGTGCCGGCCGCCCTCCAGGTCTGGGGACACAGTAGACTGTGCACAAAACAGACCCGTGCCTCTGCCCCGATGGGAGCTCGCGAGCTGGGAAAGACAGGACAGCTGGGACACAGGGGTCCTCGTTCGGGGAGGGTAAGCGAGCTCCCAGGGAACCTGCAGTGACTGGCGGAACGACCGGGTCGGACGACAGAGCGCGGTGGCACCATGGTCTGGGAGCTGGAATGCGCGTCCTTAACGTACGTGTTGCCTGGGGTGTGTGGTCAGCAGGTGGAGACAGCGGTGTCGGTGAGGCCGAGGGTGTGGAGTGGGTTTCTGGAAAGCACTGGGAGTTGCGGGAGGGAGTCAGGAGGGGGGCTGCTCGCTCAGCTAAGATGGCCACGGCCCCTCCACTCACTCCCCCGGGGGGTACCGGAGCTTTGTGGTAAGGGGGCACACGGAGATGAGGCCATCGGCTGGGCCATTCCCCTCGCCCGTGACCCAGCCCACGCGCCGCCACCCGTCTGCACCCGCCAGCTTCTCTGGCTCTTGCCTCCTGGAAAGACCATTTAGGCGGGGCTCGGACGTCGGGGTCCTGCCGGCCCAGCATCCTGGAAACGCACAGGACTAAGCAGGTGTTAGGCTCGGTGTGTGGCGAAGGCAGCGGCACCGTGGGCACGGCCTCCTTCACGTACGCTTTGCTTCCCGCCCGCAGATCCAGCAGACCTCCGCGTTTTGGTGCGCGCCGCACCGTTATCCAGAAATGGCCGGTTAGCCTGTTCTGGCACATTCCCCTCCAGAAAAATCCAGTCACCAGTCTCACCTCTGACCCTAAATATTTCATTCCACTGAGTTTTACTGTCTTAAGCGGTGTCAGCTGAAGCTTTTTTCTTCTTACTAGAACCGCCTGTTTCTCGTCAGGGTTGTTTTCCCCACGTTTCCATCTGGGGTAACTTATGCGCACATTTTGTCTGTCTGGGAAGGTACGGACTTCCGGTGAATTTCCAGGCGGTGCTCCTCCAGCCTCACAAGAAGTCCTCCACCAAACGTTTAAGGGAGGTTCTGAACTCTGTCTTCAGACATCTGGATCAAGTAGCGGCTGCAAGCGTGCTGGATGTAGGTATACGATCCAGAAGCGGCTGGGGTTCTGTGCTAAGGTCAGCCTCCCCACCTGGGAACTTGCCAGATCCCGAAACTGCCTGTTACGAAGATGTACATTTCACCAATGCGAAAGTCTAACAAGGAAGAGGCTGTGTGTGTGTGTGCGTGTGTGCGTGGCGAGGGTGCGCTGCGCGGGGCAGAAGATACCGTCACGGCCCGGAGAGCCTCCTCAAAAACAAAGACGGGACAGCGAACTGCCTTCTGCACCTAGAGCGACAGCGCCGCGTCCTCTTTTGCAGGCGTCTGTCGACATCCCGGGACTGCAGCTCGGCAACCAAGACTACTTTCCTTACGTCTATTTCCACATCGACCTCAGCCTGCTCGACTAGGAGCCGCTGGCCCCACGAGCCTTCCCGTCCGTGCGGACTCCGCAGACGCCGCTCTTTCCCTCGGCCGCGGAACCCCGCGGAACTTAGAGTTTGAGAGAAATTGCTCACAAAAGTTAGTTACAGTTGTATTTATTTTTTTTTAAGTTACAATAAAGAAATGCCCCGTCCTTTGAATGGTCTTTTATGTTCGAACGTAATTCAAAGCCTCACTTTACATAAATGGGGACTGCCTAGAAATTGGTCACCTGCTGTTTTAATTTTGTGTCTCAACGGATCTCTTGGGACGGCTTGGGAAGAACATTAAAAATCTTGAGCTGACCGTATAACCAGCTAGATTTCCTAAGTCAGTGGGGATGGCCCAAAGACAAAATGTTGGGCACGAAATGTCGTTCTCAACGGACAACCCACTGTTTTTCATCCTTCTTTCCGTAAACTCGCCTTACGTTTCACATTCCACGGATGGCACCTGGCCTTGCGGGACACACGTAAAAATCCGTATTGTGGCAGGCGTCCAGATGGTGTCCTTGGAATCACAAGTATTTTATAGGGAGGAAAGACATCAGGGTCATCCCTTCATGGTATCAATTTACTGGCTAAATTTACTGAATTTATGATGTGGACACTAATTTCATACGTATATTGGCATTGTCCAAAATATTATTTTATTTTTTAATGGAAAAAAGCCATCAATATTCAAATGAAAGAATCACATTAAAAAACTTATATATAAGAAACAGCCTCCAAGAACATTCAAGCAGCAGTCAGAGAGAGGGAGGGAAAAATATTTCAACAGCCCATCAGTTTTCTCCAAAATATTACTTGACAGAATACAACCCAATTCACCGGCTACAACAATTCATAGAATTTTTCATTGTTTTCTTGAGATGCAAAAGTTCACTGTTGCAGTGTTTTCAAATGACCCATCAAGTGCTACTTCTTGGTTAAAAAGGCCACTGGTAGATTCATCTGATCGTGAAGAATGTTCCTTCACTGCTGGGGAAATCTGCTCCCAAGAAAAGAAAACTGAAGTCTGTGCCAGGCCTCTCACAGCTCATCCTTTTCCAAATCGTCCAGCTCCACGTCACTGAGGTCAATGTCGTCTTCCACGGGAAGCTGGGAAACAAAGCCACTCGTTAGGCCCTGCAGGGAGAGCTGGGAGAGCTCGCGGGCTCACGGCGGAGGAGCAAGGTAGCTTCTAGAGACACCCCAGGTCACAGAGCCGGTTCTGCCCTAACCTGGCTCCTGCTTTTAGCTTTGCCTATCATTTTACAGCCGGGAAAAGCCGAGAACTTAGGTGAGGTAGGATTTTAACAGATCACCTACCTCTTTAACACCGACAGCTACTTAGCTCATCGTTTTGAGGGGGGAGGGGCAGAAGTGTGCCAGAATCCACGATAATTCCAAAGTTGTAATTTTGTGCTTCTCAGATACAAAGTAAATGGATTCCGGGTGAAATGCTCCATTTAGCAGTAATCATCAGGAATGAAACCTCATTCCTGAAATTTATCTTGGTTGTCTGTCAAGACTCTGTCACGCAGCCCTGAAAGGCTCGCGAGGTTATGGCACTTCTGACACCACACCACGGATGGAAAGGACTCGGCCTACAAACAGCAAAGGCGCCCTGGGCCGGGGAAAGTGAGGAGAGGCGGGACAAGCACCCCGGTGAGGAGTCCCGCACGCGCGTGGCCTCCAGCCCTGGGGACTCACCTCGCCATCCTTGCCGTCCCAAGGCTCTCTGGTGCTGATGGCGGGGAAGGCCCCACCTCCCACAGGTGCTGTGGATCCGCGCCCAAAAGAGAGCTCCCTGAGGGGACAGTGACCAAAGCAAGGACATACCGATGAAGACACGATGTGTTAAAACAATGACTCGCCTGCTAAGTTTCTGCACAGGTGCCTCTCACGTCTTGCTCCCGCACAGTACTATCCGTTCAAGTAAGGACGACAACGTAACCAGGCATGAAATGACTAAGGTCTTGGCATCAGATAAAGCTAGTTACTACTACTAATTAAGAAAAATAAACTTATTTTGCTAGAATACAAATTTAAGTACGCAAAACCTATCAACATTCACGTAGAACACAGGCAAAACGTTTGATGAACAAAATTGTAGACTAACCCCCAAAACACTTTATGAAAGATGGCATCTTAAAACGAAAATTCGGTTTCCTTCCCCAGACTTCCAATAGCGAGCAGAAGCACTTAACACCAGCCCACAGGCAGATCTAGAGGTGATGGTGGCAATCCTCATCTCAAACTTTTAAGACACAGAAGAAAGAGTTCTATGGTGACAGGGCGTATTAGGTCTTGCCTTTGACCAATTCTGATAAACATTTCATTAGAAAGATGTAGAGGCAACTGCCAGACTGGGAGCAAGCCTTCTTTAAAAAGTTTCCAGATGGTGAAGGGTGCTTGGACTACAGGGAAGAGAGGAAAAGAGACAGGAGTGGAAGTGTCCCACGTGTGTTTGACGGTTCTTTGGCTCGGTGGAAAAGGGGGGAATTCTATCCACTGCCTTTGGCTACCCTGCATTTTTTATGACGTGTTATCAGTGGTTCTCAACGGAGCGAGTTTCTCCCTAGGGGACATGTGACAATGCCTGGAGACATTTTTACGATCACAACTGTGTGTGTATGCGGACAGTGTGCAACTGGCATCTAGAGGACAGGTACTAAACACCCGGTAACACACAGGACAAACTTCTGGCCCACGATGTCACAAGTGCCAACATCGAGAAACCCTGATGTCCGAAGAGGAGTTACGTTCAGAAAACCGATTATCCACACGCTCTAGAGCCGCGCTCCACCGCCATCGGCTGAGCTCTAAGTGTAACACAGGGCAGGACGCTGGCCTCCACGCCGATGCGCGTGCAGAGTCAAGAGGTACTGGGCACGGCGAGTCAGACCTGTGTCTCTCGTAGTCCATCAAAAACCTACACCAGAATGGCTCCATTTGCCGTGAGGGGGCACAGGCCAACCCAAGCTCTGGCTGACATAAGAAATACAAACCCATGCAAGTAATCAAAGGCAAGCCAGTGGTTCTACTTCTTACTAGTTTGGGACCCTTAATCCGATTATTCATCTCTGAACATCAGTCTCTTCATCAAGAAGATGCCGAGATGTAGGGAGTCGGTGCCCAGAAAGCAGCTACCTTCCTACTTTTTTTCTTTAATTAAAAAAAATTTTTTTAATGTTTATTTTAGAGACAGAGCATGAGTGGAGGAGGGTAGAGAAAGAGAGGGAGACACAGAATCCGAAGCAGGCTCCAGGCTCTGAGCTGTCAGCACAGAGCCCGTCACGGGGCTCAAACTCACGAGCTGTGAGATCATGACCTGAGCCGAAGTCAGCCGCCCAACCGACTGAGCCACCCAGGTGCCCCAACATTCCTACTTAATGTCCTCAGCAGCAGCAAACAGAAGGACTAATGGAAAGACACCAGGCCTCCTTTAAAGTGGAACAAAATTCTTCTTTTCTAATGTTTATGTATTTTTTGAGACAGAGAGAAAGAGAAAAACACAGGATCTGAAGCAGGCTCCAGGCTCTGAGCTGTCAGCACAGAGCCCGATGCAGGACTCGAACTCATGAACCATGAGACCATGACCTGAGCTGAAGTCAGATGCTCAACCGACTGAGCCACCCAGGCGCCCCAAAAGGGAACAAAATTCTAAGGGAACTATGCCTTGAGGGCAGGGTTCGATTGTTTAAAAAAAAAAAAAAAAGCGTTTTAACAGCTCAGTCCCGCTCCTCCCCTGCGCCCCCATTCTCTTTGCAGGGCTAAATGCTATCGTGTCTTATCAAAGAGCCCCGAGAAACACGGCTGCTGCTTCAAACAATGAACTTCTGTGAAACTCGAGTCCTTTCTTCACTTCCGGCTGCATCACGCACAATGACGTACTCGTGTGTTTGGCTGCTACACCGAAAGGAACACTTCAATAACACGCCTGCAGGGAGAGGTATGGGAATCACGAACACTCGTCTTGGGTTGACTGTAGCTGTGAGTTACTGCCAATGTATTCATCACAGTCCGTCTCAGCTTCAGGTCTGTGGTTTTCAAGCGCACACGTTGGTGGACGTGGACACCAACTCCCTGGCGGGCCTGGCACCGTCTACCGGCGGCAGCCCCCTCACCCCTCACCGGCGACGAGCTGCGCGCGCGTCCAGTCTCGTCAGAAAACAAGGCGCGCGGGACTAGAGACAAGTATACTGTCGCCCACTGTGTCTCCTTTCGACCCATTACTGCGTCCTCTTCCCCACTGGTAACTGGGTGGGTTCTGAGGTTCTCTGCTGCCTTTAAGGCACGAAGTTGGAGAACCAGTGGCCTGTACGATCTCCAGCGCAACAGCGATGGTCTCAAGTTGACAATACGCTATTGTCCGCAGCTTTCCCGCGAACCAGCCACCTCCTCCGTACTAAGACACAAAACACACGACAAAGAACAACAAACCAGAGAAGGGAAACTGGCTGAAAAGAAATGTGAATAAAATCAAAGCCGCAGTTAGACCTGCCATTTCCAGTGAGTCCACAGGCTCAACCTCGTGGTTACTGATCCCCCTCAAACATTTCTTACGATTTTCTCACAAATTTCTTACGATTTGTGACATTGGAATCAGCTGCTGAAGAAGGATGACATTTGATGAGCACAGCTGACCCCTGCACGTGGGGTGAGCCATACAAGTCCACTCGCAGAATTTTACAGTAACGTGAGTGTATTTTCTATCATTTTCTTAATAACATTTATTGTAAGAATGCAGTAGATGGTACATAAACCATACAAAAAACGTACTATTTACCAAGAGCTAACAATCAGCCAGGCCCTGTAGTAGTAAGCAGAGAGAAGGTCTGTGAGAGATGTGCCTGTGAGACCCAGTTAGGAGGACGAGGCATGAACCAAATTACCGCACACCTGAGAATTAGCACAGTGTCGATGCCTCGTATTTACCTGAAAGATGATCAAATCAATTTTTGGAGGAGTTGAATGGCCGGGCAGGACAGAGAGCTCTATCAACTGGATTTTGAGTTTCAGAACCTATTATGTTGTTTGCACGTTGCTGGAATCACTTCAGAAGTACACGTTCTACCGCTACCGGCCAGAAACGGAAGGCGCGTTAGCTGAGGTGAGAGGCACAAAGCATGCTGGGGGGGCGGAGGGCTGCTACCAGCCCAGAGGAGACTTGCATGAGATCAGAGAGCTCGATGCAATGGCGCAACAGCAAGGTGGCCTCTTCCCCTACAGAATGCTTCCACGGAAAAGAACAAAAGCGCAAACACCTAATTCCCCGGAATGCCAAATGCACACTAACTCCACGCACTGCCTGGTCTACGTAAACCTAGCTTTGAACCCACGCCACGCAGAACCAAGCCACAGAACAAAAACAACTCAAGGAGGCAAGAGATTACCTGAGAAACTCGTTAATGCCTTGCTCGCTGAAAGATCCTTTCAGAAGAGCAAATTTCATCTTGCGTGCGTTGATGGCTGCCATGGCAGGGTACCCGAAGCCTCCGATCCCCAACGCGTTTTCAAGTTCAGATTGGGCCCCAGCTTCTGTCCACAGCCACCTAGAAAAACAGGCTTGTTTTAGGGTGAAGAGCCCTTTCAAAGTAGTTAGAATCGAATCAGCGGATACTAAAAAAACAAAAACGGATTACATTCCCAACATTTTATGGAATGAAATGGATGTAGAAACAGAAATAAAATACAAAAATAACGTATTCTGGATGTTCCCTACGCTCTACCTCCAGAAGTCTCCCAAATCTATATACGGTTTGCTCCCAGCCTCCAAAATACTGTCCACTAAACCTGCTGGGTTTTCTGTCTCTATTACCTGAAATCCTACTAATATCATTTAGACAACTGGGCACGTTCGCCAGTAGGATAACTTCTTCTTAAGACTTACTGGTGTATCATTATTCAATCCCTGTAACAATGCTCAGCCACAGTTCTTACTCAACTTCTACGACGGTGAAGGAGAAGGATGCCAGAATGCGGTGCTCTGTAGGCACACCACACTTTGTTGAACTAATGGGAGGGGGCACAAGGTCACTTGAGGGGGACAGCAATGGATAGAGGACGAGAAACAAAAAGTTAAATCGGAAAGAAGCAGACATACTTTGTTTTAAAAGCACACCTGTATCTGGGGTGCCTGGGTGGCTCAGTTGGTTAAGAGTCCGACTCGACTGTGGCTCAGGTAATGCCCTCACAGTTCGTGAGATCGAGCCCCGAGCTGGGCTCCGTGAATTCTCTCTCTCCCTCTCCCTGCCCCTCTCCCACTCATGCGTGTGCTCTCAAAATAAACTTAAAAAAAAAATAAAATAAAATGATTCTTATGAGAAAAGGTACTGTGGCACAGACAGGTAAAAGACTTGCATTACTTTTTTTCCTTTTGAGGGACGAAGAGACACAGCACAAGGTGGGGAGGGGCAGAGAGAGAGGGAGACACAGAACCCGAAGCAGACTCCAGGCTCTGAGCTGTCAGCACAGGGCCCGACGCGGGGCTCGAACCCACGAAGATCATGACCTGAGCCGGAGTCAGACGCTTAACTGACTGAGCCGCCCAGGCACCCTGAACCAGACAGTATCCGGGTAGCACTATGCTCTCCTGTCCAAATCATACTGAGAAAATAAGTTCAGCAACTTACCCCCACATTTTCTTTTTGTATTTGTCTGCCAACTTAAGAAGAACTTCTAAGTACGAGTTTCTGCCAGCAGCTCCTAATTTAAACAGAAAATTTTGAAAAGGTAAAAATAAAAGAATCCGAAACATTCATCAGCTTAGAAAGCGTTCTCAGAGCAGGCAGCACAGAGCAGTCACGGCGAAGGGCGCCCCTGTTCGCCGTACCCGTGTCCAGGATGTGGGGCAGCACGGCCACGACACACAGCTGGTGCTCCTCACAGGTCTTCTTAGCGATGTCCTCGTCGATGATCTGTGGGCCCAGAGCACAAGGGGTGGTTGGAAGGCCACGGACACAAAACCCAAAGGTGAGCCTGACGACAGAGACTCGGCATCATCACGTTCAATGAAGAGCAAAGACTTCAAGAGACAGAGCGACTCCCCCTGACACTCCAGGTTCGCGCTATGGCACCACGGACAGCTGGCCTTCGGGGTCTGTCCCCGGGCCATCCCGGTGCTGACTCGGCACCTGCCGACACACGTGGGCTCCAAAAGCAGACAGCCTCGGAGGACCCTGGCTCTGACAATCACCTAGCTAGACAGACACATGTGTATTATATATTTATGGGGATCTGAGGCTCTCTGTGCCTCTGTTTCCTCACATAAAATGAGATAAAAACAGTATTTGCCTCTAGGCATTCATGTGCGAACTGAAAGGAAAATATACGTAAGAGCAGAGTGATGCTGTCACACCGTCACATGACTAGGTGCTCCACAAACAGCAGCTGCGGCTGAGACAACGGGGAGGGAGTGGCCAGGCGCATTCTATTTTTAAAAAGCTTGGCACACTCGTCCTCCTAGTGTAAGGATTGTAGTACTAAAATTATGAAAAGCAGCAGTTTATCAGGCAGGTTTTCCCCACTTGAAAGTCCAATAATACTTTAAAGAGAGCATTTTAAAAGAGAAGGGACAAAGTCCATTTGGAAACACCAAAGGAGTGTCATTACTGTGTGAGAGCCTCCCCCATAAGACATGGTCGGTTCTGATCACGAGTGACGGAAGCGGTTTACCTCAAGCAGCTCAGGAGGTGGGGCATTGTCAGAAAACAAATCCAGGGCCCGGGAGACAATGTCAGATCGCGTCCGCCCCCCATCGTAATCCACAGGAGATTCCCCCTTCTGAAATATCTTGATTGTAGGAAATCCCCTAATCTATTAAAAAAGACAAGAGTATAAAATCAAACTAATATTTAATAAGGAATAATCTTTACGGGTTCTAAGGCTGCCTTATAGGTAATTTAATAGAATAATATTCCCAGGCTGCGTCAGTGATCAGGGAGGATACACAGAGGTCTGTTGATCAGGCAGTTTTAACAGCCTGCCCACCAGGCTTAGCGGAGTATTATTCAAACCTTCCATATGTACTGAATACAACGTTATCTGCTCTAGAACAAGCAGACCAACTTCAAAAGCACTAGTAGTGACTTGTAAGAGCCTGAGCAAGCTGAAAATTCACATGCAGCACACAGCAGAAACAGTGAGATATTGGACTTGAGAGAGAGAGAGAGAGAGAGAGAGAGAGAGAGAGGGAGAGAGTGAGTCAGTCCTGAGTTCAAGACTCGTTAGTTTTAACAATAAAGTAATTTAGTTCCATTACAAAATGGCCAAACATCTCCCCTCCTACCACACAGGGAAGCCCGGATACCCTTTGAAGTCACAGCTGAAAACAGCGTGTACTCCTCAAAGACGTTCGCCATCTGGACACTCACCCCATACCGGCCGGCTAGAACCTGGTTAACCGTGGCGTCCACAGCCGCGAGCTTCACTTTTCCTTTGGTTTGCTCTTTTACCTCTGTGGCTGCAGCAGCCCATTCTGGCTCAAGACTATGGAAAGATATTTGCACTTTAAAAGTGTGTTTTAACCGTCAGCACGAACACTTTAACCGAGACGCGCATCTCTGCCCAATCCAGTCACACCGCGCTTGGAAACCACCGTGCGTAGCTTTGCGTACAATGTGATGCTGTCTTTTCACATTCACTTCCCAGGTCTCGGTCACTCCCTCCCCCACGCTAGGTCCCCGTTAATCTTTGAAGCTGTGACAGAAGAAACTCGGCACCAGTGCCAATGTTTAACATTCACTCGGCGTCAGAGCCTTCCTGGAGGAGATCTTGGAGACTGACCTGCCGTCTGGGTCAGCTTTTTCAGAGCCAGCTAGGTGAATATATTAAAAGCACTGGGACTCAAAATACTTGGTAAAAAGCCCTTACTTTTTGCAGTGTCCACACCAAGGAGCGTAAAATTCAACCATCCAAACGTCTTCACTATCAAGGACATTCTTATCGAAGCTGTCGTCCGTCAGCTCAATTACATCCTTCTTACTCGAACTCTCACCTCTACCCTGTCGCATGTGACATTAAACATTTAGTTACACTTGGCCAGAAAGAACGCTATTCTTATTCTAAATAGATAACAGACAATGATCTCTTCCACATCTTAACGAAGTCTGGAGTTCTTCTTTCTAGTGAAAACCATTCTACTCCACTTGGGGTCATTCCTTAATATTATTATCACTTGTCAAACAGTGTTTACTTTCAATCACCAGCACCTCCAGTGTAAGCTATGAATATTCCGGAACTCTCTCGCCTGCTGTTGGGCTAAGAGAAACCCCCACACGGCTCACAGAATCACCCAATTCTACTCTAGTTCCGGCTGGGCACAGCTGCTTCCTCATCCCAGGTTGTTAAACGTAACCAGTTACTACCTTTCCATAGAGAAAGTCTCTACCATTCAAGAGAGCTAAAAGTAACATTTAATTCTTTATTTTCAAAGAGTGTTCTTGAGTAGCAAACTCAAGTGTTCTTGAGGAGCAGTTTCACTATACTGCTTTCGGATGCCTGGGCCAAAAGCCAAGAGCATGGAATCTTCGGGTAAATTCTACATCTGTATAAAGAAGCTACTTTTACTGGTCTCTGTAAGAGTGAAGGGCCATTTTACCTTCATTTGTAAGAATTTAATGCCTTTTCACAAGAACATTTGGTTAACTTCACATCTCCTACATGGGCATCTAAAATACCAATCCATGGAACAGGAATTTTTCTCTTCTTCCCTGTCCACTGAGATTGAATTTTCCAAAATTTCAGGCTGATTGCCAGATATAGGCCAAGAGGTCGTTCAGATTTCATCCCTCTTTGTCCCCAAGCCGATCTGGTCTCTCTCTCCCCACTCTGGAACTACAAATGCCAAAGGGTCCCAGAGCCTGGCTTCCTGGTCTGAAGCTCTTTCTCGAGAGGTCTACAAACTCTTCCCTTTCAGTGCTGGGCCGAGGAAGCCCATCTTGTGGCCTGATTCTTGGCCTATAGTGGTGGCCAGATGCTCTGGGACTAGAGACTTCTGAGGAGGCCAAATCAACAAGCTAGGTGGCTCATTCCCTCTGGCATGAGCTGACCCAACCTTGTTATATCTTTTAACTGAAAGTTCACTAATTTAAAACATTAGTAGTAACTACAAAAAAAACCCAAAAAAACAAAAATAACCCGCCCAAGAACTATCCTCTACAAAGAGTCCATATTGTGGCATCAAACTCATCACACACATTCAAAGTTGACATCACACAGTCTTACTTGTTTTCCAGAACCATATCCACCACCCCTCCCCCCAAGGCGATCCTTCACGAGCTGGCGCAGAGCACTGAGAGCAGCATCTACAATGGCTTCACCAGTTCTGCCACCTACAGAAGACAAAGGACAATCAGACGAATGGGTGGTGGGGGCCGTGTGCCTATAATGACACGACCTAAAGACGTGGCCCTTTACATTTGTCAGATTTCTGTCAGCTTTATCTGATGTTTGAACAGACCCAACAACACATGGGTATTTAACACAGAGTCAAGTTCTCCCTGTAATACACACCGCACTTGACTTTTCCCTTGGAAAACCAAATCCTCTCCTTCAGTTTTAGTTTATTAAACACAAACATCCTGTTCACCTACTAATGCCATCCGCAAATGAGAGAAACTCACAAATGTCTACTGAACGTGTAACATGTATGCAGATGAATAAGCCTATTATCTAGTTAAAAAAAAAAGCAGGGGACATTTCTAAATACAAATTACATCAAGGAAAATACAGGAAAACTATTTTTTCTTTTCTTCCTTCCTTCCTCTTTCTATTTTATTTTTGATCTACTTCTCTCCCTTTCTATTTTTTTATTTTTGAGAGAGAATGAGGGTGCATGGGGGCAGGGCAGAGACAAAGGGAGACACAGAATCCGAAGCAGGCTCCAGGCTCCGAGCTGTCAGCACAGAGCCCAATTCGGAGCTCAAACTCACAGACCTCGAGATCATGACCTGAGCTGAAGCTGGATGCTTAACCAACTGACCTACCCGGGCTCCCCAGAAGAAACTATTTCTATGATGACAAGCAGAAAAAACTGTAGAAAAAGTAGGATATGAAACGTCTGAAGCCAAGTAACTGGAAAGCAATCCAGGCGCCTTCTTTCTATCTTGCTTACAATACTTGGGCTGTTTTAGGTTCTTTAGTTGAATTCTCTCCTAATCTAAGAAGTAACAAACACTGTACTGAAACTCAATAATGACAACAGCCTTTAGAAGTTTAACCAAAAAACTATACACTCGAGAAAAAGTCAGGGGGGCTATTAAGGTATGAAAAACGTACGAATAATATGGGCCACGCTATCTTTAGCGTTCAAAGGGAAAACTCTAATAAAATGTCTGTAGAAAATTCCATGTATTTTTTAAATAGTTTCTTACCAAACTGCCAAGGAAGATAGAAAAACACCTGAGCACACTTTTAGCCCTGACATTAGAAAGAAAATATAGTAGAGCAACACGCAGTATATGTTCAGATGGTGTGGGACCGCGGCCCCAGCTGACATCACCACGTGTGTCACTTCCTAATACAGAAGGGCCAAGACCTCCATCCTCGGAACCGGTGCCCCTACCACCAATCTACTTGGAAATATGCCAAATCAAGAAATATACTAGGAGGGGCGCCTGGGTGGCTCAGGTTAGGTGTCTGACTCTTGATTCTGGCTCAGGTCATGATCTCGCTGTTTGTGGGAATGAGCCAGTGAGGGGCCTTGCTTGGGATTCTCTCTCCCCCTCTCTCTGCCCCTCCCCCACTCGCAAACTCTCTCGCTCTCTCTCTCTCACTCTCTCAAAATAAAAAAAAGAAAACAAATGTACTAGGAAAAAAGAGGTTTTGCGCTCTAGACCAAGAGGTGGCAAACTCTTTGTAAAGTGGCAAACACAAACGATTTTGAGGGGTGCGGGCCACCCAGTCTGCTGCAGCGACTCACTTCTGCCCCTTCAGTGTGACAGCAGCTACACACGACATGAAACTAGGTGTGACTGTTTTGAAAACCTTTATTTACAAAAACAAACAGGCCCTTGCTCCTATTTTTTACCTACTTGTTCAAATTAAAATTCCAACCAGGGGAATAGAGTAGTTAGGAAAAGTCCTTACCCTGATAATCTTCTGGTCTGTTTTTGTTGGATCCAAAAATCTTAATGGTAGGAAATCCCTGAACACCATACTGACCTCCTAGGGACTGGTGTTTATCTGCGTCAACTGCGCCAACTTTTACAACATCCTGTGAAAATGTAAGAGTTTTATCAATTTTTCTTTTCCACTGGAGCAGATTCCACAAAGATCCATCACTGAACTCATGTAGACTCCAAGATGATACAGGGCAAGGTTAGGTTTACAGACAGATTTAATGAGACCTGTAGCCTGGGAAGTCACACCTACGTGGAATGACGGGAGAAATGGACAGAGCTCTGGAGGGGACTCTGCAGCACCAAGAATTAGTGAGACCACGAGGATTATGTCATTAATCCGGAAAACTGACTCAATAAAAATAGACAACGTAAAAATTACACGTGTTAGTGTACTATCCCTTTGCTCCCTACATGCTTTCGGCACCAGAACAAGGTTTTTGAGCTCCAACATGCAAATGAACTTCCGGCGGCACGTTAAGCCTGGCTGCGTTCTTACTTATTATACACACACAGGTGAATGAATGTGGGCATCTTGGAAACTTACTTTTAGCGCAGTTGCTACTTTCTTCCATTCTGGTGTTAACCTCTGGCAGTGGCCACACCTTTTAGGAGATAAAAGCACAAATAAGGCAACGGTTCAAGTCTTCGATCCTCAATTCAAAAATACTCTACCAACACTCTACTGAGGGACACGCACAGGGGTAGGTGCTGGCAGGGAACACATGCGCTAGTGAAACATGATCGGTGACGTGAAGGAACTCGCCATTTTAGGATTCTACTATCACTCTTCTTCATATACTCATTTTAAAAGTTTCCAAGCCACTGGTTTTTTTTTTTTAATTTTTAACATTTATTCATTTTTGAAAGAGAGAGAGAGAGACAGAGTGTGAATGGGGGAGGGGCAGAGAGAGAGGGAGACACAGAATCCGAAGCAGGCTGCAGGCTCCGAGCTGTCAGCACAGAGCCCGACGTGGGGCTCGAACTCAAACCGTGAGATCGTGACCTGAGCTGAAGTCGGCCACTGAACTGACTGAGCCACCCAGGTGCCCCCCCAACTGTTTAAATTATGTTTAAAGAGTTTAAACAAACCATCATTTGTAACTCTATCCCTGGGTAGGAACTTTAGCATTCATCTGGTCAAGTGTGTCCCAATGTGTGGTCTGAGTTGTAAGCCTAGGCAAAAGGCAGACTCTTAGGCTGCATGAAATCCAAACACCTAGAGAAGGGGTTCAGGAACCCACATCTTAGTAAGTTCAACCAGTGATTTTTAAGCCCATTAAGATTTCATATTCCCTGATCTAGTCCAACCTTTTCATTTTACAGATGAAGCATCTGAATTAGAGCCTAAATCTCAATGCTCTTTGGCTCCCACAGCAGCACGTGGGGTTAAAAATGTACACGTAATCCCAATTTTATATGCCTAGCAAGCTGAAAAGTATTCAATACCACAAGATGGTGATAAAAGAACAGGAGCGAGCAAGAGACAAAGAAGAAAAGAAAATCCTTCACGTTACAGTATTTGAAATAAATTGTGAGACATAACACACACAGACAGTGCTTTTAAAAGTTATATATACAAAAACCTGGTACGTTCATACCATTTATCAAGGTTGCAGTTATACTGTTCATTTTCAATATTGAGTAACATCCACTGCATGAAGATACTAAAGCTAGTTTATCCATAGGTGATTAGTTGTTTCTTTAACAAAGTCAAGTCTCCTAATTCAGTTTTTAAGAACCTAATGAGTAAATGCCAGGTGCCCAGACCAAGAGGAGCCCTTCATACAGGATTTCATTCCGTCAGCACATCACTGAAGACAGGCCTTGCTATTTTCCTCTTACAGATGAGGAGACAGGGGCTGAGGAGTTAAGAAACCTACCCAGTATCACAAGTCATCTGGTCACAGAGCTGCTGCATAGGTCTATGTGGCTCCAGGTCCCACATTCTTCATCCCTGTATACTGGTGGCCCCTTCCATAGGGGCCTAACCTTAATCCAGTATTTTAAAGGTCAGGATCTTCTGAGAAATGTCCTGTGATGCTGGTTTACATACTTACATATAGTAGTTTTTTGCAGTTCAGGTGAGCTACTTAGAAGTCTGGGGGTCAAAATTTTATAGGACTTTATGCCTCTTTCAATGAGTTTATTCTATGAAAGGACTCCTATTGGAGACGTCAGAGTCCATACTCCTTCAATTTCAATATTAAGCGTAGTAAAGACCGACAGAAATGCCGCGCGAGTCGAGGTACAGCACACCTCTGACCCAAAGGTTCTTCCCCTGCAGTCCAGACCCCGAAGGACTGGTGTATAAAAATTCAGGGGCTCTAGGAACTTTTGGTGGGGGTAAAAACACCTCTATTTCACTTTTTGTTTTTTGTTTTTTAATGTTTTTAAGAGAGAGAGAGAGAGAGAGCCAGAGGAAGAGAGAGAGAATCTTAAGCAGGCTCCGCACTCAGCGCTCTTTCCCATGACCTTGGGATTAAGACCTGAGCTGAAATTCAGAGTCGGATGCTCAACCGACTGAGCCACCCAGGCCCCCCCTATTTCACTAACTTGTAAATGAAATGCAGACTTCCCTTCAATTATAAACATTAACAACACACCATGAGCACTTGTGACTTTGTCACAAATGAAAACTCAGCCCCTTTCAGATCGCTACTACAGTTTAACTTCATTTCTGTCCATTGCTATTTCAAAATTATGATGTCTAGGTGTTACATCTGCTGCTGGAGCTTGGTATTTACTGCCCCAGTAAAAGAGTACTACATAATATAATCACATCAAAATTTGTTTTAGTATTTTGTGAATGTTATTTCAATGTTTTAGGTTCCCTTTGTGATCCTATATGCTTTACTCCATAGATGGAAAAGGAACATCTTTATTCTGGAAAGAACTCAAAGCCTTCACCAAGCTGCCAAGTCTGAGCACAAGAAGAGGTTAAAGGCACCTGCTCTAATGACACCTCCTCTTACCCAAAACACTGGGAGGCCCAAGCGCCATGTCACAAGAACAATTAACTACAGGATCCAGATCCAGCCTTCTCAATTATGCTGTTTGATTCCATTTTGCAATGAGGTATATTCTCTCATATCGAAGCTTCCCAAAACAATGTAAATTACTCATGCCATAAATGATAAAAAAAAAAAAAAAATCACACTTGCAAAAACTGCATACAAAGGCATTCAACAATATAACAGTTCGTACATTTACAATTCGTACATTCCACACAGAATCCTCATTTGGATTTGACAAACACAAAACAAAGAGAAGCTTTAAAAAAAAATGGTGAAGGGGGCGCCTGGGTGGCGCAGTCGGTTAAGCGTCCGACTTCAGCGCAGGTCATGATCTCACAGTTTGTGAGTTCGAGCCCCGCATCGGGCTCTGTGCTGACAGCTCGGAGCCTGGAGCCTGCTTCACATTCTGTGTCTCCCTCTCTCTCTGCCCCTTCCCTGCTCATGCTCTGTCTCCCTCTGTCTCAAAAATAAATAAACATTAAAAAAAAAAAAAACGATGAAGGCATTAGGATGAACAGTATTCACAAAGTGGTAACATAAATTTTTAAGCAGAGGGTATTACCTTAATTTGCTACACTGAACATTAAGCCAAACAGTCCACAAGGACCGGCATTGAGTTTCCAAAACTGTTTCATGGTCTTGCAGAGAAAAAATTAAAGCAATAAAAGGAAACCTCTCATCAGGCATACTCTGAAGTGCACCCACTCAGGTAAGAAGAATTTGTAATAACTTCATACACTACCTCCTATGTGAGCTTAGGGGACATCGCTCACATCTAAAAGGATGATCGGGATCTCAGATCACTGTACAATTGATCTGCAGATACAGCTGGCTGGGGCTCAGGCCTCCCCGGACCTGAGTGCCCACGGCCCCGCTGGTTTATAGAAGTAACAGCTTCGGGTACCTTTTGCAGTTTCCATTAACCAGTCTCTGCACTTCTACTCGTTGCGTTTTTGTTTTGTTTGCATTATACGTTTAACTCCATAAACAATTAGTGCAATACCGTATTTTGACTATATATAGTTGTGACCGTTAATTTCAATGAAAATTCTATCTTTACTCCACAAGGGTTTTCTTCCAGCAATGCATGTAAGTCAAGAGAGGAATTTTTAAATTAAATCAGATTGTTAAAATTCTGTATTTCTAGAAGCCACTCTCTTCTTCAAGAAGCAGAATGGAATCAATCACTAGCTTTTCCCTTTCCTGTGCCCAATATTCTTTCAGCATAAAGGAGTTTCCCTTCCATCAAGACCCTACTTACCTCATTACAGAGATATATCTTCTTAAAATTATAAGAAAATACTTCTTTCTTCTTTCTTGCAACAATTAGCTACTTCAACCTTTGTCCCCCCAATGGACTCAATCTCCATGGCCTTTAACAGACAACACTTTGTGGAATCCCCCATTTTCCTCTCTACTTCTTTGAAACAAGCAGTAAACTAGACAAACTAGATGACTAAATAAAATCACATTTTTATATAATATTCCTAATTTTATAAAGTACCACAAATAATCCACAAGTGCTTTATACTTACCATGGAGCATAGAACTCTACAAGCCACAGACTATCACTTTGAATAACTTCTCGGTTGAAATTTGATGGAGTTAATTCAATTACATCGTCACTAGAGGAATAGAGACCATTCACTGCTAGAAAGAAGGTACAGCTTATTAGACCTGCAGTAAAAGACAAAAAGCACACCATTAATGACAGGGTTCAAGCTCTGGCAGGAAACGTCTTCTTGAATTGCCCAAGGTTCTTCACACAGGAGGATGGCCTGGGTCAGGTCCTTTCTAACCCCCCAGTGCCCATCCCCCTTGTGGCTGTGGCAGCCCCTGGAATTTCACTGCCACCGGTGCAGCACAGAGCAAGCAGGAAAGAGATCCACACTGTCATCTCTTGAGCTGCAATCGAAAAAGATCTCTAACTTAGGTGCTTTTTACGTATTAACATTTTCATTCTTCACAATCACCTCGTGAAGTAATAGTATTCGTGCCATTTTATGGGCGAAGACACCGAAAAACTGGGAGGCTACCCTGTGACCCCGAGTAATCCACACAGCATTTATTTTTTGTGTTATTCAGTTGCAATATTAGCACACTACCTTTTTTTAACGTCTATTTATTTATGAGCAAGAGAGAGCACGGGCGGGGGAGGGGCAGAGAGAGAAGGGAACAGAGGATCCGAAGTGGACTCCACGCTGACAGCACTGAGCCTGATGTGGGGCTCGAACTCATGAACCCCAAGATCATGACCTGAGCCAAAGGTGAACGCCCAACTGACTGAGCCACCCAGGCGCCCGAGTACAGTATCTTTATTAAACTTTCTTTGAAGGAAAAATTAATTGTCTTGTCTACTAAACTGGGACTCTATCAAGGGCAATACTTGTTTTTATAAATATTTTTATTTCTACTCACACTATGTATGGCAGTCACCAGACACTTGCAATGCTGCTGGATGAACTTACGAAGAATTTTCATGTAAATGTTACAAAAGAAGGATGGAGTGTTATTGTCTTATTAACAGCATAGTTTAGCCACACTGTGGCCCAAATGCGTTTTTGTTGGCTACTGTAGGAACTTAAAACGTAATTGTTAACAATTATATAGGAAAACAAGTTCTGGATGGACTTAGAAATATCTTAAAAACTAGGGGCGCCTGGGTGGCTGGCTCAGTCGGTTGAGCGTCCGACTTCGGCTCAGGTCATGACTCAGGTCGGTCTGTGGGTTCGAGCCCCGCGTCGGGCTCTGTGCGGACAGCTCAGAGCCTGGAGCCTGCTTCAGATCCTGCGTCTCCCTCTCTCTCTGCCCCTCCCCCACTCTCACTTTGTCTCACTCTGTCTCTCAAAAATAAATAAATATAAAAAAAAGAAATATCTTAAAAACTCAAAACGTTTTTGAATTGGTAGTACTATCAAAATTCCAATTCTGCCTTTAAACATATGATTTCTTTATGTTTTCTAATTGCATTGTCTAAGACCTCCAGAACAATGCTAAGTAATGGACTGTTCTTGACTTTAGTATTTTCTCATTTGCTGGCTTTTGAGTTGAAACAGATAAACTTTAGGATATTAAAGAAATTTCTACCTATTTCTTTTTAGCATCTGTGAAGATGATCATATAACTTCTTTCTTTTAATCTACTGATGCAACAAATGATGGGGCGGACCTGTGTCCTAAGGCAGCGGACGGGTATGCCATTGTGGTCACGTGCTCATATGCTTATTCTGTAGACGGAATTTGGAAGATTTCAAATGGAACCTTTTTGTATAACCCAATGGTAAATTTCTTCTGGAAGGAATGTACACCAGTGTTAACTGTTCTGTTGCTAAATATTTCACCTTATGCTTACGGAACCGCTTTCAAATGACTCCAAATACACTGGACCACTTGGGTTTTCACAGCATTACTAACTAAGAGTAGGAATCGCCCCTCGTTTGTAAATAAGGAAACCAAGGCACTTGTAGGGACCCATCTGCTGTCTCTAGCTTCTATTTCCAAGCTCTTCCCATTAAACCATGTTGTCTTTTAGAGCTCAGGATAAAATGGTTCAGTGTGTCAGGGGCATGAATAAGCAACATAATTCTATTTTTCAAGAACACTGCATTTGATTTATAGACGTGGCTAATAATGTAGGAACTTTATATGAAATAAAACTGTGGACTTTGGTAAGGGGGACATGAAACCACTAAAAGGCTATCCTGCAGGGGGTATGACCAGATTTGCTTTCTAGAAAGGGCGTTTTGGCTGCAATGTGGACAGCAGATGGGGGAACTATCAGGAGAGTGGGGTCACACCTAAACTCAGGGGAAGATGGAATGGCCAGCAGTAACACCCGCTGCTGGGAGGTCAAGTAGGAGACTGAAAATGACCTGGTGGATTTCATGACAGAGGATCCCCAGAGCCCAGGATGGCTGAGGTGGAGGAGTGAAAACAGGCAGCAGCCAATCTGCAAAAGACTGGAGACAGTAGGAGGGAACAAGTTCACGAAAAGGGAACTCTGTAACAAGTTTCACTATAAAGAGCGCAAGAGAGCAAACAAATGTGGGGCAGAAGGAAGGTTTCTTTTTAAAGACGAGAGTGATCTGAGCTTGAAGGGAAAAAAATATGTGGAGTGGGAGAGGCTAAAGATAAAGTAGAGGAATAATGAAACAGAACGCCTGGAATCTGAATCCGGAAGGGAGGGAACCCAGAGTCAGTGGCAGGGGTAGCCTGGGGCAGGATGGCCCCCTTCTCCACTTTGAGAGGTGGGAGAGAGTGCAGGTGGATGGAGGTCAGGCCAACCAAACTGGGGTTGCCTTAATAACTGCCGCTGTCCAACATGCTAACCGCTCACCACACGGAGTGAAGGTATACAAAGTGCTAAATTCTGAAGACTTGGTAGGGGAAAAAAAAAAAAAAAGTACCTCATTAATATTTTTGATATTGGTTACATGCTACAATGATATTTGAGAGACAGTGGGGAATAAATATGTTAAAATTAATGCCACCTGTTTCTTTTTGCGTTTTGAAATGTGGCTACGAGACTATTTAAAATTAGATATAAAATTTGCATATCTCTGCTGGATTGTGCTGCTTGATAATGTTTTTGTTGCTGCAGTAAAGGTTAAGTGGAGTTTGACACATTTAACGAATCAAGTAAATTAAGAACAAGCAGAGACCATCCTAATTCTGAATAAGCTTACAAGTTAAGACTGGGCCTGGAAAATCCTCCATGCAGATCTACTTTCTAAAGTGTATTTTTTGTAAAAAATCAACATAAATCAATACTTGTTCAATACACTGAGCTCAATGTGAAAGTTTCAAAAATGGAAAAGCAAAAGAAAACCCATGAACAGTCCCACTAGAACGGGCAATTAATATTTTGGTGATATTCATATGGACTTCTCTGTGCTATTCGGAAGTCTAAAACTATTATTATATTTATATGCATGTGATCTTACTATACATTCCTTTTTGTAGCCTTTTTTCCCCACTCAAAATAAGTTTTCTACATAATTATGGATTACTATTTACCCCCCGTATAACCATTTTTAATGGCTATATCACATTGCCCATTCACCACTAACAGAATTTCTTTCCAATTTTTCACTATTAACAGGCCAATGCTGAAAATCCTTACACTCTTCCCCCCTTCAGATAAATATGAGTATTTCCTTAAGAAATAATCTTACAAAGGGATTGGGGGTATAGTATAGCTAACATTTTGATCTATGTATCTATCCAACTACCCTCCAGAAACTGACATGTTAACTGAGAATAACACTTAAATGACACTACACACCAGGCAGTGCGTAAACACTTAGGATATATTAACTCATTTTAAGAACTCTATGTGGTGTATGTATCATCATGCCCATTTTTAGACCTGGAAATGGAGACACAGAAAGGGTAACTTGCCTAAGGCCACATAATTAGAAAGAGAGAGAACACGGTTATGCAACCCACATTTTAAACCAAAGGACTGGAGACTGCATTAGTATAATCCCAAGGAGGGTCATTAGTTAGATTGTGGCAGGAGAATTAGGTTCACTGCATTCCCTTGCCAATCCGGGACAGCAGGCTGGAGTCACCAAAGGGAAGGACCATGACTTCACCTCAGGAATGTGCTTCCTTTACATACAAAGATGGTCGTGGCTACTGACACTCAGTATAACATGGACTTGGGCTGCTTCTTTTTTTTTTTTTCTCTGGTAACAGTGCTAGGCTTTTTGTCTTTAAAATTTTTTTTAATGTTTTTATTCATTTCTGAGGGAGACAGAGTGCTAGCAGGGGAGGGGCAGAGAGAGAGGGAGACACAGAATCCGAAGCAGGCTCCAGGCTCCGAGCCATCAGCACAGAGCCTGATGCGGGGCTCGAACTCACAAACCACGAGATCACGACCTGAGCGGAAGTCGGACGCTAAACCAACTGAGCCACCCAGGCACCCCGACTTTTTGTCTTTAAGTTTTGCTGAATTCTCACGAGAGCCCCCCCCCCACCTTCCTTATAAATGGCTCTCTAGTGGGAATGTCTTGATGATAAAGATTTGAGACTTACATTCCTTAGAAGGCAATATGACCACACAGGGCTGGGAAAAAAAATCGAACCATACTACTCAGAAAAACAGATTAAAAGATGTTAACTACCCCCTATGAAAACCCTCAAGAAGACAAACAAAACACTCCGGGCCACTTAAGATGATAAACTGGGTCAATGCCGACTAATAGCGTTCTGTTTCTAAAATTCACATGGCTGTTCCACTCACTGATAATGAGCACCAATGGGAAATGGGAACATCCAAGTGTCTAGAATCTATGTGAGCAGATGGTTTTGCCATCTGTGGCTCCCCATTATTCCTCCACAGTAGTTAAGGATGTCATAAATCCACATCAGTAGCATCTCTGTCCCACACCTGCCACCAAGAGTACACGATCCCACAGCACTCATCTAGAAACCAAGAGGGCTCCCCAAAAGGTCTGACTCCATTTATGCAAATAAATGATAGAATCACAGACTCTTTCCGCGCCCGGTATGAATTCACCCGAGGGACACTGAACAGAGACTAGAATCTTTTCCCCTCCTCTACATTCTCTCTGTACTACAGCAAATATTTACATCTTGTTTACTCTCTTGAGACCCATGTGAACTCGTGCATCCTGAGAACCACCCAGAGGGGGAGGACGAGCCCAGAGTGGTTAAGTCACTAGCTCGCCGTCACACGGCTAGGAAATGCGGGGCAGGGCCGGCTGGGGCTCAAACTCTGCGGTCTGGATTCAGGGCGTTCAGGTAAGGAAGGTTAAGAGCGCCTCGGCGGGGACCAAGGCGAGCCAGAAAGGGGTCGGGATCCTCAACCCCACTCACTGCACAGTTTCTAAAACAGGGATTTACATAATTCATGGTGGT
The DNA here is from genome assembly GCF_022079265.1 of Lynx rufus. Taxonomy (NCBI): domain Eukaryota; kingdom Metazoa; phylum Chordata; class Mammalia; order Carnivora; family Felidae; genus Lynx; species Lynx rufus. The sequence continues at coordinate 132,984,587 of NW_025814896.1, read as the reverse complement.
CTGCGTCCCATTTAGTTTTTTAGAAGTTCGCTCACACTTGAAGCGCTTTGGGAAGGCACCGTTCCCTTTCTAAAGCAAACTCTTCGGCCTTTTCCAGGGCTCGGTTTTGATATTTCAGTTTTTCTCAATTAGTGGGAACGGCATTAAACAAGTGGTGAGGACGAGCTGCAGGGTGAGGACCCGGCGGCCGTGCCGTCTACACGCCAGGGTGAGGAGGGCGGGCCCAGGACAAGGGACCCCTGACCCCAACCCTCTCAGGTCGCCCCCGGCTCCACCTCCGCCAGGGATCGAGTCCTAGCTGCTCGGCACGGCTCGAACGCAGCTCCCGGCCCTCACCCTCGCCCGGCCCGCCGCCGCCCCCCTCGGCCCGGGGCTCCCAGTGGTTCTCAGGATGCACCACCCCGGGACTCCCCGACCCCGTCGCGCTCGCTCCCCGGGGTGGGCTGCGGGAGCCCCGCCGCGCAGCCTCCCCTCCACACGCGCCCCGAGACCGGCAGGGCCCCGCACCCCCGCGCGAGGGGCGGCCCCGACCGCATCCCCCACCCCAGCCCTGGCCCCGCGAGGCCGCCCGCCCGCCCTGCCCCGGGCCTCCCCGGCGGTCCCCCGGGACGAGGAGGCCCGCGCCTACCCAGCACGAGGCGAGCCATGCCGAGCTCCCGGGCCGCCGCGCAGTCCCACCGTCGCCTCAGCTCCGCGCGCCGCGCCCCCGCCGCCCCACGTCCCGCCCTCGGCCCGTGAGGCAGGCGCCGGGCGGTGCGGCGGGGACGGGCCGGAAGGCGCTCGCCAAGCCGTGGCCGCGGCCCATTGGTTCCAGCAGGCTTCGCTCATTCGCGTGACCAATGGGAGGCGGCCGGGTAGAGGTTACCGGTTTGATTTTTTTATGGAGGGCGGAGCGAGCGGCGGAAGGAGGGGCTTGCTGGGGGCGGGGCGGACCACCCTTTCCTTCCTCCGTGGCTCTCGGATTCCCCCAGCCCGAAGCGGGCTGTCGGTACTTTCCCCCGTAGAGTCCAGTATTTGGTTCTTCTTATCTTAAGGGTCTTTATTCTCTCTTTCCCTCCCTTGCCTCTAACGAGCCCCTTTCCAGCCTTCACTCATCCCCTGCCCCCCCTGCTCTCCACCCCTTATCCTCTTTGTCCCCCAGAGAGGATAACTTTCTTTGGGCGCTCAGTACATGTATGACCTTATTAAATGACACTTTAATTTGTCCTGTGCCTTGATGGTCATTCAATCATACTGTGCGTACTGTGCCTACCATAATTCAACACTTATTTGTTTGGTTGAATTACTTTAGTTAGAAGTTCCCACGTCCAGGGCATCTGACTCCAAAACTTTTTTTCACTGATAGGACCTTGTTCTGTAGAAGCCCTTGGGGCTTAAGCTTCAGAGCTCCTCAGAGGGTTTCCTTCCTCACCCTGGGAGGGGCCTTTGCAATGTGATCAGTGATACGTGTTTTGTAAAATTTGCAAAAGTAAAATATTTTAAGCGTAGCAGGCTAAGATATGGCATCTTTCCACCCAGGTTTCCCCTCCTGTGTTTGGATTGGCCTTGAGCATTTTGTTTTCGTATTCGTACTGGTTTATTTCTCTGTAGTGCTGGATGCGTGAGACAGCTCTGCTTCTGGCGGAAGGATTTGGGAGTCACTACAGTGGAAGCCAGGAGTGGTGATGGCCTGTAGGGAGCGCTTCCTGGAGGAAGTGGCCCTAGAGCTGAGTCTGAAACGTTTGCTAGGCAAACAGGAGAGTCATCCATGCACAGGAAGCAAAGGGAGTGAAGAAGCTCCCTCAGGGTGAACTGACACCAAGCAGAGGAAGCTGGCAGCAAATGCCAGATGATGGGGTGGTGCTGGGGGGCTGTGTGGAGAAATCGTGAGACATCCAGACCATTTGTGGGCTGGGCCCTGTGGATCCCCGATTTTTGATTCTCTGAGAGATCTCTTTGGGTTTACTGATGGCACTGTAAAATCTAGGGTTTGGTGTGTCAGGATAGTCAGTGGTGGCATCTAAAGCAAACAGCCCAGGGGCGCCTGGGTGGCGCAGTCGGTTAAGCGTCCAACTTCAGCCAGGTCACGATCTCGCGGTCCGTGAGTTCGAGCCCCGCGTCAGGCTCTGGGCTGATGGCTCAGAGCCTGGAGCCTGTTTCCGATTCTGTGTCTCCCTCTCTCTCTGCCCCTTCCCCGTTCATGCTCTGTCTCTCTGTGTCCCAAAAATAAATAAAAACGTCGAAAAAAAAAATCTAAAGCAAACAGCCCTAAAATCTGGGTGGCTTATCCCATAATGTTTTATTTCTTGCTCTCGCTGGAAAGGAGCTTTCCATGGGTGACTCAGGAATTCTGGCTTCTCCCATCGTACAATGCCACCATCTTCTAAAACATGCACTCTCAGCATGGGAGATGTTACCCCCAAGAGGGCAAAATTGGTTCTTGGGGGATAGCAGTGAAAAAATCTTAGCTATTACAAGGGCCACAATACATAAACGGATATACAGTGTATCTGTGTTTTCCAAATTTCATGGGAGAGAGGAATTTAGGAAAAGATATCTAAAAAGTCTCCTTAGGGGCATGATAAGGAAAAAACAAAGAAAGAAAGAAAGAAAGAAAGAAAGAAAGAAAGAAAGAAAGAAAGCAAGCTGAGAAACGCTGTTCTAGAACAGGATTGTTCAATGGAAATATGTCAGCTACGACATATGAAAATGGAAAATTTCTAGTAGCCACATTAAAAAGGTAAAAAAGAACACCCTAAACTAATATACCATTGCATGTTAACTGAACTGGCATTAAAATTAAAAAATTTTAAAAAGTAAAAACAAAACTAACAAAAGTAAAACCAAAGAGATTAAATCTAATAATATAGTTTAACCCAAAATATTCCAAATGTTACCATTTCACCATGTAATTATATAAAAATGGTTAATGAGCTGTTTTACCTTCCCCCACCCCCATGCCAATTCTTTGAAACCCAGAGTCTATTCTGTACTTAGGGCACATCTTAAGTTAGACTGGCCACATTTCACGTGGTCAATAGCCACACAGAGCTAGTAGCTATCTGTTGGACAGCACAGTTCTAGAACCTCCTTAGAGTCCTTGATTGGTTCTTCCTCCTGAGTGACTGAGGAGCAAGGTGGGACTAAGGGAGACTGCACAGGTAGTTCTGGCCAGGCCTGGTAGTGTCCTTCCACTCACATTCCATTGGCTAGAGCCAGCCAATGGCCCCAACTTAACTGCAAGGGAGGCTGGGAAATAGTGTTCTGTCTCCAAGAAGAGAAACTGCATTGGTGAGGTTCAAGACAATCTCTGCTGCAGTACGTGCTCTGGCCTCCAAATATCCATGTTTACTTCTTCTCCACATGTGGAACACATTTAGTCTCTCCCCAAAGGAGTCCACCCAATGTGTATCACTATAGCCAGCTCGAGGCCCTGGATGTCTGGGTGAAGTGTTGACTCCCCCCCACCAGGTCAGGGCGTGAGTCCACATGGTGTAGAGCTCATGAACTGAAAAGAAGAGCTATTCTCCCACCCCCAAACTCAGAATATATGATGTGGGGACAGAGCAGGAGAATCGTAATCAATATTACCTTTCAGAAAGGAGAAAAGTAGGAGATACACTGCGGTGCATGGTTCAGGGCAATTCTGAAATCCCTCATGGGTGGACACCGTAAGGCTCCCACATGGAGGAAAGACAGCCCCTCGATTAGGTTCTGATTCTGTTCTCTGGGAGGAACTCTGTGGTCTGCTCCACTCTTTGGGAGGCTTCCCCTGGTGATTCGTCTCCTACCCATCTCTCCTTGGGGGGGGGGGTTCCTCTAGCCAAAACCTGTCTCTTGCCTAGGAAAGATTGGGAGTCAAAGGGTTTTGTTTTGTTTTGTTTTGTTACCTCTGCCTTAGTGACTTAATGTGAAATTTCTTATCTCCTGGTGCTGCAGGTTAGAAGTGCAACACAGGTCTCCCTGGGCTGTAGGCAAGGGTTGGTCCCGGCTGGGCTCCTTCCTGGAGGCTCCGGAAGCACATCCGCTTCCTTGGCTTTCCAGCTTCTAGAACTTCCTGCCTTCCTTGCCTTGTGGCCCCTCCTCCATCTGCAAAGCCACCGATTATGGCCGGCTGGGTCCTTCTCACGTCCCATCTCTCTGTTCTCTCCCTCCTGCTTCCCCCCTCCACTTTTAAGGGCCCTTGTTGATTCCAAGGGCCCATCCAAATAATTCAGGATAATCTCCCTATTAACTTAATCAGCAGCCCTTCATTCCTTCTGCAACCTGAATTCCCCTTTGACGTGTAATGTCGCACTCAGTGAATGTGTTGAGTGAAGGAACCAATGACCCTACATGGCAGGTGTTATCACAACCCTTTTATGTGTCAGGCGGGGCTCAGGGAGGTGAACAAAGGCACCCAAGCTCGCAGAGCCGCGGATCTTAGCACCGGTGATGGTCAGGATGGGCTAGGTTATCCTGTAGTACACAAGGCCTCATCTTGTGTACAAACAAGGGGTTTGTTCTCCCATGCCGCCTGTCTCTCGCGGGCTGGCCACGGCTCTGCTCCATGGCACCTTTGCTCTGGGACCCAAGTAAGGGAACAGCCTCAATAGGGACGTTGCTGTTGTCACGGCAGAGGGGAAAGGAGCCTCTGGCACGACCCCACCACACAGGCTCTTCAATCTTCTGCTTAGAAGTGGCACTCCTCACTCACTCCTACCCACTCCTACCCACACACCCATACCTATGATTTGAACCAACCGGAACTCAGGAGTTGAGCTAGCGGGGACTGTCTTAGCCTGCTCAGGCGGCCACAACAGAACGCCACAGATGGGGCCACTTAAACCACAGAATCGTACGGTCCCACGGTTCTGGGGGCTGGAGGTCCAAGATCATGGTGCCGGACGCTTTCTCCTGAGGCCTCTCTTGCCTTGCGGACGGCCGTTGTTGCACCGTGTCCTCCCGTGGTGAGGAGCCTCCCCGGGACACGAACATCACTGGTGTCTCTCGCTCTCCTCGTAAGGACGCCAGTTGTATCGGATTAGGGCGCCACCCTTATGACCTTGTTTGACCTGAATTATCTCCATCAAGGCCCTATCTCCGAATATATAGTCCCACGGAGTGGGGCGGCGGGGGTGGAGGGGTGGTGGTCAGGGCTTCAACATGTGAATTTTGAGGGGACACTAGTTGGTGACAGTGATGTGTCACTTTCTCTTACGGAAGAACATCGTGGGGAGGGGAAGTGGAACGTTTGGCAGGAAATATATATAAGCCACCACAGATCCTAACCCAGCCTCTCTGATGCCAAAGTCCAGCAGGCGGATGGTGAGCTCACTGAAGGAGAGAGGCCTCGCTTTCTCCTCTCTATCCTCTGAGCGGCCTGGTCGGTGGCTGCTAACGACTCATCACATGCACTCAGATGTGCACACGGTTATTATTTTATTGGGATGGTAATTAACCCCCGTGACGCTCCCGGCCACCACCGAGGGAGCGCTCCTGGGTGGCGGGTTTACATGGATCGTGTCACCGCCGTCTGGCCGCCATCCCGTGATGAGCAACAGTTGGGTCCCAGTTCTCAGTCAGGAGGCAGAATCAGGAAGGTTGAGTGATGTGTGCGAAGGACACACAGGTGATAAGAACAGTAGAAGTTTCCCCCCAAGTCCGTCTGCCTCCAGGCCATGCACCGCACTCCATGAGGTTACCCTGCCTCTCCTCTTGGGGGAACCCACTGCTCTAGGACAGTCTGGTCGCCTGGGCACCGCCTCCGTGGCCCCCACGTCTGGTTCTCCCTGGCGCCCCAGCCTCATCCCTGGCTTCCCCACTCGGTCCCCTGGCTTCCAGAACTCTCACACCTTCCCGACGTTCTACGTACGGCTGGCTCCGCTGGGGATGTCCTTCCTCCTGCCCGGTTGCTTGACTATTCTACACATTCCTCCAGACTAACTCAGCTCAGAGATTATTCTTCACCTCATACCCGCTAGGATGGCTATGATTTGAAAAATGGAGGGGCCCCTGGGTGGCTCAGTCCACCCAGCGGCCCACTTCGGCTCAGGTCATGATCTCGCGGTTCGTGAGTTCGAGCCCCACGTTGGGCTCCCGCCTGTCACTGCAGAGCCCGCTTTGGACCCTCAGTCTCCCTTTCTCTCTGCTGTTCTCTGCTCACAGTCTCTCTCTCTCTCTCTCTCAAAAATAAATAAACATTGAAGAAGAAAAAAAGAATCAAAAGCTGGGGCTTAGACAGGTCAATGTTCACTCCAGCATTAGTCTTAGGACTCAAAAAGTGAAGACTATACCGTTGTCCGCGGATGGATGAATGGATAAACAAAATGTGGTACATCCATACATCGGAATATTATTCAGCCTTACAAACGAGTGAAATTCGGACGCACGCGATAATATGGATGAATCTCGAAAGCATACATGCTAACGTATATACAATATGTTATGTGTATGAAATACACCAGACACAAAAGGACAAATAGTATATGCCTTAGTCAAATCCATATGGACAAAAATTAGAAAAGAAGTTTCCAGAGCCTGGGGAGGGAGTCACGGGGAACTGTTGTGTAATGGGGACAGAGTTTTTGTTTGGCAAGATGAAACAGCTCTAGAGACAGCTGGCGGTCATGGCTGGACAACAATGTGAATGTACTTACTGCCACTGAATTGTGTACGGGAAAAGTTAAAGTGGTAACTTTTCTTCCATGTGAGTTTTTCCACCATAATCACATGCAGATAGAAGGTATTCCGGGGGCGCCTGGGTGGCTCAGTGGGTTGGGCGTCCAACTTCAGTTCAGGTCATGATCTCACAGCTCTTGAGTTCGAGCCCCATGTCTGGCTCTGGGCTGACAGCTCAGAGCCTGGAGCCTGGTTGGATTCTGGGTCTCCTTCTCTCTCTGCCCCAACCCCGCTCACACTGTCTTTCTTTCTCCTTCAAAATTAAATAAACATTAAAAAAAAAGAAGAAGAAGAAGGTATTCTGCTGGGCTTCTGGTGTGTGTGTGCCTGTGGGGGGATGTCTCCGGATCAGTATAATGTACTAGTATGTTCTGTGCTTCTCTGTTGGCCAAGTGCCCCCCAGGGGTCAGCAATGGCGCCTGGGACGGTACCTGACATAATTAGGCCGCTAATATGTGTTTTGTTTTAGCGAAAAAAGAAGCGAGTGACCCTTAGTCTGGTGCATTTCTGGGAGCTTGCCCATGTACAGCCTGTTCCACGAAGCTGAGCACCTCGGGGGAGCTCAAGTTCACTGAGTAGCCTCTGGAAAACGGGCAGCGCTCTGGTATAGGCAGCAGGGAGTAACAATCTCGCCTGCTTCTCCAAGAGCAGCAGGCAAATTGGGACAGAGAGCACACGTCGTGGAAGGCCACCTTTCTCAGAAGGGCGTCCTAGCAGGACTGCTGTCCGGACACTGGGCCTGGAGAGGCTGGGTCCGCCTTCCAGCTGGGAAGACCACAAACTCCGCGCTCCTCGCAGCCAGATGGCTGTGATGGCCGCAGGGGCCCCCTGGCGGCGAAGTGAGGCAGTGCCCCGGAACCTGGAGGGCGGGGAGAAGAGGGCGCCCCCTGCAGGTGACAGGGATCAAATCCGCGATAATCACCTATTGGAGGGGGAGTGTGTTAAGTACAGGGGTCCAGAGGCTTCCACGCCGCGATTTTGGATGGACTGCTTAAGAGCCTTATGAATGTACCACCATTGATTTCCCTGGTCCTCTTTGTTGGCCATTTTATTGGTTTCCCTTTTATTTTTGCTACTATGAGTGAGGCTGTGCTGACCACGGTACTAAATTACGGTTATAAGTAACAACTGACTTAAATGGAGTAGGGAGCCGTAGGGTGAGGGCAGGAGCCGTCCCACCCGGCCGAGGGAGGGCATGTGCCTGCCTTCAGGGAGGGACTGGAGAAAGAGAGCCATGTCTCCCCCTGCCCTGCGCGCCCCCCCCGCCCCCCATCTCTCCATTCATCTACCTTGTTCTCTCTTCTGCTGGGTTCCCATGGTGGAAGGTGGCTGCTATGGTGGTCGCTAAGACAATGGAAAGGCATGGTCTCACGGTCCTGGGGGCCAGAAGTCTGAATCAAGAACCCTTAGGGTAGTGCTCCCTCTGAGACTGCAGGGGAGTCCTCTCTCGCCTTTTTTGGCTCCTGGCGGTGTTCTGGTGCTCCGTGAAGGTGCCTCGCTCCCATCTCTGCCTCCGTGACTCACACGGCCTCCTCCCCATGTCTGGGTATCTCCTCTTCTTGAAAGGTCTCCCGTTGTATTGCATCGAGGGCCCACCCTACTCCAGTATGACCCCATCTTAACTCATTACACCTGCAAAGACCCCCGTTCCCAAATAAAGCCACGTTCTGAGGTAGCTGGGGGTTTGAATTTCAACATAATCCTTCTGGGGGACGCAACTCCATCCAGAACAGCCACAGCGTAGCTTTTAAGTTTTGACATCTTTCCATTTAAGGGACCAGCTGAGAATAAACTCACATTTGGAAGTCAAATTCCAACTTCCTGGGGACAGAATCCTGATAGGTGCAGGTCATGTGCCCAGGCCCGTCCGTCATACCTGGAGGGGCACGACTGCCGAGACCAACCCTTGGGACGGAGAGAGGAGGGCAGTGTCCAGGCCAACAAGAGAGGCCGTTGGTGTCTACCAAAGACATCCTGGAATATTGATTTATATTATTTTTAAAATTTAGTTAGTTATTTTTAATTTTTGTTCCAATATAGTTAACCAACAGTGTTATATTAGTTTCAGGGGTTCAGTATAATGATTCAACAGTCCTGTTCATTACTCAGTGCCATTAATCACCATCGCGCTCATTAATCCCCATCGCCTATTTCCCCCATCTCCCCATTCACCTCCCCTCTGGTGACCATCTGTTTGTTCTTAATAGTTAAGAGTCTGTTTCATGGCATCTCCCTCCCTCTCTTTTATTCCCTTTGTTTTGTTTCTTAAATTCCACATCTGTGAAATCATATGCTATTTGTCTCTCTCCGACTGGCTTCTTTCACTCAGCATTACGCTCTCTAGCTCCGTCCACATCATTGCAAATGGCAAGATTTCGTTCCTTTTTATGGCTAAGTAATATTCCACGGGAGGCACGCTACAACATCTGTACCCATTCATCTACTGACGGACACTTGGGCTGTTTCTGTATCTTGGCTATTGTAAATAATGCGGCAGTAAATAGAGGAGTGCACGTATCCCTTTGAATGAGTGCTTTTGTGTTTTTTGGGTAAATACGCACTATTTACAATTACTGGATTGCAGGGCAGTTCTATTTTTAACTTTTTGAGGAAGCTCCACGCTGATTTCCACAGTGGCTGCGCCAGTTTGCATTCCCACCAACAGTACAAGGGACTATTGATGTTTAAAAATTGCGTCTCTTGACTATTTCCTTAGGTTTCACTCTTAGTGACTCACAAGGCCATCTACTTCCCCATGCGTTATTATTAAAAATTTCAAACATATAGGACTACTGAAAGAATTTTTCAGTGAACGTTCATAAACCCACCATCCAAGTTCTACAATGTTTTGCTGTCTTTGCCATATTTCACCACTACGTGCCTACCCACGATCATTTTAGGAATCTTGATCCAGATATATCTTTTTAATTTTATTTTTTTATGTTTATTCATTTTTGAGAGAGAGCATGAGCGGGGGAGGGGCAGAGAGCGAGGGAGACACAGAGTCCGAAGCAGGCTCCAGGCTCTGAGCTGTCAGCACAGAGCCCGTCACGGGGCTCGAACTCACGAATGGCGAGATCGTGACCTGCGCTGAAGTCGGAAGCTTAACCGACTGAGCCCCCCAGGCATCCCTATCTTCCAGATATCTTACGTCAATTTATAGTTCGATCAGCGGCATTTGAGAGTGATCACAACAGTTCATGTCTAAGTTTCTCCAAGGAATGTATTTCCAAGTGTGGGGATTTTTGACACTGGCCACGGCTGGGGTAGTATCTGTAGGCTCGCTCACTCGTGTCTGGAAGTTGACGCTGACTCTTGGCGGGGACCTCAGCTGGAGTTGTCGGCTGGAACCCCTACCTTGCCCAGTGGTCTCTACATGGGCTAGTTGGGGGGGGTCCCTTTCAGGTCTGGAAGCTGGGCCCAAGAGTGAGCCCCCCAGGATTACAGGTAGAGACTGAAGCTGCCGTTGGCTGAGCAGTGATAGAACCCAGACTCAGGGGAAGGGGTGTAGACCCACCTCTCAAGACCCACCTCGCAATGAGAAGAGTATCAAAGAATTTTATGGCCATGTTTTATCATTTTTTAAATGCTTATTTATTTTTGAGAGGCGGGAGGGGCAGAGAGAGAGGGAGACAGGATCCCAAGCTGGCTCCGTGCTGACAGCCCGACGTGGGGCTCGAACTCACGAACCGTGAGATCACCACCTGAGCCGAAATCGGATGCTTAACCGACAGAGCCACCCAGGCGCCCCTTTTGGGCGCGTTTTAGAAGTGACTTCAGAGCTTTATTTTATTAAGGAGCTGGAAATTTAGTCACAGGCTGGAATTGCTCTTTTCTCACGTTTCCGCTGTTGAAATTCTGCTCATCCTTCACATCCCTGCTGAAACCTGTTTTCCTCTCCGTTGAAATGATCTTGCTTCCCGTGTCTCTACCATTGCCCTGTAGGCAAGTGGAGAGCAGGAGTTAGTCCATCCATATTCACTGCTCCTGCGGCCAGACAGAACGTCCCCTACAAGGCAAGCACCCCAATAAATGAGTGTTGGATAAACGAATGCTAGCTGACAACCTGAAGGGGTAGAGGGAAAAGGAAGAGGGTGCAGGGAAGGCCAGGTCCCCACATGCGGGCGTCCTCTGGCCGCGCAGTCGGGTGTTGCCTCTTATTCAGCAATATCTGAATCGATGTGAACCAGACATCCAGAAAAATGGAAGCATTGTTGGATAACCCGGCACTTTTCCCTCTGCAGGGCGGTAAGTATTTCTGTGGCTTTAAAGTTCCTAGCTGAGGGCAATAATAAATGATTTTTAGTGTGGGTCAGCAAACAGAGATAACTGGGCTTATGTTCCTTATCTGGAAATCCTTCCTAAAGGGGCATTTCATGGAGCAATGCTGTCCCCACCCTCTACACCATGTAACAAGTCAAACAGGCAGCTCAGGTGTCACCCCAGTGGCTTTTGATAACACGTCCTGGACTGGCTTTGCGTTGCTAAACAATTTGCAAGGTTCCTAGGCAAAGCTAAAGCCAAAGGAACGGCCACTTTACAAGACCAGTGCCCTGCCCCTTGAGCCGTAGGGGCTCAAGGCCACTGTTCAAGTGCAATGTGGGGTAGGCCTTCTTTATTACACGTTGCTCTTGTACCAAGTCTCAGGAGACTGGTGGTGAACAGAGCGTCCTGAGCACAGACAGCCGGGTGGTGGGTGGGTGGGGGGTTCCCTTTCCCAGTCTCTCTTGGTGGCTCGTCTCTAGCTGGAGCTCTACTATAGGCCATGGGAAGTTTTTATGCCCTGCATCCCATAACTTGTCTGGGGCTGGTCTTAGAATACTCCAGGGTCTTGGCATGGCTTATGCTCATCCGGTCTGGGACAAGACCACAGTGGATAGCACGCTGTGACGCCTTTCTGCAGAGTAGAGGTGGTCTGAATAAGTCACCTTGTTGAGTTTTTCCTTGGGTTTCAGAGGTTAAAGGTTTGATGCTAAATGGAAGTTAAGGGGCTTCTTGGCTGATTGAAGTCTCCCGGGTCCCTTCTGGGCCACCTACAACCCAGAGCCCGGTGTGATGGAGACCCCCCCCTCCCCCCCACAGGATCGCTGGCTCCCACAGCCTCAGGAACATTCCACATCCCTCCTCCCTTCCTGGTTGAGCAGTTCGGTTCCATCCTGCTCCTGCAAGCTCTCAGTCCCCAGCCTCCCAGACCTGATCCCGCCTGCGACTTGGCCAAAAGCCATCAGACCAAGGATGTTGACTTTCTGCTCTCCAAACACAAGATCCTGTGGCTACCAGGACCTGTCCTCATTAGCAGGCTCCTTGGTCATTAACCTTTTTTTTTTTTCCTTTTCACAGAATCATCACCAAATCTTGCTAAATTTGAAGCATCACTAGCATTTCTCCTCTCCTTCCACAGAGATCCTGACCTGGCCGGGGTTTCAGCATTTCAGACCTCAACTATTACAACAGCCCCCTGCTTCACCTTCTTTTGGTTCTCTTCCATTCCATCCTTCTCTCCAGAACTTTCTAGAACACCCCGGAGGTTGAGAGAGGCCCGGGCCCCTTCCTTATTTTATTTTTTGACATACTAGAAAACAAAGACAAGTCAAAACAGGGTTGCAAGGTTATGATGCATTACACGTGTTTGCTTTTCACAGAATTAATGCTTTAGATTTAAAAAATGTAATGCTATTCAGTTGGGCTACTCACAAGCTAAGGTCTAAGGCCACGTGTGTTTTCCCTCTGAGCAGTGTCCCCACCTGTGCCCCTCGGGAGGTTGAGGGACTCCTCTTCCCAGCTCTGCCTGCATCACGTGCGGCTGACTTCGTACCACCACCAGGCGGAGAACGGCTCATCGTGTCCGGCCCCCTCCAGTGCTCCGTGAGCTACTTGAAGACGAGGACCACCGCTCGGTCACGTCTACGTTCTCAGCTTCTCGCAGACGCCCAGGGAAATGCATGAATGAGCGTTCCAGCGAATAAATGTAAAAATGAATGAAATGCCACACGGTGCTCTGCGGATCAGTGCTCCGTTGGTTTGGGGCTAGATGCTTTTGTTTCAGCTGGTGGAACTTGGTGAATCTGGGAGACTGCCACAGTTGCGGCCAGAGGCCCAAATCCTCCGACTCTGCCGGCGGCACGAGGTTATGGCTCCGGAGTGGAATCACGAGGGCCACCAGGTGGCGCTAAGTCCCCGTGCTGGACAGCTGCAAGCCACATCTTCTAGTAGGGCCCCGGGAGCCCCTTCCAAGAGACCCAAGATTATTGAAGATTGTATTCTGCAAGGTGCATCCGTGAGGTCACTCTAAAACCCCAAGCGTAGCCCACGGAGGAAAAGAAATTTTGTAAAAGATATCTAAATTCGGTTGAAGGGAGAAATTAGTCCAAAAGGAGTCCAAATGGGGCAGAACTGCGAGACTGTTCTTACGAGTCCTCTGGTCACCCCTGCTCCAGCCGCCGAGGCCCCAGAGAGGGCGCGCCTGTGCCCCCGGACACACAGGAAGTCTGCCTTCACAGAACAGACTAGAACCCAGGTCCACTACCCAGAGTTACCTTGGTGGGCTGGCTGTTCAAGAGGCAAACAGGTCGGCCGGCCTGGTCTCCTCCGGGCACGGACCGCTCATAGGAACTCTTCGCGGGAATATCTACTGCTCCCCGACCGGAGCTCTCGGCCACAAGTCTTCTAGTCGGTAGTGACTCCTTGCTCCACAGGCACCCTCCTCTCACTGTCCCTGAGCTGGGGAGGGGGCTCCTTCCCTCCCTGCTTAACTCGGGAGTCCTTCTGGAAGTGAAAGGAACACCGCTCTGCTCCCAGTCCTTGCTGAAACCACCCCTCGCACCCATTCCTTTCTTTCTGGGATCCCTTGTGCTTACGGTCAGCTTGGGTCAGTTTCACACTCGACACCCGCAGCCAGAGGTGACACCCGATGCTATAGGGCCAGGTGTTAGACTTGCAGCAGGACAGGCTTCGCGTTGATTGGCTCTGGGACCACTCACGCCCCGCCCACTTAGCCTTCCCCCACCCCCTTCCCCAGGCCAGGGCCTCGGCTTTGACGGCCTCCAGGGGCCCCGCTTACATTGTAACCTACGTAAGTGGCACCCACTTGGCTTGTGGGAACCCCGGGCCTGGCTGGTCCCCGAGGGCTATGCCACCTCTGCAGAGCTACTCAGTTTGCTAAGTTACACGGCACTGGTCATGTTGCCTGCGGAGAAGGTGCCCGGGTCTTCTGCACGGAAAGCCGGTGCATTGTGGCTCTAGCCTCTCAACTTCCAGCCGCACATTCTGTGTTTTGTCCGACGGCGCCATACAAAAGGCGGGGATGGATCCTCGTCGGGCCTCTCCACAGCCCGGATGGGATGCATCGCCAGGTACTGATTCAGGTACAATAAGTGGCCTGCGGCCCAGCCTCCCGGTGGTCAGAAGGGGCAGATGTCGGCTTGGCCTCCAGGCCCAGTCTGGCCCAGGCTGACTCCAGCTGTGGGAGGGACGCTGGGATTCAGGGTCTCCTCTCCTCTAGCACTTAACTCTCCCCTCCTTCGGTCCCACTGCTGGCTACAGCTGCCACCAGCTTCTTTGGAATTCCTGGGACCAGGATGGCCTGGAGGCAGGTTCTCGGGGCTCCTTCTCTGCTACTGTTTTTCCCAGCTTGTACGCACCCCACCTCCACTGGGGGGTGTCAATCAGTCCTACACAGCACAGACACAGACAAGGGGAGTAGCCCCAGGACCTCAGAAACCCTCGGAGGACTCATTCTCTGACTTTGGCCAACAGTCGGCTCAGAATATTTCTGAGCCCCTTCTCAGAACTTTCCCGAATGCCGGTATACTTGGTACAGGTCTTCTAAGCCCCTTGAATTGGGACACAGCAGCTCTGAGTACCAGGGCCCCGGGACAGCAGCTCTGAGAACCAGGGCCCCGGGACAACAGCTCTGAGTACCAGGGCCCTGGGACAGCAGCTATCATCTGCTAATAGGAGCTGCGGGCTCTCATCATAGAGAATCTTTCCTTTCTCCCAGGCCTTGCCACTGCGTCTCTCCATTCTCCTTATCATTTGCTGATGCCATAAGGAAATGGAATTCTAAAATAAATTCCTCTCTCCCCCCCAACCCCCAGACTTCTGAAGAAGATTTAAGCCTCGCGTTACAAATTTTCTAAATAGTGTTGCAAAATCCCAACAGCTTAAACAGCGTGCAAAGTGCAGATCTGAAGAAAAATCCCCAATGAATTTGTATCTTTTCTCTGGTGGAATAGCTGCATGATTTCGAAGGAAGGCAGCCACTCAATCTCCACTCAGGCTCTACTTCTGGGCAGAGATTAAAAAGGTAAAAATCTCGAGCTGGATCAAAGGGAAGCTCTATTTCTATGTGGGCCACGGATGCTGCCCACAGCACTGTGCTTTGGAGAGAAATAGACTCTCAGTGCAAAGGGAACATTCTGGAACCTTCTAGACTTGTGTGCCTCTTCCTCTAAGAGGCTTCCCTCCCTTCCTGGGGCAGGTACAGACCTCTGGCAGGCACCAACCGGTGGTACTTCCCCATGTGACCACTTGCCCCTCTGGTCTGAGACCCCTGGGGAGGGGCTGGGGGGCTCTTGTTGGGCCTGGACCCACGAGGTGCTCAGCAACCGATGTTGGTTGGATAAAGGACTGGGGCTCCTGTGGTCTAGGGGAGTCCAAGTCCTTCTTTGATATAAACACAAAAAAGTAGGTCTCTTCCCTTCTCTTTGGACGTGTGTGCCTGACACAAAGGCACTGGACATTGAACAAATGTTTGTTGAATGAACTAATTTTGTAACGTGTATTTATGAGCGTCTGACCATACTGATGTGCAGTGAGTGAGTGAGGGAGTGGGACTCTGTTTTCTGACATATCACCGTCTGGCCTCATTCTTGGGCATATTTCTTTGAGCACCCTCTTCCAGAAGCCCTTGCTCCGTCTGGCTGATGGAAGCTACCGGCGAGGCCCTCAACGTCCGCCAGGTGTCGCTGCAGGGAGCGCGGGAGGTGGCGCGGGAGGCCTGGGAGGCTGGGAAAGAGGGGGGAACCGGAAGTAGGGCTGCTCGATGCGTTGAAAGGCACGTCTGTGCAACCAAGAAAATGTCTTCGTAAGTGAACGGCGGACCTGTGGGACCCAGGAGGAAACTGGCGCGCAGCGCTGGCTCGGCTCCACCTTTGAGTTTCGTCTTCGTTCAGCAGTCAAATGGGGATGCCTGGCGGCCTCAGCCCTCAAGCGAAGAAATGTCTCCAGTAGGCTTGGAAACTGAAGACGCTGCTCGTGCCTGAGATGATCGCATGAACCGAGGTGCTAGCCGAGGGAACGGTGTTGCTTGATCCCGGGCCTGATTCTTCTCCCATTTTAGGTGATTCTCTGCGACGGAACTTCTTAAGGTTCTGCCTAAGTGACAATGGCCATTTGTCAATGTGGACAGTAAAAATAAAATCTGGCTTCCCACCTTACCTTGTCTAATGTTTACCCCGGGGTAGGGAAAAATCAAAGAAGCAGCATTCTAAAATCTGGTGTTTGGAGACGGAGCTTCCCCTATTTTCTTTTATTTCTTTATGTAATCTCTACACCCGAGGTGGGGCTTGAACTCATGACCCCAAGCTCAAGAGTCCCTTGCTTCTCGGGCTGAGTCAGCCGGGCATCCCCCGAGCTCCCAATCTTATACGTAATCCTGAGACTTTTCCTCGTGAAGGGAACAGGGTGTCCCTCTTTGGCCTTGGTTTCCACAGGGAGGCGAGGCTGAGGCCTCCATGATAGCAGAAGGGGCCTCGGCAGATCAACGCAAGAGACAGAGTGCAAGCGGCCGAGAGGCAGACAGAGGGAGACGCACAATCTGGAAGCAGTCTCCAGGCTCCGAGCTGTCAGCACAGAGCCCGATGCGGGGCTCGAACCCACGCACCGTGAGATCGTGACCTGAGCCAAAGTCGGACGCTCAATCGACTGAGCCACCCAGGCGCCCCTCGGGCATATTTATTTGCAGAGGTAAAATATGAGACGGTAGGAAAAGAACACAGTGAGAAGTAAGTCTTCCTTGGCCCTTAGCCTGGAGTCCCCTTCTCAAAACCAGTGTCTGTCCTCAGTGGTAGTGTTTCGTTCCAGAGGGAGTCTGAATATAGGAGCGTGTGTGTATATATCTCCCTTCGGCACAGCGGTAGCACTTGATAGGCTGTTCTACCCTTGGCCGTTTACTGATAGGCCGTGGAAATCACCCTGTCTTAGCACATGCGATCTGCGTTCGTCTTTTGCTGGCTTTAACGTGTTCCACGGATTCCACAGTCTGCATTCCACGTTTGCCCCATGGATGGGCCTTTGCTCTTGTAAACAAAGCTGCGATCAATATCCTCACCCATGAAATGTGTGCCTAGAATGAATGCCCCGAAATGGAATTACCGAGTCGAAGGGCATATATCCATTTGTAACTTTGATGAACATTGCCAAACCGTCCCTCACAGGCGGGGAATTCATTCTATTCACACGTGCCTGTGCCCGAGGACATTAACTGCAGCAGGGACACATTGAGTGCTGGGTGACCGGGCGAGGTGGGTTGTCCAGCCGGAGGCAGGGAGTGTGGACAGGTGATTAGTGCGACGTCCAGGAGAGAGACATGAGGGTCTAATGTGAGGCAGTCACAGTGGTGGCCACCGGGAAGGGATGATTTGGAGAGACACATTAAGAGGAAAGTCCCCCTGGGGTGCCTGGGGGGATGAATCAGTTAAGCGTCTGACTTCGGTTCACAGTTGGTGAGTTCGAGCCCCACGTCGGGCTCTCTGCTGACAGCACAGAGCCCGCACCCGATCCTCTGTCTCCTTCTCTCTCTGCCCCTTCTCCACTGGTTCTCTGTCTCTCTCAAAATAAATAAATAAACTTAAAAAAAAAAAAGAGGTAAAATCCCCCTAACCACATGATAGAGAGGCATACAAGGGGATGACGGGGGTGGGGGGGGTGACCTTCCACCCCTGCCTTGTGTAACTGAGGGGTGAAGGTGAGTTTATGGATGGAGATAGAGAATGCAGTCTTTTGGGAGGGTCGTTTCGGAGGAGCTGAGGGCGTCCAGGTAGAAACGTCCAGAAGAAGTTGGATGCATGTGCCTGAGGCCAGGGAGAAGCTCTAGGTGACGCTCCAGTAGGTGTGGGAGTTGGGGCCTGAGAGCTGACGGGGCAGCCTGGGCCAGCACGCCTGGGGAGCCAGCATCGGAGTGAAGGGCGAGCCAGGGGCCCGGATGCAGTGCCGCACGAAGGCCTCCCTTTGGGCCCCGGCTCTGCACTTGCACATCTCGAGAGGCAGGGTCTCCCTAACTGTTGCTGTCCGGGTCCCTCCTTGCCTCATTCCGTGCAGGCCCAGGTCGAGGGGGAGCTTGGCGGTCGGCCATATTTAAGGGCCAGGCTGAGGGAAAAGGCACAAGGAATGTTCTAGAAGCCCAGGAGATAAACTCCTGAATCTAGAGGCAACAGGTCTGATAAGGGAGGGACTCGAATGTGTCCGTTAGGCACAGCAATTAGGAGATCACGAGCGCCCTTAGCGGAGTCGGTTTCCGACGTGGACAGAGACTGGGATTCTATGAAACAGCAATAGAAAGTCAGCGTGTTTACTCATTGGTTGTATCCTAGCAACAGCGTGTTCTCAACAGGGCTAAGTGTTCTAGAAAGCAAGACCAAATTATACAAGAACACCGCGTTCTAGAATGTCTGCATGGGTTTGTCAGCCAATTTCCTTCTTAGAGGTACTCGGGAGATTGGTAAAAACTACCCTCTTTTCCTTTCAATTTCCAGGTAGTCCACGATAGGCGTTTAGTACACTAATAGAATTTAAGTGCTTTGCCTGGGTCACGGCCTGGGTCAGTCCTGGAATTCAAAGTTAACCTGAGGGCGAACAGGAGAAGAGCGGGGTCCCAGCAGGGAAAATGAGCCGTGAGTCGTGCTTAGCCTTTAAAATCAAACATCACTTAAGAAATCGCTGTGGGATGATCTGCTCTCCCAGGACAATACAGGCAGTGCCTTCTTTCCCTCCCCTCGTGGTGGCTGATTACCAGAGCTCACAAAATGGGATGAGTATTTGACCTCTAGGCTGCTGTTCCCCTGCTGGGTACTCCCTCCCAGCACCTGGCGTAGCTCAGGGAGAGCACTTGGCCTACCCGATGTAGGCTGGTTGTTCTCTTAATTCCTGTCTCCCAACAGAGAGCTAGGGAGCTGGTCTGGGAGGCAGGGGTGGGGCTCAGGTAGAATTCCCTCCCAGGGGTAAGGGGTCAGGGGCTGTGGTGTGCCAGGCTTAGGAGACGTGAGCACGAGTAAGGTCTGGTCTCCTCCTCTGAGGGTCCCGTGGTTGAGCGGAAGACGTAACCTAGTCCTTGGACGAAATGCAACAAATCAAAAAGAAGAAACCAGGATGAGGGGCATCTTACCCAGCACGGGGGCAATCAGCAGATGCTTCTCAGAGGAGGTGATGCCCAAGCTGTGCGTCTTGTAACACAAGAAAGAGTCAGCCTGGTGGAAGGCATAGAAGGATGTTTCTGGCCTTGGAAGGGGTGGGCTAGCATGGCAAGTTATAAGACGCTGGGGCCCAGGGTCTAGAAAGGCAGTTCCCGGACACTGTGCCTGGCACAGGGTGGCCCTGGCCACGCCGTGGGATCAAGAAGTCGACAGGTTCAAGGTCTTTCTTTAGGCAAAGCAGGGTGAAGTGCGAAGTCACCCTCCGTCCTAGAGCCTCTGAGCCTGGGGGCGTGGCGAGAACGAAGGGGATGGGGTCCACTGAGCCCTGCAGACTGGTGGGCTTTGAGGCAGCATAGACTCTGTTCCCGCAGAGCCTGTCCCCCATGCGAGATGACAGAGGGATAGCAGCTGTCCCTCTGGTTCTCTTGGGTGTTACATAAAATAATATGAAATGGCCTTGGGTGGGGTCGAGCCTCGGATCTTTCTCTCCCTGGTTCCTTCGTCTTTTATGGTGATGCCTTCAGTTTGTCCGGAGGGACGCCCTGAGAAACAGACTTTGCTGTTGAGATTGTGAAGCACGTTGGTCGTGGAGGGCCTTGCTTCCGGGTGCCTGGGGAGACGTTTGCCCCAGGAAAAGCCATCTGAGCGGCTGGCTTGATCTAACCGTTTTGGAAGTAGTCCGTTTTGGTTTCTACGGCGGTAAGTGGTGAAGTTAGAAATGGTTATTTGGCGCACTTAAAAATACAGACAAGTACAAAGGGGAACAGAACGCTCACGTCCCCGACGCTCCACAAGAACAGATCGTTAACAGGCTTCCCTGTTTACTTTGGCTTGCTCGTTTTACTGAAGTAAAACAATACAGAGAAAGTTGAAGTTGTGTGTTTGTTGTTGTTGTTGTTTTGGGTTTTTTTCTGTTCTCCTTCCCAGTCTTGTTCTGCCTCATCTTTCCTTAGAGGAAACCACCGTCATGAGTTCGGGACGCGTCCGTGCCATGCTTCGCTAATTTCTACCGCAGGCTTCCTTAAGCAACGGGCAGCATCGAAGAGTGTGTTCAGAAATTTTACGTGTAAGTGGTTGACAGTGTTTTGGACTTGCTTTTCTACTCAGCCGTCCAAAGTGTGGAGATCGATGGCTGCAGATGCACAGAGCAGCGGCTGGTTTATCGTACCCGGCGTGGTGAACGCGTCGGCAGCCTGGTTTCTCTCTTTTTGCTCTTGGGAATCCCTGCCCTGATCTTATAACTGAGTATGCACACATCCGCTCTCCCTCAGGCATCATGTTTCTGCCCTACCTGTATTTTTCTTTGCCCTGGACATGCCACGGGTTTTAACGAATGTGTAATAGCACGTATCTAACACGACAGCATCCTCTAGAATAACTTTACTACTCTAAAAAGCCTCTGATCTCTGCCTATTCATCCCTCCCTCCCCCCCAGCCCCCCAACTGTCTCCATTGTGTTGCCCTTTCCAGAATGTCATATAGCTCGGATCGTGCAATAGGTATAGGCTTTTCAGATTGGCTTCTTTTACTTAGTGATTGATACGCATTTACGTTTCTGACATGGCTGTTCATGGCTTGATGGCTTATTTCCTTTCAGTGCTGAGTAATATTCCATTGTCTGAATGTACCACAGTTTATCCTTTTACCTCCAGAGGACACATTGGTGGCCTCTGACCCTTGGCAATTAGGAATCAAGCTGTTACAAATATCTGTGTGCCGGGTTTTGTGTAGACCTGTTTTGAGCTCATTTGGGTAAATACCAAGGAACGCGACTGTTAAATTACAGGGTAGGAATATGTTTGGGGGCACCGGGCTGGCTCAGACGATAGAGCATGCGACTCTTTTAATTTATTATTATTATTTTTTAATGTGTGTTTATTTTTGAGAGAGAGAGAGACACACACACACAGAGTATGGGCAGGGGAGGGGCAGAGAGAGGGGGAGACACAGAATCCGAAGCGGGCTCCAGGCTCTGAGCTGTCAGCACGGAGTCCGATGTGGGGCTCAAACCCGGGAAACGTGAGATCACGACCTGAGCCGAAGTCGGTCACTTAACCGACTGAGCGTGCGACTCTTAATCTCAGGGTTGTGAGTTCAAGCCTCACATGGAGCGTGGAGCCGACTTGAAGTGAAAAATGGGGATAATAAAAACAAAGAATATGTTTAGCTTGTCGGAACCTGCCCCACTGTCTCCCGAGGCCCCGGCTTTTAAATGTATCCACTTTTCCCTGCTATTATCGCAGATCCTTTTTGCAACGAGGCAAGGGAGAGATGCAAAGCAGGCGCATAAACATCTTCTCTCTCTCCACGCTCGGCAGCTGGGGACTCAGGCCAGACCTCTGAGAGGGGACCCGAAGTGAAGGCCTGTTTTGAGGTGGGTGTGCGTCAAACACAGACCGCCAGAAACCGGATCCAGTCCGCAGGCTCCTGCAGCGTCCCCAGCTGTGCCCTGAGGATGCAGAGACGAAAAGATGAAAAGATGCTCAGGGCGGCTCACTGTGGACAGGAGTGTTCAACCAATCCCCCATCGGGGCTCTGGGGCCCGAACCGCGGGCTCTACTGACGCAGTCAGTGGGGAACAGGTGCCAGCTCGCTGCCGGGCCGGAAACACCTTCTCACCTGCCCGGTCAGGCCAGCCTGGGCTCAGGGGCCAGCGCTGGAACTCAAAGCCGTGGCAGAGCGCTGGCTGACTCCTTAGTTGACAGGTAGCCTGTTCCCTGGGATGGCCCCAGCCCTTGGATCCTGCCTCTTTCCGGGTCCTCCGGGCCAGCCCCTCAGCCCGGCCAACAGGGCTCCCCAGAAGTGGCCCTGAGGTACGAGCTAGTTCTGGACCGCCCTGATGTCCTCCCTTCTGCCATTTTGCTGGTAGAACCCTCTGTTCTTTCTCCGGTCCCGTCTCTGCTCAGCCCCAAACCTATACTCAGAGGAGTGCCCTCGGATGGTAGTTGGGACATCTTCTCAGGCTGCTTGTTGGGACATCTCACGCTGCCTGTTCCCTCGTTCCCTCACCAGAGGGCGCGCTCCTTAGCACCTGCCCGGTTGACCAGAATCCAAAGAGGGCAGACACAGCTCTCTTATTAGAGCCTCAGCGCCTAGAAGAGGCACGTGGTAGGCCCTCAGAAATAAAGTGATGGATTGAAATAGTGGCAGAATATAAACGGTTAGCCTGGTTTAATATGCAACTTAAAAAAAAATCTTTGCTGTGCTAGAAGGATGGGAGGTAATTATTCCCCTGCTTGATAACACAGGCAGGGAATTAAGCTCTCTCCGTCCTGGAAGAAAGAGGGACCAATATGTCAGTTGCCCTGGGATTTATGGGCCACTAAGATCCATTGAGCAAGACCCTCGGAGTTGGAGCCTGGGTGCTGGTCCCAGGAAATCACCCAAGAATGGAGAGACGGTGATGGGCCCAGGGAAGCCCCACGGCGAGGGGTCTCGTGGCATTCCCAGTGTGTGAGAGCCCACCAGACGCCTCCAGTGATGTGACAGCCTTCCCTGGTGGCACCTGGGCCCAACCAGCAGCCCCTCCTGTTGGTGCCGGAAGGTCTTGACGCCCTGGTGTGGAGCGCCCATGAGAGCTGCGCTCTGGACGGGGGGTCGGGCTGACCCCGTCCGGTTCTGAGTCGGGTACCTTCTGGTGCCCGAGATGCCGCCGTGTGGGGAGTGTGTGTGTGTCTGCGCCAGACCGAGCAAGCTCCAGGGTCCTGCCCTGGGCCAACCGTCATCGCCCCTCACGACGCACTCATCTCAAAGGCGACACGGTGCTGCTGGGGTACAGCTCACCCTTCCCGTGACCCGGCTGAGGTTTCAAGAGGCTAGCTCTTCAAGAGGTTACCTGGCCCGCCTCGCGTGTCACACGACAGACGCGAAGATCGGATTCCCAGGGAAGTGTGGAGGCCGAAGTCGAAGGGCAGCTTCTCCATAGCTTCTGGGGATGCTCTGAGGCCTTGTGCTTAGGATTGTTCTCATCTCTGATGCTGAGTGAAATAAGTCAGGCAGAGAAAGACAGATCCCATATGCTTTCACTCATCATGTGGCTCCTGAGAAACTTAACAGAAGACCTTGGGGGAGGGGAAGAGGGGAAAAAAAAGGTTAGGGAGGGAGCCAAAACATAAGAGACTTAAAAACTGAGAACAAACTGAGGGTTGATGGGGGGTGGGAGGGAGGGGAAAGTGGGCGATGGGCATCGAGGAGGGCACCTGTTGGGATGAGCGCTGGGTGTTGTATGGAAACCGACTTGACAATAAATTATATATAATATAGAAAAAAAAAAGGATTGTTCTCATCTATATTCTGGATGAATGAGATTCTGGAACCAAGATAAGCGATCTGCAAGGAAATTCTACTTTAAACAAGAAATTAAAACACTGTTTTACTACATTCTGTGAGGATATTTGAAATAGTTATATTCATTAAGACACTGGGGGTTCACTGTGAGCCAGCTACTTGTTTTTAAAGTTTATTTCTTTATTTTGACTGCTTCGGATTCTGTGTCTCCCTCTCCGTCTCTGTTCCTCCCCTGCTCGTGCTCTGTCTCTCTGTCTCTCTCTCAAAAATAAGTAAGCATCGACAAAATTTAAAAAAAATGTTTTTTTCAAAAAGGGGGGCTGCCTGGGTGGCTCAGTTGGTTGGGCGGCCGACTTCAGCTCAGGTCATGATCTCACAGCCCTAAAGTTCGTGAGTTCGAGCCCCGCGTCAGGCTCTGTGCTGACAGCTCGGAGCCTGGAACCTGCTTCGGATTCTGTGTCTCCCTCTCTCTCTGCCCCTCCCCTGCCCGTACTCTGTCTGTCTGTCTCTCAAAAATAAATAAGCGTTGAAAAAATTTAAAGAAATTGTTTAAAGTTTATTTATTTTGAGAGAGAGAGCGAGAGAGAGAGCACATGCGCAAGTGGGGGAGGAGTAGAGAGGAGAGAATCGCAAGCAGGCTCCTCACCGTCTGCACAGAGCCTGACACGGGGCTCGATCTCATGCAACGTGAGATCACGACCTGAGCCGAAATCAAGAGTCAGACCCTCAACCACTGAGCCACCCAGGCGCCCGAGCCAGCCATTGTTTTAAGCACATTCCGAGAGTTGGTTCGTTCAGTCCTCACACCCGCTATCCGAGGTGGGTGCTGGAGAAGGCCAGCACACTGTGGCTTTTCTTCCTTAAACCGTGACACCTCCACACACGCGGCTTGTGGCTTAGGATGGCAGGAAAGGGTGTTCCTTCTGCACATTAGTGACTATCTCTGCATAGAGCCGTTCTCAGAAACTGGAGAAAATTGACGAACGGCCAGGGACCACGTCTGACACCACCAGAGATGTCTTCCTACCATTGGATTAGTTTCTGCTTTGGGGCTCGATGGCCGCTGAGTAAGACATAACCATGGTAACTAACAGGCAATTACCTCCAACTCCGGTTGCTAATCTGGGTTACAATCGCCCTGTTGGAAGCTCTTTGAACGTCCTCGGGGGAGCCTGGAAAGGTGCTGTGTGAGGCACAAGTCCCACTGAGTGGGGACTGTCCCCCGTGGCCCTGGGACCTTGCAGGTGCTTTGGGAGAAACATCTACATCTGCCTGCCGTCAGGAACCTTGGGCTCAGGCCCCAGCCTCACTGCCCCACCTGTGGGATCTTGGACAAGTCATTTCCCACTGGTTCCCGAGAGACCCCACGTGAGAGGGAGCTGATGACAATTTATGGCTGCCCCGGATTCTCATGCGTATAATGAGAGTTAAAGCTTGTGAATCCTATTTTGTGAGTAAAATGCCAACATCAGGAGTTACTGCCTTTACTTTTCAGTCCCACGGAGGCGTGTCTTTGGGGAGGTGGCCAGGGAAATCGGATGATGCATATTTTGATTTTCTCAAGCTTTTAGTTAAGGCAATTTTCAAATACAAGTGAAAGTAGAAGGAATAGAATAATGGTTTTCCATGTACTCATTGCCAATGTCAACCATTAACCGCATTTGGCCAATTGTGTCTCATCCATTCCCTGTAAAAATATTATCTTTATGGAGGTATAATTTATATACAGATAATGCACCTAAACATACCTTTCCATGAATTAAAAAAAATTTTTTTTAATGTTTATTCATTTTTGAGAGACAGAGAGAAACAGAGCATGAGCGGGGAAGGGGGAGAGAGAGAGGGAGATACAGAATCCGAAGCAGGCTCCAGGCTCCGAGCCGTCAGCGCAGAGCCCGATGCGGGGCTGGAACCCACAAACCGTGAGATCACGACCTGGGCCGAAGTCGGCGCTTAACCAACTGAGCCCCCCAGGCGCCCCCCTTTCCACGGATTTAGACACTCCCGTAACCATCACCACAATCACGATTTAACACTTCCTCACTTTCCAGAGTTCCCTGGTGCCCCTTCCCAGCCAACTGACCCATCCCCCACGGTCCTAGGGCCTGGGGCAGACCCTCCAGGGGACACGTAGGTCTTCTTAGGGACAGTGGGACTACAGGTAAAGTAGGGTCTCGTTCTCAATGGGGTCAGAAAGGTGGAGGCATTTTTATACACGTATGTAACACACCTACAAACATACGTAACATAAAAGGTACCGTTACAACCATTTTACAGTGTTCAAACCAGTCGCATTAAGGGCACTGACATCATTGTGCAACCGCGACTACGACCCACCCCCAGAACTTTCTCATCATCCCAAAGTGGGGCGATAGCTCCCCAGGGGCCCTCCCCCTTCTGGCTCTACGTGCCAGATTTTCCTTCCTTCGTCGGCCTGAAAATATTCCGTATTTTGTTTACCCAGTCGTCTGTTGACGAACACTTGGATTGCTTCCACCTTCTGTCCATCGTGAATAATGCTGCTACGAACAGGGGCGTCCAAACACCTGTTTGAGTCCTGGCTTTGAGTTCTCCCGGACTGCTGGATTGAATGGTAATTGCACGCGTCGCTTTTTGAGGACGTGCCACACCGTTTCCCATAGCAGCGACACCATTTTGCACTTTCACCAGCAAGGTCCAAGTTCTTCATCTCCTTGTCTACCCTTGTTACTTTCTGTGCCCCCACACCCATGCAATAGCCATCCTGACCAGTGCGAAGCGGTGTCTCGTCGTGGGATCAATTTGCACCTCCCTAAGGACGAACGATACTGAACATCTTTTCACGAGCCTGTTGGTCATTTGTACCCCTTCTTCAGAGAAATATCTATGCGAGTCTTTTGCCCTTTCTCTTCTTCTTCTTTTTTTCTTTTTTCTTTTTTTTTAATTTTATTTTTTATTCTTTAAAATTTACGTCCAAATCAGTTAGCATATCGTGCAACAATGATTTCAGGAGTAGATTCCTTAGTGCCCCTGACCCATTTAGCCCATCCCCCCTCCCACAGCCCCTCCTGTAACCCTCAGTTTGTTCTCCATATTTATGAGTCTCTTCTGTTTTGTCCCCCTCCCTGTTTTTATATTCTTTTTGTTTCCCTTCCCTTATGTTCCTCTGTTTTGTCTCTTAAAGTCCTCATACAAGTGAGGTCATGTGATTTTTGTCTTTCTCTGACTGACTAATTTCGCTTAGCATAATACCCTCCAGTTCCATCCACGTAGTTGCAAATGGCAAGATTTCATTCTTTTTGATTGCCGAGTAATACTCCATGGTATATACATACCACATCTTCTTTATCCATTCATCCATCGATGGACATTTGGGCCCTTTCCATACTTTGGCTATTGTCCATAGTGCTGCTATAAACATGGGGGTGCGTGTGTCCCTTTGAAACAGCACACCCGTATCCCGTGGATAAATGCCTAGTAGTGCAATTGCTGGGTCGTAGGGTAGTTCTATTTTTAGTTTTTTGAGGAACCTCCATACCGGTTTCCAGAGTGGCTGCACCAGCCTGCATTGCCACCAACAATGCAAAAGAGATCCTCTCTCTCCGCATCCTCACCAACATGTGTTGTTGCCTGAGTTGTTCATGTTAGCCATTCTGACAGGTGTAAGGTGGTATCTCATTATGGTTTTGATTTGTATTTCCCTGATGATGAATGATGTGGAGCATTTTTTTCATGTGTCACTTGGCCATCTGGATGTCTTCCTTGGAGAAGTGTCTATTCATGTCTTTTGCCCATTTCTTCACTGGATTATTTGTTTTTTGGGTGTTGAGTTTGATGAGGTCTTTACAGATTTTGGATACTAACCCTTTATCTGATATGTCATTTGCAAATATCTTCTCCCATTCTGTCGGTTGCCTTTTAGTTTTGTTGATCGTTTCCTTCCTTGTGCAGAAGCTTTTTATTTTGATGAGGTCCCAGTAGTTCATTTTCGCTTTTGTTTCCCTTGCCTCCCGAGACGTGTTGAGTAAGAAGTTGCTGTGGGTTTCTTCTTCTTCTTCTTTTAAAATGTTTTCTTATCTTTGCAAATAATTTTTGCCAATTCTTTCTTTAGCTTCATTATATTTATTATTCTGCTCTTTTGCATTTTTGGTCCTCCTCTTCCAATAATTCTGCTTCAGGCAGTAAATAAGACTTATTTGGCTGTCTATTTTGGAACGGTTGTCTTCCTTGGCACTCTGGTTACTTTGGCCTGTGCGTTCCGGACACCTGTCAAAGGTCAGGTTGGCCTCAACCCCAGAGTGTAACCGGAGGGGAGGAATGGACTAGAAGGGATCAGGCTATGCCACCCCCAATTTGCTACTTTGACATAAGAGGTATTTTGAGCTAGGGTGCCTGGGTGTTTCAGACGGTTAAGAGTCCAACTTTTGATTTTCGCTCAGGTCATGATCTTACTGGCTCGTGAGTTCAAGCCCCACGTCGGGCTCCACACTGACAGCACAGAGCCTGTCTACAGGCTCTAATGTTAATCTACATTAATGTGGCTTCTCTCTTCATTAACATGACTTCATTTTTCCAGGAGCCTCCAGCCCAGGTAATTGCCTGATTATTGTTGTAGAAATTTCCAGAAAGACTCATCAGTTTTTCAGTGGAAAGCTCCAAGAGACAGTTTGTGCCCTAAGATTCTTTGAGTTCTTTGCTCAGAATCCTGACTTTCTGTTTCTACCAACCCCTACTGTCGAGTCATGGCCCCATCCCATCCTGATGAAGCTGTCCCCCGTTGGAAAGACTGCCTTAAATCAAACTTCCAATTCTCAGTAAATTTTGACAGTGGCTTCTCCCTTCTGAGACATTGACAAACATCCGGGAAGCACCGTTCCCTTTTATTGTGGGAAGCAATAAACTCCACTTAGCCTCCTCAGCAGGTCGTGTGGATGATGTTTGAGAGACGGCTTTTGACACCCGGCCCCGGGTAAGCCAGTCTTTGGTTTTCCAGATCTTTTTCATCTCATTGTTCTTGTTCATTCCCCGGATCTGTTTCTCTCGCTCTGGAATTTCTCCAGGTTGATTTTAGGGGAGGAAGCATCAGGCAACGACAATTTGCCACTCACTGTGCCTTTCCTTCCAATGGCATCAAAGGGAACTCACATCGTTACCTTGTAGACTGTTCAGGACAGCACGCCAATTTCAGAGCTGCCCACTGCCAGGTTCTTGATTTGTTTAACCAAAACTCCCAGTTACATTGTATATTTTCCCATGATTGACCCTGAAGTCCAACTAATTTTGATTGGCATTTCAGTTTCAATCAGGGGGGACATTTGTTAATCGTGTGATTATAACACAATGGTGATCTAATAATGGAGTAACAACGCCAGCTTCATTATTCCTGCTCTTTGTGACTATTTTAAAAATATAAAGTCTGTAGGCAGTGAATAATTATATACCCGTAGATGTTTCAGTGGTTTAAAAATGTCTTATTTTCTAATGCTAGGTATCTGGTTAGTGTAATGGGCATTTTTGTTCATATGCAATAAAAAAGTCAAGTATTTACAAAAATTAAATATGGTATTGAAGTCAGGGCTGTTTCAGCTTATAATTATTGACAACGATAGCATGAGCAACTCCCCCACTGCTAAAGCTCCTGTCTTGACTTGGTTGCCCCTGGCGCTAGGGAAAAGACAACTGGGTGGAAAGATCCCCGGATTTGAAGCCACACAGACACAAGTCCCGGTTGGGTCACTTACTGGGTATGATATTGATCAAGGCTGTGATCTTGCCGATCCCTGATTTTCTCAGTGTAAATGACAATATTTGTATCTAATAGGATTGTCAGGAGGGTGCTTGCTAATATTGTTTGCTTGATTGAAATGGGGTTGCCATTTTAAATTATCCAGGATAGCGTGCCAAGCTCCCCACCACCATGGGCTTGGATATCTTTCCTTACTGAGCTTATCTCCTAATGTACAAGGCTGAACAGGTCTTTCAAAACAGAAGGAGGGGCATTTGTTGGCAGAAAAACTACCACGATGCGGCAAGATTGGTGGAACCCGAGCACGGATAAACTCAAGTCCCTAAAAAGGGAGAGAGAACACGTCCTTAGCCCAGAAGGAAGGGCACAGTCTGACTGCAGGCTGGGTGTTGACTTGGGAGAGATCGCGTGTATCTAGCGGAAGGAAAAGCTGGGCAGAAAAGCCTAGAACTGCAGGCAGCGGGGGCAGGCCTTGCCTGAAGAAGGGAGCTCTGGCCTGGGGGTTCCAGCCCACAGTCCTGTCCTGTGCACGAGAGTCCTGTCCTATGTTGTTATAATGTACAGAATGTGGTGATTTAATCATATCCCCCACTTACAAAATTTGTAAGAAATAAATATGCGTTTACTGAGGATGCACATTTCTTGATGGGCGGCACATTAAAAAAAATCAAGGGTGATCAAGGCTCTTGACTGCCTGATCCCTGGGGTCATTCTATTTTGAGCTGCAAATTAATTCTCTGAAATCCTTTCTCACCCTCCCAGTTGGCCTCTCAAGGGCTTGGGTGTTAGCAGTTGGGTGACCAACAAGTTGGAGCTTCTGAGTCTTCAAAGCTGAGAACTAGTCTTTCTGTCCCTGGTAAGCCTTGACCTCCCTGAGCCTTAGCTTCCGAATCAGTCAAGGGGTAGAACAGTAGCTATCTTGTCTGTGTCTGGGGTTGTTGTAAAGAATGTCACAGGAGCGCCTGGGTGGCCCCGCTGGTTAAGCACCCGACTTTGACTCAGGTCATGATCTTACAGTTCATGAGTTTGAGCCCCACGTCGGGCTCTGTGCTGACAGCTTGGAGCCTGGAGCTGCTTCGGATTCTGTGTCTCCCTCTCTCTCTGCCCCTCCCCTGCTTGCACTCTCTCTGTCTCTCTCTCTCAAAAATAAATAAACATTAAAAATTTTTTTTAAAAAATCTCAGACAGGGGGGGCACCTGGGTGGCACTTCAGCTCAGGTCATGATCTTGTGGTTCACGGGTTCAAGTCCCGCGTCAGGCTCTGTGCTGACCGCTCGGAACCTGGAGCCTGCTTCGGATTCTGTGTCTCCCTCCCTCTCTGCCCCTCCCCTGCTTATGCACTGTTTCTCTCTTTCTCTCAAAATAAATAAACGTTAAAAAAATTTTTTTTAGGAAAGAAGAAATGACAGACCATATCACATCATATTGCATCTGCAGATCACCAAGGACAAGAACATTAAAAATAGTAAGAGAAGAGTCAGATTACTTTCAAAGGAATGACAGTTTATACTAAGAGACTTCTTTTCTTTCTCCTCCTCCTCCTTCCTTTTGTAGATGGTAGCAATATTCGTTACATTTACAACTCGCCAGCTATGCTCTGTTGAGACGATCCCTCCAATCTTGTTGGCCACACTCAGAGCTGTTGCATTGGCCACGATTCGAGTGCCACCTTCTCTCCACTGGGCCAAGTGATATAGCCTTGGCCCCGTCAACATCAGAGAGCTTCTTCACAGCTAATCGGATCTGCCGTTTGTTGGCCTTGACATCCATGTTGAACCATCAGTGCCCAGCTGGTCCTCACCTTCACGGCTGATGATGCGTTCAGGGGAAATGTGATGATGGCATATGGGCCCAGCTGATGATTTGAGCGCGTTCTTCTGAAGATGCTTGGATTGCTTTCAGAGCTGCTGTGCCTTGGGCCGCGGGAACGTGGGTGGCATGAGATAAGTTCTTCTGTTTCTTCATCTTTGCTTGTTTGTGGCTGTGGACACCTTTTCTGTATGGCCTAGCTGGCCTCCAAAGCCTTTGCTTTCACCTGAGTTTTGGAAGGTGTGGGGCGTTTCACGTTTTGCTTTTAGCACTACTTGTAAGAAGGTCATACAGCGAACTTCTTCGTAGCCATGGAAGTAGAAGGTAGTGTGGGTTCAGTGTCCTAGAAAATAGAACTGACAGTCTAGAGTTTTATATGCAGAAAAATTGTTTTATAAGAATGAGGGTAAAATAAAGACATTTCTTTTCTTTTTAATTTTTTTTAAGGTTTATTTATTTTTTGAGAGAGAGATTGACAGAGTGTGAGCAGGGGAGCGGCAGAGAGAGAGAGGGAGACACAGAATCCGAAGCAGGCTCCAGGCTCTGAGCTGTCAGCACAGAGTCCGACGCGGGGCTCGAACTCACCAACTGCGAGATTGTGACCTGAGCTGAAGTCGGGCGCTCCACCGACTGAGCCACCCAGGCGCCCCCATTTCTTTTTTTTGAAGCATTTTTGTTTGTTTGTTTTAAAAATGTTTATTTATTTATTTTGAGAGAGAGATGTGCATGAGTGGGGGAGGGGCAGAGCCAGAGAGAGAGAGAGAGAGAGAATCCCAAGAAGGCTCTGTCCTGTCAGCCCAGAGCCCAACGCAGGTCTTGATCTCACAACCGCGAGATCATGACCTGAGCCAAAATCAAGTCAGATGCTCAGCTGACTGAGCTGTCCAGGTGTCCCGATAAAGACATTTCAAGACCCGCCACAGAATTCATCAACAAATACAACCTCACTAAAGGAAGCTCTAAAGACAGGAGGACCTTCCTCACGGAAGGGCAAAGAAGCTGGTTAAAACACACAGATTACACCTGACAACCTTCAATTATGCCAAAACAAGATGAATAGTAACAAGTGCTGATCTGTGAGATTAAACAGATGAGAGAGAACAAATATACCTGAAATGTTAGCGCTGTAGAGTTGAAAAGTTGTAAAGTTCTTCTTTGTTTGGAAGAGGAAAATGATTTAGGTTTTAGTTACGTATGCATGTTAAAAGCGGTACGTTACCTACAGAAAAAGAGAGAGTGTATATTTCCGAACTGGTAACGGGATAAGAATAAAATGCCACCTTAATTAATCCGTATAAAAGCAAGGAAGAACAAAATAAAAGATGCATTAAAAAGCGGGACACATATAAAGAACAAAATATGGTAAAGAAAGAAACCAAAATGCATCAGTAACCATCATACATGTAAGTGGACTAAAATTTCATTTAAAAGAGACAATCTATACCGGCTAGGAAAACAAACGTAGCTTTCTGCTATTTACAGGACACATCTGAAATGTAAGGGCTGGAGTTTATTTCAGAATAGGTAGATGAGTGGTTAGGGGGGAGGTAAATGGATAGCCGGGCAGATTGGCCATGCTTGGACATTAATCATTGCTGGGATTGGATAATGGTTATATGAGATGTATTATACTAGTCTATCTATTTTCGTGCATTTATGGACACCTCTGTGGTAAAAAGTAAGCACACATACCAAACCAAACAGGCAAACCAGAAGCATACAGAATAGAAGTAAAAGTATGGAAAAAGTATTAGGCAAATGCTAATCGGAAGTAGGTGTAGCTATAAACTGATTGCAGATAAAATAGAGTTTCGGGTTAAAGCATTACTAGAGATTAAAAAGGATTACTGCATAATAATAAAAAGATGCAATTCTTGAAACTTGCATTTACCTGCTGATGTAGCCTTGAAATATATAAAGCAAAAGTTGGTTGAAGAATTGTAGGAGGAAATTGATGAATCTACATCGAATTGGGAGATTTACGTATACTTTTCTCATTAACCGGTAGAGAGAACAGGTAAAAAATTCAGTGTGGATATAGAAAATTTGAGAAATACATTTAATAAGCCTTGATGTAGTATGTATATTGATATGTAGAACGTTGTAACCAATGAATGAATGACCCCCCTTCTTTTTAGTCTTAAAAAAAAAGCTTTGTACTGTGAGAAATTTCTAAAATGTACGGAAGTGGAGATTATAGCCTAATAAAGTCCCATGTGCCCACGCATATATCAGTAGCTTAAATGATTCATCAGCTCACAGGCATTGCTGTTTCAGAGATGCCCACCAACACCTCCAACACCTCCATCCTGGATTATTTCATTTAAATTTTTTTTTTTTTAATTTTTTTTTCAACATTTATTTATTTTTGGGACAGAGAGAGACAGAGCATGAACGGGGGAGGGGCAGAGAGAGAGGGAGACACAGAATCGGAAACAGGCTCCAGGCTCTGAGCCATCAGCCCAGAGCCCGACGCGGGGCTCGAACTCCCGGACCGCGAGATCGTGACCTGGCTGAAGTCGGACGCTTAACCGACTGCGCCACCCAGGCGCCCCTAAATTTGTTTTTAATGTTTATTTCTGAGACAGAGACAGACAGAGCATGAGTGGGGGAGGGGCAGAGAAAGCGGGAGACACAGAATCCGAAGCGGGCTCCAGGCTCCGAGCTGTCAGCCCAGAGCCCGACGCGGGGCTCGAACTCACAAACCGTGAGATCATGACCTGAGCTGAAGTCGGTGGCTCAACCGACTGAGCCACCCAGGCGCCCCCCCCCCCCCGCCCCGGCCTTTTTTTTTTTTTAATTTTTTTTTCATCCTGGATTATTTTTGAAGCAAATCCCAGACATTACACAATTTAATCCATAAGGATTTCAGTATGTGCCTTTAAAAGATAGAGACATTCTAAAAACAGAATCATGATACCACGCTCACACCTAAAAACAGATGTTAACAATAAAGCCTTAAATGTAGTCAGACTTCAAATTTCTGCAATTCCCGTATACACAGTTGTCTGAATCATACACTGGCTGGTTGGCATGTCTCTTGTATCTCTTGCGATCTATAAAATCTCTCCATGCTTTTTTAATTTTTATTTTCCTTGCAACTTATTTGTTGAAGCGACTGGATTGTTGGTTGTGGATTTTGTTTATTGCGTGTCCATGGGGTTGTTTAATGTATCCCATTCTCTGTTCTTCCTGTAAATTATTAATTCAATCTAAAGACTTAGTTTTAGATTCTTTTTTTTTTTTTTTTTTTTTTTTTTAGGCAAGGCTGCTTCATAGGGTATTTGTGTGCCCTTTAATCAGGAACCATGTAATAACTTATTCTTTACCTTTGGGGGAAGGTCAGCAAGTATTACGATCATTGACAATAACCATGAATATATCAGGCATTGGGAAATGGTGACAATCTATTTCTGTCATTCCTTCATTTAAGCTAGAACACTGATGTAAAAATAATCAGATCCTTATCAGCTGTGGGTTACCCAGAGATACAGTTTGTAGAGGAAAGGCAGGAGAGAGTCAAGTGCACTTTACTAGTCAAACAGCCAATTAAATACTATAAATGTCACTTCTCATGTAACAAGCAGTGTTAAGTGCAAAGAAATACATTTAAAAGGGCGGAATACCGAGGCTGAGAAAGTGATATGATTTGTACTGAGAGGCATTAAAAAAATCAATGGCAAAATATGTCAGGTCCACTGATACAAGATATTCCAAATCATATAGGTGTTAATCCTTTCTACACCAACCTACACATCAGTTCTATGTGACTCTAAGCACCAATTTTTAAAAAATATATATTTAAAAAAAATTTTTTTTCAACGTTTATTTATTTTTGGGACAGAGAGAGACAGAGCATGAACGGGGGAGGGGCAGAGAGAGAGGGAGACACAGAATCGGAAACAGGCTCCAGGCTCTGAGCCATCAGCCCAGAGCCTGACGCGGGGCTCGAACTCCCGGACCGCGAGATCGTGACCTGGCTGAAGTCGGACGCTTAACCGACTGCGCCACCCAGGCGCCCCAAAAATATATATTTTTTAATGCTTTTGTTTATTTTTGAGACAGAGAGAGACAGAGCATGAGCAGGGAGGGGCAGAGAGAGAGGGGGACACAGAATCCGAAGCAGGCTCCAGGCTCCGAGCTGTCAGCACAGAGCCCGACGCGGGGCTCGAACTCACAGACTGTGAGATCATGACCTGAGCTGAGGTCGGACGTTTAACCGACTGAGTCACGCAGGCACCCCACCAATTTTTTTGTATGCAGTAAGTGACAAGTTGATTCCGAAATGTATAGAGAAAA
The DNA here is from genome assembly GCF_022079265.1 of Lynx rufus. Taxonomy (NCBI): domain Eukaryota; kingdom Metazoa; phylum Chordata; class Mammalia; order Carnivora; family Felidae; genus Lynx; species Lynx rufus. Next base: position 132,949,418 of record NW_025814896.1, on the reverse strand, counting down.
GCAATTAGCCAAATATAACCAAGCAGCCTTGTTCTCCAGGAGAACAAGGTGGAGACTAGCCCTGAAAGATAGTAGGACTTAGTGAAAAGTCACAGTAATGGTGTGGCTCTGGGGCAGAGATGTAAAAATAAACCAATGGAGGGGCACCTGGGTGGCTCAGTCGGTTAAGCCTCTGACCCTTGGTTTTGGCTCAGGTCATGATCTCACGGTTCATGGTTTCGAGCCTATGTTGGGCTCCATGCTGGCAGTGCGGAGCCTGTTTGGGACTCTCTCTCTCTCTCTCTCTCTCTCTCTCTGTCTCTCTCCCCTTCTCTCTCTGTCCCTCTCCCACTCACTTCCTCTCTCAAAATAAATAAATAAACTTAAAAATGTTTAAAAACAAACCAATGGAATAGAATGTAGGCCTAGAAATAGAACAGGCATGCATAGAAACTTAATTTCCGACCAAACAAAGCCACGTAGGCTAGTGGGGGAAATGGACTTATCATTAAAGGTGTGGAAATACAAATACCCACGTGGGAGAAAAAAGTTAAATGGGATCCTTCCTCGTGCCATTTACAAAAACCAATCCCGGGCAGATTAAAGACTTAGCTATACAAGTCAAAATTATAAAACTTCAAGAAGATAAGAGAGTATTTGTCTTTATGACCCGAAGTTAAGATAGAAGTTCTTGAACAAGGATACAAAGGAATACAGATCATAAAGGTAAAGGTGGGGGAAATCCGATACATTGGCACAAGAATTCTTGCTCCCTAAAGAGATACGAAGAGAATTCACGAGTCTGTTCGTTGCTGGCGAGAGTGTGGACGGACACATTCTCGACGTACGCGAGTACTTGAAGAAACAGTTCGGTGCTACCTGGCAGAGCTGAAGATGTCTGAGCCTGGGGACCCGTCTTCCCTGCGCTCCTAAGAATCTGTTCTAGAGAAAACCTTATCAAGGATGCTCAGAGAAGCGCTGTTCCCACTGGCATCAAATTGGAGACAACCTAAGCGTTCATTGAGAACGGAGAAGGGGTGACTAAATTCTCGGTGTATTTGCACGGCGGAAGGCTGTACGGCCACAAAAACAAATGCGCCACGAACACGTGCGTTGAGAAAGAAGAGAAGCAGGAATATGGGCTGAAGAAAAAGGAATGATGAAAGTAGTGAGGAAAGCATGAGTCGATATCATTCCACTTATGGAAAGTTCAAACATATGCAAAACTGAACACCTTTTCAGGGAGACAAACACGGTAAGGCCATGAAGCACGACAAGGCAACGCGGACGTACAATTCCCCAATGGACCGGGACGTGGTGGGGGGATGAGCGGAAGGGCGCACTGGGCTGGGAGGATGCCAGCCTTGTTCTGGTCTTCACCTGGGTTGTGGGGATGTGGGCACCTGTAGCAATGGCAGTCTTTGCACCCTACACGCTGGTTATAAAGATCCTTCTCTACCTGTTCATATCTTCTAGCGTCTTCTACATCTACTCAATAGGAACAATGGTTCAAACCCTTTGGGTTTACAAGGGAGCATGACTGTTGCACCTCCTTGGAAGCCCCGCCGGCCCCCGAGAGCTGCTCCGTGAGCTCGTGACTGCTAACCAGGTGTACTATGTGCAATCCTGACTCCTGCCCACAGTGCTTGGCTGGCTCTGGCCAGCTGGAGTGAGGATGGGATGCTACTCAGAACCACAAGAAGGAGGGAGGCAGAAGGTGGGCGCCCCGCACCTTCCATGGTGACCTCAGAAGGAGGGAGTCGTCCATGTCCTTCAAGAGCCCGCCTGGACCATTTTGTCTAGGAGTAGTTTAGGCGGACCGGTGCCAGGCTCCGCTGGGCGCTGGGAAGATGCCTCGTCTGACAAATACATCACCAGATACAAGCTTGGTGAGGAGGAGACAGCAATGGAATACAGAAATTTGATGTGCCATCATTCTGTCTTACCTATGGTTGTCAAGGTTACCAGAGCCGGGCGTTTCTTAGTAACCGCTCCTCCCAAAATAGCCTCCATCGGTGCCGCCCAGCGAACCGCATCCTGGATCCCAGTCATGTTTTGCACAGTTCTGAAGAGAAGACAAGAAGGCTCCTTTACATGGAATAAGGTTATATATATATAAGGTCACAGAGAGCATGCCCATCTCTCCCCATCTGATCTTTACCGTGTCTGAGCGAAGGGTTATAATCCCCAGTTTTCAGATGCGAAACAGGCTCGGGTGACTCACGTGTATAAGAACTTCATGGAAGATCCAGATTTGGGGAGGCCATTGACACTGTCCCTCATGGCCGACGTTTGGTTGCACCACAGGAGAGGGTGTGTTGGGCCGACAGTCCACTACGAAGGTTGAGTACGCCGTCTGACGTTCTGCCTTAACGACTGATACCGCGACTGTCCCCTGCTTCCTTCCTCACCATCGAAACCCCACCGTTGTTCAATGTGAGGGGCTCTGTGTCCTCGGGCCCCCTGCCCCAGGGAGTGATGGTTGGTTAATTGCGATGATAATTCTATTCCCGAGTTGTGATTGTTTGAATGTGAAATGTGGCCCCATCTTGGCCAAGTCTGCAAAGGGGAAAGGTGTTTCTGGGGAAAGATGTTTCTAAGAAAAGAAATTCCCAGGAGGACATGCCCTCCTCTGGGACTAGAGGCCCTTTGCTTGCGATAGAGCCTGTGCGTGGCCACGAGGGAGGACATTGCAGACGGTGGCGGAGTGAGAGAGTGGAAAGCCCTTGGGTCCAGCTCTGAGAGGCCACCTCTCCCTCAAAGCCGGTCTCCCTCCATCTGGTCACATCTTGCTGGGTCCCCTTTGACTGTATCTATGGCCTTCTGCTCCAAGGCAGAGCTCTCTTCGGCTGTTTGTTCCAGTTCTACTGGGCTGTGAGCTCCCTGGTGCTGGGCATTTGTCCCATAGCCTCCACCTCAGTCTAATCTTAACCTGGTAGGAGCGTGGGGGGGGAGGGCGGGGGATGCCCCTGAGAGTAGGGCTCGTTCTCTTGACTCAGTGGCCCCTGGTAGGAGGTGTCTGTGCCTCCTTTTGTGGGGGGACTCCCTGGTGACTCTGCAGAAGGTCCTCGGCTTGGGTCCTCCTTACAGTTGATGCGCATTGTCCTTACGCAGCATCTTAGAAGGTGGGTTTATTTTGGTAACTCTTTCCATCGGAAATCCTTTGCAGTATAGACAACGATCACTGTGACAGTTTGGGGGAACTTTAGTTAATATGCTGAGAACTATCGCTCTTCAAAAGGACTGTCACTTCATTCACCCATTCTACCTTTATGGAGTCCCCGATTGTTGAATGTCTGGGGTGTGCTAAGCATTGGGCCCAAAAGGAAAGTTGCGCGAAAATGGTTAAGCTGTGGCTCCCGCCCACCGCCACCCCACCCCGGAGTGCCCAGCCCCACTCCAGAGTGAGTACATCCCACAGAGAGCTGCCGGGTAGCTGATGGCCATGGGTGCTGGAGACGGGCCTAGCGCTGTGCTCCAGCAGCACGTGGAGGGCGGGGAGCCGCTGACGGGTGGTTGGAGTTGGAAGGAAATGAAACTGGAAAAGGTGGAGAGCAGATGGGCTCGTGGGGTTTTTGCCGGAAGTAGTGGGAAGGGTAGAGCGAGCGTGTCCTCCGATTCCAGGTGGAAGCTTCGGGGCCCTGTTTGGAAGGCATTGAGGGATGTAGTGGGGAGAGAACCGTTACTGTGGAGATGGGCAGAATGGGGGATTGAGGGAGGCGGGCAGGACGCAGCGGGCATCCCCGGGAGAGCGGCCAGGCAGGCAAGCAGGTGCTGCTTGGAGGGAAGGAAGGACCCATCCGTGGCCCAGGGGAGGAAGGGGTGAAGGCACCGGGCTAGGAAAGATGGATCCGAGACCTGGTTTGGCCTCTTGGTTGATGTCACCTTGGTCAAGTAGCGTCTCCTCTCCGGGTGTCCGTTTTCTCAGCGCAGACAATGGAGATATGGGCGTCCCCACCACCCTTGGCTCTCTGCAGCTCTTGGGCACTACTCAGCGTGAGGCACTTATGCGGGAGGTTAAGCAGGTCACGGTTGGGGACCGGATGTGGGAGCCGGAGGCAGAAGGTCTTCATTATTCAGGAGGGTGACGGCCCTTTCCTTCACGGTGGGAAGACAGCGGGGAAAAGGATGGGGTGACAGGACGGCCCCATCTGTGTAAGGGAGGGGAGGCGGTTAGGGAGGAGCAGGCCTTAGACGCCACAAGTGTCCGGAACTCAGGAACGCACGTGTCTGTCGTGGCTTGTTTTCCTAGCTCTTCTTAATTTTTTTGCTCGATTCACGAGCATGCATCAGAGTTAATGAAGCAATTCTATGATTAAGCCACAAAGAAATCTAGGAGGCAATGCACTTGGATTTCAGTGGAATTATTAGATACGGGGGGGGGGGAAACACTTGCAAGAGAATTACGTACAAATCTCCGTATTACCCCTTTGTACCCCAGCCGTGAAAAGAATCAGATCACTCAAAGAGCTCAGAAACGAACTATTTCACGAGTTTTGGTAAAAAGCAAAAGCCTTTCTATTTCCGGTGGAAGACTTTGCGAAGCCCTTCAAAATGTAGATCTGAAACTCCGTTTCTGGTTTAACGTCTACTGCGAAGGCTGGAATCACTTTGCACTTTTGAAGAAGCGTGTGATGCTGTTGAAAGCCATCAGGATTTGCTCTGGCAGAACTAATACCTGCTAAGATGCCGGGGTGCCGTTCTCTTCTTTGCTGTGAATCATCAAACATGTTTTAAGTTATATTTGTGTTGATGGAGAGGTGGAGGCTTTAGGGCATGGTGGGGTTGTGGCAGGGACTGGGTGGGGGAGTCTCAGCCGGGCAGAGTCTGGAGAGAGCCCGAGGAGCCCATACCATGCGACCTTGGGGTCCCTGTCCTATTTCCTGCAAGTAACCTTGACCTCGGCCTCGACACACATTTGTGCGGTTCAGCAACTGACAGGGCTCCTTCCCAGGCATTACTTCCATGGTTTCAGAGCCTTCTCAGAAACAGGTACAGATTGTTTCCTTCAAAGGGCACACGCGGCTCCAAGTCTCAGAACGTGGGCAAATTTGTATGCGCTCTGCCGAGTTAGACACACATGTGTATTAATGGGGTGCCGGGAGTGAGACAGGGAGGCAAGTTGGAAGATGGAGAGAACACCGGCTGTGGATCCAGGAAGATCTGAGTTCAAAGCATGGCTCGGTCACTTACTGGTTACTCGACCTGGGTGCTAATTCGCTTCCGAATCTTATCTTCCTTTTCTCTACAACTGAGCCGGTTACAGTAGCTTCCTCTGAAGGGTATAGTGAGGCACAAATGAGACGAGGATTGTGGAAGCACTTTGTAAGGGATGAAGCATCCCCAAAATGCTCAAACTTGGACTTTACCAGCAAACCTGGCATGTTTCAAGAAGGGGGTGATCAAAGCATTGGAGGACCCTGAAGCCATGTCACAAGTGTGAGGTGACAGAGCCTGACATCACCATGCCTTCTATTTCCAGGGGAGGCTTTGCTGGGCACCGTTTAATGGAGAGGTGACAGAGTGCAGCGGCCCTCCAGGGGGCTTGCACGAGCCATGCCTGAGACTCGGCCCTCACCAGGGCCTGGCCCATGGCCTCCGTCCATGACAGCTAGACCCAGGGAAACAGGTGTTGGAGTCTAGGAGCCTAGGTCCACAAGAGACAGGGAAAATGTCTTCTCCCTTTCCCTCCTCCTCTGCCCCTCTTCCTCCCTCCTTTTTGGGTTATTTCTCTCTGGCTGGCAAGGTATTCAAAGAGCTCTAATTACTTAGTTGTCATGTTGCATTTAATTGTTTGCCCATAGGGGCGCCTGGGTGGCGCAGTCGGTTAAGCGTCCGACTTCAGCCAGGTCACGATCTCGCGGTCCGTGAGTTCGAGCCCCGCGTCTGGCTCTGGGCTGATGGCTCGGAGCCTGGAGCCTGTTTCCGATTCTGTGTCTCCCTCTCTCTCTGCCCCTCCCCCGTTCATGCTCTGTCTCTCTCTGTCCCAAAAATAAATAAACGTTGAAAAACAAAATTAAAAAAAAAAATTGTTTGCCCATAAAGTGATTCACTTAATAAACTTTATTCAAACGTACTTCTTTGCACTGTGTTTGAATGAGAATATTCAGCAAAGGGTGGCTGTGGCATTGACCCCAGGACCCTGGTCTTCATATCGGAAGACGGAGGCTGGGATGCAAGAACTGCTGTTACTCAGCAAGTCGGGGGCCCCCGTGATCCCCAGTTTCCTTTGCAGGAAATTGGGGAGATGACAAGTCCTTCGGAGATCCGGCTCAGACCACATGATGTAGATGCTCTGTGGTAAGTGGGGAGATGTGAGGGATTCTTGGCTGAACAGGTACCCTCCGGGGGATCAGGCAATTATACTCCAGGGAGGCGTCATGAGGTCCGATTCATAAGAAGGATCTTCAGACTGGGAAGAATTGCTCAAGGGGATTCTGGAAGCTTCTGTGAAGTCTTCGTGCCCCGGGGAATTCTTTATGAGGTAGTTAAGCCGGCAGGCCCTGGCCCTCAGGCAATTCTCAGTTCCCCTATAAATTCTATGATGGCCTGGGGCGATGGTCAACCAATTCCCACCCCTCCCCCGCCAATACTGAAGGATGGGGAAAGGAGTCCTTAAGAGCGTGTCTCCCTTATGTCACTGGTTTTGGTGTTTGAAAACTTGTTTCAGTCTGCGGAGGGGGGGATGGTGCGTAACAAAATACCATAGACACAGTAGCTTCAACAGTGGAGATGCATTTGGAGGTAGGGAGTCTGAGACCAGGAGGCCACCACAGCCGGTTGTTGGTTGAGGGCCCCTGGCTTGCATCCGGCCGCCATCTTGCTGTTTTGTCACACGGTCTGGCCTCTCCGTACTCTTCCTACAAGGCCACCTACAAGGTCAGAGCTCTACCCTCATGACCTCACTTAACCTTCACCACCTCCTTGGAGGCCCCGACTCCGATACCGTCATGCGGGGGAGGGCCTTGACGCATGAGTTTCAGGGGACACAACTCGGGCCGGCAAAACTCAAGTGTCGAGCGGGCAGAAGTAGAAGCTGCCGGGGCCTTGCCGTGGGACTTACGTGAGCCCAAGCCCTGCCCTGTGCCCGTAGCTGAGGGACTTGGGCAAGTACTCACCCCTGTCAGCCTATTTCTCTCCTGGGAGATGGGGTAAGGGGGTCACAGCGCGCAAGGTTCGTGCAAGGATTAGTCAAGGGTGCTGAAATGTGAAGTGGGGTTCGTGAGCAAACGGCTAAGAATTCTTGAGACGCCTTTGGCTCAAAGAGGCGATTTTATTAAAGCACAGGGACAGGACCCGTGGGCAGAATGAGCTGCACTGGGGTTGTGAGGGGCAACTGATTATATACTTGTAGGTTGGTGAGGGGTGGGGCTAGAGATAAAGTTTTTTATTTTATTTTTTCTAATTTTGTTTTTTTTTTTTTTTGAGAGACAGACAGAGTGCAAGCAGGATGGGGGGTGGTTGCTGAGAGAGAGGGAGACACAGAATGCAAAGCAGGCTCCAGGCTCCAAGCTGTCAGCACAGAGCCCGACACGGGGCTCGAACCCACGAACCGCGAGATCATGACCTGAGCTGAAGTCAGACACTTAACCGACTGAGCCACCCAGATGCCCCTAGGTAAAGTCAGTTTTTAAGGAATCTCTGTATGCTGAAAGCAGGGGCTCACAGGACCCTGGAGATTTAGCAATTGTCAAGATAAGGTTGCGCTTAGTTTTTAAGAAGCGTAAACACGAAGGCGTCAGGGCGGCCATAAACGTCTTGGGGAACGTTCCACGCTGCAGGTCTCTGACATCTCTCAATGGGCTGCAGGCTGTAAAGGAATTTAATTTAAACTACATTTTTCTTGCCTTTGTTTCCCTCATCAAAGGGGACGATTGGGAAGCACCGAGAACACCAGCTGGCGCCTTGCCGTCCTCGGTGACCGGCCACTCCTCCCCTTTCTGCCCTCTCGTGAGACACCAGCCTCGGCATTTTGCTCTTTGAATGATCAAGCGGTTGAGCTGTCTCTAGGGTCTGCTTCTGCCCCTCTGCTTTGGAAGTCTGTCGTCCTGAGAGGAGAGCACATCATCCAGGAGGGGCTCTGTCCGTTCCCAGTGAGGATAATCACACTGAACTCTCAAGGTTATTGAAATGAACCAAGATACCGTAGGGGGAGACACCTCATACAGTTCCTGGCAGGTGGCAGAGGATAAACATTCCTGTACTGTGGCTCCAGGTGGGGCTGAGTTGGGACGATATCAGTCAACAGAGATTCACTGAGGACCTACTATGTGCCAGGCACTAGGGACAGCACAGTGGGAAAGACTGGCACGACCCCCCTCTCGGGGAACGTGGAGTCTCAGGGGAGAAGGCAAACATTAACCAGATTGCGAAAGCTCCCGTCTGTGGTCTTGGGTCCACGGTCACCCGATGGGCCTCCCACTCCTGCTGCTGCACAGAAGACGTCCTCGGGAGGGGCGCCCTCGGGTCCCGCGGAGTCATCCCTTCCGGGAGAGGTGCTCGGGCGAGAGAGCACTGCGGTTCCTGCCCTAAGTCCCTGGCACCTCATCAAATGCCAGCTCAGCTTCCAGCTATGCACTCCCTCCCGGCCATCTCCTGTTTTGGTGTCCTCTGGGCTGCCCCTCCGGGTGTCCATGAGTCACAGAGCCGCTCCAGAAACTCCTGGTCCCGCTCCGGGCTGAGAAGAGAATTCCGTTCACAACAAACAAATTCCGGGGAAGCGGGAGCCCCAGCGGTTGACAAGGCATACAAATGATTGCAGGTGCGGTGCCCTGGGTTTCATCCTCTTCTGCTCCCCTCTTGCCCTCCCAGCTGGGCCAGGGACCTGCTGGGTGACGCGGGCAGGCTCCTGCCCTCTTGCTGGTGTTGAGGGCCTCACGGTCTGCAAAACTCTTAGGTGGTTCGAGGCGGCCTGACTGGGTTTAAACATCACCCAAGGGGCGCCTGGGTGGCTCAGTCAGTTAAGCATCCGACTTTGGCTCAGGTCATGATCTCACGGTCCGTGAGTTCGAGCCCCGCGTCGGGCTCTGTACTGACAGCTCAGAGCCTGGAGCCTGTTTCCGATTCTGTGTCTCCCTCTCTCTCTGACCCTCCCTCGTTCATGCTCTGTCTCTCTCTGTCTCAAAAATAAATACATGTGTTTTTGTTTTTGTTTTTTAAAAGAAGGAATTCTTGAGATGCCTTTGGCACAAAAAAGGTGATTTGATTAAAGCACAGGGACGGGACCCGTGGGCAGGAAGAGCTACACTGGGTTTGTGAAGAGTGATTAGTTACATACTAGGGTGTTGGGAGAGGTAAAGGCGCAAGGGAGGCCTCCGGAAGGACTGTGATGTGCTAAAGAGGACTCCCAAGATACCGGAAGCCTTGCTATTAAGCTAAGGTTGTTTTCCCTCTAGTAGGGCATTATTGCGACAGTAGGGGGTTCCCGGAGAACGGTTCTACTCTGTATTTGCCTCAAGGATGTGTCAATGGGCTGCAGGTCATAAGGAAATGTAATTTCACCTGCCATTTCCTTCTTGCCTTTGTTCCCCACATCACCATGGAGGGGAGGGTGATGTTGGGGCTCCAGGAAACGGAGGCTATAGGTTTCTGTTGGTAAGATCGCCTTTTCCTTGATGGAGACTCCCGTCCTGCGGGACTGTGATCTCTGTCAGTTAACCATTTGTCTCCTTTCCTTTCCTTTGTCCTGGGGCAGCCGGGAGTGCTGGAGAATGTCACGCGGATCCCACCCGGGGTGGGGGGTGTTGTTAACTCGTGCTTGGCCCTCAGCTTGCCTTATGCTCCCTCATCAAAGGCGTAGGGATGGCCAAGCAGCGAGAGGGAAGAAACTTGGATCCCTGAATGACCTCACTGAGCAGAGACACCTGCCAACATTGGCCTACTGCCCACATTCAGACTGTTATGTGAAAGAAAAACACATTTCTATTTTAAGGCACTGTATTTGGGGGCCTCTGACATAGCAGCTTAGCCTAATATATATGCTAGCGAACATAAGGCGTGGCTAGGTGCCTAATTATTTGCAATGTGGTTTTATGCCGGATTCTGTTTAGATCTATGTTATTTATTGCTACCCTTACTCTAACAGAGATTGCTAAGACTTCTCAAGACATTATAGTAGACATATTTCCCCTTTTGCTGATAATTTTGAATTCCTATTAATTTCAAAACCAAGTATATGTGAGGGGACACATGGAAGATATCACTCTTGACACGCCTGAGTACTTATCTGTATCAGGCAGTGGAAGTTATATCATCTGGTGGGTTCCCTTTATGCTTTGCCTTCCAGGAAAGTTAGAGCCAGTTTAGTTAAACGCTCACTATAAACCTTTACTGCTATACCTTTCTTTTTATCGTACTTCTTCCCCTATGTATATTTCACGTCCGTTTGTTTTATTTTTTTTTACAAGATTTTTTGGATGGTTATTTATTTGAGAGAGAGCACGCGCAGAGGAGGGGCAGAGAGAGGAGACAGAGGATTCCAAGCGGGCTCCGCGGTGACAGCAGAAAGCCCCGTGCGGGGCTCGAACCCACAAACCGTGAGGACGTGACTTGGGCCGAAGCTGGACGTGTAACCGACTGAGCAGCCCAGGGGCCCCACATTTGTTCGTTAGGAGGTTCACTGCTCCTACTGTCACGCCCCTGGGTGCCTTGTCCATGCCCTTCCTCTGTCATCTGTGTCCTTTCCCCTCTTTCCCTGAGCTCCTGCTTTCCCAATGACTCAATGAAGTGTTTTCTCTGTGCACCGGTGGCCTTCCATACAGAGCACTCCCCTCGGACTTCTGTTGGAACTTCTAGCACACTGAATTTGCTTTCGCAGTTTGACGTCCCTGCTGGAGTGTGAGTCCATTGTGACCCTCACCACCGGTCGTGTCTTTCACATGTAAGGGTGAATTTGTCCCAGACCAATTCGCTGTAAGTTAGTCTCTTGCAAAACCCCCTGGAGACGAGGTAAAGCCAAGAGCTTAAAGCAATCCATTCTGGTAGAGTCGTCGGGTGGCCCGAAGCTGTAACGGTAGGACTTCGGTTCCAGCCCCTGATAATGACATAGGAGGGGCTGGTGCCCTTCCAAGCACGGAGGCTGAGATAGCAAGGCTGACTTGGAACCAGAATCACACCAGGGTTCATGTTGGATCCTAGCTTCTATCAGGCTAGGGGAGGAGCCTGTGCCCCACTAATCATGCAGCTAAAAAGCCATAGCCCGAGGACAGGGTCCGTTCCTCTCCCAGATTCTGATGTCCCCTGCTACTGCTCCATGAGTCCCCTCCGTGAACAGGCTCCAGCAGGCCACGGCTGTCTGGCCGTTCATCCTGCTTCCCTGACACCCTGGGCCCCCCTTCTTCCCTTAGTCATGGAACCTCATGAGTGTTTTGGCACACGTGGCCGCCGGAGAGGGATTTTTTTTTTCCCAGGTACTCTTGCAGCCCATATGACAATAGGACCAAGAGTTAGCCAATGGAGTGTAGACAGAAGTGATGTGTGCATTTCCAGATCACATTTTTGTTAAAGTTTTTTAATCTTTATTTATTTTTGAAAGAGAGACAGAGAGAGAGAGAGAGAGAGAAAGCAGGGGAGCGACAAAGAGAGAGGGAGACACAGAATCCGAAGCAGGCTCCCGTCTCTGAGCTGTCAGCACAGAACCCGATGCGGGGCTCGAACTCACGAACCGTGAGATCGTGACCTGAGCCGAAGTCAGACGCTCCACCGACTGAGCCACCCAGGCGCCCCTACATTTTTTTTTTTTTAATTAGGAAATTGTGTGCCTCCACACCACCCAGCCCCATCTCTGTTTCCTGTGGGCTGGAATGTGGAGTGACAATATGAGGAAATTTTGACCGTGGCCCAAAGATAACAGCCTAGGGTAGGACAAAACGATGAGCTAGGAAGGCCTTGAGTGCTGGGAATGTTCTGTACCTCCATCTGGGGGGTAGTTTCGTGGACGTGTACATATGTAAGAATTGATTGAGCTACCCTCTGAATATTTCCGAACCGTATTTTACAGAAGTTATGCCACAGCAAAAAAAAAAAAAAAAAGAGAGAGAGGGGGAGAGGGGGGTGGGGAACCTGGTTCCCTGAATGACCTCATGGAGTAGAATTTACCTGTCGCTGGTCCCACGGCAGCGAGGTCACCCTGGTTGGAGACCAGGCCAGACTCTATTAGGACCGTTCACGAGGCCTTACAGAATGAGCGGTAAACCGCCAAGGAGGCCGAGGGTGGGAGCGGGGATCATTCTAGACAGCAGGAGTGAAGGCCCAGAGGGGAGAAAGCACGGACGTTTTCGCGTGGTGTAACTAAAGCCCTGGGTGTGCGTGGCGTGAGGGCCCCGGGGGCAAGGGCCTGTCCTGTGGTGCCTCCCTTTGACAGCGACACCCGAAGGTGGAGGGAGGTTCAGTCATCTGTCCTCTGACGTCACTGCTGACATCATTCATTCCTTTATTCTTTCACTAAGCAGGAACGAGGTTCTCCATGGGACCTGGCAGTGGGCCTATGGGACAGAGCACCCTCCCTGGAGGGGCACCAAGGCTGTATGGACCCCCCTCGGCCCCCTTATTCTGGGTCATCTCCCCGAGGTACCACAGATAAGTCCCGAAGGTCCCCCTTTCCCAAAGAGCCTTTTCCCGGAATGCTAATGTTTTGTTTTTTTTGTTTTTGTTTTTGTTTTTTTTTTTTTTTTTGAGGAAAAAAGTTCTGTGGTAAAATCAACTGAGAAAGTGGGTTTGCTTCCTCCTCCTTGGAAATTCTTGCAGGTCAGCTTCTTAAAATCTCTGGGAGGTAAAGAATATTGAAAATTTTGTGTACGAGCTTCCCAGGCCCGCCGTCACAAAGTCCCACAGTCCAGGGGGGTGGTGAAAACAACAGAAACGTATTCTCTTGTCGTTCTGGAAGCTGGAAGTCCCGAAGGAAGGTGCGGCCGGGCCGAGCTGGTGGTGAGAGCGGGTCACCTGGGGACTGAGGTGGTGACCACACAGGAGGCCTCCTGGGGCAGAAAGGGCAGTTCTGGGTTCCTCCTTGAGGCCTGGGGGTGGGGACAGGGAAGGCCCGCAGGAGCCGGCTTTTCCAGGACTGTACCACAGGAGGCTTTCAGGCCTGCACGGGGGAGAGGGGGGCCCGACGAACGCGGGGTGCTGCGGAATTTGGGTCCAGGTTACCCTCTCCACCTCACCACCCGTCAGAGCCAAGAAGCTGCGGAAAGCAGCATCTGTGGGTCCCGGCTCCTGTCACACCTGGGCCTGTGCCACCTCGCAGTCTCCAGGGGCTGATGTGGGTGGCGTTTTCACATCTCCTGAGCTAGTTTATGGAAAGCACTCAAAATAAACCCCACGTCTATAAACAAGTTTCCTTCCTGCTTATCAATTTTCCCCTCCGCTGGGCTTTGCAATTACGTACGTAACGCCCACCTCACGCCCCCCCCCCCCAACACTTTGTTGCCTCCTGGGAGAGGATTAAGGAAAATTTACCATTTTCTCCATGGTAAAAAAAAAAAAAAAGACAGGGATTCAAGTTCAGGGCTTGCCACCGACCTGCTGTGTGACCTTCAGCATAGACTCTAACTCCCATCTTTGCCTTTATAAAATGGAAGCCATGATACCACCAGCCCTGCCGACCTTCCTCATTGCCATCCTGTGCCAGGGACTATTATAGAAGCAATGACTCTCAAAGTTCCTCGTCAGGTGCAATGCACGAAATGTACCGTGCAAGTGCGTTATATATCTTTATTTATAGCTCTTTCCATACAAAAATATGGTACTTAGTCATGTATTAATCAGAAGAAATTAGCATAAAAGTGTTTCCTTTCTCTCTTTTAAGGATAAACTTTTAGAAGGAAAAAGTAAAAGGAAACATTCTCTGAATACGGTAATAAGAAGAATGCATCTTTTTTTTTTTAATGTTTATTTTCGAGAGAGAGCGAGAGAGAGCGAGAGGGACAGAATGTGAGTGGGGGAGGGGCAGAGAGAGAGGGAGACAAGAGAATCCGAAGCAGGCTCCGGGCTCCGAGCTGTCAGCACAGAGCCCGACGCCAGGCTCGAACCCACGAACCGTGAGATCGTGACCTGGGCCCAAGTCGGACGCGTAACCCACGGAGCCATGCAGATGGCCCCAGAAGAACGCATCTTTTAGGTCAGGTTTATTGGGAATGTAAAGGACCTATCCTAAAATTGGGGCGTGCGGTTTTGGGAGATTTGCCAATTACGTCCAGTCGTGCAAACATCATCCCAATCGGGACGGAGTATTTGTGTCATCCCCTCTGAAGCCAGTCACACCTCCCCTCCCCCAGCCCCTGGCAACCTCAGGTTGGATTTCTGCCCTTAGAGTTCTACTTTCTCTAAACGGCATATCCGTGAGATCATACAGGAGCTCTTCCTGTTTGACTTCTTTCTCCCCACCTGACGCTTCTAAGATTCATCCGGGTTGTTGAACGTGTCAGGAGTTCACTCCTCTCGCCTGCTGAGGCCGCGGTACGGATGCAACCACCGTTGTTTATCTGCTCACGCACTGGCGGACGTTTGGGTTGTCTCCAGCTTGGACTTATGACAAATACAGCTTCTGGGAGCAATGCTTTCCTTTCTTTTGGATAAATACCTCGATGGGGGGATGACTGGATCATCCGGTAGGAGTGTGTGTAACTTTTTGAGACACTGTCACACTGTCGTCCACAGTGATAATATTGTCAATATATATATATATATATATATATATATATATATATATATATTTAACTTTAGCTGTCCCCCCAGGTGTGTGGTGATGTCCCCTCGTGGTTTTAATTTGTATTTCCATAATGACTAATGATACTGAGCATCTTTTTTTTTTTTAAATATTTATTTATTCTTGAGAGAGAGACAGACAGAGCACAAGCAGGGGAGGGGCAGAGAGAAAGAGGGAGACACAGAATCCGAAGCACGCTCCAGGCTCGGAGCTGTCAGCACAGAGCCTGACGTGGGACTTGAACCCACGAACTGCGAGATCATGACCCGCCACCAGGCGCCCCGATGATACTGAACATCTTTTCATGTACTTATTTACCATCCGTATTTCTTCTTCCCTGAAGTGTCTGCTCAGATATTTTGCCTGATCTCAAAATTGGCTCGTGGTGTTGAATTCTGAGACTTTCGAAATACTTCGGGGACGGGTTGTCTTCCATAATATGTGTGTTTTGAAAATAGTTTTTCAGTCTATGATTTGTTTTTTTTTCATTTCCGTTTTCTTGAGTGTCTTTCAAAGAGCAGTTTTCTTAATTTTGATGAGGTTCGATTTTTTCCTGTTTTGATTACTACTTTTTGTGCCTTATGTAGAAAAGAAATTAAAAAAAAAACCTTTGCCCAATTCCCACATCAGAAAGATTTTCTTTTATGTTTTCTTAGAGTTTTATTGTTTTAGGTTTTACATTTAGGTCTATGATATATATTTTTTTAATTTGTATGTAATCTCTACTCCCAATATGGGGCTTGAACTCATGACCCCAAGATCAAGAGTCACATGCTCTACCAACTGAGCCAGCCACACTGGCCCAGGTCTATGATATATTTTCATATGATATATAATTTTTGTATATGATGTGAGGTATGGGCTGGGGTTCTTTTATTTTTGTGTGTGTAGGGATATCCAATCGTTCTCACACCATTTGTTGAAAAAATGTATCTGTCTTCACCAATGACCTTTTCATCTCAGTGAAACATCAGTGGACGCTACGTGTAGGGTTCTGTTTCTGGATTCTCTATTTTGTTCCATTGATCTAAATGGTTTTTCTTGCACCAATAACACACTGTCCTGACTACTGTGGCTTTATATTAAATTTTAAAATCAAATTATGTGATTTCTCCAACTTTGTTCTTATTTTTCAAAATTGTTAGACTCTTTTAATTGTTTTTCTTTGAAGCTCCAGACACATTTTTTGGTCGATTTCTACAAAAGAGCCTGTTGAGATTTGAATTTGTATCACTTAGAATCTATAAATCAATTTTAGGAGAATTGACATATTAATAAGATTGAGTCTTCTTTTTTTTTTAATGTTTATTTTTGAGAGAGAGACAGAGACAGAGACAGAATGGGAGCGGGGGAGGAGCAGAGGGAGAGGGAGACACGGAATCTGAAGCAGGCTCCAGGCTCTGAACTGTCAGCACGGCTGACGCGAGACCATGACCTGAGCCAAAGTCAGACGCTTAACCAACTGAGCCACCCAGGTGCCCCTAAAATTGAGTCTTCTGATCCAGGAACACGACATGTACATTTATTTAGGTCTTCTTTGATTTCACTTAGCGTTGTATAGTTTTCAGCAAACAGAAAACTACATGTTTAAAAAACTTTCTTACCAAATATTTCATGCTTTTGGTTCTATTCTAAATAAATGTATTTATTTGTATTATATATGAATACTTCTATATTCCTATTTCCAATTGCTCATTGCTAGTATATAGAAACATGGTGGACTTTCATACCCTGATCTTGTGTCCTGTGACCTGGCTAAGCGAGTAGCTTTTGGTGTGGATTCTTTATGGTTTTCTAGGTAGACGATCCCATCCTCTGCAAATGAAGGCAATTTACTTTCTTTCCAATGTGTATCCCTCCACCTCTTCCTCCTCTTCCTCTTCCACATGTTTCCTCCTCTTGCAGGGGCTTGGCCTCCTTGAATGTGAGCAGTGACAGCAGACATTCTCACCCTGTTCCAGATCCTTGGGAGAATACATCCCATCTTTCACCATTGGAGGATGTCCACTGTAGGCTTTTCATGGATGCCCTTTATCAGACTGAGACATCTCTTCGTTTCCTGGTTTGCTGATCTATTTATTTGTTTTCGCAGACTTTTTTTTTTAATGACTTTTAAACATTGTTACTTATTTTTAATTTTTTTTGGAAGGTCTAATTGGCTTTATTAAGTGATTCATGAATCAAGCCGCATCCCAATCTAGCAAGTAGAGGGGAGCTTGTAAGACTCTTCCTTTTTTTTTTTTAAATATATATGCATTTTTTAAAATGTTTATTTACTTCAGAGAGAAAGGGAGACAGAGCACGAGCAGGGAAGGGGCAGAGAGAGAGGGAGACATAGAATCAGAATCAGGCTCCAGGCTCTGAGCTGTCAGCACTGAGCCTGACACGGGGCTCGAACCCATGACCCGTGAGATCGTGACCTGAGCTGAAGTCGGACGCTTAACCAACTGAGCCAGCCCAAGATGCCCCTAGACTTTTCTTAAAGAGCAGTTTTAGGTTTATAACTAAACTGAGAAGAAGGGGGTCACCTGGGTGGCTCAGTCAGTTAAGTGTCTGACTCCTGATTTTGGCTTAGTCACGATCTCACGGTTCATGGGTTCAAGCCCCGCATTGGGCTGCACACTGACAGCGTAGAACCTGCTTGGGATTCTCTCTCTCTCTCTCTCTCTCTCTCTCCCTCTCTTACTGTCCCTCCCTGAGTTTGTGCACGTGCTCTCTCTCTCAAAAATAAATAAACTTAAAAAAAATACATTGAGAAGATACGGAGATTTCCCATATAATCTCTGCCCCCACGTGTGTTCAGCCTCCTCCATGATCAACACCACTCAGCAGAATAGAATTCTTTTTTCACCAAGAACCTACACTGACCTATTATAATCACCTGAAGTGTCATAGTTTATCTTAGGATTTACTCTTGGCGTTGTACATTCTATGAGTTTGGACAAGTGTACAGGAACCTGTATCAATCCTTATATCGTATGGAATATTTTCATATTAAAAATCCTAAAAATCCTCTATTTTCTGCTGATCCGTCTCTCCTCCCTCACCCCCGGCAACCACTGATCTTTTCATTGTCCCCGTTGTTTGTTTTTTTCCAGAATGTCACACAGTTGGAATGATACAGGGTGTAGCCTTTTCAATTTGACTTCTTTCACTTAGCAAGATGCATGTAGGGTCCCTCTGTGTCTGTTCATGGCTTCGTAGCTCATTTTCTTTTCAATGCGGATGAACCGCAGTCTATTTTTCCACTCACCTACCGTAGAGCATCTTGATTGCTTCCAAGCTTCGGCAATTATGAACAAAGATGCTACAAACATCCACGTGCGGGTTTTATGTGGCCACGTGCTCTCAGTTCCTTTGGGTAAATACCCAGGAGCACGATTCCCGGATCTTAGGGGAAGGATATGTTTCGTTTGTGCTGCCAAACTGTCTCCCAAAGTGGCGCCACCATATTGCATTCCCAGCAGTAAGAATAAAAATTCCCGTTTCTCCACATCCCTGCCAGCATTTGCTACTGTTAGTGTGTTGGATTTTGATCCTTCTAATGGGTGTGGTGATATCCCATTGTGGCTTTAATTGACGATTCTTTAATAACATACGATGTTAAGAATCTTCCCTTGTGCTTATCTGCCATCGGTATAACTTCTTTGGTGAGATGTCTGTCCAGGTCTTTCGCCCACGGGTTTTCATGGACCCCAGGATTGCTTGGGGGGCATCACTGAGTGTTCTTTCACGAACGGCACACCTGATGTGAGGGTCATAGACCAGAGGAGGCCCCGGGGGGGCGGGCGGGGAGCGGTGAGGCAGAGGTTGTGCTGTGCGTGGCCTGCCTACAGGAGGAGCCCACGGACGCCAGGCCGTGATGCCCGAGGACAGGTGTCTACCTTCTCCTTGTTGAGCACCCGATGTGACTTGAGCAGCCCTCACACACAGACGTCCTACTAGGGAGGATGAGGGGAAAGGGAAGAATCTGAATTTGGCTATCCAGAAGAATCAAAGTTCAAAATCAGAAGCGAGGGGGTGAAGTTAAATTTGAATTTCCCCCCACTGTCGTCAACAGAAAAGACTGGCGAGAGGCTCAAGACGTTGGTAGGGCCATGCTCTCTCTGAAAGTGCCGGGGGTGGACGTATCCCAGGCCTCTCTCTCAGCCTTGGCTGCCTCGGGTGGTCCTTGCGTTACAGATGCATGATTCCAATCCTCTGTCTTCACAGCGTCTTCTCCTCGTGTCTCTTCACGTCGCCCTTCCTCTGTGTGTGTCTGTCTCTGTCCAAATTTCCATCTTCTATAAGGACACCTCTCCTATTGGATTAGGGACCACCCCAGTGACCTTAAAATCTGCAAAGACCTATTTCTCTCTCTCTCTTTTAAATATTTATTTACTTATTGGGAGAGTGCACGCAGGGGAGGGGCAGAGAGACGGGGACAGAGGATCTGAAGCAGGCTCTGCACAGACAGGCTGACGGCGGTGAGCCCGACGCGGGGCTCCAGCTCACAAACCGCAAGACCATGACCTGAGCCGAAGTCGGACGCTCAACCCACCGAGCCACCCGGGCGCCCCAGCAAAGACCTGTTTCTAAATAAGGTTACTTTCTAAGACACTGGGAGGGAGGACTTCTTCAACATACCTTATTTGGGGGATACAGGTGGATTCATAGTGTCCACATCCCACGGAGTTAGGGCTCTCGGGACGCTCTTTGGCCGCCCTACACGGCAGAACCTCAGGAGTCCAACCGCATTGTCGGCGCACGGCTCGTTACTGTCGAAGGAGCACTGGCCTTGGGAGACCCAAGTCCCGGTTTGCCATGTAGTAACTGGGTGGCCTTGGGCAAGTCCTGTCACCTGCTGCACTTACTTTCAACACCTGTAAAACCAGAATCACTATCTGTCCTAGTCCGCTGAGACGGCCGTAACAAAATACCATAGCCTCGGGGACTTAAACAACAGAAGTTTGTTTTCTGACAGTTGTGGAGGCTGGAAGTCCAAGGTCAAGGTGCCGCTGATTTGGTTTCTGCTGAGCGTTCTCTCCCTGGCTTGCAGACTGCCACCTTCCTGCTGTGTCCTCACATTTCAGTGGTGGGGGGAGAGAGAGAGAGAGTGAGAGAGAGCAAATTCTTTGATGTCTGGTCTTATAAGAACACTAATTCTTAGGAGCAGGACCCTACCTTTATGATCTCATTGAATCGTAATGACTTCCTTAGAAGCCCCATCCCCAAAGACAGCCACCACCGGGAGTTAAGACTTCACCTATGAATCCGTGGTAGAGGGGACACAAACGTTCAGCCACGGCCCACCTCTTCCAGTGTCATTAAGAGGGTTAAAGTCGGGGCGCCTGGGTGGCGCAGTCGGTTAAGCGTCTGACTTCAGCCAGGTCACAATCTTGCGGTCCGTGAGTTCGAGCCCCGCGTCAGGCTCTGGGCTGATGGCTCAGAGCCTGGAGCCTGTTTCCGATTCTGTGTCTCCCTCTCTCTCTGCCCCTCCCCCGTTCATGCTCTGTCTCTCTCTGTCCCAAAAATAAATAAACGTTGAAAAAAAAATTAAAAAAAAAAAAAAAAGAGGGTTAAAGTCAATGCTGAAGGTTACCGTGAGCACAAGGCCTTGAAGAAACTAATAAAAGAGCACTACCTTCCCTGGATTGTCTCCATGATAGGAGATTATTTCTCCCTTATGTGGCCGGATCTTTATAGTGGGTGAGCCCCATACCCTAAAAAATACATGGGCTTGCTGAGAAAGGAACACAGAGCCCCAGAAGCTACTGACTTGGGAAACACCAAAAGGACCTTACTTAACAAAACCCTCATCGACGCCCACCGAGCGTCTGGGGACACGTGGCGACGACACTGGAGACCAGGGAAGCAGAGTGCCTTGGGGAAGAGAATGACATTCTTAGGTAAGGCATGGAAGGTCTTTCCCGATCCCATCAGGAACGGTCATATCTCCATCTCGACTTTCCGCCCCGTGGGCCGGTATTAGGCTCATGCTAATCATCTCGTGGGAAGGAGAATGGGAATGAGCATTTGTTGAGTACCTGCTGTGTGCTCAGAGATTTCACCCACATGATGATTGTCAGTTCATTTACTCGACTTGGAAGTTTGCTGGTGAGACATCCAAGGCTTCAGAAGACACAGCTGGTGAGTGGCAGGGCTGGGCTTTGAACCTGGGTCTGTCTGACTTCACAATGCTTTGAAGGCAGGGGTCCGGCCACAGTTTTAAGCAGATTGCTCTTTGAAGGTTACCTAAGCTATGTCCTTATGGGTGTATATGACGTCCTTGACGGCGGGGATCTCATCAGATTCATTTACACCTTCTCAACAGCACCCAGCACAGTACAAGGAGGTGGTGGGGGGCGGGGGGCTTGGAAATGTTCGGTGGAGCCATGGTGGATGGGTAGTGCCTGGATCAATATCAATATACATATTGATATGATATATCAATATCCTCCCCATGAGAGTCCTGCCAGCAATCCTTACCCCCCAAGGGTCCCCACATCACAGGCTGGACCATGGCTCTAAGGGCTCAATCCTCTCCTCTTTTGATGTATGAAAGGTGAAGAGGAAAGAAAATGGCGGTGGGGTGGAGAAATGGCTTTCCTCGTATCCCTTGAGTCCCAGACCTGAAGCTGTCTTGTCCCAACTTCTCAGGCCTTGAGTCTGCTCTTGACGGAGGCCGACCCTCATTGGCTTTCTTGTGCATGGGGTGGGGGGTGGTGGGGGGGAAGGGTTAGGAAAGGGCTCAGCACCCACAGTCTGAGAATTGTTGATCGACCCCTTCAGAAACCAGCATGGCTGTATCAGAGGGGCACGCTTCTCAGCCTTGTCCTGCTTACGGAGATTTGGGTGTTTGGCTATGTTCATTTAAAAAGTCCAGGGGCGCCTGGGTGGCGCAGTCGGCTAAGCGTCCGACTTCAGCCAGGTCACGATCTCGCGGTCCGGGAGTTCGAGCCCCGCGTCGGGCTCTGGGCTGATGGCTCGGAGCCTGGAGCCTGTTTCTGATTCTGTGTCTCCCTCTCTCTCTGCCCCTCCCCCGTTCATGCTCTGTCTCTCTCTGTCCCAAATATAAATAAACGTTGAAAAAAAAATTAAAAAAAAAAAAGTCCAGGGGCACCTGAGTGGCTCAGCCGGTTAAGCATCCGACTTCGGCTCAGGTCACGATCTCGCAGTTTGTGGGTTCGAGCCCTGCGTCGGGCCCTGCGCTGACGGCTCGGAGCCCGGAGCCTGCTTCGGATTCTGTGTCTCCCTCTGTCTCTGCCCCACTTGCACTCTGTCTCTCTCTCACAAATAAATAAACATGAAAAAAAAAATAAAGTTCTGTTTAAAAAAATAAATAAATAAAAAGTCCACATACCCCAGGAGACCGGCAACAGAGTGCTCCGGAGCTCAAACGGCTGATTTTTGCAAAAGTCAGATGCTGGGTAAATCAACAGCGCTCCCATTTAAAAACCATCAAAATCAAGGTCCATTTGTTAAGCCTCTTATTTGGCACAGAGGGCTGCCACGACTACAAACGAAAGGCTTGCTCCTGCTGATGGCTTCCGGAGGCCCATCATTCTGCTCACTGCTAAGAACCCCCTGGTTTAACCCCTCGTCCTTCCTTCACTGCTCGGTTCCCTTTGCCTTTTGTAGTCTCGAGCGCTTCTCAGAGCTGTTGTGGGACCCAGTGAGCTAGTGGGGTGACAGCTTCATTAAAGATTAAGCTATCTGTCTGAGGGATTATCGCTTCCGTGATTTAACTCTTGCTTTGCAACGTAGCTTTTCCTCATATTTACACCCTCCCTCTCCAAGAGGACTGTCATGACTTCAGGGCAGGCATCATCTCTAATCAGGCCTCCGCTGCCTTGCACACAGTGTTCGATTAATATTTGCAGTTAATATTTGCGGTTTGAGGGTGTGTGTGTGAGTGTGTGTGTGTGTGCACGCATGCGCATATGCATATATGCGTGCGTGCACCTGTGCGAGGTCCCTGGCGATGGAACGATTAAGGAGCCAACCCCAGGGAGGCAGTCAGAAGCGGGTTTTAAAGCCCAGCTGCTTGGGGCGAGGGGTGGGGGGTGGGGGGGGGGGTGGTTGCTAATGGGAAAAAGTCAGCAATTATCATGTAAGGGGACTTTTGGTAATGGGGAAAGCTCTTAGAAAATCAGCCCAGATGTCATTTTTCTTCTAAACCCCAAATCAAGATTCTGGCTGTGGCTGCCCAGAGAAAGAGAGGTGCCCGTTTGTACGGGAGGGGGGTTGTCCCTGCAGACAGACATGTTATTCGAGGGCAGAAAAAGACAAGGCCATTGGGAACGTGACAGGCGGCCAGTGGAAGGTAGGTCCAGAATATTTCAGTTTGGGCCCTTGGGATGTTCCCTGTGGATCTTCTTGAGATTAAGAAGTTGTGGTAAACGCAGAAAACAGTGGAAAGGATGTGGAAAACGACGTGACGTACCCAGTTACCATGGCGGACAGATTAGCTACTAATAGGGGAGTTGGGGTACGCAGCTATCCCTGTCCCTTTGGTTGGCTCCATAACACTGTGTTCGCGTGCAAAGAACCTCAGGTGTTGCTGTCCAGGTAGGTCCCACTGACTTCCTCAGGACCGAGGTTTGTGACGTGTGCCACCCACTCCTGGCATGCATCCTATCTTGGGTTTCCCAGCTTGAGGCTCGTTTACAGATTCATGCCAAACCATATGCCCCGGTTTTTTTCAAAGCGTGTGGTTGCCTGAGGATGACGCCCCAAGTCCTGTCCCCTGGGCACTGCCTCGTGCTCTGAACATGCCAGCCTCTCTACCTGTCCGTGCCCCTGTCCTTCTAGCTGAAGAGTGTTCTCTCCCACCCCCCCACCCCGCCCCAGCTGCTCGCTAATTTCCCACTCAACCTCGGAGACTCGATGTCCCCTTTCTGAATTTACTTTTCTCATCTGTGAAGCTAGAATAATTACCCTCAGCCTTAGTCTGCTCGGGCTGCCCTAACAAAATACTAGGAAGCTTCAGCAGCAGAAATGTATTTCTCACGGTTCTGGAAGCCAGACATCCAAGGTCAAGGTGCGGCTGATTTGGTCTCTCTGAGATCCCTCTCCCTGGCTTGCAGACGGCTGCCTTCTCCAAGGGTGCTTACGTGGCTGAGATGTGGGAAGAGGTGTCTCTTTGGTGTCTCTTCTCATAAGGACAGCAATCCTACTGATCACTCTTAAGACCTCATTTAACCTGAATTACTTCCTTGAGGCCCCGTCTCCAAATACAGGCACCCCAGTGGGTTAAGGCATCAACGTGTAACTTTTGAGGGGACACGTGTATTCAATCTATGACACTGGGATTCATAGTTGGTGTTTCAGAGCCCAGGGACACTCAAGGCCCTCACTTGATCAATGGGGAAACTGAGTCCCCAGCGAGGAGATGGTTCAGGAAATGAGAAGGATGGCCAGGGGTGCCCACCTTATCCTTCCTCGCAAGGAACGAGGCATGGGTGGAAACGGCCAATGTGTAGGGACATCGGGAAAGCTCTCGGGATGCACTCTTGTTTGCCTGTTGGTGTTCACGTGAGTCCGGGGAGAGTCAAGTCAGGGCTAGTATTGCCACCAAATGAGAATGCCACAAACCTATATGGAAAGACTTTCAAGATGGCCCGTCGAGGATTGTGCAGGGTAACAACTCGATAGCCCTGACTCTTCTGGTGGAAAGAGCACGGAAGCTAGCGGATGAGGAGGAGGAAAACTGGAGAGCCTGGAGGGGCTCCCTCCTGTGGGCTGCCCCTCAGCACCCCCGCGTGCTCCAGACACACAAGGGGAGCCTGTCTGTCCGTTGAGGGTGGGGAGCCACGGTCACGGGGAATCTCAGTGATGGTTCCCACGTGGCCAGCAAGATTCCAGCAATTTCCCACTGAGCCGAAAATTGCTGCCTCCCCCCATGCTGAAGCGCACAGATGTTCCTCTCTGATCAAGGGTATAATTAACACCTGTCAAGGCAAGGGGCTGGGACGGGAGGGGGATTCCACTGTCGCTGCAAGCACCGTCCCTCCGGAAGTGCTCAGTGTCTAGGAAGCACATTTCCTTCCCACGTGAAGGGATTAAAAAGCCATCTCATAAAATGAAGACGCAGGTGGCGTTTAGCTGGGCTAATGTCTCTGAGTCTCCGTGTTCGGTTTCTTCAGCACACGTGCCGACAGATGCCCGATGAGCTACGGAAGCTCGTTCAATGACGGACCCTACCCGCGAGCACAAATGCCAAGTCTGGGCAGGACATTTCACCTTGCCCCTCTTGAACTGACCGTGGGTAAGAAGGGTTATTCATTAGCAGGTACTTGTATCTCCGTAGTTATTTCGTACAAAGGAAAACGAGGGAGAGATTACCTTAGGAGCTCTGTTGATGACCGATTTTTTCCCCTGGAAGCTCAGCCATCAGCGGAATACCTGGTGGCAAATGAATTCCTGAGAAGGTTATGGTCTCAGGGGACCCAGCTGCTCATGTCACCAGGGTTACTGTCCCAACTTTGAGATGCCGGAGTTGGTCATACGCAGATGACATCTGCTTTGCAGCACCTTTGGGTTTTGAGAATTCTTACCTTCGTCATCTCCCGTGTATCTCACGACGGCCTTATGATGTAGTTTCTATTCTGATATGTCCAGTTAGTACCGATCCGATTGGTTAAATGACTGGGACGGAGGAAGGGGAGGGACTGATGTCAGAAGCCGTACGCTGTCCCAGAGAGGAGTCCCTTATCCTCCTGTACTGAGAGGTGGGGGTCGGACGGGCGGCGTGAGCCTTACAAGGACACCGGTTCTACTGGATAAATGTACAGCATCATTCGTAGCTCACCTTAAACTGATTACACCAGCAAAGACCCTCCTTTGAAATAAGGTCACTTATATTTTTGGTCATTGACCCATTCTTGGCATGGAGCTCCCCAAAACCTTAGAATTTCATAAATGATGAGAGCAATACAGGTGTCCTGTTACGTGAATGGGGTGGCTTTTGGAAAACACCTAAGGATGGGGGCTGGCTGCCAGGAAAACCAACCTTGGGATTACAGGGTTGGTGCTTTTACTCCTACGAGACCTCTGGGAGGGGAGAGGGGCCGGAGGTGGAGTTCAGATGGCAGCGGTCAATGATTTAATCAGTCATGCCTGTGTAACGAAGCTCCATAAAAGCCCAGAAGGAGAGGGTTTGGAGTGCTTCCGGGTTGAGGCCCACGTGGGGTTTTAGGAGAGCGGTGCACCTGGAGAGGGCATGGGAGCTCCTCGCCCTTTCCCCATACCTGGCCCTGTGCGTCTCTTCCATTTGGCTGTTCCTGAGTTATATCCTTTTATAATCTGGTCATCTGGCGAGTAAAATATTTCTCTGAGTTCCGGGCGCTGCTCTAGCAAATCAGTTGAACCCAAAGAGGGGGGCGTGGGACTCCCTAATCTGTAGGCCAGAAGCACAGGTGATGCCCTTGGACTTGCGGCTAGCATCTGGAGTGGTAGGTGACCAGCCGTCTTGTGGGGCTGAGCCCCTACCCAGTGGGATCAGGTGCTCTCCCCAGGCTGATAGTGTCAGAATGGAGTTGAATTGTAGGACACCCAGCTTTAGCTCTGTCTAGGAATAGCTCTGTGTTAGCCTAGATTCTCTAGAAAAGCAGAGCCTGCGGCAAGATTTTTTGGGGAAGGAAGGAGATGGTGAAATTCCGGGGAAGCAAGGGTGAGGGGAAAGGGAGTGAGACAAGAAAGTCGGGAGGCAGGGGTGCCTGGCTGGCTCAGTCGGCAACCCAAACATAACCTGTCCCACTGAGGAGCCCTCCACAGTCAGCATTTTGGAGCAAAGAAGGCCAGGCTGGTTCGTTCAGTCTAACTATACCAGTGAGAAATCTTAGCTGTGCGCCCAAGATCACACAGCTGCTTATGAAAGGGCCACTTGGGAACTCTGCCTGCCCGGGCTACTGCCCTCCTCTTCATTTCCCATGCTACCTTCCTGGCGATTCTCTTGCAAGAGAATGTGTAGAGGAGCTAGTGTTGTTCTTCAGTGTGGAACATCTGCCCCATGCCATGTAGGAAAGTGTTGTCTTCTTTATGTACTTTCCATTTCTCCTATCTGCTAAGTCCCTCAAAATCAGAGCTTTTGGCATCTATCCATCCATCATCCAACGATCCACCCACCCATCCATCATCCATCTATCTACCTACCCATCCATTCACCATCTATCCACCATCCACCCATCCACTTATCCATCCATCCATCCATCCACCCATCCATCCATCTATCCATCCATCCATCCATCCATCCATCTATCCATCCATCCATCCACCCATCCATCTATCTATCCATCCATCCATCCCTCCCTCTATCCATCCATCCATTCACCATCCACCCTTCCATCCATCTATCCATCCATCCATCCACCCATCCATCCATCTATCCATCTATCCATCCATCCATCCATCCATCCACACATCTATCCATCCATCCATCCACCCATCCATCCATCTATCCATCCATCCATCCATCCATCCATCCATCCCTTCATCTATCCATCCATCCATTCACCATCCACCCTTCCATCCATCCATCCATCTATCCATCTATCCATCCATCTACCCATCCATCCATCCATTCACCATCCACCCTTCCATCCATCCATCCATCCATCCATCCATCTATCCATCCATCTATCCATCCATCCATCCATCCATCCATCCATTCACCATCCACCCTTCCATCCATCTATCCATCCATCCATCCCTCTATCTATCCATCTATCCATTCCTTCACTCCTCAAACATTCTCCAGGTCTTATTCTGGGTGCTGGGGACACGAAAACAAAATGGAGGGCATCCACCCTCAAATAGCTCATTGTCTAGAGAGGGAGACAGACATACGTGTAATCAACAATCCTCCCAGGACAAAGAGGGCCAGGGAACCTGGGAGAAGCACCATATGTCTTGGGGATTGGGCAAAGGCTTATGGAGGTAAGGCTAGGGGTGATGGTTGAAGGAGAATCAGCCAGGCATCTAGCAGAGGGGTTCAGGAAAGATATGCAGGCAAAGGCCAGGGAACCGAGAATTGCCTCCAGATTGGGAGCCAAGGCTCAGTGGGGCCTTGAGAGCAATACCAAGGGCCTTGAACTTGACTCCGGGTGCAGCAGAGAGCCATTGGAGGCTTCAAAGTAGGGGTGCCACCAAATACTTGGATTTTCAAAGAGCACTTTGGCAAGTAGAGGAGGAACCAGAATACCTGGCCTGGTGCTTGGGAGATTTGGGCCCAGGAGAGGTCTAGAGGGGACGACAATGAATTTGATTTTGGATGTGTGGAATCTGCGACAGAGGAGAACTCCAATATGGCAGAGGACAGCACCACCTGAATCTCAGCCTTGCTTTCTTCCTTAACCCCAAACACCTTCCCTTCTCAGTGCCTCTCCAAACCGTGTTTCCATGGGAGGGTGGGATGGGGGGGGGGTCTAATGGCTCTAAGAAGCCTGGAGGCTTTTCATAGGTGGAAATGTTCAGTTATTTGTAGGCACATCACAGGAATATATATATGTGTGTGTATATATATGTATGATGGGGTTTTTTTGGCTTTCTCTTCATCTGCTCTGTCTGTCGTTACCCCGCATACATGACTGGAAATATTTGGCGTAATTTATAGACATGCATGAATGCTTTTGTATATTTGAGATCTGCACACTTTTTTGCTTGAAAGTGGTTTTTGTTAAGGTCCTGGCTGGGTGGGTGCCAGAGAGAGAGATGGGCAGACACAGCAGTGAATGGGGCGAGGCTCAGAGGGAAAGGACTTTGCCCTCCTCCTCTTTGACTGCACCCCCCTTAGCGGTCAACATCATGTTCTCCGGGCACTGAAGCCCCCAGGGTAGTATGGCCTGGGACAGTGACCCTCCAGGGGTAGCAGTTCCTTTAGCCAGTCCCCTCCCTCCTCAGGCCCACATCAAAGGGACAGCTGTGTCCTCTTGCTGGGCTGTCTTTTTCCAGACCCCTCACTGGCCACACCTTCTGCCCATGCTGTCCTTCCCTTGAACTTCCAGCCACCACGTGCATGCTTTCTTCTCCCGCTTGCAGCCACACCTCCTCTCTCCCAGTTAGCATTGACCTCGATGCTGGACCTTCACACCATGTTTGAGTATTCCATCCTGCTTTGGCCTTTGGGGCCCTCAGTGACTACTCTACATCCAAATGTTTAGCGTGATCAGGGAGAGCTTTGCCACAGGCAGCCTTGGACAGGATTGTAGGGCCAAGGGGTCAGGGATTATTTCCTGACCACTGGATTTTACTGTTTGAAGTCTTTCTTGTCTTTCTAGATTCCTCGAGTGGGTTTTCTCTATTTTTTGCCTGCCCAGGCTCAGACTCACGCCCGTCTAATCCTCTTCTCATCACATCACACCCAGAACAACCTGCTCCAAGATCAGCTGTGGACAATCAGGATGGCTGCCTGGCTCCAAGATGGCCCAGTGGCCGTGCCCATGACATTTCCTTTGTCCGCAGCCACGTCCGGTGAGTTCAAGAAAAGAATCCAATTGGATTCTCTCTTCTGCTACGCTTCCTGCCACCTGTTTCGGCCACTAACAGCTTAGGAAGAATTTTAAAGAGAATCTGGCTTTTCCAGCTCTAAAGGCACCAGATTCCTGGGCTTTTGGCTCTTTAGGATAGCAGTCTCATTTTGCCAAAAGGGCAGAGAAGTCCTCCTTTCGCAAAGTTACATTTTGTCTCATGCTCTCTGCTTTCAAATGGGTCCCCCTCAGCCCTAGGCTTGTCTCCTTACAGGACCCCACAAAAAGCTTCAAGAAGCATCCAGCTCACGTCTGTCTAACAGTTCCCTTCTAAGCCCCCAGGGCCACAGTCTTGGTAAAACATGGTCTGGATCCCAACACAGATCACTGTTAAAGACCTGTTTTGCATTTGCGAAGCAAGAATGCCAACACATCAACCCCAAACCCTGGTCTACTCGTTAGCTTCCATTCGTGTAATCTCTGATTTTAAGTTTCGTGTAATGATTACATTTCCTTGTGCGAAATCTGGTAATGATGACGTTGGAATTTGCAACCCAAAGTGGTTTAAGAGCCCATTGGCTCTTTTGACTAAAACAAATCAAGGCTAGTGCTGGCTTCAGGATCGGTTTGATCTAGTGTTTTGACAATACTAGATATTCGTGTCTGTCTCTCCATTCTGTCTTTGACCATATTCACTCCATTTGAAGGCTGGCTGTTCTCAAGGTTACAAGACGAATGCCACCTGCTTTAACAAAAACTATGCTTGCACATCCATATCCGGGGGAGAGGGAGCTTCTCCTGCCTCATTCATCCAACAAAAGTCTTCTGCTATACTTTGATTGGAGCAACCTAGGTACTGTCCCCATGGCCAGGGAAATACTCTGAGTGGCTTGAGGCTGGACTAACTCACCTTTCCCTAGAACATTGAGGCAAGGGAGATATACATGTCAAGGGGGTGATGCTAGTGGCTCAGACTGATGGGGGCCCCCCTTTAAAGCTGGGGTGGGAGTCATCCTGTCCAGACTCCATGGCTTCTCCACATTGTGGGGAGGCGGAACCAAAGCTGGAGAGGTGAACACAGTGAGCCATGTTGTGCTGGTGCACTCACAAAAGTATTAATACAAACTACAGATGTAAGCATGTTCCCAATCCCTAACCTCTTCTGGCTTCTTTTTCTGTCTGTTAGTATGTTTTTACAGACAGGGACATTAGAGCTCACTTATATATTGGCGCTGAAAAGCAAAGAAGTTTGTTTAGGTCTCATTTCAACCCCAATATTACAAAAAAAAAAATAGTTGCAATGATAGCAACTCTTCACCTTGTAGTTCACAATGCACTTCCTTTACTGCTCAAAATAACCATCTGATGTGGCTCTAGTAAGTATCATCTCTATTTTGTAGACGGCAATGGAGACTCAAGGAGGCAAAGTGACTTCTCCAAAGTCACATAGCTAGTGCATGGCAGACGTGGGACTCAGAGCTTAGTTTTCCGGGTAGAGATCCAACATGTCTAGAAAGATATGACCTTCATGGCTTCAGGGCATGGAATGATTTGCCCACCAGGAAGTAGGAAAAGGCCTCTTTTCTTCTGGAGAGTTTTCATGTTGTACCACTCCTTGTTGCCTTCATGCCATGAGCTCCCCATCTCCAGAGGCATCCAAGTTGAGACTGCGTGCCTATGAGGAGGGATACAGTGGGTGAAAGGTTGACCCAAATGATGTTCTCCAGTTGAAAGGTTGACCTAAATGATGCTCCTCCAGTTCTGAGGTTCTGGGTCTCCAGGCTTTCTGGAAACCTGGCACCCCCCAGGGTCCATCTATATCCCTGGGAAGTCCTATTTGATTGTCATGACCGGACGAGGAAGGAACTTCTGCTCCTTAAAGGGCTCTGCTGTGCAACCCAGGGTGTGACTAATGCACAGGAGGCTCCCAAGGACACTTAAACTGTATACATTGATGACTGGATGCTGACTTGGAGGAAGACACTGAGCTCATGACATCATAATTATTTGGTTCTCTTGCACTGCAACATCCCACAAATGACAGTAATTATCAAGTCCTGCCTGACATGACATTTGCTTCAAAACATGAGAAGACATTTCTGAATTTCCTTTCTTTATTCCCATCCACCTGCCTTCCCTCTATCCGTCCCACCTCCCACTCTGCTCCTGGTTCATCCTACACCACTTTCCTCTTTCCACACCATGGCCTTTCTCTGCTCATCTGACCCATAATGTGCCCCCGCTGTCCCCCCCATTCTCTGGCCAGGAGCAGATATGGAACTGGGGACACCAAGAGACAAGCATCTGTCAAATGCTTCCCAGGGTGGGACCCTGAGGGGCTCTGAAAGTGTCTTATTGTCAGGGGCTGAGCCCACATGTGTGACTGGCCCTTTACTGAATTCCATGGGGTATAAGGAGGCACTAGCTATTTCCACACCTGACATTCCCTTTCCTCTGTGCTGAGCTGTGGACTGGATTTCCTACATGGCAGCTAATCGTCAGTGTAAACACTGGACTTGGACGTACGCACCCAGAGAGATTTGTCTGAAAATCATCACTTACTTAAAAAATTGAAGACACTTAATTTTTTTAGGGTAGTCTTAGGTTTGTATCAAAATTGATTGGAAAGCATAGCATTGTCACCTACCCCATTTTTAAATCAGGTTATTTGCTTTCTTATGGTTGAGTTTTAAAAGAGTTCTTAGTATATGTTAGATAACAGTCCTTTATCAGATGTATCTTTTGCAAATATTTTCTCTCAGTCTGTGGCTTGTCTTCTAATTCTTTTGACATGGTCTTTTTCAGAGCAGAAGATTTTATTTCCTATTTTATTTATTTCATTTTTGTAAAGCTTATTTATTTATTTATTTTGGGAGGGAGGGAGGGAGAAAGAGAGAATGTGAGAGCAGGTGGGGCAGAGAGAGAGGGAGAGAGAAAGAATCCCAAGCAGGCTCCACACTGTCAGCACAGAACCTGACGCGGGACTCGATCCCATGAACTGTGAGATCATGACCTGAGCCGAAATCAAGAGTTGGACGCTCAATCACCCAGGTGCCCCTCAGAGCAGAAGTTTGTAATTTTAGTTAAGTCCAGTTTATTGATTATTTCTTTCATGGATTGTGCCTTTGGTGTTATATTTTTAAAGGCACCGCCACACCCAAGGACATCTAGGTTTTCTACTATGTTATCTTCTAGGAGTTTTATAGTTTTGTGTTTTGCAGTTAGGTCTGTGATCCATTTTGAGTTAATTTTTGGGAAGGGTGTAAAGTCTATGTCTAGATTCATTTTTTCACATATGGATGTTCAGTTGTTTCAGTACCATTTGTTGAAAAGACGAATCTTTGCTTTGTAGTCCTTTGCCCTTTTGTCAAAGAACGGATGACTGTATTTATGTGAGTCTATTGCTGGGCTATCTACTCTATTACATTGATATATTTGTTGATTTTTTTTTTTTTTTACTGCCACACTGTCTTGATTACTGTAGATTTGTTGTAAGTCTTAAAGTCGGGTAGTATCAGTCCTCTGACTTTGTTCTTCTCCTTCAATATCGAGTTGACTATTCTATTCTGAACCTTTTGCCTCTCCATATAAACTTTAGAATGATTTTGTCAATATCCACAAAATAACCTGCTGGGATTTTGATGGAATTGCATTGAATTTATAGATCAAGTTGGGAAGAACTAACATCTTGACAAAATGAATCTTCCTATCCATGAACATGGGATAACTTTCCATATATTTAGTTTATCAGACTTTTGTAATTTTCTTCATACAGATCTTGTTTAAATTTTGTCAGATTTATACCTAAGTATTTCTTTGGAGGGGGGTGTTAATGTAAATAGTAATGTAATAGTGTGTGTTTGAGTTAATTAACAGGGGAATTCTTCTGGGTGGGCCTGGCCTAATTAGGTAAGCCTCTTAAAAGAGGGCTTCGGTCTTCACTGAGATCAGAGAGGTTCTGCTGTTGATCTCAAAGAAGGTTAAGCATCCATGAGTCCTATAGTTGCAAGGAAATTCTGCTACATGAACGGGGAAGAGGGGCCTGAGCCTCAGACAAGACCCCAGCCCCAGCCAACACTTTGACTGCAGCCTTGTGAGACCTTGAACAGAGGATCCAGCTAAGCCTCAGCAAGACTCATGGAAACTGTAAGATAACAAATGTTTGTCATTTTAAAATGACAAATGCTGAGTTTGTGGTAATTCATTACACAAGAGCAGGGAACTAATTGTATATGTACAACACTGACCTTTGGGGAATAGGAATCTGGGGAATGCAAATACGGGCTTTCCCATTTAAAAATTTTTTACAGTAAGTATATGTTAATTTTGCAATTAGAGAAAAGGAAAATGCTAAAGGACTTGTTTCTAAGAGGGTTTTCTTTTATATTCCCAGTGTGCTTAAAAAAAATTTTTTAATGCTTGTTTATTTTTGAGAGAGACAGAGCGTGAGTGGGGAAGGAGCAGAGAGACAGGGAGACATAGAATCTGAAGCAGGCTCCAGGCTCCAAGTTGTCAGCACAGTCTCAGACGTGGGGCTCGAACTCACGAACTGCGAGATCATGACCTGAGCCGAAGTTGGGCACTTCCCTGACTGAGCCACCCAGGCGCCCCTCCCAGTGTGCTTTAAAAGCAGGTTCAAAAGCAAATAGCATCCACCCCTCTCCTGGTGACTGCTCTGCTCCCAACCAGTGGGGCCTGCAGCGGGAGAGTCCTCCCATTGTCTGTGCTTTTTTTCCCAAGGAAAGTCAAAGCAGCGAATCTCGGGCCCAGAGTGGGTACTACCTGCCAGCCTCTAGGGCAGATGTACTCGTGCAGCATCTCTGATGTCTTCGTACATATCTGGGACGCGCGGTGGCCCTGTCATGTGCACCGTCCTCCCACTCACGACCTGAGCTGGATGAGTCACAGTGAATGGAGCCAGGGAGGCGGAGGTGTGTGGGCGCAAAGGCACATGCCCACAGCAGGAGTGGCATCCAACAAGTCCAAGCCTGTCCTTCCTCCCTCCCTTTGCCTTCACATTTTCAGCATCTTACGCTGCATAACGCCTGTTCACGCTACGATTTTACTTGTTCCCTATACATCTTATACTCAGGAAGGAAATGTTCACTAGTTCCATTTTTCAGATGAAAAAAACTGAGGCATAGAGAATAAAGAAGCAGCTCAGGGGCTGGGACACAACTGACATTTCCTGGCGATTCAGGTTTACATCATTGTCTCCTCTACCCTTGTTCTCCATCCAACACCCCTCCTGCCAGCCGGCCTCCTGCACTTGAGTCCCAGGCACAGTTTGGTCAGACAGGAGTCGGTGGGCTTCTAGTCAATCAATTCTTTGGGGCTCCAGGAGCAGCTCACTGCACTGACAGGTGCGTAGCAAATGATGACATGTAAATTTCCGACGGAGTACAGAAGTGAATCCTAATGAAAGGTATTGTTAAATTCAGCCAAACACAAAGACATGTTAACTGAACAGAACTGATTATTCCATAAAAAGGGAGTAGATTGCGGCTTGTATCATTTGTTGTCTAGACAAATCACTTAGATACACATGTGCTGGTTTTAATTAGTGCCGTGGAAATTGAGCATTCTGTAGCCCAAAAGGTTACTGTTCAACAAATAAAAAAATACATATTTAATAAGGAAAACTATAGCTCAAACAATC
The DNA here is from genome assembly GCF_022079265.1 of Lynx rufus. NCBI lineage: Eukaryota > Metazoa > Chordata > Mammalia > Carnivora > Felidae > Lynx > Lynx rufus. The sequence goes on along the minus strand of NW_025814896.1, from coordinate 132,914,629 downwards.
ACTCCCCAATGACACCTAAATAGACTGGGTTTTTTTTTCCCCTTCCTTATTTAAATGAAAAACCTACACGAGTCAAAATTGCTGCTGCTTCTTGCGTCTAATAGAAGGTTTTGTGTTCCCCACCCCCTATGATATCACGAAATGTACAATTCTAATAGAAGTCATATGCAGGAATGAATACACCACAGCAAGATACTCTCTATTTTTAGCCAAAAAGTCCAGGCTATTTTTTTTTCCTGGTTTGATCCCTCAGGAAGTTCTTGATGCATCTAGCTTCCTGGTTCAAGTTTCTACACATCAGTGACTCTTGATGAGAAGACAGCCAATGGATTTTTTTTTAACCTATGGTATTCCAGCATAACCCTCCACAAAATCTGGACTGGGTGTAGGGGTAGAGTGAGGAGGGGCCTGTGTCTAGCACGGTGGAGAAGGGGGAGGTCTAGGGAAGATGCGGCAGGTGTAAGGGAGGAGGAAGCATGTCTTGGTCTGCTTGGGCTGCCGTAACAAAACCCTTCCGGCAGCCAGAAGTCCGAGATCAAGGTCCTGATATGGATTCTGGTGAGGGCTCTCTCTCGGGCTTGTAGATGACCACCTTCTTGCTGTGTCCTCACATAGTTTACCTCTGTGTGTGTGTGCAGAGAGAGAGAGAGAGAGATCACTAGTTAGTCTTTTCTCAAAAGGACACTAATCTTATTAGATCAGGGCCTCACCTTTTTAATTTTAGTTATCTCCTTAAAGGCCCCATCTCCAAACACAGTCACATTGGGGGTTAAGGCTTCAACATACGAATTCGGGGGAGGACACAATTCCTCCCCCAAACAGGCCCAGGGAGAGCACCCAGTGCGGACGAATCCACAGACCCGCCCTGCAAGCGTGACTCGCCGTGTGAATCAGGTGCATGGGGAAAGCGTGGTGGGGTGAGAAGGGAGGACTTTCTGTGCTCCAGCCTGTCAGCAGACAGGGCTCTAGGCTTGCGAGGCTTTGGGAAGGAGGCTAAGAGGCTGGGGCGTGGGGCTTGCAGGTTTGGAGGGGTGAGTGGGTGCAGTCTTCTGCTCCCCTCTCTGTGGTGCTGGGGCTGCTCCCTATAGGGCAGGGTTCCTGTGCCTCGCCTCTCCCCTCCTCGTAGGTTCAGGATGGCCTCAGCACCTCCAGCACGGGTCCTCCTCCCTGCCCTCCTTTTGTTACCAGCCCTCAGACTGCAAATACCTCCCTGGCCTTGACCTGTGACTTACAGTTGTCTCTCTCTCATGCACCTGCTGTCAGTGGCGCCTGCTCAGCTGTGAGCTGCCTGCTGACATTTGCTCTGCTGTATGTTACATCTGCTTCTCCCATGTACGCTGACGTTTTCTATGCTATCTCAGGAAAAAATGCTGGTTAATAATAAATTAATTGCATAATCAACCCACTGCTGAGCGGTGAGTGACCTGAGCTCTAAAAAATGGACTGTCCAGGTTCCTCACAGAACCTACTAGGCTCTATGTGGTCTGTTTCCAGCTTCGCCCATCAGTACGGACCCGCCTCCAAATGACATGTAACCCCTGCACAGGCAAACTGGGGAGGTCCTCAGACCTCAGGGCTCAACCTCCATGCAGTCTCTTCCAGACGCCCGAGTCCGCAGCGGCAAGGTATCTGGAACCCAGAGACTTTGGATCTAGAGACCATACCGAAGGGTGGCTGGAGTCGGGGGGGCCCTACCTGCCTGAGGGATCACCATCACACCCCCCAAATGCACACCTAAGCCAAGCGAATGCCCTAAGCAAACACAGCCTCTTCCTCTTCCGACTTCTTGCCACGATATCCAGGGCCGCCCCTCGGCGCCCCCTGTAGGGAAATTCAGGAAGCACCACTCCTTGGGGGCACCTCTCAGCTACACTCTCACTGCAAACTAGGTATTAGTTACCAAAAAACATATTTTCTACTGGAGTATGAACCCAGCTCCCATAGCCAGGGTGGAGCGCGCGTGTGTGTGTGTGTGTGTGCGTGCGCGCGCGCGCGCCCGCGGGCGCTTTCCATTGGAGCTCAATAAATATTTGAATAAATCAATGCGTGTTTTAAAGCCCATTAAACTTACACTAAGATGCAATTTGAACGTAATTCTGTAGGTTAACTAGGGAGCAACTGAGAAGGCCAGTGATGTGAGTAGGAACCGTAACATGAATATGGGGCGTGGGTAGGAAGCAGCGTGCTGGACTACACTGGACAGAAGAATCGGCCTTTGTGCCCGGCAGGTCTCAGTTCAAATCGCACCTCCACTGTTATCAGTTGTGTGACCAGAACACGGGCGGGTGACGGCTGTGGGCTGTGACAGCAGGGGATGGCGGTTCAGACCCCCAGCTTTGCCACCTGCCGGGTGATCTTGGGGGGTTACCTGACATCTTATTTCCTCAGAGAGAAGCATGTGGAAATTACACGAGCCAAGCGCAAAGCCAATATCGTTATTACTCAACCTTTCTGAATCTCAACTTCTTATTCTGCAGTAACAGGTTGTAAGGCTGATTTTAAGCGGAAAGGACAGAAATTTGTAAAAAGAAATTGCACCGAACGGTATGTATTTTGTGTGATGTATCCTAATACAATGTTTGATACTGACTCATTAAAGAAAAAAAAAGTGCCGTCAGTGACCTAGGAACTTGATTTCATAATCCATTAATGGATAGAAACTAAGGGTTAACAAACCGGGCTAGGGGCATCTGGCTGGCTCAGTCGGTTAAGCATCTGACTTGGGCTCAGGTCATGATCTTACAGTTCGTGAGTTTGAGCCCCGCCACGTGCTCTCTGCTCTCAGCGCGAAGCCCACTTCAGATCCTCTGTCCCTGTCTCTGCCCCTCCCCTACTCGTGCACACAGGCCTTCTCTCAAAAATAAACATTTTAAGTTCTATGTAAAAAAAACACAGTCTACAGAATTGTGTGTGCATATGTGTGTGTGTGTGTGTGTGTGTGTGTGTGTAAAAGTTTTAATTCCAGTAGAGTTAACACACAGTGTTATATTAGTTTCAGGTGTATAGAGTAGTCAATCAACAATTCTATACGTTACTCAGTGCTCAGCATGAGCATCAGTCCTCTTCACCGACCGCACCCTTCCCCCCTCCTCCCCTCTGCTAACCCCCCGTTTGTTTCCATAGCTAAGCGTCTGGTTTTTGGTTTGCCTCTTTTTCCCTTTGTTCATTTGTTTTGTTTCTTAAGTTGCACATATGAGTGAAATCATGTGGTATTTGTCTTTCTCTGACATTTTGCTTAACATTTTACTCTCTAGCTCCATCCACGTGGTTGCAAATGGCGAGATTTCATTCTTTTTTATGGCTGAGTAATATTGCATAGTATATATGTATACCACGTCTTTAGCCATTCATCTGTTGGCGGGCACTTGGGCTGCTTCCGTAATGTGGAAATAAGTAAATTTCCGAGTAATAAGCCTATTGTAAATACGGCTGCTATAAACATAGGGGTGCGTGTATCTCTTCAAATTTGTGTTGTCATATCCTTTGGGGAAATGCCTAGTAATATTTACTAGGTAGTACCGAGTAGCAGAACTACTGGCTGAGAGGGTAATTCTATTTTTAATTTTTTTGAGGAAACGCCATACTGTTTTCCGCTGTGGCTGCGCCAGTTTGCATTCCCACCAACACTGCCTAAGGCTTCCTTTTCCTCCGCATCCTCGCCAACACTTGTTTCTTGTGTTTTTGATTTTAGCCGTGCTGACAGGTGTGAGGTGATGTCTCGTTGTGGTTTTGATCACCGTTTCCTTGATGATGAGTCTAGGGATTATATTTCTTTTTTACTTTCTTTTATTTTTTTTTAACGTTTATTTATTTTTGAGACAGAGGGAGACAGAGCGTGAACGGGGGACGGTCAGAGAGAGAGGGAGACACAGGGTCCGAAGCAGGCTCCGGGCTCCGAGACGTCAGCACAGAGCCCGACGCGGGGCTCGAACTCACGGACCGCGAGATCATGACCTGAGCCGACGTCGGACGCTCAACCGACTGAGCCACCCAGGCGCCCCAACGGATCATATTTCTAACAGACTATTTTCCAGAGCAGATTAGAGTCACGGCAAAATTGAGAAGAACGTGCAGAAATTTCCTGCCTACCCCCTGCTCCGCACCACTCAGCTTCCCTATCAGTATCCCCCACCAGGGTGGCACGTTCGTTACGATCGATGAACCTGCAGTGGCACCTTATCACCCAGAGCCCATAGTTTTTACCCTGGTGTTCACTCTCGCGGTTGTACATCCTGTGGGTTTGACAAATACGTAAAGACACGTATCCCCCATTATGCTGTCACACGGGATAGTTTTGCTGCCCTAAAAATCCTCTGTGCTCGCCTAAGTCACCTCTCCCTCTAGGATATTTTTTTTCACACGGTCTCTGGGTCACAGATGATGTTCAGTAATTTTCAGTGTAGATCTCCCTGCCAGCTATTGCGAGGGTTCAGGCATGTGAGCGGCTGAAAGACAGCGGTGGCCACGACCCCGAAGAGAGACACAGCGGAGGGTGTGGGAAGGGCAGGCAAGCCTCGGAGACGGAGACGGAGTGGGGAATGGGGAGGCAGGAGCCCCGGGGGTGCAAGGGCTCTGGCCACCAGTGGTAGTGGGCAGGGGTGGGGGGCTGCGGAAAAACAGGACGTGGTGGACAGCTAGGGCCTCCCGCGGGATTTCAACCTGCTAACCCTGGGTAGATCAATCGGCCAGGACTGCAGGAAGCTTCTGGATTAAGAAGTGGCCACACCGGGCTCTACTGCCTTTTCACTGTGTGACCTTGGCCAGGTCCCTTCTCTCCTCCAGGGGCTGGACTGGATGTCCTGGCTGTTCTCTGTGGAGGTGGAGGCGAGAAGGTGGCGCCCACGGCCCGAGGGGCAGCGTCGGGGGTCGTAGGGAACCTTCAAGGACCAGGGAGGCCGGGCGGGAGTCGGAGACCGGGAGGGACCGCGGACGCGGGCGGGGGCAGCCTCGGAAGGGGCTTTCTCGGGCACGCATTCCTGCCAAGCAACAGGCGGCCGCGGGGCCAGAACTTTGGGGCCTGGGCCGCCGGCCGCTTTAAAAGCCGGGGCTCCGGGCCGCTCGGTGACCGTCCCCCGGAGGGGCGGGCGGGCGGGCGCGCGCGCGCGCGCCGGGGCGGCTGGGGCGGTGTTGCCCGAGGGTGAAGCCGCTCCCCGCCGCTGCCGCGCGTGCCTTGCGGAATTTCACCAGAAGAGGGTACAGTCTGAAAGGCTCTTGACGTCAGGCTGGAATCCCTATTGTGCTTGGAACCGGCTCGGGCAAAGCGAGCCCAAGTTCGCTCTCCGCACGCCTGGGCGGACTGCGTGGGTCCGGCAGCTCCGGGACTCGTCCCGCGCGCGAGGCGCTCGCGGGGACCCGCGCGGCTCGGGGAGCAGCCCGCCGCCGGAGGAGGAGGAGGAGGAGGAGGAGGAGGACGGCCGCCCGCGGGGGGACCCTAGTCCTGCAGGGAGGCCGAGCCGGGGGCGGCGGGTCGCGCCGCCCGGGAGCCGGGTGAGTGCCCAGGGCGAGGCCGGCGGCCGCCAGAGCCACCCCCACCCCCTCCACGCGCGCCCCGGCGCCCCGATGCCCGCCCGGAGCCCCGCCGCCGCCGGGTGCATGCCTCCCCCGCGGCGCGCCGCTGCCGCCTGCTGCCCGCTGTGACCGCCCTTCCAGGCAGCCGGGCGCCGGGCGCCGGGCGGGCTTCCCCGAGGGCGGCGCGCGGGTGGCACCTGCGGGACCGGCGGCGGCGGGGCGCGGAGCCGAGGCGGAGCGGGCGCCCGCCGGGAGGATGGACGCGGCCGCGGAGCGCAGCCTCCCGGAGCCGGGCAGCCAGGGCTCCCGGGCCGGCGACGACATCGAGATCGTGGTCAACGTGGGGGGCGTGCGGCAGGTGCTGTACGGAGACCTCCTCAGCCAGTACCCCGAGACCCGGCTGGCGGAGCTCATCGGCTGCCTGGCGGGGGGCTACGACACCATCTTCTCCCTGTGCGACGACTACGACCCCGGGAAGCGCGAGTTCTACTTCGACAGGGACCCGGACGCCTTCAAGTGTGTCATCGAGGTGTACTATTTCGGGGAGGTGCACATGAAGAAGGGCATCTGCCCCATCTGCTTCAAGAACGAGATGGACTTCTGGAAGGTGGACCTCAAGTTCCTGGACGACTGCTGCAAGAGCCACCTGAGCGAGAAGCGCGAGGAGCTGGAGGAGATCGCGCGCCGCGTGCAGCTCATCCTGGACGACCTGGGCGTCGACTCGGCCGAGGGCCGCTGGGGGCGCTGCCAGAAGTGTGTCTGGAAGTTCCTGGAGAAGCCCGAGTCGTCGTGCCCGGCGCGGGTGGTGGCCGTGCTGTCCTTCCTGCTCATCCTCGTCTCGTCGGTGGTCATGTGCGTGGGCACCATCCCCGAGCTGCAGGTCCTGGACGCCGACGGCAACCGCGTGGAGCACCCGACGCTGGAGAACGTGGAGACGGCGTGCATCGGCTGGTTCACGCTGGAGTACCTGCTGCGCCTCTTCTCGTCGCCCAACAAGCTGCACTTCGCCCTGTCCTTCATGAACATCGTGGACGTGCTGGCCATCCTGCCCTTCTACGTGAGCCTCACGCTCACGCACCTGGGCGCCCGCATGATGGAGCTGACCAACGTGCAGCAGGCCGTGCAGGCGCTGCGCATCATGCGCATCGCCCGCATCTTCAAGCTGGCCCGCCACTCCTCGGGCCTGCAGACGCTCACCTACGCCCTCAAGCGCAGCTTCAAGGAGCTAGGGCTGCTGCTCATGTACCTGGCCGTGGGCATCTTTGTCTTCTCGGCCCTGGGCTACACCATGGAGCAGAGCCACCCCGAGACCCTGTTTAAGAGCATCCCCCAGTCCTTCTGGTGGGCCATCATCACCATGACCACCGTTGGCTACGGGGACATCTACCCCAAGACCACCCTGGGCAAGCTCAACGCGGCCATCAGCTTCTTGTGCGGGGTCATCGCCATCGCCCTGCCCATCCACCCCATCATCAACAACTTCGTCAGGTACTACAACAAGCAGCGGGTCCTGGAGACAGCGGCCAAGCACGAGCTCGAGCTGATGGAACTCAACTCCAGCGGCGCGGCTGAGGGCAAAGCGGGGTGCTCCCGCAGCGACCTGGACAGCCTCCTGCCGGACCCCGCCGGGGAGGAGGGGCCGAGCTGGGGCAGCCGGCTGAAGATCTCCCACAGCGACACCTTCATCCCCCTCCTGACCGAGGAGAAGCACCACAGGACCCGGCTCCAGAGCTGCAAGTGACGAGGGTCTTCCGGGCACAGACGGACTTGGGCCAGCGGACGGAGGGGCAGGTGTGGCGGGCCTATCAGTGACTTCCTGGGAGGGGCTGTCCTTTGTCCCCTCCACGATCTCCTGAACAGAACCCTGGAGGCCCTCTCGGGCACCCCTGGTGAGGCTGGGTAAGACCCCTTTCTGTTGTCGGCTGTCAGGAGCCGGGGGTGGGGGGCGGTGGGGGAGAGCGGGGGTGTCTAGGAGTCACGGGCAGTGTGGGGTGACGGAGGGCACGGTCTGGCCGACGGCAGGAGCCCTCGCCCGGTTCTGTATCTCCTTCAATAAAGCCTCCTGCTCTGCGCACCCACCTGTGTCGTAGGTTCTGTCACAGGCTGGAGGTCCCCCCACCCCTCAGACGTGCCTTAGGCACACTCTGGTGCCAGGCCAGGAAGTAGGTGTGCAGCCCCCGGGGCGGGGGTGGGGGAGGGGCTATTTTTAGTTGAGAGCTAATTAAAGAAGGGTTCGTACCCAGGGTTCAGCACCGAGAAGCCTTGCCACATTCCAGGAGGCTCTGTGCGGGCGACTCCTTCCTTCTGTTTCCTTCTGAGGAAGAGCTCGCTCCCTGGAGGGGGAGAGTTCGCAGAGCTCACAACGCCCAGTGGCGTGGTCACCATTTATTCACCACCTCCGGGAAGCCCTGTTCGTGACTCTTTCCATTCCTTCCAGCAACGCTGCTGGATAGGTATGCCCACTTTACAGATGAAGAAAACTGAGGCCCAGGACCACACAGAGCAGGGATTCAGCCCCAGGGGTGAAGATCCCAATGGCCAGGCATTCTCTTTGCTGTAAGCTGGCCTTGGGGCAGAGGCATGTGCCTGAGCCTAGAAGGGGGGGGGAGGGTCTGTGGACCAGAAGTGCTGAGGGTGGGTGTTCCCGTCCTCCAGCTCCTCCTGCCTTCTAGAACCAGTACCTCGGAGGGATCAGCTGAATGGACAAGCCTGAGCATGCACAGGTGGCCCACTGCCAGCCTGGTCTGAGGGCCCCAGAGGAACAGAGACAGACAGACGTGGGCTTGAAGCCCAGAGAATGAGGAGATGCCTTCAAGCTCCGACACTTTTTTTCTAGCGTCCCTCCCTCGCCACTTTCTTTGTAGCTGTGTGGTCTCAGGCCTGTTGATGACCCTCTCTGATCCTCATTGCGATCATTCCTTAAAGGGAGATATCAGAATGAACTCGGAGAACCATGGTGCTTAGCACAGTGCCTGGCGCATAGTAGGTACGCAGCAAAGGGCAGTCATTTCTGTCACTGTGTGCTGAGATGGAGGTGAGCCACACAGCTGTCCACTCTGGCCTCCAGGGTCCGGGCTGGGCATGCAGGGCGGCAAGGGGTGGGGCCAGGGCACGGCCACACTGTTTATATAGTCAAAGGCAGTCAAGTCCCCTTGGCACGGAGTTGGCCCCGGCAGGCCCCTCTCTCTGGCTGTCTCTCTTCCAGGAACCCCAGAGCTCTGTTCTCCCTTCCCCGGCTGAGGCAGATGATGCCCAGGGAGGAGCCATGGTGGGGGAGGAGGGTAGGTGGTCCCCCCCCCATCTTTCCCCTTCTCCGGGCCCTGGTTTTCCCACATACATACGGAGGGATGATTTCTCGGGGCTCCTTCCAGGATTTCGAAGCCTAGGGTGTGAACGTGTTGTGTTGGGGATTCCAGGGGGTGGGAGGCTGCCACGTGGGTAGGGGGACTTGGAGAGGAGGCCTTGAGAAAGAGGGGCGCAAGGCCCTGAGTCAGTGTTGTGTGCACCTCCCCCAAGTTTCACCAGGGAAATACTGGGTCAGGTGACCCAAGGAGGGCAGAGGACCGGTGGGGCTGGGGTTGGGGGACTCAGCGGGAAGGGGAGAAGTGGGGAGAAGGGGGCTTGTTGCGTGGGGTCCTGGTCTGTGTGGACCTAGCCTGGGGGGGGGCTCTGTTGCCTGAGTGGGGGAACAAGTTTCCCCATGGGGGGAGGCCAGGAGGACCCCGGATCGGGAGGGTCCTTCCCGTTGATTCACCTGGGGGGTTAGGGGAGGGTATCTTTACGGCTACAAAAGCATCCTGGAGCCCAGCTCATCTACTGGGGGGGAGGACACCATGTCTGGAGACGGTGATTTGTCTGAGACCCTTCACGAATTAGGCTTAGGTGGTATTCTGGTGTCAGAGGAGCTCAGAAAGCGACAGGCTTGTTGTGGAGGAGTGGCCAGGGAGCTGTGGGGACCCCCACCCCCCACCCCCCACCCCCCCACCACGGGGAATCTTTCCAGGGCACAGGAGAACCACCTGGGTCCAGGCTGCGCCCACACCCATTACATTAGAATCCTCGGGGGACAGCCTGGCATCAGAATCTTTTAAAAACTTGAACGTGCCCACGAGTCAGCTGGAGGGCCTGACAGAATGCAGGCTCTGAATCCGTAGATCTGCCTGGGCCCCTGAAATTCTGCCTTCTCCTCAAACTCCCAGAGACGGCCGCCACCTTCCAGGAACCCCGGGGCTGATCCTTGAGCCACGCTTTCAGTTATCAAGAGGCCAGAGCGGCGGCTGGCAAACTATGGCCCGCCCCCCGCACGTGTACAGTCCCTGGGGTAAGGACGTTTCCCACATTTGTAAACGCTTAAAAAATAATCAAAGAAAGAAGAACATTTCGTGACCCATGAAAAGTGTCTGAAATTCAAATAAAGTCTTCGTGGGACAGCCACGCCCATTTCTCAGATCCTCTCGGGCGCTCTCAGCTACAGGGGCAGAGGTGAGGAGTTGTGGAGGAGATCACGTGGTCCTCAGAGCCTAAAATATTTCTCTGCAGTAACAGTGTGCCCCCCACCACCCCCCCGCCCCCGGGGCTGTTGGGAAATGGGAGCTCAGTCAGGCCTTGGAGAGTGAGTAGGAGCGGAAAGGGCCGTGCCAGCACCAGGGGCATCCTGAACAAAGACAGGAGTGCGGGGCCCTCTTCAGAAGGGGGGAGACTTGTGTCCCTGGGGGTCACGGCTCCCCCCCTTTCTTTCCTTCCGAGAGTCCCCGAGTCCCGGTTTCCTGCATCAGTGTCTCTGCAGTCCCCACTCCTCTTTGCAAACCAGTCTCTCCCTCCTTTCCGGACCTCTGGTCCCACCCAAGTCTCACCGAACCTCCCCGGTCCTGGGCCTGGGGCCTAGCATCCTTTCCTTGGACTTGGGTGATTCTGAGAAACTTTTTGGGCCTCGTTAATTTCTGAGAGAGAACGAAAGAGAGAGAGATGTGTCTTGGAAACGCATAATATCCAAGTTAAAAAGAAAACAGGCATGGTCGAGTCCACCTGTGCTCCCATTGCGCTGATGGGAAAACTGAGGTGGCAAATTGTGCAGTTGAGTGAGTGGGGGGGTGGTTAATGAAAGGCCCGAAGTTCACAGCCGGATTGGGGGTCCCCTTTGTTCTCACAACATTGGGAGCATTGAGTGCCATTTTGAAAATACAGAACTGGGAGTGCAAGACTGGGTGTGTGTGTGTGTGTGTGTGTGTGTGTGTGTGTGAAAACAAATCCCAAGGGAATTAATTATCTTCAGTTTTACAGATAAGGAAATGGGGGCCCAGACAGTAGAAGCAACAGGCTGGTGGCCAGGCCACTCCTTGGTGGCAGAGGTGGGAGCTGTGCCCACGGCCTGTGGCCCCCCCTCACCCACAGCCAGGTCACGATGCTCTCCCCTCCCCCCCCACCTCCCCATCTCCATGAGAACTCAGGGCCCCCCAGAGCATCTCCCCTAGCATCCGGCCCGAGAGTTTCCCCATGGTGTGAGAAGCCGTCATTCCAGATGGACCGGTTCTGCTGGTGGTGTTTTTTTAAGGAAAGAACGAGAAGGAAAACACATTTCCTTGGGCGAACAGCCTCAGACCAGATGCTCGGGCCACGCAGAGTTCAAGAGCCCTGTTGGCATTTGTAGGAGGTGTCTGGGGCATAAAACCTGCCATCTGGGGTCTCGAGGTACCACATCAAACAGTGAGAAAAAATACCCAGAAAATGGGGGTTGGGGGGGGATCTGTGAGAATGGCAAGACCTGAGATTACTTAACACTTCCTGAAAAATCCTGACAGAGGCAAGGTAGACTCCAGCAAGGGCCCAGGGTTACGGTAATGGGTGCACATTGCCCGATTCAAAGGGGTCCTGCGAACGGGGGCGTCTGGGTGGATGATGGGCCAGGGTGGGGAATGCTTGGAAGGCAGGGGGCCTTGCCTGCCCCTGGCCCGGGCTGGGAAGGGGCTGCCTTGCTCCTCCAGCCAGGCCGGGGCCTCCCCGCTGCCGAGCAGGAAGATAATTAAATGTCTCCGGGAGCCTCCTGACATCTCCTGGGAAACCGGGGACAGGTGTTTCCAGAAAGACCTCCCACCTTTCCCCAGAGACAAGACAGCCCCATGCTCCGTGCTCACAGGAACGTCTTTGGCCGCAGATGTGTAAGGGGATTTCAGCTGTGCTCATAACCTAAGGGGGAGCCCCCCTCTGAAATGCCGTTCTCGGCTTGTACCAGCCTAAGACTACAGGGCTACAGGGGTGCTGTGGGTTTCCAAAAGGGGGGAACAAAAAACAAACAGAAAACAAGAATCAGGAGGCTGTGCTCTGTCGTCTCATTGTTTCCGAGGCTGCCACTAAGCCTGGGTGCCAGCCGGAATCGTGACTTTACCTCCCCCCTCTTGACTACCGGCCGGGAAGGTGTGCCCGCCCCGGCGTCAGATGAGACTGCTGTATAAATTGCCCGCGGTCGCACCCCTAAAGGGAGGTCGGCGTGGGACTCCAGACACCCTGCGGGGCAGCGTCCCTCCTCCTCCGGGAACGAGCCACCGCTGGCCGGGAGGGAAAGAGAGCCCCGAACGGGGCACCTGCCGGCAGCCACACGGTTTCTTTCCCAGCACAAACGTGATGCCTGTTGACGAGGGCTCGGCTGGGAACACGAGACCTGCTCTTGCCACGGCGGCAGCCCAGCTCTGGCCGAAGGGGCCGATACCCGGGCTGGGGCCAATTGCCACTGGCACGCGTGCTGGCTCAACGGTCAGGAACCCGGGTTTGAAGCCAGCGGCCTCGTCTCTGCCATATTCGACTCACCGGGCTCCTTTGCTGGAATTGAGGGGGCGGGTCACGCTGGACCTTGGAGTGGAGGCCCAGCCAGGTGACAGGGGAACTGGAGCCCCCGGGAGCACCAGCTGCCACCCGTATCTTGCACCCGTGTGGCTACGGGAGGTGAGAGCCAGAGCCCCACCCCCGTGGCGCCCCCCCAGCCCCAGACTAATAGCTTGGCGCTCAAGGCCCTCCAGGGCAGCCTCCAAAGTAGGTCTCCAGCTTTATTTCACCCCTCCACTGCACCAGACCCAGAGGCTTTTCACATCCTCAAACACTGGTGCATTTGAACTCTCCCCTCGGAGCAGAGGACTCCTATCGTCCCTATGGCCCTTCCAGCTTTTCCACCGTCAGAATTCTACTCCTGCTTCCGGACCGGGTTGAAATGCCCTCCTCCCTTCTCACAGCCACGGCTGCCTGCCGCATGGCCCAGAGAGGGCAGTAGCTGTGCTATAAAGATTCTGGAGGCAACCCCCGGGCTCTACCCCCGGGGGAAACGGACCGCAGGAGAGGTCACGTGGCTGCGGAGAGCCGCAGGGCTGGCAGCAGTCCGAACGGGACCCCTGATCCCGTCTCCACGCTCGGCTCCCTCTGTCCCCTCCCCATCCCCTGCTGGCTACAGGTTTGGGCCAAGCTTCCGGTTTTAGAAATTTGGCTGAGAGGTGGCCCCTCACAGCTGCCCCGTCGCGGACACATGCGGCGTGGCCCCGGGCACGAGGGCAGAGCCCAGGGCTTACCGTCTGAAAAGGCTTTGCAGACTTTTGCTGCCCCATCTTCACCTTGTAAAGTGTTGAAGTTCACAGGCAGAATAAGGGGTCTGTATCCTTCTCTACATCTCACAGACCTGGGAGCACACGATGAAAGTGCCAGACAGCGTGTGTGTGTGTGTGTGTGTGTGTGTGAATAAATCTGCTTCCGCCTCCTAAATGAAAGGAGGACACTGGTAAGTCCCGAAGCCTGGAGACCGAGGCCCCACCGTCCCTGCCTCACACTGCCTTTCCTTGTGCTGCTGGTCGTCGGACAGTGACCTGTGCCATGAGCCCCCGAGGGCAGGCTTGCCTATGCGCCACGGGTCTATCTCCTGGCACTTAAACCAGTGCCTGGCACACAGTGGGTGATTCCAAAATGCGAGATGAATGGCCACGGTGCCACGGGTGGCCCAGACTCCCCGCCAGACCTAGACCTTCTCTTCCTTGTCTTCTACGCGGGGCTGTCTTCTCTCTTGGTGGTGGGGTCTGAGCATCAATCTCCAATGTAGGAGAGGGGGGTTCACCCTCCTGACAGTTCTCGGTGGCACCAGCGGGCTGTCTACGATTTAACGCAATTCTGACACCGTCGGCCAGAGACAGCAGCAGGTTCCGCAGGTCAGAGGCTCGGTCCTACAAGACTGCCTGCGCCAGCTGTTGGTGGCCTGGAGGTCCCAACGACCTCCTCTAACGCAGGACGCCAGCCACCAGTTCAGGCTGTCCGTCACCTGTGCTTCTGACCCCACTGGCTGTACATCAGAAGTCATACCGTCCCTTCCTTGGGTTTGATTAATTCGCTAGAGAGGCTCACAGAACTCAGAACAACTCTGCCGCTCCTGGGGGAAGACCCACTTCAAAAGGGGGGCATTCACTCGGTTCAGGGAGGCTGTGGGAGGGTGGAATCCCATTTGGGGGATGAGCAGGTGACTCCCTAGGCCCTCACCCCCTCTCTGCTTCTGGTGGGTCTTGAGCTGCGGGGTCTAGAAGCCATATTCTTCCCAGATGATGTTCTGAAGTATCGTTCAGAATACAAGGCGAACCCCTGCCATTCTCACTTCCCGAAGCCAGTACCCCCAGGGAAAACGGCACCTCGGGGGTCTGGGGAACCTAGGAGCCTGGCAGCCAGAGGGCCTCTGCTGTATTCGCTGTAGCCTGTTGACTATAAAAACCCACTCACTTGTCCCCTGCTTCCAATCTGGGCCCTGAAATCCATTTTCTATGCAACCAAGTGATTTGTCAAGACTGCTGATTCAGTCATCACCTTGCTTAACTTCCTCCTTCTTCCTGCCCCCCAACCCGGCCCTTGAGGTGAGGTCCAAATTCCTTGTCGTCCCTTTGAGGCCTCCAGGATGAGGCTGTGTGGCTTGCTCCTCCCCTATCCGTCTCTGTTCCACTCTCACGCAGGCCAACCAGTGGGATGCTCTGGGCTACAAGTGACCAGGAAACCTGACCCACACTGACTTAAACAATAAGGTTATGCTTCAGGCTAAGGGCAGGTGGGTTGCAGGTGTGGCTTGATTCAGGGGCCTGGATCCCTTTCCCTGCAGTTCTCCCAGCTCTGTCTCCCCCACATGTGGGCCCCGTCCTCAGATAGCAGGATGGCTGCAGCAGGTATATGCTCACCCCTACAGAAACATCCAGAAGGAGAAGAGGCAGAGAGAATAAAGAAAACTTTCCCAGAAGCTCCCAGGAGATATCCCCTTAGCCCCTTTTCAGTGGGCTAAACTGGGTACTATGCCCATTGTTGGATCCGTTCTTGTGGTCAGGGGAAGGCTGTTTGCCGACGCCTGGGTCACCGCAGTCCTCACTGACTATCGATGGAGCTATTGTGATCAGGCTGGAATATTCAGGGTGTATGCTTGGAGATGGCCAGTCCCCAGACCGCATGGTGTGGAGGTAGACTGGAGGCTGAAACATGCATGGACCCCACCTTTGTCAGCCTGGTGTTCACACGTGCACCTGCAGTCCATTTTATTAAGCATCTAGTACATGCTAGGCATTGCCCCCACCCCAGCGGAAGACACTGTGAACTACAAAGTACCACATCCAGGTCCTGATGGAGTATGTATGGGCACCATCTTCAAGGTCAACACGAACTCCTCTCTTATACTTGACATCCAGATAGCTCCTTCTGGAAGCCAGGCGCCCAAAAGGCACAACTCGCCATTGAGTCCAGTCCGGGCCCAGCGGGCCTTTGTGAAATGCCTCCATGCCCTACAGGGCCCCGAGCCTCATAGTTCGGTGACCTGCAGCCACAGGTAAATCATCTACTTACCAACACACCCGAAGTACACAGTACGGGAGAGAGAGCGGGAAAACGCCAGTGAGAAGCTCTCGTTTGTGAAGAGGCCAGCTGAGCTCTCCTGGCCTATAGGACTTCTCACATGCCACTGGTCAGGCAGGGCTCCCTGGGAACCGGCCAGCGGCCTGTGCTGTGCACTTTGGGGGAAATAGCCCGAGTCCACTGTCCCCAGTCGGCCCCTCGGGAGACCCTCCCTTGACTGCCGTCCTCCAAGGTGGCTGCAAGGGTCCCTCCTAGGCCTGCCTCCACCCAGCAGCCACGGGCGGCAGGTGCCCAGGTGGGGCCCAGGGTCCGCTGGCACGCAGAGTACCAGGCTGTTGTCAGCCGCGCTCAGGGTTTCTTTGACACCCTCCCTCTTCATCGCTTCGTGGGCTTCCAGTCAATTCCGTGACCCACAGTCAGCGACAAAGACCTTGTCGAGCCTGTCTCGTGTGGAAACCCCTCTCTCCTGGCTACCGGCCGTGTCTCTGCCCTTCACCCCAGACCTTGGCTTCACGGGCTCCCCATTCCTGCCGGCGGCCCCTGCAGGGAAAGTGAAGCTGTTGCTTCACGTGGAAGAGCAGAAGTTCCTCCCAGTCCCCTGGCCGCTTGGTCACAGGTACCGGCTTCCCTGGACACGGCCAGGGGACTCTCGCGGGGGCGGGGGGAGGGCTGTCCAGCTGGTGGTGTGCCCCTTTCTTAGCTCTCATTGGCGGCTTTCAGCTCTCCTCTGCTAGTATGAATGGCAGTCACGAATCTGTCCCTAACAAACACGCCGTGGTCTCTCACGGGCCGGAACTGGGTCACCCCTGTGGTGAGGGGACGGCCATGCCCTGGCTAGCACAGGCCTGGGTTCCTGGGACGATCCCTGGTGGAGGAGGGCTGCAGCAAGGGAAGATGGGGAAGATGCTGAGCAGCGACGGCCGCGGTGCCCGTTACCCTGAACACTGGCAGCTGCCCAGCCCACCCCTACCTCCCCCCTCACCCCTGGGCAGCCTCTATTGCTCCCTCCCCTTCTGCAGGAACACATCACAACTGCCCCACGTCTGCCTGATTACCTCCTGCTCGTTCTACAACACTAGCCTCTTGGTCACCTCCTCCAAGAAGCCCTCCCTGATAGCGCAGTGCAGGTGTGCTCTACATCTCTGAACTCCTTGGCCTCCCTTTATCAGAGCACCTGCCTCACCTTGTCCCTGCTGCCACGCCTGGCCTCCCGGCTGTGGGCTCCTCCGGGACAGTTGGGTCTTCTCCCCTAGATGGTCCTAGATTGTGGAATTGATGGGAAATCTATTTCCTGTCTCCCTGGATGGTGGAATTGACAGGAAATCTACTTCCTGTCTCCCTGGATGGTGGAATTGAGGGGAAATCTATTTCCTGTCTCCCTGGATGGTGGCATTGATGGGAAATCTACTTCCTGTCTCCCTGGATGGTGGAATTGAGGGGAAATCTATTTCCTGTCTCCCCCCCATCATGGAATTGACAGGAAATCTACTAAGTGTTTGAGGGAGGCGGGGCTCTGTGAAACCCCAACCCAACCCAGCCCAGCCCAGCCTACTACCCTGCCAGAGTGTGGAGTAAGGTAATGAGGAGGTGGGTGAACAGAGACATGCGGGGGGGAACCCCAGCTGTTTTGGGGGGGGGGAGGGGGATGGAAGCCAGTGCCCCTCAGAGGGGGTCCCATGAGGTGTTCACCTAAGCCCAACACCTCCGAGAGACCAATGGCAAGAAAAAATGGGGTTTGTCAACAGCTGTGTATCGATGGGGGCTGGGCAGCACTGGGCAGGGGGCTGCGGTCACCCTCAATGCGACCGCAGCCAGGAAGGATTCGGGAAGCCCCCGGGTGTGTAGTTCCAGGCCCTGCCTCTGCCCTACGGGCACCCTGTCCGAGGGCGAGCACACACTGCCTGATGGGAATCTGTCCGAAGAAGAGCCCACACCTGCTCTGACTAGCAGATCTCTGGTATCCCACGTCCTGCCCTTAACAAAGAAGGGCCACTTTCCTGCCGGTGTGGTAGCATCAGAAGACCCTCTGTCCATTCGTTCTCCATTCTGAGGCCCAGAAGATGCATCTGAAACGCAGACCAGAGGGATCGCCCCTCCACCTAACACCTTCTATGGCTCCCCATTAGTCTGGGAGACCATCTAGGCTCCTCAGGGCTGCTCCCAGCCTCCCTTGTCTACACCACCCTCTTCTCCAGACCTGCACGTGGTCACAATCATCTGAAGCTTGAAATCAGGCTTTCTCAACCACGGCACTCTCGGCACTTTGGACCAGATTGTTCTCCATTGCGGGGAGCTGTCCTGTGCGCTGTAGGATGTTTCCAGCAGCTCTCACCTCTACCCCTGGGACCCCCAACCTCCTAATTGTGATAACTAAACCTGTCTCCCTCCAGACATTGCCACATGTCCACCCAGGCTGAGAAGTACTTCCCTAAGTGCCCCGTGCTCTTTCCCTCTGTTCTCTTAACTCCAGGGGCCTCGCTAGGAGGGCTCGCCCTCCTGGCCAGCTTCTCTCCATTCAGATGCCCTGCCCCCATTCTTCAGCCGGTGCTTTGGACATCCCCTTCCTTAGGACAGCTTCCTGGCCGTCCCCTGCTCTGCTGGCTGCCCTCCGTGCTGTCCTCCTGCTCACACACACGCCAGGGCGTCGGGCCTCACGGTGCCTTGACCCTCTCGTGGTGATCTGCCCCGTGTCTGCCCGCCAGGGGTGACTTCCGGGCGGCGGGGGCCTGGTGGCTACGTCAGGGCCAGCAGGACCTAGAGGTTCCGTTTTAGAATCTGTCCTAATGTCATCCTGGGCTTGGACAGGTTTGGGGGTTCACGTACTTTTGTCCTCCGTCAAACTCTCGGAAGGCCAGCTAGAGGGAGCCCTTCAGGGTCGGTGTTGGCAGGTCCCTGCTCCGGAGTTTGGGAACCGTCCCGCTCTGGGTCGTCAGCAGCTTCCTCTGGCCTCTCCGTCCACGTCCAGATGCTAGCAGGTGTGGTTCTCCTTCTTGTCAATCCAAAGATGGCTCGCGGCCGGCAGTCATGTCAGGTACCCCGGGGTGAGGCTCCCCCGGACACCAGGGGAGGCGGGCCTGGGTCTCGGGCAGGGCGGTCACCCCTCTGAACGGTGGGAAAACCGACACTCAAAGACACGAGTGAATTGTCCAAGATAATTCAGCTCAGGAAGCCCCGAAGCCTGGCCTCATGCTCACCCCCCATCCACTTTGCCGTGGGCCCAGCTCCCTTCACTGGAGGAAAACAGTCCTCAATGGGTAAACAAAATATGGTCTCTCCAGGCGGTGGAATATTGCCTGGCCGTCAAAAGGAACGAAACACTGACACACGATACAACGTGGTGGAACCCTGGAGATGTTCTGGAAGCGAAGGAAGCCAGGCACCCCAGGCCACAGGGCATGTGATTCCATTTATATGAAGTGTCCGGGATAAGCAAATCTGTAGGGACAGGAAGTAGACTAAGGGTTGTCCAAGGCGGAGCTGGAGGGGAGTGAGGGACAGGGAGTAAGCGCTGAAGGGGAAGGGTCTATTTCAGGGGTGATGAAAATGTTCTCAAGCAGACTGTGGTGATCGTTGTAGATTACCTGTGAATGTGCCGAAAACCATTGGGTTGTCTACTCTTGGTGAATTATATGGTATGAGTTAGATCCCAACGAAGCTGTTAAAACTCACACCCAATGCCAAAACTCACACTCCACACCCATGTGGAGAATGCGCATACATATATATTTTTTAAGTTTTATTTTATTTTTGAGAGACGGAGAGCATCCCAAGCAGGCTCCGTGCCATCAGCAAAGAGCCCGATGTGAGGCTCGATCACATGAACCATGAGACCGTGATCTGAGCTGAGATCAAAAGTCCAACCTTTATCCGACTGAGCCCCGAGAACGCACATATTTATCACGACATCTGTTGCATGGTGACCAGAATCTTTTTTTTCAGCTATTTATTTACATGTGGTTTTTCAATGGGATTCCTTGTTTGCACCCCAGTGCCTTAAAACCACGGTTCTCAAACTTCTAGCACCCGTCAGAATCACCTAGACGGTTTGTTGAAAGACACACGGCTCCACGCCCCGCCCCAAGTTCTGACTCAGCAGGTCTAGGGGCAGGCCTGAGCGTCTGCATTTCTAGCAAGTTCCCCAGGGCCACCGCTGCTGCTGGTCCAGTGCCCACTCTTAGAGGACCGGTGTCTGAACTCGCTCATGAGTTCTGAGGATGTTTCAGTTGCTTTCCTCTGATGTGTGAGTTTTAAAAATGATATCATCTGCACAGAAGGACAGTTCTGGTTTTTTTCACTTTTTGAACTCACGACCCTGAGATTAAGACCCAAGCTGAGATCAAGAGTCGGACGCTACCCAGGTGCCCCCGTTTCTTCACTTTTTAAGTTACGCCCTGTTTTGTCTCATGTTTCTGTGCGGCCGGGATCTCCGCCGCGGGGTGGGTTTAGGCATCATTTTCTTGGTGATGCTTCCTGTCTGTTCTGCTCGATGCCTTTCATCAAGTTCAGAAAGTGTCGTTCTTTTCCTGGCTTTTTAAAAAAAAATGACGGTTAAAAGTCAGGAGTAAACTTTTAAATTTCGCGAAATGCCTCTTCAGACCCACTGAAATGAAATGCTTGTATACATGTTACATTTCCTTAATGTACTCATGCAGAGATGCAATAATTGAATGGTTTCCTAATGTGTACATACCCTTGCACTCTTGGAGTAAAACCTATGTGATCATAAGGCACTTCTCTCTTAATTCGCGGCCTCATAGAGTGAGCTGGGGAACCTTCTGTCTTACTCAGTTCTTTGGAACAGAACATGCTGATGACCCCAATGCTCTTAGACCCAAATCCTTCCCACCGGGCTGTGTAACCTCTACCCACCTTCCTTCCAGCCTCCCCCTCCACTGCCTCCTCTCTCTTTTGCCCTATCCTCTAGGATCTTGGTTTTCTTTCAGGCTGTTGCTTCCTGCTGCCACAGGGCTTTTGCACATGCTGCTTGCTCCCCCTGGGAAATGTTCTCCTCTCCTCCTCGTGCTTCCTTAGCTTTTCGATGTCCTTCTAAAGTTTTCAGCCTGATTGTAGCCTCTTTCCTTGATTTCCCCCTCCAGGTCAAATGTCTCCAAGCTACACTCTTACTGCACCAGTGTGCATCTCTTCTTACACTCGCCACATTTGCAATTTTACCTTTATTTATACAACTAACATCTATCTTCCCCCACTAGACTGCCAGGTTTTGGAGGACAGGGACTGAGTTTTGGCTTACCTTCGAACTCCCAGAATGCAGCACAGGGTCAACCCCATAGTCAGTGCTTAATACATATGTGGTGAATGAACGGAAGCATTTACTCCTCACAAGGAAATGAGACCGTTTGGCTTGTGTTAATATCACTTCCCAGCAACCCCAACCTTGGCCAGAGATTTTTTAAATGTTTGCTTCTTCTAGAACCCTTAGTGCTTCACGTGATAAACTTCCCTTTCTCAACACATCACTTCCGGTCAGTATCTCCTGACTGGCCACGACATTGAAGTGAGATTAGGTTCTCGTGGTTCCCTCTGCCTTCCCTCCCTCTCTGGCCCCCACCCCTCTAGTTTCTGCACGCCAAGCTTTAAACTGTGTACGTTGTTCTGTGACTGTATTTCTGTGCTTTGACCGTCAGCTGATTCTCAACAAATTCAGATCGATGGCCAGCATTTTCACTATCACGATGATGTGACAATTCTTGACCGCAGATATGGACAGGAGGGAGGAATCTGATGTCGACAGGTGAAGGGGGCAGTGCACAACTTATTGTTATTATTGTTTATTATTTTTTAATGTTTATTTTTGAGAGAGAAAGAGAGAGACAGAGCACGAGTGGGGAAGGGACAGAGAGAGAGGGAGACGCAGAATCCGAAGCAGGCTCCAGGCTCCGAGTTGTCAGCACAGAGCCCGATGCGGGGCTCGAACTCACAAACCGTAAGATCATGACTTAAGCCAAAGTCGGCCGCTTAACCAACTGAGCCACCCAGGCGTCCCAGTGCACAAGTTTTTAAAATTTCATGCATCGATTCGCCGCCTTCTTATCACTGGGATTGTCCGGATCTTGGCTACAGTACTTGCTGAAGAGGAATGTGCCTTCCCTGTTGCAGGAGTTCTTTCCAGAGCCTTCCAGTTTCCCGACCGAGTTTGTGCCATCTGTTCTCGAAGTGCATTACCCTATCGTCATCCCGTGATCCTTCTTCATGCTGCGTCCCTGGGTGCAGAGTACAGTTTTTCGTTTCTTGGCTGCTCTGTCCCCCTCTTTCTTGGATCCCTTTTGTGTCTTGCTGGAGACATATCCTTGGGTGTATCTTCCAGGGTGGACCTATGGATGGGGAACTTTCTAGTCCGTGTCTGTTTGGATGTGTCTTTACTTTGCCCTCACACACGTGATTGACGGTCGGGCTGGATGGCGCCTGCCAGGTGGATGTGCCTGAAGACACCTGCTTTTTCTTCTTTTACAGGTCATTTGATTTTTCACTGTCGACGATTTTAGGATTTTTCTTCACCTTTGGAATTCGGAAGTTCTTTCAGGACATGACATTTCACCTCGAGAGGATGCATCTTTTAAAGCTTTTCCCATTCAACCCTTGGTAGTTGGGGGAATTGTAGTTTGGAGATGCAAGCCTTTCTTTAGCCCAGAGAAATTTACGTCCATCATTGCTTAGTTTTTGTTTTTTCTCCTGTATTTCTGCTGGTATTAGAAATTGAGGATCGGGGCACCCGGATGGCTCAGCCATTTATGCGTCCGACTTTGGCTCAGGTCATGATCTCACGGTTCTCGGGTTCAAGCCTCACATCAGGCCCTGTGCTGTCAGTACGGAACCCGCTTCAGATCCTCTGTCCCCCACTCTCTCTGCTCCTCCCCAACTGCGTTCTCCCTCTGTCTCTCTCAAAATAAAATTAAATAACTTTCAAAAAAAAGTGAGGATCCATTCTACACACGTATTCATGCTGCCTTTGTGTGTGTGTGTGTGTGTGTGTGTGTGTGTGAGACACGGTAGTTTGTGTTTTCTTTTGCCTTTCTGCCCCATGTTTGAAGATTTTCTTGGCTTTATCGTCTACGTGATTGGCTCAGTGTTCAGCTACGCCCATTTTATCGTTCTTCTCATTGCCCGAGAATATTTTTTAGAAGTAGGACTCCTTATTTCCAGGAAACCTTTCCTTTCTGATTGCCCCTGTTCAGTATGGGCTACGGTCTCGTGTGACTGCGTTCGCTCGTGAGGATGTTCAGAAGGCAGAAGTCCGCATCCTTTTTGCGGAGCCTGAGCCTGGAGGAGTGTGGTGGGTGGAAGGGGATCTTTTCTGGGTCTGAGCCGCCACCACACGGAAGAGGCAGGCCTCTGGGTGCAGAGAGATCACCGCTCACCTTCCTCATGGGGCACGGGGCCAGCGAGCAGTATGATCTTCGTTCCCGCGGCCTCAGTCTCCCCATCTGTAAATGGGAAAGCGCTTCCTACCTGGACGAAAGGACCCACGTGGGCCAAGCTGCCGTGGGCCCCTGGATTTGCACGCTGGTTGTGAATGAGTCTTCATCAATTAATCCAGCACGAGGCCCTCCACGCTTCCCACCCCCTTTCACCAGCGTGGAAACTTGCCTCTTGTTTGTCGTCACCCCAGACCTGTCTGGCTTTTTGACTATATATGTGTATGTATGTATTTTAGTCATTTCTGGGCAGCTTCTCATGCATATTCAAATCCAAGCAGCTAGGATTGAGAATGATTCAAATGTTTGTTGCCCCGTGTAATTGATCTGAATATAGCCCCCATCACCAAAGGCTGTGGTTCTCTGCCAGCCTCCTCAACAACCCCCAGCCCGTCTGGGCCAAGGAAGATCAACAAACCGGATACACTTCCGCCCTCAGGCCTGACAGGAGACTAATTGGCAGGGCTGGGAGAGCCCTTCTCATCCCCCCCTCTACCCCCCCCTGCCCCGGGGCTTTTGTTTTTCTTTTACAGGATTCAGATCCTGAATCCCAGTGGTGGTGGTGCATTGTGGGGGCCGTATGGCTGCCCTGGATCATGGAAAAAGGGGTGTTGTAGGTCACGTGATAGAAAGGGAGCGCCTCTGGCCATCCTTCCTGCCCCTGTTCCCAGTGTGAGAGTTGGGACAAGTCACATACCTCCTCCTGTGGCACCATGGCCCGGGAGGGGGTTCAGTGTAAGGGGAGTGCTGGGGTCCCGTCCTGGCTGACCAAGCTACCGGCGGGTGTGAGCTGGGGCACATGTCCCCATCCACGTGGCTGGCTACGGGGACTCGGTGCTCTGTGGGCTCAGACCCAGAGCCGGGGCTCAACAATGTTTGCAGAATGAACCAAGCCGAACTGGAGCCTGGAGTGCAGATCCTGCCGTGGAGGAGGCAGAGTCAGGACTGGAGAATGTTCCCTGTGGCTGCAGGGCCGGTGGTCCCACACACGCCAAAATGTCATCGTAATTAAAGCCACAAACGGGGACCCAGATGCTGAAGGATGGCCTGTGCTGCACGGAGCGTCCCCTGGGGCTTGGAGGGGCTTGATGGAAGCTTCCATGACCTTCCACTCCTCACCGCCTCACTCCCCACCCCCTCATCCTTCCCACCTTTTCTCACTGGGGAGCCCCCAGCCCCCAACCATCACTTCCTGGACAGGGTGGCCTAGCCCCAGGGCCTGGAGGTTTGCTTTTAGACTGAGACACCAGAACCCAGCAGAGACAAGTCCCTGGGGAAGGTGCCTTTGCACTTGGACACCCAAAGCTCTTCCTCCAAAGCCTCCAGGAGAACAGAGAGTTAATAACACTCATTACTAAGCACTTGTCATCACTAAGCATCACCTACCCCCCATCCACTGTCTCCTCCCCACCATCAACCCGCTTCCTCATTCATCCTCCAGGGATCAGCCCAAACCCCACCTTCAGACCCCCAGTCCCATTCCTCTGAGCACCTGGTGCCCTGGTTTTCATGCTCCACGGCACCCCCCGGGGATGAGCCTCCTCGCTGGGCATGGAGACTGCCCTCTGATCAAGTGCATAAAGGGGCAGCGTAGGTCCGCCTTCTCACACTTGAGCCTGTACCAGAATCCCCTCAGGGTGTAAAGACACACACCACCGGGCCCCACCCGGAACCAGTGCGCTGAGGATTTGCATTTTGAAGTTTTTTAGGTGATACTGATGTTGCTGATCGGGCACCAGCTTTGAGAACCACTGGCTTAGGGCCGTGGGAGCCTGGATGGGGACAGGAGAGCAGCGCCCGGCCACTCTGGGTGTGGGACCCAACAGTCTGCAGATTTGACGTTCAGCAAGCACCCACTTAAAGAACTGAACCCAGAGACTACAGAGCAGTCACTTAGCCTTCCGGCCTCCCCTGGAGAGGACAGTGACTCCAAGGACGTTGGGGAATGTGACATCATAAGAAATATATATTCGATCTCCGTCCCCAGTTCCTGACACAGAGCTCCTAGACCCCCTGTAATTTCCCAAGTGAGGGTAGTGATAGGCATGTCTACACAGAGCTCCTAAATCTCTTGGAATTTCCCCGGGAATGGGAGCGTATTTTGTTCTAATGAGGCAACTCTTGGTGGCTCCTGGCAGGCCTGTGACCAGAAAGACCAACCCACGATCAGAAGCTTGGAAATTTCAGCCCCATTCTCTGGGAATGAGAGGGGGTTGGAGGTTGAGTTAACGATCTCTTGAGTTAACTGATCACGTCCTTGTGATGATGTCCATAAAAATCCCTAAAGTACGGGGTTGGGAGAGCTTCTGGGTTGATGGGCACATCGAGGGGCCACGAGGGTGTTGCACCCCAACTTGGCCTGCAGCCTGGAGGAGGGTGGAGGTGTTTCTCACACTGAAATAATGTTCCCCCACCCTCACCAGCACACGTGTGCACACACACGCACACACACGCGCGCACACACATTCAGGCATCCGCTTCATGGCCCCAGAGAGTTAGAATTTTTCAGCTGGGAAGCGTTTGGAGACACTAAGTTCAATCTTCCCCTTTTTAGAGATGGAGAGGCAAAGGCCCAGAGGAAGGTGACACAGTTTATTCTTCTATTCAGCGGACTCTGACTAAGCGTTTGCTCTGCGGCTGGCTCAGGAGGTGATGGTGACAGAGAAGAATAAGGCACTGTTTCCTGACCCCCAGAGCGTTATGGGCTCAGGGGAGCCAGGGCTCCCCAGGAGAGGGTGCAGGGGCCCGAGGGAGAAGACAGTGCTGGAGGGGCCAGGCCAGGCCAAGGAATTCTCTGCAGAGGAGAGGGTGTTGGATCTGGGCTGTGAGGGGCGTGTGTGGTATCATGTTGTCATGGGGGCCTTTGTGGGCCCAACATGTTTCATCCCCAGCCCCAGGCATGGGCTTGAGACTCTGGAGAGCTCAGGAAGTATATGGGTGCGCTGGCAGCGGGGGTGGGAAGGGCCGTTCTTGAGAACCCACAGCAGGCCCGCTTGCCAAGCCTCTTTGGGGCTGGGAAGTGGAGGGTTATCCCAAGGTCGAGAATCCAGTCGCAGGGAGGCCCAACCTAATAAGTCGTCTCATCTGATGCACGTGACGTATAACATGGTGGGAGCTACAGGCGACACTACTACATGACTTCTAGAAATTTACCTTTGCGTGTAGGGAGGGGAGCCGGCGGGGTGTGGGATTAGTCCGCGGGAGGAAGCCTCCATGCGCTCACGTCCCTCGGTGCTGTTCCCATCTTCCCAACACCAGCCACCCAAGTTGTACGGGGAGACATTTGCCTTATAAAGCACGTCTAGCTTCAGCCCTCTTCCCTCTTGTGGGAAAGGAGTGTTACATTTCTTGGATCTGTAGCTCCCTTAGACACTCACGTGGAGGTGCTTCTTGGGATCCAGCCTTAATCTGCTCTCCGTGGGATCACCCATGGGTCGTGGTCATCCATGAGATTCATGCACAGCCAAGCCAACCCTGCCTGGGCCCATGGGTTGGAGATGAACAAGGCACAAGCCCTGGCCTTAGGAAGGCGGGAAAGAAACATGGCAAATGTAGGGGGCCACTCCATTCCAAGGAGGGATGTCAAGACGAGAAAAAAGACCCCAGACTCTCAAGAGGCCCAGAGCCCTAAGCCAAAGTTTGGGGCTGGGATAAACCTCTGTGACATATGGGTACAGGAGAGGCTCTGGAAGTCATCTCTGAGTGCACAAAGAGTGGGATTTCCAAGACATCTTCACGGATTAGGAGGCAAATGAAAAGAGATCGTTTGACATAAGGACCGTCTCAGAAATTGCTGGCCTTCTGATCTGTGTACACACACAGTTTCCTGCTACTAAACAAAGTCATGACATGGGGCCGAGTACTTGGTCTGTGAACCAACCGTCTCTGGACTATTGGATGAGACGTGGTCTGGTGGAAAGAACAAAGCTTTGGGAGTCAGCAGACTTAGGTTCACACGCTTACTTCTGTTACGTCAGAAAGGTTACTTAGTATCTCTGAGCTTGGAAGTAATAGCCCTTCCGGGAGTTGATGTGAGTTACAGGTAACAGAGCCTACTGTCCGAGCCGGAGAAGGCGGCCCCTTCCCTGACCCCTCCCCATCCCGGACTATACTACAGGCCCTCCGGAGATGTCTGTGGACCCTGCTCACCACCTGACTGATGATCACTGATGGAACTAAAGGCTGGGTTGAGAGGGAACCGGCTGGGGCAGGAAGCCAAGGGCATTGCCTGGGTCCGGGGAACAAGTACCAGCGATGAGGAAGAACAAGGCTGCAAGGGGACTGGGCTGGGGTCTCCGGGTCCCGACCAGGCTTGGGCGGGGGGGGGGGGGGGGCAGGAGCCAGCTTCCCAAGACCCAGGGATGGGTTTCTCTTGAGTCCCAAGTGTCACTGAAGGGAACAGCCGGAGAGAGCTCCTCCCTCAGTACAGCCTCCAGAGCTGCTGCCTGTTCAACGTTTGGAAAGGTGAGCCATTGACTTGGGATTTAAGGCTCTGCTTCAGAGGCATTGGAGGAGATGACAGGATGAGATGAAACAGACAGAGAGGCTACACAGAGGCGAGCGTCTTGCACCTGCATCCGGCCCCAGGCCGCCTTCGCCTGATGCTAACAGCTAACACTTCCGACTTCCAGGCAGTTGTTGTAAGTGACACGCCTCCCCGCCCTGACTCCTGTCTGGACCACCCTCCCGAGGCAGTATTATTTTGACAACCTTGCTTTGCGCGTGGGAACCTGGGATGCAAAGAGGCGTCCTACAGCTTATTGGAGGTGAGCAGGACTCAAACCCTGCAGGTCTGACCCCAGAGAGAGCCTCACAGGAACCACCGCACCTGCCATGCTCCCAGGTTAGGATCTGTGGGTATCTCCCCACCAGGGCTCTTGGCTGGACAGGGACCCCCCCCCCCCCCGCCGGCGGCCTTCCTCATGGCCCCAGACGCTTGGGTCCCAGCCACATGGGGGGGCAGAGAGCTCAGTCCGCTCACTGCTTTTCTTCCACCTAAGGATACCGAGGTTCCAAGGGCGAGGGGGTCCTCCCAGGTCAGTCAACAATCCAAGCAGAGTGTGCATGGCCCCAGGACCTGGCAGGAGCCCGGGAACTGGAGACGAAGCCACACGAGGAAACAGTCAGCCTTTCTTCCATCAGGGGAGCTTTGAGGACATGGAAATATTTCCAAGCTTTTAAAAAAAAAAAATTCTTAAATCCATATTTATGATTTGTAATAGCAACTAAAAAAGAATATCTACACCAACTGTCAGCAGATCAATAGGAACTGATTTGGAGGAGGAAATATGCACATATTACAAAAAGTAAGTCATCTCCATTTGGTTTGAGGATTTGACAAGAAAAGCATGTGATTTCTGTACTTCTTTGCCTGTGACCCACAACATGGAAGGCACAGCCCTCCAGCCCTGTGTTCCATTCTTAAAACACAGAAGAGCCAAGGAGAGTGGAATGTGTCGGTTTTTTTTAAAGAATTTTTTGATGTTTATTTTTGAGAGAGACAGAGAGAGACGGCACAAGTAGGGGAGGGGGAGAGAGAGAGAGGGAGACACAGAATCCGAAGCAGCTCCAGGCTCTGAGCCATCAGCACAGACCCCGACGCCGGGGCCGAACCCACGCGCTGGGAGATCGTGACCTGAGCGGAAGTCGGACGCTTCACCGACTGAGCCCCCCAGGCGCCCCTGGAACATGTTTTAATAAAGGTGGTGAAAGCTGGTTGCCTGCCGGCAGCTGGGAACCATTGTCTGCGGCACCCACGCGTGGCCGTCTTTTCCTTCCATCTCCCGAGCCGACAGCGGAGCTCCAGCCTGCCCTCCTGTCTCTCCAGAAGGATGTAATGGCCCAGGGCACCAGGGCCTCTGGGAGAGGGCTCCGGGCAGCTCTCTCAGAAAGAACTTAGCAAGCCTTTTTCTTCCATGCTAGATGTTTATTATACAGAATGAAAATAATTCACAGAGGTAGAAGGTGGAATTGTAAATCCAACGTCATGGAGACAACGAGCCATCATTCAGATTCTTCTCCAGACACATACAGTCTGACCTGCAGGGAGCCTGGAAGCCGAGAAGGGAGGGAGGGCTGGCCACATCCACGCTGCTGTCCACAGGCAGGGGAAAGAGGCAGGTGTATTAGGCAGCGTGGGCTTCCGTAACAAAGCGTCATAGACTCGGTGGCTTAAGCAACCGAAGTTTATTTTCTCACAGCTCTAGAGGCTGCATGCAAATCTGAGATGAGGCGTGGGGGGGTCGGGGTCTGGTGAGGGCTCCTCGTGGCCTGCAGGGGGCCACCTCCTTGCAGAGTGCTCACGTGGTCTTGTCCGAGGTTTACACACGTGGAGAGAGAGGGCAGGCTCCCTGGTGTCTCTTCTCATAAGGGCACTAATCCCATCCTGGGATCCCACCCTGATGACCTCATCTGACCCTCATTACCTCCCAAAGGCCCCACCTGCAAATACCGTCACGGTGGGGACTCGAGCTTCCACGTACGAATTTGGAGGGGACGCAAACATTCGGCCCATGACACGGGGCAGCCCCCTACTGCGCACCTGCTGTGTGCCCAGCATGGTGGTCGACACTTTGCATCCACTGGTTTACTGGTCCTCACACACCCTGACAAGCACGGATGACGGTCCTCATTCTACATATGAAGAAATCAGGATTCGTGGCAGAGTTGGAATTAAACAGGGATGCCCCTTTTGCCACGAGGTAAAGATTTCAGGGAAAAGAAGATGCCAAAGTGGCCCCAAAGGGAGGGAGCTGCCTTGTTAGGGGTGATGGGGGGGCAGCTCCGGATCCTCTCTTGTCCCCTATCACCCCTCTCTGCCCACATGGGCTGCTCCCCCCGGGGAGGAAGAGACCGAGGAGGCCCCTTGGCAGGTGCAAAGTGACTTGATGGACCCTGGAGACACCCTGCACCGACCCTGTGCATCAGAGAAGGGGTTTCTCAGAACCCTGTGGCTTGTGACATCAAGCCTCAAAGAGGGCCAAGTAAGTCCTTGAGGACGGTTTTCTCTAGCAATTATACTGGCTGTTGAGTAAACCTTATTAGTAATTAGTTTGCC
This sequence comes from Lynx rufus, assembly GCF_022079265.1. NCBI lineage: Eukaryota > Metazoa > Chordata > Mammalia > Carnivora > Felidae > Lynx > Lynx rufus. Next base: position 132,884,788 of record NW_025814896.1, on the reverse strand, counting down.
TAAGATAGCAGCCCCTCAGGGAGCAGAAGAAATGGTAATTACTACAGCCAGCCCGTCCAGCTATATCCTGCAAAAATCAACATTTTTGCATGTTTCTCTGGACCATTTTATTTTTTTAATTTTTTTTTCAACGTTTATTTATTTTTGGGACAGAGAGAGACAGAGCATGAACGGGGGAGGGGCAGAGAGAGAGGGAGACACAGACTCGGAAACAGGCTCCAGGCTCTGAGCCATCAGCCCGGAGCCCGACGCGGGGCTCGAACTCGCGGACCGCGAGATCGTGACCTGGCTGAAGTCGGACGCTTAACCGACTGCGCCACCCAGGCGCCCCACTCTCTGGACCATTTTAAACCCCGGGGCCCCAGGCCCAGGGCTCTGCTGCTCACCAAGTACGTCAGCATCTTTGACACTCGGTCTCCTCGTCCATTCAGCAGCGATCACAGCTTCACATCCGACCCTGCAGACTTGTGTCCTTGCCAACTAGCTGGGGTGGGGACGGTATCCCGGTGTGTTTCACTGACCCGGGGACGGACGTTCGAGAGGAGCAGCTAGGACCCTGTAAGCAGGGGAACGGGGAGTCCTGGGGAGCACATGCGAGGGAGGAGTCTGAGGCCTGGCTGTACCCGAGACGACCGTGTCGTGCACCAGACGACCTGGTGTGAGCTCCATCCTGAAGCCGTGGGGAGAGACTGGGGAGCCTAGAGCAGGATCAGATTATTGGTTAAAAGGAACACTTTCAAGATAGGACAGCAAGGGTCTGGAACATGGCAGAAACGGGGGAAGGGAGCCTGGTGAGGAGGTCACGGCGGTGACTGAGGGGGGCCATCAGAGATCTGCCGGGGGAGCGACGAATGGCAGACCTCTGCTGACCTTACCGTGGAATTCACCAGAGCCCGGATAACGGGGAGTTGTGTGGAGTTTTGTGTCCGTGTGATGTGGGATAATCTGGGACCTCTGTCTCCCGCCCCCATAACTGTCCATCATGGGGTGACCGAGGATGGTTACCGCGGCCCCAGCAGTGCGTGGCCTTCCCAGAGACGGAGGGCGGACTGGGCAGAGGGGTTCCTGGGCACGGTTGCATTTAGGGGCTCGTGTCGGGGGCACAGCTCAGGAGACCAGGAGGAGCCTCAGGGCCGGGTGAGCAGGACCAGGAGAGCACGAGGTCACGGGAGGGTGTCAGGTGCAGAGGGGCACCAGAGACACGAAGCCTTTGAGAACTGGGAGTGCCCGTGGAGAGGGTGCTGGGGACCTTCACCAGAGCTCGAGGTGGACACGGGACGCGGCTGAGGAGGGAGCGGGGGTGAAAAATGAAGGCAGGAACCCAGCCTCTCTCCCCAGTGCAGGCAGAGGCTCTGAGCAGGGATGCGGCTGCAGGGAAGAGGCCGCAGTCCTGCGCACGGGGGAGGGGGCGCGGGGGAGCCTGTCCTGGAAGTGATGGGGACCCGTCTCAGGTGAACCTGGACGAGAGGCCCAGTGGAGGTTGAGGCGCGTGGGGCTGGCGGGGGTCGACTCCGTCTATTCTCAGGCCTGACGTCAACTCCCTATTGGACTTTGGGTCCTTCCAGCTCCTCTCTGGGCTCCGGCTTCCAGAGCTGGCTCAGTGGCTCCACGGTCCACAGCCCGCCTGCGGTGGCGCGGTTCCCGGGCACGGAAGGGCCAGGATTGAGGGGTCTGCTGGGCAGGCTCTGTCTTAGTCCGTGTGCATTTCCTCTAGCGAGCTTAACCGCCTACAGTTTACAAGTGAGCAACCCAGGACTCGGGCACAAGGTGCCCGGGCCTACCCCGTGGTAAGTGGCTGTGCCCAACTTCACCCCAGGCCCGCCCGGCCCAGCCCGTGCTGTCCCCGCCGGCACGTGAGCATCACGGGAACAGGTGTAGCAAAGGCAGAGGCAGCCGGCTGGTGGCTGGTGGCTGGTGGCCGGTGGCCGGTGGCCGATGGCCGGTTGCATGGATGGACAGATGGCTGGGTGGGTGTACGGGTACATGGGTGGATGGAGAAAGAGCCTAATTTGCCAATAAACGCACCTCATCTCTTCCGGCCTGCTTTCTGCCGGGTGGCTTCTTCTCTTTTGGGTAAAGGCTCAGACTTGCGGGCTTCCTCCCGCTCTAGCCTGCTCTTCCTCTGAGATGCGGGTGCAACTGTGTGTGTGTGAGTGCGTGTGTCTGAGAGTGTGTGAATATGTGAGTGTGTGTGCCTGCGTGTGCACCGGGGAGGGTATGTGGATGTGAGTGTGTGCCTGTGTGTGTGTGTGCCTGAGTATATGCCTGTGTGTGTGTGTGTGTGTGTGTGTGTGTGTGAGAGAGAGAGAGAGAGAGAGAGAAAGAGAGTGTGTGTGAATGTGAGCGTGGTCCCATGTGGCCGCATGGAGATGTGATGGGTCCCTTGCTCTCTCTGCTGCCAGATTGGTCTGGCCACTTGACCTTCTAGGGTCCGCGAGGCCAAACATTGGATTCTGGCCCCAGTCTTGCCCCAGGAGCTTCTCCATTCTGTCCCCCAGGCCTCGTCTGGTCCCCCCCCCCGGCCTCCTTGGCACCTGGGCGTCCCCTCCCCAGGGAGCCTGGGAACTTGCAGATCGCCTGCAGTGCCCACAGGTGTCTGTTCCATTGTCATAGCCAGGACACCTCCCTCCCCAGGGCCACACGCTGGCTCCCGCACACCAGGAGGAAGGTGGACCCCCTGCCACAGCAGAGGTGTTGGCGAGGGGACTCTGCTGGGCACAGGCTTCCCCACACCTTCCTGGATGTCTGTGTACCCGTCCCAGCCCGGGGCCAGGTGTGGGGAGGGGAGGGTGGGGCACAAGTCGTCACCCCTCCCCCTCCTCTCTCCTCCCCGCTCCACCCCACAGGGGTCCAGGCCAGAGGGGCAGGTGCCCATTGCCAGGACCCCAGCATGGCAAATCCTACGTGACCACTTGTCTCCCCGGGTCACTGGCTGGGTTTAGTTCTCGATGCGTTAGTAAGATTCAGAAAGTATTTCTTTCTGGACAAAGCCTAGTTTTCAGGGAAGCTTTGCTGCGGACTGAAAATCCCACTCTGGATGTCAAAGCTGGATGTTGCCTTCCTCTCTCTCTCTCTCTCTCTGTGTTTCTGTCTCAATAACCCAAATCCTCCCCGAGGAAAACCCGGGATCCCACCGTGCAAAGTGGAAAGACAAAAGCCACTGTGTTGAAAAGTCCATCTCACCGTTAACGCTGGCTCAGGGTTTTGGAGGCTGAAATGCCTGATTCAGACCTCGAAGGTTAGGAGGGAAAAGGGTAGAGGGAATCGGGCGCTTAATAAACACGCTGCGTGGCCAAGAGTGTTCCCTCCACCTCACTAAATCTTCCCAGCCCCCGTGAGGCTGGGATTTCACACACAGGAAACAAGGCTCGGAGACAGAAGGCAGTGTAGCCAAGATCACACAACCAGAGTGAGTGAAAGAGGCAGGACTCAGGGCGCCTGGGGGGCTCAGTTGGTTCAGCTTCTGTCTCTTGATTTGGGCTCAGGTCATGATCTCATGGTTGGTGGGATCGAGCCCCACGTAGGGCTCCACGCTGACAGTGAAGAGACTGCTTGGGACCCTCTTTCTCTCTCTCTGCCCCCCCACTGCTCTCTTTCTCTTAAAATAAATAATCTTAAAAAAAAAAAAAAAAAGGAAGGAGGCAGGACTTGAATCCAGAACTCCTGATCCCAAGCCTGGGTTCCTTACAGCTGCCACGGCACCGTTCTTCCCGGCTGCGCACGGCTGCCTGGGGCTTGCGGTCCAGCACGTTGAGCATGACTGCACTGGGCACTGACCTCACACCCCAACCCGCCCAACTTCTGTGCTGTTTGGGAGGGAGGTAAGGACACAGTCTCCAGTCCCCACGCTCCAAAGCGCAGCATCTGGTTTAGAGCAGCATGTAACATACAAGAGCGAGAACCGGGAGGTGAGAGAGGGGAGGAAGGGGGACGGCTTCGGCGATGACGTCCGCCTCCAGGAAGCGGGGGTAGGACGAGCTCAGGTGAGGGGACACCTGCAGCTGCCAGAGCGGTCACCTCTTCCAGGAGCTGGGGGTCACTAGGATGGCTGCAGCAAGGGCACGGGTGGACAGGACCCGGGAGTTTTCCCCAACCGGCTTGGGTACCTCCCAGCCAGGAGGTCAAGGACCAGCTGAGAAAGGGATAGGAGCCAGTGGCTGTCAGCCCCGGGCCAGCAGCCACCAAGTTTTAGACTTTTCTCTCTCCACGGCGGCACCGATGGCTGAAAAAGGTTTGCACAGCAGACCAGTCTGTATTTTCATGGGCCATCAGGAAATGTTCATCTAGTGCATGTGATTATGTGGGTATGGTGGTATAAATCCAGATGGTCGCTGACTATTGTTCATTTACTTAGATGCTCCTCGAGGCATGATATAGACGGGACAAACCATATTGCCGGAGAGTTGTAGGGACCCTCTTATCAACCCCCTCCTTTCCTGGGGCCTTGGCAAGGGAAGTCACATGAGCACCCTGGATGCAGGGCTCTGCCCCCAGCCTGGCCCTCTCCCCTTTGCCCTGTGCCGCCCCCGTGTGCCATCTGGCAAACTACCCAGAAGATGTTCTTTAAAAAATATTTTTTTCCGGCGCGCCCGGGTGGCTCAGCCGGTTGGGCGTCCGACTTCAGCTCAGGTCATGGTCTCGCGGTTCGTGAGGTCAAGTCCCTTGTCGGGCTCTGTGCTGACGGCTCAGAGCCTGGAGCCTGCTTCAGATTCTGTGTCTCCCCCTCTCTCTGCCCCTCCCATGCTCATGCTCTGTCTCTCTCAACAAGAAATAAACGTTAAAAAAATACTTTTCAGGGGCGCCTGGGTGGCGCAGTAGGTTAAGCGTCCGACTTCAGCCAGGTCACGATCTCGCGGTCCGTGAGTTCGAGCCCCGCGTCGGGCTCTGGGCTGATGGCTCGGAGCCTGGAGCCTGTTTCCGATTCTGTGTCTCCCTCTCTCTCTGCCCCTCCCCCGTTCATGCTCTGTCTCTCTCTGTCCCAAAAATAAATAAAAAACGGTGAAAAAAAAATTTAAAAAAATACTTTTCTGATAATAAAAGTGATTTGCATTTAATAAAAAATGCAGAAAGCATAAGCATAAAGAAGAAAGTAGAATTAGACGATCGCTATTCACGTATTGTCAGCTTAGCCATATCTACGTCATATCCTTGTACCTATTTTTGCATAAACACCCAATACGTGCGTTTATATCCCCATATGCATAAAATACGCTCATAATTGGTCACATACTGTAACATCACTTCGGATTCTGTATATTTTTGGGTCCTGAAAAATTCCTCAGAAACACAACTTTTAGTGACGGCCCGACAATATCCATCACATAAATATTTATTAATTTTGGGGAGAGCGCAAGCCGGGGAGGGGCAACGAGAGGAGGGCAGAGGATCCGAAGCAGGCTCCCTGCACTGACAGCAGAGAGCCTGATGTGGTTCTCGAACTCACGAACCGTGAGCTCGTGGCCTGAGCCAAACTCGGACACTCAACGGAGCCACGCAGGTGCCCCAATAGTCCATCATATAAAAGCACCATCCCGCACGTCGGGGCGCGCTGTGTTTCTCTACCAGAAATACTTCAGGGATGCACAGTGCTGTCCCTCCGGGGACTGAGGGCCTGGCCTCCGCAGACGCCTGAAGAATGCGCTACTAACGAAACCAGAGGTGGGGGGCAGGATGCCGGAAGGCCTGGGCACCCGGCCGAACCCTTTCCCCCTCCCCAGACCTGCCACAGGAGACCCGTTTTCCACGCCGTGACCCATCTTGAGCATGAAAAAACACTGCTGATGCAAAAGACAAAAATGGTCTGTCTTTTTATTGTCTAAAAGCTCTCTAAACGCTAAACCCCTTTAAACGCTAGCGCCGTCTCCCTGCTTACAAGCCCTTCACTGATTTCCTGGGACTAAGCAATCTGGCAGCTGGGCTCCCAGCAGCCTCTCACAGCTGGCTTGTGGGTACCGGGCCAGGCGGGAGGGACCGTGGCAGTGACGCCCGCTGTGGTTCCGCTTCCTACAAGGCTGCAGTTGCAAGGCACTGAGGCAGGAAGTGATCCGGGCAGAGCCCCGGCACATCCCCAGGGAGCCTGCGGCCGAGAGCTCAGCCCCCCACCGTAGGCCTTCCCTTCTGCCTGGTGGAGACCGCTGACTTCACTACAGGGACCACCGGTGGCCTTTTGCTTGGCCCGGAGGGCCAGGACCTATTATGGAACCAACCTCCAAACCACAGCATGCCGGAGTTTGAGGATTCTGAGACAGAGGCCCAGAGAGGGAAAGTAACTTTGCAGAGGTCACAGAGCAGGGCACCAGCCCAGGTCCTTGTCTTTTCTCCAGCTCCTCTCTAGCTCTGGTCACGGACATTCTCACCATCACCCACCTCATTGCCAGTGTGATTTCACACCCGTTCTCTCAGCTCTGCCTACTTCGCAGGGTCCTTTTGAGAATAAAACCTAACCATGAGCATGGGGCATTCTGAAAAGATCCACAGAGCCTGATGTGGGGCTCGATCGCACAAACGGTGAGATCGTGACCTGAACCGAAATCAGGAGTCAGACACTTAACCCGCTGAGCCCCTTCCCCCCCGCCAGGCGCCCTTCCCATTTAACTCTCGCAACAACCCTAAGGACGTTTATCGGTTCCTGTTTACCTGGAAGGAAGCGAGTTCAGAAGTTACTCCAACACTCACGGCCACAATTGACGTGACGCTCTCAGACCACCCAGGAAATCTGAGGCTTAGTTGCTGTCAGAGAGCTGCTCCAATGCCTTGTGGGGCCTGCCCCACAAGGAAGGTTCTAGAAAGCAAGCCGGCAGTCCTTCCAGTGCCCACTATGAACGGCCGTTCGGAGCTGGTCAGGACTCCACGACTCACAGCCTTCCTGAGTTTGAAATATCGGTGACACTTCTAGGCTGCGCTGTCACAAACCCTGAACTGAGGGGTCAGAGCACAGGAGAGAAGGAGAAGGTGGAGACGGACGTGTGGGAGGCATTTGCTAAACGTTCACAAAATTCCCGCCGAATGCCCAGCACTTGGCTGTCAGATGCTACGGGAGGGGAGAGGGCGGAGCCAGGAGGCGAAGTGATGATCCTCGTCCCCCAGGGGTCTCCTGTGGAGGAAGACAAGACGTGTGTGCGCGTGTAACTGCGCGATGCCTGGGACTCCACGTGCAACGGCCGCGGCCTCGCAACCACCATGCAAACCGCATTGCTCCCATCTCACAGATGAGGAAACCGAGGCTCTGCGTGAACGAGTAACTTGCCTAAGACAAAAAAGGGGTGGAGCCAGGATTCATCCCTTACCTGGAAGCCCACACGCTCTCTCCCGCTCCTTGATGTCTGGTTTTTAATTAAAATAACAAGATCCCGCCCCCTCCCTCCAAATGCTACGGAAAGCACTACGCAAAACTCGAAGGCAGGGGGATTTCTCTGCCCCGTGGGGTGCATTTGCACTCTCGGGAAGGCTGCAGCCCCGTAGCCGAGCCCCCCGTAGATGGGGAAGAAGCCGAGCCCTCTGCTTGCCGGTGTGCACGCGCTCCAGCTCCCTTGCCCTCGATGGACGTCTCTGCCGCCTGCAGGCCTTCTCAGGGGCTTTAGGGTCCAGTTTCCCGCTGCCCCTCTGGTGTTCCCCTTCACCTCCCAAACTCCTTGCGTTTTAGTTCTGTTTCAGGGTCCTCTGCTGGAAAAGCCCAGATGAAGACAGAGGCCTTGAATCCCTAGTGACTCATATCTGAGCACAAATAAGGGAGTCCCAGAAGGTTCTTTTTTTTTTTTTTAATTTTTTTTTAATGTTTATTTTTGAGAGAGACAGAGACAGAAGGCAAGTGGGTTAGGGGCAGAGAGAGAGGGAGACACAGAAGCAGAAGCAGGCTCCAGGCTCCGAGCCGTCAGCACCGAGCCCGACGCGGGGCCTGAACTCACGAGCTGTGAGATCGAGACCCGAGCCGAAGTCCGACGCTCAACCGCCGGAGCCACCCAGGCGCCCCATTTCTGGGAGTCACTGAAGGTTCTTGAGCAGCAGGAGTGACGTGGCCGACACCGCACTTCTGGAGCCGCAGTGGAGAGACCCAGCGCTCAGCAGAGGAACCCGGGACCCCCAGCCTCTTTGAGGTCACGGAGCCAGCGGTGAAAGAATGGGAACCTGTCCCCACACTCAGAGCAGGAAGGCTGGGGGATGGGCGGGGGGGGAGATGGGGAGATGGGGGCTGCTCCCCACCCTCCCCGTCTCCGGGCCCTGCTCTCCCAGTGCCAGCCGGAGCTCTGCTTGTTGTCCGGCCCCAGGAGCAGCCTCCCAGGGGCGGACCTCAGAGCCCCCAGGAGGAGGTGGCCGTGTCTGCCTTCCTCTGTCCTTCCGCCTCTAGCTCCCCAAAGCAATTCCCGCTGAATGAGTTCTTCCTCCCAAATCCAGCCACGAGACTTCTCGGCCTCTCCCTCCCATCTGCCCTCCAGGTCACACTGGAGGACCTGTTGGCAAGAGAGCTCCAGTCCTGCACACGCCCCCCCAGCACCTCCAACCTCAGCGTCTCTGGACAAACGCACCTGCAGGGAAAAGATACCCCGGACCCGGATCTGGACCTCTGGCCTGGGGCGGGGCCTTCTCTTAGCCCCCACAGCCCCAACCAGCCCCGCTTGGCCACGAACCTGTTACTTTCTGGGCCTCAGTTTCCCCAGAGCGAGTCCCTGTCTGTCACCTCAGCTGCACAGCCATGGCCGGTGGGATGGCAGATAGGCTCCCGGGACCAAGCGCTGCCTCTCGCACCCTGGTCCTTGGCTCGCGGCCCACTCCCCTGCTTGCCACGCTGTCTCTCTCGCCCTGGATCTGCGCACACACTGCTTTTCCGGCGAGGACGGCTGTTCACACCCCTCTCGCACCAGGGACATTCCCATTCCTGACTTGACGCCTTGGCTCACGTCTTGGCTAAACGTCTCTGAGAGGTCGGTGCTCGGCCCGTGACTCCGGCCCCAGCTCTGATCAGTCCCCCCCCGCCTCTGCTGTCCCAGGTTGTGCTTCACACACTCCTCCAGGGGGGCCCCGGACAGGAGCGCTTCTGTCTCCTCGATCAGGCCACCAAGTTCCCAAGGCCACAGCCCGAATCTGTGTTTATTCCTGGTGGGAAGTTCATGCGCGTGTGGAACCAACAACGTCTGAATGCATAACTTGGTGAATGTAGGGGGCTCTGGGAGGGGACTCTCGGTCTCTCTCTCCCTGTATATATAATCTTTCTAAATGTATAGGAAAAAGAACTTTAAAAGACTGCTCAGCACCCTTGTATGAGCAGAGCTTCGGGGAACAGGGAAGAGGGGCTGTCCCCACATGGAAGAAGCAGGGAGGGGGGACACGAGGTGTGCAGGAGATGGGCTGAGGAGCAGGGTGGCCAGAGTCGCCGGCAGAGAGACCCGCAGAGCCCCCTGGGGGTCCGTGGAAGGACCAAGGAGGACTACCCGCTGCTCTGGAGTGGAGGCTTGAGCTAAGGAGAGAGGTGGCCAAGCTACAGTCACCAGGGTTACGAGCTGGGACCCCTCAATGTCCCCGTGCCCCCCTCCTCTCCCTCGGGAGCACACCAGATGTGCCGTTCCCCAATCCAGCATTCTGACACCCCCCCCCAGAGGCCTCCCGAGCCCTTTCTGCACTCCGGGTGCTCTCCAAAGGCCCCCCCTGGGGATGGACAAGCCTCGCCCCTGCCGCTCCCTCTCTGGGACTCACGCTCCAGCCCCACGGATCCAGGTGCCCTTCCCAGGGCTCACTCTCCCCTGCTGGCCTCCTCGCTCCTGCGTGCAGGCTCTCTCTGCCATAGCTGCCCTCCTCCTCTTCTGGGCTTTTGCTCAGTGGGGCCCAATGCACATTTATTGAGGGGCTGCTGTGGGGCACCAGCGGCTCTCACGCTGACCTTTCAGGGCGTTTATGTTCCTGGGGCACCTCCCCTGCGCCGAGCCCCTCTGCTCCCCCTCCTCAGTCCAAGGCAACACCTTCGGGGGTCTCACTCCACCTCCGGGACTTGCAAAGGCCACACTCGCCGTTCCCGGGGACACGCGGACACTTCCCATCAGGAGTGTGTCCTTGGCTCCATTCGCCAAGAAGATCGCGAGGTAGATGTAGAAACTTTCCGACTCCAGGGGAGGAATAGATACAAAATCACCAAACAGATGGCCTCCCCCATCCTTTCTCACTTCCCCACCGGAATCCCATTTCTGTCACCTTGCAACGATACAGAATTTATCTTCCTTTCCTGAAAGGGAAAATCAAGTCTGAGACACAGACTGGGTCCTTAATAGGAGATTTCTCTCTCCCAAGGGTCCCCTCTGTGCCCTGGGGAGCACTCGGTCCACGTCAGTTTCTCGGGCCAGGCAGGGGTCTGCACAGGAGGTGGAGAATTCGCAGGTTCCCCCTCCCTCCGAGGGCCCTGCACTGGGACTGCGAGGTCACGGGTCTCGGGGTTGGGCAGGGGTGGGGAGCGGGGGTTCCAGATGGAGAACCAGAGCTGAATTTCAGTTCTGCCCTTGGCGCGAAGGGACGCGGTGGTGACTTATGAGATCTTGCTCACCTCTAGTGTCTTCTCATAAAATGAAACAGTAATACTTTCAGGGTTGTTTGAGGATTGAAGCCCCACATTACTCAAAGTATAGGTCTAACCCATAGATAGTATGTGATAAACTCAAGCCCCACCTTGAGGTATAGCTCCTAATAGGTGGCTCACATCAGGGCTGGGACCAGGGTGGTTGAGAATCAGAAGAATCAGCTGCATGAACCACCGTTGATTTTCAAACAGCAGCAAAAAACCAGATATGCAACCAGAGCAGAAAATACGAGACAGCTGAGGCAGGGAGGCGTGGTGGGGGGTGGGGTGGGGAGACGGAGAGATGAGGGGAAGACGTATAACTCAAAATACTCTATTTTCATTTCAAGTAAGTGGTAAAACAAAAGAAACAAAAGAAACTCATACCAGAGACCCAAATAAATTTGAAGTAGATTAAACATCAAGATTACACGTTAAGATTAAACATCTATAAAAGTCCCAGGAGAAACTATTGTTTAATAACTGCACATCCTCGAGGTGACGAGACTTTCAAAACATGATGCCAAAGGTAGAAACCGTCAAAGAGAAAATCGATCGATTTGATCATTCAAAAAGAATAGCTCGGGGCACCTGCGCGGCTCAGTCGGTTAGCGTCTGACTTGGTTTAAGTTGAGGGCGTGATCTCGTAGTTTGTGAGTTCGAGCCCCCTCTCGGGCTCCATGCTGACAGGGCAGAGCCTGCTTGGGATTCTCTCTCTGTCCCTACCCGGCTCACATTCTCTCTCTCTCTCTCTCTCTCTCTCAAAACAAATAAATAAAAACTTGAAAAAAAAATTAAAAAAAGAAAGCTCTTCTTTCCAAACCAACCACAAATATAACCAAAGGCAATCTACAACCTTGGAGAATATATTTATAATATACCTGGTAGTAAGACGTCCAACAACCATAATGGACAAGTAGCTGTTAAAAATCAATCGAAAAGAAATACTCCAATAAGAAATGACAAAAGAGCGTGGAAAGATACCACAAATATATCAAGCATACTCAGAGCAACCTTGCTCACCAAAGCAAAAATGTGCATGACATAGAGGATTGATTTAAACTACCGTTAATATTATGTGATCGTTAAAATAATATAGTGGAAAGATACAGGAAAATATATGTGTGTATACATTACTCATATACATCTTACCATTTCCATGTACATAAGCACTTGCGTATAAATAATATGGAGGTGGATAGTCAGTGCCACACATGGAAGTTATTATATATTGTCAGCTGGGATGCAAAATAGGTTACAAACTAGTAAGGTGTTCATTATAAGCCCCGATGCATTTTTTTGAGTACACGTGTGCAGAGACAGTAATACTGTATATTCGTTGACAGCAGCGATCTCGGGGGAATAATTTGTATTTCCTCCTATTTGGTTCTCAGCATTTTCTATTTTTCTCTGCAATGAATATTTATTACTCTGCAACAAGACAAAATTTTTATTTTAAGAAATTTTTATTTAAAGAAAAGAACGCTCCACTTTGACTACTCCTGACGGTATTGTCCTAAGTTGAATTCTGAAAAAGAAGTTCGTAAAGGTGATCAATGCAATGTGAACGCCACTTCATGGATGAAAGTGCCTCCTACAGAAGGTGGCAAGACAGAACATCTGGCCGCAGAATCTCCACTCGGGGAAACGTGAGTGGATCGCTTCTCAGCCTTTTGGCTAAGATCAAGTGTGGAAACGTGAGTGGAACAGAAACATATTTTAAAGTAGAGGGGCCGTATTCAAGGCATTTAAATTGAGAACCAAGACTAAACAAGTCAGGGAACATTATCATACGAGTATCGTAATTTCAAAATAAATTGTATATTATAGTTAGAAGATATAAAAATAATATAACTATACATTGAGCGTAAGAAAGGAAGAGAATGTAAATGTGTCATCCTCTATGGAGTTGAGATACTATTTAAAATTTAAGTATGCGGTTATAATTACTTGTCTAATTTAAAAATTTTCATGACCTTGGTACAGGTTTTCTCAGTCTCAACACTATTGACGTTTTGAGCCAAACAGTTCTTTGTCCAGATTTTCCTGTGGGGGCGCCTGGGTGGCTCAGTTGGTGAAGCGTCCGACTTTGGCTCAGGTCATGATCTCGCCGTCCGTGAGTTTGAGACCCGCGTCGGGCTCTGCGCTGACAGCTCAGAGCCTGGAGTCTGCTTTGGATTCTGTGTCTCCTTCTCTCTGTCCCTCCCCTGCTCATGCTCTCTCTCTCGCGCGCTCAAAAATAAATAAACGTTTAAAAATTTTTTTAAAAAGAAGACTATCCTGGGTATTATAGGTACTGGCAACATCGCGCCTCTGCCTACCAGAAACCAGGGGTATCTCTCTCCCCTGAGACCCCTGAGGCAACAACCAAAGGGTCTCCAGATGATGCCAAATGTCTCTAGAGAGACAGCTCCTCTTCGGAACCCTTGCCTCAGAGGGATCATTTAAGAGCCTTCTTGTAATTGGAAAAATAAATTATCGAAAATTCCGAAAATAATAAAGGGCCAAAGATGGTCTTCAAAGTCCCATCTAGATATAAAGTCTTAGGTTCTCTGCATTCTCTCGCCAGCGATGGCTTTGTTGGCTGCGGTCACCGTCCAGAGGGGCTGTCACAAGTGAATGGTAGCCACAGGCAGGGCTCGGTGAGTCAGGTGGGAGCTGGCGGGACGGCTGGAATGGTGGAAAAGGGGACCAGCGACAGAGGGAGCCAGTGCCAGGAAGGTCCTGAGAGGGAGGGGAGGGGTCACAGCCAGGGCTTGGGCTGTGCTCACTGCAACTAGCTGCTTCTCCAGGGAGGGGGTGGTTCGGCTTCCTTCCCACGGCCTCACTGCCTACCCGGTCCTGGTAGATCCGCTCAGAGAGACCAAGCCTCAGCCCCCTGGCAGCACTGAACCAAGCTGAATGTGAGAGATCGTTGGCATCTGGAGATGGAAAATGGGGTGGACAGTTGGCCATTGCCCCCCTGGGTCCAGGAGGTGGTTCTGACGGTGAGCCGCCTGCCATCCACAGGAAATAACGTTGGATTTCCAGACTCGACCACAGCCCAGAGTTGCCTGGAATCCAAGAGACGGGGTGACTTCTCTTCGCTAGATAAAGCTCAACGCGAGAGCGATGCCTTGGGTAGAGCAGACATTCCAAATGGAGCCCCGATCCCCAAAGCGGGATGTGGTCCCACCCCAAGTTGTGCTGAAGGAGCCTCCGGCTTTGGACCATGGGGTCCCCATCCTTGCGACAGCTGAGGGATGTTCCATAGGTACTAGCGATCTATGTATGACACGGCTGCTGGGGACAGGATCGCACACCCTGCCCCCAGCCACCCAGTGAGCTGGCCCATCAGGTCCCTTCCTTAGGAGTGCGAATGTGGAAGCATAAAGAGAATCCGAGTCAGCAGGGGGAGGTGACAGTAAAAGGAACCAAGGAGAGACAAGCCAGCAGAAGCCCTGAGAACAGCAGTGCAGGCCCGAGAAGGGCAGACGTGAGCTTCTGTGGAGCTGTGTGGCTGAGGGGCTGGGCAATCCTGGTCCCCCGGGTCAGAGGCCCCAGGTGCCCCCAGGACTGGCTCCCGCCCGGCCTGGGCAGGTGTGACCTATGTGGCAGCTGGAAATTCTTAATCACTTTTTTTTTTAATTTTTTTAAATGTTTATTTTTGAGAGGGAGAGAGACAGAACGCAAGCAGGGGAGGGGCAGAGAGAGAGGGAGACACAGAATCCGAAGCAGGCTCCAGGCTCTGAGCCGTCGGCACAGAGCCCGACGCGGGGCTCGAACTCACGGACCGCGAGATATGACGGGAGCCAAATTCGGACACTTAACCCACTGAGCCACCCAGGCGCCCCGAAATTCGTAATCACTTTTGAACAGGGTTGTCCTTGTTTCATCGTTTCGCGCCAGGCCCTGCAAACTGTGCGTTGTGAGTACAGCCCCTGCTCTTTTAAGTGTTACTAAGGTAACATTCATGTCACACGACATTCACCATTTTAACCGTTTTAAAGGATAGAATTCAAGGGCTTTTAGTACGATCCCGGTGTGATGCCACCATTATTTGTACCTATTTCCAGAACATGTCCATCACCCACAAAAGAAGCCCCGCTCCATGAAGCATTCAACCCCCCCCTCCCCGCGCCCCACTTGTCCCTGTTCGCCAGCTCCTGATAAGCGCTAATCTATTTTCCGTTCCCTGGGGACCTGCCTGTGCTGGACATTTCCTACGAACGGGATCATACAATGTGTGGCCTCCTGTATCTGGCTTCTTTCACTTCTGTTTTCAAGGCTCATCTGTGTTGTGGCATCCTTTTTTTAAAAAAATGATTCTTGGGGCGCCTGGGTGGCTCAGTCGGTTAAGCGGCCGACTTCGGCTCCGGTCACGATCTCGCGGTTCGTGAGTTCGAGCCCCGCGTCGGGCTCTGTGCTGACAGCTCAGAGCCTGGAGCCTGTTTCAGATTCTGTGTCTCCCTCTCTCTCTCTGACCCTCCCCCATTCACGCTCTGTCTCTCTCTGTCTCAAAAATAAATAAACGTTAAAAAAAATTTTTTTTTTAAAATGATTCTTTACTTTGGGGAGAGGGCACAAGGGGAGGGGCAGAGAGAATCCCACGAAGATTCTGTGCTGATAGACTGACAGCAGCGAGCCCGACGCGGGGCTCGAACTCACCAACCGCGAGATCCCAGGCGCCCCGGAACCGCATTCTTTTTTACAGCTAATAATGCTCATTTGTTAACCCACGCGCCTGACGTGTGTATTTGGGCCGTTTTTATTTCTCGGCTATTCTCAAATAATACTGCCGGGGGTGGGAGGGAACCCTTGGGTACAAGTGTTTGTGTGGCGTACGTTTTCATTTCTCTTAGACGTCCACCTCGGAGGAGAATTCCGGGGTCACGGGGTCACCCTGGCTTAACTTTCTGAGGAGCCGCCGGGCTTTTTGCCACAGCAGATGCCCCACCTGTGCGCCCACCAGCAGGCCTGAGCCCTCGACTTCTCCACACCCTTGTTCACGCCCCGTTCTCTTTGTTTTGACTGTGGCCTTCTTGGTGGGCGTGACGTGATAGCTGGTCGTGGCTTTGACTTGCGTCTTCTTGACGACTACTGATACTGAGCGTCTTGTCTTTCCACGTGCCCATGGGCCGTTCATCAATGTCCTCTGGAGAGGTGTCGGTCAGACCCTTTGCCCATCTGTTACTCGGCTGTTCGTCTTTCTGTAGTTGAGTTGATCCCTGCGTTTGGGTTTCTTTGAGGTTCCGTCTCCCTTATTTCCCTCCTCCCTGCAAATCCTCACAAGAGTCTGTCTCTTCCCCCCCACCAGCAGGAGCAGCTTTTCTTTTAACCAAAAAAAGAACACAGATACTAAACTTCTTACAGTTTCCTCCCCCTTTCTCCTAACCTCCGCCCAAGGCGCTAGTCTCTCCTTGGTTTAGCTACCATCCCGCCCCAGCCCCCGCCCCAACATGTTGGGCAGGGTCATCCTGGCTCACTGGAGAGTTGGGCCCATTTTTAAATTCGACCCATTAAACCTTAGACAATTAGCGTAATTCGGAGACTTCCTTCCCATTTGGGAGGAAAGAAGGCCATTTGCCTCGCTCAGCCATGGATTCATTAAGAGGCTCCTCCGTGAGGGGCTGCTCGTGGGGCACTTCCCATCGGAGGGGATCACCGGACACCAAGCAGTGACTCCCTGTCTTCCTGAGCAGGACACAATGAATTTTGTACTCTGACGATTTCCAGCATATCCCCAAAGGACCGACACGTTCAGCTCATGCTCCAGACTACATTACGTTTCTTTTTTTAAAGTTTTTTTTTAATGTTTATTTATTTTCGAGGTGGGGAGGGGCAGAGAGAGGGAGACACAGAATCCGAAGCAGGCTCCAGGCTCCAAGCTGTCAGCACAGAGCCCGACGCGGGGCTCTAACTCAACGGATCGTGAGATCGTGACCGGAGCCGAAGTTGGACACTTAACCCACTGAGCCACCCAGGCGCCCCAGACTACCTTATGCTCCTGAGAAACCTGGAGAACAATGATTTCTCCTGACACAGGCTCACGGGGAAGTTTTGTTTTGTTTTGTTTTGTTTTTGGCATCCCAAAGTTGCCGAGAGAGAGACCACCAACCCTCCCCGATGCAGGGATCCAATGGTGACTCCATTCAAATGGAACGCACCACACCGTGCATTAACTCGTTCTTGCCACCTTTTTCCTGGTAGTAAAAAAGGACTGTAGCAGGGGTGCCTGGGTGGCTCAGTCGGTTAAGCCGGTTAACTCTTGATTTCAACTCAGGTTGTGATCTCACGGTTTGTGGGTTCGAGCCCCGATTCTCTCTCTCTGCCCCTCCCCAGCTCACTCTGTCTAAATAAATACTTAAAAAAAAATGACTGTGTCTTCCAGCTGTGGTAGATTTTGGAAAAGAGGAAATAAAATCGAGAAACTTCTATTGTGGTTCAGGCTAGTACTAAGCACCAAAGTCCCAAGTAGAGACGGTGGGAAAAGCCACATGGCTGCTCAGCTCCCTGCAGGCCGGGCCTCGGAAGCCCCTTCACCGCCCCCTTTGGGGAATGGGTTCCCACCGTGGTCCTCAGACGAACTCCGGGCAACCGTGCCCTCTCCTGAGACATCGCACTCAGGCCAGATCACAGCCCGGGGAGCCCCACGCGGGGTCCCGAGAAACCCAGGTCTTGACACTGAGCTTGGATGGCCTTTACAAAAAGATAAAGGGAAAAAAGCTGTAAATCCCCCTTGAGGAAGGAAGAAGGAAATACAGATTGCACTTTACTGTGTGGGGCCGGGCACCGACGGGTCCGTATGGTGATTGCGTTGGCCCTTGGGTCACCTGACACCTTCTTCATAGGTCTTGTTCCCATTCCTCATTCTTCCGAGCCCAGAAATCTACAGGGGGCAAACCTCTCCTGCCTATTTCAGCCCAAATTACTCCTCCCTCCGGGCCTGTGGGAGGCTGCCTCCTCTGTGCCAGGACTGGGGGTGAAGAAGCCTTGGTCCAGTCTTCCAGAAGCTCAGTCTGAGGAGACAGATTCACGCAAAAAATAACCGTGGGCCAGGCAGATGGCGATGAGGGCGAAAATAGAGGCTCGTAGACTGTGGGATCCGCGAGAGGGAGAGACGGGCCGTGATGTGGGGCTGGGTGAGGGCGTCTATAGAGATGCTTCGGACCACATGGGTTTGGGGCCGGGCCCTGAGGAGCCGAGGAAACCGACAGTTACTGCGACTAATAACAGTAGCTAACATTTGCTCCTAGAACTATGCTAAGCACTCAACTGGTCTTAAATCATTTAACCCCCCACAACCACCCTCGGGGGAGGATGCTAGTATTGGGGGTCCTTTCACAGGTGAGGAGACTGGGGCATGGAGATGTGACGTCATTGGACAGAGGCCACATGACTCAAAAGTAGCACAGCAGAGTTTTGACCCTGGCGGTCTGACTCCAGAGTACGGCCGGGCAGAGGGGCCCTTAGGACTCTGTGGACAGTCTGAGCTGGGATAAGGGAACCACAGAATATGCAGAAAACACTGGGACCTGGGCGGGGCGTTGGGGGGGGCAGTGGGGTGTGTGCTGTGCTGACCGTCAAGAAGAGACGGGCCTAGAATACTGGGGTGGGAGATTGAGACACCATCACGTGGTGGGGGGGCCTCAGTGGTGGCTGAGCAAGGGACACGGGCAGAGTCGCGGTTTCTAAAAATCCTAGGATGGGCAGACATGGCCTTGGAGAGAGGGCCACCAGGAGCTGTGTCACCTCACTGGGCACCCAGAATACCACCTGGGGAAGCTCTTCCTAAATGACAGCTCGCAGGATTCTTTGAGTTTCCTCTTCTCTTCACAAGCAATGTGGAAGAGAGTGCTGTGGTCCCAGCAGGACATGACCCTCCCTCCCCACATGTCTCCCCATGCGGTACCCACCGCCTCCTGGTGGGGGTGAAGCCTTCAGCAGCCCCCTTCCCCCTGTGCCCCTCTGTCCCCTTTTATAAAAAGAGAAAAATCCAGAATGCCAGGTTTTGACCACCGGTCAGATCGTCCCTCTAGGCAGTTTCCGACCTCACTCCTGGGCCAGAATCTCCTTCTGTCTGTCAATGGTCAACTAATACCTATGACCTTGAGGGTAGAAAACAGGCATGAAGGCTTCTTCCTAGGACACCTGCACGACAGAAGGAAGGCGGAGAGCCCGGAACGCAAATTCACCTTGAGTTTCCACCCTCCTATCAACCTGGGAATGGGCACAGGGACAGAATTTGGTGGCCCTTGGTCTCAGGGAAGGCACCTGAGGGCAGGTCTTCTGTACTCATCACGTGGGGTGCAGTGTTTCTCCCACCAAGGAAGTCTGCCCAGACAGGAGAGAGTGGTTCCAGAACACCCAGGTACTGGGCACTTTCCTGCAGAGACTGTTTTTCGAAGATGTCACTTCTCAGGTACCGCAGCATAAGAGCCAGGAAATGCCATTTCTCCAACTTATGACAAGCCTTGAGTCTTTGGGGAGGCGGGGGAAGGGGTACAAATTGTTTTCAAGTCAAATCTCCCTTCGAACTGTTGCTTGTTCTACTGCTCTGCCTTCTTTTTGAGTGTTTCAAACCCACGCAGCTCAGCTCCTGGTGCTGTGCCTGGGGCTCTGGGAGCCAGAGACGCTAAGGAGGTGTAGAAGCTGGAACAGGAAGGCGTCTGTGAAGGAAGTGGCCTGGACTCTGTGGCAGGCAGCACAAGGAAGCAGACACCTGCCTTATAGAGATTGTTGCATGGCGGCAGGTGGGCTCGCCAGCTGGTGATAGACACTGAAGCCGACACGAGGGGGGCATAAGCATTAGGCCCATGGAGTGCCATGATGGGCGACGGTCGCAGGGCCAGACCTCCGCAGGACTCCAGGCCCCATCTTCTAGGCCCTTCTCCTTGTCCGTGGAACCCCCGTTCCTCACTCACTCGGGGAGCTGGGGCCCTCTGCCCTGGCTCAGCTGGTTGAGACCCGCCCTCAGCACGGAGCTGGGGGGGGGGAGGCAAGCCTTCCACTCCCTGGATGTCTGGCTACCCAGCTCCTGACGTTTCCGGAATGAACCGATTCTGAGCTGTAACCCACTGTTACAGCTTCAGGTGTGCCCCTCGTCCCTGACTGTGGGCACGGAGCGGTCTTAGAACAAAGGAGGAAGCATGGATGGTGGAATTTCTGGAAGCAGGGGCTTTTTGAAGTGTAGGGGTGGGGGCAGCCTTCCCAAGGCGTCTCTGAAATCACCTCGCACGGGCTGTTTCCTGCTTCACGGCTGCGTGGGACCAGCCCTCGGAATAGATTTCCAGCTGGTCCTGTTCTAGACTGAAGTCAATTCAAATTGAGTTAAAATATCAGAAAGGATATGCCTGGAGAATTACTTGCCTCCTTCCGCCCCCCCCCCCCCAGGATGGGAAGTTTGAAGTGAAAGGAACTACCCAGAAAAGGCTGAGTCTTA
This sequence comes from Lynx rufus, assembly GCF_022079265.1. NCBI lineage: Eukaryota > Metazoa > Chordata > Mammalia > Carnivora > Felidae > Lynx > Lynx rufus. The sequence goes on along the minus strand of NW_025814896.1, from coordinate 132,864,830 downwards.
GGGCCCCACGCCATCTGCCACAGACACACATTGTCTTCCTCAGCGGGAAAACCAGACCCTCCTCGGCGGGCGCCCCATGCTTCGTGGCCCGTAAGCCTCAGAACTGCGTGGCATCCCAGTTCCCATTTTTTGGAGGAAGAAACTGAGGCCCAGGGAGATGAAAGGCCTCAGCCAAGGCCATTTGCTTCACTGATGGCAGAGCCAGGGTTTAAGCCCAAGTTCCTGAGCTCAGAGTCCATTCAGGGTCCATTCATGTCAGACCACAGGCTGCATTAGGTAGCAGCATATCCGAGCACGATAAAAAGTGTTTAAAAAGTAACTCGAGAATGTTTGGCCACCGTTTCCTGGCCCCTTTGATCACTTGGGATAAAATGCACCTTCTTAAAGATTCACAATTGGTCTGAGAATAACTAGGGTTTGTAAAAGCCCCGGGAATGTTCCTTTTGTTTTTTTTTTTTACGGTGTTATTCATTTTTCCTTTACCTTCTATTCAAGCTTGGGTATAAGTGATAAGCTGTCCATAAAGACCCGATGGGCACACGCTCATTAGTCCAAGGTAAGGCAGGTACGCTGGCTGTGTGTGGAATTTTGGCCCCAGAGGACAGGTCTGAGGGTGTCAGACACAGATAGGAAGTGCCCTTCAGTGCCCTTCTGCCCTGGAGCTGCTGGGGTGCACATCAAAGGTCTTTGCCCTTGGGACATCCGTGACCGTCTTGCCCTGGGCTTTATGCTGCCTCCTCAAACTTGTCGGTGACCAGGTTATGAATTCCCCAGACTCTGGGTGATTTCCACCCCTTCAGTGGTTCAGGAGTATTTTATTTTTTTTTTTTCTGAGAGTGAAAGCAGGACTTTCATAGACATATGAAATGAACACCAGGCAAAAAATTTTTTTGACTAACGAATGAGATATCCAGTAAGATTAAAAAAAAAAAAGTTTACAGGAAAATCCAAAGAAGGGACATCTACCTATATGTATACATGCGTATATCTGTATATATGTCTATACACATGCGCTCAGGGATACAGAAATAAATTTGCTATTAGATGCAAGACTGGCTTCTTCCAGAGGGGTGGTAATCAATTGCAGTTTGACAGGACACAATTATTTACATTTCTATGAACAGAAATAATGTGCATCACCATCTGCTCTCCACAGTTAACTTTAATCTTTAAAAGTGAGTAATAATCAAAGACAATGAAAGACACAGATTCCTGTAAACGAGATAACCCAGGAGTGTCTCCTGTACAAGGTCTCGCAACCCATCCAAAGGACATCCAGTCACTTTTTCTCTTTTTTTGCCCATTTCAGAGTTTCCAAGTTTTTCTCACGTGCCCTGGGAACAACACTCTGTGGCCAGGGTGGCAGAGAGCTGTGAGCGGCTCTGCTTGGGGGCAGGTGTAGAACCCTACACCCACCATTCCGTCCAGAAGGCAGGGACATATAGCTTGACCACAGCTACAAGAAGCCCCTCTGAGGATATTGGGGTCTTTCCCAGGGACAGCAAAATAGCTTTGTTTGGAATGCCACTGCCATCTTGTCCCCATGGTGTCCACCGCGAGGGCGGACAGTCTGTATCTAATCGTCTTCTTCGGATTTTCTCTTGCCCATGCTTCTTGAGTGCAAGGCCCTGTTTTTAAGCAGTTTCCAGGTGCCCCTAAGTTTCTGACGTTTTCTTCTGGTCCGGTTTTCTGAAGTCTTCATACGACTGATCTTACATCATCCATTAATTTACTCAGCATATGCTTACGAATACAAGCCAGGCTCCATAGTTACTGCTGGGTGTTCAGCTATAAACATTGAGCACAGAATCCCTGTCTCACTGGGCTTTCCTTCTAGTGGAGAAGAGAACAGCACACAGGTAAACAAATACATAATATTATTATTTCCAGTAGTGACAGTTCTCAGAATTTAGATAATTGGACCAACGGTGATGGGGCAGAGAAGGGTGGGGCGGTCAGGGGTGAGACCACTAAAATGGGGGTGAACCAACCCTGCAGAGACCATGGGTCAGAGCACCCCATGCAAAGGGCCGAGCACGGATGGGGTCTCCAGGGAAGGGGCTCCAGGGATGAGTTCACCCCATCGACAGCCAGACATACAAAATATTAAATTCTGCCGTCTTTCATGTTTTACCAAATTTCAGGCATGTAAGCTGTGTGATTGCACATTTTTTCATTTTGTGCTTATAAAGTCACACTGGTCAGGGTAGTAGAGTGCAATGTATTTTACTGAGCTGTTTGTTGGTTTGGTATATAACCTTTACATATTTAGGCACATGGTGTGAGGGCCTTCCCTTGTCCCAGGTCCCCAACCTAGGAGCAGGATTGGTCAACTGCAGAGGCGCCCCCTGCTGGTCTTCCATGGCTCTGGATGTAGATGAAAAGCTGCAGAAGGGGAGGACCTACTTGAGGGCAGGATGAAGGCCAGACTCCCTGCACCCGGGCCGGTTCTGCCTATGTTTCCACCACCAACACGTGTCCTCGCACACCGAGCTCTGCTCATCTCCAGGTGAGCCCGACTGGCTGGCGAGTGGCTTTGCACCTGTGTTATTTTTTTTTTTAATTTTTTAACGTTTTTTTATTTATTATCGAGAGACAGAAACACACAGAGCATGAGCTGGGGAGGGGCAGAGAGAGGGGGAGACACAGAATCTGGGGCAGGCTCCAGGCTCTGAGCTGTCAGCACAGAGCCTGACGCGGGGCTCGAACTCACCAACCGTGAGATCATGCCCTGAGCCAAAGTCGGTCGCTTCACCGACTGAGCCACCCGGGCGCCCCATCTTTGCACCTGTTTTAAGCCTTAATCCCAGACAAACTGGCCTGACACCCAAATGAATTCCTGCTATTGTTAAGGGCTCTGTGTTTTCTTTCATGGGGAACTGAGGTGGGGGTGGGGCATTCTGATGTATTAGGTCCGAAAGGCCAAGAGAAAATGTAAATGGCTTCAAACCCACTGAGAGAGTTCTGGCGACGGGCAGGAAGCACAGGCCTGCCCTTGGGCTCCCTCCCTGCCTCAGACTCTAGGGTGAAACCTTCCAGGACGCAGGGTGGGATTGGTTGCCCGAGGCTGCGGGGACAACATTGGTGACGGCAGAGCAGCTTGGATGGGGACTCTGAAAGGCACTTAAAGGACACAGCGAGAGCCACTCACCTTGGCAGGGGGACCTCAGTAATGAGCCACTATCAGTTCCTTCCAATGAGCGCATAATGTGGTAAACTGTTATTCCCTGGACAATTAGCTATCCAGCTGTTCCTTAATAACACTGAGGCATCTAACCTTTTCATTCCAGGTGCTATTTCCCTGTCTCCTGCACATCTAATTAGCACCTACTCCAGGAGGCAGTGGGGAGGACTCATTGACTGCCAGGGCCCCACATGCCTGCTGGCACTGCGCTCAGCGCGGGGCCACACGCCCTTTGGAGAGGAGAAAGGCGGCACAGAGGGGTCCAGTACGCCACAAGGCAGTGACCGTGTTGGACCCTGGGGATCAGGTGGGCAACACCGGAGCTCAGGACGGGAGGGGTCGGTTGCCTCCAGTTGGGGCATCGAGGAGACCTCAGAGGAGAAGGGCTGGGGTGTTCTAGATGGAAGGGTCAGCACTCTCCGTTTTCACCCTCAACTCCCTGTACATTCTCCGGGCTCTGAGACGCTGACAACACAGAGCGTTTGTGGATTGGCTCCTGCCTGGGGCAGACCCTGGCTTCCTGGCTCAAGGGACGGTCCAGGAGCCCAGGGCTAAACAGATGCTGGCACTGGTCTCTCTCCAGCTCCCAGGGCTCAAAGACAGGACAAAGCTTCCTGAAATGCAGGAGGGGCTGCTCTGCTGGCCCTCTGATTGGCTTTAGCCATCAGGAGGGGGCTGATGGCACAAAGAACTGCAGGGATAACAGCACAGAATTCAGACCTGTGAGCAAAGGACTAAGTTCTCCCTTCTACCATCACATCACTGCACGGCTCTTTTTTTTTTAATAATATAATTTATTGTCAAATTGGCTAACACACAGTGTATACAGTATGCTCTTGGTTTTTGGGGTAGATTCCCGTGGTTCATCGCTTACACACAACACCCAGTGCTCAGCCCAACAAGTGCCCTCCTCAATGCCCATTTTCCCCTCTCCCCCATTCTCCCATCAACCCTCAGTTTGTTCTCTGTATTTAAGAGTCTCTTATGGTTTGCCTCTCTCCCTCTATATTTGTAACTATTTGCACAGCTCTTTTTTTATATAAAAAAAATCTTAGTTATATTCTGTTTAAATTGTTTTTGGAATATTCTAGTTTTGCTAGACCGTGCATTCCTACACCCTCCAAGAGGGCAAAAATTGGTTCTCAGGGTACAAAATTCTTACTCTTTTTATGTGTAAAATGCAGACAGACATATGGAGCATGAACTGATATGCTGTGTGTCTGTGGTATTAAAGATTTGAGACGGGGAGTGAACAGGAAATCAAAGTCTCAAAAGGCCATTTAGGAACAACAATGAAGATGATTCTGAGAGCTGCCGGGCTCGATGGAAAAGTGCCTGATGAACCCCCCCCCCCCTTATTTAAGAAGCAGGTTTGGAAGTGAGTTTGGGTGCTGTGGAGCTTAGTAAGGGCACATAATTTATCCATGTATTCAGTTGCTCAACAAAGAGCAATGAGCATCTGTTACATGTCAGGCGCTGTTCTAGGTGCTGAAATAAAAGTGCCCGTGCTCAGGGGGTTTCCTTCTAGGGGAGGTAACAGACAAGAAACAGTGAGCTGATGTATGGGGTGTCCGTGGTGAGAAGCACTCTGGGGAAAAGCAAAGCAAGGGGGAAAGCACATGGTTTGGCGAGTGCAACTTAAAACGGGGAAGTTAGACAGGGTCTTACCGCACAGAGAATGATGGGGTAAAGTCCTGAGGGTAAGGAAGCTGTCACAGGAGCTCTGGGGGCCGTGGTTGTGGTCAGGGAGAGCATTCCAGGCAGAGGGCACTGCAGACGCAAAGCCCCCAAGCAGGAGGGTGCCTGGTATCTTCAGGGGGCAGCAAGGTGACAGGCGAGGGGAGAAGAGGAGGTGGTGAGGGCAGAGGGATGGGGTGGCATGCAGATCGCGCTGTCTCTGGTGGCCACGCGAGGACTTGGGCTGTCACTCTGAGTGAGGTAGGTGGAAGTCCGTGTCAGTTTTGAGCAGGGGAAGACACTTGCTGACACATTTTAGAAGGATCTCCTCAGTGGCAGCACTGAGAACCGACTGCACGTGACAGAGGGGGAGGCAGGGAGGACGGTGGCTGTGCCCAGGGTGGCCCAAGCCTGGATGGACATTTGAAGATGCAGCTGGCCAGATGTGTTCAAAGGCTGCCTGTGGGCGGTGGAGAAGCCAAGCAACTGGAACCTTAAGTAATTATCTAACTTCACACAGCTTCAGGAGTTGGAAGAGAAGTTATCGGGGAGAAAAACATTCTCCTCCCTTCTGGAAAAAAGACGATCATATTGGGGTACACACGTACATGCAACTCCCGGGGCTTCCAGTACAAGATGGTTGACTGCGCATTTGCAAAAATCCTTGGATGGTCAAAAACCATCCTTCCCAGAAACCCTTTGAGGTTGGCAGTAAGGAGGTTTACAAGGGAATGAACTAGTAAACTGTTGAGAAATGGAAGAGGCACAGCAGCAACCCCCAAATCGTGGTGCATCTCTGGAAGTTAGAAGGGCATGTGCAGAAACGGATAGACACGTCAGTGGAGAGAGCCCAGCTCAGAGCTGGCGAGAGAGAGAGAGATTACGGGAGGGGGTTAGTTTTCATGGCAGAACCACCAAGAGTCCGAAAAGGAAAGAAACAGGGTGAGAGAAATGATGGAAAATGAGAAGATTCCATGCCCCCATCCCCACAATGAGCACAGACACACACATGTCCCCTCCAAGGCTGATGCCAGGAAAATGCTCCCATAAAAGCAATACCTTCCAGGGGCACCCGGGTGGCTCGGTTCGTTGAGCATCCGACTCTTGGTTTTGGCTTGGGTCATGATCTCATGGTTCGTGGGTTCAGGCCCCACACCGGTCTCTGCGCTGATGATGTGGAGTCTGCTTAGGATTCTCTTTCTCCTTCTCTCACCACCCCTCCCACATCTCTCTCTCTCTCAAAATAAATAAATACACTTAAAAAAAAAAAAAAGCAATAGCTTCCTTGACATGATATTTCCTGGGGATAAAGCCTGCCAGTTGGAACAAACCTCCCAGGTACAAAGAGTGAGCATTCTCATTCAGAGAGAAGCTGATAACAGCAGAAGAACCCAACACAGCTGCTCCCTGTAATTAATCTTCTTGGACCTTCATTGAAAACATAAATTAAAATAACACTGGCCAGACACCTGCAGGGAACGGCCTGAAAGGGAAGGACCAAGATGAGCAAAGGCCCCTGGGAAAACAGAAATAATTGGGGAATGAAAGAAATCTTTAAAAGTAATTATAATTAGTATCCTCAGGAAAAAAAAAAAGAAAGTATTGCATCAGTAGAAGTAAAACACTCTGCACAAAGGGAGAGAACTCAGAGAGCATGAGGAGTTTGTTGAAATAAAAAAGATGTCATTGCCAATGTTATAAAACAACAACAAAAGCACGGCAGTGAAAGTCAAGAAAACCTCCCCAAGCAGAGAGCAAAGAAGGACATGGGGAAAAAAAAATCTAAGAACTAAGAGACACATGAGTTTCAGATGGCATGAACAAAATGGGGAAGAACTCCCCAACTCGGAGATCACAATGAATACAGATGGATAAGCGATTCAGACCTGGGTCTAACCTTATGAAAATTTAGAACACCAAATGTAAAGAGAGCTTCCTAAAAGCTGACAGAGAGAAAAATCATTATTTTTTTAATCTATTTATCGTTACTAGTATTATCATGATTTTTAGAGCTACTTGTTCGGCTTCAGACATCTCATCAGCAACAGTGAACGTGAGAAGACAATGGAACAGGGCCTTCAAAGTCCAGGCAGAAAATTATTTCGATCCTAGAATTCCATACTCAGCCAATCAGACAATCAAGTAGAAGAGAAGGGTAGAAGCTTTTTTAGACATACAAGGGCTTACACAAGTTACCTTCTGTTCGCCTTTCTGAAAAAAATTACCCAAGTAGGCACCCTAAAAAGAGGAGAAACGCATCCAGCTGCTTTGTGTTTGACTCACGTGGAATTAGGACCGGGCATGTGACGTCTGTATAAAGATTCTGGGATAAAGTTGTGTCAGCAGAAGCTGGGATGCAAAACACGTCGTCAGCCCAGAAGTCAAAATGGTCAGATGTGGCACTGACATAGGAGAGATGCTATTATCGTTCTAGACTGCCTGCAACATGGCCTGGGGACCCTGCACTTTCTGGTTGGTGGTTTCTCATGAGGATGCAGACAAGATGATGGCTCACGGGCAGTCACCTGAAGGTTTGCCTCAGGTTGGGGGATCTGTTTCCAAGGTGGCTCGCTCACAGGGCTGGAATGTGGCTCTTGGTGGAAGGCCTGAGTTCCTCCTCACGTGGGTCTCTCCAGACAGCTGCTTGAGTGTCTTCATGGCATTCCAGAGCAAGGGATCCAAGAGAAGCCTGGGAAGTCACACGCCGTCACTTCCGCAACATTCTACCGGTCACCCAGGCCAGCCGTGATTTACCGTGGGAGAAGACTACACAAGGGCATGGGACTAGGAAGTGGAGATCATTGGTGGCCATCTTGCAGGCCGACTACCACAGTCTGCCTTCTGCCCACCCCCCCCCACCATGATTCAGGTTCCTCCCACATACAAAATATAGTCATCCCTCTCAAGGACCCTCAAGGTCTCATCTTCTTACATGTTTCGTTTCTTTGTGATGGCAGTAGTCTTTTCCCAAGTATCAAAGTCAACTTTAGTTAAAGTCTATATTAACGATAAATTACCACAAAACTTAAAAGCTTGAAACAGACGTGAATATTTACTTTCTCTCATGGTTTCTATGTGTCGGGATATCAGAAGCGGTTGTCTAGGCGGTTCTGCTTCAGGGTCTCTCAGGAGATGCATTTCAGTGTGAGCCTGGGTTGCAGTCATCTGAAGGCTTGTCTGGGCTAAAGGAGCTGCTTCTGAGTGGCTGTCTTGTATGACTGGCAAGCTGATGCTGGCTGCTGGCAGAAGACCTCAGTTCCTGGAGGACCCGGGTGGCTCAGTCGGTTGAGCATCTGACTTCAGCTCAGGTCATGATTTCATGGTTCGTGAGTTTGAGCCCTGCATTGGGCTCTCAGCAGAGAATCCACTTCGGACCCTCTGTTCCCCCCCTCTCTCTGTCCCTCCCCCACTCATCTTCTCTCTCTCTCTCTCTCTCTCTTTCTCTCTCTCATTCTCTCTCTCTCTCTCAAAAATGAATAAACATTAGAAAAACAAAACAAAACAGAAGACCTCAGTTCCCTTCCAGGTAGACATCTCTCCACAGAGTAGCTTGAGTGTCCTCACAACATGGCAGTCTTCTTCCCCCAGAACGAGTGATCCCAGAGAAGTCAAGGAGAAAACTGCAATGTCTTTTATGACTTAGTCTTGGACTTAAACTCAGAAATAACACACTGTCACTTCCAGGGTATTTCTTGGTCACTTAGGTCCACCCATGATTCAGTGTGGGAGGGGACGACCCAAGGGCATGAATACCAGAGATGGAACGTCATAACGAGCCATCTTGCAATGCCAAAGCACTGATGAAACAAGACATGATTTTGAACCGAGAGAATGTAAGAAAAGGGAATTCATTGAGAATATTTCCTTTCCAACATCACAGAATTAGTGACAAAGGTTTTATTTCCTTCTCTATTAATGAGTTCTACATTGAATATCATTTGCACAGTCATTGTATTACAGACTGTCTCTTTGACGTCAATGTTAAACATGTACAAAAATCATGGAAGACTCGAAAAATTAGAAGTACAAGACAGACTCTCAGTGTTTGAACAATAACAATAGGAAAGCGATGGGAGAGCAGGAAGCAGGGGTGTGGGCGCAGTGAGCAGAGGTGGAGAGCAGTGCAAGGACACGAAATCTCCAGCACACCCAGGGGAAGCACAGACACTTCCTGCCGTTGACAGATTCACAAATAAAGGCTTATGTGTAGTATTTATACTTATGTAGGTAGCCATTAGGTTCTTAGGGAACCTCAGAAAAACTATAGATATAACTTTTAAAACTGCAAGGAGATGGGGCACCTGGCTGGCTCGGTTGGTAGCGTGTGACTCCTGATCTCGGGGTTGTGAGTTCGAGCCCCACGTTGGGGGTAGAGATTACTTAAAAAATAAAATGTTTCAAGGGAAGCAAAAATAATATAAAAACAGGGAGGGGGACAAAACACAAGAGACTCTTAAGTACAGAGAACAAACTGAGGGTTACTGGAGGGGGTGTGGGTGGGGTGGTGGGCTAAATGGGCAAGGGGCATTAAGGAGGGCACTCGTTGGGATCAGCACTGGTGTTATATGCAGGCACTGAAGTAATCTCAAGGTTTTAGTCTTTGTGGATGTGAGAGTCAATGTCTATTGACTTCAAATTAATAAAGCGAAAGGACTAAACATTTTATTAAGACAAAACAAAGCAAAATCAGGCAAATGGTGTTTTAACCTTTGAAACATACACTACATGCTATATGCCTACTGCGTGATATTGTGGCTCCGTGTACATTTATTGCCTTTTAAAAGAATAGGTATTTTATAATCTCACCCTGCCGTTAGAGAGCCCACATTCGAAGAATCCGAGGTGGAGTTAAAAGACGCAGAGAGAAAGAACTCCGGTTTTCCCAGTGCAGGGAGGGGCTGGAGAATTTAGAGAACAAGAGCTATTACAAACGAATAGGTAATATGAACTATAGGCCTGTTGTGTAGGTTAAACAAAATATTTCATGTGAAGCGTTAACCCCGCGTCTGACACCCAGTGAGTACCATGCAGATGTTCACTGTTGGCCGGTTTTTACAAATATAATACTATTAATACAACAAAACATAGTATGTTGATTAAAAAGGAAAGGGCCTCTCGATGTTAGTCATAATGAAGTAATAAATTCGTATATATTCATTACCCAGTTCGGGAAACACACTACCTCGATACTAGCAATAGGTAAGCCTATACCAGTGGAATACTAGGAGGCCATTAGAAATTATTTTGGAAGATCATTTTACTGTTATGGAAGGCTACTAAGTGAAAAATCATGTTTCAAAACAGTATATTCCACATGATGCTAGTTTTAATGGCTAAGCATATGATAAATGAGCACGAATAAATACTTATTGAATGAATAGACGTTCTAATGGCTATACACATGTTTACGCACACACACACACACACACACACACACACCTCATCCACCAAAACATGAGCACCGCTTATCATCAAGTAGAAAAATTTGGAGGCATTTTTACCTTCTTCCTTTTTAATTTTGCATTCTCTAAATAATCCTTAAAATTTTTGCTTTACCTTGGGGCTCAGTCAGTTAAGTGTCAGACTTTGGCTCAGGCCATGATCTCACGGTTCATGGGTTCAAGTCCCGCGCCGGGCTCTGTGCTGACAGCTCGGAGTCTGGAACCTGCTTTGGATTCTGTGGCTCGGGTTCTCTCTGCCCCTCCCCCGCTTGCGCTCCGGCTCTGTCTCTCTCTCAAAAATAAATAAACATTAAAAAAAGATTTTGTATTACCTTCGTGGAGCAAACAAACGAAAATGGAGAAAGGAGTCATAGGAAGTTATTTAAAGGTGTATCAGAGACTCTAAAAAAAAATCGTTCACATCATGACTTGTCATTTTACTACAAAGAGCATCGTGGTAGAAAATGCATTAATTGTCGGCGGAAAGTAGCTCTGTGCTAAACGACCCGTGGGAAGGTGATTTGGGACAAGAAGCACCATCTTTCTCCATCGTTCCCAAGTGACAAGCGTGAGATTTGTTGGCTTGGTGTCTGGAAGCAAATAATTGATCTGTGAAGGATTGGCCTCACAACCTAAAGTCGATGATGAAGGGCCCAGTACTCGGGAAGGAACCTTCGCGACACCTTCCCTGTCCACTCCGGAAGGTCCAGAGCCTACCGTCCAGTATTGCAGGACCGAAAACACAAACCGACCCTGCTCGTTGGCGGGTCTTATCTTCTTCTGGACCTAATTTATCCAATTATGCAAGCCAGATCCTTACTCAGGGTTGAGAGAAATTCTCTCAAATATTAAATGTGGGCTATAGTTTTTCTTTCTTGTGATTCACGGAAGAGCTTTGAGTTCCTTTATACTCATGCTCACAAAGGACAGCTGTTCCCAACCTGACTGCTGAAGACGGTCTACCCTTTTGTAACAGACTATTAACATTTATCTTTTGAAAATTTGGAGGTTCAGGTTTTGTCTTTTCCATGGCATTAAAATGTTGGCCATTTTAGAACAGAATCTGCCATTCCCATGGCTTTAGAACTCTTCTGAAAAGGAAGCTTTAAAAAAAATTTTTTTTTTCCTAAAAAGAAAGGGGATTATCAATGGTCTCAATAGGGAGATAAGAAAGGAAAGAAACAGACGTGTTCCTAGGCATTCTCTGCCCTTCAAATCCTTCTGCCTACCCTTCCCCCACGCCCGTTCCAGCCAGACAGAAAATCTATTTTGAATGTGAATCAGAGCTGAGGCCCATTACCTGCCAATTTTCCATAATTTTCAAGTAATATTGCCTTTAAAATGTTTCTCTTGAAATATAATATGGCTGCCAAGTCTGCATTGACTTATGGGAAATTCTTTCGAAGAAGAGATACAGTGGCAAGAACAGGAAATCAATGTTTCTTTAAGAAAATTAAATTGAGGGGCGCCTGGGGGGCTCAGTTTGTAAAGGGTCCGACTTCAGCTCAGGTCATGATCTTGCGGTTTGTGAGTTTGAGCCCTGCATCGGGCTCTGTGCTGACAGCTCAGAGCCTGGAGCCTATTTCGGATTCTGTGTCTCCCTCTCTCTCTGCCCCTCCCCTGCTCACGCTCCGTCTCTCTGTGTCTTTCAATAATACATAAATGTTAAAAAAAAAATTTTTTTTTAATTAAATTGAATTGAAAGCAAAAGTAACGAAAAGTGGCTTTGCCCAGGAGAAAAGCCAGGAGCTGGAAAGACCCTGGGAGACCTTCTTGGAACTCAGGAAGGCGGGAAATTTCGTGGGCAGGAAGGATGGTAAAGACAATGACCCTCTCCAACCCGATACCCGCTGCCCAGCTGGCCTGTTCCCAACGCTCTTCGCTCGCTACCTCATTTAGAGGTCTCTAAGGGGTCAAAGAGCAGGTACAGTAGGGGGGAGGGAGAGAGGGATCTAGAAGGTTGGAGACTGTGGTCAGAGTGGACACTGGGTTTCAGGATTTGCAGGGTGACATGTGTCCGGGTGGTGGTAAGTTCCAGCACCGACCAGACTCCGTAACTAGTGACCTTTCCCTGCTGGGACACTTAGAGTCCCAGGAGCGGCCACAGGAGAAGAGTGCTATGTCAGTCTGATCCTGAGTCAGTCCGAGATCTCGTTATTCACCCCTGTGTGTTTTGTTGCGTTTTGTTTTGTTTTTTTTTCCTAGCTCCCCTGATTTCTTTAAAGTGCCTCCTACAAAGGTTCTGTAAGTAACCTGTTTTGATTTTTCCCTTCACTCAGCCTTTGGAATACCTTAAGGATGTTCATTCCTTTTTTGGGCAAAACAATTACTGTGCAAACAGACTCATTTTCTCTTGCCAGTTACCTTAAAGTTATCACTGCCACTTAAATAGAATCTGAACTAAAAATAGGCACGCTGAAGTGGCTTTCCACCTGCCCCATCTTGCCTCCTGCACCTGCGGTCCCATCAAAGCAAAAGAAAGCTGTGTGCAGACACACAGGCCCCCACCGGCAAATGCAAGCTCATTTGGGGAACGGACATCAGATAACAGACCCTTTTATCTCTCAGCCTCCCGTCTCCCTGTATTTTTCAAAAAGCTAGGGAACAGAATAGCAGAAATGCCAAACTACTTTTTTGGCTGTAGCTCTGAAGAAAGAAGGATCTGAAAAGTGGTCGGCCTGTAGGATAAAGACGTGGGCTGGATGTGCTGTTGCCTGTTTAAATGTCAAGGTTTTTGTTGAATAGGCATTGAGTTGCAACAGAAAGGTCAAAGCTGACAGACTAAACCCATACTCAGAACAGCAGCGCGAAGTTCCTTTTTTTCCCCACCACCTCCCCTCCCAGACGGAAGGTTGCTAACGTCACCCTAGCCTCAGCACAGCAATTAATGGCTCACGAGTCCAAGCCAAAAAATAAAAAATAAGCCAGATTAAGGAACTTCTCAGTAAAGTGTAATAGCCGCTTCATGTCCTGCTTAGACCTAAAACGGTTCGTGACAACTAGAAATCTTTTTTTTTTTTCTGTTTGTTTTTGGTTTTGATTAAAGAACGTCTTCCTTTCAGCAAATGATCAGAGGGAGTATCAGGTCCTGTGAGGCCCCGGGCTCCTTCTCTTCTCACAATGAAATCATCTGATTCCTGATACAGCCTCAGGGTCAGCCCTGGCGTTAGGACCCACCCAGACTCCGCTTGGGGGGGAATCTAGAAGCATCAGATTAGCATCAAATAAGTCATTCATGACGGTGTCTGGTCCCGTTTGTGACACACCTACCAGTGGCCAGGCCTGATGCTTGTGCCTGGGGATGTTTAGATTTAATAATAAATAAACGGCAGAGGCCCTGCCTTCCAGAATCCCCCCCCCGGCAGCCTGGGTGAGAGACAGGGAATCAGGTACCCATAGCACAGGGAGGCGGGGGCTCTGACCAGGCGGCGCAGGGGACTCGGGAGCCCAGAGGATGAAGGGCAAGTCTGTCTCCCTTTGACTTTGAACCAAATCCCAGGAAATGGGGCCCCTGCCAGTCTTCCTTGGGGTTTTGTATTCCAGCCCAGAAGCTGGTCTTATTTTATCCTGCGCACATCTGGCTGTTCTCACATGTGGGTGCCTAACAGAGGATGCCAACCACCCCCCACCCCACCTTCTTCCTCTCTCCAGATGCACTGCTCTCTACATCACTGCACTCACCTTGACTGTATGTCAGCCGCACCTGGGGAACGTTTAGAACGCTGCTACAAAGACCACATCGGAAGTCAATTAAATCATAAGCCCTGGGACGGGACCCAGGCCGAATGAGTTTTGAAAGCCTTCCAGGAGATTCCAGGGTGTAGCCAAGATGGAGAACGCCTGCTTCTGCTTGTCCCTTGACCAGCCCGCTCATCGACTTCTGACCTGGAGTCCACCTGCTGGCTCCCGCCCCCACCTGGGAGGCCACGTCCATTGCCGGGTCCCAGGGCCTCCCGTTCTGGCCCATCCCAGGCCATGGCTCCCGACATGCATTCCCACAGCCGGAGGCAGTCAAGGGTGGTGGAAGGATGCTTCTATGGCTGGTGCCTCACAGTCTTCAGAGTCCGTTAAGTCTATTTGCTTTGAGTTTCTGCATAGATCAGACACAGGGAAGAGACCCAGAGGATGAGCAGACAGCGCCCGCCATGCATTCCAGCGGGCACAAAAGAAAGTTCTGGCATCCTTCTCTCGGGGACGTGGAAGGCAGCTGCAGGACCTTAGGGCATGAACGACATTTCTTTTGTTGAGCTCCTGCCAGGTGTCCCTGCTCTCGGCTTTTCCATGCATATTTCGGTTCTCCCTCATGTGAACCCCCTTTAACGAGTGAAAGAACTGAGGCCCAAAGACCATGACTGGGTGTTTGAGTTCATGCAGCTGGCAAATGGAGAAACCAAGATGTGAATTTAGACATGCTGCTGAAGTTCGAGTTGTTTCCGCCCCATCTAGTTGTTTCTACCACGGCAGCTCAGGGAGAACAACGTGGTCCTCGAGACAGAGCCCGTCGGGGCACATTCACCATTCCAACAGCACCTCCCATGTCCCGGGCTCTGTCCAGGTGCCTCAGACAGGCGCCGGCTGGGAGGAGGAGGCCGGCTGTCACACGGACAACCGCACCAGCGTGTCTGGGGGCTGGGGTTGGCGACACCATTCAGTCCTGAAGCTCTCCGGTGATTCGGGTTTTCCAACCAGTCTCCTGTGAGTCTGGACGTAGGGCCTGGTGGCCAGCACGTGGGCCCCAGGCCCTTGGGAGACCTTGGCCAGGCAGGCAGTTCAGTATCCACCGGGCACAGGATCTTTCCAACAGGAACCTCAGGTGAGCCTCCCTCCTGGCCTCTTGGATCAGGGGGCCTCAGTTTCCACTTAGAGGTTTATTTTCTCCCCTCCCTTTTTCTGCCTGATGATAAACCTTGTTGCTTTGTGTTTGGAATGACACTGGAATGATGTGTCTCCCGAAGCCGGGATCCATTTATGGGTGAAATGATACGAAAAACACGTATGGAGCTTTATTGTCATTGCTCAGTAGATGCTGGGTGAGGGGACAGCTCAACAGTGAACCTTATGGGTGATGTCACGATTACTATTGGCCTCCTGAGATGTTTTTAGCCAAATAATAATTTTTTAATGTTTATTTATTTTTGAGAGAGAGGGAGAGCGGGGGGCGGGGCAGAGGGAGAGGGGGACGGAAGATCTGAAGCGGGCTCTGTGCTGCCGACGCGAGGCTCGGCTTCACAGACCTCGAGGTCACGACCCAAGTCAAAGTCGGAAGCTTAACCGGCTGAGCCACCCAGGTGCCCCAGCCGCATAATCATTTTACCAGCAAAGGATCAAAAATTCCAGATCATTGCTCTTGTCTCTGCAGCACAGCGCCTTCTGACTGAAAGAAGAACCCCAAACAGCAGTGGGGCTTCCAAGAAGCCCCGCTTCCAAGAACGTATGGCGTAGGGGTTCCAATATCTCAGAGATTCCACCTGACCTCAAATCCCATGGTCTTTTTACAGCGTGGCTCCTCACGTAGGATTCCTCTTAAAACTAGCCCGGTGGGGGGCGCCTGGGGGGCGCAGTCGGTTAAGCGTCCGACTTCAGCCAGGTCACGATCTCGCGGTCCGTGAGTTCGAGCCCCGCGTCGGGCTCTGGGCTGATGGCTCAGAGCCTGGAGCCTGTTTCCGATTCTGTGTCTCCCTCTCTCTCTGCCCCTCCCCCGTTCATGCTCTGTCTCTCTCTGTCGCAAAAATAAATAAACGTTGAAAAAAAAAAAAACAAAAAAAACTAGCCCGGTGGAACCCAGCACTGGCCTCCGGCTCCTGCCCCCTGCCCTTTCCAGCTGCGGACTCGGCCCCGGGGCAGGCGTTCGAACACCAGCTCCCCTCCCTTCCCGCCAGGGCGCTGTGTTCTCGCCTCCCCAGCCTCTCCCACCCGGCTTCCCACTTGGCTGACATTCGACACCAGCTGGCGGCTTAGATGTTTTCTCTTTCAAGCCCAGGAGCCAGACTGAAGGTTCTCTGGAGGAACCCTTCCAGCGCTGGGAGTCCAGGAATCGGGGGTATGAGAGTGGCCTCTCTCCCGGGAGGCGACTCCAGCTGGAGCCTCCTCAGGGCCTCTGGAGGAGGACACGGCACTCAGGCCGGGAGCCTTTCCCGTCATCTGCCTCTCTGAGCTGTGCTCTTGGCCAAAACATTGTGTGCTTTCTAGTCCCCGAAACAGGGGAGCCCATTTTGAAGGGAGAGCAAGCCCCTCCCAGGTGTGGTTGTCTGCATGGCCTATTGAGCTGAATCCACTTTCCTCAAGGCCATGCTGTATGGACGGCTGACAGAAGCAGCAACCACACAGTAACCAAGACGGGGTGAGCCACCAGGCGTCCAGTGACCTTTCCCAGAGGCGCCTCCCTTCATGAGGGACAAGGGTTTGCAGGTTCTGCTCATTGTGACAGGCCAACCCCACAAAGAAAGCTGTTGATGGGGGTGCTTGTGTCCAGGCGCCACTGCTGGGGAGCCCTGGGACCCCTCAAGGCCGGACGGGGACGCGTTCGCATGACTGTCCTGTCCGTGTTTGTCACAGGCTGCTAAGACGCAGGATGGCAGCCTGGGGCCCATTCTAAAGAAGGATTTCCACGTTATCTGGCCATGGGACGATGACCTCCCTGCCTGCATAAGTTCAGTCAAAGACTTACAGTCCCTGTCACTGGCCCCTAAGCCCTCCATGGCTCCCTTTGTCAACAGCGTGAAGGTGGAAGCTTCGAGGTCTATGCAAGGCTCTCCAGTACTGGTCCCAACATGGCACTCTTCATGTGCGTGCGTGTGTGTGTGTGTGTGTGTGTGTGTGTTGTTTCTCCTCTTTCCATGAGGCCACCAGTCATACTGGATTAAGGTCCCATCCTGCTCCAGTATGACTTTTTGGTTAACTAATTACATCTACAAAGACTCTGTTTCCAAGCAAGGTCGTATTCTGAGGCTCCAGGAAGGACCGGGGGGCTATTTTTCAACCCAGTACATTTATACTTTACTTTTATCTCGTTCGTTTTTATAAATATTATGAAAGTGGTGCTCATTTGTTCTGTTATTTGAAAACAAACAAGAAAAATGAAACAAAAGCCGGAAAGCCTTCTGGTTGATGGACATCCTTCAGAATCGTCTCCAAGCTCACATGTTCTATCCACACACCCTGCCTCTCTCTTGCTGCAGTGCTCACGGAGGGTGTGGTGCTGAAAGGTTGGTTATAACAAAACTGGAGAACTGAGTGGGTCCGGTGTCCCTGCTGACCTCCCGTCCGGAGGAGGGGACATGCTCCCTCACCAAATCTCCCCCCCCACCCCCCAGCACTTTCATAATCTCAGGCTGGTTCCCTCGGGGACGCTGTGGTGACAGCATGGGATACTCTGGGCTGCCATAAGGGGGACGGGGCTGGCCCAAACGAAGAGTTTCGTCTTAGGGGTCTTTGTTTCTAGAACATCCCTCAGGAAACAGAGCTCTTCTGTCCTCACGGCTTTCCCGCTGCAGGTCCAGCCCCTGGGGAGTGGCAGCTGATTGAAGCTTCTCTCTCCATCTGTCTGGCGCAGATGCTCCCCAGCCCCTCAAAGACCAGGTCTCCAGCTGTCCGATTCAAACTCTCCTGCTCTGTGTCTTTCTCCCTCACAGCACCTGGGTTCCTTCTTCCTCTTTTGGTTCCCGAGATCCATGGAGTCATTTTTTTTTTTTTTTCCAGAAAGTCCTAGAGGCTTCTTCTTGCTCTACTTTACCAGTCAACTTGGCCGCACACCCCATTTTATAACAGAAAGATAAAGATGGGAATAATAACATAGAGAAAGTGGTGACTGCCAGACTTTCATGCTTCAGGGGAGAGGTACTCTTCTCCTCAGAGGTGGACCAGGTTCTGTTGGAGACAGTCTCGGAGGGCATTTGGACCATGAGAGGCGGGACATCCTGGACCAGACCAGGTGGGTGGGGAGTGAGGCAGAGAGCATGCTACTTAACAAAGTAAGAGGTATTGGGGGATTATTCACCGTCAGCTTCTTAGTGACCAGAGAAGGGACTGGGCATCCGAATGAGAAATCTGGGGGGCAGAGAGACCTGGAAACATGGAGGAAGCCAAGGTCTAATGGGGGACCCAAGCCAGTGAGAAAATCTCCTCCTCATCAGTTTGTGGAGGCTGAGACTCCTGACTTTCCACCTGAAGCGCCATGCCCCTAGCTCTTGAGTGACACCTGTCAAGCACGGCCACCGTGTAACGGCAGCGCTCCAAGGGGGTGAAGGGGACAGGGTGACTTTCATCCCCCGAGTGGTAAAGCGCAGAGAGGGGCCAGGGGCCCCCAAAGACAAGAGGGCAAGTGAGGACTGGGATTCAGCAGGGGAAGGACGGGCACGAGCAATGACCTCAAGAATGCTTAGATATTGGGAGAGGGCACTGGGCACTGGGCTTGTTTGAGTGTTAAATAGATGGACGCCCTGCAGGATGGGAACGTTGTGGACATCTGAGTTCCACAAGCATGGATAGTTCCCCAGACAGCAGGGTGTCTTCTTCGGTGTCTCGCTGCAGTAGAATGACTCTCGTCTAGCGTTTTCTGTCCTTTGGCTCAAGAGAGCAGACTTTTGTGGGGACTTTCACTGACTGTTCCCTCTGGTGTCTCTGGCCTCTTTTGCCCCAGTCTGGGCACATGAGGCGACAAGCAAACCCAGAAACTCATTGCCGTGCTCCTCGCGTCTCGATCCCTAACCGGCCTGCCTTCTCTCTGCTTTTCAGATCCTTCTTGTGTTCGTTTTCTATCTCATGTCCAGAGTTTTATTTTTTTACCAATTTTTATTTTTTAATGTTTATTTATTTTTGAGGTGGGGGGGGAGGGGCAGAGAGAGAGGGAGACACAGAGTCCGAAGCAGGCTCCGGGCTCCGAGCTGTCAGCACAGAACCCGACGCGGGGCTCGAACTCACCAGCCGTGAGATCATGACCTGAGCCAAAGTCGGGTGCTTAACCGACTGAGCCACCCAGGCGCCCCTTCTAATGTCCAGAACTTTTAACCAGAGCTCATTTGTTATTTTTTACGGTCATGTTTTTGGAGAAAGGTTCATTTCTCACAACTAATTTGATTTACATCCGGAAAATGTTTCATTTCAAAGATCTGTGTATTTAACAAGAATCACTAGCCCAGACAGTCCTGGCTGCCCTACTTTTTATGTATTATAATTGCTTTTTTAAGGCCCCCTATATTACAGTATTGGAGCTTGAACTTTGATAATGAACTTTGATCTGTAGAGCATATATTGTTACAGTTCAAATGTCAGTTAATGATGAGGAAGTTTCTGTTTTTCATTTTTTTTTAAGTTTCTTTTTTTATTAAGTTTATTTCATTTTTTTTTTAAGTTTATTTTGAGAGAGAGAGAGAGAGAGAGAGAGAGAGAGAGAGAATCCCAAGCAGGCTACACACTGTCAGTACAGAGCCCAATGCGGGGCTTAAACTCATGAACTGTGAGATCACGACCTGAGCCGAAACCAAGAGTCGGATGCTCAACTGACTGAGCCACTCAGGCGCCCCAAGTTTTTGTTTTTCTTTTTTTTTTTTTTTTTAAATTTTTTTTTTTCAACGTTTATTTATTTTTGGGACAGAGAGAGACAGAGCATGAACGGGGGAGGGGCAGAGAGAGAGGGAGACACAGAATCGGAAACAGGCTCCAGGCTCTGAGCCATCAGCCCAGAGCCTGACGCGGGGCTCGAACTCACAGACCGCGAGATCGTGACCTGGCTGAAGTCGTACGCTTAACTGACTGCGCCACCCAGGCGCCCCAAGTTTTTGTTTTTCTAAAGAAGCAGAGGAAAAGGTGTGCGAGGAGTGTTTCGGAGGAAAAGCCTCTGTGATGCACACATCAAGGCTTCAAGCCACACCCCGGTGGAGGTGAACTTGCCCTCCAGGGAATTCACACAGGGGACCTTCACCTTGGCATAGGGGGTCCTGTGTGGGGTGGGGCTCAAAAGCCAACTTTCAGCCCCAAATCCAGTACAGATGAAATTACTCTTGGTGGTGGGATTTTAGGCTTGCCTTTTCTTTCTTTCTTATACTTTGATGTGTTTGAACATTTCATACTCAAATATTCTAATCTACCCTTTCTATTCTATTCTATTCTATTCTAGCCCACAAATAGCCACCTTCTCTACCCTTGCTCCCCCATCCCGGACAGGTAGGCCCAACCCCCTGGGTGATGGGCCATCTTAGGGGTCCTGTTGCCCCCAGCCCGTGTAGGACACCCCCTTAGGAGTAAAACCGTTTCTGGTACACCACTTTAAAAAGATAAACCGAGGCATCTTAAGAATTATGAGAGCGTATTTGAGTAAAACTCAACTCCAACTTGAAGGTGCCCAATGGTGTGCTCCAGCAAAAGGAGTTGGGGGAAGGAGGGTTGCATGCAGACAAGAGGCAGCCGCAAAGCGAGGAAAGTATTTGAGTGGCCGTAGCCCAAGTGGTCGCCTTATTTGGAAAGCCTAGTTGGCTGTTTGTGATTGGGTGCCCTTAAGTTTCCGTCGCTTAACCTGGAGGCAATACAGACTTAGGTTATAGTTTGCTTACAAAGCTACTAAGGCATTAAATCGTCTCGTTTTGGTCCTGCTGAGGAAGATCCTAAGAAGGCCAAAGGCTGGCAGGCCGGCCTCGGGGTTCTGGACAATGTCATCCCTTCCCGCACCTTCACCTCATCCTCCAGAGTACCAGAGCCGGGTCTGAAGCCTCATCAAATGAGAGCTGTCCAATTCTCAGCATCATCCCTTCTCTGCTGACCTGTGTCTAATGGCCTCCTTGTTTAATCAACTTAACACCACAGTCCCCATCAATAGGAGTTTGGCATCAGTCACTAGCCCAGGAGTCTGTTCCTGGTTAAACCTAACCTTCCTCTTCTACAAAGCCCCAGGAAAATTCTCGCTGGTCTCCGCATCAGTCAGAGCCATGCTCTTCCTTGGCAACGGGTTTATTTTTACCTTACAGACGCTGAGAGTCAGGGGAACAATCATGCTATCATGTTTCCTATTCCCATTGGCTGCTAGAAAGCTCAGAGCCAGAGCGCCGCTTATCCCCAGCAGGTGCTTAGGAGGTCGAGGCATGTATTTTGTGCGACAGTCTCACTCCTGGCTTCATTTTACTTTCCCATACTTATTTTGCCTTTCCGGTATCTGTCTTCTAGTTAATTTTATGGATCTATCTTGAAGTATTATTTGTATATTTGCAAGATTTCTCTTCCTTTCCGGAAGGAGGTGGATGATGGGCAGATGGATAGACAGGACGAGGGAGGGAGGGAAGGAAGGAAGGAGGGGAGGAAATAAGGAAGGAAAGAAGGAAGGAAGGAAGGAAACAAGGAAGGAAGGAGGGAAGGAAAGAAGGAAGGAAGGAAACAAGGAAGGAAGGAGAGAAGGACGGAAGGAAGGAAGGAAGGAAACAAGGAAGGAGGGAAGGAAAGAAGGAAGGAAGGAAGGAATGAAGGAAGGAAGGAAAGAAGGAAACAAGGAAGGAAGGAGGGAAGGAAAGAAGGAAGGAAGGAAGGAAACAAGGAAGGAAGGAGGGAAGGAAAGAAGGAAGGAAGGAAGGAAGGAAACAAGGAAGGAAGGAAGGGATGTGTGAGTGAATAGACAGATGGATAGGTGGATAGGGGTGAATCAGTGGGAGGTAAGTGAGTAGAGAGAGAGAGAGGGAGGGAGGGAGAGCCCTCTCCTCTGCTAGGGTCTTGATCTACCATTATTTCTCGAATTGTCCTACAAGATGTGCTTTCCCAGAAGATGGAGAACCACCAACCTTCTCAGAAACCACTGCCATGGGGCGCCTGGGTGGCGCAGTCGGTTAAGCGTCCGACTTCAGCCAGGTCACGATCTCGCGGTCCGTGAGTTTGAGCCCCGCGTCAGGCTCTGGGCTGATGGCTCGGAGCCTGGAGCCTGCTTCGGATTCTGTGTCTCCCTCTCTCTCTGCCCCTCCCCCGTTCATGCTCTGTCTCTCTCTGTCCCAAAAATAAAAAAAAAAAAAAAAAAAAAAAAAACGTTGAAAAAAAGAAACCACTGCCATGAGGCTGTGCAATTGACATGGAACCTATGGACAGCCTCAAGGTCCTCCATCCAGGAGGATCTCCCTTCTCTTGCACGCATTCTGTGAGGTGTGCTACGTTTTTCTTTGTAGTCATCCTGGACTTCTTTAGGTCACTTTCAGTGAGGGGGTCACTGCTTTCCTTATGTAGGAAGGAAGAGGCAGAGGAGATCTGCGAAGGACATATAATATCTGAGGCAGGTGCCAAGATCCCGGGGTTCTCAGACTCTAGAGGAGACTCCAGCGATGTGAACTCTCAGGAAGACCATCACAAAGCCAAAAGTAAGCAAAGCAGATGTTGGAGAACTGGAATATCACCACGCCCACGGACATCACCCAGAGGAGAGACCCTCAGAATTAACTCTTACTTTTCTACCTAATTCTGACCGACTTGGTTTCCTGGTTTCCACCTTTCTAGGAGATCGGCAACCTCCCCTTGTGTTCTTCCTTGCACGGATTTAGTACCTTGCCCCTGGACTCCCATTGCCCTAACATTCTGCGTTTGTAACAATGAAGTACCAGCCTTCTCTTTTCCTAAACCAGTCAGTACAATCTCTAATGTATTATTCATGTCTTTCCAAATAGTCTATAAACAAAATAATAAAAGAGCACTGTTCCCCCTCTTTGTAATGTTCCGATTTCCTTCGATCTTGTTGACACTTCTTTTTCTTTCTTTTGTAGTTTTGTATAAAAGTGCCATAGAAATTAACATTGCAAATGTCTCCTTTCATTTCATTCTCCCCAGGAAGAGTTGCCACGCTTCAAAGGCTTGAAGCCAAAAGAAAGAAGCCGAATCTATCATTTATTTTTGGAATAATCAGTTCCCAGCTAATTTGCTCGTTAATTTCGTGACTGCGTGTGAGCGGGGAGCACCAGAACGAGGCTTGTCAGACGGGAGCGTCCTCATCCCGGGTCCTCCCTCTGCTACCGAGCTCATCCTGAGTAAGTGCGTGGCCCAAAGCCACAGAGGATGCCCGTGGTGGAGAGGAGAGGACCGCACTGGGAACAGTCAGCGAGGCGGAGGCAGATGACGCAGGACGGAGAGGAAGGAGGGGGCTGGACCTCGCAGGACTGAAGAAGGGACAGACACGGTCTGGTGATCGTGTGAAAATCACTTCACCTCCATGTGGACAACGGATTAGGGACACTAGTGAAGAGGGTCTTACAGGGACCCGGGGAGAGGTTAGGTAGTCCTTAATGAATTAGTTACCTTAATTAAGGGGACCCTGAATTAATGAAGGGTAGGCTCCTGGTAGTCGAGATGGGAAAAGCCATCTTTTGGAGGTTGAAGAGCCTCTCGACAGGGCTTGCTAACAGGTTGGGTATATGAGGAGGGGGAGAGAGAAATGAAGAAGTTAACCTTGACGTTCGTCTTGAGCTCTGGGTTGATATGGATCTCACAAAGGCAGGAGGGAGACGTTGGAGAATCTTAGCAGAAGGTGTCCTGCAGCTATTGGGAACATGATACCCGAATCCTACAGGGGGCGCAATTGTGCCCCCATTGCATCCATGCAGGAAGGAAGCCCAGGGAGGTCTAAGGTTCAGTTGCTTGCCATGCACACCCCACTCTATCGTGGAGCTTGTGTTTGAGCCCGGTTCTACCTCTAAGCAACTGAGAAAGTGAGCTCTGTTGCATAATTAAGGTTTTCAAGATCCTGGGTTTATCCTTTTAAGAAGTGAAATATTTGACTTTCAAACGTGGATGGGAATTTGCCCAGACCAAATCAGAGACTTACCGTTTCCTCGATGCCCCCCTGGGAGCCCCGCACGGGCAGCCAGTAATGAACGTAGCTCGGCCCTCGGGTGAAGATGCCCCCTCCGGGTTCTCCAGGGTGTGTGGGCCGTGCCGTGTGCCTGGTGGTCCAGATTGCCTTGCTTTTCCTGGGCCACTGAGGAAAACTCCCTCACGCACCTCCTCTCCAGTTTTATTCCTCATCGCCATCGACGAGAAACAGCAGGCTGTTCCTGCTCTTGCCAATTATTACTAATTTTCTGGGATTTGTCGGCTGCCAATGTAGGTTGCAACATCAGAGATCAAGAACACACGCCTGTGAAAAAAATTGGAAAAATAAGGTAGTCTTGGAGTGAGGGCCAGAGGGTTTCCCTTATGGAATGAATGATGCATCTGGGCGTCGGGCTTTTGGCTGCGCAGAGATCTTCTGGGTTCACATCCGGAATCAGAAGCTTGCGGAGGGCCGGAGAAGTCCGATTTCTGGATAAACAAGGAGGCTGCCAGCCCGAGCTCTCGGCCTCCCTGGGTGAGACTGTAGCTCTTGCTTAGACCACTGTCGCAGACACGGCTAGTTACTGGCTGGATACACATTCCCCCCGTTTTACTAATTAAAGGAATCCCAGTCAGGAAGAGACATCAGTGTGTCCAGCCACATAGTTACCTTCCAGTCTTCTAGGCGTCCTTGCAGCTGGGGGTGGCCCTGTGACATTGTACTTGTTGTGAGCTTAATCGTGTCCCCCAGATCACATGTCGAAATCCTATCCCCAGGTCCCTGGGAACATGACCTTATTTAGAAATGGTATCTTTGCAGACCTAAGAGGAGGTCGTTCCCGAGTAGGGTGACCCTTAGCCAACATGACTGCTGCCCACAGAAGAAGAACAGACACAAAGAGATCAAAACACACAGGGAGAAACTCAGATGACAACAGGGACCAAGATTGGGGTGATGCCTCCAAAAGCCAAGGATGGCCAACCACATGGGAAGCTGGAAGAGGTCAAGGAAGCATCCCCCCAGAGCCTTCAGAGGGAGCGTGGCCCTGCTGACAGCTGGATTTCAGACTTCCAGCCTCCAAACGGTGAGACAAGAGATTTCCGCTGTTTTAAGCCACTTGGATTGGGGTACTCGGTTGTGGCAGACCCAAGAGGCAAACACAGTACTGAGGAATGGGAACAAAAATCTCTAACTGTGTCCCATCCCTTATGGAAAGGGAAGGTTCCTGGCTCTCTGGCCTTCCTGCCTGGTCAGGGACATGCGGTCTGAGGTACAAGCATAGAACCCAAGCCAAGGACAGCAGGGCAGAAACGCATGGGGTAACGTTCCCCACCTACAAATAGAACAGTAAGATCTGAGTGCCACACCCTGTCACTTCCTTTGGACACGAGGGTAAGAGTGTGGAGAGCTGTTGGCATCTGTTCGAAAGGCAGTGAAAGAGGGCCGTCTAGGTGACTCAGTCGGTTAAGCGTCCAACTCTTGATTTCGGCTCAAGTCACGATCTCATCGTTGTGAGATCGAGCCCCACATCAGGCTCCACACTGAGCGAGGAGCCTGCTTGGGATTCTGTCTCTCTCTCTGCCCCTCTCCTGCTCACGCTTTCTCCTGCCCCCCGACCCTCCATCTCTCTCTCTCAAAATAAATAAACATTTAAAAATAAATTAAAAAGGGGCGCCTGGGTGGCTCAGTCGGTTAAGCGTCCGACTTCGGCTCGGGTCATGATCTCAGGGTTTGTGAGTTTGAACCCCGCGTCGGGCTCTGTGCCGACAGCTCAGGGCCTGGAGCCTGCTTCGGATTCTGTCTCCTTCTCTCTCTGCCCTCCCCACTTGTGCTCTGTCTCTCTGTCTCTCAAAAATAAATAAATGTAAAAAAAAAAAAATAATAATAATAAAATAAATTTAAATAAATTAAAAAAAATAAAAGCAGTAAAAGAACATACCACAGCAGGCAAATAAGAATAAACCAGAATAATTGTTATTATTTTAGGGACAGCCATGCTGTCAAACACCACAGCAAAGCATCTGAAGTCACTTTAGAAAACATAATAATCAATATTAGCAAACAAAATCAAGATACTATGAGGGGAATGATTTTAGAAACATGAGAACCGAGGCTGCAAACAGAGGTTCACAGAGTCCGATGAAATTTACAATCAGAGACACTCACCAAGACCATGTCTCATAAAAATTTTAAACCACAAGGGAAAAGATAGAATTGGGCAATCACCCAAGCAGACAAGGCAGGTTACAGCGAAAGGGTATGAATCATAGCTGCCTTTGATTTCTCCAGGAATCTACCTTCCCAAAGACAAAAGAAATACATCTATAGGTCCCGGTGCGGCAGCAAACAAATGACCTGAAAACTAGTTACGCAAACAACTTGTCATTCATTCCTAACACTGCAGAATGATGCCTCAGACCTGCAGAATGTCCTTATATGGCCCTACATAGATCAGAACCCCTAACACGATGCCGTTATGTTTGAGAACCTAACATGCACTAAGATAAGCAACAGCAAACCCTGAGGAAATAAAGGGCTATTTATTAAATGGAGTTAAGCTAATTGCATAGGGATGCGGAAATTAATTTAGACCTACGCCTCGCATCATGCCCCCAAAATAGACTCCAGATGCTTCAAGAAGTTAAATAATTTTAAATATGTGAAATTCGGGGGAAACTTGCTAAAAATAGATTTGAATATTAATCTCAACTTCAGAGAGAGGCTAGCTTCTTCAAAACGGAATCGACAGGAGAAATTGCAACGGCAAAGAGCATCTGACCGCCTCGTTGAAAATTTAAATCCTTAGTATCGCGGAAGCCAAGAAACCTAAAACCTAAAATCATATGGAGCTACGATGTGTCGAGCTGGTGCTGAGCGTCAGGTACGACACCAGCAAGGACGCGTCACCACATTTCCTCTCCGGCAGTGCTACCCCGCTTTGCCAGGGAGGGAGGAGGCTGCGTGCTTCCCAGCTTCCCAAGAGGGGCTGCGGTTCCAGGGGACTGAGGGGGGAGGGGGCGTGACCCGGAGATCGGGGAGCCGCTACATCTCCAGGCTGGAGGTGCAGAAGGGGCAGGGGTTGCTAAGGATACAGGAAAGCCACCAGCACCCCGGGCTGGAGGTCACAGCCTGCGCTCAGCCCCACGCTACTGGAGCTGCTGTCCCCGAGCCACCACCAGGAGCACCAGGACTGACACCTTCACCCCCACTCCTAACATGGTGCCAGGGCCTCCCTTTGGCCAAATCTAGCTGCTCTCCGGCTAGCAAGGGAGGCTGGGACGCATAGTTCAGCGGCTTTTGGCCCTGCACTGTGTGGCAGGCAGAATGGTGGCCCCTATCCTAACCCCCAGCCCCTGTGAATGTGCCCGGGTCGGTGGCAAGGGGGACTGGGGTTGCAGGGGGAACCAAGGTTTATAACCAACTGACTAAAATAGGGAGATTATCGTGGATAATCCAGGTGAGTCCAATGTTCTTTTTTTTATTTAAAAAAATTGTTTTAATGTTTATTTTTGAGAGAGACAGAGAGAGACTGAGTGCAAGCGAGGGAGGGGCAGGGAGAGAGGGAGACACAGAATCCGAAGCAGGCTCCAGGCTCCGAGCCGTCAGCACAGAGCCCGACGTGGGGCTCGAACCCATGAACTGTGAGATCATGCCCTGAGCCAAAGTCGGACGCTCAACCGACTGAGCCACCCAGGTGCCCCAGGTGAGTCCAACGTTCTTAAAAAAGGAACCAGGGTGGGTGACACCTGGGTGGCTCAGAGCGTCGGACTCTTGTCGGACTCTGAGCTAAAGCTCAGGTCATGATCCCAGGGGTGTGGGGCGGAGCCCTGTGTGGGATTCTCTCTCTCTCTCTCTCTCTCTCTCTCTCTCTCTCCCTCTGCCCCTCTCCCCCACTCACATGTGTTTTCTCTCTCTCAAAAAAGAAAAAAGGAAGAGAGAATCCGAACAGAGACCAGAGAGAGGGCAGGGTGAGGATTCGTCTAGCATTGTTGGCTCTGAAAATGGAAGAAGGGGGCAGCGGGCCAAGCAGACAGCTTCTAGAAATGCAGAAGACAAGGAATCAGCGTCTCCCTTAGGGCTCCAGGAAGGGAACACGCCTTCATGTGAGCCCAGTGAGACCCGTGTTGGACTCCCGATCTACAGAACCCTAAATAGTAAGAGTGTAGTGTTAAGCCACTAAGTTTGTGGCAATTTGTCATAACAGCTGTTGGAAACAGATGCACTTTCTCCATCTCAGAGGAACATTCTGAGTCACCCAAAGGGTTGCTGCTTAAAATGAAAAAGCAAAAGGCCCAGGACTCCGAGTTAGCAGAGCCAAACTTCCCTGTTCTAGGGACCTAGAGCCTCCAAGAAAGTGCTATTATTAGCTCTCCTTTCTAAATTAAGAAAGGGAGGCACAGAGAGGTTAGGCACCCTACCTAACTAAAGTCACACAGCTATTTCGCGACAGTTCCAGGATTCGAGCCCGGGCAGTCCGACTGCAGGCTGTGTTCTCATCTACTACCTTATACTGTCTTCTTCATGACGAGCCGTGTAATTTTTGTGTTTTTTTTTTTTTTTTTTTTTGCCATGTAATTTATAGCAGGAAGACACTGGAAAAATCTCATTATCTGACAACAGGATTAAGTCAATTGTTACCATGCCTCAACTCAATGGGAGTTACGGAGGTTTTGAAAATGATAAGTATGAGCAACATGGGGAAATATTTACAATGTGAAATGAAAACAGCAGAATGCAGGATTACTCTTACCCCCTGATCACAATATGCCAAAGCCTTAACAGGAGGGAGAGGAAATGGAGAACTCGCTGGGGAGGGTGCCAGGAACGAGGGCCCGTGGCCTTTCGTGGCTCCTTTAAAATTTTTTTTTTTTCAACGTTTATTTATTTTTGGGACAGAGAGAGACAGAGCATGAACGGGGGAGGGGCAGAGAGAGAGGGAGACACAGAATCGGAAACAGGCTCCAGGCTCTGAGCCATCAGCCCAGAGCCCGACGCGGGGCTCGAACTCACGGACCGCGAGATCGTGACCTGGCTGAAGTCGGACGCTTAACCGACTGCGCCACCCAGGCACCCCTCGTGGCTCCTTTATATGAAGGTGGTGCCAGAGCTCACAGTACGGGATGGTGAAAGAGACGGGAATCTGTTGTCAGACAGACGGACCGGGGCGACCAGGAGCCACTCAAGCTCTGTGTCTCGTGTAGAACGGGAAAACGCCCTCACTGGCTGCTATGACGGTCTCATCAGACGAGGTCTGCAAAACTGTGGCTGCTGTTCGGTAACGTCAGCCCCCTCCCTCTCCCTGACCTTGCCTTTGCCGAATGTTTTTAACAATATAACGGTTTTTGAGACCCTAGCGCTTTTAAGGCTTATGTTGGGGTCACGAAATGTTCCAAGCTCGCTTATCTTGAGGACGATGGGCAGGGCCATCGTGAAGCCCAGGAGGGGTCAAGAGGCTGCACGGGCTCCCGGCTCCCCCGCTGGTGTGTCAGGCGTGTGCCCGTGCTCCGGGGACCCTCACCAGTCGGGTGGCCGCCGTCCGTCACGCAGTCATCTCTAGGCGCCCTGCCGTGCCTCCTGCCTTCCTTCTCCCCTGGCCCCAGGCAACCGCCCGTCCGCTCTCGGTCAGACTGGTGGTTTTGAACCAGCAATTTGGATGTGTTGCCAGTGAGGGCTGCAGTCAGAGTCTACACTCTTTTTGGGTAATGAAATAGGAATGAAATTATGTCGTGAGCTTACGGGACAAGGCAATCGCAACCTCCACTTGTGCATTGATAGCTGAGCTCTGATGAAATAACTGTCTAGAGAACAACTCCTTTTTAAGTCTCTCTCAGGGCGCGATGTGTACTCCAGTAATCAGCAGACAGGTGAGCGGGTCTAAACGTCTCCGCTGTCCTTTAGCAGATATTAGACATCCTGTTGGAGCCCTTTGGGGCTTAGTCAATGTCGCCAACGCGGGCTTAGATGATTGACATCTAAGCCAGGAGCCCTGGTTCCTGGTTTCTACCCGTCTCCTTCCCCGAGCCCTCCAGACCCGACTCCCCAGCTTTGGAAACTCTGCCCCTTCCCAGTGCCTCACTGCCAGGGCCGTCCTCCTCTGCGTAAGTGCCGGGTGGCTCTCTCCCGTGCCTGTCCGGGGCGGGTCCCTAGTCTGAGCCTTCCAGCACCACAGCACCGATCTGATTCCGGCTTGGATGGGGCTGCTTCTGTGGATGTGACTGCCTGGGCTGAAGTGACTCACAGAGAAGCCTTCTTCGTTCTCTCCCTGGTTTCCCTGAGGCCAGGTGGGGTGGGAGGCGGGGGTTCAGAGCGGGCGAGAACAGACCGGAACTACCAAATCTGGGACATCAGGTATATAATTGTGACTTAACACAAATGCGGGAAAATATCAGCCATAAGAACAGCCCTCGGTTGATCCTACTGAGAAGTTACAAAATAATCACAGCCTGGGGACCGGAACCAACAGAATGTGAGGCGGTAACCGACGGCCGGAGGGTGGTTGGTTACCTCCTAGAAAGCACGTTCTAAAAAGCAGGGGTTTGGACCCCTGCTCCATGCCCCGCAGATCGCGTCCTCTGTGATCGTTATGGAAACTCCTAGCCTTGGTTTCCCCACAGGATGACACAGCCACTTCTGTGGATCCCAAGGAAACCATCAAACACCGTAAGTAAAACATCTCAGTGTCCAGGAACAGACCAATAAATGCTCAATAAATGCTCCCTCCTCTCCTTACAGAGCACTGAAAACTCTATTTACTCTTCCAGATGGGAGACTTTTTAAAAAATTCATGACATTCATTTTTTTTTTTTTTCAATTCACAATAGATACACTCCAGAATAATTCCCGGATGGGTAGGTGCCTCCCAGATATCAGTGAGAGTTACCAAGGTGCCTCCCAGTTACCAGTGAGAGTGCAGGTGACAGCTGATGGCCTGTGACTGGCCCACTCCACACCCCAGGAAAGTCGTGACAACCTGATCTTGACTGTGGCTCTAAGGCGCTAGTGGCCCACCCGGAAGGAGGCTGCCCAGCCAGGAGCGGAAGAACGCAGTGCCCCATCTCAAACTCAGAGCGGTACAACCTGGGGTGCGCATAGCCATTTGCCAGCTCCAGAACTGGAAAACAAGAGAAAATTTGCCCAAGTCTGACTTGTTTTCCCAGACCTCAAAAGAAACTAATCTCCATGGAACAAATATCTCATATATTAATCATTTGGAATTCTACTCCACTCCTCTTCAGACATTTAGTGAATGTCTTATTAGCTAAGATGCTGAAAATAATTTCTAAAATAATCAAATAGAAGTCTAAATTATTGTTTTACATTACTTCTACAAGTGTTGGGGGGTACCAGATGGCTTGTAGGAACAACGGATTCTACAACTATTCTCGTGAAAAAGTGAATTACGAGTATCCGTGGATATTCTGGCTCAGAACCTGAAGCTTTCCAATGGCAATTAAAACATGTGACACTGGTAAGGGGATAGAAAAATCCATGGAACAAAGTCGAGAATCCAGAAACATGTTACCTACTAAGGGTCTGATGAAGATGCTATTTCAAATCAGTAGGAAATAGACGGACTAGTCAGCATATGGTAGTGTTACAATGGGCTACCCATTTAGAAAAAAAATTAAGATTGTGCCCTAACTCTTATCTCCTACATGAATTTTGGGCGCATTAAATATCTAAACATATGTCTTCAAATCTGGAAGGAAATTTAATGACCTTTAAAAAGGAAAAAAAAAAAAAAAGCCAAAGCATCCAGGAAGGGTTCACTATGAGGTCTCTCCAGTTTCAACCCCCCTTCTCCCTGATGCCGGGAAAGAGGTCTTTTCCCAGCGGGTCTGCAAGTTATGTCCTTCCGATTCTTGCGCTCATGCCCCTCCTCACCACCACCACCCACTCTAAGCCAAATGCCAACATGGAAGAGAGGACGTAGAAATTACTAAGACCTTTGGCAAGAAAGCAACCTCCAGCCCACCTTCTCCTCTGTAGTCACTTTCAGTTCCTTCCTTGGAACATTTCAATATATTCTGGATGAAAGGAAGTAGGAGGGAGAAAAACATGGTTGTACCCAAATGGGAAAACAACTCAGATGTGCCTGTTTAATGGAGGCTAATGGTAAATGCTAGTTACAGGAAATAATGGAAACCGTGTAAATTACAAAGGCTTCTAGGAGGAGTCACCATGGCTCAGGAAGATGAGTGGGCATTAAGCCAACAACAGGAGGGTGGATGAAAAGGAAATTAACACAGAGACAGAAGGTAGAGGGGTCTCTTTCCATCTGAGAGATAGAGAGAAAACAATCAGCCCCAAAAAACGTTCCCAACAGACAACAAAGACTCAGAAGAGAACAAGGAAGATAAGCGGCGGAAGAAAATTCAAAGGAAATCAGTTCGTATGAATGAACCAGCGTTAAACGGGCTTCAGATTTGCTGACTGTGGCTTTGTGCCTCATCCTGACCCTGCCACGTCATCCCGATGGCTCCAGAGGGAGTGAGCAAGCCTCCGAAAAGTTAGACTTGCCCAAGTTGGCATGGTCAGTGAAGGCTGGAGCGGGGACGCAGACCCAGGCCTTCTGACTTCACATACGGGACCATTTCTATTGCTTCATAGAGGCTTTGTTGAAAATTAAAGGCAGGGGAGAAGTGAAGTCAGGAACCAAAGGGTGGAACCTCAGAGGTCCCAGAGGGACTCCAAGAAACTCCGGATCTCCACCAGAGCACAACCGAAGACTAATTCTGGGAATTCAGTGCTTCGAAGCACGTATTATATATTTGCTGGCACGCTTCCTATTTTTAAGAGCAAATTTGATGCCCAGAAGACTTGTAATTAAAGCCCACACAAGCAGCATCCATGACTGCACTCTACCCTGGTCAGGGAGAGCATCCGCCTCCCCAGGCGCGGAGCAGGCGACATCTCTGAGGCACCACGCCCCAAAGCATCGGAGACCGGAGTCCAATAAGGGCACTTACAAAGGCAAAGAGCCGCAGCATTTATTTTTAACAGACTTTAAAATGGCATCCTCGCGACCGAATGGTTTTGCTTTGTGACCATGCTGCCCCAATCCACCTTCAGAAGGCAGGCAGGAAGGTCCTGCAGAAATGACTCTCTCGGGGGCGCGGGAGGGACAGGGGTGGTCTGTGTCTGCTCTCAGGATACCCTGCGGTTTCCGACCAAAGAGCAAGGGTTGGAGTTGAGAGCAATTTCCAAAAGCAGGGAAAAGCTGTCGGAGGACTGCATTTTAGCTGAGCCCAAAGGTCAAAGAAATCATGGTCTGTCGGGACTCGATCAGACTTCCAAGCTGGGGCCCTAAGGACTCTTGGCGGGACTCTGGATGGAGCGGCTGGGGAGCCTGGGCAGAAAACTGGCTTTGTTGTTCGACTAACTCCAGGCTCAAAATTGCCAGCCCCCGGGGCGGGGGCTTGAGGGGATTGCCTACCTGTCTGAGACTTGGTCAGAGCAGAGTGGGGGTCGGGGCCTCTACGTTCCGATGAGCCGCATCCCCAGAAAGGAATCGACATGGCATGGTTTTGCTACATTTCATGATTTCCCACAAACTGCGTCGGGTCGCATCCTCCCTTTTGTTCTCTGGTCTGCCCCTGCCCCATCCCGCTGTGACCCTAGGGTCTCTGGCAGAGAGAGCAGGGGTGGGGGCAGGTCCCACAGGCTTCCTCCGCCGCTGACCCGCAGCGGGGATAGATGGATTTCCTTGGGTGAGGGCTGCGGCTTCCTCCGGTTTCTCTGGCCCACCCCAAACCATCCTCTGTCCCCCTGGAGTCCAAATGGAAACGACACTAGTTAAAAGGCGGTTCAACAGGCTGGATGAAAGGCGGTAAAGCGTGGGATTCTTCCAAAGGAACCAAAGAGACAAGTTGGGAACGGGGCAAATGCAGGAGTAGCCGGTTTGTCTCCCAAGCCTCCAAAGACCTCGGGGGTGACGAACCGGCAGTAAACCAAGGACCGCTTAGTGAGGACTCGGGGAGCTTTGCCAACCGGTATTTGGTTCAGTGCTCAGGGTGACGTGGTCAGGTGGATAAGCAGGTGTGAATGTCCCTGTGTGGACAGCGGATGGGAGCCTCTGCTTCCTGACTCCCTGTCCGGTGCTCTTATCATGGCCTCCCCTCCCCCCCTGTCCTGGGCTGTTCTCTGCTAGACGGTGCTAGAAGGTGGGTGTGATATTCAGCCCCCTAGGGGACATGAGGTCTCAGAGAACCAATGAAGACATCTCTTCCCTCGCGGAAATGGTATCCATACATTTAAATTGGTATCTTTATAATCAGCTTAAGGGCTTCTTATTTTAATATAGCAGCTGAGAGGCAAAATCAGGTCCCACTTCAAGCGCTACCAAAATCTGCTGTGTGGGTAGCTTCTCCGATGTGGAAATGAGGCACCCTTAACAGCCACCCACACAACAGCCTAATTTTCACTCAAGAGTCGCTATTGAAAAAAAAAAAAAGAAGAAGAAGAAAAGGTGACTCAAAACCACCAGCAACTTTGAATTTAACTTCGGAAAATCTCTAGTTGATGGAGCTGGGGACTCGTCCAAGCAGAGTGAAGACCCCAGCGGGGGCGGGGCTGGACTCCAGCTTTAGGCCCCGGTCAAGGTCTCGGACCCGGCCTGTCCTTCAGGCACGCTGCAGCTGGGTCACCGTTCTTGGGGACGAGGGGTGTGCGTGCCCAGACTCAGATCCACGTTTACACCTGAACCCCAGAACCACAGTTGTGAAGGCGTCGTTCACGAGGCAGTCGAGGGAGAGTCCGGGAGGAGGACAAGTCAGCTCTCCCGGATCGCAGGAAACACTGATTCCTTCCGGGCCCCCCAAAGCTGTCGCTCAGCCGGCCTCGTCACCTTCCGCGTGACGCGGGGACGGCCGGCAAGCTGGTCCTCCCGCCTCGGCTAGGCCCTGCCAGTCTCTACTCCTCTGTCAGGCTGTGGTCTCCCTCAAATCCCTGCGAGGACATCCCGGGCTCCCTGGAGCTGACCCTTCCCTCCCCCAGCATCCCCCAGCCCCTTTGGCCTCACATGCACCCTCCGAGGGACCCACATGGCGGAAAGCAGGAAACACACTTTGTAAATACGACGGGCTGGTCAAATGGGATCTGCTACGGGAAGGAACAAAGTAAACAACCAGGAGGGACCAGAGGGAGCCTCTCCCCAAAGTCCTGCTAACAGACAACCGATGATTCCGTACCAACCCTGACCGAGGAGCCGGCCTCAGAGAAGACGGTTCTGGAACAGACTGTAAGGGGTGGGGGAAGCCTGGTCACACTCAGAGGAGCCCCTCAGACGGGGTGAGACGTGCACACAGCACAGCAGGAGTGCTCCCGGCCCAGGCTGTCTAACACGGTTGTCAGTAGGAACCCTCCTGGGGGACCACACGCCCCCCCTAAAGGGTCTTCTGCTTTGTCTTGTCGCCCGGTGAGTTCCTGTGCTCTCCCTCTGCGGTCCCTTCACACACCCTCACATAGCGAGAGGCCGAGCTTTGAAAGACAACAGCTGCTTCTTGTTTTTGTTAAAATATCCCCAGTGTTTGGCTAGGAGAGAAGGAGAGAGGAAGAGAGAGGCAGGGGACGGGGGGGGGGGGGGGTGAAATACGCATTCACACATAGTTAAAAAAATTAATCAAGAGTGATAACAAAAGTGTCATGTTCCCCCTCTCTCCCCATCACCTAGCGTCGGTCCAACCCCAACAATATGCCAGCAATATGTGGGTATTTCCACCCCACAGGTGAGGCTCTCGGCTCCCACGTTCTCCCACCCCTCTCCTCTTGCCTTCCGAATTTTCCGATGATGCCGCTTTGAGTCCTTAACCAGCAATAGAAGGAAGTTGTTCCACATCTTGGCTAATAGTTGTATCTTATGAGACTTTAATTTTTCGTCAGTCTCGGGGGGGGACGGGATATTAAGTGATATCCTACAATGGTTTGAGTCTACATTCCTTTATTTACTAATACGGTTAAGTTTCTTTTCATTCTTAATTGGCTCTGTGTTTCCTCTTCTGGGAAATACTTCCCTCTTCTTTTCTTTTTCTTTTTTTTTTTTTTTAATTTTTTTCAACGTTTTTTATTTATTTTTGGGACAGAGAGAGACAGAGCATGAACAGGGGAGGGGCAGACAGAGAGGGAGACACAGAATCGGAAACAGGCTCCAGGCTCTGAGCCATCAGCCCAGAGCCCGACGCGGGGCTCGAACTCACGGACCGCGAATCGTGACCTGGCTGAAGTCGGACGCTTAACCGACTGAGCCGCCCAGGCGCCCCGAGAGTGATTTTTGTATAAGGGTTGAAGTCAGTGTCTGATGACCAGCTACCCCAGCTCCACTCATCAGACAGTCCGTCTTCCCTCCACTGAACTTTAGGACCAGCTCTGCCAACATCATGTGATCTTGGGAGCCCCGCCACTGGGTCGCCCGTCCTCTGCTTGTGCATCTCTGAGCCAACACAAAACTTCCCCAGCTACCTTTGCTGTGTAACACGCTCGAAACCCCAGAAGGCAAGCTTCCCACCCAGCTCCAGTCTGGTTTTCTTTCAAAGAGTTCTTAACTGTCCTCAGCCTGTCATTCTTCCATATAGCTTTTAGGATAATCTTGTTGGGTTTAAGGAAAAATCCTACCGGGGTTTTAAAATTAGAATGACATTAAATCTATAGACCAATTTTGGAAGAATTCACATCTTTGTAATATGGCGTCTTTCCATCGATAAATGTAGCTGGATGTTTTCCTTAACGTCGCTCAGTAAATTTTACCATTTTCGCCATAAAACTTGGGCATATCTTTGTTAGATGTATTTCTAGGTAGCTGGATTTATTTCTGTTTGTTTGTTTTTGTTTTTGCAGCCATTGTCGATGGTTTTTTATTTTAAATGACAATTTGTAACTGACGTGTGGCGTATGGAACTACAGTTTTTAGTTTAAAAATGAATCTAGTATCTTGTTGAACTCGTATGAATTCTGATTGTCTAATCTCTTGGGTTTTCTACATAATAGTCATATCATCTGCAAAAATACGACAGTTTGGTTTCTTCTTGTTCAATCTTTAAAACTTTTATTTCCTGTTTGCATTGCTCTGGCTGGAACTTCTTGTACCACATAAAATTATATTGTGGGGGTGGGCATCACTAGCTTTCTTTTTCTGGGTTTCACCAGGAATTGCTTTAACGCTTCACCATTAAGTAAGATGGTATCTGTAGGTTTTTTGTAGATATCCGTTATTAGGTTAAACATGCTTTCTTCCGAATCTTAGGTGCTCAGATTTCTTTCCTTTTTTAAAAAAGTCACACGTGGATGTTAAATTGTATCCAATGCTTTTCATGCGTCTATTGAAGTCACTGTATTCTTTCACCCTGTTAATGTGCTGAATTACATGAACAGCATTTCTTTGGGGGCAGGAGAAATTGAGGTTTAAAAAAATGAAGAAATATCCTGTAATCAAAACCCTTTGTGGGGCGCCTGGGCGGCGCACTTGGTTGGGCATCTGACTTCGGCTCAGGTCCTGCTCTCGCGGTTTGTGAGTTCGAGCCCTGTGATGGGCTCTGTGCTGACAGTTCGGAGCCTGGAGCCTGCTTCGGATTCTGTGTCTCCCTCTCTCTCTGCCCCAACTCCGCTTGTACTCTGTCTCTGTCTCTCTCTCTCAAATAAATAATAGCATGAAATAAATAAATAAAATAATTTATGGCATTAAATAAAGCATTAAATAAATAAAATATAAATAAATAAATAAAAGCATTCAAAAAATTTTTAAAATAAAACAAAAACCTTTGCTTAAACCTCAGCCTTTGTTGGCTGATTGGATTGCTAAGCCTGGAAGACACATATATCAAAGTACAACAGTCATGTCGTATGGACAAAAACTGTAGGAACCTGATAGCACCACTTCCCCGATGAAGAAATGAAGGCTGTTGCTCTAAACGTGTGCGTCTGAGAGGGAATTCGGATGCCCCAGTCCCCTGTCAAATGTTGCTTGGAGGAAGAGAGCTCAGGCCCTTAAACTGTTTTTGTCTAATTTATTAATTATTTAAATAACAAACATCGACTTCTTTGTTCCCTTGAATCGCTAACAATGAACACTTCTCCCCCTCGGCAGCCTGGCCCGCCTTGGTCAAGAGCAGGAGATCTCAGACGACTTCAGCTCTGATGGCGGGAACAGCTGTGCCCCTCCTGGGCTCATTCCTCCAACAGCCTTCGCTCTGCTCCATCACCAGGGCCATCATGTCTGTTACTAATTTTCTTTTCTTCTTTTTTTTTAATTTTTTTTTATGTTTATTTATTTTTGACAAGGAGAGAGAGAGAGAGAGAGACAGAGCGTGAGCGGGCGAGGGGCAGAGAGAGAGGGAGACACAGAATCGGAAACAGGCTCCAGGCTCTGAGCTGTCAGCACAGAGCCCAGACGCGGGGATCGAACTCAGAGCGCGAGAGCATGACCTGGGCCGGAGTCGGACGCTCAACCGACTGAGCCACCCAGGCACCCCCGTTACCAAGTTTCTCGATGCCAGGAAGATATCTGGCCTTCGGATAGCCATCCTGCACCCCATTCTCCTTTTTCTGATTAATTTTATACTTCCTGAATATCATTTCAGTGGATGTTTTGGAGACAGGAGAGGTATGCTCGGCTCGCCATTTTGAATCATAACCCAATCAGCCCTTTAGTGCCCAGGAAATCAACCAGGGAGCTCAGAGATAGGATCATGGGTCTCCCTGGCTTCATGCTCCAGCCCCTTTCCTCTGTCCTGAGACCTCGGTTCACATTTGCTCCCTGGAACTATCAGCCTGTGAAAGCAGGAACCAGGTTCTTTCTCCAGCACCAAGCACCCGGGCTTGGCAGACGGCCCCCACGCAACACGCGTGCGTGGCTTTCTGAAAATAAATATCTGTTGAATGACTGAACCAACAGTACAGTCAGATTTTAACAAGGCCTCTGTAAATATATCGGACAAAAGACTTCCTTTTTCTTCTGCATTTGAAAAACCGGGGAGGGAATCTTTTTAATTATGAAAAATTGATTGTTTTCTTATCTCAGTTCCACAGTGCAGTCTGGAAGAGCCCCAGCCCTGCTGAGAAATAATTCACAGACCCCTGCGGAAGGTATGCCATAGCCCAAGCATGAACAGTGTCGGGAAGATTCCATCCCTTTTCAATATCGGAAGCTGTTTTTCAGGTGCAGGAAAAGTCCTTCGGGATCAAAGTTCCCGCCCGACTTCTGAAAGTAAAGGCGGTGATTCTAGGGGGCTTGGCTATCATGAGAAACTGTAAAAATTGCACTAGAAAATGTCTAGGGCGGAAGCCAACCAAATGTATGCATAATGAACCCTCTACACAGCTTTCATGGTTGTGCGGATTGACTATGTAGCAAACCAAACTATGCTACCCCCAAATTCACCAAGTCCCATACCAGAACCTACGTCCTCTGCCATTGACGTACGTGGGCACCTCTGTACGATCTATCTTGCGATGCCCTGGGGGTAGTGTAGGCTCCGGCTTCTCTCACCAGAGAGGAGGCAGCTCCTCGGAGGGGAAAGCTGCAGGGACCCTAGAGATGTGGAGTCTCAGCTTGCTCAGGGCTCTGCCCACGGGCTGGGCCCCACCATCTCCCGGGGACACCCGCCTGCCTCAGCCCACACCCGGCAGGAAGCAGAGAGGAGAGAGACGGCACGAGGGCTCAGTCCCAGGGACCGTGGAGCCCTGGTTCCTCTCTGGAACTCCGGCCTCCCGGCACCAGCTCTCACACCTCCCCTCCCTGGGCCGACACGCCGGGTCTATCCCCTGCCCACCTGCCGGGTCCCACCCAGACATGACGACCGATATAGCCTGGGTCTTCGGGGAGGATCCCGATTTCCAGTTCTCTGGCCCATTGTCCTCCGAGGACACTTACGGAAGGTTCATTGTTTAGAATCTGAGTTTGGTCGTCTCTCCTTCCAGCCCCTCTACCTTTCTGTTCTCAACCCTGTACTCCAGCCTGCTCTGGAATACCGGCCATCCTGGCTCCAAACCTGACGTGTTCCAGAACGTTCAACCTTCCTGCCGCCCACATCTTAGATTGGCACAACTGTGGGCATGTTGGCAACCTACCTAGATGCGATGAAATAACCCAGCTTGACCCTTTACAATATGGACCCTGGCACCTCTACCCTCACTCACCCTGTGCCCTGCCCCACAGGGGCAGTGAGAAGTGAGAAGTGAGCCTTTTAGGAATCCATCCCCAAAGATGAGGCCAGTCTTGCACCGAGCGCCTGTTGCTTTAGATAATAATGGTGTGGGTCTGCATTCATCATGACTGTTTTCTGGGGCCACAGGCTGTATCTGCTGGCGATGAAAGCAGTCAATGAATGGTAACAAAACCTCCTTCAAAAATCAGGCATCTCGTCCCCAGAGCCAGAAGCCTGGTTTCTAAATAGGATTCTCCAATAAAAGGCACCAGGGCTTCCTGGAAAAAACGCCTGATTCTAGGGACGGAGCAGGAGAAGTACAAGATAAACCTGAAGAAGTCTGTAGTTATCAGAAGGTAAAGCAGTCCTCAAAAAACAAAAGGACGGGGCGTGTTAAAGGGACCCGGAATGGGGCGCCTGAGTGGCTCAGTCGGTTAAGCGTCCGACTTCGGCTCAGGGCGTGATCTCTCAGTCCGTGGGTTCGAGCCCTGCATCAGGCCCTGTGTAGACAGCTCAGATCCTGGAGCCCGCTTCGGATTCTGTGTCTCCCTCCACTGCTTGCACTCTGTCTCTCGCATTGTCTCAAAAATAAATAAATATTAAAAAAATTTTTTTTTTTTAGTAAATAATAAAGGAAGCAGCTTGAAAGAGTCAAAGGCTGGGCCCGTTTGAGCAACAGAATAAATAGCATAGCATGGACGACTGCTCGAAGTACAAAATACATCGGCAGGGTCCACCTTGATTATAAAGAAACACTTGAATGAGTAAAGAAATGAGATAAGAGACAAGTCTTTCGTACAGAAGAATTCCAAGAAT
This sequence comes from Lynx rufus, assembly GCF_022079265.1. Lineage (NCBI taxonomy): Eukaryota > Metazoa > Chordata > Mammalia > Carnivora > Felidae > Lynx > Lynx rufus. The sequence continues at coordinate 132,823,811 of NW_025814896.1, read as the reverse complement.
ATATGTACGGATTACCCATCCAACAGGTGGAGCTTTTCCTTTGGGTTCTGGATGATATGCTTGAGTCCCGCATTGGGTGAGCCCCGCTTGTCTCTCTCCCTCTCTCTCTCTCTGCCCCTTGCTCACTTGCGCCCCCCCCCCCCGCCACCACCACTTGTGGGATTCTCTTTCTCTCTCTCTGACCCTCGCTCACACGCGTCCTCTCTCTCTCTCTCTCTTAAAAACGAAAAAAGAAGGAAAGTTGGTGCAGTCCACATAAAGGCCGGGGTCCCAAAGTAAGGTCCCAATGTTGATTTTTGTCATTTTGACAAACAGATCATGGTCATGTACACTATTAACGGGGGAACCCGGAAGAAACTCTCTGTACCGTATCTTTGCAACTTTTCTGTGAACCCCCAAATTAAATTCATTGCAAAATAAACGTATTTAAAACAATTTTAAAACAGGGGTCTCTAAACCCTCAAGCCCTGCACAACTCAACGCAGCCTTTCCAAGGAAACGCGTCCAGGATGGGAACCCCAATGTCGTTTCTGCCTCCAGTGACAAAGGAACCAGAAAACGTGCCGTTCTTCGTTGGCCTCTATTCCCAGGACTGGAGCAGGGCTAGCCGCCGGCCAGGCCTGGTTTTCTGAGTCTTGTCTGCGCGACCCGGAAACGCAGGGCGACCCGGAGGCCGTGAGATCAGGGGTGACGTGAACAGCAGCCCTGCAGGTGGCCCGGTCTTGAGTTCATCCCTCTCTCCGATGGGTAAACCCCAGCACTTCCCAGGAGGTGTGCAGCTGGTGTATAAACAGGGAGGGTGCAGGAAGGGTCAAGAGACAGCGGTGTTGGCTCCCTGCTCCCCAAAGCCTAAAGTGAAAAATCCCGCGGGAAGCAGGCAATTTCGGGGAGCCTGCCGGGAGATGCCAAATGCAAAACGCTGCCATCCCAGCGTCCCAAACGCAGACAGGCCCTTGTTCCTCCGGGGCAGCCACGGACGGTCAACACAGCAGCAGCTCAAGGGTGTCTCCCAACCCCAGGGGGGGAGTGGTTACTTAGCGGTTACCTAGACCAGAGTACTTACCTAGTCCGACCCCCCCAAACCCCGGAAGGTGGAGTCACCATCCTCCTTCTAAAGAGGGCAGGGAAGGGGTGGGCAAGGACAGGGCCGGGTCCCGCTGTCCGGGAAGAGAGTGGGCTTTATCGCCTGAGACGGGAGGAGGTGCCTGGCCCAGAGGACTGAGCCGCACCAGAGGCTGCCCCAGAGAGGCCGGCGTGGGATCCGGTCGATGGCGAAAGCAGACACTGGCCTGCTGGGCCCCCGCCATGGCTGAGCTAATGGGAAAGGCACGGGCGCCGTGGAGTTAGTCCCCAAGGCAGAGGACGCTTGAGGGCACCTGAGTCCTCCAGACTCAGAGGTTGAAGCCCTGACGCCCCTGTGACTGTGTTTGGAGAAAGGGCTTTTAGAAGGTAATTAAGGGACCGATGCCTGGGTGGCTCAGTCGGTTAAGCATCTTGATTTCAGCTCAGGTCATGATCTCATGGTTTGTGAGTTCGAGCCTCGAATCGGGCTCTGTGCGGACATTGAGGAGCCTGCTTGGGATTGTCTCTCTCTCCCTCTCCGCCCCTCCCCTGCTTGTACACTCTCTCTCTCTCTCTCTCTCTCTCAAAATAAATACATAAACTTAAAAAAAAGAAGGCAACTAACATCAAAGGGTAATGAAGTCAGAAGGGTGGGGTCCTAATCTAGTAGGATTGGTGGCTTTATAAGAGGAGGAATAGAGAGAGATTTCTCTGTCTCTCCCTCTCCACGTGCATGCACTGGAGAGGCCACGGGGAGACACAGAGAGAAGGTCGCCATCTGGAAGCCAGATAGATAGAGAGTGCTCACCGTAAATGGAATCCGCCAGCACCTTGAATTTGAACATGCGGCTTCCAGAACTATCTGTTGTGTAAGCCCCCCAGTCTGTGGTGTTTTGTTATAACAGCCTGAGTCAACCAAGACCTCGGTGCAGACGGGGCTGCTTCACAGAGACACATCCGAGCCGCCCTGGGGCTTGCTGGGCAACCAGAGAAAGCTTCCTGGGGGAGGAGGGCCTTGGCTGAGAAATGGGGATGGAGAAAGGACGGGGGGGGGGGTAGGGGGGTGGGGAGACCTCCCCAGGAAAATGGTGATTGAAGAGACAAAGCCATCTTCCGAAAATATGTTCTGGAAAGATGCTGTGCTCTTTTCTGTGGTTAAAATTCCACGTTGTGTCAAGAAGATTTATGTTTCCATCTTAAAAAAAGAATCATGCCAGGCATTTTAAAAAAACCTCTTAAAAATAGAAAAATGAGGAGAAACGAGCGGTTGGAGAAGTAGAAATGTGAAGCTGATGTGTTTACTGCTTTAGGCCAGAGGAAGAGTTGAGGGGGGTGGTTCGTGGGTCTCCCCTTCTTCCCGCCCCGAACCCACACACCGGAGGTGTGGTGCATGCACCTGCTGTGAAGACGGCCTGCCCGGAGCGCAATGAGTAAGCAGCGAACCCATTTTCTCGGGTCGGGAACGTGCCTGTTGCTGAGGGAACCAGTTCCGAAAAGAAGGGAATCTGAAGTGAATGCCTCGTCTCCTCTGTTTTGCCCCAAAGTGACTGTCGGAGCTGGCTTCGCAGAGACGAGTAGAGTCTGGTTTGATTCCAAGTTAGGAGACATCCAAAGTTGCAGCCAAGTACGATCAAAGAGGCCAGTGTCTGAGCAAAACCCCAGACGGGTGTGTGGGATCCCCGTGCAAAGCAGGACTGAGGCCGGAGGGCCCCGAAGAGGGGCGACTGACCCTGCGGTCAAGGGTGGCACCGTCCTAGAAGGCCCGCGGGGTGGGAGGGTTCCCAGGCAAGCGCGACGCAGACCCCCGGGGCCCTCCCGTGCGGCAGAGGATGGGGCAGCGGTGAAGAACCAGACAGGGAGCAGGTGTCCGTGTGGACACAGAGCGCCGAGTACCCGGGGCCCCGACCTGCCCTAACTCCCCTGGTACCTAGAAGCTACCCAGGAAGAAGGAGGAGGCCCCAGACTGACCAAACCTAGGTCTCTGCCACTTCTGGTGAATGGCACTCTAAGTTTAAATTACGAATAACAGAATAAAAAGGAAGATTTATTTCTTGAAGACCACTATCGGCTACACTTCATTTCGTGCAGCCAATTTTATTCTAAGTTCCTACCGTGGGAAGAAGTACATTTGGAAAGAAGGAAGATAACTCGCCCGTGGGTCTATTTCCTGCCCCGGAATCGGGTAACGAGACCAAGGAGAGGATTTGTTTCCGGAGAAAGAGTAACAGAAGGTGAGGGTAGAAATGTGCGCGACTCAGGCCTCCTGATGGCCTCCTGGGTGCCATCCGGGTGCCCAGGGCTCCACAAGAACTCTGCACCTGACTCTCCCTGGCCAGGAAGTGCCTCCGGGTCACAGCCCCACCTCCCTTGCCCTGTAGACCTTTGCAGGTGGAGGCTGTGTTTGCTCCTCTCTCCGCCCGCGCTGACTGCAAAGTCAGCCTTCACTGAGTGAGTGTTCACTGTGTTTGGGGAAAGGGAACGAATGTAACGAAACAGCAGAAAACAGCATCACAGGTGTTTAAAAGGAGAAAGAAAACTGAAGCCTGTGTCTCTTGAATACCACCTGTGGTTCACTCCCACAGGTATTTAAATATATCAATTTGGGGCGCCTGGGTGGCCCAGGGGGTTAAGCGGCCGACTCTTGATTTCAGCTCAGGTCATGATCTCATGGGTTCGTGAGATCGAGCCCCGCATGGTCTCTGTGCTGGGATTCTCTCTCTCTCTCCGTCTCTGCCCCTCAGCCCTGCTTGCCTGCTCTCTCTCTCAAAATGAATAAAGAAACATTAAATATATATATATATTCTTTCAATATACCCAACACCCTAAGGTAGATACATTAATTGCATTTTGCAGATGAGGAAACACGCCCAGGGAGGTTAAGTGGTTTTCCCAAAGTCACTCAGCTGGTAAACGGCAGAGAAATTCTTTGAACCCAAAGGTGTCTTGCTCTAAAAACCTTTGCTCTCCCCACTAAATTGGTTGCCTGTGACAACTGTGAAGGAATGTCTGTGGGGCGAAGGGCCACTCACCTCCTCTTTGAAAGTCACACCCCCTTTTACAGGCCTTACTCATGGAATCGCACCCACCACCGAGCATCTTGCTTGTGTAAGGTGCCCGCCGCAGGTGCTGGGGGGGGGGGGACAGTGGCACCAGGCACACAGCCCCGCCTTCTGCTGCTTGTCCGGGACACCCGGGGCCCCGGGGGCGGTGGGAGGATGTGGGAGAAGCCCCCTGACTCAATCACAAGTCCCAGAGCTTAACTTGAAACCCGTCAAGTAGGATCTGGTTCAATTAGCATAAAAGCAAATTAGCAATTACCAAGCTGTCAAGTCACAGCAGAGGCTCAGGAATTTCAACAACTATCAAGACATCATTTAAAAATATTTAATTCCACTTACATCATTCCAGCTGGGGAATCAGATTGCTTTTGCTTGGTTAGAGGTGTTCTTTGGGGAAAAGCTTGAAAAGTGCCAAAAAGTTTCTCCCCCCACATAATGAGCAGACACGCGGAGAGCTGTGTAGACACGTTAGAGAGTTACATGGAATAACAAAGCATGTTACCCAGCTTCCTGGAGACAGTATAAACTTCAAATAAGATTGGAAATCCATCATGCCTATGTTGATCAGATAATTAACAACATTTGCTGTCAGTGCCGTCTAATGCTACAACGCCTCAGGACGGTCCCTTTCTGCACTTAAACTTCTGAATCAGGCTTCCGTGGACAGGTAGTCACAGGTCCTGGTTCTCCGAGGGCGAGCAGCTCTCTCTGAGGGTGTGTCCCCAACATCTACAGACAGCAACCCTGTGAGATAGAAATTATTATCCCCATTTTACAGGTGAAGAAACCGAGGCATGGGATGTTTAAGGAACTTGACCAAGTGATAGAAGCCATATCCAAACATAATGACTGCAGATCTAGAAAGTGCTTGGATGAAAAAGCCAATCTCAAAAGGTTATATACCGTAAGGCTCCATTCGGCAACATTCTTGAAATGACGAAATTCTAGAAAGGAAAGCAGATTAGTTGTTGCCAGGGGGTGGAGTCGGGGTGCAGGGAGGAGGGAGGGGGGTGTCATTATATGACAGCGACAGGAGGGATCGTTGTAGTGTTGGAACCATGCTGTGTCTTGACTATGGTGTCAGAGATGCGGACCTTCACACGTGATAAGGTTGCACAGAACTAAACATGCACAGAATCGAGTACGTGTGAAACCGAGGTATCTGAATCAGAGGCACAGGTCTATGTCGATATGGCGGTGCTATTGGGCTCAGTTCTGAAAGATGCACCCATTAGAGGAAAACGGGTAAAGAAAACATGGGGTCTCGCTGTGCTGTTTCTTAGAATAACTTATAAATGTATAATCATCTCAAAATCAAAACTTCCAGTTTAAAAAATAGCATTTATAAAAAGTGCATGGGGACACCCATCAAATGTAGTATATATCTAAGAGGCTGTGATGTGATGTGCAGAATTTGTAGTTGTTTCCATCTGTCTAACAACATGTGTTTTTTAGAGAATGAACAACTGGGGTGGGGGGAGGGCAGGGGAAGAGAGAGAGAGAGAGAGAGAGAGAGAGAGAAGTTCAAGCAGGGTCCATGCTTAGTGTGGACCCTGATGTAGGCTCGATCCTCTGACCCTGAGATCACGACCTGAGCCCAAATCAGGAATCAGACTCTCAACCGACTGAGCCACCCAGGCACCCCTTCTCTAACAACTTTTACAAATTCTATTTTAAGGTTCTATACATGCTGTGAACTTCAACTAAAAAAGGTATAATAAAAATAAATGCGTTTTGGCTTAAAAAAAAAAAAGTGCTCAGAAATTTAGAGGAACGATTCCCTTCTTGCTGAAAGAATGATGAGGACGATGTTTGAGTTCGGTCTTGAAGGATAAGGATAAGGTGTGTCTTGACAGGTCAGGTGAAAAGGAAGAATGTTCCATGGCGAAAGGACAGAAGCCAAGTTCAGACAATTCAAGACAAATACAGTCTGGGTTTTCGAGAACTGGTCCCATTCAGACAGGATGCACAGTCCCAATCCATACTTGCTTAATCTTCAACAATGTTGATTTTTTTTTTCAGTTTTGGGGTAAAGTTACATTCAGTTTTTGTTTTCCTTTTGAACGTTTTTTTTCTACTTACTTAAAAATTGCGTGTCTCCCCCTGCGCTTGTCCTCTCAATGCCCTGTTCTCGGCTGTCGAGGAGACTCCGCTCGTGGTGGTGGGAAAACCATGGCTCGACAACCAAAAGACCTCAGTTCAAATCACTATTCCATCCCTCGCTTGCAAGCTATCATCCCACAAGTATCTGGACTTCAGTTTCCTGTTTTGTAAAGTGGAGATTATATTACCTACCTTGTAGGGTTGTTATGACCACCCAGCAGCACGGTATACGTCAAAGTGCTTTGCCAATGGCAAAGTGCTAAAGAGATGTGAATTGCTAATATTGACAAACTCACTCACATGAAGGTATGCATTACTGATAACAGCTTCGTATCCTGCTCTTTGAGGACAATCACTGTGGGAGACAGTACAGGCTTGGAAAAAGGCAGACCCGATCCAGATTCCCGATATGCCACTGCATTAGGGGAACCTCATCCCCTTGTGCAAACCCTGTCACGTTTCAGTTTCCTGATCTGTGAACAGGAGTAAGAGAACCTCACAGGGTTGTCGTAAGAATGAAATTGTGACAAGTAAGCAACATACATTAAGTTCAGCGAGATAATTTCTATAAAGTACGTAAAATATATGTCATTCGCTATTACTATTATTATTAATATTTCAAAGGAGTGTCTTTTCAAGTGATGGGAAGGTAACCCCTGGGCTTGGCTTAGATGCATTCTACTGCCCAACCCACGCTCTTCCCGCCCCGACCTCACCTCGGTTTCAGCCGTCCATCTTCCTCCACGGTCCTAAAATGCCCACCTCACTCCTTGTGCAGAGGCCTCCTCAGTCATCTCTTGCTTAGTGAAGCTCATTCTCTAGTGGATTCTGCCGGAAAGCATTAGGGTGCAGTGTTCCCCAAGTTCTTGTCCGTTTTAAAAACTGTCTTACAGGGGCGCCTGGGTGGCTCAGTCGGTTAAGCATCCGACTTTGGCTCGGGTCGTGATCTCACGGTTTGTGAGTTCGAGCCCCGCATCGGGCTCTGGGCTGATGGCTCAGAGCCTGGAGCCTGGTTCCGATTCTGTGTCTCCCTCTCTCTCTGCCCCTCCCCCCCACTCACACTCTGTCTCTCTCTCAAAAATAAACCAAAAAAAATTTTTTTTAAATTTTTTCTTGGATTATCATTTTGAATATTAGCTCTGTCTCATTTTATTTCTTTCCTTGGGGATTCCAGTAACACGGATGTAATTCCCTCCTTGAGTGTCCTTCCCACAACTTACTCTCTAATTTTAGTTGTTTCCATCTTTTTAAAAAAAATTTTTTTTAATGTTTATTTATTTCTGAGACAGAGAGAGACAGAGCATGAGTGGGGGAGGAGCAGAGAGAGAGGGAGGGAGACACGGAATCAGAAACAGACTCCAGGCTCCCAGCTGTCAGCACAGAGCCCGACGCGGGGCTCAAACTCACGAACCGTGAGATCATGACCGGAGCTGAAGACTGGTGCTCAACCGACTGAGCCACCCAGGCGCCCCTCTCCAATTTTTTTCCTGAACTCAGTCGCCCTTTTCTTGATCTCTTCCTAGTTGTTGTTGTTTACATCTTTCTTCTTAGTTTTTGAACTTCTGATTCACCGTGGTTTTATCCTCAAATGCATCTTTGAGTATATTTAATTCTGTTCGAACTGTCCTCTGGTCTGGGGCGCTGCTAACACTGGGTGGACCCCTCGATCTTTTCCGTATCGGTGCCTGTGGCATCGGTGTTTTGCTGGACTCCCGGCTGAACTTCACTCTGTCCTGTCAGCGGGAAAGTCCAAGGGCTCCAGTGGATGTTTTTGTTTGGTTCGTTCGGCAGCGAGGGCAGTGTTTGCATGTTCTCCCATGTGTGGCCCATTTTTCTTGCAGGACCCCAAACTTTCTCCTCTTGTTCCTGCCCCCTTCCAGCACCCAGTTTTTAAAAGACTCCTTCCTCTCTCCCTCCCTATTTGCCTTTCTAGCCTCAGAAGCTGGCTTTTATTATTTATTTAATGTTTTATGCGTTTTTGAGGGGGGAGGGGCAGAGAGAGCGGGGACAGAGGATCCGAAGCGGGCTCGGTGCTGAGAGCAAAGAGCCCGACGCGGGGCTCGAACTCACGAACCGCGAGATCGGGACCCGAGCCGAACTCGGACCCTTAACTGAGCCACCCAGGCACTCCTAGAAGCTGGCGTTCTTAAAGACAGCTCCTTCGAACTACACGTCGTTTTAAGTCCCTTCCTGGAGTCTGTGTCCTGATCTATCCAAAGACACTCTTCATGTTTTCATATTGAGGGTCCATTTTGTCTTTGTGACGATGGCTGTGGACCAGCTTCAGGCTCCTCACCAGCACCACTCTTCTCTCCTGCTTCTGTTTTTCCTGGTTGACTTCACTGTCTTTTTTTTTTTTTTCAATGTTTTTTTTTTTTTATTTTTTTTATTTTTGGGACAGAGAGAGACAGAGCATGAACGGGGGAGGGGCAGAGAGAGAGGGAGACACAGAATCGGAAACAGGCTCCAGGCTCTGAGCCATCAGCCCAGAGCCGACGCGGGGCTCGAACTCGCGGACCGTGAGATCGTGACCTGGCTGAAGTTGGACGCTTAACCGACTGCGCCACCCAGGCGCCCCCACTGTCTTTTTTTTAAATGGTTATATATTCTTGAGACAGAGAGAGAGAGAGAGAGAGAGAGTGACAGAGCGCAAGCAGGGGAAGGGCGGAGAGAGAGGGAGACCCAGAATCCGAGGCAGGCTCCAGGCTCTGACCTGTCAACACAGAGCCCGACGCGGGGCTCGAACCCACAAGCTGTGAGATCATGACCTGAGCCAAAGTCGGAAGCTTAACCAACTGAGCTACCCAGGCGCCCTTGGACTTCACTTTCTACAAAGCCTGAGGTCGGGTGAAGAACATGAGAAATTGTGTTATTGGATTTGGTGGATTTTTTCTCTCGTAACTTATTTGGAAGAATGGGCATTCTCTGCCTTCGAATTTTTCTGACAGTGAACATATGTACAGATTTTTCCCCAGAGCATTAGAAATGAGGGAAGACTCCCGAATTCCTTTCATGAATCAAGTGTAACATTGGTACCTGTGCCTGATAAAGACGGGAGGAATATAAGATCGCTACGAACCAATATCACTCGTGAGTATCAATGCAAAAATGCTAAATAAACTATTAGCCGGAAACATAAAATACCACGTTAAGAAAACACTTAAGAAATGAACAAGCCGATTTCATCCCAGCAATGCAATATTTACAACATGTGGGGCTACACAGATTAACTACAGGGCTCAGTCGTATGGCATCTGCCAAGGCATCGTGAATATATAGAAAATCAGCTTGCCAAATGAAAGGAGGAATATGAATTATACATCCAAAAACCCACCCAGACAGCACGCAACGCTTTTAGGAGACAATATTTGTCAAAAGTTGAGTTAGCGAACACATCGAAACGCACTTAAGGCAGGGTTTTGACTCTCGCTGGATGAGTTTCAAACACCTTTGTGTCCATGTTAACGCTGGCTCCTTCCCTGAGCTGTGTTCAGATATAGATGTTGTCGTCCTCTTCCAGCAAGGACGGGGCCAACCGTTCTAAGGTGCCCCTTCCCCGGGCCCCGGCCTCCTCTGAGCCACGTGTTCTCCTGAACTGAGCCACGTGTCCGTAGACTAAGCTACCACGGTGGGTTTGGTCCGTCCTTCAGTCCTCCTCCCTCCTGTCTCATCTGGTTCGCCCTGGTTTCCAACGAAAATGGCTCTAACAGTAGGAAAAGGCTAGTCCTACATTCTAGGCCCTGCTGTGCTTAGTAGGTGCAAGATTTTAAACAAAACACAGAATGGTCTACCTCCGTTTCCTCGTCTGTAAAATAGATCTTCATCCTTCACGGGGTTGTCGTAAGGCTGAAATGATCTAGTCCTTTGAAAGGAAGAAAGAAACACACGCAGAAAAGCGCAAACATACAAGTACATGGTCCTTGTTGCATAAGGGGGACAGGGTGGCTGTCATTGTAAGCTTTGGGCCAGGAAGTCTGACAATTACTACAGTTTAATCAAGAATACATCCTGGGGCGCCTGGGTGGCTCAGTCGGTTAAGCGTCCGACTCCGGCTCAGGTCATGATCTCACGGTCCGTGGGTTCGAGCCCCTCGTCGGGCTCTCTGCTGATGGCTCAGAGCCTGGAGCCTGCTTTGGATTCTGGGTCTCCCTCTCTCTCTGCCCCTCCCCTGCTCATGCTCTGTCTCTCTCTGTCTCAAAAATAAATAAAAACATTAAAAAAAAAAAAAGAATACATCCTAATTCCCCTCCCCCCCATCTAAATTTACAGCTTAACAATAACTACTTTAGCCAGGAAGCTCTAACTGCTTTCATTCAATGAAATAAAATGAATGTCTCATTTCGCTCGTTCTTTCACACAGAGAAAATTCCTCTCAACAATTACAGGAAGAAATCACGTGACAGAGACAGTTCTCCGGTGACTAATCTTGTGGAATACCTGTCTGTCTCCTCCTCGGGTTCCAGAACAATCTACCCACTGAGAACAAAGCCGACTGACATGCTCTTCCCCACGCAGAGAATGCACAGGCTGGTTCCCAAGGCTTGAACACCCACCATCTCTCCAACAAACAAAAGCCTGACAATTTGTGCAGTGCTCTTTCTTTCTTTCTTTCTTTCTTTCTTTCTTTCTTTCTTTCTTTTTTAGGTCAAAACACCAAGTAAAGATCAAAGACATTTGAATTTGAAATATACAAATCCTTGACACTTCGGATTGGGATCTCTGCCTGGGACCACAAAAGAACATTCAAGTCTTCTGACATATTTGTAGCACGGGGTAGGCTCCCTCGACCCTCGAAATCCCTGTCAAAAGAGGTCTGCATAACGCAAACCCGCTCATGACCTGGTGGTTGATTAGATTACAACAGAGTCTCTTCAACAACTTCGTTTATTAAAAAAAAAAAAAGTTTTGGGGGCGCCTGGGTGGCTCAGTCAGTTGAGCATCTGACTCTTGGTTTGTGCTCAGGTCACGATCTCATGGGTCACGAGTTTGAGCCCCGCATCAGGCCGTGCACTGGGATTCTCTCTCTCCTTCTCTCTCTGCCCTCCCCTACTCGTGCTGCCTTCTCTGTCTCTCTCGAAATAAATAAATAAATAAACTTAACCAAAAAAAAAAAAAAAAAAGTTTACTGAACTCCCATTATGTGGCAGGCACCACACTGTGTCTCAGCTGCCCAGTGCAGAACACCCAGATGGGGTCCCTGCCTGCGGGGATCTGACCATCCAGGCTGACAGACTCAGACATTAATCCAATAACTAGACAAGCGCCTCGCTCTCCCGAGGCGAGGGTGTCGAGGAAGGCTTCACGGTCTTCATGGTTGCAAAATGGCTGCAGCTGTCTGGGCATCACACCCAAATCTCACAAGGGCTAGAAGAGGTTCCCCTCGGCCAGACTTGTTTCTCATACCTGTGTCAAAGCCAGTCACAGAAAAGAGTGAGACCTCCGTGACAGGACTGCACCTTCAACTAATGCCATGGTAGCATCTAGACAGAACCGGCCAAGATGAGGGAGAGAGAGATTTTGAATGACAAGCCAACTGCCCACTTCCCCCTACTGGGTTCCAGGCACTTCTTTTTTTCTCCTTGTACCGTTTCATTTTTAGTCACTGTAAGCAAGGACTTTGAATGCCAACCGCACAGTCATTACAAAGGACTTTTGCTGCACCAAGAGAACAGGCATGCCCTGTGGAGTTTATTACAATGGATTTCCATTCCATTTCATTTGTTTAGTAGAAAAGTCATATTCAAAACTCACATTTTCCTCCCCTCTGGGGGCCTCCACTGTTCAGATTCATACCATCAACAAGCAGTCCTAAAAGCCTGTCGGATAATCTAAATGAAAAGGAGAACAAGAAAGATTTCTGTGTTGTTTGTCTGTAATATCCTAGGGCAAGACTTGAATTTGTTCATTTGGAACAATATTGCAGCTTGCAAAGCCTATGAAAACTCTCAGTGCTATAAAAACATCTAATAAATGCAGCTCTTAAAAACAAAATTAGTACAGGAACAGAGTTTCTTTGTTATTCCGTAGCTTTAAAAACACTAACAAATAAAGTTAATGTGATATCTTTAACTTAAAAGCATTAGATGGTTTTAGTATCTGGGCTTCAGCAGATGATGTTTCATGGAATTCGCAAGTACGGTGACCACAGTCCATTTTATGAGAGTACTTTTTTAAAGTTTATTTATTTTGAGAGAGAGAGAGAGAGAGAGAGAGAGAGAGTACAAGCAGGGGAGGGGCAGAGAGAGAGGGAGAGAGGGAGAGAATCCCGAGCGGAGCCTCTCTCAGTGCAGAGCCCCATTGCAGGGCTCGAACCCACAAACTGTGAGATCGTGACCTGAGCTGAAATCAAGAGTCGGACACTCAAGTCGGAGTCACCCAGACGCCCCGAGCACCTTTTGTGTGTGAAGATGCCTTACCCAAGGACGCTCCCACCCGTCCCCCTGCTTATAAAGTGTTGCCTTCAATTTCCCGATGAACACCCTCCCACCCTCCCCTAAGCCCCCACCCCACCCCCACTCTCGTCCCCAAGACTCACACATGACTCCTGGACATCGTACCTTGTCTCTTAGCTCCGTTCCTTTGCCCAAGATCTCCCTCCGTCTAAAGTACCCCCCCACGTCGCCACTCCCTTCCTTGCTCAGATAATTCAGCCCATCCTGCTTCTTAGTCTCCGGGAACATGTCCTCAGTGCCCGCACCCACTGCCATCGACCGTGTGCTGGGACACTCGGCGAGTCCTCTTTGCCCCACATGACCCCTCATTGCACTACTACTCTGATAAAGCCAGCTTCGCCACGGACACTGCCCTGGGCCCCACGCTTCCGGGGTGCCGCTCTGACCTTCGCCAGCTACCCCTCCCCGTGGGTCAAGGCCGAGGAGATGCGCCCACCTGGAGCCCATGCCCCTCCCGATCCAGATGGTGCTCCAGGTGCCCAGGCTTCTGGGAACTCCCACTCAAATGACCTCCAGTGTGCTTTGGGCCACCCTCCCGAAGGGGACACAGGCTGGTGGGCACACAGGCTCCTGGGGCCAAGGACGAACCAGGCAGTGGCCGTTGGAGAGGCTGGAGGCAGCTGAGGCTCCTGACTCCCGGGCATGGGGAGAGAAGAGACGGGCAGACCTTGGCGTTGGGCTGGGGCTGGAGGTCACCGTACGGCCGCCTTTCCACACGAAACCCCGATTCACTCAGGAATTCTAAAGGCATTCCTTGCCTTCCAGGTACTCGTGTCAAGACAGGAGAAGGGGTTCTGCTTCCTCTAACACCTCATAGTAGACGGACGGGCCACGGGTGTCCTCTTGTGCCCCCGGCCCGCCCTACAAGCCTTAGGGGCAGGTCTGCGACAAGTCCCCTTGCGTGATGCTCGGTATGATGGGCCCCTGGGAGGGTTGTTGGTGCGGGTTGTCCTCCAGACTTCGGGGGATTGGCTGAGGTAACCTTTACCTCCTGGAGTAGCCAGGTGGCCTTCCCCAGGGGAGACCAGCCCCCACCCTCCAGAACATTCTCTGGAGAACTTCTTACAGCGTTGACCAAGTAGCCTGAGTTCCAACAGCTTGGTGTTTCATATCAATTGTTTCTGTTTGAAATTTGCCTCGCGGTAACACTTAGGTTGCAGTTTTTGTGATGATATTTGATTCTGAGGGAATTCAGTCTGCCACAGTAACTTCGATGGAAGATTTCTTGCGGCGCCATAGAATCCGCTGCCCGCTGAATGTGGGCATCGGGCGCTGTGCCCGCCGGGAGACGCGGCTGGTGGTCACATTTTTGTAACTTGCGACACTCTGGACCAGGGGCTCCCAAGTGCCCGACATATAGAGACGACACAGAACCACAAAAAAATCGGTCTGGGGCAGGCACAGGGATCTGGGTCGGCCAGGATTTTGTGAGTTTGGGTTTTGTTTCGTTTTGGTTTTCTAGCTTCCCGGGCGATTCCAGGGGACTTTGTGGGGCGGTCACTGCCCCAAACTAGCAAGGGGCCCGGGTTTCAATTCCGCAGACCCTCATCACATGCCAGGCCCTGTACCATTTGGTTGCACGCGTGATCTTCTTTTGAACCTTCCCGGCCATCCTGTGAGATAGGAAGACTTCATTCTCCTCTCCAACAGAGGAGACAACGGAGCTAGGGGAAGGCTGAGTGGTTCTCAAGATCACAAGCCGAGTTCATGGTGAATCTAGGGCTTAACTAAAGACTTCTGGCTCCAAGGCCAGCGGCCTTCCGCGGGAGCACCGGCCAACGGCAGCCTTGAGAAATCGCTCAGCCCGCACTGCGTTAGCAAAAAGGTTTATGGCCCAGCTTTCTCTTCGGAGACGTCAGTTTGTCAGGATAATTCCCGGTCGCTGCGCATTCTCCACATTTAAGAAAAAAGCCTGGCAGCAGCACTTAGAAGTTCAGGTGGCTCCCGCCACGATGAAATCAGGGCTGGCCAAGGGAACCATGGCGTTTCTAAAGACGTCGGTCTCTGAGGCCATAATGGGCCATTAGTGAAGGGAAAAGCTCTCAGTCCCCTGACAACGCCGTTTAATGCAAGAACACGAGAAAGCTTTTACAGCTTCAAGAGCAAACGCACGAGGTTTCACTTTTTCAAACGCGGTTCCCCCATGAAAGCTCTGCCCTCAGAACGGTCCCCAAAGGGTATTTCTTGCCAGTAATTTTGCAGTCGTAACGGCATCGGCTTGTTTCCTACGGTTGTTTTCAGAAAAACTGGTGCACGGATCCTGTTTGTTCAAAGGTCCCTTGAGAGATGAAATCTGCTTTTAGGAATTGTTGCCATCCATCCCCCAAATAGCCTCTTCTCTCTGGCAGAAGGAACTGGGGACTCGCCCATCTTTCTTCCTGTCTCCTTATTGCCCTCTCTCCTCCCTCCCTGAAGGCCCGTTGTTCTGCACTCCAAGCACAAAGCACCCCTCTCCATTCTTCTTTCACGTGACCGTGACCCTGACCGTTTTCTCCAACCTCTTTTCTTCCTAGATACGCCGGTTTCTTGGCCGCTCTGATATTTCTGTGGAGCGATCGGAAGGGTCGCGAGGAGTAAAGTTTAGCGCGAAGCCTGAAGATGTCTTTGGGGCTCCCCCTTTTTTCCCATAAACACAAGCTCTTTGCTTGGATAAACATCTCTGGGTAGCTATACGGCTTTACACACAATGTTTACAAACTGTATAACTAGTCCTACACTATGCTTCTAAATATATATGTATATATGATTATATCATATTCGTAATTAATATATAATATATTTAATATAATGCATACCTATACTTGAAGGGTAGTGATTTGTATACACTTTTTTACACAACCACATTTCTGCATTACCTTTGTTTACACAGATTTTGGGGGGGTTCTTTTGGGTTTTTCAGCGATAACATGTGACAATAACGATTATTTTACCTCTTCCTTTCTACTGTGTTTGCCTCATTTCTCTTTCTCATCTAATTGGCATAAGCTCTTTAACAATGTTAAATAATAGCGTGATACAAAGAACTTTCAGAAAATTCACCGTATGTCAGGCCACAAAGAAAATCTTAGTAAACTTCAAAGAATGGAAATTGTACAAGCAACATCCTCCGATGGTAATACGACAAAAGTTGTGATGTCAGCAATACAATAAACAAAAAAATCTCTTCTACCTGGAATTAAGATACATACTATTAAACAAACAGAACCTACAAGATGGGCAAACATCTTGTAGGGCAAACAGAACCTACAAGATGAATTTACCCAGCTTCTTGAAAATAAAATGGACTGAAAACATATCAGTACCGACGGGATATGCAAAAGCAATTATCCAGGGAAAATGTATAGTATTAATGTCATGTAAGTAGAGTACGACTCTGGATGACAGAGTAAGCTAAAAGAAAACAGAAGAAAAAATAAGGATAAAGCAATTTAAGGAGTTAAGAAAAAGAAAAACAGTGGAAGTAATAATAAAAAATCTGGCTCTGAAGGTGAAAACCCTCAGAAAAAAAGACAAATCATCAGCTAACCTAACCAGGAAAGAACTAAGCCATACACCTGATGAGTCTACTCCGAAAAGCACAGACCCATCTCACTAGTGAACGTCAATGCAACACCCTTAACTAGAAAATTAACAGAGAGAATCTAACAGCTTTTTACAAAACATTTGCAATCCAAAACTCGTTCATGTAGAAAACCCAATAAAATAGCAATTAAAAGATATCTCCTTGGGTGCCTGGGAGGCTCAGTCAGTTAAACATCCGACTTCGGCTCAGGTCGTGATCTCGCGGTACGTGAGCTCGAGCCCCACGTCAGGCTCTGTGCTGACAGCTCGGAGCCTGGAGCCTGCTTTGGATTCTGTGTCTCCCTCTCTCTCTGCCCCTCCCCTGCTCATGCTCTGCCCCTCTCTCCTTCAAAAATAAACATTTAAAAAAAGATATCTTCTTAACATGTTTTCACATATATAATATATATATAACGTATTATGTATTATATATATGATATATTATATATAATATATATATATATATATATGATCCAACATTGCATTAAATGGAAAACACCTGAAGATTTTCACTAAAGTGAGGAACAAGTCAAGGATTTGTCAAGGAACAAGACAAGACAGTGTTAGCACTGTATTGGAGTATTAGCCAATGCAATTAGGCAAGAAAAAACAAGAAGAGGCATAAGAATTAGGAAAAAAAAAAAAGGTAAAATTCTCACTATCCACAAATGATGCGATTTTATCAGTGGAAAACCCCCAAACAGCGATGGAAATACTGTTACAAACAATACAATTCAGTTAAGTAGCAAGGTACAAAACGAACATAGAAAAATTGATAGCTTTCATACGTAAGAACAGCAACCACTTTAAAACATACTTCATTCATATCTAAAGCATTCATTCATTCAAGTCTACAGACTTTGTCACAGTTTGTGTTCTCGGGGAAGCAGCTGCCAGGATGGAGTCAGAGTGCAGAAAGTTGAAAGTGAAGGAGGCTGTGTGGGAAAGGAAGAGCCCTCAGACCCCTCATCTGTGAGAGTCTCCACCAGCCCAGCAGGAGATCCGGAGTTAGCGTCGTCCTGTGTTGGTCAGAAGAATAGCCAGGCTATTAGAATGGCCTGACTCAGCCGATGGCCAGGGCCCCCCTGAAAACATAACCAGCACAAGAGGTGGACTCGGATATTTTGTGATGTATAATAAGAAATATATATTTGGTCGTCTTCCTATTTCTGGCAGAGCTCCGGTGAAACCCTAGGAATTTCCTAAGTGATGAGAGCCACAAAGTGTCTTTTGCAATGTTAACGAGGTGACTTTTGGCCCCACTGAGGGATCTGGCTGGTTGCCAGGCCCTTTCCAATTCATGGGATTGGAAGGTTGGAGGCTTCAAGCCCACTGCCTGACCTCCAGGGACAGGAGAGGAATATTGCAAATGTGATTATCAGAGGAATTGACAGCCAATGATTTAACCAATCACGGCTATGAAATGAAAACTCTACAAAATCCCCAAAAGGATGGGGTTCAAAGAGCTTCTGGGTTGGGGAACACACGGAGATTTGGGGAGAGTGGCACCCTAGAGAAGGCATGGAAGCTTTGCACCCCTTTCCCATGCTCTGTGCTTGATGCACCTCATCCCTCTGTCCGTTCCTGAGTTATATCCTTTTATAATAAACCAGTAATCCAATAGGTACAATGTTTCTCTGAGTTCTGCTAATTAATCGAACAAATTAATCCAACCCAAGAGAAAGTCATGGGAGACTCCCATCTGTAGAAACTCCCACCTGATCTGTTGATCAGATGCCCATATGACAACCCAGACTTGCTACCTGTAAAAGAAGGAGGGGCAGTGGCAGGTGGGGAGTGCAGCCTGGTGGGACTGAGTCCTTAACCTCTGGAGTCTGACACTATCTCCAGGTAGGGAGTGTCAGAACTGAGTTGAATTGTAGGACAACCCGCTGGCATGAGAGAATTGCTCGGTGCTGGGAGAAAACCCGCACACGCATTGGAATTGGGTGCAGCATCTTGTCCTGGAAAAAGTACCTGCTGGAGACGATCAGCTAACCGCCTGCTTCTCGCTGGAGAGACATTTGAGCAGCGTGTTTCTGTGTCTTCCAGAACATCCAAAACCCACATGGGAAACAAAACTAGAAAGCGCTCTTGAGACAACAAAAGGATGCGAACAAATAGAAAGACATCCTTTGTTCTGACAAGGAAACTCAACATCATAAACATGTTAGTTCTCCTGAAATTAAGTTAGAGGTGGAAATGCAGTCCAATAAAAATATCATCAGAGTTTTGGTTTGTTTGTTTGCTGGAGCTGAACAAGTGGATTATGAAGTTCATTTGGAAAAACAAACAAGCAAGCAAAAAACAAGCGAGTTTTAAAAATTGTTATTTATCGGAGGAGAGAAGGAATAGGAAGGATAGAGAGAACAGGTTTAGGTGTCAGTCTTCCCTGAATATGCGTGTTTTATAGATTTGATGTAAATATTTTACGTATTTGGAAACAATAATACACTTTACAAAGCAATCCCTTAAAATAAGGGCAAAATAAAACAGATGACCCTCTCCGTGTCTCTGCATGTGACCCATCCCCATAGAGAACACTATTCCAAGTGATTTTAAAGCATGGCATCTTGATTTTACCCACCAAGGGGGATATAGCCTCTGAACAAAACAAACACCCCCGCCGAAGAGGGCTTAAACTGATTTTTGCTATTCATGTTATTGGTCATAGTTTTGTAGCATTACTCCGAAACTATTGCGTGTGCATTTGTGGCATAAAAAAATAAGCATTAGGTTCAACTCACTGAAACTGGAATTTGTGGAGTGGGAGAAGGAAGTGTAGCGTAAAGTCAACAAGCCTAACAAAAACTGCGTAAGTCTGTAATTTGCTAGTGAGGGCCACTAACAAACATGAAAACAATGACTAATCCAGAAATAAGATGCTCCCCCAGCTCCCAGTTGTGGTCACTAACACCATTTCTTTTTATTTATCTGTTTATTTATTTTTATCTTGAGAGAGAGATAGTGCATGAGCAGGGGAGAGGGGCAGAGAGAGGGAGAGAGAGAATCCCAATCAGGCTTCGTGTTCAGTGCAGAACCTGACATGGGGCTCGGTCCCACGACCTGGGATCACGATCTGAGCTGAGGTCAAGAGTCAGACGCTCAACCAACTGAGCCACCCAGGTGCCCCAATACCATTTCTCACTAAAAGGAAGCCAGGCCTCCTTGGAGGAATAACTGATTCCAGGCCTGGGACAGGCAGTGTGATGGAGAGCCCAGAACATATTCACACCAGAGGCAAGGAGTTATCAAAGATTACTAGAGTCATGGTGAATGAATTGACGAGTAAAGAGAATCCCACAGCCCAAAATTGGATAATTTGAGCATTAGCAAGGTTAGTCACCTCAAAAGATCAAAACATACCAAATATGTCTAAAATAGTGAGTTCACAATGATAGGAAAAGCAAAACGTAAAATTCCTCATTGGTCACCTTTGGGGAATACTAAGAAACCAACTCTGGAAAACTGAAAGATTAAGAGACAGAGTCAAGCATTTATCCTACTGTTCCCATATGAAATGTACCTTGGGATAGCCAAAGAGTTGATGAGGGGAATATTCTTTCTACTGAAGGAAGCCAGCTTAAGAAGAAATGGTAGAGTTAGACTATTACCACTTAGCAACCTCTGAGGAATTAATAGTTGTCAGCAATAATCATCGAAGGTTGTTGACGTCACAAAAAGAGACCGCCAGATACTATGTGCCTCCCGATGGAAATACGTAGCTCATCTATGAAGTAGGATTCCCCCCCAAATTAAACCTAAGACCGATGAAATATTTAGATCTAACTACCAATTTACGAGAAAAACAGTGGACAGAGGAACATGTCAAATGACACCATGGAGGGGCGCCTGGGTGGCGCAGTCGGTTAAGCGTCCGACTTCAGCCAGGTCACGATCTCGCGCTCCGTGAGTTCGAGCCCCGTGTCAGGCTCTGGGCTGATGGCTCAGAGCCTGGAGCCTGTTTCCGATTCTGTGTCTCCCTCTCTCTCTGACCCTCCCCCGTTCATGCTCTGTCTCTCTCTGTCCCAAAAATAAATAAACGTTGAAAAAAAAATTAAAAAAAAAAAATGACACCATGGAGATGTAATCAGCGAAATCCATACCATGGGATATTGAACGGGACAAACAGTTGGATTTCCTCACAATAACAAAGAGTGGGGGTGAGGTGGGAGCAGGGCACAAGCCCAGATGACGAGAGTCCTAAATTCTTACGCTGAGAGTTCTGTCAGCCACTCTCAATGTACAGTTTTATTTTCTTATATGTTGAGTTTAAACAGCATTTGGATTTTCTGTTCTTTAAAAATTTTGTAGCATTGTCTTGTGAAGTCATCTGGATCTTGTATTATTTGTTTTGGAGGTAGTTCCTTGACTTTTTTTTTTTTTCATGCCACGTTAATTGATATGTTTTAGGTTTTAGGTTTTCTAGTTCCTCTGGGGTCATTCTCAGTCGTGTGTATTTTCATAGAACATTGCTAATTCCATCCAGGTGCTCACATGTATTTGCAGAGAGTTGAACAAATAGTAGGTTGAACCATCGACATGTGGTTCCATCTAATGATTTTCAGCAGAATCATTTTGTTTTACTTGGGGCACCTGGATGGCTCAGTTAAGCATCCGACTTCGGCTCAGGTCATAATCTCATGGTTCATGAGTTCCAGCCCTCCTCAGGCTCTGTGCTGACCGCTCAGAGCCTGGAGCCTGCTTCAGATTCCGTGTTTCCCTCTCTTTCTGCCCCTCCCTTGTTCTCTCTCTCTCTCAAAAATAAACATTAAAAAAAATTATTTTGTTCCATTATAGTTTCTTATTTTGTATATTTATGCTTCCCTTCTTTTTAGAGATTAGGTTAGCTAATGGTTTATCCTTTTTATTTCATTCTTTACCCCCCAACTCAGCTTTTGGATTTAATTGCCATTCTTATGTGTTTTCTGGTTCATTTTATTTCTGCTTTTATCTTCATTCACTCCTTCTTTCTGTTTTCTTTAGGATTATTTTGTTTTTATTTTGCTACTCATCTGTCTTGAAAGTTTAACTTGGAAGCAGGACAGGGCACATCGGGGCTGCCTGTTTCAGAAGACAAAAAGACGCACGTTAACCGGGGGGCTGGCCAGGAGCCTCTGGCTTGCGTCAGCTGTGACATTCACAGAAGAGCAAATTCCGGGGGCGCCTGGGCGGCTCAGGTGTGTGCGCATCCCACTCTCTGCACAGGTCACGGTCTCAGTTTCATGAGTTCGGGCCCTGCGTCTGAGTGTGTGCTGGCAGCTCAGAGCCTTCTTGGCATTGTCTCTGTCTCTCTCCCGCTCTCTCTGCCCCTCCCCAGTGCTCGCTCTCTCTCAAAATGAGCTAAAAAAAAAAAAAAAAAAAAAAAGCAAATTCTGGCTGCAGGCATGCGACTGAAACAGAGAGAGGAAGCGGAGGGACAATCATTCTGGTTCTAGCAAGTCAGGGCTACTAAGCAGCTCGTTCAGCCCGCGAGCGGCTGCCACGAGGTTGTACGTTTCAGATCCGTTCGCAGGGAACATAACTCGCGCCTGCGCAGATGCACTCTCGGATCCGACGGAGGGGCAGGGACTCGGAGGCAGACGCCCTTCCCGGGAGATGGGTGGCCTCCGACAGGTCACGTGGCTCAAGGACTCCCTGATGGCCACCTCGCCACCCCCCACCCCCCGAAATGCCTGCACGGGGTTCCCCAGCTCGCGTGGCCGCTCCACATTCCGCCCTTTCTTCTCCCACGGGCCAGACTCCTTCTGTCTTTCACCGTCAGCCAGTGTCTGCTTCTCCGGGTTCCCAAACTAACCCCAGAGGTGCGAGGGCTGCTGCAAGAAAACAGGCAGTCAGGCAACCCCTCGGGGGTGGGAGAGTTACTCCTTAGACTGGATTCGAAGTGGGGGGGAATGTTAAGACTGGCAAGCAAGAGTTCATGGACGGGGACACTATCTGGAGACACAGGATTGTCTTGAGACACACAAGGGCCCTTGCCAGGGGATGTTAGGGTCCAGAGTCATAGGGACCCGGTGGTGACTGGACCACCAGAAGCCAAGAGGCCGCAATTCCCATGACCAGCAAGGCCCCTGGCTTCCTTCTTTGTGGTAAAAGACAGTACACAGTTTACCTTCCCCTCAGAGGGGATATCCGTGCCTCCCCCCGACCCGTTCATGGGCCCCGATGACATCCCTGAAGGGGCCTTGGCCCTGAACCGGCACCGAGTGTGTCTGCAGGCATTTCTCCCAGCAAGGGGCTGAGGGGACGGTTAGCAGAGCTGGGTGCCCACCGGGGCGAGATCGACAGGCGGCCAACGGGGCACCGCTGAACGTTTACGTCCAATAAAACACGAGAATGAGGGAGCCAGGGGCTGAGGGCGGCCACCCTAATTTTAAAAATTATGGCCCCTTGCTCTGTTCCCAGGACCCGAACCAAATGTTCAGATCCCAGACCTACTAAGTAAGCGGCCGGTGCCCTCGGGGAAGGTCCCCAGGCAGATTTTGCCTCGATGGTGCCCCGAGTCCTTCCCCGTGGGGACCTGCAGCTCCTCACTCGGGTGGCTGTAGGCTGGGAAGGGAGAGTCGGCAGACATGTTGAGGATGACGGGACATTGGCCTGAGTTGACTCCGATCCCCAAAGAACCACCCTGTTAGAGTGGGGGCCTGTGTGAGCCACGTAACAAACAGGGTCCAGAGCAATACAGCTCACAGAGGCCCTACGGGATCCACGTGCCCCCCCTGCAGTCACTTCCCTTATCGAGGTGCCCCAACTGACCGTGACCCAAACTCACCACCTGCCCTCCACACCTGCTGCTCCTGGATGCCTATCCGAGACCACCACTGTCTACCCGGTCACCCAAGCCATGGTGGGATGGCAGCTGGGCCCTCCGGGTCTCTCCTCAAACCCCAAAAGGAACACTAAGCCCATACAGCCCACACATCCCGCAGACTCTTTCCCAAACCAGGGATGGCCCTCGGGGCCAGGCCTGCTTTGCTTAAAGCAAGGCAGAGACGAGTGAAAGCAATGAAGCGACGAAACACCTAGTCGATCACGGAGACCCTCCCCGCACAGCTGTTCGTCTCAGAGAGGGGCGGCTTTGTCGGTGCCTGGTTTTTGACCCAAGGTGACGTCACACAACATTCAGACAACGACCACGTATGGCTTCAAACCCCTGCGCTGGCGAGGCTTCTCCTTTTTACATGTCAGGCCTATTCAGGACAGGAGTCGCCTTCCTGGGGCAGACTGGGTGGGCGGTCTGCCCACACCCACGGAGAGTGGCCGGGGGCGCCTTCTGGACACAGCTTCCTGAGCAGAATGTCCTCATTCGAAGCAGGTTCCATGGGCCATCCCCTCTCTCTGTTCTTTAGTAAGAACGTTAAAAAACACCCAGGCAAATTCTGGGCAGAGTGATTTCTCAGAGGGATTTTGTAAGTAGTACACGTTCTGGAAATGGGTAATTTATCTTCTAGAAAGGGGCACACAAAGCTTCCTGTCACTTAATGACAGCAGACAGCCCTCCCATTTGCTTCCCAGACGGAAAAAGAAAACAAGTCGTGAAATTGAGTGTCACGTGCCCTGGGGTGCCCTGGTCCTCCCAGGACAGGCCCTCCAACATTCTGGACCCCCAGCCTCCCTGGAGCCCCGAGGGTGAAGGCAGTTGCAAAAGGAACCTTCTGTTTGATCTTCTAATGGTTTCTGTTGGTTTATAAGAAAGCTAGTGATACGTGTGGCTTTTCTGTATGCGGACATTCTAATGAATTCCCTTACCGGCGCAGTTTTTAGCTGATTCTCTTGAGGATTTTGTGTGTCTCCATCCGTGAGCAAATAATGATAATGTCGTCTCCCCTTTGTCAGCGGCTGTGCATCTTAATTCCGCTTTCCGCCTCTCAACAACAACTGTTGTAGATCCCTCGAGTTGTTGGGAATGATGAAAGGGGGGCTGAGCGGCTACCGGTGGATGGGTTTGGAAACAGGAAGTAGCTGGGAGCGTTTGAGGTAAAGAATTAGCTAACAACTTCAGTTCTTCCTGAACATTTCGGTCCAAAGCCCGTAAGCGGTGCTATCAGGCAGGTGGCCCTGTGAGGGCCAGGAGGAACTGCAGGCCCAGGGTAAGAAGTCAGGGTCCGGTCACAGAGAAAAGGGGGTCTCTGAGGCCTGGCGGAAGCAGCCCGCTTGGGTGTCGGAGCCCAAGAGTGTGAAGAAGGTCTTCAGACGAGGAGGTGGCCCAATACCAGTGTCGGAACCAGAGCCGAGTGAGGGGATGTCCACGTAATGGGGGTGGCATGAGATATCGGAACCCAAGCGAGGTCAGGGGGCGTCCCCACGGAGGGAGGGCCAGGAGGCAGCCCAGCTCAATGGGTTGGAGCCCAGGCAAGGTGGACACGGAGAAGGACATCCACGGCGGGTACAGCCTGGGCAGGGCGTCCAGCAGGGTGAGGAGACCTGCCGGGCGATCTCCTGGCGCAGGATCGGAGAGGGGAGCATCTGCTTGGGGGAGGAGGTAGTGCCAGTGAGAAGAGATTGGTCACGTTGCTCTAATAGGTAAACACATAAGGATAACGGGAGGCCCGTCTTCTGTCGTAGAAGTTGAGTTTACAAATTTGGAAAGAGGGAAACTTAAGCGAGCCCTAGGGGGTTGAATTGCATTAGAAAGTATCTGTGTGAACTTGGGGTTTGGAGATAGATGATAGATAGATAGATAGATAGATAGATAGATAGATAATAGGTAGATAGATGATTGATAGATGACAGATAGGTAATATTAGGGGTGAAGATGTCTTTCGACTCTACTTTCCCTTCCTGATTTGCAGTCACACTAACTCATGCACGTACGTAGGTTTTGAGTCTGCATGTTGTTTTTCTTTTAAAGTGGGTAATACCATATAATCTTGTTCACAGCTGGCGTTTTCCACTTCAGAATATCTTGGAGGCCAACCGTCCGGGTCAACAGAAACAAATCTAGGGTGCCTGGGTGGCTCAGTCAGTTGAGCGTCCAGCTCTCGGTCTCAGCGTCGGTCGTGATCCCGAGGTCGTGAGATTGAGCCTCACTGTCAGGCGCCACACGGGGCATGAGGCCTACTTTAAAAAAGGGGGTGTCTGGGTGGCTCAGTTGGTTGAGCGTCCAACTCTTGGTTTCAGCTCAGGTCATGATGTCAGTGTCCCGAGATTGAGCCCCCCCACCCTGGGCTCCGTGTTGGGCATGGAGGCTGCTTAAGATTCTCTCTCTCTCCTTCCCCCCCTCTCCCCCATCTCTAAAACAAACAAATAAAATCCGTATTTAAAAAAAAGCAGGGTGTTGGCACCTGGGTGGCTCAGTCAGTCAAGCATCCGACTTCGGCTCAGGTCGTGATCCCCCAGTTTGTGAGATCGAGCCCCGAGTGGGGCTCTGAGATAACAGCGCGGAGCCTGCTTGGAATTTTCCCCTCTCCCTCTCTCTCTGCCCTTGTCCGCTGCTCGTTCCCTATTTCTCTCTGTAAAAGTTTTCCAAGAAAGTAATATATACCTAAATATCTTCAAACTTCTACGGCCTTAAGGAAGAACCACTTGAGAGTTGGAAATCCCTGCAAGTTTACGCGTCAGTAATTAGCCGTCCCCGCATCCCCGAGGAAAAACTCGGGCTTTTATTTTCAAGGGCAGAACACCAGCGTCCAGCTGGACCGGCTGACGAACCCCGTGGTGGGAATGTCGCCGTTCAGCTGTGCGGGGGCCCCCGCACCGACACCCCTTCTCGAGAAAGGACAAATACAGAAAAACCCCAGGGCAAAGCGCAGGCCCGTGGGAGGCCCGCAGGTGTCATTACGGCCCCCGCTGCGCCCTTCTCGCCGGAGGAAGTGTGTGCTGTGGCCTGTTTTATTCAAAGAGGCATCTCTCTCTGCTGTTGTCTGGGGTTGGCAGCTCCTTCTTCTAATAAATAGCCCAGCTGTTTCCCTTCCCAACTGTCTCCCTCTGACCCAGTGCGCAATTGCAACAGCACAGGCGGTGGGGGATCCTGCCCCCGGAAGGCTAGTTTTGCAGGTGGCCACAGAGAGCAGTGGACAGAGCTCCCGAAGTCGCACCCAAGAGCAGAGAGGTGATGGCCCTGCTCTGCTTTAAGCTGGCCCAGGGCCCCTCCTGGGGACCCCGGACTGCTCATCTGAGCGCCTGGCAGGGTGGCTTCGAGGGTGATGATGTCCTGGTGGACCCCGTCTCCCTTCTCGACGGGCCCGGGTGGGCGGGACGGGGTGGCCCAGCCGGAAGGGGAGGGGACCCGAGGGTCAGTGAGAGATGGCATCCGAGGCGGCCAGGGAGGAACTCCAGAGGAACGGAACGGGGCAGGCAAGTCTTGGGTGAAAACGGAAGACAGAGAAGGGGAGCAGGGTTTCAGGGGAAGCTGGAACAGACGGATACGTGAAGAACGAGAGGGAAACCAACACTGTGGGCCGGAGTACCCGGAGCCAGCTGTGGGGGTCAGCTGGCCAAAAGCAAAACACGAGGCCATGGGGTCACCTCTGCCAGCCCCCATTCACCAGGCCAGTGTACTTCACACCCGCCCCCCCCCCCCCAGCCTGAGCGAGGCTGCCCTGGGGCACAGTCCTGGTGCAAAAAGACTTGCCCGTGGGAGTCACCTCGCCCAGAAATGCCTGTGGGCTGCCCCTCCCCTCCTCCCCTCACCCAGACACCCTTTCACCAATGACTGACCTATATGGGGACACAAAAGGCCGGGGCGCTTCAGCCCTTCTTCCTCTCTTTCTCCTTTTCTGCTGCTTTGACGGTGGACACAATGGCTGGAGCTCCAGCAGCCAGTTGAGACTGTGAGGCTGCCTTGCGATTAGAGGTGATGCGCAGCAAAACAGAAGACGGAAGGAGCTCGATGACTTCGTGCAATCACCACACCAGCCCTGGGTTACCTCATGTCTTAGCCCGTTTGAGCTGCTCTAACACACTACCAAAAACTAAGTGACTTGTAAATAAAAATGTATTTATTTATCTCTCATAGTTCTGAAGCCTGGGAAGTCCAAGGTCAAGGTGCCCAGAGATTTGGTGTCTGGTGAGAGTCTGCTGTCTGGTGTATAAACGACTGTCTTCTCGCTGTGCCCTCACTTGGCAGAAAGGGCTATGGAACTTTCTGGAACTCTTTTATAAGGTCATAAGACCATTCCTGTGGGCCCCACCTTCAGGACCTAAGCACCTTCCAAAGGCGTCACCTCCCAACACCATCACATTGGGGATTAAGCCTCAACATATGAATTTGGCTGGGGGGGGAGGGGACACAAACATTCAGTCTGCAGCAACTACCTCTGAACTTTTGTGTGAACTGATAAGCTAACTTTGTGCGGTTAAGCCTCTGTGATCCGGCTGAGTCACTAGCGGTGAGCCTAATCCTAACCGATACGTTCTTTGCTGTTCCCTGACCTGCTCACAAGGAGAGTCCGTTTGTCCCCTTTCATTCTGTGTTCTCATATTTAATGTGACTTCCTCAGCATCTAGTAATGAGTTACACAGTGTTTTGTTGGGCTTGATTATCTTTCTCCCTTAAAAGCAATAAAACATGAGGGATTCTTCGAGAACATAAAATCAGGGGCACCTGGGTGGCTCAGTCCAGCTGGTTAAGCATCCGACTCGTGATTTTGGCTCGGGGCGTGATCTCATGGTTGGTGGGATCGAGCCCTGCATTGGGCTCTGTGCTGACCATGTGGAGCTTGCTTGGGATTCTTTCTCTCCCTCTCTCTGCCCCCCCCCCCACATAAAATAAACTTTATTTTCAAAAGAAGAACATAATATCAGCCATCACCATCTCAGTAAGTTAAATATTTCAAGAGCAAAAAGGATTAAGTTAATTTATTTATTTTGAGAAAGAGAGAGAGAGAGAAAGCAGGAGCAGGGGGCAGAGAGAGAGGGAGAGAGAGGGAGAGAGAGAATCCCAAGGAGGCCCTGTACTGTCAGCACAGAGCCCAATACGGGGTTCAACCCACACACCGCGAGATCCTGACCTGAGCTGAAACCAAGAGTCGGACGCACAACCGACCGAGCCACCCAGGCACCCCTTAAGGGTGAAAAGGGTCTCTCTGACCCAAATATTGATGATCCGAGTGTTGCGTGGAAATGAGCACCAGTCTGGTCGCACGGGGGGCTGACTGCTCTCCCCCAGACCCACTGCCCCCTTGTCAGTCTGCCGGCCCTGGGGGAGGGGGCAGTAGAGGAATCAGGAGACCCAGTTTCGGGCCACAGCCATAAGTAATTCCCAGATGAGGGGCCCTGGCACCCCCCCCCCGCCACTGCTCCCCAGGGCCTCAGTTTCCTCACCTGTAGAAAGAAGGAATCCTGGCTCCTTCTGAGATGAATGTTCAGTGACTTCAGGATCACATAATAGCCACGGGGGTGCCAGGACTCAAATCACATTTCCATGCAAGGTGAGGCTCCCCAGGTGTCCTGAGTGGAGAGACGGGCCCAGCGCGAAGGTGTGGCCGGTAGACGGGCCCTGCCTCTCACTAACCACCCCGGCACTGACCAACGGTTCTCGGCCCCACAGGCCCTGAGATGAACTGAGCAGTTCACCCTCCCATGGTCCCCATGGCAACAGACACAGAGGGTCGCTCTGCGCGACTGGTTATACAAAAGCAAACGGATTTTCTGCTCCATGTTTCTTAGCGTCTTGGTGTTTCACAAAATCCAAGGACTAACTCGCTCTTGGCTTCTCCTGTGTTTTCCCTGCAGATCCCTCCGCGCACCCGTGGCTCGTGAACCCGGAGTCAAAGAGGACGGATGGAAAAGGAGGGGTCCACCACGTCCCCGGGTGCAGGCGGCCCAGAGGCCTGGCCTCACGCCCCACAGTGATGGCTGGGCAGGGACCCAGGGCTGAGTGGGACCCGTGTGGCCGAGCAGGGCCGCTTGGACCCTTCCCAAAGCCGGCCTAGTGGAATATACAGAACGACGAAATCCTGATAGATGCCATGACATGGATGGACTTTAGAGACATTTAGGGAAATGAGCCAGACACAGAAAGACAAATGCTCTAGGGTTCTCAACTGAAGTACTCAGAGCAGACAAGTTCATAGAGGCAGGAAATAGAGTAGAGGTTGCCAGGGGCTGGGGGGAGGAAGGGAGGGCTATCGTCTGATGGGGACTGAGTTTGAGATGATCAAAAGTTCCAGGTGTAGATAATAATGATGGTTACACAGCAACAGGGATGTTTTGAACGCCACTGAATTTAGTCACTTACAAATGGTTACATTGATAAATACCATGTAATACATATTTCACGCAACTTAAGAAAGATACCCAGGGGCGCCTGGGTGGCTTAGTCGGTTAAGCATCCAACTCTTGACCTTTTTTTTTTTAATGTTTATTTATTTTTGAGAGAGAGAGAGAGAGAGAGCGTGAGCAGGGGAGGGGCAGAGAGAGAGAGAGGGAGACACAGAATCAGAAGCAGGCTCCAGGCTCTGAGCTGTCAGCACAGAGCCTGATGCGGGGCTCGAACTCATGAGCCATGAGATCATGACCTGAGCCGAAGTTGGACGCTCAGCCAACCGAGCCACCCAGGCGACCCTCGGCTCTTGACTTTGACTTGGGTCATGATCTCACGATTTGTGTGTCATTGAGCCCTGCGTTGGGCTCTGTGCTGACAGCATGGAGCCTGCTTGGGATTCTTTCTCCCTCTCTCTCTGCCCCTCCCCTGCTTGCTCTCTCTCTCAAAATAAATAAACTTCAAAAACAAATTTTTTTTAATACCTACTGGTCCAGGAACAGGTGCTTAGTCTTGGCATCAGAAATGGGGCGAGGGGTCGGAAGGGGGGAGAACGGTGTGCTGGGCTGGGAGGGCCAAGTCTGGGCTCATCACACGGCTTCCGGGGGACCTAGAGAAGCTGCACCTGGGTCTTTACCGTTGACCAAACTTGGCCTCCGGGTGCCCCCAGCACTGCCCGGGCACTTACAGTTCACCCGACAGGGCCATCCTCCGCAGATTAGGCAAATGAGCACCCTGGCCTGTTGCTCTGCCCCCAGCAGTGACAAATGATCATTACTAAGGAGGAAAGCATGGTCCATTTGTCATTTCTGACATGAGAAGTCCAGAAGGTCCTGGTGACCGTGGAGTCCCCTTCCTCCAGGATGTGACAGGCCATTTACCAAGCCTGTGCGGGATCTTTTATAGCCGTTCAATTTACACGAAGCCAGCACAGCTTGGGGACTGAAGCAATATAATTTTAACACTTAATTACTTCGCTTCCTCATTGACAAGACAGCTGCATCCGATGCAATTTGTCATTTCATTAGGCAATAAATATTGAAAACAGCAAATAAACCAATGTGTGCCACCACAGCTCGACAGCCCGTGGGCTGACGCAGAGGGAACGGAGGCATTAGGGACCCTGCACCCTTCTTCCTCGAAATCAGATGCAACCGCCTGTTTGGGTCCCATCGGCCACCACCACCATTTCCTACCACGGGTACATGATTTGGGGCAATTTTGACCCCAAACTGCCGGTTCTTTAGTTTGAAGACACGAAGCCACCTTTCTTGGGTCCCTGACAGACAACCCATTGAAAAGGCAGGATTGTTTCCCTGCCCCACCTGCCGCAGGCCTTTGTAACGCTCAGGGCATCTCCCGGCCACGTGGGAGACAGATTTTCAAGGGAGGAGAGAAGTGGGGGGACTCTGGACACCAACGAGGGAGCATGATGACCTGGTGTGGAGGAGGCCGGGCTGGGAAGGATCAGGAGAGGAGTGATGGCTGATGGACGGTCATTCCGGACCAGGGGGACCACGAATATCAAGGGGGGGGGACCCATGGCCTGGCCTGGACAGCAAGGAACCCCAACCAGACCAGACGTACCGCGGGGGACCAGGTCGCTGTGAGCTGATCTCACAGGGTTTCAAAGCTCTCCAGGGACAAGGCCTGGACCGGGACCCTCTCTCTCTTTCACACACACACACACACACACACACACTCCGATACCCAGCTCTATTCACTCTTACAGCTCTTGGGGGTGACGGCGACAGGAAGAGCCCCTGACCCCCTCCCACCAGCTTCCTGGAGGCTGAGGAAGCAGGGCCAGCAAATGGTCAGCTCTCTCTGCCCTTCTACCCTGTTCACGCTCTCTCTACAAAGAAATAAATTTAAAATAAAATGAAATAAAAGAACTTGTTTAAAAAAAAAAAACACATTGACCCTGTGTTACCCATATTCTTATTATCCCATTTAACTCGGAAACAGCCATGTGAGGTAGGTGCCTTTAGCTCCGCCTGCCTAAGGTGACCCAGCCAATAAGTGAGGCGGTGGAGACTTGAACCCGGATCTGTATGTTTTTTCCCTTAGCAGAGCCAGCAAAGCCAGCAGAAGTATCACTTCTCCTCTTAAGCCTTCAACCTGTAGAGTGACAAACTTTCTTCAGACTTAGTGCTCCCTCCAATCCTCCACCCAAAGTCAGCTCACACATCTGGTAGTAGTCGTTTACACTTTAGTGAGAATTTAAGTCCCCGTGCTACTTGTCCCAGAAGCAGTTTGCTTGTTCCAGCTCCTCTGCAATGGGAATTGTCTTAGCCAGCTTGGTCTCCCGTAACAAGATACCATTATGGAGGCTAGAGGTCCAAGATCAGGGTGCCAGGAAGGTCAGGCTCTGGTGAGACCTCTTTGTGGTTGGTAGATGAGTGCCTTCTTGCTAAATCCTCCTACGGCTGAGAAGGAGGGGCCCTCTGGTCTCTTCCTCTTATAAGACTCTCATCCCATCGTGAGGCCTCACCCTCATGATCTCGTCTAACCTAACCACCTCCCGAAGGCCCCAGCTCCGAATGCCAGCACTTTGGGGGTCTGGTCTGACTTGGGCTCAGGTCACGATCTCTTGGTTCACGCGTTTGAGCCCCACACGGGGCTCCCTGCTGTCAGTGCAGAACCCACTGTATCAGACAGGTCCTCTGTCTCCTCTCTCTGCCCCCGCCCCCGCTTGTGAGCGCTCTCAAAAACGAATAGACCTTTAAAAAAAACTTTTCTTAACTTTCTCTTTTATAGGTACACATGTAAGTTTTTACAAAAATGCTGAAGTGGGAACATATCAATCGTACCGATCATACTTTGTTGTATTGGCGGGTTTCTTTCTTTCTTCTTTCTTTCTTTCTTTCTTTCTTTCTTTCTTTCTTTCTTTCTTTCTTCTTTTTTCTTTTTACTTTTGGCTGCCTCCCCCCCCCCGCCCCCACCACCTTTCCCCACCACTGTTTCTCTGGAAAACCCAGCCTAAGACCGACTTGAGAACCCAGATTAATATACCCACAAACCCAAGTTGAGAACTTAGCGTGTATACATCCAGAGTATGATAGGAGAAGATAGGATTCAGTAGGCAGAGAGGGAAAGATTAGGGCCCGGGGTCCCTGGGTGGGGAAAAACACCTATTTAGGAACAATGCTGGGAGTGTCTGACCACAGCAAACCCCCTCAGGTGTAAGGTCCCTCTTAAGAATGTAGGGGCGCCTGGGTGGCTCCATTGGTTAAGCGTCCGACTTCGGCCCAGGTCAGGATCTCACAGTTCATGAGTTCAAGCCCCGCGTCGGGCTCTGTGCTGACAGCTCAGAGCCTGGAGCCTACTTCGGATTCTGTGTCTCCCTCTCTGCCCCTTCCCTGCTCGTGCTCAGTCTCTTGCTCTCTCTCAAAAATAAATAAGTATTGTAAAAATTCAAAAAAAAGAATGTAACAGACCCCACCTACTCCCCCTCAGGGTTCCCCTCAGGAGTTTGACAAAAGACCTAAGTGAGGCCATAGGCCACCCCTGGTTCAATGGACACGAGCCAATCAGGAATGGACAACCCAACACCCAGAGCTATCCGGCCAATAGGGTTAGGACCTGGGAAGCAACGAGGGGGAAGGGGAGGTGGGCGCTGACCAGAACCTTATAAAACAAGGACCCTTGTCTAGAGTCACAGGCATTCGCTTTCGCAAGTCCCCTCTCTGTAAAGAGAGCTTTCCTACTATTCTCCCTTTCTAATCTTACATTCTAATAAACCTTTGCCTGCTGCTCGTTGTATGCCCACCTCTCCATTCTTCGGAGCAGTGAGACGACAAATCCCGGGGACTGTGGTCAAAAATCCTGCCACAATAGTTCCCTCCCCACCCGTGTAATCCCTTCCAGATCAACACACACGAAAGCCAGCATGCTCACTGGAGGTAAATTAGGAAATTTCTCAGAAAAAGGCTCTAAAAATTCTATCAAGTCTACTCCGTCTTTAACAGCCCTCCCCCATTCTTCTAGCCTGTCCAACCCCACCGTGTCCCCCAGGAAAAGACCCCTCCTCACCCCATCTGCAGCCCGTCTCTGACCTGTCTCCTCAGAATCACCCACCCAGCCCCGCAGCTCTTACCAAGCCCCGGCACACCTTCTCGGTGCTCCCAAGGAAACTTCTGTCCGTTCTCCAAACACCAAATCATACTGAGGCATAACTTCTTATTTAATGCTTTCTTTTCTTTTCTTTTAAATAACAAAATGGAAGTTTCACGACAGCAGGAACCACGCCTCTCTCGGTCAACACGGATTTATCAGGCGGTGGAGGGGAGAAACGGGAGGGTCTGGACAATGCAGTCAGGGGACTCCGTGAGGGCGATTTCCACCTGGGAGCTCTGGCAAGATTATTCTGTCCTCACTGCCGTCGATCCCCGCGCGTGGGGACTGGGTGAAGCGGTCTCTAATCACAAGGAACGTCTGTTAAGAAGCTAAGTCTGAATTTAAGCCTCTTTAAAGATACGTGTGATTCCTAACTTGTATTAACTGCTGTGCGGACAGAAGGCTGGAAATACTTGCAAAACCAAATCCATGATTCAGGATGACAGCAAGCAAGAATTTGGAAATCAGTGGCCTGGGTCATTCCTCGAAAATACTAGAAATTGAAATGATTGATCTGTTACCCAAAAAAGCACCCCAGAGAGAACACGAAGCCAAGCAGGAATCCATCCTTAATTCAGAAATGTCCCCCCTCCCCCGCCCCCGTCAAGGAGCAAGGCATCACTGTCCCTCATGACTGATTTTACAGCCCCTGCTTGAAAATTCCTGTGTAAAAGAGGAATCAACAGTAGACCTGTTCTCCTGGAAGCTGGAAGCTGAGAACCACAGGAAGATATAAACACAAATCAGCCGGGAAAGTGATCAAAATCATCCTTTTCAGACGAAGAGAAAGATTGGAGCACATCTTGGAGATTTGGCAGAAATGACTCTTAGCGCGAAAACCTTTGAAATAGACCCACATGATTGCAGGTGTCATGCAGGAAAAACCAGACGTTGTCTAATCCTGGGTTTTCTCGTTCGGTGGAGTTTGCAACTTTCATTTTACGTAAGCTATTCTGCAGGTCTCTAAGGCGTAACTCAGATCTGCTTTGTATGCTTGCCAAGGGTTTCTTTCTACATTGTGTCGATCCTTTTGTATCGATTGCCTTGGTCCATGTGAGCTGCTATCACTCAAACACTGTGACTCAGGTGGCTTATAAACAACTGACATGTATCTCTCACAGTTCTGGGTGCTGGGAATTCCACGATCAAGGCCCTATTTCTGATTCATAGATAATCTTTTCCTTATGTGAGGAGTGGTAGAAGGAGCCAGCGAGCTCTCTGGGGCCCCGGTTGTAAGGGCACTAATCCATTAAAGGCCCCACCCCTCCATACCACCACCCTGGGATCTAGGACTTCAACAGATGAATTCAGGGGTGGGAGGCAATGCAAACATTCGGTCTATAGCACGGGTTAATGCCCTGGGCTTTGGGATCATTTCTTTTTATGTCTATTTTTTTTTTTTTTTTTTGAGAGCAAAGCACCAGTGGGGGAGGGGCAGAGTGAAAGGGGAAGAGAAGATCCAAAGAGGGCTCTGTGCTCATAGCGGCGAGCCCGACACAGGGCTCAAACTCACGAACCACGAGATCGTGACCTGAGCTGAAGCCAGATGCTCAACGGACGGAGCCACCCAGACACCCCAGGATCATTTTTGCTAAGAGATTACCTCTAATGTCTAAGTCAAATCTTAATCCCTAAAATACCCCCCAAGGTATCTCAGATCTGTCTGGACACACCTAGACAGAGAACATTGTCTAAATTTATCGACTACTAAGGGGCGCCTGGGTGGCGCAGTCGGTTAAGCGTCCGACTTCAGCCAGGTCACGATCTCGCGGTCCGTGAGTTCGAGCCCCGCGTCGGGCTCTGGGCTGATGGCTCGGAGCCTGGAGCCTGTTTCCGATTCTGTGTCTCCCTCTCTCTCTGCCCCTCCCCCGTTCGTGCTCTGTCTCTCTCTGTCCCAAAAATAAATAAATGTTGGAAAAAAAAAATTTAAAAAATAAATTTATCGACTACGACATCATTTCCACAAGACCCTTTTCAAAA
Source organism: Lynx rufus (assembly GCF_022079265.1). NCBI lineage: Eukaryota > Metazoa > Chordata > Mammalia > Carnivora > Felidae > Lynx > Lynx rufus. Next base: position 132,788,271 of record NW_025814896.1, on the reverse strand, counting down.
CTTACTAATGAAATTGCAAAACGTTAACATCAGTTTCAGCTAGCCCGCCTAACATCCAGCATGTTGCGGAAGAAAGAGTGTTGGATGTTTGCGAATAGGTGCAAATATCAAACTGGATTGTCTTTATCTGTGAAACTCTTTGAAATGTACAATGAATGGAAAGGCACTTTGCTGTTGACAAACCCCAGATGTTCCTCTCTGGGTTTTTGGGGTTTTTTTTCCATTGCTCTATAAAAACTGATGGATTCCGAAATCTTCAAAATATATCTTAGTGCACAGGGGAGCCCCCAAATGGAGTCAACCTTAGCTATAAGACTGATGGTTCCGCCATATTCGTTTTGCCTCTACTTTGTCCCCTCTCCCGCTCACGTCTGCATCATTATAATTTTCCTTATAAGTGCGTCTGACTCATCTCTCACCTAGCGGTACTTTTTAAAATTGTCCCCGCACAGAAGAACCTCTCAGATGGATAATTAAGGAAATTACAACTTGTATTTGTTCAGTAATGGTTTTTCAGCTCTGTAGAAGGGTAAGGTAGCACCATAATGAATTCAACATTCCCAGGCATCTCTTCGACAATTACCAAAGAAATGAATCGAATTTACCATGGCATCCTTTGGAGCTGCATACACAGAAAAGAGACAGCTGGTCTGTGTTACACAGCACAGAATCCCCGGCACAAAATCTTGGGACAGTGCAGAGCACATAGAAGGCTGACATTTGAGGGGAACGAGGTAGAATTTCAAGGGCTTGATAATAACGAATTTTAGGGGCACCTGGGTGGCTCAGCCGGTTAAGCGTCTGACTTTGGCTCAGGTCATGATCTTGTGGTTTATGCTGACAGCTCAGAGCCTGGAGCCTGCTTCAGATTCCGTGTCTCCCTCTCTCTCTCTCAAAAATAAACATTAAAAAAAATTTTTTTTAATTTTTTGCAATGTTTATTTGTTTTAATGTTTATTTATTTTCGAGAGAGAGAGAGCGTGAGCAGGGGAGGGGCAGAGAGAGAGGGAGACACAGAATCCGAAGCAGGTTCCAGGCTCTGAGCTGTCTGCACAGAGCCTGACGCAGGGCTCGAACCCACGGACCACGAGATCCTGACCTGAGCTGAAGTCGGACGCCCAAATGACTGAGCTACCCAGGTGCCCCTAAAAATTTTTTTAATAAATAAGTAAATTAAATAATAATGAATTTTAAAGCACATTTCCCCCCATATAACTCGGTGTGAACCTCTCCCTTAGGAAAAGATTGCAAAACTGTGCTTATAACTGATGAGCTCTACAGACACATTTTTTCTTAATGTTTATTTATTTTTGAGAGAGAGAGAGAGAGAGAGAGCATGCACGAGAGAGCAGGGGAGGGGCAGAGAGAGAGGAGGGCAGAGGATCTGAAGCGGGTTCTGCACTGACAACAGAGAACCCGACGTGGGGCTTGAACGTAACAAACCACAAGATCATGACCTGAGCCAAAGTCGGATTCGCAACCGACTGAGCCACCCAGGCGCCGCAGTCCCGTGTTTATTTCTGTAACAGGAATGATCCAGAAAACAAGATTTCACCATGCTTCCTTGTCCACCTCCCCTGAAACGTCCGTTGTCTGTAATTTGGCCAAAATACGTAACACTGAAAATTCCAGCAAGTTCAATGTTACCATGTCTTTTCCCTCCTTGACTGATGGACCCTCTGCCAGCATCTCCTCCATTTAGTTAAAAAAAAAAAATTTTATTGTGGCAAAATACACATAACATCACATTTACCATCTTAACCATATGTAAGTGTATAATTCAATTAAGTGTATAATTCAAGGAGAGAGAGAGTCCCAATCCTTGATGGCAACATGGAGCCCGACGCGGGGCTCGAACTCACGGACCGTGAGACCACTCCCTGAGCCGACCTCAAGAGTCAGACAATTAACCGACTGAACCCACCCAGGTGGCCCCAGTATTTGTCTTTTTGTGACCGGCTTGTTTCACTCGGCATAATGTCCTCAAAATTCATCCACATCGCACTACGTGGCAGAAACTCCCTCCTTTTGAAGGCTGCATAATATCCCACTGGAGGCACATGTCACCTTTTGTTCATCCACGAGGATGGGTGGTAGTTGGAGGGTTGGGAGGGTGAAGACTGAGTGCCCCCCGGGCACGGGGTGACGAAAGTGTTCTAGTCAGCGGTGGTGATGGTTGACCAGCCTTGTGAATTTACTCAAACCCGCTGAATCGTCCGCTTGAAACGGGTGAGCCTTACGGCGTGGATGTTACAGCTCAGCTGAAATAGGGCGACTGTCCCGGCCGGTCAGCTTGCACCGGCCGGGAAGAGCTCTCCTGGGGGTGTGGGGCCCAGGGAGAGAAGGATCGGGAATGGAACGGGATTCCAACTGCCCATAAGTAAGGACATGTTCCCCCTCCCCCTGCATCCGAGCCCGTCACTCGGCGCCCATCGCTCTCGGGGCACACACCCCTTCAGACAGGTCCTGCCCTCCCTGTACCTGAATAACCACCAGGTGGTGACGACAGCATCGTGCTCCGGCTCTGCTGGTAGCCGGGCACCTCCCCATCTCGAAGTCCGGTTCCAGACCCGAGCCTCGGCTTCCCCGGCAGATGTCAGAAGTGCAGGATCTCAAGCCCCGCGTGAGACCTGCTGAGTCAGAATCTGATTTTAACGTGATCCCCAGGTGACATGAGCCTCCTTCATCCTCCTAAGCCTTTAGCTTCTTAGGGTTAAAAAAAAAGGGGGGGGATTCATTTCCCATGTATTCTTTTTTTTTTTAATATGAAAGTTACTGTCAAATCGGTTTTCATACAACACCCAGCACTCATCCCAACAGGTGCCGTCCTCAATGCCTATCACCCCACTTCCCGTTTATTCTAACGCAGTGTCATATTACCATAAGCAACGCTTCTGGGTAAGAGGCTTGCCTACGTGTGTGTGTGCGTGTGTGTGTGTGTGTTTGCATGCACAGATGAACACCTAGCAGGGGTCCCGGCCACTACAGAGAAAAGCAGTTCTCAAATGAATGGCTGTTTAGATGAATGATTTGTGAAGACCTAACATTTATTGAACACCTGTTAAGTGCCGGGTTCTGGGCTAAGGGATTTCACGCACATGACCTTTCTTAATCCCCATGCAAACCCTCTGAGCAGGCTGCTTCTACCAGATTTCCAGGTGGTTGCAAATCCATGAACAAACAGGAGCACTTACTGGGTCTAACGGCACCCTTACCAACCGAGGAGCTGGGAGAAACGACAACTCAATTAAACTAACAGATGATTATCCTTTGGAGTGGAAATATTTCTTCTAGAACTCACCTAAGTGGGATTTATCCATTGCATATTACAGTCGGACACGTCGGCCACGATCTTCTTCCGGAACGTGATTAGAATACACGTGTCCGCTTTTTCCCACGAGACCAAGAGAGGGCATTTTCCTTCCTGTCTTTGTGAGTAAACCTCAGCCTCATTGTCTGACCCACTAAGGTAACATTTACAAGTGTAATTCTTTCCGGGCCCCACACACTGCCTTTTCCATCCAAGAGCCGGGCAAAACGGCTCAGAATAATCCAGAAACAGAAACCTATTCTCTCTAGTCGTGTTGTTAGCGAGCCAGCCAGCATGTAGATTGCAAACCTTGGTTACTGAGCGAGAGAGATCGTCACCGCTGAATGAGGAGAGAGCCCACACGGTCCCAAATCCCTGAGCCGAGGGGGAGGGTGCGCGCTGCCTTCCCGTCCCCTTCGGCGACCCCACAGAGGTGGGGGTGGTGAATGCTCTCGGGTCACCGGATGAGGGCACTTGGGACATCCCCAAGCATTCCAGCACCTGAGCCCACAGAGCCTTCACGGAGAAGACACCCCATCTGCTGTGTGCCCTCAGCCAAGTGACTCCAACTTGCGGCTCCAAAGTCCCCTGGCAACCCAGTGCTCTGTGATCATCGCGACAGCTACCAACGTTTGCCAGGCACCGTACTGAGCTTCTAAACTCCAGAAGCACTGTGAGAAACGCCAGTGTTCTTAGACGTATCCATCAGAATCACCCGGAGGATCTCTTAAAACACAGATTAGTGCCCCCCCTGCCCCCATGACATGGCTGCCAGACGTAGGAAATGAAAATACAGGATACTGACTTACATTTGAACTTGAGCTAGGCAACAAATATCGTTTAATGTGCGTGTGGCCCCAATATTGGATGAGTAGTATTCCCCGTCTGTCCGAGATTCAAATTTGCCTGGATGCCTCCTAGTTTATCTGGCAACCTCACCCCCCAGGGTTTCTGAATCAGCAGGTGGCGCTTGAGAATCTGCGTTTTCAAGAAGTTTTCAGGTGACGCTGCTGGCCTGCGGGCCACACTTGGGGAACCCCCGAGGAAGGTAATGTTTTCATCCCCATTTTACAGGGGAGTAGAATGAGGCACAGGGAGGTTCAGCAACTGCTCCAGGGCCAGACAACCGTGACTGGGCCCCGACAGCCTGGCTTCAGGTCTGCTCATTGGCCACCTGGTGGGTTGTTTCTTCACACACTCGCTCCCTTAACTCTGTTCTCCACACAGACCAGAGTAATTCTTCTAAAACTGAAGCCGCATCACGTCACTCCTTTGCTCAAAACCCTACAGTGGCTCCCATCTTCCCCTGAGTAATAGCCACGTCCTTACTGTGGCCCCCGAGGGTATCCGATGTGGCCCTGCCTTCCTCTCCCATCTTATTATCCTCACACTGGCCTCCCTGCTGATCTTTGGACACTTCAGGCAGACTCCTGCCTCAGGGCCTTTGCACTTCCTGTTCCCGCTGCTTGAATACTTTTCCTTAACCCATCTCTCCCCGGGTCTGCGCTGCAACCTCCTTCGTTGGCATCTTCCCCGATTACCCCACCTAAGACAGCACCTCCGTCTTCGTTCTCTATCCCTTCGTCCTGTCCTATTTCTTTTTTTAGGAAGGCTCCACGCCCAGAGAGGGGTCTGAACTCACCACCTTGAGATTAAGAGTCTCACGCTCTACGACAGAGCCAGCCAGGCCCCCCCGCCCTGACAGATTCCCTTACCGCACTTACGACCATCTAACCTTTTGTGTGGATCCGTCATTGTCCAACCCGCCATTGCCAAGAAACGATGCCGACGTGTTATGAAAAACAGAGTGAGGCATTTTATGCAAAATCGTCACTCGACGTCGCTATCAGAAATGTCTGAAAAACACCAATCGTCGTCGGCTTTGGGGCATAAACACGGAGCTCAAGTATCAAGCATACGTCCCGGCCCCACGGACAAAAAAGGCCGTCTTCTTAACACGCAACCGCTTGCTCGGAAGGTAATGTGTTAATCCACATGCATTGGTTGCCAGCGGCAGCTCAACATTCAAGCAGAGGCCTAGAATTAAAACGTCTCCACTTTTCTTTAGCCAGTGGTAGTTCTAATTATAGCATTCAGGCTGGCACGCGCATTTATTTACTCATCTCTAGTCCTGGCTTATAATTACGAGCCAGTGCATTGTACCTTGGGAAAGGGGGTGACGCATTGTTACGGTGCTTTCTGGGGCCGCATGTGATTAGAGCAGGGCGGTTAAGGAAGTTGGGGCGTTATTCATTCCTATAATTATGCCGTCTTCTTCCCTCTAGTGTGTGGGGCCAGGGCCGTGACACACACACGGGGAATGAACCCGTGAGTCTGTGTCCCACGGGAGGAGCATGCGAGCCACCTGCCCCCAGTTCCGGTCCTCCCCCTGCCCTCACTGCCCGGTGAGGTCAGAGAAGCCCTCCGAGGGGCTCACGGTCCCGCAGTTGTGAGGCTTTATCTGACCCGCTGGGAGAGGCGAAAGCAGGTGCTCAATAAATATTTGTAAAATGAAGGAAATGTGTCAATAAATGAAATCATTAAAGAAAAGCACTCAGCCCCATTTTGAACGTTCCTTTCTATTTTTAAAATTAATTTATTTTTTTTAGTGCTTATTTATTTCTAAGAGAGAGAGAGAGCACGAGCTGAGGGAGAAGGCAGAGAGAGAGAGAGAGAGAGAGAGAGACAGAGAGAGAGAATCCCAGGCCGTAAGTGCAGAGCCCGATGGGGGGGGGGGGGGGCTTGAACTCACGAACTGTGAGATCGTGACCTGAGCCAAAACCAAGAGTCTGACTCTTAACCGACTGAGTCCCCTGGGGGCCCCTGAATGTTCATTTCTGACAGCGTATCTCTTATGACAGCGCCCCAGAGTAGTCGTGATCCTACTATAGAGGCACAAGATTCAAATCCGGCTGCGTTTAGCGCCTCACTGCGTTTAGCGTCTCACCGGACAAATTACTGAATCTCTCTGGGCCTCAGTTTGCCTACCTGTCAAATGGGATGCGATGACGTTCGCTTCACACGGCTACCGGGAGAAACGAGGGAGGTGATGCGTGTGGAGCATATGGTGTCAGATGCTCAACGGACAGTGATTCTGTGGCCTCACTTGTGCCCTCCCCCACTCCACCGACGCAGTCACTCAAAGCCGTTCAGAGGGCAACCATGAGCCTAGCCGGGTGGATTCTGTTTCAGGTCACGCTGAGGGCCATGGTCAGTCTTACAACTGTCCTTGTTTCTTCCGCTCCGATATCCTCACCAATGTCCGTCATCTCCTGGCCAGGGCTCAGCTAGGAGGGGTGGTTCGATGCCGCCCTAGAAGAAGAGCAGGGTTGGTCAGTGTTCCCCAGGCCACAGCTCTGAGAGACGGCCCCCTTGGGGCTGGCCACCCTGTCACACTGTCCTAGAAACCCAGGGGAGCACGCGGACCCGCATAGACCAGCCATCCACCCCCACACCTCTTCTTTCCCCCATTAACTCCAGACACACACAGGATTCTCCCCCAACTGCCTTTTAGTGGCCCTGACCTCCAACATGCCTCAAGGCAACCAGCACTTCCTGTCATAAAGCGCATTTCTGGATTGACTTCCCAAATTTGATCTCCGTGGTTTATCACAAGAATCCAAATAATAGCATTGTGTGAAACGAGCGTCATTCGGGGCTTCGCAGAAAAGTAGAGAACAGTGTTTCTCAAGGAGTGTTTCTCACGGCCCCCATGGGAACTAGCTTGTGTTTTCATTTGACACAGATATGGGGGCGCCTGGGTGGCTCAGTCGGTTGAGCATCTGACCTCGGCTCGGGTCATGATCTCGCGGTCCGTGGGTTCGAGTCCCGCGTCGGGCTCTGTGCTGACAGCTCGGAGCCTGGAGCCTGCTTCGGATTCTGTGTCTCCCTCTCTCTCTGCCCCTCCCCTGCTCGTGCTCTCTCTCTCTCTCTCTCTCTCTCTCAAACAACAACAACAAACATTCATTCCGTGCAGTTCTGCAAACATCAGGGTGTGGCAGCTCTGGGTCAATCAGGTACCCACCCCCCCCGCCCCCCACCTGAGGACGGCTGCTGGTTCACACATACCTTCCTACTTCCTCACCACACGCCCACCACAGACCAGACCCTGACGTCAGGAGCCAAGGGCTCGACCTTGGGGAGCTCTCAGTCTAGGGGTGCAGGCTCGGTTCTCGCGCTGGGTAGGGGAGAAGTGTTCTCATTTCTTTCTCTCCTCAACTCCTGTCCCCTAACAGCTGTCTCGGCCTCAAGGCCGGGGCCGGAGAAGGTCCCACTTCGGGAAAGACAAAGATGTGGGACAGAGGCACCCTCAGCTGCCAGTGGGAAGGTTCCGGCGAGGTGGGTGCAGGGGGAAGGGACGGAGGCAGCTGTGTGGGCAGGGGCCACCCCGCGGCTTGGCATTAGGAAGGCTCGCCGGGCGCCGCGTGCGGGCTGGGTGAATGCTGCAGGGTGAGGAAGAGACAGGGGCCCTGGCCGAAGAAGTCGTGCCCCCAAATGTGGCCCAGGCTCTGAACACGATCCAAAAAAGCAGCCTTGGGCGTCCCTCACAGTGAAGGCGCCATCAGGGACGGCCCAGGAGGTGAGGTCCTGGGAGGACCACGCTGCTCCGTGGGGACCCTCCGAGGCACGACCTCGTCCTGAGCCAAAGCAACTCTCATCTGCGAACAAGGGGAAATTCCACGTCAAAAATGTGCTGCAGGCTGTCAGTCCCTCGCCTTCCTTCTGGAATTCAGCATCAGAGCCTCCAACAGCTGTGTCCCTGCCCAACTAAAATACTAAAAGAAACGTTTTCGTGTTACAGAATTCCTGTGCTTTGCCAGACTCATGTTGTACATTTTCGCGACCATTTTCTGGGCTCCCCGGAAGGCTAAGAAATACACCCAGAAGGAGAGCCTAGCCGAGGGGCCGCGACAGCACTACCGATTTGCATACCCAGCACAACGAATCCGAATCCGAGGCTGCCTCTTGTCCTCACGCCTCTGTCCTTGTAAAATCACCTTCCGGTTGAAAAGAAACAAGTGCATGGGAGCCCGACCCTGAGCCAACGGTGCCTGCCTGTCTACACCGAGAACTCCCCCGTGAGGACAGGAATCAGAACTCTCATCGGCCGGGCCCCCTCTGTCTGGCTTTACTTTGTCCATGTGGCTACAGCTGAAGTTGTGACTTGGGGTTACCGTGCAGTTGAACCACTCACCTATTTTACAGATGGGAAAACTGACGCAGAAGAAGCAGGTGCTTTGTATACAGCAGGCAATACAAGCAAATTAAAATAAACTATTTTTAAAAGATCGATGAGGGGCGCCTGGGTGGCGCAGTCGGTTAAGCGTCCGACTTCAGCCAGGTCACGATCTCGCGGTCCGTGAGTTCGAGCCCCGCGTCGGGCTCTGGGCTGATGGCTCGGAGCCTGGAGCCTGTTTCTGATTCTGTGTCTCCCTCTCTCTCTGCCCCTCCCCCGTTCGTGCTCTGTCTCTCTCTGTCCCAAAAATAAATAAACGTTGAAAAAAAAAATTTAAAAAAAAAAAAAAAAAAAAAGATCGATGAGTGCATAGGTTCATGTCAGGTGAATAAATAATTAAATTCCACAGGTGATAAAGCCAGCTGGAGCCAGCTGCCCCAAGTCCTGCTCGGGCCATGCCACAGCATCTGATGTGTCCGGTGGCCGTGGGATTGGTGAAGGCGTGGCCTGGGGAAAGGAAGGTCCCCTGCCCCTCCCTTTCCTGCTCGGAAGGTTTCTCCCAAGTCCTATTCATTCCTCATGGGGGCTTAGTTTTTGAATCAACTCCGTCCTTAAACTTCACCAGATTCCCTGACTGATCTACTATTTAACTTCAACTGAGATCCACACATTCTGTTACCAGACTTCTCACGTCATAGGAAAGGCAATTTTCCAATGAGAGAGAGAGGGTAAAAATGTTTCCGGTCACACTAATTTTACATTTTCCGAACTAGCTTATGGCCCAGGAAAGTCAAAGAGCTACAAGGCCCCATCACAGATCAACCCCGAAACCAGGCAAGGAAGAAAGAGGTCAGTGGTAGATGTAACTAGAGTGTATTATACTAAGCAAAATAAGTCAGAGAAAGACCGACACCATATGATTTCACTCATATGTGGTATTTAAGAAACAAAACAGATGAACATATGGGAGGGGGGAAAACAGAGAGGGAAGCACACCATAAGAGATTCTTAAATACAGAGAACAAACTGTTGATGGAGGGGAGGGGCGTGGGGGGGATGGGCTAAATGGGTCCCGGGCATTTGGGATGATGTTGTACGTAAGTGTTGAATCACTGAATTCTACTCCTGAAACCAGGATTGCCGTGTGTTAACTAACTAGAATTTAAATATACATTTGAGAAGAAAAAAAAAAAGAGTGGTGGAAAGAATTAAGATTTTTACAGAAATAGAAACTAATGAATTGACCAAAAGAGCTTCAGGAAACACCAAAGGAAGTATTTCAAAAAGAAGAAAATTAAACCTAGAAGAAGGACTGAAATGAGCAAAGATAGCAAATATGCCAGGAAAGCAGAACCAGCGCTGAGTAAATAAAAGTTATAGTTAATTTGAGGAGAAATAAAGACAAGGTGGAACTCAAATACCACGCAAAAATAACACGTAAAATTGGATGAGTGATTATAGTGAAAACATTCTAAAATTTGTGTATTTTATGGGGCGCCTGCCTGGCTCAGTCGGTTAAGCATCTGACTCTTGATTTCGGCTCAGGTCATGATCTCACAGTTCACGGGTTCGAGCCCTGCCTCGGGCTCTGTGCTAACAGTGCAGAGCATGCTTAGGATCTGTCTTTCTCTCTCTCTCTCATCAAAATAAATAAATCAACTTAAAAAATAAACAAAATAAAATTTATGTCTTTTATACCAAATGTTTGGGTGAAGGATAGAAAAACCGCAGAGCTTTACAAACTGAGTTAAACACATACGTTAAGGACAACCACGAAAAAACATTTTTTTAAAAAGGCAATTTTCCAAGAGCTAAAGAAGAGAAATAGAGTTTATTTCAAAGTAATAGAAGAAATGGAAATTTTAAAAATCAGGCTAAACAGAAAGTAGGAAGTAAGATTGTGGGAAAAAAATCAAAATATCAATAATTACAATAAAAATGGACTAAACTTGCTAGTTAAAAGACAGAATCTGTCAGACTGGATTTTTTGCTTTAGGACAGCCGTATGCTGTTTATAAAAGACTTACCTAAAACATAAGTGCTCGCATTTAAAATAAACGGATGGGGAAAGAAATCACAGGCAAATATTTATCAAAGGAAAATGAGTATAGTTACATTAATAGGGAAAAAAAAGGCCACGTGCTTCATAAGACAGCAGACTTATCATCTCATAATGAAAAGCACACCAGAATGGTCTAACAGTCTTGAGTGTTACACATCTAACAACACAGCCTCAAAACAGAGAAAAACCTGACCTTTTTGGGCCCTCTTTCCTCATTCACAGAAAGAAAATCAAACACGCTGGAGAACCAGCGTTGTGAGGGGTCGGGGAACTGGCGCACGGGAGTCATTAGAGCAGAAAGTGCTGCCTAGAGTAGGTGGCCATTGTCAGGGAGACACCCACCTTGCACGGAGAGACAGGGTAGACACATTACGGCTTCTGGAAGCTTCTGGACCACTCTAGATCCAGGGGTCCTTTGAGAAGCTGATGAAACCGACAGATCTCCTCTGTACCCCAAAACTGTGCACCTGCAGAAAACATCACAAATAATTTCAGGGGTACTGAAGGACACTCCTGAGATTTTTCAGGTTTCTGAGATAAGGAGAGGAAAGTGACGCTCCTTGAGACCATGCCGCGGAAGGAATGTCCAGAGATGGGGGGGTGGGTCTCATCTTAGGGAAGAGGTCTGAGAGCCATCCTCAATTACAGAGAGGGCCATCATGAGCCTTGCTCTCAGCAGGTCTAGGGGGCAGAATTGAGACCAGTCAGTGAAGCTGACTGTGGCAGTGAAGCTTTCTTAGAGGGGGGAGGCAGAGACTATCAGAGAGCTGGGTGGGAGCTCGCGATTAGGCGGTCACGAAAGGAACGATTTTTGAGCTGCGACTGAATGGCAAGAGCGAGCCAAGCACAGCAGAGAGCGTTCCGGAGTAGAACAGCGTGCAGACATAAGGGGTGGGGGGCAGCTTGGTGGAGCGGGAGCACAGGTGGGACACAGGTGCAGTCATGAGGCTGTGGGAAAGTTCTGTTTTGGTGTGTACTGGGAAGGATGAGCCTGTGTTGGCTGAAATGAAACCCAGGCTTTGATCGCTGAGATCGGTATAATCACTGAGAAAGTGAGAAAATTAGCCCTGCTGGCTGGCAAACTGGGATAAACAAGTTTTCCAATGGGACACAGATGAAGCCAACAGAACAAAGGAAACAAAGAAACCCAGGCGAGGCCGTGTTGCAGCTGCAGAAATGACTAACACTCTCCCTCGAATCGGCCGGCACAAGGCTCCTTTCCAAGACTTGAGTTCCTCTGTGGGAGCGCCCCCTTGCTGCAGCAAGCCACATACACCCACTGCCGGGACTACGGGGGTGTTCTTGTATCTATCTAGGGGGCTGCAATGTAACCAGAACCGTATTGGCCAGCATTGTTCTTACTAGCCCGAGGGCAGTTTGCTAAGAACCTTATAAAGAATTTGTGACATTTCATGTTGCCTTAACCCTCTGCGGTGACCGCTATTATTACCACCTTCTTCCCAGGAAATGGCACTGAGGCTTAGCAAGAAAACTAGAAAATAGCCGAGGGGGATTTAGACCAAGCCCACCCCCACAAGGAAGCTGTATTCCCGCGGCTACACATGAGCAAAGCTACTCTCAGCATTTGAGGGTTGGTGAGGGCGAGAGCTGGCGCTCCGATCCAGGTCTGACCCCTAAGTGCTTGCTTTTAACCAACATACTTTACCACCTTCCGGGGCAGAAAGCCAGTGAGTGAATTTCAGCCCTCATGCAAAATGCAACTGGCTTCCCCATCTCCGATCTCGAGTGCACTTGGTCCCAGAAATGTACAAGATGCAAAAGTAGATACGTTCTCCTTCCCTGGAGGCACTAACCCCTCCACCAGGGAGGGCCCCCGAGTGCACACGCACCACTGGTGTTGGGGATCGGGAGCAAACATCTTTCTTCCAGTGCACAACTGTGACACTTTAAGGGGCTTCCTCAGGTCCCGGCTGAGTTTGCGGTCTCCTGAGGACCCCTCCTGCTTTACAGATTCCCCACCAGTTTGTGGAACCCACGTGTGAGAGGCAGCTGTTGGCCTCTACCGGAATCAAAACAAGGCTACTATCGGCTAAATGATCAGCAAGCAATTGTGCACGAAATAGCCTCCTGCCCACGTTGGTTTTGCAGCCCGAAAGCTAACTCCCCCACCGTTTGCTTCAAATATTACTTCCTGTTCCGAACCACTGTCAGATCGTCTCCTTTAACAAGGCTTCCCTGCCTCCCTGGGTTAGAAGAGAACAGATTCCACCTGAGCAGCGAGGGAGGGGCGGCAGGAAGAACTCGGGCCCCAGGAGGACTTGATGGGGGATCGTTTCCAAGCTGCTCGACTTTCCAGTTTTGAGAGAGCGGGCAAGCCCTCCGAGCCCATCCCCGCCTCCCTCCCATTAGATCTGATGTACAGACGCCTGTCCTCCTATTTTCCCTCCTGCTTTGAAAACCCAGAACGGGGACACCTGTGAGTCCGGTCCTCTTCCCCAGCCTTCGTCCTGGGAGGTGACAGCTCACTGCGGCCCTTGGGGATCTGCTCCTCGTGCTTCTCACCAGAAGGCCGCAGAGGCAGACCCGGAACCTGGCCAACAGCCAGAGCACGGTGGCCAACGGCTAGGCGTGCGGCTGAACCCAACGAGAGTCCCCTCGGCCGATGTGCAGCGAGCCCACGGAAACCACCACCCAGTGTCGCAGTGAGGAATGACGGGCTAAGTGTCGGTCTGGCCCCACCCGGGAAACTGGGAGCCAGTGCTCTCAAGTCCCGAACTCCCTGACGGCTTCCAAGTGAGGGTTTTTTCAAGGGCAACACCTGAGAAGGTGGGCGCCGTTGACTGGAGCCCCGTGAGGTCGTGTTAGAAAAACTTGTGTTGCTGCTTCATCCGGGCCCCTGGAGGTGATTCCCTGTCAGGAGATTTGCAGTGTGAAAAATGCCTCCATTCCTCACGTTGGGGGTGTCACCAGGTACGTCTGGTGACTATCTTTGCGGTAACGCGGATTCACTACGTGTCCTACGGGCTCCCGTGAATGACAAGCAAGCGTCCCTATCTCTTGGGCTTAGGCCTACACGTCCCCCCAGCCGGGCCGGGGGGTGCTAGGACCTGACAAGATGGGTGCCGGCTTCAGTGGACCTGTGTTCCTCTGACTCTGAATTCCCACCCTCCCATCCGAACGCTCGGGACTTGTTTCCTCATCTGTGAAACAGAGAAGGGAAGACCCATGTCTATTACGCAGGGCTCTCTAGAGAAAAAGATGTACAGATTTAGACACGTAGAGTTAGGGAGATCGATGGCCAGACACAGATAGATCTGTTGTAAGGAGCTGGCCCACACGATCACGGAGGCTGACAAGTCCCCAGAGATGAGGTGATGAGTTGGAGACCCACGAGAGCCAATGGCATAAGTTCAAGTCCAGCAGCAGTCAGGCAGGAAGAGTTCTTCTCCTCCTTCTTTCTTCCTTCTTCCTTTCTTCTCCTTCTTCTTCTTTTTCTCCCCGCCTCCTCCCCCCCTCCTCCCTCCTCCCCCCTCCTCTCCCCTCCTTCCCCCCCTCCTCCCTCCTCCCCCCTCCTCTCCCCTCCTTCCCCCTCCTCCCCTCCTCCTCCCCCCTCCTCCTCCCCCCTGTCCTCCTCTTCCCCCCTCCCCCCTCCTCCTCCCCCCCTCCTCCCCCCCCTCCTCCTCTTCCCCCTTCTTCTTCTTCTTCTTCTTCTTCTTCTTCTTCTTCTTCGAGTTCTTCTTGCTCCGAGTTTTTGTTGTATGCAGGTCTTCCGGTAACTGGATGAGGTGCACAGGTAGAGTGATCTGTTTTACTCAGTCTGCAGATTCAGATGAGCTTGTTCTTAGGAGGCAAGCTGCCGGTGGTTGTTGTGCTTCGCTGGACTTTAATCCTCGGTCTCTCCCTCCTCGGCCGCTTCCACATTCTAGACCGGATCCTCCCTGGAAGAACGAACTGAGCACGGACACTCGGCGTGGATGTGCCCCGCACTTCCGAGTTGGCAGGGCCGCTCACGTCCACCCTCCCATCCTGCCCTCACCAGCAGGACCAGGTCAGGGCGGAAGACGGTGGCTCGTCCACGGTCTCCCGGGGGTGGGGCTGGAGCTGGGACGGAGGTCTGGCGGACACAAATCCCACGCTCTGTACCTGGCCAGGTGCTCTCCTCCACACCCCCAGGCTGCCCAGCTGCTCCCAGCTCCCAGTCTCTCACCTGGGAGACGGTCAGGAGCAGCTGGAGGAGCTCGGGGGAGCCCAGGGGCAGGGGTGAGGTCTGGCAGAGCAGGCTCCTGGGGCTCAGACCTGCTGGGTCAGTCACGGGGGCTCTGAAAGCCAAGGGCAAGGCAGCCTGACCTGCTGTTAGAGTGTAGTACATCCCCTTGATTTGCAAAAAGCTCCTGTTCTCATAACTCCCAATCCTATAAACCACTGGAACCACAGAGCTTGGGCTGAAGGGATCCTAACACCATCTGCTTCAGGCCCCCACAGACCTCATCTGGGCCAATAATCAGACTGTAACCACAGGTTCCGTTTTTAAATATCGAGATCCCGAGGGGTGGGGGAGAGGGGAAAGAAGGTGATGGGCATCGAGGAGGGCCCTTGTTGGGATGAGCCCTGGGTGTTGTACGGAAACCAATTGGGCAATAAATTATATTTTAAAAAGTAAAATAAAATTTAGCTCAAATTAAAAAAAAATCGAGATTCCTTCATACCACTAGTAAATAGCTGCCCCCGATCCGCCCCCCGCCCCGTCCCCACGACTCCCCTCTCACCTCTCACTCCTGCACACCTGCAGGCAGCCTCCAGTCCTTTCTGGCTGGTGCCTGGGCCACACCTGTGGTTGACCATTTGGGTATCACCCCCCCCCCCCCACCTCCACTCAGAGCCACTGCTGCCTGAGGGCTCCTTGTCAAGCACGGGCTTCCCCCAGGGCCACTGCTGAATTCCTTCAGGGACCCCTTCTCTGGACATCACATTCATTTCCATAGTATCTCGCCTTCCCGACGCCTGGCTTCTCACAGGGTCTGGGAGAACAGAACAGGAGGAGGGAACCGCCGAGATGAGAGCGGACGGAGGAGGCAAAGCTACATGCTGCCCCCAGCTGCCCAAGATGTGCATTGCAACCACCTCCAATTCAACTACTTTCTCCTCAAATGCATTCAGCTGCCCATCAGTGGGAAATTACAGAATAAAGAAAATAAAGACGATGTCCCCGGGATATTTTTTCCAGTGCTTAAAGTGCCCCCAACTTCCGGGGATCCAGAGTCTTCAGAATATAAACCACTGAGTTTATAGGTAAAACTGTTTATGTGGGATGCTTTTCCTCTGCAAATAATAATTTAGGAAGAGATCGGAAATGGCAGTCAGCAGGGGCCCTGGTCCTGGCACCTCATTTCCTGCCCATGGAACCAGTGGGGGACGAATCCAGATATGATCAACCACCCCTAGGAGGCGGTTATACTCCGGTGAGAAATGCAGACGTACTCTCCGACCTGAAGCGCTATGCGATTATTATTATTTAGTAGGCTTCGTGCCCAATGCAGATCCCAACGTGGATCTTGAACTCACAACCCCGAGATCATGACCTGAGTTGAGATCAAGAGTCAGAGGCTTCATCGACTGAGCCCACCCAGGCTCCCTGACAATTATTATCGTTAACGTAAACGTCTATCAGGGAATATTTATATTATCTCCCAGAGCCTAGATTGGTATAGAGTGCCTAACTGCTGAAAATTATCAAGGATGTTCGTGGGGAAAATGGGGACTAGTTAAGTGTTAGAAAGCGAAATCACGGAAGTGCAAAAAAGTTAACACAGTGTGGCTGAGACCACTGTCCTCAAGAAAGGCCTGCTTGCAAGATTGGCCCTTCGCTGGTATCTGGGAACCCAGATTTTGGGAGGGTTCCCTCCATTCCCTGATAATAGGCTCCCTATGCCTACGCTGTGCTACGATAATTCCTGCTGCTGAGAACCCGCTTTCCTTCTGGGAATCTGGAATTTGGGGACGTGCCACACGAGGTGCCTATATGACTTGCCCCCAGTGAAAGCCCGGGGAGCTGACTCTCTAAGGAACCTACCTGGTCGGCAATCTTTGACACGCACGTTGCCACAACTCATTGCTGGGCGGCGGGTCCCGAGTGACTCCACAGGACAGGGTTTAGAAGCTTTTGCCTGATTTCCTCTGGACTTTGTCTCATATGCCTTTCTCTTTCCTGATTCGACTTCCTTTCCTCTGGCCAAAATAAATCAGAGCCATGAACATTGCCATATGCTGAGTCCTGGGAGTCCTCCCAGCAAATCATCAACCTGGGGGTGGTCCCAGAGACCCCGATCGACACCCAGCTTCCAGTTCTGGCGGGACCAGCAAAGCTGACACACTCATGCCTGGCTAGAGAGCAACATTGCCCTGTGTACTGCGTGTCATTAAGATGTCCCTATCCTCTGACTCCGTCATCCCATTTTGGGAATATGTCCTGTTGAAACAGTTCCACAGAAAGAGGCACAAAGATATTCACCGGAGCTCATGCTAAATCCGGAAACAAAGTAAATGCCCAGGAAGAGGGAAAATGGCTAAGTAAATTATGTCACATCAATTCTAAGAAACGGATTAAAGTGAGATGTATAAAGATCACGGAGAAACACATGAAAAGGTGTTTCCGATGTTAACTTTTTTGAAGCTGAATACAAAACGGTGGGTACACTGACAGCAAAGAAATAACAAACAGTGACATCAAAAGTGACTCTTCCAAAGTGAAAATGGCCTGGGATGCCACGGGGGTGTGGACTTATCCACAAATAAATTAACCTTGACCGTCGCCGTAGGGATAAACTCAGAACTCTCTGGGGACTTGGTAGGAGCCTCTGGAAAGGTGTGAAAGGTGGCCCCAAGTCCTCTGGCTTTCATCACCTTGGATAAAGCGTTCAGGGTGTGCGCCTGGGGGGAAATGGAGGTTGGTGTTAAGCCAAAATTTTTATCCGGGTCGGCGTTCCAGGGCACAGGAGGGAAGCCTAAACTACACAAGCAAACACTTTCCCCACCGCAGCCCCTGCTTCCTGGAGCCCCGCCGCCCTTCCCCTGAGCCTCATTTGTCTCGTTCCCAACTCCCGCAACCCACCTCTGCACCGGCTCCCTGAGGCCCCTGGGCGCTGCCCCGCAGCGGGGAGCTCCCCCTAGGGACCCGCCCTCCGCCAGCCAATTGGGGAAGGGGCGGGGTCTACAGGAAGTGGGCGGGCTCCTTGAGCCAGCCCCACCCACGTTTGCCCCTGAGGCTCCACCCCACCCGGTTTAGCGAATTCTCCCCTGTTGCTGGCACTTGGCCCAGTGGGGCCCCACCTGTCACTGCACGTCAGAGGCTAGGCTGTAGAGTTCTACCAGAACCCACGTTAAGGTCCTTAGGGTTGCGAGAAACCCATTAAAATACAGCCCCAGCAAACCCCCAAATCCAGGCATTTTTGTCCTGTCCTGGAGAGTTGTATATAAAGTTAAATCACAAGATGTGGGGTGTGGAAGGGGCAATGACTTGCTCAAGGACACCCAGCAAGTCATTGGAAGAGTCATTGGACACTGGAACCCAGTGTCCTGATTCCCTCCAGGCTGGGCTCAGTGACACCCACCCAGAGTGGATCTGAACACTTTTCCAGGTCAGTGACTGAGGAAACAGAATGTGTTCAAGCAGCACCGGCAGGTGAAATCTCCCCCAAGCCCCCCACATTTTTTAATTTTTTTTTAATGTTTATTTATTTTTGAGAGAGACACAGACAGAATGTGAGTGGGTTAGGGGCAGAGAGAGAGGGAGACACAGAAGCAGAAGCAGGCTCCAGGCTCCGAGCTGTCAGCACAGAGCCCGACGCGGGGCTCGAACCCACGAGCTGTGAGATCATGACCCGAGCCGAAGTCGGTCGCTCTACCGACTGAGCCACCCAGGTGCCCCATGCCCCCCACATTTTATTTTGAAAAATGTCAAACACATAGAAGCGTTGAAAGAATGGTACCGTGAACACCTATATACCCATCACCTAGATTCTACAATGAATGTTTTGTTCTATTCGCTTTGTCGCATTTCCATCCCTCTACCATCGGTCAGTCTGAAATGGTTTCTAAGTTAAATGAAAAGCCAACCCCCACAGAAATATTCAGCCTCTACACTCACCAAGCCCTGGTTCATCCTGGAAGCACCTGCTGGCCTTGTTGGTCCTGTTCCTTGTCTCCGGAGCGTGTGGCCGGGGGACCCGGGCCAAAGTATCTGAGCAAACCACATTGCTATTCCAGGCTGTTCCAAGCTGCTCTACGTCACAGCCTGTGGTTGGCCTTACAAGAGGTGTCCCACGCGGCAGGCACCGCCGTCTCTAAACACGCTCACGGGGCCCCTTCCAGAGGTTCCAGGAGGTAGGAGCTGCCACTCCTTGGCAAAGCAGAGACCCGTCCCCGCTGTGCTGAGGGCACAGACACCAAAGAGACAATAGCCACCGGGAAAGCCTGTTTCTGGGCCCCCGGGGTTCCACCCAGTTCATCTTCATTGGGAAAAACGTCAAGGTCACTGAATGCCAGCCTGCGCCACAGGCTCACGCCTCCTCCAGGGAGGAGGGCGCATCACACCGGCGCCCGCCCCGCGCCCGGTCGTCCACACTTCGTCCACCTTCTCACGGGAGCCCTGCATCCACGGGGGAGCCGAAAGGATTCGGGTTGCCAGTTCCCAGGCTCCCAAAGGGGCAGGGGCTGCTCAGGGTCACGCGGCAGTTGGGAGGCTGGGCCCAAAGCCCCACATCCTGTCTGGGAGCCAAAACAGGTGTCTTTTCTCACCGCCCCAGAAGTCCGGGCTTTGATCCCTCTCCCCCTATGCCGTATTGAGGTCTCCAGCCAGGCGGGCAGGGGACAGAACTGAGGGGCAGCTGAGTTGGGCCTCGCACAGACATCTCACACACACACACACACACACACACACACACACACACGCCCTTCCTTTTCTTTCCGGAGCTCACGTGGGTGCCGCCCAGTTCCCAGGACAACAGTGAACACAGACAGAGGCTGAAAACGAAGCTGGGCTCAAGGGCTGTCCCACCACTCTGAGCTTGGGGTCTTGAGGGGCGGCGACCCCTGCCAGGCTCCCCTGGGGTTCAGAGGGAGGGGGGATCCCAGGAGGGTTCCGAGCTCAGACAGGAGTCTCTCTGTCTCTGTCTCTCTCTCTCTCTCTCTCAGTCTGTGTTTTTGTCTCTTTCTCTCTCCCTCTTCCTCCCTCTGTCTCTCTCAGTCTGTCTGTCTGTCTCTCTCTCTCTCACACACACACACACACACACACACACACACACACACACGGATCCATGGGGAGTCACCCCCACCCTGGGTTCCAGAGAACCACATCCGCTGGGTACCGGCTCCCCTCCACCAGGCCGTCCGCCTGACACAACTCCACTGCCCGGAGCGGCCCCGCGGTGAGCAGGGGTCTCGCTGGCGGTCGCCGAGCCCCCCGGGCCCCTGGAACTGATGGTGTGCAGCAGGATCAACTGTGGAGGGAGCTCCTGGAGGCCGAGAGACGGGGCCAGCGGCGCCGGTGAGTGCTCTGCCTGACCCCCAGCCCAACTCAGGGTCTAGGAAGCTTCTGGAAACAGAGAGACCGATGAGAAGGAGTAAGCCAGGCAAACGGTGTTGATGGAGAAGTGCTCGGGGCCAGGGGGCCGGGAGCACATGCCTTGGCCGGACTTGAGCCGGAGGGTGGGAGAGGTGGGCAGGGGCCAGGTGACCCGCCTCGTTCATTCTGGGGTCCCGTCTGCCTTTGGAGTGGCCCCTCTGGCTGGCGCTCCCGGGACTGACTGCGGGGGGCCGGCCAGGACACGGGGCGGGGGGCGGCTTTCTGGGGGAGCCCTGGCCCTCGGACCAGGGGAAGGACGTCCCTGCAGGCACCACTCGGTCCAGACGCCGTTAGGAGGGCCACCTTGTCGGGCCGCGACACGGGACGGCCTGGACCTGGCTCCCGGAGAGTGCACTCTCAGCACAGGGCGGCCAAAGAGCTAGCGGACAGACGGAAAAGTAGAGTGTGACTGTGTCATGGGGAGAGAGGCACTCCGAGGGCCTCCGGGACGACACGGCACTCAGGAGGTAGGGGTGACGCGTCTCCTGCCTGGATGATTAACGGAGGCGGCTCTGGGGTGGAGACTCGGAGGGCCGGCTGGCTTTCAAGCCCCCGAACCCCGTCCAGGTAGAGCCGGACATCAGTAGTCCAGAGCTGGGCACTGGACCCACAGGGACAAACAGCAGAGAGGTGGCCAGGAGTGGAGGGGAGGGAGAACGGAAGTGACCGCCAAGAGACACGGGGTTTCTTTTGGGGGCGACGGACATCGTGGCGATGGTGCACAAGTCGGAATATACCGGAAACCACTGGACCACACACTGTAGGAGGATGAACCTTATGACATGTGGATTTGATCTCGAGTGAACCAAAAAGGAAACCGGTGAACCGAAAGAAAAGAAACTGGCCCTGGAAAGGTGATAAGCTTTCCCTGGAAGGGCATGACGGGTCTCCAGCGGTGAGGTCATAGCACAGAGCTGGCAACGTTCAGTCGCTGGACGGAAAAGTAGCCAGGAGACTGAGAAAGGCGGCCAGAGAAGAAGGGGTCCCAGAAACCAAGAGGACAGGGACATCCAGAACCGTTCAGCACGACAGAAATACGAGTCACAGGCGTACTTTTCCATATTCTAGTAGCGACCTTAAAAAAATGTAACAAGAAATTAGGGAAATCCATTTTAATAACACACGTTTTTGTGTTTTTTATTTATTTTTGAGAGAGAGAGAGAATGAGGGAGGGGCTGGGAGTGGGGGGTGGGGGTGGGACAGAGGATCGGAAGGAGGCTCTGGGCTGACAGCAGCGAGCCGGATGCGGGGCTTGAACTCACGAACTGTGAGGTCATGACTTGAGCCAGAGTCGGACACTCAACCGACTGAGCCACCCAGGCACCTCTTCATAACATATCTTACCGGAAATATTATCTTTTGGGCATGCAGTCAATATTTTAAAAAGAATTAAAGAGATACTTGCCTCCTTCTTTGTACCAAGTCTGTGAAATCCGGTCTGTATATTTGGCACTGACAGCAGACCTCGACTCACAGGTGCTCGGTAAACCAACCTCCTGGGGTTTTACAGACAGAGAAACTGAGGGCCCAAGAACACAGTGACCTCGTCAGGGCCACACAGCAAGCGGGCTGCAGGCAAAGCCAGGACAGGGGCCCCGAGTTCTCTCCTCATACCTGCTGCCTCCCGCTAAGTCTTAGCCAGGCTCTGAGGCCAAGGCCCGTGCCTTCTGTCAACTCAAAACCAAAGCTGTTGAAACGTGGCTCCCTCGTGACAGGAAAGGGGGTGATGGTGGGGGGGGAGGGTCAGGACACTTGGGGAAGATGGAAGGAAATGAACGGGCAGAGCGGGGAGAGTGCGGCATAGAAGGGCAGAGGGGAGACAGGCCCCCAGGGAAGGCTCGGGCAGGAAGGTTCCAGATGTCTCCAGATGGCTATACACAGGAGACTCAGTTCAAAGCCTGAGCATGGACTTTGAACAATCAGGCGATTTGGAGAACAACCAAAAAGAACCTCTAGAAATAAAAATCTGTAACGTGGAAATACAAAACACAACTGGAATGAGGATTCATAAACTCAGATAGACGCGTTGCAATTACTCAGAAAGACAAGGAGGGGGACCCCACGGAGGGATCAGAACCCTAGAGAACAGAACCAACATACCCTTCACCAGAGCTCCCCAAGGAGAGACTGGGAGAGATGAAATATTTGAGGAGAAAATGTCCAAGAACTTTCTAGAATCAAAGAAATGCATGCCTCCACAGACACTGGAGGATGTGCTCCACGGCAGGAGAGTGAACAAGGAAGGAAGGCCCGGGATTCAGAAAGAGAGAATCCCCGGAGTGGAGGTCGGGACGGCAGGAGCAGGTCCTGGGCAGCAGCCCTGGTGGGCACTGGGCGACCCGGGCTCCTGGACGGTGGCCTCCGGAGAACAAATGTGAGAGAGACAGCTGATTACCTGTTGCATCTGATTGTGCAGAAAATCTTGCCGCAAGGGGCTTCACGATTTTGTTGGAGGGTTTGGAATCAGTGATACGAACAGAGAAAGCTAAAAAAACGAAGGAGAAAAGATGGGAGGGGCGTCTGGGTAGCTCAGTCCGTTGAGCGTCCGACTCTTGATTTTGGCTCAAGTCATGATCCCGGGGTCATGGGATCGAACCCTGTGTCGGGCTCAGTGCTGAGCACGGAGTTTGCTTAAGATTCTCTCTCTCCCTCTGTCTCTCTCCCATTTGTTCTCTTTCTCTCTCTTTCTCTCGAAAAAAGAAAACAGGGACAAGATGTGATTATGAACCCTAGAAAAAATTTTAAGCCGTACAAGGAACTGAGCTCATATGATCTTAGGTAGTTGCTCCGTGAAGTTCATTTACAGAAACCCGACGATGTAAACAATACATATCAATTGAGCCAAAATCTAGCACAGAATAATTTTGGAGGAAGTGAGGGGAAGGAAAGGGGCAAGAGAGCTAACTCAAAATCTCCCATAATTGAAAGTCCACAGATACGCTTAACAGTTTCAAAAACTCAAGAAATGGCAACCTAGGTTTATTGTTCCAGAACATGGTGGCGAGACGCCCAAAGAAACAGCCAAAGCCTTTTAAACTTGACCCCAGGCTGGGGGCGCTCAGGGGCTGTGAGGACGGGGGCACAGAAGCCTGTTTTTATTATGTCTTATGGAATTGTTCAACTCCTTAGGAACAGATTAAAATAAAAATTACCCTAGCAACAAAGGTAACGCCCTTCTCCTCATGATCCCTGTGTCTGTCCCTGTCCCCTGCCCCTTCCCGCCTTCCTCTGCCGCGCGCACCGGACGCGCAGTGGGTGAGCGGAAACTGGTTTTTCTTCACAAAATACTCGGGGGCTCCCCTGTGGCCCTAAAGATGCAGAGGCACACGGCGGGGGGGGGGGGCGGGGGCTGGCACCACTGGGTTTCTCACCGCAGGCTACGTCCCCTGGCACCGTTCATTCCACCCAAGGAGACGTCAGGAATGCTGGAAATATTTGTTCGTTCTGTAGGACGCGCACTGGCTGCGTTTTCCGTGTTTGTTTCACTTGATCACGGAAGCTCCTTCCATGACGTAACACGTGCATCGGCGGCCTCGACTCATTCCCTTGACGCCGCGAAAGTCCCTTATAAAAAAATGCCACAGGGAGATGCAACACTGCCCACGTGTTTTCCTTTCCAGGGCTCAGAACTGGAGTTTCTTGAAAGACTGTGATCCCCTGGTAAGGCCAGCGATGTTCCTGTCGCGCACCCTTGAACCGGGAATGTCCCCGCACTCATCTGACATTGATTGAGGACCTACTGTGTGTTAGATGCTGGAATGTGCAGAGACAAAAACCAAAATGCTCTCTTGTTTCAAGACACTCGGGGTCAGGGGAAGAGAAAATGCTTCGAGCATTTAGGTATTAGTTCTCCCCAGTGTTTCTTGATTTTATGAAGATGAACCAACTAGAAATGTTTTCCCCCGTATGAGGACGTCAGCCATGTGTAGTGAGGGGTATGCGGTGTTTTCCGTATGGAGAATGAGCTTGGGCGGGCATATTTGTAAACCAATTCCCCGCTTTGACATCGCCACCTCCGATCCATCCTCCATATTGCTACTGGAGTAATTTTCCCAAGCCACAAAACTGGCCATATCCCTCCCCTGCTTAAAATCCTTCAATAAATCTGCGTGTCTCGGGGTGGCTTACAATGCTTCTCGCGATCTAGCCCTGCCTGCCTCCCCACGCTGACCTATACGCTGTTTTGGTGAGGCCTCTGTGCATGCCGTTCCCCTGCCTGGCGTGCCCTTCCCACCTTGTCCGCGTGAGGGGCTCTTAAGTCTTGGTCATCCTTTAAGACCCCACTCAAGTGCCTCCTCCTGTGACATCTTTCCTGAGCGGGCTCAATCAGATCACTCTGTTCTTGACTGGCCAGCGTATCCAACCCCCCCCCCCCTTTGGTAGAGCGCGTCGTGTTTCAATGCTCAGTTTCACCAGGCAGTGGGCTCCCTGAGAAGGGACAAAGATGGCTTCATCGCTGTACCCCACCCGCCAGCTGTGCCCTACCCTCCAGCGTCCAAAAAATAGTTGGCGCTCCGTTAATGTCGGAGGAGTGACCCAATGGGAGAATGGATCATGAGACCTGAAATCCTACACTGAGCTCCTGGTCTGGGCTCCCAGCCCCCGGAGTCCCCCTGCCAGGAGCTAGGTGTTAGCCACCCGATCACCGAAACCCGAGTCACGTCCAAAGGTGGGGCCCCCCGGGCACGGGCCTTCCTCAGTGAAAGCCAGCATCCTATTATTTCACTGGCCCGGCAACTTCTATTCGACACGGGGTAGCACGGAGTTAACCCTTGTTTAAACAAGGGCTCACCCGATTATGCTCAGCTCATGCATTTACTCACCTCTCAGTCACCAAAGTCACCAGAAACACGTGCGCAAATGTCCAGAGCGGCACCCCCAGACTGGGAATCAACCCCAACGCCGTCCGCGGCAGCAGGGGTGAATGGTGGGGAATGTTCGTGCAAGCCACGCAGTGGCACGCGGGGTAGCAAGGGCAACGAATGCGCTGCAGCCACACCCAGAACAATGTGGATGAGCCCGGAAAACGTTCAGGGGAGAAAGGAGCCACGGTCTTCTTAAGATAAAAGAGAAGACCAAGTTCAACACCGGGCAAAACCCGGGAATTAGAGAGGGAGCCCAGGACGCGTCGGGGGTGGAGACTGGCTGCGGGGTGGGGAGGAAGCGTGTCCGGGTCCTGTGGTCATTTCTCGATCTGGGTGCGGCTGCCCAGACAGGCCCACGTCGTGGCGGCTTGTGGAGCTGCACGGGCACGATTTTTCCTGCGTGTGTGTTAGACTTCGAGTAAAAGCTCACCCCGAAACCAACCCTCTGCGCTCCCACCGGACGTGAGGCAGCGTCTCAGGTCACGGGGATAGAGAGAGGAGTCAGACCCGGTCCCTCCCGGGTCCCTGGAGGTCAAGCATCAAAGTGAAGGGGTCAGGGGAGCGGCCGAGCTAGGGAGCCCCGGGTGAGGAAGACGCATTTGGCCATAGATGAGGAGTCTCCTGACCCTTCCGGGCTCCCAGGTCAGAACTGGGACGGAAGCAGCCGGAGAAGGCAGCCTGCTGAGGCCACCTGCCCCCTGCTCCCTGTGTCCCCTTCCCTGCTAAGGGCTTGGCCGCCTGCAGGCCTCTCCTGCTTTCCCTGCCGCCTGTGACACAAACTGTCCCCGCTCTCAGGGCGAGAAGAAGGCGCCTGTGACGTTGCCGGAGAACGTGCCTTTCTTTTCCGACGCAGTCCCCAGTTCCACGAACCAGGTGGTGGGCAGCAGGGTGGACACGCCCCTGGGGCAAACCCTCGGCGGCATGGACTTCTTCTTCGTGGAGGGGGTCCGGAAGAAGAACCTGGAAGCCGAGCTGCAGCCCATGGAGGAGGAGGAGGGCCAGGGCCGGCGGGCCTGCCCCAGGCGGGTGTGCGAGTGGCGTGGGGAGGCCGCGGCCCGGGTCAACCGCCCACGCGTGCCAACCAGCCCCACCCGCCCTCCCGCGGGGCCCTTCCGAGCGCCGCACTGGCCCATTTCCACACACGAGATCAGAAGGACTCCAGGAACCCGCCCAGGGTCATAGAGCAGGTGGCGGTTGGGACTCCCTCGCAAGGTCGGTGACAGGCCCTGTGTGGCGTTGAACAGGTTGTTCGAACCCTCTGTGCCTCCATTTCCCCACCTGTAGCCCGGTGCGTTTGTTTCCCCTTAACGAATGGCCACCCAGCGAGTGACAGAAAACAGCACATATGTATGATCTCACCCCGCTGGTTGTGCCCGGGCCTGGAGGCCAAAGGCCTCTTGCCGGTAGGGTAACATATCCGCGGGCCCCAGGGATTAAGACATGGGCGCCACCAGTGGGCCAGGTTTTCTGCCACCGCATACAGAAGTAATAAAAGTACTGATTTTATAAAGTTGAAATGAGCTTCCGCTCAGAGCAGCCCCCGGAACCATGGCCTGAGGGTGTGTTTGCGGAGGACGCCCCTCTTTTAGGAGGGAGAATAGCATCCCGGCGAACCATCCAGGGAAGATGCGGGTCCCCACACAGGGGCCGCGGAGAGGTCCGCTCCCGGGTCAGTCTCTCCGTCTCCCTCGTCCCCCGCGTGATGGTCTGCGAGGTCACGGTCAGGCTGGAGCTGAGCCGGGAGGAGCCGTCCCACGGAGCCCGAGCTGAGGCCCCGTCAGCTGCCCCTGGGAGCCTGTGACCCGGACCCACTCCAAGCCCTCTGTGCTCCGGGGAGGACACGGAGGGGCGTGGGCCCGGGCTCAGCCACAGCAGGAAAGGGGAGCAGGGCGCCTGGGGTCCAGATGGGGTCTTTTTTATGTTTATTTATTTCTGAGACAGAGAGAGGCAGAGGACGAGCTGGGGAGGGGCAGAGAGAGAGGGGGAGACACAGAATCCGAAGCAGGCTCCAGGCTCCGAGCTGTCAGCACAGAGCGCGACGCGGGCCTCGAACTCACGAGCAGTGAGGTCATGACCTGAGCCGAAGTCGGCCGCTCAACCGACTGAGCCGCCCAGACGCCCCAGGATGGGGTCTTATTTCCATTTGAGAGAGAGGGTGAAGCAGGAGATATTCTGGGAACTCCCAGGAGGTGGGAAGGGTCGAGGTTAAATGCAGATGCGGGGAGAGGAGCCCAGCAGACCAGAGGGAATCATCCAGAATCCAGAGCTTCTCTGCCTGCCCCTGGAGGGAGGGAGGGAGGCCCGGGGACGGGCGTGGGCTCCGCCACTCCCTGGGAGAACAGCCACTTAACGGACAACGCGATTGTTGAGCACAGGCTCTGTGCTTGGCACAGGACCTGAATGGTCTCTTTTGTACGGATCATTGTCACCGTTTGAGAGGTTTGGAGACTAAGCCAAAGCTCCATTCCGTCCGGCCAGGGTCCCACAGCTGGCAAAGAGCCAGGCTAATGCCTGACTCACCATCCTCTCCTCTCCGGGCCTCAGTCTCCACAGCTATAAAATGGGGGAGGAGGGACTGATTGCCAGGACCTCACCAACTCAGGGCTGTACCTCTGGGCACGCAGGGGTGCAGGGGAGTACCGAATCCTGCCGGTTTACAGGTGCATGCGTCGGTTGCAGTCGTGCTGACATCCCACTCCGTCTCTGGCTCCCGGGTCCCCATGATCTTGACTGGCTCGGCTGGACTTGGCTCGAAGCTGCAGGGGGGGGTCCAAGTCCGTCCATATGTCTCTCATTATCTCGGACCCACGGCTTCCTGGGGCATGTTCTCATGGCACACGCGAGTCTTCTGCGTGTGCACATCCACTGACGTTTCATCGGCTAAGCAAGTCACGCGGCCGAGCCCAGCCTCCCGAGGGCAAGAAAGCACACTCTGCCCACAGCGGGAGCATCAGAAGGCAAATCTGGGCTGAATAATCGTCCCAACTAGGACGCAGAGGATCTGACCAATTCCATGAGGGCCTCTGGGCAATAGTTAGTTCTTTGTAAACTGAGCTGGTCCTTGAGAAAAGGTCAGGGAGATGGGGGAGGGGAGGGCTTTTCTGCTGGATGGGAGAGACAGTGCCAGAAAGGGCTGCAAGGCACGGTGGGGGGCGGGGGGGGCGGGGGGGGGCAGCCGGGAGACCAGCGCTGAGCAGAGAGCCCTGGGGAATAGCCTCGTTCTGCACCCCGCCTGTGCGTGGTACCATCACGGGAGACCCCTCCTCACGGCCGGCCAGCTGTACCTTCCCTTCCCTGCCCCGTCTGCCCTCTTCTTGAGAGGATGCCTGCTTCCACCTTCCCACAAACTGGCCACGTCACCCACTGGGAGCCAAGAAGATCGGGGCCACGGGGCATCTGCTAGATGTCTCCTTTGGAGCGGAACGAAGAAGGATGGATGGGCCAGGAGGAGAAGTGGGTACCAAGCCAGCACCAGCAAAGGCACCAGGAAAGCCGAAAGGGGCATGAGAAACAGGGAGATGAAGCCAAGGCCAAGGCCAGGAAGAAGCTGGATACAGCTAATGAGCTAGTGAGGCTGAAGGGTTCTTTCTGCCTTTTTTTTTTTTTTTTTTAAGTAGGTTTCACACCCAGCGCAGAACCCAGCGCGGGGCTTGACATCATGATTGTGACATCAGGACCTGAGCTGAGATCAAGGGTCGGATGCTTCGCCCACTGAGCCACCCAGGGACTCCTCTGTCCTCGCTTTATCACTGCTTCTCTGAGCACCCCTGCCTCATTCTCCTCTCTGAGGCAGAACCAGATTCTGGTTATTAATAATTAAGATGATTATTAATAATAATAAAGAAGCCATGAGTTCATATCAATAAATGTTTTCAATCTTAAGCAGAGGAAGAAAAGCTCTTCTCTACTGGAAAACGTAGAATAAATGATAAAAACAGAAAATCAGGGGCGCCTGGGTGGCTCAGTCGGTTGAGCGTCCGACTTCAGCTCAGGTCACGATCTCGCGGTCCGTGAGTTCGAGCCCCACGTCGGGCTCTGGGCTGACAGCTCGGAGCCTGGAGCCTGCTTCCGATTCTGTGTCTCCCTCTCTCTCTGCCCCTCCCCGTTCATGCTCTCTCTCTGTCTCAAAAATAAATAAACGTAAAAAAAAAAAATTAAAAAAAAAAAACAGAAAATCACCGTTTTATCACCGACTTCAGTAAGAATCAGTAAAAGACACTAAACGCACTGGGTAAAGATTCACAGGGAGTGATAAAAGGTGACGTCTGGGAGACTCCCCTTAACCACGTTGTTAAACTTATCCTCACTAACAAGAGTACAGCTGACATCGTGTGGTGTGACCCGCTTCCTGCCTGATGGGACCCCCTGTGGAGGAGCACCCACCTGGGGAGCACTCCCCCCCCACCCCCTATAACCTGAGCCACATCATGAAGACACGCTAGGCACAACCCAACGGGGGGGGGGCATTCTGCCGAACAGCCGGCCCTGATTCTTCAAAACGTCAATATCAGGGTGCCCGGGGGGCTCAGTCAATCGAGCGTCTGACTCTTGAATTTGGCTCAGTTCATGATCCCAGGGTCATGGTCAATTGAGCCCCACATAGGGCTCCACGCTGAGCATGGCCTGCTGAAGATTCTCTCTCTCTCTCTCTCTCCTTTCCCTCCCCACCTTCCTCTGCACGCTCTCTCTCTTGCTAGAAAAGATTTTTTAAATAACGAAAAAAAATTTTAAAAAGTCAAAGTCGTAAAGGACACGGGGTGGCTGAGAATGTGATCTACATTACAGGCGGCACAGAGCACGTTCTGGACCAACTCCCACGACAAAGCAAAAGTGTCTAAAGGACACTTTGCAGACTAAAGTCAGAGGACAGGCACTAAATATTAGACAATAGCACTGCACCAATGTTAAATGTGCACGGCGCGATAATCACATCAAGGTTATGTAGAAGAATGCCTCCCGTTCTTTTTTTAAAATGTTTTATTTATTGTTGCAAGCGAGAGCGAGTGTGAGTGCGGAGGGGCAGAGAGAGAGGGAGACGCAGAATCCGAAGCAGGCTCCAGGCTCTGAGCTGTCAGCACAGAGCCCGATGCAGGGCTTGAACCCACAAACTGTGAGATCATGACCTGAGCCGAAGTCAGACGCTTAACCAACGAGCCACCCAGGCGCCCCTGAATGCCTCCCATTCTTAAGGGATGTACGAG
Organism: Lynx rufus; assembly: GCF_022079265.1. Lineage (NCBI taxonomy): Eukaryota > Metazoa > Chordata > Mammalia > Carnivora > Felidae > Lynx > Lynx rufus. The sequence continues at coordinate 132,758,077 of NW_025814896.1, read as the reverse complement.
GAGTAGTTAGGGGGAAAGTGTCCCGATGTCTAAAACTCCCTTGCAAATGGTTTGACCACAACAAAATGTGTGCGGTATGTAAATAGAAACAAAGCAAATGTGGACAAGAATGTTAACAATTGATAAACCTAAGTAAAGAGCCTACGGATGTTCACCGAAGTGTTCTTGCAACCTTTCTGTCGGTTTGGGAATCTTAAAAACAAACACACATGGTGACAGTGGAATGGCCACGGCCAATGGTTCCTGGGTTGACGGCTCCCCTCCTGAAAAGCTGGGATGATAACGGAATCCGTCAGCGCTCAGCCCCGAATTCCCCGGGAAGATGTGGCGTGACCAGCTTCCGGGGTGGGGGTCAGGCTGGTGTGACAGGTTGTCACCCGTCTAACCGTGTAGATGGGGAAGAAGCACAGGTCTTCCAGATGGGGACAGGTGTTGTGGGCTGGAGAGATACCCCATTGGGTGTGCACTTAGCCCCTATCCTGGCAACTCCCCACCCGCCTAGGATACAGAGGAGTCCCCAAGGTCAGCCACTCGGATGGGCCAACATGTTATGGGATGTCCCAGCTGGGACCTGGGGCCCGGGGCTCCCCACCTTCCTGCAGGGCCCAAACCTGACTCCACCTAGAGCCACCCTCTCCCCACACAGCCTCAGGAGCAAAGCCAGTATTCACGAATCCCAAAAATACTTTGCTAGTTTGCACTCGGTAGGGAATCACCATAAATGAAACGCCTACTGTGTACCTCGCAGGAAATTTGTGAGGTGCATATGATTATCACCATTTTAAAATGAAGAAATTGAGGCCTAGGGAAGCTAAGGACTCGACCATCTCGTGTAGCCGGTGAGGGCCATGCTGGGAAGACAGCAGAGGCTTGCAGGACGCCTGGGTCCCGCGCCCACATCAGCCACATCCGGGGCTTCATGCAAAGCAGCCAGGGCAGGGAGAGGCTCACAGCCAGGGGGAGACCCTCTTCCTGCAGCCCCACCGCAGCCGGCGGACCCCCAGAGCTGGCGGCTTCTGTCTTCGGCCTGGTGGTTGTTTGTCCCCCACCAGAGAAGGAGAGCTGCGTCTCACAGAGCTGCCTTGGGCGGAGAGCGCTTCCAGAAGGGAAGGGGCAGGCTGGGCCCCGGGCTGGAGCCACTCTCTCCTGGAGCTGTTCCTGCGGAGCCAGGATGAGCAGAGGGAGAGCAGATGAGGAGGGAGAAGAGGGAACCGCAAAGTGGAGAAAGCCTCAGAGCTTCAGCAGGTAAGGGGAGCGCCATGATGCAAGCCACGCGGCAGGCCCTCTGCAGATTCTAGATGCTTCTACCGTTGTCACTCCTGCTACCGCAAAGCCTTTGATGCTTGCGAGAAGGCTCCTGACTCCCCCGTCTTACTTCCTACAAGCAGCAACTGTCCGCTGATGAGCAATCAAACCCCACCGCACGTACGAAAGCAGGAACAGCTTGCACCCACATCACATTGTCTGAGAATGCGCTGCGTTCACTGAAACCGGGGGGGCACCTAGTCAGCTGTGTGGGTTCCCCTTGCCGTGACGCCTCCACAGCCCTGAGACACAATCCCGGATCCAGACAGAGCAGAGGTGCTCCCCGTCGGTGCTCCTGAGGGCAGGCTCACCACCTCCTTCTCTTCCAGGGGTGTCCTCTTCCCCCCTGTGTGGTGCCCGGCATGCTCGTGCCCTCTTCCGTCTCTATTCTCAGCTGCTCACGGGACAGAACCCAGAACTCAAAACCACAGGTCCACGGCCAAGTCCAGACAAGTCCTTTGTGTTCAGAGCAGCAGGGCACTCTGGAAGGGTCAGGGAGAGTGGGTGCGGAGGGCGGGGAGTCCCCTTTGCCCCGAGATGGTCGCAGACACAGCCGTGGTGATGTCTCTGCCAGACTTCCTGCAGCCTTGGTCCTCGCAGCTGGCCCCTGGCCCTGGGGCTCAGACACTCTCTCTCTTCCCCACGCCCTGGGTCCCAGGCCCTCTCCAGTCCGCCCATCTCCTTGCACTGGGAGCCCTGCAGCCTGTCTGAGCCCTCCGCACTGGAGGGAAATGAGATGGGAAACTGTGGGGAATAGGCTTAGAAATCCCCCGGGCTTACACCAATGGGTTAAAAGGCATAAAGAATTGCAAAGCCATAGGGTGCTCTCACCTAAGTTTGGGTAAATGAGATAAGACCCCCAGAATAGAGAGGGAGGGGCAAAGGCCCCAGAATAGAGAGGGGGGCAAAGGTCCCCGATACAAAGGTATATGAGGTAAGCAAGATGAGGCGTTCAGGGCAGAAGCGCCCCCCAACTTAGTACTATAGCAGGAAGCTGCTTACACAGGAAGGAAGGACCAAATTAGGTAAGCAGGTAAATAGAGTATAGACGGCTGTGCTTCGGGTGAAGCTGCCCAGAGCAAAGATGATGAACAAAAGAAAATGTGCCTTGTTAACCCTGAGGTTAAGTGTCCTACCTGTCTCATCCCTGAGGCTAAGATAAACCGAGGTGGTGCCTCGTGTAGTGTCCGCTGTAAACATCCTTCCACCTGACTGCCCAGTGCCAGGATTTTGTTTTGTTATTAACCCGACCCCCTAACCCTGAATATCTTCAAGACCCCCTTTCCCTCACGTCCATGAGTTAATGTTCATAGTTTCTCTGTGCACGTCCATGGCCATGTTTGTAAGCCTTCTGATCCTAATAAAAATGGGGCAAGGACCCTTACTCGAGGCACTTGTCTCCTCCCGGACGTTAGCCATCTCTCGCATTTTAATCCTGCGTCCCGCTCGCTTGCTGGACAAGAGAGAACTTTAGACCCACAGTCTGCGACAGGAAATCAGGGCTACATGGCATGGACTTTGGACAAAAAGCTCCCACTCACCCTATGGTGGCCTCAGCCCTCAACCTTCAGCTTCGACACCCACACATATCAGAGCACCAACAGTTTAGACCGGGTCCGCCCTGCATGACTCCCCCCCACACCCTAGCATCCAGGGAGGCACGAGCAACAGAAATTTTGTCTTGTGTCCGAAGCTCCCCAGATCCTGCTAGCTTTGCCCTGTAGTCTCCGTGCTGCAAGCTGAGGGCGCGGCCCTGTGAAGTCACTGTCTGTGACGGTGGAGCCACAATGAGGCTGGCCCTGGCAATCGGGCCTCTCGCGTGACCAAGCTCCTGCCGAGCAGGTGCGTCCCCAGGAGGCCCAGAATGCAGAAGGCACAACCCCAGGACCCTTCCGCAAGTACAGAGACACAGCAGTGGGTCCTTCTGGGACAGCTGGGCCGGGATGCCCTGTGGCAGGCCCCAGCTTCGAGAACACTGGGCAGCAGCGGAGGCAGCCTCCTGCGGTGGGGGACACACACACACACAGTTCGCCTCCCGGGGACGTTCTTCAGCGAGTTTTCTGTTCCTTAGAGACTCTTTCCAACATCTGCTTCCTCGTTCTTACGCTGCTCAACACTGGGTGACCATAATTAAGCTAACGAAAGCGGGGGGCCGTGTGGTCTGTAACTGAACCTTCACCAACACATTCTTCTTGGCAGAGAACTTCCGGACCCCTCAAAGTTCCAGAACGTCCCGTCGTCTCCTGGGACCCCGTCTGGGAGGCTCGCCCAGACTCGTTTTGAATTTACCATAGGGAGCAATGTCACAAGCGTGCAAGTCTGTGACGCAAAGAGAAGTTCCGTTGACCCTTTGGTTCCCACGGGCCGTGGCGACCAACTGAGCCACCCAGGCGCCCCTGGGTGTTTTTGTTAAAAGGAAGATCCTGGTTCAGCAGGTGTATGTGATACATGATATATATATGTGTGTGTGTATATATATATATATTTCAATATATACAGAGTATTATGAATATATATATTATGGACTAAATTCTATCCCCCCCCCAATTCAAATGTGGAAGCTCTAACCCCCCAAACTGATTGTATTTGGAGACAGGACCTTTAAAGAGGTAACTGAGGTCATAAGGGTGGATCTCTAGTCCGACAGGACTGATGTCCTTATAAGAAGAGCGAGAGGGGGTCACCTGGGTGGCTCAGTCGGTTGAGCGTCTGACTTTAGCTCAGGTCATGATCTCAAGGTTCATGAGTTCGAGCCCCACATCGGGTCTGCTATCAGCACAGAGCCCACTTTGGATCCTCTGCCCCGCCCCCTTTCTCTGCCTCTCCCCTGCTCATGCACATGTGCGCACACACACTCTCTCAAAAAAATAAACATAAAAAAAAAAAAAGGAGACCAGGGATGTGTACACACAGAGAAAAGCCTGTATGAGGACACAAGGAGAAGACAGCTGGGGAGAAGGGTCTCCCCAGAAACCAATCTTGCCAGCATCTTGCACTCCCAGCCTCCAGAACCGTAAGAAAATAAATTTCTGTTGTTTACGCCACCCAGTCTATGGTATTTTGTTAAAGCAGCCTGAGCAGACTAATACCACACACACGCGCGCGCACACACACACACACCCCTCACCCTAGCTTGGTCTCCTAAGAGGGCAGATTCGCCTGACGCCTCAACAGCACTGAGCACATCTTATCATACCAGGTCTTTGTTTCTAAACACCAAGCTCTATTTATTAAAAGGACTCGAGGCTCCTTAGGCGAATGGCTGGTTCCTAGAGAAGCCAGGGAGCCCTATGTAGTAGTCAGGGCACGACTGAGCCAGAGAGTCGCAAAGACACACGGCTGGTGGTGCCAATCCAAGAGCGCCAACGTTCCGATGAGTGCGGGGAAGCCGCTGATGTACCCACCCTGCGGAGGAGAAGACTGAAGGACCAGGAGGTTGAATGAATCACCTACAGTCACACAGCTTATAGGTGTCAAAGCTGGAGCCACCAAGCCAACCCAGCGTCTCGGCTTACACCAAGCTGGGGTGGGGGGACAGGGGTGCCTATGGAGAGTAGAAAGGGCGCTGAGCCCCGGGAACAGGGAAGGGCTCCAGCTGGTGCTGGTCCCTGGACAGGAAGGACGCTGCCTCCCCAAGAACAAAGGAAAGGGGTTTACGTCCTTGCCACGGTGATGCGGGAAAAGAAGGCAAATGAAAAATTAAGTTCCCTTCCTGCCTAGAGCCCACTGACAAGTCCTTGAAAGGCAGAGTGACCTCCCTCTAGGAGCTCAGCTGCCTTCAGGGTGACACTTCGCTGGGGGCAAAGGAGAACCTTGGCTTAACTTTGTCCCAACCTCAAGGATACTGTGAGTCTACCTCCTTTACCTAAACCGCCCCAAGACATATGCTGGGAATCCCACGCCAAGCTTCTGGCCGCAGTATAAACATCTGAAGGGTCTCAGGACTGAGGTTGTATTAAACGGTTTCCCTAGCAACAGCTAGCCCCTCAGGGTCCTGGAAACTGGAAACCTTGCTTCCAAAATATCTTAGAGACTTCCTTTATCCCTGTGCCCCTCCCAACCTGAGGGTATACAATGAGTTACCCTTCAGGACCCCAGTGAGGCTCCTCCTGCCCACGGGTCCTGTCCCCGTGCTATAATAAAATCACCTTTTTTGCACCAGAGATGTCTTCAAGAATTCTTTCTTGGCGGCTGGCTCCGGACCCCTCGACCCCCACCATCACCCCAAAACTTCATCCACAGTAAATCCCCCCCATTCCCATAACCAACGCCCAAAATTGTCAGCTCACAGCTCGTCTTGTTTTGTCCACACTCCCACCCTTCCACGCAAGCCCCCAACCTTTTGAAGCAAATTCCAGACGATATTAGCTCATCTGTGAGTATTTTTCCGGAGCTCTAGAAGATAAGAATTAAACACGCACACTCTTTCTTTTCCTCTTAAAAGTTTCCTTCTGGGAGCGCCTGGGTGGCTCAGTCGGTGAAGCCCCCGACCTCGGCTCAGCTCATGGTCTCATGGTCCGTGGGTTCGAGCCCCACGTCGGGCTCTGTGCTGACAGCTCGGAGCCTGGAGCCTGCTTCGGATTCTGTGTCTCCCTCTCTCTCTGTCCCTCACCCACTCACGCTCTGTCTCTCTCGAAAATAAAATAAACTTGAAAAAAATTTTTAAAAAGTTTCCTTCCGAACATCCTGTTTCCCTTAGCTTAGAAGGAGGACTCGATACCTGTTTTTCTTCTTCCAGGGTAAGGTTTTTGATGGCCAGGTGAGGGCTGGAGGCGCAGGGACAGACAGAAGGAAAGCCTGGAAGCCTGGCTGAGGTTCACGGTACCAAACCAGCCACCGTGGATTCTGGCGTTGCATTTTGGTGCCTTTTTTTCTGCTCCATGACCGGGACCTGCTTCTGCGATTCTGAGAGCTTGGAGAACACACCCCGCCCCTTCATCTTCTGCCGCGTCTACCTTCTTTGATCACAGAATCTATTTAACCGCCTTAAGAAAAAACGTTCCCTCTGAAGTGGTGAAGGGCGGGACTTCCAGGGGCCTGGAGGGCTAAGGCCCGGGTGGCGGGGAGGGGCGCCCCCCCCCACTCAGCTTCGGGAAAGGGCAGGAAGTGAGCCGACCCCGGGCCATTCTGGCCCCTCAGTGACCCCTCAGTGACGGCCAAAGCCTGTAAACGAAGTTGGGTCCTTAACGTCCTTCCAAGTTTTCATCTCTGAAATGCATAGTCAGAAAAACGAAGAAAGGAAGGCGCTTAGGGAGTGCAAAACCCCAACGCCACGGTCCAGCCCCCCGTGAGGGGGTGCACGTCCGCCCTCCCGGGATTCAGCCTCGGGAAAGCGGAACCGTCTGGGGGGTCTCGGGCAGCTCGGCACCCCGCGAGCTTAACACGGAGAAGTGACTCCGCAGCGCGTCCGGTCTGCGGAGGGCACCGCCCAGCGGCCGCCCCGGGACGGGGCGGGGTCGGGGCGGAGCGGGCAGAAGGGGCGGAGCGCTCCCCGACTGGGCGGCCCCGGGGCGGGGTCCCGGCGAGACCCGCACTAGGTGGACGGCGGGGTCCGGGGTGGTGAGGGGCGAACGCCGGCGGGGTCGGGAGCGGAGATCCGGATGGAGGAGCGGACCCCGGGCGAGAGTGGACCCGAGGCGGACCTGGGGAGGGGGCGGGGCAGGGGAGAGGAGCACGGGCGGGGCGGGGCAGGGCGAGGGAGGGGGCGGAGATCCGGGCGGAGGAGCGGACCCCGACAGGGCGGACCCCGGCGGGGCGGCCCAGGGCGTGGGCGTGGGCGCGGGTGCCCAGGGAAGGCGGAAGGACGCGGCGCCCCGGGAGGCCCAGCGCTGAGTCGTTCCCCCTCCCTCGCGCCGCGGCCGCCTCCGCCGAGCCCCCAAGCCCGGAGCCGGAGCCCCCAGCCCCGCCGGCGCCATGGAGAAGCTGCTGCTGTTGTTCTGCAACTGGAGCACGCTGGGCGTGTGCGCCGCGCTCAAGCTGCCGCAGATCTCCGCGGTGCTGGCGGCGCGCAGCGCGCGGGGCATCAGCCTCCCGAGTTTACTTCTGGAGCTGGCGGGGTAAGGCCGGGGCGGCGGGGGCGGCTGCCCTCCCCGCTCGCCTCTGCGGCCCGGACGGCCCGGGCGCTCAGGAGCGCGCCGTGGGTCTAAGTAGGGCCGGGGAGCGGGGCCGAAAGCGCCCGGCCGCTGGGGGGCACTTCCCGGGACCGCTCGCCTCCCCTGTTTATTTGCCGCTCCCCGCACGGACTGCGCGTGCCCAGCTTACAGATGGGGGAAACCGACCCCTGGCCAGGCCCTCACCCCGCCCGTTAGCCGCAGCGCAACCGCGCGGCTTGGAACTAGGCCATTTGCACCTGAGGCCCTCTGATACACATCCGCCCTGAGTTCCCCCTCCCCCCGCCGATACTCCTTAGCTCGGGTCTCGGTTTCCTCGCGTGTAAAGCGAGGCGTTGATCCTCCGCCTTTAAAAAGTTAACACCTGGGGTGGGAGGATTCCGAGAATGGGGGGGCTCTTTGGAGGAAGGGCAGAAAGACGAATCGGGCCAGAGCCAGCCAGAGAGGAGCCAGTGCCGCTGGGAGAGCGCTTATCCGTCCGAAATCGGGAGTGGATGCCTTGACTCAGTATTTAAAGATGTAAGCGCGAAAAGCAGAGTTCTAAAACTCGGTTGGGAGGCCTCGAATTGGTGGGAGAGCGGGGCACGTGAAGCCCGGGAGTCTACCCGCGAGTCCCTGGCAAGGCCGGTCCTCCCCACTTTGCTCCTCGCCGCCCCCCTCCCCCCGCCCCCAACCGGGTTATCACACGGCGACCGCGCGGGCGGGTCCTCCGCGGAAGCACGACCCCCGGGGGCCTGGGCTGGAAAGTAGCCTGGGGCAAGGGAGGGAGAGGAAGACCTTGGGGGTGGGGGAGGTGGGGGGTCCTGCGCCCGGCGCGCCCAGTGGGGGAGATGCTTTATCAAGAGAGTCGCCCGACTGGCGGATGTGTGACCCGGCTCTGATTTGCAAACGACCCCACAACGCTGGGACCCCCCCCCCCAAGGCTGGATAGCGAGGATTGGAGAGTTCTCCACCGCCTCGAAGTGGCCGCCGCGTCTGTGCGGGTGGGGAAGGGAGAGGGGGAGGAGCGGTGGGGGAGTGTCCGGGAGGGCGTGGACGGCCTGGGGGAGGGCCACGGTTTTTAACGGGTCCCTGAGCCTGGGAAGGTGGGGCTGGCCCATTGCGGGGTGAGTGGAAGTCCGACTGATGCCCAAGGAGGCGAGTCGGGAGCCTGCCCACACGCTACATACAACCCGGCAGGCGCTGCCAGCAGGTGTCGGCTGTCACTCTATCCAACCGTGCACCTCGGCAACACCTGCCCTCCTGGCGATGGACTTGGGCTCGCGTGGGCGGGGGAGCCGGAGTCGGCGCGGGAGGCGGCCTCGTGCGTGTCCCGCGGGGATCGCCGTGCAGGCGGAGGGCCGGCCGGCCTGCCGCTCACGCTTCGTGGAGGCCCAGGCACGCAGGGTGCTGTGTGCGCCTGGCTGTGTCTAGGCCCGGCCGGATGCCACCCTCTCCCCGAAGCTGGAAGTGGTCAGGCGCTCCCTCCTCTGGATTCCGAGGTTTTATCTACACCTCGCTTTATCTTACTAGTGGGTCTGTGTGGTGGCGCTATTTTACTCGATCCTCAGGGCGCCCTAGGGAGTAAGCATTGTTTTCATCCCCAGAGAATAGTAGTAGCCTGAGGCGGAGGAAGTGACGCACCGTGCCCAAGTTCACCGGCAGCAGCAGGGCCCTAGGTTTCACCCGGGGCTGGCCCTTTCCATCCTGAAGCCTGGCTCACCCCCGCTCTCCACGCTCACTGGGTTTTTCCGCTTCCTAGACTCGTCAGGAATATCGTGGGTGGGGGAAGCGGGTTGGCAACACCCTGCCCCCTTCCCTTTTCCTTCCCCAGCCTTCGCTGGTGAGGGCCCTGGAGAAGCTGGGGGGCACCGCAGGCCTGCCTGTGCCTGGTGCCCGCCTGCCCACCAGCGCCCCTTACCGGGCCAGGAGCAGGGTAGCAGCCAGAATTCCGGCGGACAGAACCCGGAGGGCATCGCCATCAGGGGGACCCTTTATATCCTGGGAAGCAAAAGCCAGAATAAATTTCTTGGGGGACGTCTACCTGCCTTGGGTCCTGATCTGTTAACGCTGAAAGCCCATTTTTGAGAGAACCGGGTCAGTGGGAGCATAAGCTGTATCTTAGTGAGACCAGAAAATGGCTTTGAATGCGCATCGGCGTGAAGTGCAAGAAAATGCCTGGATTGTAGAAATGCCTCCAGACGTGTGCAGGGCGACAGCCACACGCCCGCGTCAGCAAAGAAAAGGAGCTGACCAAACCTCCACTGGAGGCCCCACGTCTAGTGAGGGGGAGGCCTGCGGGGCAGACGAAGATGGCTCAGCCGGCCGGGGGAGGGGGAGGCTGGCTGCGGGCCGCACCGTGTCTGGCGCAGAAGGCGGCACAGACGGGACCCCAGGCAGACGGGGTGGGGAGGGGGGGGGGTGCGCCCTGCCAGCAGGCTGCTCATTTTCTCCGTTGCTGGAACAGGTGTCCCAGACAGGTTCCGGGGAGGGGAAGCGGGGAGGAAGTTGGCAGGAAGTGCATAGCGGGCACCTCTCTGCCCAGGCTGTGCCAGCCTGACGTTCCGCCTCCCCCCGCCCCCGCCCGCGCCCGGGTTCCCCGGCTGATGGGAGCGCGCCTGCCTCAGCAGCTCCAACACCCCTCCTTCCGGGCCTTCCAGGCATCCCTCCTGCTCTGCCCCCTTGTGCCCTCCTGGGTTCCAGACACAGTTCGGCTCTCTGCACCTGCTCTGGAACCTTCCGTGGATGGCTTTTCAGACTCCCGATTCAGGCTTCCGCCCAGACAAGACAGCCCTGGGGGGGGGGGGGACCCCTCTGCTTCCGCTCCCCAGGCCCAGCAGGCCGACTTCTGGTGTCTGGCTAAAGATTCCTTTGGAAGAGGCTCCAGCGGCTCTCGAGCCGCTGCCTCTGTGAGCGCATGTGTCGTTTTTCGTTCAGACCTCTAGCCTGTGTGTGGAGGAAGGAAACTCGAGTCACTTTGCAGAGCGGACCAGGAATACCAACAGGTGTGTGGGGCCGCGGGTCAGACACCGTTCGGCCTGACTCTATTGTAAGGAGGGTTCTAATGTATTACTTTTTGATGAAAAGAAGGACATTAAAAATCAAAGAAGGACACCTAACTGCCCCCAGGCCACAGGAGTGGCAGATGGTTGTCTTTGGACGTTTGGATCCCCGAGAGAGAGAGAGAGAGAGAGAGAGAGAGAGAGAGAGAGAGCGAGCGCGTGCGCACTGCAGCCTGGCCACCCGGCCTCCCTGGAGGGCCACAGTGGGGTGGGGTTGGTGGCAGGCACCACTGCTGGTGGCCAGGGAAACTCATGCGCTCGTCTTCGTCTTTTCCCTGAATTCTCATATGACCTTGGTTTCTTGGGCCTCAGTCTCCCCAAGTGGTCTGTAAAATGTGGAGGGCACGGTGGATGGCCGTGACCTCAGCTCTGACACCCTAGGGCTCGTGCCTGTCCTGAAGGTCTGTGGCTGTACTCTGGGGGGGGGGGTGCGCTCAGTGAAGAGCGAGCAGGTGGCAAAGACCCCCCAACGCCTGCTCGGATGTACCGCCCGCTCATTCGGCAGGGTCCTTGTCCAGGCTTCCCGTGCCCGGGGCCCCGCTGGCTGCAGCCCTGAGCTGAAGCTGCCCCCTCCCCTGGCCCCCTGGGCTCCCCCTCAGATGTGGACCGAAAGGTGCCAGAGGCCTGGTCTGGAGACCCCCGTCCCCGGGCCACCGCTGGCCTCCCCCACTCCCCCCATCCTGTGGCCCTCGCCCCCAGCTCAGCCAAGGTCGGAAGCAGGATCAAGGGCACAGGCTCCCCAGCCCACTGGGTGTTTTGTGAACCCCCCCCCCCCCGAGCTGAGGAAATGAGAGGGGGTTACGTCTGGATGAGTGATGGAGGCTCTGGTTCACCTGGGGGATGAAACAGACTCTGAGGGGACAGCAGGGGGACTTAGGTTCTTAGGGAGCTGACTGGCTGGGCCGAGGGCTGGAGAGGCAGGAAGCTCAGGCCTTTTGTCCCGACAAGGGTCGGGTCCTGGGGTTTTTACTTGCCACTCCCCACCCCCCAAATTCCAGCCTCTCAGAACTAGAATTTTCTTTTTTCTTTTCTCTTCTCTTCTCTTTTTTCCTTTCTTTCTTTCTTTTTTTCTTTTCTTCTCTTTTCTATTTTTCTTCTCTTTTCTTTTTTCTTCTTTCTTTTCTTCTTTTTTCTTTCTTTACTCTTTTTCTTTCTCTCTTTTTTCTTTTCTTCTCTTTTTTCTTTTTTCTTTGCTTCTCTTTTCTTTTTCTTTCTTTCCTTCTCTTCTTTTTTTCTTTCTTTTCTTTTTTCTTTTTTCTTTCTTTTCTTCTCTTTTTTCTTCTTTCTTTTCTTTGCTTCTCTTTTTTCTTTTCTTCTCTTTTTCTTTTCTTTTTCTCTTTGCTTCTCCTTTTTCTTTTCTTTCTTCCTTCCTTCCTTCCTTCCTTCCTTCCTTCCTTCCTTCCTTCTTTCCTTCCTTCCTTCCTCCCTCATTTATTTTGAGAGAGACAACAACATTGCGAGTGGTGGAGGGGCAGAGAGAGAAGGGGAGAGAGGGAATCACAAGCAGGCTCCCCGCCACCAGCGCAGAGCCTGTCGTGGGGCCTGAACTCACGAAACCGTGAGATCACTACCTGAGCCGAAACCAAGAGTCGGACGCCCAACTGACTGAGCCACCCAGGCGGCCCTCAGAACTGGAATTCTCTTAAGGAACTGACGACTATTCGTGCCTCTCGCCCACTGCTCCTCCTCGACGGGCCAGCCTGGGGCCAGAAGTGCCGTCTCTTCTCGTCCTGGCCTGCCGCTCGGGCCTCTGTGAAACTCACTTGTGCCACCATCTCTGGGGACTTGGCAGCGACCACGTGCACCACGCCCAGCTCCCAGTCAGTCCCGGATGCTCGAAAAGCTGTGGACAGTATTAAGTTACCGTGTGCGAAATCTCCCCCCACCCCCTGACGTTTCCAGGTGCCAACCAGCAGGTCCAGGGTTTTGCACACGAACCCGGGCTCCTGGGCGCTGGCTGGGCCTCCCCGCCGCCCTGTGCTGGGCTGGCCCCAGCTCAGACGCTCCCCCTCTCTCCCCAGTTTCCTGGTGTTTCTCCGGTACCAGTGTTACTATGAGTACCCGCTGCTGACCTACCTGGAGTATCCCATTCTCATCGCACAAGGTAACCGGCCCCTCGGACCCCCTCCGTGTCGGGCAACAGCCCTTGGGCCCCCCTCCCGCCTCCCTCACAGCCTTTCTCTTTCAGACGTCCTCCTCCTGCTGTGTGCCTTCCATTTCAACGGGAACGTGAAAGGAGCAGCCCCGTACGTGGCCGTGTATCCTTTGTCCAGGGATCCGATGGGACTGGGGAGTCAGGTGCTTTTGCCAGATCTGCGTTCTTATGGTCAAACTAAAAAAGATCCCAAATGCGCGTGAGTGAATATGTACCCTGCCCGGGGCCTCCCTCCCGAGCCCCAGGCACCAGGCCGGTCCCAGCTTCATTCTTCAGGGGAGGCGGAGACATTTCTTCTTCCCTGAGAAAATGTCGCCAAAGTATGTGAAGTCATAATAACGGGAATGTCTGTCGTGAACTCCGAGGCCACTAACGCGCCCTCTCTGCCCGACAGTGTGGGCGTGCGGGTTCTGGACGGCTGGTTCAAAGCGAAAATCGTGGCCAAGACATTAGAAGGGTCTTGGTGGTGGCGGGTGGGCGGGGCATCTGGTCGTGACACAGACCTATGCTCACTCACGGTGCCTCTTCTGTGAACAGGGGCCGGGCTCTTGTTTCGGTTCTGTAAACCTTCAGAGGTTCTCTTGGGAATTCACGGCCCTTAAAAAGCCAGGAAAGCCTTTCCAGTGGCAGCCAGTTAATGCGGCCGTGTCTGCGAAGTGACCCGAGCGGGTTACTCGTACACCCGCAGGGTGGAGGCGAGAGGGAGGGCACCCTTCCTGTCTGCGCTGGGCTGGGCTGGAGGCTGGGGGACACCTGCTGCGCCCACCCCCTGGGTGTTCGTGGGCACAGGCCGGGAGCTCCCTAAGCTGCAATCGTCCTGTCCCGTCCCGCCTGTGAAATGACACAGTCATGCCTACCTTGTGGCAAGGATCGCAGTACCAGGAGCACAGGACAAGCTGGGCAAGCGGCAGCCTCACGGCGGCTGTCCGACTGGGCGGCTGTCCGACTGGGCGGCTGTGTAGGGAGGGGACTGAGTCCTGACCCCCTGCTGTCTGTACCCATCCTCCCCACTCAGCTTCTCTCTGCGCAGCTCTGCCCAGCCGGCAAAAGGGTCTTGAAAACAGCACTTTGAAGATGAAAAGCATCGTGCCGTTTACCGTTTAAATAAAATACGACAATTTGCCTTTGTACGGGTGGTGAGGCTGTGGACTGCAAAAACTGGGCAGCTCCCTGGGTGAGCGGAATACTTATAACCTCCTCCTGTGAGTGGTGATGAACCAGAAGTAGGGTTACCATAGTAACTGATTTTTTTTTTTTTAAGCATAAGTATGTCCCAAATATTGCGTGGGTCATACTATACTAAGAGACTATTTTTGTTGGTCTGAAAATTCAAATTTAACTGGGTGCCCTCTGTTTAAGAAACTGAGTTAGAGTGTTTTAAAAACAGGATTTCATCTGCCTAGGTTCCAGCTGCCATTCTGGCGTTGACCAGGTTGCCAGGAATTCGTTCTAGTCACACCGGGCATTGTCTCTTTCGATCCCTCCATTTAAGTAATGTCATTCATTATAATCGTAGCGCGTTGGGTCCCTGTGACGTGCACCGAGGCACTGAGGGGGTAGATGGGGCAAAGGAATGTTAAGACCATTTTGCGGATAAGCAAACCAAGGTCAAAAGAAGGAATGGGACTTGCCCAAGGTCACAGCAGAGGCTGGTGGTCATCCCCTCACCGGCCCGGCTTCTGGAGCCGGACTTTCTGTGCCTTTTGCCGCCTCACTGGGCGTGATGAAAATCCGCTCTCGTTCCTCCTGTCCCCACCTGGGTTTACACTGGGGTTAGCAGGAAAGGGGGAAAGAGAGTTTCACGTGACCCCAGTTTTGCAGAACGTGCCTGCCCTATAATGTTGAGCTGCTTCTTTAAATGCCTCACTTTTGACATCACCCTGGAGAGGTCTGCATAGCTGGGAATGAAGTGGGCGGGCAGAATCGTTCAGAACCACAAAGGCAGGGCGCTTGGCAGTTTTCTTCCGTGATCTGCTGTTATGTTGAGCCATTTTCGTCTTTTCCAAATCGGACCGGTCCTCGCAGAGCCTTTCCCAGGTTGGCTTATGTGCGTCACCTCCGTGCTCTTGGCGTGTCCCCACGGGCGCGGGGTGGGGGGCGGCCGAGCCACTGCTGTCTCCCTTAGCGCTCGGTAGATTTGTGGCCTCGTGGTTCGTCCTTCCCCTGCAGAAGTGGATCATAGATCTGGCCATGGTAAGTGCATCGCCCCTGGAGAAGAGAGACCGCCGTTCCTGCAAAGAACTTGATGGGCCGAGTGTTTAACCTGCTAATTGAAGGATAAGGGGGTGAAAGCGCAGTCCTACCCCAATGTTACAAGACGTTAGTCTCACTCAGGCGTTTGGTAACATTTTCTTACTTCCTTTTTGGGGGGGCCATAGAGCACCTGGCTGGGGAGGTAATTAACAGCAACAGAACGAGCGACGGTGGTAGAATGAGCCTAAAATAAAGAGCTTCTTACCAGGTTAATGATTACACATTGGCTACATACTCATTTTTTTTTTAATTTTTTAATGTGTTTTTTTAATTTATTTTTGAGAGAGAGAGAGAGAGAGAGACAAAGCATGAGTGGGGGAGGGGCAGAGAGAGAGAGAGGGAGACAGAATCGGAAGCAGGCTCCAGGTTCTGAGCTGTCAGCAAAGTCTGACGAGGGTCTTGAACTCACGAACTGCGAGATCGAGACCTGAGCCGAAGTCAGAGGCTTAACCGGCTGAGCCACCCACAGGCCCCATACTCATGATTTTTTTTTTTTACCTTTGCCCCTTTCCCCCCCCGAAACATTTTTGTCCTTGGAAAACGGTTAGCCCTGTGCGTTTATTCTACCTTGGGTAAGGCCCCAAAGTCCCATAGTGTGAGAATAGGACTCCGAGCGTGGGTCGGGGAGCATTTGAGCCCAGATCCTCTCTCCAAAGTGACTGGATTCCGCTTCTCCACCCAAAGGGAGAAGGAGAAGGATCGGTGGTCACCAGTCACTGCCTGCCACACCCAGGCTCATGAACTTCACCACCCCCTCCCCAGCGCCTTGGCTGTGACCCTTGCTTGGAAAGCAAACTTGGCTCCGTGTTACATTCCAACCTTGTGACCTACGGGGAGCAAATGGGCAGGGTTTTAGCATAAATATGTCCCAAATACTGCACGGGACGTACCTATGCTAGAAATTACTTGTTGTTGATCTGAAATTCAAGTTTCCCCGGGCGTCGTGTATTTTTATTTGCGAAATATTTCTGGGCCTTGGTTATGAAGATTCCTTCTTCTTGATTCCGAAGATGGCATTTCCTCCTGAAGACGGATCCGGTGGAAGGTCCAGCAGACGCGGTTAGCGTATCTGCTCGGCAGTGGCCTTCCCCCCTGACACGAGTGGCAGGGCCCTACCTAAGTCCTCGTGCCCAGGCTTTCCGAGGCCCGGTCCTCCGTGCTCGCGGTCCCGACCGGACTCCCCACCAGCCGGGGCTGCAGACGCCGTCTTCCCACCTGGGGTCAGTCGTCCGAGCCATGTGCTCCCGGCGTGACCTGTCTTCGGATCTGAGCACAGGCCCTTGCTCTCTGCCTGGAGTGCTCACTCGCCCGGACTTCTCCACAGTCCTCCCATGTCCCAGCCGCCCTTCCCTCCTCCGCCTTTACCAGTACGTGTTGCTGTAACCCAACAAGAACGGGTCAAGGGCCAGCCCCGCGACAGGTGCGGCGGGGGAGCGAGCAGAGCCAGACCCGATGCCCCACCCCCCACCCAGTCACGTTTTCCTCCTGAGGGTCGGAAGTTAAACGAGCTGCTCCGGTCGAGGACACCAGCCACTTGCATTCGAGCTAGAGCCAATGGCGCTTGCTGGTCTTCACCTTGGCCTCTCTGTAGCATTTGCTGCCCCAGCTCAGGATTCCTCCTTGGATCCTTTGGTTCTCTTGACTTCCGGGGCGCCTTGCCCCTGGTGTCCCCTCCACCTACAGCACCGGGCCGGGCCCCGCTCGCCGGGGAGGGCGCTGTGGCGCCGCAGGCCAACTCGTGGTGGTCTCTTACCTCGCGGGGCAGTAGAGGACCTGAGCGCAGCCCCTCAAGGACTGGTTGGAATAGCTAGAAATTCAGAGCCCGTGTGCCTCGCCTGCTGCTTGGACTTTATGAGTCTGTGTGTTCAAAGCAGCATGGTTTTCCCCAGGCTCTAAAACACCCTATCTCTCTATCATCTGTCTGTCATCTATCCACCCATCTGTCCATCTATCCATCCATCATCTATCTTATCTATCTACTTATCTATCCATACACCTATCTTATCTATCTTATCTCTCCGTCTATCCATGCACCCACCCATCTACCTTATCTATCCATCCGTCTTATCTCTCTATCCATTCATCCATCTATCTTCTCTATCCATCTATCTTATCTCTCTCTCTCTCTCTCTCTCTCTCTCATCTGCTTTTATTGGCAGGTGGTCAGATGGATAAGCCTTTGTGGCCATGCAGTGATCCTTACTCCCACCTCCGCACCAGCTGCACGCCCACCAGTTACCCACTGAACAGTGGGATTGGTGCATTTATAAACCAGCATCTCGCTGCTGCCTGCTTTCACCGAACCCGGGCTTTGTCCTTGTACAAACCGGTTGTCTCTTGTCCTGACAGTTTGGCTTCAGAAGCGCGCTCAGTACATGGCGCTCTTGTTTCTTTAACTGAGGGACTCCTAACTTTCTCATGTTTTGCCTGCAAACAGAATCTAAGTACTTTCATCAGCGTGGCCAGCAAGTTTGCTCAGCTCCAGTACCTGTGGAAGACCAGGGACTCAGGCACCGTGAGCGCCCTCACCTGGAGCCTCGCTGCATACACCTGTGCAAGTAAGAGCCAGACGCCGTCCCCCCTGTCACGGTCCCACAAGCTTTAATCCTTTGCACATAGAACCTCCAAGTGGATCCGTATTTATGATTCTGATGGCACGCGGGCTACTTTCCATTCTCTGCAAGATCCCTATCCCACTTGCTAAAAACAAATGTGAAACACCCCTTTCTCCAAAAATTTGGCTGAACATCAACAGTCCTCTTTTGCTCTTTGAAAAGCATCAATAGGTTGATTGTATTGAATCCACTAACTTGTTTTTAAAATATGACCCTTTCTGATGTAACAGATGAGAGATGAGAAGCATACATTGGCTTTTGAGAATGAATAGACTTTGCCAGGGTGTTTCCCTGGAGCCATGTTGTTTGGTCTCAAGTTCAGAATTTCCACTGTTCATCTGGATTCTTGCAGGAACCTAAAATATATATATATATATACATATATATATGTATATGTATATATATATACACCTATATATATGTATATATATACATATATATACATATACATACATATACATATATATACATATACACACGCTATTTTAGGTAGAAAACTTTAAAAATTCAGGGCTATGACGTTACTTAGATTTATTAGTTTTAGGTATTTGAACTATGCTTCATGTTTCTTCTGTGTATTAATGGACCGATTTCTCCATCAGGGGTTTCTGGAAGGGGTCTTTACATCCCAAGTTATGTAAAATTAAGGCTTCTTGGGTTTTATTTTTAGCTTGAGATGTTGAAGTGTTATGATATATATATACACACACACACACACACACACACACAATATATATATATAGTTAGGAAATATATATACATATATACATGTATATATGTATATAGATGTAGATATATGTTTCTGGAATTGCTGATTTGATATATTACTTATTAGCTCCCTAATTTTACCTTCAGGTAATCTTAAGTGTTGTTTCTTAAATTTTCTTGTAGGAAATCTTCGGAACTTGTAACTTTAAAGACCATGTATTACATTTCCATCTGTTTTGCATGGTACTCTGTGCTTGCACAAGTCCTTAAATACATATTGGATACATGACAAACCGAGGATTATAACTTTATGGCGAAAAAGTGAACTGGCTTTAAACCTAATTTCCTAAATGTGTGATGTGTGAGGCAGAGGGAGAGTTTTGTGTGGGTGGGTTCGGGTCAGGAAGGAAGGGCAGGCGTGGAGTTACAGGTAGTGTCCTCGAAATCCCACGTCACATCTCCCACACGTGTCTCCTGTGGCCACGAAGGAAAGCGCTGTACCAGACAAACGAATTGAACGGAACAGTTCTAGTTAGACCTTTAGGGAAATCATTGCCCTTTGCTGGGCCTCAGTTTCCTTTACCTAGACAATCTCTACAAAAGAAGGGGGTCAAGTTCAGTCATTTAAAAACCTTGCTTTTCGTTAGTGGAAGCCTTTCTTTATTATTATTATTTTTTAATTTATTTATTTTGAGAGAGACGGCGTGAGTGGGGGAGGGGAGGGGCAGAGAGAGAGGGAGAGAGAGAATCCCAGGCAGGCTCCGTGCTGTCAGCACACAGCCCGATGTGGGGCTCCAATTCATGAAGCCGTGAGATCATGACCTGAGCTGAAGTCGAGAGTTGGACACTTAACCGACTGAGCCACCCAGACATCTCTGTTGTTAGTAGAAGCCTGTCTTTAAAGTAAACCTTACCAGAAGTCCCATACGTATGAGATTTTCCAAACGTGCTCTTTGGGGTGGGGGAGCTGTGGCTGGGCACACACCGTGGGTTCTCAGCTTCTCCCCGGTCCCTTGGGCAACACTGCTTCTGCTCTTGGGAGAGCCTCAAAACCACTGGGCTAGGACGCGTGGCTGGCTTTGAGAGGTTTTATAAAATACAGTACCGATTTGGTGTTCCGTACTAGCAAGATCTTTCAGGAACAGTTAGCATCTATTCCTGTATTTGAAATGGGAAGACGTTAGCTGAATACCGACATAGCTGAGAAGCAAGTTGACATTGCTGAATATCTTCTCTTACAGCAAGAATAATAACAACGATAATGACCACCGGCGATCTTACGAGTAAGCGAAATCTTTTTTCTTCCCATTTTTTTGGACTGCGTGCCCTTGGTGGCTCCTTCCAAGTTGTCTCAGGGTTTCACGGATCAGCTTGCTCCACGTACAGTTAGAGGCCACGGTGTATTCCCGGGCGTCAGCCCCTGCTTACAGGGCTGAGCACCTACTTCGTGTTAGCGCCGGGGATCCGACCTGCAGCACGAGGTCGTAGACTGCCGTTTCGTGACGCTTCCACGCCAGCGGTGGGTGGAGACGGACGGTGCGGTCAGCGCACAATTAGCTACTCAAGAATACTGGGAAATGTGTTCTGGAAAAGCAGGCCAGGAGGAGCACCTGATGGGGGAATGTGACCTGGCTGGAGGAGTCTGGGGAGGTGAATTTGAAGAGACAGATGGGGGGACGGGGGAAGAGACGATGACAAGCCCGTGAGCGGGAGACACGTGGCTTAGCCATGGAGAGTGAACAGGAGGGCTGGGGGTGAGTGAGGACGGACTCTACTGAGGTGACAATCATTTGACCCCCACATCCTTTTTTCAGGGGGACACTGTGATGGAGGAGAAAATACGTGGGTTGATGTAAAAAGAACTTAGTAATTCCCTAGGCTGTTTTCCACTCCCCAGCCAAGCGTATACATTTTTGGAAAAGAATGAAAACAAATGGTGTCACCCGTTCTATGAAGACTAGAGACATGTCCCTGGTACACATACCGCTTAATTGTTCCTTGAGAAATATGGCTACAGGAGAGTGAGGCACCCCTGTCCCTTTGCAGAGACTGTGTTTTGGGCTGCAACACCTTCTGTCAGCAGTGAGCAAAACACTAAAAGTACTGTGGTCAAACCATAAACTTGGGTCAAGTGGGGAAAGATAGGTCTGAGTCTTCTCCGCAGGACTTGAAGAATCCTGTGTATGGGAAGAAGAATCCAGCCGTAAGGAAACAACAAAACGAACCTACGTATTACAATTTTGGAAGATTGGGAATGTTCTAGCTATGGTTTGCTTTGTAAATAAAGTGACAGCTGTTCCTGAAAGCAATCAGTGTATCTGGGGACAGTCTTTTAAGAACAGCTTAGCTGGTATCTTACAAATGTTTCACAACCACAAAGATACATTAACTGTCCTCAGGGGAGTGTTCGTCGAGTCCCTTAGGGTAAAGTGCTCTCCCCCCAGAAATATTTGGAAGCAGGGTTGTTGAAAAGTTCCCACGAGGCGGTGTTGTGAATCTTACGTGGTAGACGGGGGTAGGGGCGGGCAGTTATTTAGGCTTTTAGGCTTCTACTTAGAGCGGTAGGGCAGGAGTGATTTTGCATTAGAATGTGAAAACAGTACTCTTTAACATACTTTTTCTTTTTGATCGATTTCAGTTCTTACACGTTTCGTGATCATGCTTGCTTTAAACGTGTGGGTAACCACCACGGTCCTTCGCTACAGGAAGACGGCGGTAAAGGCCGAATAACAGGTGCGCTGCCCCTCCACACGAAGTGGATTCCTAATAACTGAACCAAAGCTCACTGCTCAATCAAGGTCTCTTATAAGTTTAGTCAATGGCTTCAGAAACGCTGAATTGAAGCCAGATGTATTTTGGACAGGAGCCACTTAAACACTTGTTGAGAAATGTTGATTTCCTTCCCACTCCTCCCCTTCGTGAGGCGGAGGCAGGTCTCGGACACCGGCAAGTCGGGCAGTCAAGACAATGCTTTTCAGCTTTCAGAATCTTCTAAGAAATAAATCCTCTCTAGAGCACAAATGATTATGAACGGAGTGGGATTTTACTCAGTCAGAAGTGAAATTGTAGTAAATTACCAGGGTCACTTTCTGGGGCGGTTTTTTTTTAATATAGATGTAACAGGATGGCCTTGCTGTATCACAATACATGATAATGCCTCCTTAGGCTATAGGAAGGATATCGAGGCAAGCAAAAACGTAATTGGCTCGAGGTTATATACCCAAGTAGTGCTGTAACTTCATATAGTGCCTTTAATTCCTAAGGAAAGGTCGATTGGCTGCAGTCTCTACAGCAGTAGGATGAGGCAGTCCCGATGAACTTTCTGATTCAAGCACAATGCTGCCATCTTTAAGAGTCACACCTTTGAAAAACAAAAATGTCCACTGAAAATAGATGCAGTAAAAGGTATTGCTGGGGTGCTGTCAACTTCTTACGGATTTTCTCCTTGTTATATTCTAAACGTGATGTTAGGATTATCGGACACTGCATTTTACCGTAAAAGTTTATAAACGCTAGAATTTAAAAGCTCTTTCCCTTTATAATTGAATGGCATTGTTATACATAAGTAAATGATGTTTATTAGAAAATGTCTTAGTGTCCTATGTAAGTTAAATAAATCATTCTGTAGTTTTTAAAATCCTAGTTGTCATTTTTTTATTTATGTAAGCTCTACACTCAACGTGGAGCCTGAACTCACAACCCCGAGATCGAGTCACATGCTTATATTAACTGAGCCAGCCAGGCGTTCCTCACAGTTGTCAATTTAAAAAAAGTCCAAGTGAACCTTTTCTCATATGTAATTATAATCTAACCATTAGGAATAAATAAATTAGGTGATTTGAGTCCATTTTATTTAAATATACTTATTAGAAATTTATCATTGCTTAAAGCTTCTCCTTTAAGAAAATACTATCTTAGGGGCGCCTGGGTGGCCCCGTCAGTTGAGCGTCTGACTCTTGATTTTGGCTCAGGTCCCCATCTCATGGTTCGTGAGCTCAAGCTCCGCGTCGGGGTTGCACGCGGACAGGATCCTGCCTGGGATTCTCTCTGCCTTCCCACCCCCCCATTCCACACACTCTATGCCTGTCTCTCTTAAGTAAACTTAAAAAATAAAAATACACACTCTTAGGTGAAGAGTTCCCCATTTTTCCCCCCTTTGGCAGAAAAGGGAACAAACATTTGAACTATTCCAGATATCCTACACACATTATCATATTTAATCCTACAACAATCCTGTAAGGAAAAGTCTCCGTTTTACAAAAGATGTAAACACTGAAGCTGAGTGAATAACCCGTCCCGGATCCGGCAGCCAGTAAGTATCCTAGATAAGAACCCACTGGTTACAGGGGCGCCTGGGTGGCTCAGGCGGTTGAGCATCCGACTTCGGCTCAGGTCATGATTTCGCGGTTCATGGGTTCAAGCTCTGTGTCGGGCTCAGTGCTGACAGCTCAGAGCCTGGAGCCTCTTTCGCATTCTGTGTCTCCCTCTCTCCTTCTGCCCCTCCCCCCGCTCATTCTCTCTGTCAAAAATAAAACAACAAAAAAAAAGAACCTACTGATTACCAAAGAAATAACTTTCTTGAAAACTACCTCTCAGCAAAACAGGCACTCTGCGTCTTTTCCTTATCCTGGACACTCAAATGGGATTGTTCGATTTGCAAGTCCCTCAAAATACCTAACTCAGGCCAGCAACAGACTCCTTATTGAAATTCTATTTTTATTTCTCCACGGACTAAAAGACACGGCTGAGCATTCACAGGTCTGTGACCTTAGTTATGATTTGTTTTGCTACACACCCATCTTTTTATATGTATCTTTCAGGGAAGGCAAACATTCTGGGTAAGTATCAGAAGGCCGCAGCATTCCGGGACTATTTCACAGGAAGAGTATGAAAATGCTCAGGTCTTAATTTCTTTTATTTAATTTTTTTAATATAAAAAGCAGGCATAAAATACAATTACATTACTACAAAGATGCAACAAAAATTTTTTTAAAAAGATCGGGGGGTACGATTTTTGTTCAGAGGGGACAGCTGATCAAATATTTACGATTATCTAAACCATGCAATTCATAACTTAATACAATTCCAAACAAAACTCATTACTATGGGGAAGGGAATCAGGGACAGGCCCCCCAAGCATAATATTCAGCACTGTCACACAGCGCCTATTTTCAAAGTGCTTTGTGAATCAACTATGGTGTCTTCACGCCAGAGGGAAACTGGAGCCTTCTTCCAGGGGAGGAGACGTGATTCAGTAGCAGTGTCGACACAGACCGAGAAACTCAGAAGTGACTTCCTCTCACAGAATACTAAACATGTTATTTAAAGCATGTTTCAATAAAGTAATACAGCGTCTAAGTTTCTCTATTTTACCACCAGAATCCTGTGGGAACAGATTAACAACAGCAGCAAAATTTCTTCAACTGTGGTTTGGCAAACCTAGAGTATTTCTTTTTGAAGGTCTACAGATGAACCGACACAAAAGACATCGTTCAGAGCCAGATTTGTGACTCCAGCACAGGTCAATTTTAAAACACTCACCTTATTTTAGATTTCTCGGTATCCTTTAGATAGCTAAAGGCATTTACAAATTTCAGATTTTTTAAAAATCTTGCTTCTAGATAGCACGTTTTAATACTTTTCAAAACCTCACTATACATTAATTTTTACCAGTAACACCGGCACCAGTTTTCCTTCTACTTCGGTCTCGCTATCCCCACTAAAGAAAAGTACAAAATCCAACTAAGAAAATCCCAGTATTCACTACTTCTTAGTTCTCAATAGGAGGTATTTATGGCTCTAGGAGAAATCAGGTGTGAAGAAATAAGCAACTTTCGGTCTTGCATTTATCTGGGAAGCTTTGGAGCCTCAAGAAAAAGAGAAGCTGGCACAAAATCGGGTTGTTAAACCGAGTCAATATTGTATTTAATGAGTGCTGGGAAGAGGACATTTGGATAGGGGTATGCATTCATGCACGTACGTGAAATGAGCAAAAGGGTAAAAAGCAAACTCTTACCCAAGGTCAGAATTTTTATTAAGCGCATTTCCATTAGCTGGAGAAACGACCTAAAAACCCTTATGTTAAACCATATAATGTGAAGAATCTCCATGGGAGAGATTTTTTCCCACCCCTCAGAATACTTTCTTTTCCCCAAAAAACTTCACATTAATTTTCCTTGTATAGTTGCAGCACACCATGATTCTCCATATTCTCTAATATATACAGCATTCAAAATTTAAACTTTTGCCATTTTTACTCAAATATTTCAATTACTCATGTGTAAACTTCAAATTATTTCACCTTAATAAAGTTTATTAAAAATATATATATATATATACTCTCCAATTCAGAATAATATGATAGAACCTCCCATAGTGTAACAAAATCTTTATATAAAATATTAATTCAGTCTCCTTTTAACAAGTCTAATGAATGGAAATATTTATTCTATATAAATTTTATATAGTTCTCATTTTTAAATCTTAAAAACAAAAAAACAAAAACAAAAACAAAAACAAAACCCCAAAAAAACAAAAGCTGTGTCCCCAAGCCAGAACCGCAGAACATCCCGGGGAGGGAAATGGCATGCGTGTCCGGACTCAGCACAGACAGCGTGAGAGAGCGTAGGCGGGACAATGTGAGAATGACAAGATTCAGGTTTAGTCCATCAGGCCAGAGGCCACGGTTCAATTTCCACAACAGTGTCTATATTTTGGGGGTCTAACTCTTTAACCATTTCTACACTGACCCCAAGGGGAGTCAATGAAAATATTTCCTTCATTGAAATATTAGATGATGTATTTCAGTATCACACCAACTCTGTATGTATATAAAGAGACTAATAAAAGACTACATACTTTTTTCAAACTTGATAACTTAGCATTGATGCATACTGTAGCAGTAAAAAACACATTTTTCTGGGATAATGAGAAATATGGCAGAAGTGGTCCTGCATAACCTACAACTTCAACATCATTTAAAAAATAAAAATCAAGTTAAGAGCCTCTGAGGCCACTTCTTCCTAGTCACCAGTTTTCTTAACCCAATGCTGAAATATTGCCATACTCAGTTGTGTGTTTGAGGGATCACATTTAAATATTTAAAATATATCTACAGTATGTCTTAGTTTTCTTTATATTTGAGATAATCTTAGAATCTTGAGTGTGAAAATGTAGCAACAGTCACAAATGTCTCTGCCAGAAATAAAAACACATCTAGGGTAGCCAGCAAATTCAAAGCGAAGCAAACATTTCCTACTCATACACTAATACTGAGGTCTGTAAGCAGAGTGGGATGAATAATAAACATAAAAGATATATTAGTTCCAATATTATCCATTATTGTTTCTATCACGGGTACTTAAAAAAAAATTCTGTTATACAATCAAGATAGTCTGACACTGATAACTATTACATGTAAAAATAGTGCACTATTTTTCTTTTGCAAAGCGAATTTGCATCCTAAGAGCTGGTAAACACTTTTTGTTCAAAATACAGAAAAAGGTGAGACATTAAAAAAAATTAAATTAAGGCATTCAAAATGGGTAAAGTTGCCTATCATGAAGCATTAGGAAACTGACAGAATTAACTTCAAACTTCTTGTTACAGTAACTGCTTAAACATGATCATGCAGCTTCCATGGGGTATACACAAATGAGGGATACAAACTTCGTTATGGCTTTATACAAGTGCATAGTTGCAACTGCAGTTTGTTATGATATCTGATTACTGTATGTAAAAAAATAAATGGGACATTTGAAGAACCCTCTTGCAGTAATACAGTACTATGTATATGTGTGTGTGGGGGTGTGTGTGGGGGTGTGTATGTATATATATGTACATATATGTATATATACATACATACCCCCACACACACCCCCCCACACACAGTATAATGGTCACTTCTTAAAGATGCAGTCTCCATCACTGTAGTGGAACCCATTCCCAGACTCTTCTGGTGAATGTGCTGGTGAAATCTCTCTGTTGAAGCTGAAAAGATGATTTCTTTAACTCTTCTCAAGCCTTTTGTGCAATGTAGTGTGAGTGACTGCCAAGAGAGCTTCATGGAACAACTTTGGAAGAGTTGCATGATATTCTTACTCTATTAACCAATCACTGTTGGTTCAACATGTTGCTCCAAAGGAGAGCAGAAAATCTCCAAGATTTATAATTTATATTGCAGGAATAAAGGGAAATGTGTGTGTGTGTGTGTGTGTGTGTGTGTGTGTATCAGTCTCTCAGGAAAATATAGCTTTTTAAGAAATTTTGGGCCATCATATTTCAGTCTTGTTTTAACTGGAAGAATATGACCACCTTGAATAACAACTGCATTCACAGAAGGCAGCTAGCTGGAAAAAAAGAAAAAACAAAGTTAGTTGATACAGTAAAATACTTTAAGAGACTGTTAAATTCTTTGAAAAGGCATTCTATTTATATCATTAAACTATGTAGTCTTCCAACCCCTATGCTTTTAACACCTAAATCATACATAAAACATATTTACTATATTACTTTTCTGATTTTTAGGTACATGCAATTATATCCTTATATTTTCCTACAAACACAACACACAAGTTTTAATACGGTTAACTGGCTATTAGGGTTAGATAATACGTCACGGAGTAAGTCAGGGGAGTGTTAAGTTTGCCTTGGAGATTAAGTGCTCCCGACTCATGTAGCTGAACGAACAGTGGACTTTTGGATCAGGTTCTATTGGACTATTTGACTCTTAGTCACATTTTTTTTAAATCTATGACATGGGAACAAACACATTGTTAACAGTAAATATATGTAAAAATCTCTGTAAATCTTGGTTATAAACACCTCCCAATGATACATGATTTAAGTCTATTTTTGCAATATGCTCCCTTAGGTTAAGGCAGATATTACTTCTTTTAAATCCATTCTACGTAAAAGGTTTAATCATGAGGTTCAAATTTCCTTTAGCCACCGTTAACCGAAGTATTTTTTTTTTTTTTTTTTGTAACCGAACTATTTTATTTGTTCTACAAGCACAAGAACTTTCACAGCATATCAGCAGCATTCTTCGGCAAGAGTAACATTATCTTTTCACAAAGCAAACGTTTCACAGCATCACAAAGAAAAGCCAAATCAGAAACAGCTATTTCACAGCACTAATTAGACTTACAAAGTTTTTACAGTTTCAATTCTTGCGGGTTAGAAAGAAAGAGGAGGGAAGGAGAGAGGGAGGAGGGAAAAGGAATTCCATGCTATGTTCACAAACTAATACAGTTGTAGGAACTTGAAATCATTGTAAATTTCACTTGTCTGAATATCTGAATATAGATTCTTTGGAATGAAAAAAGTACTAGAATTAGCTTCTTTTGTTATGTCTGCATGTTCTATTCCTAAGATAAAAAAACTAATTCAACTGTATTGAAAATATGTAGCTAAAAAAGATTCTGAACATAGCATTTCACTTTTATAACTTAACATGGAAATTTCAGTTAGAAGCTTTTCTGAAAACTACTTTTCAAATATATTATTAAAAATAAAAACTTAATAAAATTCAAAAACTAGTCAAAACCAATGAAAACCCAAGTGCAAATCACATGCACTACTTGGAAATACTAAGATAACTCATTTTTCATTTTTTGATTTACCCCATTTATTTCTTCAGAAATCAAAAACATCGTCATCATCATCACCACCATCAACATCATCAAATGACCAATCCCAGTCTTTAAATGCCAAATCAAGCAATCTGCAATAGGAGGTTTGTAAATTTACACTCTGACACTTTAGAAATAGCAGTTTAACATGCTAATTATCTAGAAATCACACTTTGTGCTCCCTTCATCAGTAACAACACAGTCAAAATTACGATGGTAGCACACAGGGAACTCTTCTTTCCCTTTATATATAAACGCATATAATGTACATATACAAGGTATGCTTTCCAGAATACCAGAGAACCAGATGATATTTGTGGATAAGATACAATCTTCTCCCCACTGGGCCCAGATGATGTAATTAACCATCCTGATGCCTACTCTGATTTGAGAACTATGAAAGCTCAACACCTGTCCACACTCCCTTCACAAAAGGACCCAGAGTACCAGCTCACATTTTTCTAGAATAGTACCACAAGTCCTAGTTTAAAGAGAGAGTAACACTAAGAATGCAACTTTCTCGATTCTAGCAGGACCCTATTTGTTCAATGGGTCACTGATAGTGATGCTCTCTGTGAACAACTATGAACAAGAGAAAAACCACAGGTATACAGTAAAACTTGGATTGCAAGTAACTTGTTCTGCAAGATGAGCAAACGTTTCTAATAAATTTTAACTTAATGAGCGAGCAGTGTCTTGCAATACAAGTAGTAGGGGAGGTTGAATGTCATGTGATCACAACTGAGCCAATGGTGTTCTCCCTCTCTCTCTCTCTCTCTTCTCTCTCTCACTGTGGGATTGTGGGTGATCATCTCCCATGCTCTGATGCTTGGTCTCAGACCATGGTGTTTGGCAAAATCAGTGATTTTTCAGAACGTTGGAAGGTGCCCACAACTGGCACTAGTATATTTTTTGTCACTTCAAAGCATCTATGGAGGGGCACCTGGGTGGCTCAGTCAGTGAAGTGTCCAACTTCAGCTCATGATCTCACAGTTTGGGAGTTTGAGCCCCATATGGAGCTCTCTGTTCTCAGCACGGAGCCCACTTCAGATCCTATGTCTCCCTCTCTCTGCCCCTCCCCTGCTCGCTCTCTCAAAAATAAATAAAAACATTTAGAAAATTTTAAAACAAAACAAAGCGCCTATGGACAGTCCCTTGCTGTTCCACACGAGAGTAAGCTTAGGAATGCTTTGCTTCATTCTAGGCCAGACTGCCTGCAGATACAGACCCTTTCCTCTGCTGCTTTACTGCCAGTTTCATGAAATACAGTATATGGCAAGAGTTTAATAATAATGGACTGTAGGCAACATCAGTGCAAGCTTACACGATGGCCCCCATGCAGAAAAAGGTTCCATTGAGCCAACAGATTGTAGTGATTCCATTAGTGACAGTGAAAGTCATCCTACACAATAACCCTCCTCTCTCGTCTCCCTCACACCAGCCACAAAGGCTTTCAAAGGTAGGTAAATACAGGCTAATCTATTTTTCTTTATATCTTGTATTTTCTTTATTATTTTGTATTATATTACAGTACTGCAATCATTTTTATATGAATATTTTTGGGTTTTGGAACAAATCATCTGAGTTTCCATTATTTCTTACAGGGAAATTCACTTTGATATACAAATGCTTCAGATTACAAGCATGTTTCTGCAACGAATTATGTTCACAAACCAAGGATTTACTGTATCAGCATCATAGCTACTTATCTTCGCTGAGTAAACTGGACTTAGAGCAGGGATATATGTGGTCTTTTCTTTCCAATCTAATCCAATCATCTAATGCAACATCCAATGTAGTGTTAACTTTTTCATTGTTGTAACTGTGATGTTCATGAATCAACTTATGCCAAGGAATTCATATGGCCCCTAAAGTCTCATCTGTGACTTCAACTTTAAAGTTAGTTTCTGAACTTTAATTTATATGATTTACTCAAAACTATTTATAATGCATATTCACAGGTGTCATCCCAAGAGATTCTGATATAATTGGACCACAGGGGTAGTGAGGCCTAAGTATCTGCATTTTAAAATAACAAACCTGAAATGAATTCTGATGCAGCTAGTTGACTTTGGTAATCACTGACAGAGTATGTTGATGGATGGTTACCCTAATTTAAAAGTAAACAAACCCACTCAAATTACTCTACTTTAAAATGTGCTAACTATAGAACAATATATAAGAAAACACACAAATACAATTATTCACTTAGACACATATCACATTTTTCTAGGCTTACACAGACAGTAACTGATAGCTAAGGTACTGCTTGGGAGATCAGTGGGCCTTCCTGATCAAGCCCCAGCTTTGAAAAATCTGCATTTCATATCCTTCCAAAACCTTTGAAGTGTGTGTGAAATGTGCACCTGTGTCCCAGTCTTCAAATTTCAAAAGTCTGGTCACTAGGCTGTTAGCACGATGTCTGGCAAGACTTCCCTTACAGCATCACCACCCCCGCCCCGCCCCCCCCCCCCCCGCCAGCCCCTTCCAGTCAGCCATCGAATTATTGTCATTTCACCTTAAGAAAGCTTTCTCTAACTTGGTTTCTTCCCTCCATTTTCAATATCAGTACCTTAGTGAAGGAGCTCATTAAAGTCAACACATACCAATCTCCTGCTGAAAGACTTCTATCTGAAGAACAAAATAAACACTCCTCTAGCATAGTGTACCCGGTCCTTTTCAACTTGGCTCAAAGTTTTCTCTCCAGTGTCAGCTTCTTCTCCCTGTCATACCCTCGCCCCATCTTAATCCAGCACATTATAAACGCATAATACGCAAGTAATATTGACAACTCAGTGCCTCTACAAGTCAACATTTTGCCTACCACCGTCTTTTCCCTTATTATTCTTTTTTTTTTTTTTAAATTTTTTTTTTTTTTCAACGTTTATTTATTTTTGGGACAGAGAGAGACAGAGCATGAACGGGGGAGGGGCAGAGAGAGAGGGAGACACAGAATCGGAAACAGGCTCCAGGCTCTGAGCCATCAGCCCAGAGCCTGACGCGGGGCTCGAACTCCCGGACCGCGAGATCGTGACCTGGCTGAAGTCGGACGCTTAACCGACTGCGCCACCCAGGCGCCCCCCCCCTTATTATTCTGCCTGGAAAATTACTGATCTTCCCTTTTTGGAGACGTTTCTTGATACCCTTAGGCAGAATTCTCCATGCTTTCCTTTGTTCCCCTCTAACACTCACTCATGCTTCTTATTATGAAAAAAAAATTTTTTAAATAGTACTGTAACTATCTGTTTGATTTCCTATCTCCTCCCTTAAATTGATCAGTAGGGATACACTTCAGGCCCATGAAAATTATTGCCAAAGACTGCTTTGGAAAGGGAGCATTACAACTTTGAGTTCTGCTAGAAGTATAGTAGACTACCCATTTCTTTACATCTCGCCAATACTATGTTTCTTAATCCTTACCAGGTTGGCAGTTTTAATTTCTTTGCTTAATAATCAACTTGATCTCGTTTTTGTATTTATAGTAATGCTGCATCTGCATGTTCCTCAGTAATGTTTATATTGGGAAGAGGCAATCTTCTTTTTCTTAATGACTTATCTATATACAAAGATACTAACCCATCTTTCTTATACGTATTGCAAATATATGGTATTTTTAAAACTTACGAGGCTTTAGCTTTTGATTACTCAATCTCTAACTTTCTTTGCTTTTACTCCTAAGAAGTTCTCCAATCCAAGATCAGACACATACTCCCCTATTTTCTTCTACTTCACTGAATGGATTTGTTTTTGACACTTCAAGTTGTATATAGTTTTTTTCATTTTCCCCGAAATAAGCAGTCTGTTAACTTTCTAATGTTTATAAATGGAAAAGAACAAAACTAAAGTAATGATGACGTAAGAGCTCCCCCGACACTTAAGTTTTAACAGGGCTGGCAATGCTTTATTTCTTAAAACTGGGTAAATGAGCATTTGTTGTATTTTTGCCTTATACTTTTATGTGTGGCTTAAACACTGGATTTTTAAAGAAGACCTTGAAAAGGAAAATAATTAAAGAGAAATGCCCTCAGCAGAGACCAGCATTCTGTGTCCTGCTTTGGAACAAACTAAGGATCTCTCCAAACTATTTTGATCACAAATCAGTATTTTATTCACAAATTTCCTACTTTTCTAGCAAGGTTTTTTTTTTTTTTTTTAATTCAAAATTATCAAGAAATCATTCCCCTGGAATAGCATTTCTACACATTCTGCCTTATAAGCTGTCAATTCATTTCTACTGTTCTCACTGTGAGGCAACGTGGTATTACAGCAGAGGATGTGGGATCTGGAACTAGACCATCCGGACCTGAACTCACGGCTTTGCTGCGTGTTAGGTGTGTGACCGCAGGCGCACAGTGCTTCTGTGCCTCAGCCTCCACATCTGTTAAGTGGAGACATTAACGGCTAAATCACAGGCTGGTTATAAGGACAAATAACTTACATAGTTAAAACTCACAGAAAGAGCGCCTGACATAAAATATGCCCTCAAAAATACTATTTTACATAACAGTAGCTAACACTTACTTAACCATCAACTTAAAACACTTCACTACAGAGAAAAGGAAGTGCTGCAAAGACAGTTAAGAGGAGAATGAGAACCAAGAATGTCACAAAAGCCAAAAAGAAAAAAATGTAATGGTGTGGTCATTAACAAAGACAACTACTGAGGAAAAGTTAAAAAAAAAAAAAAAAAGACAGATTAGATGTTTATGGGTATTATCTTTTAGTGTACACATAAATACGTACATACTTATATATACATATTTGATGATGTCTAACAAAGCCAAACATTTAAGAAAGACACCGTGCATATTAGTTCAAATAAAGCTGGGCTGACACAAAGAGCTAGATATTATATTACTGCTGACGTCTACCAGAAATGCTGTTCCTAGATGTTCCTGAATGATCCTTTAACAGGTCTACCCTTTTATCTATAGGAATGTTATAAATTTATGAGTAGAATGTTAAAGGCCATCAAGTCCAATGCTTGACTCCCCTCCAGAGCCGTGTGGCTGTCAGACTACACACACGTGACAGGCTGAGGAGGGTGTTCTTCCACAGTGTCACCCAGCAGTCACTTGACTCAGGTACCAACAGTGGTGACAAGGCACTTACTATTCTAGAGCAAGCCCAGCCTTCCAATTCTGGAAATCTCTGATTGCCTGATACCTTTCCCTTGCTGAGTTACAAATGTGCCTCTATGTTTGGTTCTTGTTCTAATATGTCATCCACAGAAAAGTTCTTTAAATCTTTACTGCTATTTATGATCTCCCATCCTTCCAAATCATTTCTTCAGAAGATTAAATATCTTTAGTCCTTAGGGCATCTGGGTGGCTCAGTCAGTAGAGCGTCCTACTCTTGGTTTTGGCTCAGGTCATGATCTCGCAGTCAGAAGATCAAGCTCTGTTTTGGGCTCCACGCTGGGCACGGGGCCTACTTAGATCTCTCTCTCTCCCTCCCTCTCTCCCGCTCACATGTGCGCACGTGCACACTTACTCTAAGGAAAAAAAAAAATCCTTAGTTCCTTCACTTGCTACACGTGTAACACTTTCAAATGACCCACTACTACCTCGGTTACTCTCTTCTGTATACCCCCCAATTTGTGTATGCTACTCTTAAAATGCGACACCCAAAATGAAATGGAAACTGGAGGGTGATTCACGTAAGACAGACACAGATACAATTCTATGAGTTAATGAAGCAATGGAGGCACAGATGTTAACAATGAAAATAATGCTGCAGATGCATAATAAAGTACAAAATTACATCCTAAATGTGCCCATCTCTATGCTTTAAGCTTCAAAGAGTATATATTAGATGAAAAATATTCACAAAACACCCTATACATTTTACAGTCAGTTTTGATATTAGTTTCAGCTACATGCATAGTTGTGAGAGAAAGAAATCCCTATTACTTACTGTTGCTATGCAAAATGTATTAAAAAATCAGTGAAGAATGATTCGAAGGGCGGGGCCAGAACTAAAATAAAACAAAAAGCAACAAAAATAAAAAGTAAATGTGCCTCCAATAGACCATAATGCTGAACTGGAGGGAAGGGGATGACAAAGAAAGTATTTACAAGGAAGTGAACATGAAAACTGTTATGTAATTGAAAATATGCCCCAGTTGGTCTGAAAACTGCTTCATAAACGAATTCTGTATGTTATCACAAGTAGTGAAATCATTAACTTGTCAAATTGCACAGAAGAGTAAAATGTATCAAAAGGATTGGAGTTCTTATGGTCCCGACTCTGAAATTATTTGCCCTTCTAGAGTCTCAATCAAAAAGAAAGACAATAATACCTATCTGTTCTACTCCACAGAAATATTTTAAAGTTCCAATGACAGAATATATGGAAAGCTGAATGAGAGAACAGATTATAGAAGCACTTTGGAAGCTGTAAAGCATGAGATATTGTAAGCTATTGAAATAGCACAGCATCTATGCATTAATTGTTCAATATTAATAACAGAAATTTAATTTTTAGATGTTTTGCACATGGCACACAGAATGACCTTCAGTGTCTCTGAATTCTTTGAGCTTCTTCAGCTTAATTACTATCATAATCGCTAATTTTATAGTATTTAATTTTCCCATACCTCACAGAAAAATTCAGCATTTTCCCTGCTAAAACCCCAATTCAACCTTGAAATACTAGTTTCAAGAAAAGTTTCACTTAAGATGTCTGTGGTTAGAATGCAAAGGTCTCTGATAACACAGCCAGGGCACATCATTACTCATGCCCTGAAGGCCCTGTGTTAGGGAACAAAAAGGATGCCCAAAACTGGATACCTGATCTCAGTGTATACTTTATCCTTTAGCCAACCAAATCTTCACATTCATTTCAATAAACAGCAATATTTACAAATGTCGTAGTAGCTAGTAAGCCAAGAAATGGTTATTCTGAACCAAGAATTAAATTACTATGACGTCGCCATATGAAAATGGTACCATCGAAATGTTTTTTGCGTTCATCATTACCTCTGGATTTACTTCCTAGTCCCAATTCTGCCTCAAATATAAGGCACACCCACTTTAACCATTAATCAATATCTGCATTTTTAAGGTTGATCTCTATTGCTCTTTAAATGAGAAACAAGTTATTATTCTAAACTTATAGATGTGAAATTAAAACTTAAGGAAGATTTTGATCCTGCCTCCCAAGTTGTCTAACATAAAAGAGGTTTGCAATATTAAACACAATATGCATACCTGACACTTACGGATCTGTGCGTACATCCTGTCTACTAAATCACTAAATCAGTCAATATGCTTACAAAATCTCAAAATATTATGATTATATACATAAACATGACAAAAATGAACCCTTTATGTATTTTAGGTTGAATTTAATATGTGTGTGATTTAGTAAACAAATCTGTGTTACGTTTAACTGAATCAATGAATAAGATATATACACTAAGATAGTTTCCAACATTTGGTAGTCCACAGTTCATTAAAATACCAAGCAAAGGTACATTACCATCAGGAAAATTTGTAGTTGAACACAAACAGCGAAATATTAAAAAAGACACTGTAATTTTTAACATTTTTATTTATTACCTTGGTTTGTTTGGGGCAAGCTGTCGACTTGGCCGTCTAATAGACTGGTTTTGTTGTATCTTCATTGAAGTTCTAGGAGATGACCGTGCAAAAGGGTCTGGAGCTGGAGGCTTTTTAGGTATCTTTTTCACCAACCGACTAACCCACTTTTGCTGCTCTTCTGTAGAATTTGCCAATAACAATAGGTTCTTGGCCGTCGAAATATCGTAATAAACTAAAAAGAAATATTTGGAAAAAACTAATGTGTTTAAATGGACCAGAATGTAAAGAACATTGATGGAACAAGTAATTTACTATTTACCTTTGCAAGGTGCTATAATCTCCTCCTTTCTGTCCATGTGATCTTTATGACATTTAATGTGGCAGCGGCGGCACTCTAACGCAGGGGGGGGTTTGAACATATGCCATAAAGGCTTCATACAAGCCTCACAGTTGGTTGGGAAATGATAGAGGGTAGGAATGAACTCATGTCCCTTATGGCAAATATAATTTGACTTTTCTCCCACGGGCTCCACGGGAAATTCTTGTTCCTTCTTACTTTCTCCTTCATTGGCATACAGAATCTATAAATAGCAAAAAGAATGATGAATGATTTCCAAACAGTTTTATGTAGTAACAATTCTTACAGTGTAAATAAAATAAAAATTAGCCTAAATTATTCAATGAAAAGAAAATGACATTCAAACATTAGTAGGTTCCGTCTAATCAAAAGCTTATATGAGAAAAGCCTTTAGACAGTCACTTGGTTCCCTTTTCAGGAAAAAATCTATCTTGTTCAAATGTGCCTCCTTATTTTATCCAGGAGCTCTTACTGTGTTTCAGCAATTTTATCAGAATAGGCCAAAAGGTAAATTTTTGCTTGATGGGTATCAGAAAGTTTTTCTGGGAGGGAGTGTTCAACTCAATCCCCCCAAAGGGATGTGGCAATTATACAAAGTGATGCTCTATGATTCTCAAAAACTGACAACTGGGTGATAACTGCTAACATAGCTTTAATGGCAAGATTTGTATTTGGAGAGTTGAGGAAGAAAGAGGAAACGATGTATAATACACCCCAAATAAACATTACAAGTATCCAGAAAATAAGTGGCCAACTCTCCCACAGTACCCCAAGCACAATGGTTTTCACATAGAAGGAACTCAGTAATTGTGGGTTTGACTAATTTTAAAACGAACGTAGAACAGGGAAGCATTTGGCTTCACTTTAAATTGGAAGTAAAAGGGCTACTGGGTGCAAAATTCAACTTTACAAACAACTTTAACTTTATAGAGAGCTGAGCTTAAAATCAGAAACAGAAGAGAAAGGGTATAGTTTAAAAATGTCGTAATGAGGGGCGCCTGGGTGACTCAGTTGAGCGTCCGGCTTCGGCTCAGGTCACGATCTCACGGTTCCTGAGTTCGACCCTCCCATCGGGCTCTGTGCTGACAGCTCAGAGCCCGGAGCCTGCTTCGGATTCTGTGTCCCCCTCTCTCTCTCTGCCCCTCCCCCACTTGCACTCTTCCTCTCTCTCAAAAAAATAAACATTAAGAAAAACTTAAAAACTAAAATAAAAATGTCGTAATGAACCTTGAACAAAAGGAAAGCAAAGGCCAGAAACAGGATATAAACATACTACAGACTTTACCAAGACAGAGAGGAATAAAGATGTATCCAAACAGAAAAAGCATGAAAGACACAGAAGGCTGTTTACCTGAAATATCCTTGGAATTTCTTTAGCATCTGCTCTATATACATCTGTTTGTGTAACTGGTCGGACATGAAATAATTTGCTATAAAAGATTTTTAATAAAGGAATAAAATATTACTAGAGGATCAAATTACATTAGTTATCCTATACTTATGTCGGAAGTTAAAATGGACTACTTTGACCCACGTTAGAGGATAGGATAGGATACCTTGCTTCTATTAATTCAATCACTCCTTGAGATTTTGAGTATTTCCAGGAAGTCAGAAATTTTCTAATTAGCTTCAGAAAACATGTTTTAGCTAACTCTATACCCCAGACTTTCATCTCTATGAGGCAAATATGAGAAAATGTAACAACAGTACAGTAGGAGCTATACTATATATATTTATGTATAAATAGCACTAACTTAACAAAAAGGTCACATTTGTCTCATACACTTTACAAGAGAAAGTTTCTAAATAGTCCAATAAAAACACTTACTCTATATCTAAAACCATGTAAGGATTAGATTGTTCTTTATCTTGTTCACTGTCATAGAAAAGAATCTTCTTACTGCTTACAATCACATACTGTTAAAGAGGGAGAGAAGGAATTAATGACTAAAGTTAATCTATGTATCACATTTATTTTCTTTGAAAACAAATTCTACAGCAACAAAAATCATGTAATACCTAAGTTAAATAACTAAACAGTTCTCATTATATCCTTAAAAGGTCTTCCTTAAAATAACAACAAGTTTATAGTTTGCATATATATTTTTTAAATAAGCAAATTGGGAAGGATATTAATTCAAATATTTTTTAGACTGATTTAGCTTCAAAATTCAGTAAGCACAGGTAGCCTTATTGCTATGGTCTGAATGTCTGTGTTCCCCCCAAATTTTTATGTTAAACCCTAACACCTAATGGAAGGGGCTTTGGAAGGTGAACAGGCCATAAGAGCAGAGCCCTCATGAATGGGGTCAGTGCCCTTACAAAAGGGGCTCCAGAGAGATCCCTAGCCCCTTCCACCACGTGAGAACATAGCACGAAGTCTGCACCTAGAAGAGGGCCTTTACCAGAACCCAAATATCCTGATCCTGAGACTTCCAGCCCCCAAGAACTGTGAGAAATAAAGTTCTATTGTTCATACACTACCCAGTCTATTCTGTTATAGAAGCCTGAACAGACTAAGATATTTACCAGAAATGAACATAATACCAATAATCATAGTAACAGAGGAAAAGAAATAAATAAGCCTTTCTATCATAACCACAGTTGTTTTCCCACTGAAATAGCAAAACACTGAAGTCAATAGGCTTCTGTTTTCCTAGCATCAAAACCTGTTTTATTATTAACAGCACATTAATGATGAAAGGCTTTTTTCACAAAGATACATAAAATCACATCATTCCAAATCAAAGTCCAAAGTTTTATGCGTCTAAAAGTTCTAGTTATATGTATCTTACAACTACAAAAGTAAAATGGCTAGAGCCAAACCAAAAGCAAAATAAAAGAACCATATTCAAAACTACCAATTACCTTTTTAACCCATCCAAATTTCTTAGTGTTGTTTCGCACAGGCAATGAAAGCCATCCTTCTAGTCTTGATTC
Organism: Lynx rufus; assembly: GCF_022079265.1. Classification (NCBI taxonomy): domain Eukaryota; kingdom Metazoa; phylum Chordata; class Mammalia; order Carnivora; family Felidae; genus Lynx; species Lynx rufus. The sequence continues at coordinate 132,719,416 of NW_025814896.1, read as the reverse complement.
TATCAATAAGCACAAGATATGAGGATAAATATAACAATTCTCCTAAGAAAATGAGAACTATGATAACATTTTAATAGAAAAGTCATGGAACAAATCAAGTACGCCCCTCAGAATTTATCATTATATTATTATCTAGGCTGTAATAATGATGCAGGATCAGTATAAGCAAGTTATGAAATGCAAAACAAAATCCAGGTTATACCACATTGGAACTACATATGCTATAGTTTATATGGTCAAATGCCCCCTGCTGATTAAATTCGTGCATCTGCAAAGTTCAGCAGAAAAGGTGCAAAAAAAGAGAAGCAGTTCTCTATTCTCACTGATACAACTATATGAGAAATTTTTTTCCTTTGGAAGAAGGCCTAATTATAGATTTACTGCATATATATCTTCTTTGAAGAGAAAATCTTTTAAGTTATTAATTACATGTTCAGAGAAAATGGATTTTTTAAATGGCTAAAATAAAATTAAATGAAGTTGTGTAAATTACAGATCAAATGTGGTTAATAAGTAGCAGTATAACCAGAAGATTTCTAAATTCCAAAACAGCAAAATTGGTAAAATTCTAGTTCAACAAAGGAAACTGCCTGAGTCCTTAGAATTTGTTTCAAAGGCATTTGATCAGTATCATTTAATGAAATAACTAGGGGCAAACCAGCATTTTTGGAGGTTATTCTAATAATCACCTACTGAACTATGCTAGGTGCTTTCCATAAATTGCGTCACACAAGGACACAACTCTGACTCCAGTACCTATCTATACTCTCTTACATCAACAACCTCCAGACTCTATAACAGAAATGCTGCCATTAAAAACAGCCCATATACGGGCGCCTGGGTGGCTTAGTCGGTTAAGTGTCCGACTTTGGCTCAGGTCATGATCTCGCGGTTCGTGGGTTCAAGAGCCGCATTGGGCTCTGTGCTGACAGCTCAGAGCCTGGAGCCTGCTTCAGATTCTGTGTCTCCTTCTCTCTCTGCTCATCTCCACTCACACTCACTCTCTGTCTCACAAATAAATAAACATTTTTTTTTATTTTTTTTTTTTTCAACGTTTATTTATTTTTGGGACAGAGAGAGACAGAGCATGAACGGGGGAGGGGCAGAGAGAGAGGGAGACGCAGAATCGGAAACAGGCTCCAGGCTCTGAGCCATCAGCCCAGAGCCCGACGCGGGGCTCGAACTCACGGACCGCGAGATCGTGACCTGGCTGAAGTCGGACGCTTAACCGACTGCGCCACCCAGGCGCCCCTAAATAAACATTTATAAAAAACAGCCCACATAATGTGAAATGTCTGGATGTGGTCCTACACCAACTTAAGGGACTTAATCAGATGATCTAACAATTTGAGCGAGACTGAAATTTACTGCTAAAATCTAAAACTTCAATACAGTTACTTATGATTTATATTATATACTGTTTTATACCTGGGAAATGTGGCAACAATATAAAAAAAACTATAGCTATTTCACTTTGCATTCAATTAGTAAGGGATTAAATTTTACCTCATAGTCAGCTGCTCATACACTGATTTCCCACGGCATTTACATTAGACCTGCACTTATACTAACTTTGTGTTCAACATAGTGATTTTATGTTTTCCGTCTAGTTTTTCACTTAAACTCTAAGTCCTTTCAGGACCGAGACTGGGTTGAACTGTCTTTTAAGGCTTAACACAATGTTGACTAGCTAAGCACTCAGTGAAAACCTATATACATCCTCGCAAACAGTCTACGTGCTTTTTTTGTACCGTCACTCTTGATATGAAACTTCAGGAAGAATTTCTTGTTGGATGAAAATGGACGAAACAGACGGTAAAACCATACGCTCTTTAATGATCTGAAGTTGACAAAATAAGTCTATCAAATATAGTAGCAATGCCATGTGACAATACCTTTAAAAATTCTTTATTCATGCAGCACTTTCTTTTTAACGGAGACCAGAACAATTGGTTAGTGGATAATTAGTCAATGTTACAAAAACTTTGCAGAAGGACTGAAATTAAGGGGAGGGTGACAAACCCCAAAGGTGAAAGATTTTCAGGATATCACCTGTACCATCAGGTTCCGATGAAATAGGTAAGTAAGGCAAAGATTCTTCTTCTGAGTCAGAATCAGAGTCAAGAAGCATATGAGAACTGGAAGGCTTAGTGGCAATATTGAGAGAAGTAGAGGAACGTTGGTAGGTGAATGACAAGGATTCCATAGTGCGTGACTGAGTGATATGAACTAAACATCCAGCATGAGAGGAAGTAAGAATGCAGAAAGAAGTTAAGAGAAAATAAAATGAAAACCTGAAAAGAGAGCTTCCTGTAATACATAAAGAGCTAACTTAAGCAAATATGTGGAGTTTTCTTTTGCATTGTTTCGCAAACATTTTTCTCAAAAATCAATAAACACTGTAAGTTTAAACTGTCATTTGAATCCCCACTCCAAGGAGTAGGCTTTTCTTAAAGAAATGACAAACATTTTTCTCAAGAGCAGAATCAATCATAGGGCTTAAAACAATCAACTGCTTTATCTTTAAGACGAAGCCGTTTAATAAAAATAGCCTAAGAGCTGAAAAGAAATCCATACCTGGAAAGCCATCATCTGCCTCAGCATCCCCTGGTCCACTGCCTATACTGGAACTATCCAGACCAATATGCAAGGCCTGGAGCTGTGACCGCAGCTGCTCAATGTCACTGTCTTTACTGTCCAGGGCCATCTGCAGTTCAATTCGAATCTGGCTCTCTTCAGCTATTTGCTACAAGAAATTAAATTACATCAAATTAATCTGATGCCACATACCTCATAATTTCCTTTAATTCAATTAACAATTATGAAGTAACAGAAATGTCCTATAACCAATAAAATACGTGCAGACATGAAAATAATTCTTCTTAAAAAGAAGTCTTCGATCTAGAGTTCAGAAAGTATTCTTACAGCCTGCATTTCATTCAGTTCTTTCTGATACTTGATCATCTGCTGGGTCAGTTTTTCACGTTCAGATTTAAGCTCCATGTGTAGCTTTCTATTCTCTTTCTCTTTTCTCCGCACATCAGTGTCACTACCACGCTTGACAGGTTCTTTTCGATTCATGATCTCGGCCAGCTTGTTCACAGCCTTCAAAACATAAACATAACTATGTAATAAAATACATCGATGCTTCTTGATAACTCACCAAGAGCAAGTTATATGACCACTAATAATCTCCTTCCCTATACATACAGGGTGACAGAGAAACACTGTCTGTATTAAGTAACACACCCTCCATTACTCGTTACCCTTCTCCAACCTACATTTGTTTCTCACGCTCATGTTTTCTAAGAAATATAATTTAAAATGTTTAAAGTACATCAGGTATGATCTAATGTCACTTTCTATTACTGTGAGTTTTTAGTTCCTAGAGAGACTTTTACAAGGCAGATCCACTTTTATCCTGGAGGAAGAGAATGCGGCACTGGCATCACATTAATAAAATACAGTATGTTCAACCAGAGAACTAAGCACGTGGGGCCCACAAAGATTCACGCAGCATGTACAACCATAAATGTTGGCAGAAGGATGCTCAAATGTTTACTCTCTCTAGTTTCTTAAAAGCAGAAAAACTTACCAGATCACAATAAAAAATTAGGAGGGAGTGTGATTCCATATGGAAAAAATAAGGAAACCGTAAGTAAACACTGAATTGGACAAAGTTAATAACCACATCTAGCTTCTTCTAATCTGGCAAAAATCAGGTAATTGTGATTGGTTCACAAATACTGATTCACTCAATGACTGCTACAGCCAATCTGTAATGCTGGAAGTAAAATGTAAAAGAGAGAAGAAACTGAAAGAATTCAAAATCATATTTAGACTTTATTACACATACTTGAGTTTTCAGTGTTCTCTCTGTTAATAGTTGCTTCTCAAATTGTGCTTTAATAGCGGCTGCACTTATCTCCTCATCTTTCAACCGTGATAGCTCTGAAATATGGAAAAACGCAAAAATTATATTAATAATTACAACAACTGACAAAACATCAGGCATATTTAAAATATAAACCTTATTCTTTGTTCATACATACGTTCTTGGGCATCTTTTAATTTGTTATTTAATTCTTCTTTCTCATTTGCAAGATTGGCAACATCACTAGTTAGTGTCCTGTTAGTTTCTTCAAGCTAAGAACGAAAGTGGAAAGAAAATCATATCACAATTTACAAAATCTAAGTTATAAAGCAATAATTCAAAATGAAAATATCCTAGAATGTTGCTAAAATTCTTATTTTTCTAAGTACATCTATATCTATGCTTCGTGGCTTTGTGGAACCTTATCGAAATTCACCCTTGGTGAAAACTTCACTGACTGTGATAGACTTCATATGCACCCCAGGAAGCAAAAACATTGCCCTTCTCTCAAAAATCCTTAGCGGTATTTTTAATGAGAAAAACATTTAATAAACTAAAAACAAACAAATACTATAACAGATCTCTGCATTTCATCATGCAGAATAAACAAATTTTTAACTGTAGTATTTCCTCCAGGACATTTTAAAACGAAATAAAATTTTACTAAAGAAGCTGACATCCTTTTTTATTCTCTCCAAATCCTATTCCTATTCTTCCTTCCCCAAAGAAATTTTATTGTGAATGATATGCTCATCCTTCCCATCAATGATTATATCCTTTTATTACAAACACGTAACATATAGCGTGGTTTTATGTGATTTTAAATTGTCCATAAGCAGCATCACACTGTATCTTTCTGTAAATGCTTTCACTGGAGATCATATTAAGAATTAAATTGTTGGGATGCCTGGGCGGTTCAGCATTTAAGCATCCGACCTTCGACTTCGGCTCAGGCATGATCTTGTGGTTTGTGGGATGGAGCCCTGTGTTGGGCTCTGTGCCGAGAGCACAGAGCCTGCTTGAGATTCTCTCTCTCTCTTTCTGCCCCCCACTCTGTTCTGCTCAAGCATGTGTACTTTCTCTCTCTCCAAATAAGTAAACTTAAAAAAAGAATTAAACTGTTGATATATAAAGATCTAATTAAATCATTTTAACTGATATAGCAGTCCCATCTTCTACCACATACCATTTATCCATTCATTCGTCTACTGAGAAGACTGACTGCTAAGACATTTGAATTTCTTGCTATTACAAACATTTATGCTGCTATAAAAATTGTACCTGAATTTCTCTACCATATTTATCTTAACATCAACTTTCTTTGCATTATGTGAATATTTCATTTTTCATATTTAGAATAAGTAATATTTAAATTGCCACATTATACACTATACTATACCATACTAAATCTATACTCCTCATAGCTTTAAATAAGAATGTCATTTCCCACACACCCTTCAAACACTTGAAATTAGATACTGAATTCTGCCATCGTAATGAATACGAAATGGTATTTCAAAGTTATTTTATCTAGCCTTTCTTAAAGAGTATTTAGGTTAAGCATCTGCTTATGTTTTTAGGGTTTTCTCTTTTGGCCAATTTTTCTCTTGGATTGTTTAACTTCTTCTCATTGAGCTCGAGAGTGCCACATGTGTTCTAGATACAAATCCCGTTTAATGAAAACATTACAAGTGTCTTCTCCCTGCAGTTTGTGGTCTTCTGCTACGGTAAGTTCTGGATTTTGTTCTGTTTAAAGTTTTTTTCATCTTTAGATCTTTAAGATAGCTAGAATTTATTCTTGTTATGTTGTAAAAGGTAAGGATCTAACTTCATTCCTTCCCACACAAAAAGAGTCATCCCAAACCTTTCACTGCATCTGTATCCTTTCCCACCGATGTGTCTGTCCGCACTGCTCTCACAGACCAAGGTCTTTACGTGCGAGAGTCTCCTTCTGGCCTCCCTACTTATTTCCGCTGAACGGGAATAAGCATCCCTGGCTCCAATGCCACACTTGCTAATCAATGTACCATTTTAATGACCCGGATAACTGATAAAACAAATTCAACTACTTGATGTTTTCCTTCTCTTTGAAATTCTCATTATAATTTTTTTTCAACTTACATATGACTACCTTCATGGTAGTTTCAAGATTCTTTTGAACTAAGATTTGTTTAGCAAGAAAAAAATGGTTTACACTGTCTTCTGCTTTGGCTTTTTCCCTTTCCCTTTAGTCCTTTCACTCCGAATTTACCAACAGGCAGAGCCATTGCAAGTAGTTCTTTTTTTGAGCCTCTTTCTGCCAAACGACACCGAGAAGCTAGTGGTTAACTGGATAAAACGTCCCAAAGCCAGAATATACAACTTTTCATTTCTGTCTGCAGTACTTTCCTAGAACTTCTAAGTAACATGTGTGATACAGTAATTTAATTAAAATCAAAAAAGGACTAAAAAACTTTACTTACAGATGCAATCGTAGCATCTTTTTCAGTGAGCTCCTGTTTGTGTCTAGCCATCATCTCTTTGATCTCAAGCTCTTTCATGATTTTCTCTTTTTCCAAATCAGAATATTGCTCTTCAGCAATTGAACGAGCCAGCTGCTCAGAATCTGCTTTGGTCAAGGTGATCTCCAGTTGAGCAGCCAAGGAGTCCCTACATTTTAATGATACATAATTTTAATGTTCAATTTTCACTAGGAAGTCAAAGTTTCTAATACACTTCATCGACAAATTCTTACTGAGGGCACAGCAGGTACTGTTCTAGGAGCCGAGTGCCCAGTTATCAACAAAAGGGATAGGAATCTCGGTCTGTACCTTTCGTCCTCAAATTCCTGTTTCTTCTGCTGTAATTCTTTACAAAGTTTAGTCTTTTCTTCACATTCTTCTTTAAGTTCTCTCACCTGTGTTTTATAGAGAGTCTAAACAGCAAAATAGAACAGAAGAAACACGTCACCGCCATTATCACCATCAGCAGGAACATTATTTCTACATTCAAGGTCTATCTGCACAAAAAGTCAAGCTGAACACAAATATGTTCCTGAACACTGAGTAATGTTGGGCCTCCGAGCAAACTAATAGTTTAATGGGCTTTTCTAGTAATCAACCAAGTAACTAATACAAGTTCTGCTAATAACTTGGAAGCTGGATTTAAATTTTTTTAAATTAATTATTTATTGGGGGGGGGGAGAGCGCGCACACACGCAGGCCCGTGTGAGAGAGTGGGGGAGGGGCAGAGAGAAAGGGAGACAGAGGATCTGAAGCAGGCTCTGTGCTGACAGCAGAGAGCCCAAAGCGGGGCTTCAACTCACACACTGTTAGATTGTGACCTGAGCCGAAAGTCAGACGCTCAATGGATTCAGACACCCGAGCGCCCCAAGAAGCTTGCTTGTCAACTGGGTATCAGAATTTCTCATTAAATGACACAGATTGGTAGGATAAAGAGGCAAAGAAGTATACTAATTTAGACAAGGCAATTTGTTGGCTTAAATAAAACAAAGGTGACATTACTACTTCATATTTTAAAACTGATTTAAAAAATGCAAACATTAAAATGACAATTTCTTCATGAAAATTCTTCCTCAAAAAGCAATGTTTTTTTAAATCAACTTCACTGATGTGCTTAGAACTATTTTTCTAGCAATGATAATAGATTTCTGTTAAGCTATCAATAGTCATTTGCCCAGCTATTCTTTCTACATGGATTGTGTGGTACAAAACATCCTATCCCAATCTGTCTGATGTTTGCTAGAAGAATCTATCCTAAAGACAAGAATCGTTTTCCTCATTCTGCAGCAAACTTTTAATTCTACAAACACGACAATTTTTCAAACTAACGTATCCGGAACTTACTGAGAAGTACTGCTCTGCTTCAAGCTGATCTTGGAGTTCCTTCATTTGCCCGTCTGCATCTTGACGTTCTCTGTGGGGACATTAAAGCAAAGGTTCAAATAAGCTACCTATATATTAAACCAGCAACTCTTGAAATGTGGCCTAGGGAACCACTGGGCATCCCTGGAGCCTTTAAAAAAAAGAAGTCCCAAGAGGTCAAATTATTTTCGTAATACTAATCACCAGTGTGGTGGGTTTTTTTGTTTTTTTCAAATTCTCATTCTCTCACTAGTAAGTATAGACTTTTTTTTTAAGTTCTATAACATATGATGTCATCATTCCAACAGCTAATGAAATATGTTTGTATGCTCTTGTGTTTTACAATTTTCTCAGTTTTGGGGCTCAGTCAGCCGAGCACACAACCCTTGGTTTTAGCTCAGGTCACAATCTCACGGTTCATGGATTCGAGCCTGCATCCGGCTCTGCGCCGATAGCACAAGTCTGCTTGGGATTCTCTCTCTCTCTGCCATTTGTGCTCCCACGCTCTCTCAAAATAAACAAACATTTAAAGTAAGTAAATTAAACAAATAAAATTTTCTCTGTTTTGATTTCTAACACAAAAAATATCATGAGATATAACTCACATAAACAAAAATTTTGGGGGGCCCTTCATAATTTTTAAGAGTGTAAGTGGGTGCTGAGACCAAACAGTGATATATTAGAACAGTAATACTAAATTACATATTCTCACACGTTCACTGTGATCAGCCATTTCTGCCCAACTAGTAGAATTAAAAGAGGACCTGAGAATTGGTCATCTTAGGATGAGTGAAGAAATAACTGAGAAGGGGCCAGAGGGGAGGAAAGACACACAGGTTTTTATGTTTATTTTATTAAAAAAAAAATTTTTTTTTAGTGTTTATTTGTTTTTGAGAGAGAGAGACAGAGTACCAGCAGGAGAGGGGCAGACAGAGACAGAAGAGGAGACACAGAATCAGAAGCAAGATCCAGGCTGAGCTGTCAGCACAGAGCTCGACGAGGCACTCGAACCCATGAACCCACCCAGGCGCCCCTAGCTTTTATGTTTAAATGTAGATGTTTAAATTGCACAGATCTGTACATTTTGTAAAAATTCACGAAGCTCTACATATCATTTGTGTATTTTTTCTGTATGCATTATTACATATATGTATGCATATATCTTCAATAAAAAAATAAAATTAAACAAAAAATACGTAAAATAAAAAGTGAGCCTCACAACCCATTTAAGAGGTTGTGTTGAAATGAATTCTGGAGTTGTTTTTTTTCTTTTTTTTAATGTTTATTTATTTCTGAGAGAGAGACAGAGAGAGAGAGAGAGAGCGCGCGCAAGCGAGAGAGCACGTGCAAGTAGGGGAGGGGCAGAGAGAGAGGGAGACCTGAAGTGGGCTCTGTGCTAACAGCAGAAAACCCAACGTGGGGCTCGAAACCCACAAACTGTGAAATCATGACTTGAGCCGAAGATGGAGGCTTAATCGACTGAGCCACCCAGGCACCCCCAACCCTAGGGTTACTAAGAAAACATAAAAATCACAATTATTCCAAGTCTAAGCTAAGGGGAAAAAGGCAAATTGGAGAAGAACACCACATATATGATACAATTAGAAAACAAAAACGCTCCAAAATCTACAAAAAACTCAACCCTACATACACTGTACAGATACAGAAGAGTAACGAACTATCACAGTAGATTCTTTCTGGCGAGATGAACTACGTCTGCAGTCATTAAGGGGAACATTTACTGTTTAGTCTGAGTATTTTATAGGGAAAAGACATTTAAATACCACCTAGATATTTAAAAATATACACAGCAAGAAAGACTCAGACCAAATGATTTAATCATACTGTTTTCCATCTGTGTGTTACTTAAGGCTTTTATTCTTATTCTCATTTAACATAATTTGGTCACTTTGTTTACTTACTGGCTCTTAAAACCTCCACATAAAGAAAGTTATCACTCATTGTCACTTTATGTGTTATATCTGTATTTTACTATTGAGGTGCCTGCTATTAAAAGCGAGGATTCTAATTTTTCTGAGTCAAAAATGGGAAAGATGCTGATTAATACTATATAAAAGGTCAATTTCTGGAATGATCTCATCATCACTGGCTAAGCCCATTTGCAGCAAACCTCAGTATAATTTTAATATCCTCGAAGAGCTGCCATCATCCACTTACGTGTAACTTTAAACACCTAACATTTATTAGGTATTTAAGACAAGTACTTTTCAAAAAAATAACCCATTATACGTACATGGTTACAATGAAAAAGTACAGAATGGCACAGAAAACATCGGCCAGAAAGGTAGCGGTCTCTCTTTCCACACGTCTTCACACCCTCAATTCACTCCCCTGGAGGAATTCACTTCGTTTCAATTCTGTTTTGTTCTTTTGGTAACTACGTCCACATCTCAGCTTATTTCTTGACACAAATTTAAACTCTTCTTTACTAGTTCCCTGCTGCCAGAGTGGGGGGTTAGCTCTTCCTATCCCTCACCTCTCCCCAGCTCTCCTAACACAGCCGTGTCACTGGCCTCAGCCATACAGCCAAGCCTCACTTCCTGCTCCATCAACCACAAACCACAGCTTCCCCAGTCCGGGATGAGAACCGCAATACTCCCACCCACCCTTTCTCTTGTTTTTGAAATTTGACGAGAACACGTCCAAATGCGGGTCTTTTCTTCACTTGTTTTCGGTTGAGTCCTTTCAATCTGACGACTTCTCTTCCCGCCACGGGAAACCGGTTTTCCATTATTTCTCTAACAACCTCCTCCTCTTCCTTCCTTCTCTAGACTTCTCTGTCTGGGGCTAGAACCCCTGGGCCACACACATCTTCTTCGTCATGCCCTCTTCTACCACAGTCGATGAAATTTCTTTGAACTTTTCTTTAAACCATCCTAATAAATGTATATGCGGTCATTTTTCATCTTTAACAGCTCGTTCTCATTCTGGCTGCCCTTTTTGCTTTATGCCGGCTTCTTGTTTAACGGAAGTACTATCTCCTAGAAGTTTTGATCAATACTAATTATTACTAATAGGCTTTTTTTTATTTGTTTGTGCTTTCCTCTTCTTTCCTTAATATATTCCTCATCTGGGGGTACGTTTCCTTTTTCTTTATCACAGTCTTTCTCTTTAGTACTGAACACTTTCCTCAAATGCCTGGTGATACTTGGTTATTCATTTACAGAGGCGGCAATAGGTAGAAGTGGTAAAAAAAATCGTTGGGGAAGCAAATATAATCTCGAGGATAACAGCGGCACTGAACACATTACTTAAACAGAAAAAGAGAGCAAATGTGGTCAAGCGAATGATCAAAAGAAAACCCCCAGGTAAACCAAAATTAAGATAATTTACATGTGGATACTCATATATATGAATAAAACTTTGTCTCAAACAATTTACTTACTTTCGAAGTTCAGCATTCTGCTTTTCCAAGCTCATTTTCATTTCCATGAGATGATTATTCTCCTGTTTTAACTGCTTTTCTGACATTTTTAGTGTGTTAACTTGCTGTGTTTGCATCTTCAAGTCATTTTGTGTAAGGCAGCGCTTTTGAGTTTCTTGCTCTATTTTTAATGTCAAGTTTCTGATCTAAAAAATAAATTGTATACTTGGTATATAAATAAATTACTTTGACTTTGATTTATTTTTTTAATGTTTATTTATTTTGAGAGAGACAGAGAGAGAATGAGAGAGTGAGAGTGAGAGTGAGAGTGAGAAATCATGAACTACAAGATCATGACCTGAGCTGAAGTCGGACGCTTAGCCGACTGAGCCACCCAGGCACCCCTTGATTTTGATTTTTCTTATCAATGAAGCTTGCAGCAAATATGATCATGCAAAACAGATTTTTGTCCTTAGGCAGCTAATTCACTTCACAGTAAAATATTTTTTGTATTTCTGTTGTCGTACTTTTTAAAATAAAATATGGTCGTTAGGGTAAAAACTTAAAATTTTAAATTATGATTCATTTAGCTATCATCCAAATTCAGTAAAATTAAAGGTTGCAGATTGTAAGAAAAAAATTTTAATTATGAAACCAACATTATGGATAAACCTACGTGGACTATGAATTCATTACATAGTTTATTATTACTTATTAGTAAACTTCATACTCACATCTTCATTTAGCACATCTTTCTGCTTAAGGAGTTCATTTATTTTCTGCTGTGACTGTTTGAGGTCACAGTCTAATATAGAGCATCTCTTCTCAGCTTCCAGCAACAGGTTTTCCACCTTCTGCTTTAACGTCCTTTCCTCTGAGAGGTTTTTCTCCATTTCTATTGCCACAAAAATGGACACAGTTGTGCATTCACATACCAAGAAAGCGTATCAAATACGTGGCACCATGCTATGAAAACCGTTGTAAATGATGCTGCCTTAAAAACATTTTTTTAAATTTCTAATTTAATATTTTCATCACTCTCCCTAATGTGTTTGAAATGTCAACAGTTTCACGCTTAGAAATCAGGAGTTTTATTTCCAGTGTCCAGAAAAATCGACCACTCTGCAATATTACATCTATTCTAACTGAAGTAAAATTGTGCCTTCACTTATGATTCTAAAAGAGGCTTACATCTTTTTAATAAAGACATATTTTATTTTCCTGCTACCCTGTGCCTCTTGGTGTTACTTTTCTTACCCTAAAACATCCCAGGTAGATTCTATGACGTCTATGGCTCTTTCCATATTAGCATATTACTATGCAGAGAAGGACAATTACGCTTTGGGGAAATGGCAAAGGACAAGCCGCTGGGACCAAAGTTCCTAAGGTTAAACCCTGTCTCTGACACATCCTAATTATTTACAAGGGCACGTTAGTTAAGCTCTCTGAGGCTCATTTTCCTCATCTGTAGAATGATACCAGTACCTGTTCTCCCTTACAGGGATGTTACGAAGATTCTTAGTTACTATCTGTGTGGCACTTAACAGCTGGTTGGCATACAAGAAGAATTTGATAAGTGCTCAGTATTTAAGGACAATGTTAAAAAGACCTAAAGAGAATGTTCACAGTATTATTTTCAAAGAAAAAAAAGCAAAAAGGGTATAAAAATTTCAGAAAATATACAAAATAGCATCCTGATTAGTAAAATTGTGGTTAATCTTTACTTACTTCTTTATACTTTCCTGAATTTTCTAAATGATTTGTAATGAACTTTTAATTTGTTTTATTAATCAGGAAAGGCTTTTAAAAGTGAAGAACAGGCAAAGTTTATGTCTAAACAAGTGATTTCATATTAAATGTCAGTTATTACCATTAAAGGATTACCTTTTGATGTACTGATTAGAAAATCTTTTCAAATCCAATTGGGCTCCTCTGCTGTTTCATACCTCATGCTCGATATTGAATTATCGTATTACAAAGTTATATAAGGGAAAATTAAGCCTATGAATTTTCACTTTTTAATGAATTGCCTTCAAAAGTGTGGAAAAAATGAAACTATTCTTCACATTCTACTAATAACAGCTAATATTTCTAAGCATTTTCACGTGTCATTGCACTTGGTCTTCAAAACAACCTAAAACTCTTACCTGTCTAAGAAGAAACAAGGCACAAAAAAGGTTAAGTAACTAGACAAGGTCACATGACTAGTTTTCATTAGTAAGCCATAGTCTTAATCAAAGGAAGCTACGGAATGGCAGTGGAAAAGCCAAAGGCTTTTAGAGCCGGTCTGAGCACCAGCAACATTTAAGTTTTGTGTACTCCTATAAACTACGAAAGTCACCATACATCTTATGTTAGTATTCTAAAAAGGAGTTTGAAAAAAAAAATGGTAGGTACTATTACTCTGAATTGGTTCATTTTTATCAGTTCAGAGATAACACATGGACAGATATACTCACTTAAAAAAACAACCACTCTAATGTGGGCACAGAGAATAGACAGGGGCATAAGTGAACTTACTGAGTAGGTGATGAAAACACAGATTCTATGACTTGTTTTGAGTGGTGGTTACACGTGTGTATTACAAACGCGAGAAGTGCAACGTGACTGCACTTGAATTACACCTCAAAAGAAATTCAACTCTATCTTCTAGGCCCCTGACAGGGAAACATGGCCCACTAATTTCCACTCTTGTAATTAGATTTTTCTAAATAAAGCACTCATTTCATCTCTTAACATCCTTAATTACTGCCTTAAACTAAACTGATTTTAACCAAGAAAGCTCCAATTTAAATTTCATTCATTAATTAAAAGGCTATTTTTTTCCAAATTATTCATAAATGTTATGCTTCAATTTAAAATAAAATTTCTGCTTAAGAGTTCTATGAATCTTTCGCAAGAGTCTTTTATTAATTTCCTTTGGAATTTCAAATCCTTCGTAATTATGAACAGTCAGTTAGGAAAACAAGAAATTATCCTAAGACAATTCCAAGATACAGGCTGGTTTGTGGAAAAGTTAACTCTGTTATTTTACCCTATATTCATTAGTGGATGACTTTGACCAGATCTAGCTAGTATCTTCACCATGACAGAGTTCAAAATATTCAATGAGCTTGTATTCTAGTTAGGTCAACTACTATTTCCAAAATACTTATTTTGCATAAACTGGCAACAATTTTGTTATACAAACTGGTAAATGTCAAACTAAATATTACAAAAATAGCAAATCCCCCCAAATCTGAAAAGATACATCTAGAACCTCATGCTCTTTATGCCTGTTACTTTTGCTATCACTGAAATATTCATTTCTCTCTGATCCTTATATTTGGTTGAATAATTCGGTATTTGGGACTTACATCTTAGAAATGATCATTGCCATAAAGAGAAAAAATGATATGTATGTAAAGCTTCCCTAATGTTTTTCTTTCCAGTTCTCAATATTTGACAATAAAATATAAAAAAATATTTTTCAAAATCAAGAGTTGACTACAGAATCCATTCTTAGGAAAATGCTGCAGAAAAACCCTCTTAGAAAAAAGGCATACCTTTCATGGCTTCTGATTTTGCTTCTTCAATGGATTCATAAATTTTATTTTTATCTGCCAGCCGTGTTTTTGTAGCCTTATGCTCAGCTTCTTCTTGTTCTAAGCTCTGCTGTATAACCTTCAGTTGGTATGTCATATCTATTTCCATGTTGTTCTTTTCCTATTAAAGATTTAGAATAGCAGCGATCAACAAAAGAGACTGGCTCACAATTTCAAAAACTTATAAAGCTGTTTTTTACAAGCTAAGAATGTTCAATACTTTCCCTCCCCCCTTCACTCAAACTTCTTGTAACAATGATCCACGGAATCCACCTGTTCACCTCCTGCTGAACCTACGGCCCATCCCTCCACGCTACCGTTTGGAGATCTGCACTGAGAGTGTGTGATCTCAAGGAAGTAACGCATGATATTCTCACCACCAGATTCGACAAACACTTTTCAGTAGTTACCCCATTTTGACTCACTCTTGCCCTGAAACTATTTCCTTGACATACCTGAGTGCACTCACTTGGCTCCCTGCTTCCTGTTCTCATCTTTTCTGTCACCTATGAAGTTTCCCCCCAGCTATTCCTTAAATGCTGGTCTTCTCTGGAGGCAGCGTTCTTCAGCCACTTCAAGCTTCTATATCATTATTTCTCACCTTTAAAACCTATCTAATATTTCCCTTTGCTGTATCTGATGACAAATTTTCAGGATCCTCTACCACTTACCCTGATGTTCCACATAGGAGACTTGTTTTAAGTTGGGACACTTTAATAATAGAAGTCAATCTATTTTCTCTATATCCTCAAAAGATTTTCTAATTCTTTGTTTCTATAGTTTGTATCATATATGTAAATATTTCTTTTGTTTTTCAAATAAATCCTTAATACTGAAAATGATTTTTTTCTTTTTTTAAGTTTATTTGAGAGAGAGAGACAGCAAGTGAGCATGCGCAGAGGAGGGGCAGAAAAGCGGGGGAGGGGGAGAGGGAGAGAGGGAGAGAGGGAGAGAGGGAGAGAGGGAGAGAGGGAGAGAGGGAGGGGGAGAGGGAGAGAATGAATCCCAAGCAGGCTCTACACGGTCAGGGCAGAGCCCGAGGCGGGGCTTGAGCTCACTAACTGTTGAGATCATGACTTGAGCCAAAATCAAGAGTCAGATGCTTAACCAACTGAGCCACCCAGGAGCCCCTAAAAATGAGGTTTTTCAATCCAACAACAGAGGAATCAACTCTGCCCTGAAAAACCATTGCTCTAAACAATCTTTTCTGAGATAGGCCCTTGCATTCACACAGCTTCAGCTACTTCTGTACCAATGACTCTCAAACATTTCTAGCTTCAACACAGTTTACTCCTTTACGAACATCCTAAGGCACCTCAAACTTAGGACTAAAATAGATTTTGTCATCATTTCTTCTAAAAGAGCTATTTCCCTTCATTCTTCTCTCCCCTTTATTCTTTATGAATTACTGTTACCATTATATATCTTGTCACCATGTAAGAGCCTAGAAGTCCTCCTTAAATACCACACATATGCCTTATCTGAGCCATCACTAAGTGCTACCAAATATTCTATCTCCAGATATTTCTCAGATTCACCCCCATTTTCCATCCTTTTAACCACCGTACCAGTTAAGTCTCCATCATCTGAATTACTGAAAACATCTCTGACCAGTCTCCCCCCCTCTTATCTTGTCCTCCTCAAATTTATTCTCCACACATGGAACACAACGATCTATCTTAAATTAAATGTATGTCTAAAAAGAGCATCTAATTTAAAGCCCTTCAGTGGCTGGGTCCGTTGCCTAGAGAAATTAAGTTTAACAGAACATTCAAACTCTCACGTGATCTAGCTCATGCCTAGGTCTGTAGCTCATTCTGGTCAGTGAATTCCTCACACTTGACATGAGAACCACACTGCAGTCTTCAGGTGCATTTTGGCCTGATGTCTATTTTTATAAAATTTCACTGGAACACAGCTACACCCACTCCTTTACGTATTGGAGCAGAGCTGAGTTGCAACAGATTATATGGCCCTCAAAGCCTAAAATATTCATTGTCTTTTGCTTAAAAGATTAAAATCTGTTGGCCCCTGCTCTATACTCCAGAACTATTGAGCACTTAGCGTTAAATAAACCAGCTATGCCTTTTCTGTTTCCCATCTTATACTTTTGCTCCTGCTGTCCTGCCCAACTCAGAATGTGCCTTTGCCCTGCCAACCAATCCTGCCCTGTCAGATTAGGGCTTCGTCCTGTGCGTCCAATATACCCTGTCCATTCTTCGAGCAGTCTGTTTACCACGCTGTGTTAGAATTATCTGTGTACTTTATTAGTGACTTTAGGTACTACTCCTTAGATTGTATTTTTTTTTAATGTATTATTTTTTTAAGTAGGCTCCACGTCCAACGTGGGGGCTTGAACTCATGACCTAGAGATCAAGAGTCACATGCTCTACCATCTGAGACAGCCAGGAGGCCCCACTGTGGGGCTGTTAAAGGCAAGCAAAGACTGCATCCTGATATTTCTACCACAGATGATACATTAAATACTTGAAAGAATGGACAAGTGAACAAAAATAACACCTTAACTGCACACAGCCCAAAAATCATCCCTGGCTTACAGAAGTTTTAAAGAAAAACTTTTCAATGCCAAAAGCCATTGTAACTTTCTATCATTTTAAAGATACGTTGTAGTCAAAATCTAAGTTTTCCTTGGGTCCCTAGGGAGAAACATCCACTGAAACCATACCGATACCCCTTATTTTAGAGTTAACTTTTCCAATCTAAAACTCTTTGTCATTTTCCTACAAAATATAAAGCTGAACATGTTTTACCTTCTCCAAATCAGTAAATCTCTCCTGTAGTTGTCTCTTCTCCATCTCTACTTTTGCTAATAAGATTTTGCCATTCTTTAAGTCTTCTTCTAGGCCAGATATTCTACCTAAAATTGCAACATTTTAAAAACAATAAGCCCACAA
Source organism: Lynx rufus (assembly GCF_022079265.1). Classification (NCBI taxonomy): domain Eukaryota; kingdom Metazoa; phylum Chordata; class Mammalia; order Carnivora; family Felidae; genus Lynx; species Lynx rufus. Next base: position 132,701,795 of record NW_025814896.1, on the reverse strand, counting down.
AGTATATATATGTTAAATTAAGAGTAAAAAATTTTGAGAAGTTTTAGAATTGTTGGTAGAGTGCTTTACGGCTAAGTCAACTGGAACCCAAACCGTCACTCTGGGAGGTGGTTTTTGATAATTTAAAATATTTCACACTATTTGAAAGCAAACCTTCTATTCATAAAATTTTCTATCAATGCATTCCATATGTTATGCTTCACATAACAGAGTAGTATATTCAGAAATGTGCTATTCCAGCACATACATCCATCATCTAAAGTTATTTCCGAAATATAAATCATCAAGATGAATTCAAGTGCAAGCTCTACTTTATAATACCTTGTAAGTCATTAATTATCTCTGATCCGTGGGTTCGGTCCCTCCTTTCAGATTCTAGAACTGACTGAAGATTGATAAATTCCTTTTCAAGTTTTAACTTGGCAGTCTCCAGCAGACAATTTTTATCTTGAAGATCTCTATTGTTAGATTCCAGCTGCTGAATCTGTTTTGTACTTTCTGCCTGGGTTTTTCTTAATCGGGCTGCAGTATCAGATTCTGTTCTCAGCAAAGCATTGGTTTCATCCAGCTGTTATTCCATTCAAAATCAAACAGACAACAACAAACACGAGTGTATATAATGAAAATACTTCTGTTTATCAGCCTGTTACAAACTAAAGTAAGAAACAAACCTAAAAATAGTTTCCTAATGATTTCCCTTTAAAATCAGAGGCAAAGGCCTTTCTGTAACATTTCCAATTAAAATTAGTATGAGTAAGTTATCATCAAGAAAATTCAATATCCTATTACAAATGGAGATTGACCTACTTGTCTCTGGAGTTGATTTACTTTCTCAGTGGATATTTGAGAGTTCTGATTCCTTTTTTTCAAATCTTCAAGTTGATCCTTTAAACTGTTAACTGTGATAAAAAAAAGCATTTCAGTGGCAAGCTTCGACAACACACACGTACATACACATTTAATTTTTTTCTTGGTAAGTATTTAATATTCTACACCACAAACCATCGTTTTCCAAATTTCGTTTCTTGTCTGCTTCGTGATCAGCTTTCCGCTGATATTCTGCATTTTTGTGCTGAAGAAGTGCCTTTTCTCTTTCTAATTGTCTTAATGCTGATTCCACATTTTTCCTTAAGGTAATCTGAAATAATGTTTAAAGTTACTATCAAAGGAAAGTATGTATAAAAATCAAATGAAAACACTATTTTAGTATTTCAAGCAGATAAAAAAGAACTTTAAAAAAGGCTGTAACTGCTGTTTTGTTAAAACTTACAGTAACGTTTTCCATTACTTTCAAAATAGCACACCTCTCTTAAATTACTAAGACCATACTGTTAATGGTTTACTACTGAAAGTCAAACTTTCCGTAACTTCCATTACCACTGAACCATCTTCACTTAATATAAACTATGGATCTGAAATGTTAGGAACAGAAATTTAAAAGAAGAAACAATGGTCACTTTCTGTTGTTAAGCCAAGTAATTGACACAAATGCAATTTTTTTCACGTGAAATATCTACACATTCTAAATTCACTCAAGTTTGCAAACCCATAACAAAATGAGGCTTATCACCAAGGTTATCCTGTAACCTGTTCGCCAGTGCAACATAAGGTGGGTCTTACTATGTATCAAGATGGGTGTTAATATGGTTCTCAGACAACTCTCTGCAGGGAAGGCAGGCATCACAACTTGTAGCAAACAAAAATATTAATGAAAAGCACACAGCAACTTTACCTCCTCTTCTAGCTCCTTTGCTACCTTCTCAAGGCGAGTATTAACAGATCTAAAGGATTTCAAAAGAAACAGTGATTTACAATAAAAACATTTACTTAGTATAAATTCAAGATGATCATATAATTACTTTATAATTCTTCCTTTTTGGTAAAACGTTTGAACTTAAATTTTAAAAGACAACATTTCGTTATCTAAACAACATACTTGCACTTCTGCTCTAATTCTTCTTTGGCTTGTATCTCAGTGCTAAGGTGTTCTTCTAACGTGTATAGTTTTTTCTGAATCTGTCCGGAAACAAGAAACTACAATTATAAATTTTGGTCACATTTAAAATATGAGAGGCTTAAAGACAAGGATAAGCTGTTTTTTAAGCTTCATATAAGATCCTTTATAATGGTACAGTTTTTGTACCTTCTTAATGTGACTTTTACCAACATAAGGAAAAAATTCTCCATCTCTTGCTTTCTATGTATGTAAACATGACGTAAATATACGAGTGAGACGCTCTAATCTTGGCAGAATTCTTCTATGACGCCAAGTCTCTCATTCATTATGAGTAAAGGAGACCCTCTGATATGCTCCACTGTTCTTCTGCAGATTATTTATGTAAAAATACTGTCACACAGTGTACTTACAAGATGAAAAGGTCTATATCTGAAACAAATATTTGGAATATTTAACTGCACTTGCTCAAAAATATATTACTTCTCTTAAAAATGAGAATTTAAGTTCTTCTTTATATCTTTCTACACAGTGCCAGGAACACTACTATAAGGAGTTACAGTCAATAAGTCTTCCAGGAATGACGGCTAATTGATTATAAGTCATTTCCTTGCCATGCTTTACATCTTCTTCTAGGCCAGATATGTTGATCTTTAAACCAACTGCAATTATATTACGTACTAAATAATCCATTTTTGGAGCATCATTACCTTCATAAAGGGCTCAACTTTTTGAGTGCCTTTTATGCCTTAGGTACCATGTTAGGCACTTTACAAATACTGTCTCATCAACCCTAACAACAACCCTAAAAAGGTGGTAGGTAGTGTTGTATGTACTCAATAAAGAAACTGAAACTCAAAAAAGGTGAGTAACTCTCTAGATGGCTTAGCTAATAAGTGGCTGTGCCAAAAATCAATCCAAGTCTATTAGATTCCAAGGCCAATATTCTTTCTAGTGATTAGGTTTCTTTAAGAAACTCATGGTTTCTTAAATATTTTATACATCTTAAGCAAAACTATCATTTTTCCCTAATAAGAACACACAGGCCAATGAACAAGTCATGTTTAACTACTTTTGGCTATTATTACATTAGTATAATTTGATCACGCTTGTTTTCACTTGTTCATTCAAAATTCTTACTATCAGTTATATATCCTTAATAAATAAAAATAAGAAAATTACATAATAGATACTTAAACAATAAATCCATAGGGGCAATAATAAAAGAAATACTTGGTAGAAACAAGGCTGGGAACTTCTCTCTTAAGTAGATGTAGCACTCCAAATGCTAGGTGGAAAATGGCTCTATCAAAACATTGTCAGAGGGATGTGTTTTTCTCAGTTTTTCAACATAAGTGACATCAACATACCTCTTGGCTTTCCTATTTAAAACAAAACAAAAAGGAAATTTAAAATGTATGCATGCTTTATAAAATTCCTAAAATAAATCACGCCAAAATTATCTAACCAATCTTTTTACTTTCTATAAATTTTAAGGAGAAAATGTTAGCATCCTCATTAATGTGTATGCGTGCGCACGATTTACTTTTGTGTATGGTTACAAATTATAGAGGCCGCAAAATATTGTTAGTTTGATAAAATTAACCTTTGTTTGAATTCATTCCCACTCAAAATATTAATTTCTCCACAATTTCTGTACCCTTATAGCTTATTATCTATATTCTTTTAGAGTACTAAGATTATGAAATTTTCTGAGATTGTAGATGTTTATAAACCTATCACTTTTTTGCTATTAAAACTATGCCTAAAAGCTATGTTTAATTCATCTTTTTACTAGCCACCTATCTTCCACAATACTACCTGTCAAATAAATCCATCATCTCAATGTTTTGTGAACTGTATTACAACAAAGAACACCAGAAAATGGTTCAAAAAGTAGCATCAAATGAACTTTTTAAACACATGGATATTACTAAATTAGTCGAACATGTGACTAAATAGTAAAAATTTATACATACTTCATTTTTCCTTGACTGTATTGAATCATTTTCTCTGCAAGATGGAGAGTCACTTAATAACCTAGAGGGAAAGACAGGAGATAACTTCTTTGCATGTCATTTTAATCCATTTTCTAATATCCCCAAATTATTCTCATAATTAAACTCCAACCACAAAGATTTCTCTTGTTTATTTACTTCAACATATTTTAAATGAAGCACTGTTTTCCCCCTTTAGACATTTATATCATTCTCAATAATTTAAAATGCTGCACTTGTTCTGCCCCCCACTCTTATCTGATGTTCTAGTCTTTAATACTGTTGAGACTGGAGTCACTATATGGCCTATACCTTCCCCCTCTTCATCTCATTTTGAGTTCCTAGAACTATCTTATCTAGATATCTTCTAGAAAAGAGACCCCTCTCCTCCTTTTCAAAGATAACATCTCTTGATTCCCAGGTCTTAATACAGAAGTCATCACTTCTATTTAAATATCAGTATCTCACTTTAACTGGGTCCTTCCTCACTGCCTATAAATATGCTTGGGTTTCTCCATGCACTCATATCCTCATCTCGGTGAGCATGACAAGAGTTTTGAGAGTACTACCGTTGGCAGGGTGTCCAACTCATCCTGGTCTACCTAGAATTTTCTCAGTTTCAGCATGAAAGTCCCTGGCCACATCCCAGAAAGCCCCTCGGTCCTGGGCAAACCATAATGGTTGGTCACCCCTACCATTCCATACATGGAAGTACCAAGTTTCTCAAATATGTTTCTCCAATGTCTTTAATGCCTCGCTACGTGTCAAAGTCAAAAGTCCCTCAGTATAGCACACAATAATCACCTGCTGCTTAACTCCAACAGTTTTTAATCTTTACACCCAATACTCACTGCAGTCAATCAGTATTTACTGGTCTCGTGCCAGGCTCTGTGCTACATGGAGAGATTGTAGGCAAAACACTCGCAATCTCATTAGGTCTTCCAAATGATCAAAATACAGCAATAAGCACTTTGTGTTTGCGCCCTAGGACCACACTACTCTGTCCCAACGCGTGCTAACACGCCACACTTTGGCTTCCATGGTTCACCTGCCCACAACTGTCACCTAACCTCCCCACATCTCGGCCACTCAAAACCCTTTCTTGTTTTTACAAACGCCACCCCTTCCCTGAGGTCTTACCTGACTTCGTACCCTCACCCCAAAGATGTGACTTTTATTTTTCTTCAGAATCATTCTATTTGAACCACCTCAGATATTTTGGTGCCCTTCTTTTTTTCCTTTTTTAAATGTATGTATTTTTTAATGTTGTTTTTTTTTTTTTTTTGGTTTTTTTTTTTTGAGAGAGAGAGAGAGAGAGAGAGAGAGCGTGAGCTGGGGAGGGGCAGAGAGAGAAAGGGGTACAGAGGATCTGAAGTGAAGCAGGTTCTGTGCTGACAGCAGAGAGCCCGATGAAGGGCTCAAACTCACAAACTGTGAGATCACGGCCTGAGCTGAAGCTGGATGCTCAACTGACTGAGCAACCCAGGTGCCCCAAGATTTATTTATGAGAGAGAGGGAGAGAGAGCAGGGGAGCAGCAGGCACAGCGGGGGGCGGGGGGGGGGGCGGGGAACAGAAGACCCGAAGCTGGCTCTGTGTGACAGCAGCAAGCCTGATTGGGCTCGAACTCACAAACTATGAAATCATGACCTGAGCCAAAGTCAGACGCTGAACCGACTGAGCCACCTAGGTGGCCCAGTACCTTTCATAAGGCAAATATCACATTCTACCCTTCATTATGACTATATTATTCTCTTATATCCCTCATTAGTTGATAAGTTCCTTCAAAAGTACGTATTTGGTCTTACTCTATATCCCCCAAAGAATACAGAACAGTGCCTTGCATTCATTTGTAACTGAATACAACATTCAGAAATAATGGAATTAAATGAAAAGTAACTTTTGATAATCCTTTTGAAAAAGTCAGCAGTTTAAAACAAATGAGCACTTTATCTTCTATAGTCCAGAGTATCACAGTAAGACAACTCTTACAGCACAATCTTGAAAGCAATAAAAATGTAACAAACAAATCACATACAAATTTTCTCTATAGTAGGTAAATCCTATAAAAGGCAGCTGATTTCCCACAAAAGCTTTAGGAATTGGGAAGGTTTCTACATCTCCTTTATCATCTTCGATGTCATCAAAGTTGCTGCTGTCTATGTCACTGCTGAGTTCAGGTACTACAGGAGCTGCCGCTGTTAGAAGAAAAGAAATGAATTGTTTTATGCATAATCCAAATATACACTAGCCACCCAGATTTTGTTTTATATCAATTACAATATGTGATTGTGTGATACTAGCACATGACATATTAATAATATATAACTAATCAATAACATTATGATTTACCATAGAAAATTCTGGTAACATGGTTTACATTTTATCATTTCAAAAAATGAAAACCTTATTAACTATTTATTACTATATCAGATCAGCTTTATCTATAGATAAATCTACTAAACAAGGAGAGGAATATGGTATTATTATAGGTACTAAAATTGAAAGCAGCAGTAACTTGCACATACATTCTTCAGTCTTCGGCTTTTTATACTCTGTAAGTAAAATATTTCTTACTCTTAAAATGAATTAATGTCAAATATATATAAAGTTAAAATGAATTACTATGCTTATTCTAGTATTCATCAAAGTGTGCTCTCCATATAGTGATTTATTAATTCAAACTCATTCAAATTCAAGGCTATTTCCCTGATTCTGAAAGTTATTTGGATTCATAAAAAATGTGCCAAATTAAGAAATCTATTATAAAAGTATTAAGAAATATTGCTAATAAATACAAATTAGTTTAAGATATTGAGGAACATTAATTTAGTTATGAATACTGCCACAGAACAAGTTTGAAATGAAACCTCCCAATTTAAAAGTAGTATCATTAAGAATATCAAACATGCTTATTAATTCAAAAGAGGAATCAATCTTTGAGGTTTAAAATGTGATGGAATGGAAATATTTAAAGTTACTGACTTACTCTCTCTTATGTTATCCCAATTCCACTGATCATTCTTAAAGAAAGGATGTTGTTTGATTTCTTCTACCCCATTTCTCCCAAGTCGTACCTCCCTAAACAATACAAGTTAAGACTGTATTATAAAAAGATTATGAAAAAAACAAAAAAAAAATAACTCTTATCTTGACAAGGATCAAAATAAGGATCACAAATGACTTTGAGATATCTTAAAAAAAAAATTTTTTTTTTAACGTTTTATTTATTTTTGAGACAGGGAGAGACAGAGCATGAACAGGAGAGGGTCAGAGAGAGGGAGACACAGAATACGAAACAGGCTCCAGGCTCTGAGCTGTCAGCACAGAGCCCGACGCAGGGCTCGAACTCTCGGACCGCAAGACCATGACCCGAGCCGAAGTCGGCCGCTTAACCGACTGAGCCACCCAGGGGCCCTGAGATATCTTTATCAAAAGTTTCAAGCTTAAATGTTTTTCAAAAACAAGCAATGCCAATTTTATAATATATGATCTCTCTAGATTAAAAGGACTGTATAGTAAATGCCATGGAAAAGGAAATGTATTTCCCTCTGTAGTTTGTATCAAACAAAAGTACACATGAGGCTTTCAAGTAAAAATATTCATCTGCATGGGCCAAAACTGCATGACCAACTTCATGATGGAAAATGAACACAGGTCTAACTTTGATACAGAAGAGTTACTCAAAGCCTCTCTAATAAAAATGTTATTTTAAAAATCTCTTAAAAAGAATTCACACATTGCTAGAAGCTATCAGTATTAACTCTGATGAACAATTTCATTCTTTGACCTTTTGAGTCTTCAATGAAGATTGTATGGACATAAAAAGCATCTTTTTTTTTAATATATGCCCCTGGAGCTATGTTTAATAGAAACAAACAAAAAAAAAAAAAAACCTGTAAACTTTAGAGGGAAGTACTGCTAGCACAATGAGGGCATTAAATTCTTTTCAATAATGGAAAAGAAATTGAAAAGAAAATATCTTTTCTCCATCTACAATCATTCCTTGGACTGCACCACCACCCTGCAATAAACTGTTTAGGCAAATTTCTCATGAATGGTACTCCTTTCATTAACATGTGCTATATATCCTGTTTTATATTATACCTTTCAGCACAAATTATGGTCATCCTCATCAACCCATCTAGTCCCAAATCAAACACTATACAGGATCTGTTCTGAGTTTATCAGCATGGATTGGTAATCACATATTAACAAATCTTGTAATTGATAAACATATTAAAATGACTAACCTCTCTAATGAGAAAAACTAACAATGCTTCAGATGGAAATAAAATCATGATATTCAGTTTGATGAAAATGAAGAAGTAACTATAATCAACGGATATACACCCTGATGTGACTTCTCTGGGTGTCAATTTTGCAACATCACCTCATTTTAATTAATTTTTTAATTACCATCCAAGTTAGTTAGCATATAGTACAACAGTGATTTCAGGAGTAGATTCCTTAATGTCCCTTTCCCATTTAGCCCATCTCCCCTCACAATCCCTCCAGCAACCCTCTGTTCCCTATATTTAAGAGTCTCTTATGTTTTGTCCCCCTCCCTGTTTTTATATTATTTTTGTCCCTTCCCTTATGTTCATCAGTTTTGTATCTTAAATTCTTCATTATGAGGGAAGTCATATGATATTTGTCTTTCTCTAATTTTGCTTAGCATAATACCCTCTAGTTCCATCCACGTAGTTGCAAATGGCAAGATTTCATCCTCTTTGATTGCCGAGTCATACTCCATTGTACATATAGACCACATCTTCTTTATCCATTCATCCATCGATGGACATTTGGGCTCTTTCCATCCTTTGGCTATTGTTGATCGTGCTGCTATAAACATGGGGGTGCATGTGCCCCTTTGAAACAGCACACCTGTATTCCCTGGATAGATACCCAGTAGTGCAATTGCTGGGTTGTAGGGCAGTTCTATTTTTAATTTTTTGAGGAACCTCCATACTGTTTTCCAGAATGGCTGCACCAATTTGCATTCCCACCAGCAGTGCAAAAGAGATCCTCTCTCTCCACATCCTCGCCAACATCTGTTGTTGCCTGAGTTGTTAGCCATTCTGACAGGTGTGAGGTGGTATCTCATTGTGGTTTCAATTTGTATTTCCCTGACGATGAGTGACGTGGAGCATTTTTTCATGTGTTGGTTGGCCATCTGGATGTCTTCTTTGGAGAGGTGTCTATTCATGTCTTTTGCCCATTTCTTCACTGGATTATTTGTTTTTTTGGGTGTTGAGTTTGATAAGTTCTTTATAGATTTTGAGTAATAACCCTTCAGCTGATATATGATTCGCAAATATCTTCTCCCATTCTGTCAACTGCCTTTTAGTTTTGCTAATTGTTTCCTTCCTTGTGCAAAAGCTTTTTATTTTGATGGTCCTAATAGTTCATTTTTGCTTTTGCTTCCCTTGTCTCCGGAGACATACTGAGTAAGAAGTTGCTGTGGCCGAAGCCGAAGAGGTTTTTCCCTGCTTTCTCCTTGAGGATTTTGATGGCTTCTTACATTGACGTCTTTCATCCATTTTGAGTTTATTTTTGTATATGGTGTAAGAAAGTGGTCCAGGTTCATTTCTCTGCATGTTGCTGTCCAGTTTTTCCACCATCATTTGCTGAAGAGACTGTCTTTATTCTATTGGATAATCTTTCCTGCTTTGTCAAAGATTAGCGGGCTATATGTTTGTGGGTCCATTTCTGGGTTCTCTATTCTGTTCCATTCATCTGAGTGTCTGTTCTGGTGCCAGTACCATACTGTCTTGATGATTACAGCTTTGGAATATAGCTTGAAGTCGGGAATTGTGATGCCTCCAGCTTTGGTTTTCTTTTTCAAGATTGCTTTAGCTATTCGGGGTCTTTTCTGGTTCCATACAAATTTTAGAATTGTTTGTTCTAGCTCTGTGAAGAATGCTGGTGTTATTTTGATAGGGACTGCAACATCAACTCATTTTAAAGTGTGTATCCTAGAATTCTACCTTTAAGATCTTATCCTCCAGAATACATGCAAAGATATGAATACATGAGGACAGTCACTGCAGGACTCCTTGTAACAGCAACTGGCTAACAATCAATATGGTTTGCTGAGAAATCACAGCACTTTTGAGCTCGAAATGCCCTCAGCTATCATTGATTGAATCTGACCCCATCATTTATGGATAAGTAAAATTATTTCCCCCCAAAGTAAAATAATTTCCTTAAGATCATAATGCTAGTGTGTCAAGTTTGGACTGCAGTGCACACACCGGTTATAAATGTTGCCCTTTGATAGAATGACTCTTACCACAAATCTAAAAGAATTAAATAGAAAGGCCAAGGAAGAAACTCCAAAGAGTTTCTATCTTCTCCTTTTGAGGCAGGTTTTCACAACACTGTTCACCCATTTTGTTTTAAAAAAATATTGAATTTCCCAGGCAGACTTACTCATATTCAAATGCAAATATAAAAGGGCTGGGAAGGGGGCACTCCCAAGTCAAATACAAACAGCTTTTGAGATTATAACCAGTCAAGTATGTATCTGCACAAAACACCCTTCTCTCAAAAGATGTACAAATAAGAGTCCTATGGCTTAATTACTTTTAAGGATAAAATGTGAATAACATAAGCCTTATTTCTTTCAAATACATTATCTTACCAAGTTCTATTTTTCTCTTTTTAGACACGAAGGTTAAGGTCAGAGTTAAGATTTCAATGGGATTGCGCACACATAACTACGAGAGTAACCCAACACCAGGCCTAGCAGTAGGAAAAGCCTCACCCAGAATTAAATGCAATTTGGATAAAGAGAACGAGATTTCGTATGCAAATAAGAGATAGCTATGCTTTCGTTTCTACGAATTTAGAAGTTAAGGGCTCTCTACAAAGAAATTCAATGTATATTACCTATCTGTTAAGAAGGCACAGATGAGATTCTTCGCATGTTTAGAAATTTCTGCATCTTCTGGGAAACACAGTGAGTTTTTATGATCCATAATTTTGCTATATGTTCCTACAAGTGAATCTGCATAAAATGGAGTATCCCCTAGAATTCCAAGAAAGAAGACACAGAGTGTAACAGAGAATGCAAATTAAACACTTTTCATAATATTTAAGTATGTTAACTTTAAATTTGTCAAGTGCATGGAAGGACAAATGAATTCAAGATTTTTCTAGGGCCATTTTTAACTGCAATAGAATCCTTTAAATGAAGTCCAGTGCTAACTAACCTGAGCAGGCAGGCACCAGAGTAGGCTCAGAATACTGTAAATCAGTGTCATTCAAACTCATTAAATTCAACTCTCAGAGTTGAAAACAATAGCAGGAATTTAAATGGTCCCTTCAAAGGTGTCATGTGAGTTCCTCCAAAGTACATTATTTTCTAAATCCCTAGAAGACTTCAGGCAAATCCTAGAATATATTCTACTTTCAAAAGATTACAAAATGCACCTAACGTATCATCAGTTTGGGCCAGAGGTGGGGAGAATGGACAGCTACCAGGGAACACACTCTGCATATAAAGCAATGGTGGGGTGCCTGGGTGGCTCAGTCAGTTGAGCATCTGACTTCGGCTCAGGTCATGATCTCACAGTTGGTGAGTTTGAGCCCCGCATCGGGCTCTGTGCTGACCGCTCAGAGCCTGGAGCCTGCTTCGGATTCTGTGTCTTCTCCTGTCTCTGCCCCTCCCATGCTCATGCTGTCTCTCTCCCTGTCTCTCAATAATAAATAAACATTAAAAAAATAATAATAATAAATAAATAAAGGGATGCACTTCAATAACAAAGGCCCAAGACAATGTAGGTCATACAATAACATGAGTTTAAGCATAGCAAGATCAGTACTACACACACAAGATGGTCACCAAGAGAAGGCAACTTAGGCCACAAAAACGGTCCATGGCTAATTATTATTTAAATTTGAGACTTACCAAAATATTCTCATTTTTTTTTTTCAGTAATAATCATACTCAACTATCCCACAGATTTCACAGATTTTCCGCTACCAATTTTTTTAGGGACATCCTCTAGAAAATAAATTCTTCAATTTCTAAAAATATATTTTCAACTCTGAAGTTATTTCATATAATGTTATCAGCCTTATCACACTTGCCCCAGAAAGTAGATTTAGCTATATCTGCCCTCATCCCCAAGCCAGATGATTCAGTCATTGGCTTCCTTAGCCACAAGATATTTTTGTGACCCCAGTACTTTGGAATCAGAAATCTTAAGAATGAAAGTGATGATATAAAAAAAGTTTTGGACTACATGAGCCTTTCAAATTTTGATTTGGTCACAGTGAAAGAAATTATTAAATATGCCTCTGAGTTTTCTGAGAATGAAATACTATTATAAAATATTTTTATCTTGATAGTCAAATAGGTCAATTAACTATTAACGATTTTACTAGATTTACTAACCATAGATAAATACAACAGAAGAAACACAGTTGACAAGAATCAATTAGGTAACATAATTACATAAACTAAAGAGTACTTTTAATCCTCTATTATTATTGAAACAAATATTAACAGCTTTACATTTAAAATATTTACAACAAATACTTGGTCAAGAAAATCTTGGACTGGAGGCCCACTGCAGTTGTATACTTGCTTCTTATTCTAACACTGTCTTTATACAAAAAGGTCTACTGAAAGATTATTTCCAGCAGTATACTTTTAATTCCTTTTATAATCCACTAAATCACTCTGTCAGTACAAGGCTTGGTTTTAATTTTCCAATAACAACCTGTCATAACTGATAAAACTAATTCCACGTTTTAAAAAATTCCACTTCTTTCCACAGCACACAATTAATTTCCTCATATTTTCAAATTCTTCACTTAAAACTAAAGTGGTATCAGGTGGGTTTTTAAAAACAGAACAAGTTAAAATATTTACTTACCCACCAGCATCTCAAAAAGGAAAACACCCACAGACCACCAATCACATTCTCGCCCATAGTAACCATCACCCCCTTGTGATTTGAGAACCTCAGGTGAAATATAATCAGGTGTTCCAACTGCTGTATCACAATGCACCATGCCTGTCTGGGTAGAGAGCAGAGATCAAGAAAAACAGTTGTATGTAAAACCATAGACACATAAATGCAACGAACTCATTTATTATTATATACATAGTGGCTACAAATTGCTACCAATAGAGCTTCATTGCTGATATAGCTTTAGGAGGACAGGAGGTAAATGTATCACGAAATGCTTAGAAGTGTCAGGATTACGGGAAATCAAGGGTAACTTTTCAACTCTAAAATATAGGAGGCTTCATCAATGAAAGAAGTAAAAAGTGGTACACTGCATGGGAATTCCATGCAAATCAACACCTTTTGTTACTTTTTCTTACACTACTAATTAGTTAGGAGGGCAGTTACAAGGAAGTACAAAATGTGATCTTAAGGCACTAACCTGGAGAAAAGAATTAGGAAGCTTTGGTATTTTCAAAGGAACCGGCAGTATTTAAGATTACAAAGAGCCTAGTTTGGAGGGTGGATAAAAACGGTTCTTATTATTAAGAAAAAAAATGGGGGAAATAGATCTAATGTTTAAATTAAAAGATCTTAACAGTTTGAAAGCTATACCACCAAGCTGCATATTTAGAAATACAGAGCTGTGGCACGAAGGTTATTTGACAAAATGATAAAAACACCATTATCTGTGTTTAGTTTTGGTGTGTAATAAGATACTCCCTATCTGATGTCTTTTTGACAAGGACAAGAACTATCATAAATACAAGTACGTGTGTGCGTGTTGTAGCATATATATGTGTGTGTAGGTTTGTATATGTGTGTGGGCTGTAAAATTAAATCAGTATAACAATATAACACTAAATAATACTCATTCACCTTTAGCTCTGTCCAAACCTGCTAAGATTTTATAGATGAATTTAAATGCCCTCCATTTCCTTTCCCTGCCCAGTGAAAAGTATGTCACCCACGCTGCTCATAAGGAAGCTACATAAATTCCCCCATACTAAGTATTATGACTTTTCTTTGGGAAAAGGAAGTTCCATGTATTTTATAAATATGATTTATGTAAATGTATTTAATAGCAATAAAATATGTTAATCATAGGAAATTAATTTCAAAAACAATCTTTTCATTCCTCATATTAGCAACAATTCAATCATTTTACTTTCCCAAGAATACAGCAAATAGAGCATAAAAGCCATTTTAGTTTGAATACAAATAAAATAAAATTTCTGAAAATAATGGGGCAAATTATGAGGGTGATAATTTGTATGGATCAGTACTTAGGATAAAAGATGAAAAAATCAGTACCTGACTTCAAAATGCAGAGCATAAAATCAATTTTTATCATGGACTATCCTAAACTTCTACTAGAGGAAACATTAAGAGATTTATTTATTTATTTATTTATTTATTTATTTATTTATTTTCTATTTGAGAGAGAGAGAGAGGGAGGGAGGGAGGGAGGGAGGGAGGGAATCCCAAGTAGGCCCTGCACTATCAGCCCGGGTGGAACCTGAGGCAGGGCTCAATTCCACAAACTGTGAGATCACGACCTCAGCCAAAATCAAACGTTGGCCACCCAACCGAATCACTCAGGTGCCCCAGAAATTAGACTTAAAACAAAATTAGTTAGCATTCAAAGGTTTAGAGGAAGGAGAGGAAAGGGTAAGATACAAAAGTAACTGGCATAAAGTTAGGCTGTAAAGGCTTGGATAAGTCAGGCTTGAAAGGAGAGCCCATGACATGACAGCTAGGGCAGAAAAAGAGCAAAAGTCAAGAAACAAGAATGACATCATATAAAGCAAATTCAAGAAATGCAGTGAAGTCCCAATCAGCGAACAGTAAAGCTTCACAACAATGAAGACAGGAAAGGTAAGATGGAGACCAAGTTTAATAATCACTTGCAGAATACTTTCACAGGACTAAAGAACTGACTTAATAGCACTCTGCTTTTGGAAAAATATTCCAACCATAGTTTCTGACCAGCATATTGGAGGTTGAAATTTTTTTAAAAAAACATTTGGGAAAGATATTTTAAAATTATCTCCTGGAGAAGTTCTCATATTATGTGAGTACAGAATCCACATTTATGACAAGTCTCTTAACGTATTCTAAAGAAATACAGGAAGGGCAAACCAGACACTAAAAAGACCTGGTTTACCTAGGGGTGGTGGGTGAGAGGGTGGAAAGAAGGAAGTATGGGAGTGGGTAGTAGGAGTAAGGAGGCAGGGATCCTTCTCTGAGCATGCAGTTGTACAGTTTTAATCTTAAAACCAGGGAAATGTTTCACACATCTTAAAAACTGTAAACAAACAATTAATATCAACCAGGATGTGTGTGAGGGAGGTACACTAAATGGAATACATATAGTAAGAAATGAACCTGTTTTGTACATTAACAACATAACCACAATAAATGGGGTAAGGATAAAAGAAATGACCTAAGTAACTTTGGAAAACAGTATCTTTAACATATGCTATAAGGCTAAACACAAAAGGAACTGCACAAAAAATAATACATTCTAATTAATAAATCAGTTTGTCACAGAGGTAGGAATTGGTAATTCTGAAATAATTTTAAGTGTATCCTAGAGGTGAACAAGTAGGTAAAGATAGTGTAGACAATGAGAGCCAGGTTTCTCATTGACTGAAAAAGCAATTATCAAACAGAAAGGAGGAGGATGCGAATGAACCCTGCGGTGTAGGACAAGAATCAGAATTATCAGTATGAACTCAGAACTTTCAGTAGCCTATATATACAGACCCATAAGTACAGAATTAAATACGAATGTGTGTGCATGTGGATTAGCACATATAGTCTATTTGGTATACACGTGTCTGCTGTCCAGGGCTAGAAATAATGACACTCCAGGGGCAAGAAGCACATCGAGCGCCCAAATACTGATTTCTAAATACCATTCTTTTTGTTGTTAAGTTTTATTTATTTATTTTGAGAGAGACAGAGAGCGTGGGGTAGAGGAGGGGCAGAGAAGGAGAAAGAGAGAATCGCCAGCAGGGTTTGCACTGCCAGCAGACAGCCCGACATGGGGCTCGAACCCACAAACTGCGAGATTGTGACCTGAGCCGAAACCAAGAGTCAGACACTCAATCGACTGACTGAGCCATCCAGGCGCCCCTCTAAATCCCATTCTTGAATAAAAGAAATCTGAGCTTCTTAGAGAAGCAGCTGATTCCAGAGCTGGGACAGAGAAGATACAAGACAAGTCTTCGACTTACACTGCCAAAAAAGAAGAAAATGCTCCAAAAAGGAGGTGTGTCCAAAGGACACAGGAGTAACCTGAGGAGCTTTTGCAAGATAAGAAAACTTTGGAGTGAGTTTCAAGGTATGAGTAGGAATCTGCCAAGTAAACTGTATTCGACATCATATATGAAGGCCAGGAATCATGAAATTATTGATTTCATGGCATAAAAAACAACTAAATGTAATTTAAGACCCCTGAACCATAAGGTGCAAAAGGTCAAATGATAGAGAATGAGGGTGAAAAGTGGAAGGGATCATGTCATCATAAGAAGCTTTGTATGATGGGGCGCGTGGGTGGCTCAATCAGTTAAGCATCCGACTTCGGCTCAGGTCATAATCTCACAGTTTGAGTTCAAGCCCCGCGTTGGGCTCTGTGCTGACAGCTCGGAGCCTGCTTCAGATTCTATGTCTTCTTCTCTCTCTGCCCCTCCCCAATTTGTTCTCTATGTCTCTCAAAAAATAAATAAACGTAAAAAAAAAAAATTTTTTTTAAAGAGAAAGAAAGAAAGAAAGAAAGGAAGGAAGAAAGAAAGAAAGAAAAAAAGAAAGAAGCTTCATAGGACAAGCTAAGGAGTTTGAACTTTATTCAGTAGATGACAGAAATCTAAGCAGGAGAGCAACATAAACAGGTATGTATTTTCAAAAACTTCCTCAAAAATACTTTAAATAGATCAGATTAAATGGTTGCTAAAATATATCTGGCATTTTATAATGGATAAAGTATCATAAATGAAGAGATTTACTAAAAACACAAAATCAGTCCATCACAAATCATGAGGTTGGTCCAGGAAACTATTCTTAAATGCTTCCTGTAATGGGGTACCTGGGTGGCATCTGACTCGGTTTCAGCTCAGGTAATGATCTAATGTTTCTTGGGTTCGAGCCCTGCATCAGGCTCTGTGCTGACAGCAGGGAGCCTACATGGGAATCTCTGTCTTCCTCTCTCTCTCCCAGTCCCTTCCCCACTCACATGCTATCTCTCTCAAAAATAAATAGACATTTATGGGGCGCCTGTGTGGCTCAGTCGGTTGAGCGCCTGACTTCGGCTCAGGTCATGATTTTGCTGGGTTTGTGGGTTCGAGGCCCGCGTCAAGCTCTGTGCTAACAGCTCAGAGCCTGGAGCCTCTTCAGATTCTGTGTCTTCTCCTCTCTCTGCCCTTCCCATGCTCATGCCGTCTCTCAATAATAAATAAACGTTAAAAAAAAACCCCAGACATTTAAAAAATAATAATAAATGCTTCCTGTGAACGTGGGAAAACTTGTAAATGGCGTTCTTAATTATCAGACACATTACGGCCTCAGCTTGACTGCTACATAGGCAGGAGTCTATTTGCTTCATTTTAATAATTAAAAATAAGTACTTGCACCAGGAACTCCTTTCTCAAATAGGCACATCCCCTGCCTCATAACCTTCTTGGGCTAGCGGAAAGTCCTACTTCTTCTTGTGTTCTGTCTAAAAACAGCCCAACTGGTTTAGAAGCCCATCTCCGTTTGCACTACACAGCGCCCAAGGCACAAAAAGCTGCCTGTTATTCCAGTTATCTCCTGGGGTACCAATTATTACTTTCATTTGGGCTCTGGTTACAAAGCTGCATAGCTTTTGAACGGTCTGTCCCGACCGCGTCCAAAAACCTGTTCTTCTTCATGTATAATTTTGCAGAAAATAGGGTTTTTTTCAGAAACCCGAGTAGAAACACCTCCATTTTTAAAAACTGATGTCATTTCTAGAAGGGTTAAGAACAGTAACAATTTGCCAATTAGCTTTTAAAGAAGTATAGCCTCAATTTAATCAAATAGTATACACTAGAATATTCAGGGTTATAATTTTACATTATTTCTAAGTAATTTAAAACACTAATGTAAAATGTGCCTTAAAAGTTGGAAAAGTGGCTATGAAGTGCCTAATGACGAGCAAAGAAGAAACTCAATTTACCCAACACAAGCAAGTAATTTCAATAGCAGTACTTCTCGGCTATCATGGAGATACACCTAGATATAAATATACCACACTGGGGCATTCACGTACATCTACATATTTTTTCCAGAGAGAAAAAGAATAACAGCATCAAAAAAAACCTGTATTAACCACAGTTTATTAATGAGCGAACTTAATGAGATATACCATTACTCTTAATGAACTGTGACAGTAACAAATTAGTCTAGTCCTTGTATAATTTTTAGTTGTATTTTATTTTTGCATTTATCCATGGCATATTGTTTCATATGATGCCAGAAGAGCTAAAAAATAATTTGAGAATCTCGGTCAATATTGTAGTAAAGGGTTGGCAAACTTTCCTTTAAAGGGCCAGTAAACATTTTAGATTTTGTGGCCACACAGGATCTCTATCTACTACCTTCTCCCTCTCTTTTTTTTAACGATCTTTTAAAACCGGACAAACCGTTTTTAGTACAAGACAGGCCACAGGCCAGACCTGACCCACACCCCAGGGTGCTGATCCCATCCACAGACAAGCAGATGAAAGAGAATGAGCCAGGAGCACCTCTAACAGCTTTGAGGCCATAATGAGAATCAAACAGAGGCAGATAAAGTGATGAACCTGAAATATGCAACAGCACTATTTACATTAACGGCTAAAATAACAAGATCATGAATTCTATGTACTACAGTTTTTAATAAAAAAACTCCTTTGTTCTTCAACATACATAGTTGTTCTCATCATTATTATTACTTGAGGCATGGAAGTTTGGGGTAAAACAAACAACATTTTTAAACTTCAATATTTAAAAAATACCTATTTCGCTACATGGAAAATAAGAATTTCTGTTCGAAAGACACAAACGGGTAGCTGACCGGAAGATCTGTGGAGTCACTGTCGAGATTACATAAGGAATTCTTCACTTCAACAAGTTGCTTTTAAAAGGGTCAAAAGACACACACAAGTAATTCAAGAGATAAACGACTGGCAATTACATGAAGAAAAGTTTGCTATCATTAGTTATGAAAGAAATGCAATTTCTTTTTTAAGCTACTACCTTACACCCATGGAACTGGTAAGAGTTAGAGAGTGAGTAATAGGAAGGGGGAGTGACGACACGGAGACAGGGTCGCTAATGCACTACTAGCAGGGGCTGTAACAATCACAGCCATTCCAGAGGTCAGGTAGTTCGTACTTTACATATCCTCTGAGTCAGCAGTCCCACCTCTAGGTATGTATTAGAGGAAACCCTTGTCAGAATACACATGGGCCACACCTAAAGATGTTCAACATCTAAGTTTAACTAGGCTCAACATGGCACTGTTGGTGGCAGGGGAATGGATGTGGTCTAGGAATCCAACATAAGGGGGAATAAGTAAAATTAACAGATAGACCCTACGGAATACTAAGAAGCAATGAGCTAATTTACATATATTAGAAAAGATATAAAACAGTGTTGAGCGAAAGAAGTTTAAAAAAATTACATTCATGCCATGATACCATTTACACATATGTACATCATATCAATAGCGTGCAAGAACTTATAGTAAACACATGACACTGGTTGTTTATCAGGGAAAGAGAGAATAAGACTGAAACAGAAAGGGGGAAAACATTATAAAATAAAAACAAGATGAAGCCTTTCTGTTGACTACTAACAACAATAAGCGATGAACCAAGGATTATGATTAGCTCAGCTATATGTACCTGACTTAAAAAATAGTACATAATTATATAAACCACGTTTTATTTTGTCTTATTAAGAGACAATTTAAGATATTTAAATTGCTAAATTTAGTATTTACTTACATGCTTGTAAGATTATGCTATAAATACCATATTCTGTCCTGTTTCTCACACTCTATATACCCCTCTTTCCTTAGTCATTTTCATTTTCACTACCCTAAAAACATGTGACGTGACTTATTTCTCTACACCCTCCCAAAAGTTTTTGGTTTAATTAAAATCAGAATACACTCATGGAAGTTCAACACATAAACATCACTCACTTTGTACAACAGACATAAAAAAGTTTAGCATCCTATTAGAAATTATTTTATACTTTATTTTCATTGAAGATAATTTTTACTATTAACCATTTCATACTATTTACTATTAACCATTTCATACCACAAGAGGGAGCTCTGGGGACAAATGCTCCATCTATTAAACACGGACTCATGAATGCAGAACATGGACACAAGGACAAAATCCAGGAAGAAGACCAAAGGAGAAAGGAATGTTAAGTATTAGTTGAGTAGACAGGGCATACAAACCTAGATACGTGAAAATGGCCTATGAAACAGCACAAATTCTAAATAAGTGAGAACATTAGGAAAGTGATCCATCAGGTTAGGATTATAAGGAAGACTTTCTAAATGAGGTAAAATCTAAGCTGAGCTCGGGACATTACAGATCGCTGATGGGGGCAGTATGAGCTATAGAAGTGAATGTCACACAGGTGGCATGAGTAAGAGGCAAAGAGAAGGAAAATCAGCTTACTTCAAAATAAATATCTTTACAAGATATTCTTTTTTTCTTTGGTAAAGTATTCTGGTTATGAAATATGAATAGCTATACAGGCATACTGGAAGGTTAGAAACACCATACAAAAGATGGCATCCGGTTTGCTGTCAATTTACATTAACGTTTAGAAAGTCTGATGGATGTAAGTCACCCCCCAAGATCCAACAGGGAAACTAAAAAACGAAACAGGAATTATACGGTACACTTATAGAGAAAAAGAGATAAATTTTACAACAGGAATAAATCAACATAATCAGCTATGACGTTAACACTACTGAATCTATTGATCAAAATGTGAATTGTTTACCAGGTAAAGTACACAACAGATGACGTCCCCAAATTTATTCAATGTGGTTGACGCAGACAGGGTTAGCAGGTGATAGGATCATAAACTTCTTACCTTAGCTTTTTTTTTTTAAAGGAAAAATACAGAAATAATAATGGTGATGGAAATACCCATGTACCTTAATTTACATTTTGTGTCTTATTTCTTCACCCGGATCATTTTACACATGCAGTAGTTTTGATTGGTAGCAACTGCTTATCAACATTCTATGAGGAAGATGCCTAAAGTTATTTGCATTCTTATTTCTCTTATATTCACCAAATCCAATGCTACATAATTATAAATAAAGCACTCTGTAACAAGATGATCAGTTAAAAAAAGTTTTGTTTCAGTCACTACACAGTTAGCAAAACTAAATTTATCTTTGCTCAACAAAAATAAAGATTTGAAGTTTCTTTTATTTTTGTTTTTAAAAAGTAGCATTTTGGGGGGAGCCTGGTGGCTCAGTCAGTTCAGCGTCTGACTTTGTTTCAGGTCATAATCTCGCGGTCCGTGAGTTCAAGCCCCATGTCGGGCTCTGTGCTGACAGCTCAGAGCCTGGAGCCTGCTTCGGATTCTTTGTCTCCCCCTCTCTCTGCCGCTCCCCAGCTCATGCTCTGTCTCTCTCTCTCTCTCTCAAAAATAAATAAAGATTAAAAAAAATTGCTTTTTAAAGTAGCATTTTTTTACTTGCTTATTACTTACTTCATCCATCTTCATACATGTGCCAAAATCTGCTAACTTTAGATGTCCATGTTTATCCAAGAGCATGTTGTCAGGCTTTACATCTCTGTGAATGAGACCCATGGAGTGTATGGCATCCAGAGCAAGAACAACTTCAGCAGTATAAAATTTGGCCCACTTTTCAGGGACATCGTAGTTACTCATAAGGTTTACAAGATCTCCACCAGGCATGTACTCCATTACCATGTACAGATACTTATCATCTTGAAAAGCACAAAAGAGCTGGAAAACAAAATGGGAAGGAAAAAACATTTTTTTAGAAAAAAGAAAACCAAAAGCTTAATAGGAACAAAACCCAAAAGTATCATTACTGCTGAAAAAGGCAAATTATTTTACAACCAAGAGAGTTTAATTCTATGAAATCTTTGATTTTAGATTTGGACATCTTTAATGGAAAAGGAAGTATCAGACAAAACTTTTTATATGGTTATCTTCCTCATGCTTATTGACAAGAAACACATAAATGAGTCATTTTCCCTCTTAGAGAATACAAAAATCTATTTAAATAGAAATATTTTAAAAGAGGGGCGCCTGGGTGGCTCAGTCGGGCAAGCGTCCGCCTTGGGCTCAGGTCGCGATCTTGCAATCCATGAGTTCGGGCCCTGCATCAAGCTCTGTGCTGACGCAGAGCCTGGAGCCTGCCTCAGACTCACTCTCACTCTCACACTCTCACACTCACTCTCTCTCTCTCTCTCTCTCTCTCTCTCTGTCCCTCCCTTGCTCATGCTCTCTCTCGCAAAAATAAACAAACATTAAAAAAAAGAAAAGAAATATTTTTAAAAGAGAAACAGTAAAAATGAGGAACATAAAAGGTAAAAAAAAAAAAAACCCAAAGAATTCATAATTTAAAAAAAAAGCTTTCTGAAAACAAAACAAGTTACTGCACCTAATTCACAGAGAAGAAAGCTGAGGAGATAGAGGCAGTTGAGAAAAACCTTTGAGATACCACATTCGATGGACAGAAGAAGAGGGAGTGAGTAAGCACCACACCACTGGAAAAGAGCAAGTCCCTGGTAGCCACAGTTAAAACAGGGCCTTCTCTCCTATTCTCCACGATTTGCTCCTAAGCAGCATATGGCAGGTGCTACCAGCACCTAGACTAGAGCAGTGGCAGTGGGACCAGAGATATTACACCTAGCTAGGTTGCTACTGACCCCCCCCCAAGAGACAGGAATCACAAATTCAGAAGAAAAGTTATTTGTATATTCCACCCACGTCCCACCCCACCCCCCCAAGAAGCAAGCAACGCAAACAGAAAAGGTTTCCATAAATAGGGAAAAACTAGAACCGAAGCAGTAACTCATGCTCAAAGTAAAGAAAAAGAATTCCTACAAATCAATTATTTCAAACAAACAAACAACGTAATGGGAAAATGAGGAGACTTAAGCACGCATAAGAAGATACTCACATAAGAAGATATTCAAAGACGAAAAGGCATGAAATTTCATTAAAGAAAGGTAAATTTAAATCACTGGAAAAGAAACGCCACTTCACAAGCACAAAAATGATCAACTTTTAAAAGTGACAATACCAAGTGCTGGCAAGGACAAAGGGAACTTAGAAACTAAACCTCTATAATCACATTGAAAAAAAAGCTATTACCACCTACTAAGATAGACTACAGGTACCCAAAAATGCCACTCCTAGGAATAAACGCAGCAGAATTAAGTACAAGAACATTTACAGGGCACCTGGGTGGCTCAGTTGGTTAAGCGTCCGACTTCGGGTCAGGTCATGATCTCACGGTTCGTGAGTTCAGGCCCCGCGTCGGGCTCTGTGCTGACAGCTCAGAGCCTAGAGCCTGCTTCTGATTCCGTGTCTCCCTCCCCTCAGCTCCTCCCCTGCTCACACTCTGTCTCTCTCTCAAAAATAAATAAAGATTAAAAAAAAGAAATTAAAAAGAAGAAACATTTACACTACTTGTAACAAATAACATTTTGAAATATACCAATAAATTATGATATATACATGCAATGGAATAAAACACAGCAATGAAATTAATAAACTGTAGCAATCTAGATTAGATAACTCTTTCCAACATAATGCTGAATAAAAAAGCTAGATACAAAAGAGATATTCAGCGATTTCACTTATATAAAGTTCAAAAAACAGGAAAACTAAAGATCACGGGTGCTTGTTTAGGTGATACACGAGAAGGAAAAGCAAGGAAATGATTACTAATAAAGTCAGAAGAGTGGTTATTTTCGGCGGAACACACGAAGGTAGTGATTAGGAAAGAGTGCAAGAGAACTTCTGGAATTCTGGCAATGTTTATTTTTTGACCTGAGTAGTAAATACATGGGTGTTTGCTTTGTGATAAATCCTGTTGTTTGTTTTATATATTTCTCGGTGTCTGTTTTATATATTTCTCGGGTATGTCACAAATAAAATCTTTTTTTTTGTTTTGTTTTAAAGTATGACATGGGGCGCCTGGGTGGTTTAGCCGGTTAAGCATACAACTTTGGCTCACAGTTCGTGGGTTCGAATCCCACATCAGGCTCTGTTCTGACAGCTCGGAGCCTGGAGCCTGCTTCAGATTCTATGTCTCCCTCCCTCCCCCTGCTTGTGCTCTTTCTCCCAAAAATAAACATGAAGAAAAAAATTTTTAAGACAAAAAAAATATTTTAAAGTATGACAAAATTAAAGCAGGACTCAAAAGGAAATTTATAACTTCAAATGCATTTATAGGTATTTCTCCTTATCCTTTCAATATGCAATAATCACACAGGTCTCTGCACTGTAAAGTAAGGACAATAAAAATTAGGCAGATAAAGAAACTAGAAAAGAACAATATACATCTAAAGAAAACTGGAGCTATGGAATTTTTTTAAAGCAGTAAATAATCACACACAAAAAAAACAAAGTAAGGGTGTATTTTGTAAATAAAACAAAAAAAACCACGTTAAGACTAAAAAATGTACATATACTCTATTCAATACAAAAGTGGAAAAGAAGACGGATACCGTCACAGAAAATATAAACTGACTCAAGAGGTAAATAAAAACCTGAATTAGTCAAAAATCACATGAGAAAAATAAAAAGGATGATAAAAGATCTAGTTGGGAAGAAGGAAAGGAGGGATCGAGTACAGAAAAAATATCCGAGTTTTAGGACAGCAAGCGCTCTCTCAGAAGAAAGGGAGAAAAGATTGGGTAGGAGAGCAAAAAGTCTTTCAAGAATTCTAGTAATTTTTTAGTACTTCAAAATTAAAAGATTAAAATTAGCTATGGAAAAATGTTAAAATTTTCTAAACATATGTAAGACCAAAACCAAAGAATGCTTCCAGATGGCTTATCAGGCAAGCAAGAAAAGCCATTTACCAATAGCGAATTAATTAAGTTGTGTTTCATTGCATCAGCAGAAGAAATGTGTCCAGCGGAAATCAACTCAAGGCTATCAGTCTTTCAACAACAGTTGCTCAAGGAGTTGAGGACACTGGGGGCAATATCAGTAGTCAATTAAAAAACAAGGTAAATGATTTTGAGTGGTTTTTCTCAGCTCTTGGTGAGTCAACAGATGTTGCTGATACTATGCAGTTATTACCATTTATTGGAGGAGTAAGTGCCAAATATGAAGTAAAGAATTAGCCTCTATAAACAGTCTGCATAGGTCAAGTACAGGCAAAAATATTTTCGAAGAAGCTGAGAAAACACTAATTCAGTACAAACTGAAGTAGGTGTGTTAACAAAAGACGGTAGTAAAAATATATGTGGAGCAGAAAAGGTTTTCATTGGACAAATTTACAAAGCTTGTGAAAATGTATGACATTTAAGTCTGTAGTTAGTCTCTGTAATACTGATCTTATATAAGAACTCAGTGGAAAATACATTTGAATCTCATGTAATAAATGAATACTGTTAATGGTTGTTATTTGCTCTTTGTGGACTTAACCATCTTCATCTGTTTTTGTCAGAAATAGAAGATGTGTATCCTGACTCACTTTCCATACAGCAGTTCAATCAACGGCTTAGCACTGGGAAAGTTTTATTGCAATGATCTGCGCTTAGAGCTGAAACTGAAATTTTTCTCATCAAGACCATCCTCAACTACTATTACTGAACACTCAATAGCATGGAAATTAGCTTTAGCTGCAGCCTTAATAATGTTTCGTAATTAATACAACCTAAAATGACAAGGTAAAATAGGGCTTATATACAAAACTTAAACTTTTGATGACAGCTAACATCAAGCCCCTTTTTGTACTTCCCATTGCTATCAAAATCAAAACAAGAAGTGAGCTCTCCACTCAAGTGCACAAATTTGCAAGGGATGTATTTTCTGAGCTCAAACTACAGTCTCACAGTTCCAACGGTATTTTTTTTTTCTTTTTGCTGTTTCATGTTTCAAAATCCATTTAAACTCTGTAATTGAGAAGCTTCTACCCAATCTGCAGTTGGAAGTAACTAACCTGCAGTGTGATGACATTGTTACAATGTAAATATCAAGATAAGAATTTAACAGAATTCTATAAACATCTTCCAAGTGATAAATATGCTCAATCAGAATCCTCTGCTCGAGGTCAGCATCAAGTCATAAATAAAGTATTGGGGGGCGCCTGGGTGGCGCAGTCGGTTAAGCGTCCGACTTCAGCCAGGTCACGATCTCGCGGTCTGTGAGTTCGAGCCCCGCGTCAGGCTCTGGGCTGACAGCTCAGAGCCTGGAGCCTGTTTCGGATTCTGTGTCTCCCTCTCTCTCTGCCCCTCCCCCGTTCATGCTCTGTCTCTCTCTGTCCCAAAAATAAATAAACGTTGAAAAAAAAAATTAAAAAAAAAAAAAAAAAGTATTGGTATATACTCTTAACAAGTGATGAAAATGGCACTTTACCTCTGTAGTCTTCCCCTAAAAACTCATAACCTGAATCTAAATAATGAGAAAAACATCAAATTCTAATAGAAGACTATACACATATCCTACGATATTAACTGATAAGTAATCCTTAAAGTTGTAAAGGTCATCAAAAACAAGGAAGTCTGAGAAATTCCCATAGCCAAGAGGAGCCTAAGAAGATATGATAACTAAATGTAGTAACATGCTATCTTGGATGGGATCCTGGAACAGAAAAAGAGCACAGGTAAAATGAAGAAAATCTGAATCAATTATGGACTTCAGTTAATATAATGTATCAATACTGGTTCATTATTTGTAACAAATGTACAAAACTATGATGTTAATAGAGGAAACATTACGGGGTGGGAGGGTGGTGGTATTATGAGAGCTCTCTACCATCTCCTCAAGTTTTTCTATAAATGTAAAACTTTTTAAAAATAAATCCTATTAATAAATAAAAAAAATATGCTGATGGATAATAGTATCTGGCAGTACCTACCTGTGTGAAAAGGTATTTTCTAATAAAATATGTAAAAAATCTTATTACACATTAGCATTAATAGAACATCTACAAACATTGACTGTGAACCCCAATTCAACAAAATGTTATTGCCCCAGAAAATAAATTCACTCTTCTCCTTAACAGACTTGTATTTTAAAAAATTGTACTTTTTATCACATTTTGAATTTCATCAACAATGTGAAGAAATGTGTTTTCTCATTATATAAACTATCAGCGTAAAAATCTTTGATTTGTGGACATCTTGGGCCACAAAGTTTAAAATATGTACTAAATGCCCCTTTACAAAAAAAAAAAAAAAAAATTGCCAATTTCTGGTGTGACTGAACCATGGTGAGACCGGCCATGGTTGGTAACTGTTGAGGCTGACTGAACAGTACACAGGGATTCAATATACCTTCTTTCTACTTTGGGGTACATTTGAAATTTATCATAATAAATTTTAAAAGCTAAAATATTTGTCATTAAATATACTGAAAATTTTTGCTTAAAAGATTTGCAAGCAAGGGGCACCTGGGTGGCTCAGTCCATTAAGTGTCCAACTTCAGCTCAGGTCATGATCTCGCAGTCAGTGAGTTCAAGCCCCACATCAGGCTCTGTGCTGACAGCTCAGAGCCTGGAGCCTGCTTCAGATTCCGTGTCTCCCTCTCTCCCTGCCCCTCCCCCACCACTCAAAAATAAACATTAAAAAAAAAAAAAGATTTGCAAGTAAGTTCAATTCAGCCTCAGGGAATGAAGAGTTTCTATTTTATATAACTGTACCAAAGCTCAGAAAAAAGTGGTATGTTTCTCAACTATTTATTAGGGTAGTCTCACCATGATACGAAAACCAATCAAGAAAGCCCATGTGTTTTTTTTTGTTTATTTCTATGAATATAATTTATTGTCAAATTGGCTTACATACAACAACCAGTGCTCATCCTGCCCTCCTCAATGCCCATCACCCATTAAAAAAAAAAAAAACTTTGAATTAAATCAAAGGTCAAATGTCACTTATACACACAAACAATTCCTTAAAATATTAGTAAATCAAATTCAGTACTCTATTCAGAATACAAAATTATAGCAAGTGGCATTTTCTTTACATGTTATATTACCTTGAAAAAAAATTTAGTGTACTATAGTAACAGATTAAACAAAAAAAAAAAAACCATCTTGAAAGCAGCTAAAGAGAACATTTTTAAATACTTCAACATTATTCCTGATTAAAAAGTACTTGGTGAGCTAAGCACAAACAGACCAAATCCTTTACCAGCTTACTCAGAAAGCTTCAACAAACATCAGACTTAATCATTAAGTTTAAAATAATGAAAAAGATACGGATAAAAATTTCTACTAATTCAACACTATACTGAAAGACTGAACCAGTGTTATTTTTTTGGCATTTTATAACGTCTACATTTTTAAAAACCAATTTTCTTATGCCTGAGTTTCTTCTGAACATATTTGATGGCAAGCAGTTTACTGAAAAGCAAACTGTATACAGAGAGATATACTATCCTGTTATGGGAGGGCTTAATATTCCAAAATAATCCAAAGAACCAAAAATATCTATCAATTAAAGCAATGCAAGAAAAAATTGTAGTGTATTTTTTTAACAGAATGAAAGGCTAATTCTAACTTCATAGAGAAAAATGATTAAGAACTGCCACAAAAATATTATAAAAGGAAATCAATGAGAAGACGTGCCCTACCAGATACAACAATGTGATTTTAGTGCAGGAACAAATAACAAACCAAAATAACAGAACAGAGTCAAAAGAAATTCATGTGTATATGGTAATTTAGTCAATGATATAAAAGACATTTCATTTATTTCATGGGAAAAAGGCATTTCTACAAATGGTATTGGGCGTGGCTGCCCATTTGTGAAAATCTCACACATATAAAAAAATAAATTCCCGGTGACTCAGAAATAGACTCCCACTCCTCTCAAAATTAAAATATAAAAAGTTAGGGGCGTCTGGGTGGCTCAGCTGGTTAAGCTTCCGACTTCAGCTCAGGTCATGATCTCACAGTTGGTGGGTCCAAGCCTCACGCTGGGCTCTCTGCTGACAGCTCAGAGCCTGGAGCCTGCTTCAGACTCTGGGTCCCCCTCTCTCTCTGCCCTTCTCCCACTTGTACTCTGTCTTTCTCTCTCCCTCTCAAAAATAAACAAACAGTAAAAATAAATTTTTTTAATAAAATCAAATATAAAAATTTAAAGAAAGTATAAAGGAATATTTTTATAAATTAAGGATGGGGAAGGTATTCCCCAGCAAAAATCAAAATACAGAATGCATAGATATGACTACATTTATGTTTAAAGATTCAATAAGCAACAGACAAGTAATAGTCCAAGAGAATATATTTCCAACATATATAACAAAGAATCATTATACAGGGTCCATTATCATTCTAATAAATCACTTTTATTTTTTTAACGGTTTTTTTATTTTATTTTTGAGAGAGACAGAGACAGAGTGTGAGTGGGGGGAAGGGCAGAGAGAGAGAAGAAGACAGAATCCGAAGCAGGCTCCAGGCTCTGAGCTGTCAGCACAGAGCTCGACACGGGGCTCGAACCCATGAACCACGAGATCATGACCTGAGACAAAGTCGGGTGCTTAACACTTAACCAACTGAGCCACCCAGGCACCCCATAAATCGATTTTAAAACAGCGAAACGACACAGAGAAAAATGGGATAAGCAATAAAGGAATACAAATTACTAACAAGCATATGGAATACCTTGAACCTCATAATTAACCAAGGAAATGCAGCTTAACACAATAACATCTTTTTTTCTTGAGGATATGACTAATACAAATTTTAAATAACTACAATTTCCAGTATTGGCTAAAATGCAGTGAAATAAAAATGTTAAATAATTAGAGTAATATAAACTCATACAAACCTTTTTTTACACAGTAATTTGGCACCATCTATCAAAGTGTCAAATGGGCACACCATATGACCTAGCAAATCCAATGCCAGGGATCTAAAGAAATATTCATCCACGTATTAAAAGATGGAGGTGTAAGCATGATTAATTCCACATCAAGGATAGAAAATGTACAAGATTGGTCTGGAACTTCCCACAATATCAGATAGCAAGCTATCAAAGACGGCTAAGTTTACAGCAAAAGGACTCAGGAACTGGGGTGTCTGGGTGGCTCAGTCGGTTGCACATCTAACTTGAGCTCAGGTCATGATTTTGCAGTTCTTCAGTTTGAGCCCCACATTGCAGTCTATGCTGGACAGCTCAGAGGCTGGAGCCTACTTTGGATTCTTTGTCTCCCTCTCTCTCTCTGCCCTTCCCCGACTTGTGCTCTATGTCTGTATCTCTCTCAAAAATAAACACTAAAAAAAAAATTTTTTTTAATAAGGAAAAGAAAGGAAAGGAAGAAAGAGGGGAGGGGAGGAGGGAGAGGAGAGGAGGGGAGGGGGAGGGGGGAGGGGAGGGGAGAAGATGGGAGGGGAAGGGAGGAGAAGGGAGGGGAAGGGAGGGGAAGGGAGAGGAAGGGAGGGGAAGGGAAGGTAAAGGACTCAGGAACCAACCTGAACAGGACAAAGGTGTCAAACTTTGAGCATCAATAAGATATTCAAAGGACTGAAACATCAAACAGGTTTTAAGACTGAGTTCAAAGTGATACATCACCCCCAAAATTGTTCACCTTTAGAGAATAAAAGGAAACTAATCCTTTATTTTGAAAACTGGTAAATATAAGGAAAAAAATAAAGGATTTATCCTGTCCTTCCTGTCCTTCTCTACCCAGAATTATACTACTAGATAACCAAATAGTAAATGGGGGAATATTTTTCTTTATAGAACTATTCCAGTCAATATAGTAAAAAAAGAACGACTAGGAGGGTAAAAAAAAGGCATGACTGAATTGGAGCATCACCATTCTGAAATCCTTAACAAATTAACGGACCTAGGCATTAAGCACAAGTAGCTGGTAAAATAACAGAGAGAAACCAGACATTAGCCTAACAGAAAAAAAAAAACACTGCCCATGAAGTTGCCCTGCCACCCTCTCCAAAATCATACCTGATTCTGATCCTCTATATCCAATTACCAACTTACAAAGTTAAACTACACAAAGACAAAAGCAGCAAAATCCAGGTTTCTTCCACAAATAAACTGATGAGACAAAAGAAGAGGAGGGAAACCCTAGATTGAGAAACTTTAAAAGAGATACCTAAACTTAAATTTAAAAAAGCTAAAAGTAAACTGAAGTACTTAAGGGTACACACCTACTTAGCTGTATAAAACTATAAAGAAAAATAAGGAAGTGTTCACCATAAACATATGGACATTAGAAAAACAGGCAAAGAACACAGTAAACTGTATATAAGAGATGGCATTAAAAAGTCTTCTATATCAGCAAAGGAGTAAGTTTTTTAAAATATGCCAATATTCCTCTATTAAATTCAAATCACACTAAGAATATATATTAAGAAATAGAGATGGGCCAAAAATATATGGTGTATCATAATTTATATAAGAAAAATTCTTAAAGCCCTTTCCAACAAGAGTATAGTAACAAAGTATGGGGACCTTCATACAATTAAATATTGAATAGTCATGAAAAAATAAGCACTGAGATGTGGGAAATAATCTGCTAAAATTGATTACAGTATATGCTATGACCCATTCATTTTACTGCAAGGTAGGTTCCTAACAGAAATGTGTGAACATATGTACCAAAACCCATATGAAAGAGTTCATAACAGCACTATTCACAACAGACAAAAAGTAAAAACAACCCAAGTGTCCATTAACTGATGAGTGAATAAAATGTGGGATATCCACACAATTGATGATTATTCAGCCATAAAAAGAAACGGAGGGCTGACACATGCTATTCATGAATGAACATTAAAAACATTATGCTAAGTGAAAGAAGATATCACAAAAGACCACATACTGTATAATCTCATTTATACGAAACACCCAAAATGGGCAAATCACAGACCTAGAAAGCAGATTAGTGGTTGCCAGGAGTTAAGAGTTAGGGTGAATTGGGGAAAAACTGCCAATTGTTTCAGGGTTTCTTTCTGAGATACAAAAATGTTCTATAAATGTACTGAAACTCTGTAAATATATTGAAAATCACTGAAAAATAAAATTAAATCAATAAACAGAAATAAGTCAGTCATTTTTACAAGGTTTCACACAAAATCACACATTTCAAACATATAATGGTGCATGGAATATCCTTTATCATAGAGATAAATAAATGAAAGCCAGACTTATGTTACTTTTTCAATTGTACCATGTTTCACTACTGACTGGCGTCCACAGACCCATTAACTTTTTATCTCAATGAACATTTTATAAGGGTCCACTTAGCAACATTAAAGATCAGAACTAGAAACAGCAATGATTCTGTTACTATGAAAGCAATTTAAAGCTAACAGTGGAATAATTTATTACCATCATTCCTTAAGTAAATTATTATGATATACGATTTGCTACAAAAATTTTAGTTTTCGGTACACATATAAGAATTTCTATTCACTAGCTACAATAACAGAAATTAAGTGGAGAGAAAGCACTGAAGCTCAACACCGTTAAAAAAGCAATAGTAATGAGCTTTTAAATTACATCGTCATTCACGTGGCAAAATTTTTTACCCGCAAATTGCCTTCCACAAGCAAGGTATCAAACTCCCAAACCATTTAGTAAGCATTCTGAACATGCATTCGTACATACCTAATCTTACTCGTGATACTCGTTCAAAATGGTTGCACAATTAGATATTAATATAAAAACATCTTTAGAGAAGCAAAGCTAATAAGGGATAAAATTGACAAGGAGGCAAAATACAATTATAAATTCCTCACTTCACAAACAAGAGGCTGACTCAGGAAGCACAATGCTGTCGTACACAGTAGGTAATATATAAAGGACTCGGAGGATTTTCAAGATTTTTATTGTAGGAAGTTTTGGGTTTTTTTTGAGACAGGCTGGTTCTTGTTCCTATTATGTAAATCGTGAGAAAGTGTAGGCAGGGAATAACGGCACACTGGTAACCGATCTAATTCTTCATAAAGGAATTTCTAAAAAGTTGCAAATAATACTTGATTTCACACACCAATTTAAGAATTACATGTCATGTCTATATGACATACTATTTAGGAACATTAAACAAGCATATCGAATCAGATCTTATTAAAAATGACAGCACTGTTACTATAGGAGATACAGGACTTTCAACATACAAAATCACATCTCATGGATAATAAGCACTTACAAAAGAAGGAAATAAACTTAGAAAAGTTTGTAGGCTTACCTGAACCACCCAGGGACTGTTGGCAAAGGCCATAATATCTCTCTCTTCCCAGAAAAAAGCAGAATCTGATCTTTTTATCATTTCAAACTTACTAAGAAGCTTCATAGCATAAACCTTCTGTGATGCCTTATGACGAACCTATAGATTTTTTAAAAACACAAAAATAATTTTATGAGAGAAAGGTGAACAGATACTATTATTCTATTATTAAAGACTTTCAAAGAAAAAAATGGGGAATAATTCAGATAAAAGGAGTATAATTCAACAGAAAGGCATAAAAATTCTAAATATGTATGCATCTAATAAATAAGCTTTAAAATTCAGGAACCAAAAACTGACAGAACTAAAGAAAGAAACAGACAAATCCATAACTTAAGTTGGAAATTTTAACATCCCCTCTCAATATTTGATATAATAAGTAAACAAAATATCACTATGGATATAAGGAAATTCACCCCAGAATGAACACTGCTTAATCAAAAGTCATGATTACAAAGGTTTTTGTATTAAGTTACATCACTTCTCATTTTAAAATATTTTAAAATTTGAAGAATCTTGACATATTTTAATTTTACATAAAAAGAATCCTATATGCAAAGGGTCAAATTTACGATGAGGGCCATACATTATATCTATCTTCTATATTAAATTACTAAACTGGAAACACAATTCCTTCTTTTTGAGAGTGTTAGGACATTTATAGAATGCTGAAAATAAACACATGTGAAAGCAATATGAAAACATGGACGGTGGGCAGGGGATTAGGGCACAAAGGATCCTCATCTGAAAACCAGAAATCCCTTCCACAGCAGACAGACCAGATTTTTAACTGATTTGTATCAGATTAGCAAACTATCTCAAAGCAAATTCCAACAACGCTGTTAAATGTTGCTTTAAAAAAAAAATGTTTACAATATTATTAGAGGAGCGTGGGCAACCTGGGTGGCTTAATCGGTTAAGCGTCCAACTCTTGATGTGGGCTCAGGTCATGATCCCGCATTTGGTGGGATCGAGCCCCACATGTTGGGCTCTGAGCTGACAGTGTGGAGCCTGCTTGGGATTCTCTCTCTTCCTCTCTCTCTCTCTGACCCTCCCACACTCGCTGTCTCTCAAAAATAGGCAAATTAACATTTAAAAAATAAAATAAAAGATTATTAGAGATTGCTAAGGTACTCCTTCTATATTTATGTCACTCTTCAAATCTTCATTTATTCTAAGAACAAATCAGATTTGGAATGCTTCCTAACTTCATCAGAAAAAGTAATCCATTAAACATTAAGGGTCACGCAATCACTTTATACTGTGATATTACTTATGCTGGACTCGTACCGTGACAAGAGTTTTAAAAATTTTGTAAAGCAAAGCTATGACCAGAAACTAAAACCTCTTTGTCAGCTGATAGAAAATAGAAAATAGAAAATAAAAAATTAAATATTTTTAATGTTTTATACTGAACCAAAACAAACCAGGAACAAAAAGACCATTCAAATACACAAAAATTTATACAACATAGGTATAATTCTCTGAAGATGAGAAACAGACTTATTCACTTTACTTTCGCCGATTCTTTATGCAAATCTATTCCCTCTCTGTGCTTCCACAGCACTTACAACAATCTAGTTACGTGTCTGCTTCATAAACTCCTTTAGTCAGAGTATAAACTTTCATTTGCGGGGGGCTGTCTGGTGGTTGGCAAAATGCTGAATATGCAATTCAGCAAACTCAACAAAATTATGTCTATTTCTATATGAAAGCTTTACATTTTTAAAAAAAATTTAAGTGTTTATTTTTGAGAGAGAGAGAGGGAGAGAGAGAGACAGGGCACGAGTGGGGGAGGGGCAGAGAAAGAGGGAAACTGAGAATCCGAAGCAGGCTCCAGGCTCTGAGCTGTCAGCAGAGCCCAGTGAGGGGCTCGAACTCACAAACTGCGAGATCACGACCTGAGCCGAAGTCGGCCGCTTAACCAACTGAGCCACCCAGGCTATCCCTGAAAGCTATAAAATTTTTAATAAATAAAAGCTATTTTGCCTAGATGCTCTAGTTAATGAGGCCTGAGTTTCATTTAAATTACTATGATAGGACACTTAACTGGCTCGTAACACAAGAGTCAGGAACCACCAGCTTGTAGCCTTTGACTTGATCTATAGAACAAACATTAAGAGGCAATAGTTGTATTCATGCCAAACAGCTATCTCATACTTTGAAAATTCATTAGCACTAGTATGACAGCGAACTACAATAAAGCGCTGTTACTTTAGGAAAGCTGGTTTCCACTGATCTTCCTTCTGAGGATGTCTCTTTCTGAAAGATTCTATTATAATCTCCCTCAGCATCTCTGTACACTCCCCTTTGTTCCTTCTCTATTCAATATGGATGGATAAACAGTCAGATATAGTAGCCATTCATTACCACACTGTACAGAGTACTGCTTAAAAGCAAGGATTTAGATGTCAACAAACCTTTGCAAAAATCCTAACTATTTGTGTGAACTATGTGGCCAACTTACTTAACCCCTCTAAGTTTCAATGACTTCATCTACGTAAGAATCTCACGGAACTGTTGCAAAGACAAAATGAGATTATGAATAGAAATACTTATTAGCACATAGAATATACTCTATAAAAATGTTATAAAAATGTTAGCTAACACTGCCATGTTCACTCTATTATGAACCTTTACCTGACAGACAAAAAAGTTGCTCTTATTCCAATGTTTCTATTTGTTAGAGAAATGATGTTTATATTCCTCATTTTCAATTTCAAAAGTACACAAGTACAAAAGCACTATCTAAATGATTCTCGCTCTCATGCACTTTCTCCCCCTTTCTCTCTCTATATAATATAAAACACACTAAAAACAGGTGAAAGAGTGAACACCGGTTTTATCTCAACTGATGGAATTCTAGGTGACTTCTATACCCTTATATTTGCTTATTTGTACCTTCTACAGCAAATATGTACTTCTTAAAAAAAACTTTTAGGTAGATGAAACATTCCTAAATGTACTAGAGACAAGACATGTTTGGAAAATCCTGAAATGGACCTAGATCTCATGGAACATTTGCGGACAAAAACTTTCAAAAGACATTCTGTTTTGTTGTTTTTAAAATTTTTTTTATGTTTATTCATTTTTGAGAGACAGAGCATAAATGGGGGAGAGGTAGAAAGAGAGAGGGAGACACAGAATCTGAAGCAGGCTCCAGGCTCCAAGCTGTCAGTACAGAGCCCAGCATGGGTCTCGGACCCACGAACTGTGAGATCATGACCTGAGCTGAAGTCAGACGCCTAACCAACTGAGCCACCCAGGTGCCCCTCAAAAATCATTCTTAACAAAATGCCTCATTTGAGGTTTTCAAATTGATTTTATTTATTTATTTTTTTTTAGCGTTTATTTGTTATTGAGAGACAGAGAGAGACAGAACATGAGCAAGGCAGGGGTAGAGAGATAGGGAGACACAGAATCTGAAGCAGCTCCAGACTCTGAGCTGTCGGCACAGAGCCTGATGTGGGGCTTGAACTCACAAACCGCGAGATCATGACCTGAGCTGAAGTCGGTGGCTTAACCGACTGAGCCACTCAGGTGCCCCACAAGTTGATTTTTAATATAAAAAAATTACAACTGGGGCTCCTGGGTGGCTCAGTCAGTTAAGTGTTCAACTCTTGGTTTCGGCTAAGGTCATGATCTCGCAGTACATGGGTTCAAGCCCCACATCAGGTTCTGCACAGACAGTGCAAAGCTTGCCTGGGATTCTCTCTCCCTCAAAGTAAATAATAAACTTTAAAAATCTATGTATCAAAAATTACACTAGATTATTTTAATAAGACAATCCAGTTTGACAGACCTGGAGCAGTTAGTTTGTGTTGCTAAGGTTTCCACTAAAAATGCAAAACGAGCGTCTTCATGCTTTTGTCTGGTCTGGTTGTGGCAGCCAAGACTGAACGAGGGAATACAGGAATCACAAAAACATGGAGGGAAGGAGATAATTCTTGCCAACTCAGAAATAACCTTGTAACCAGCAAATTCACTCCAAAAAAGGAAGTAAAAATTTGAGTTAACGTGACAAGTGTTAGAAAATCATTTCCCTTATACTCTTTCCTTCTGGTTGATTCTACTTTAAAAGCTTAGTTTAAACCAATTAAATTAAAAGCAAGCCAGTGGGAAGGGAAAAAAAGAAGATCCTCATCTCACAGCTGCCTTGAGTCCCGTCACTGATCATCTGTATCCCTGAAGCACACTGGATCCCAGGAAGCCTCTCTGCCCAGGGATCATGAAAGATCACAATTAATTCACTTCAATAAACACTTTCTATGTTTCAGGTTCTGTGTTGTACAGGATATAAAAAGACAAGAAAAATCCAATCACAAATATGATCTGGCTGCACACACATATTGCTTACCAATGTCTACAGCCGAACTGACAAATGGCCACATGGTGAGGGCTCTCCCTTTTTCCTTGCTGTTCTACACATATTCTTCCTAAACTGTGTACTTGACTAAACATCATCTCTCCAGATTATAGGCAAACTATTTTCATATAAGTGGCTATGAGCCCCAGATGGGAATGCCAAAAGTATCTGAAAGACACGATACCTACTCTCAAAACAACATATAAAAGGATTCAAAGAAACAAACATATAAACTACAGCACAAGGCATAATATGGTAAATTACATAAATTTATGGAATTAAAAGATGCATAGGAAATATCACACTCAGATAAAGGGTAGGAAGAAGAAGAACAGGAAAAAGTTTTCTTTCAAAATGAACACAGAGAAAGTGAAACATGATTGAAGAAAGAGACAAGAAAATAAGGAGCATGCTCTGAAATGAGTAGCATGCCCAGGATGAATAGCATAATGGAAAATAAGATTTCAGAAACAAAATTTGTGACATCTTAAAAAAGGGCCAAGAGGGCCAGGATGAAGACTTCATGCTTCATTTAGTAGTTAAGGGAGCCATGAAACACAAATGAGAGATACAATAAATACATTTTAAAAAGATCAAATTGACAGCAGTTTATATTAGGCAAATCAGATCTGTATTTCCTACCTTTTATGTATGTCAGAAAGAAAACAGAAAACATGTTAGAAAAGCCCCTGATTCTACTATACCCATACCCAAAATGGGGGTTAAGATAGGAGTGATACATGAAAACACAAGAATATGAAGAATGGGAAAAAAAAAAACAGTCAAATAGCAATGTGGGTCCAGCTGAGCCTGAACAGCATGAATTACAGATTTAATAAGCACGGTCTTGATAGTTTCTTCATCAGCACTTGCCAATCCAAAAATCAACCGTACAATGGAGAAACATTATTACAGCAGTGGAAAACCAAAGAAAATACTAAGGAGATACTTATACCTGACTAGAAATCAAAGGGTGTCTTGGATGACAGTGATGACAGTGAACCAAAAAAATTAGGCTGGAGAAACGTTATGAGTAGGACTCACTAACAAGTTAAATTTCTTAAAATGAAGAAAAGAGAAATCAATGACTTCCAATTTTTGGCTTGAGCAATTGGATTAATAGTGGAGTCATTAATTAAGATGGGTTACAACTTTGTGGAAAAGTTAGAGAGGGAATCAAGCATTCTAATTTTACATGTTTCAGATGTGACACATCTTTTTTTATTTTTATTTTTTAACGTTTATTCATTTTTGAGAGACAGAGACAGAGAAAGAGGGGGTGGGGCAGAGAAGAGGGAGACACAGAATCCGAAACAGGCTCCAGGCTCCAAGCTGTCATCACAGAGCCCGACGCGGGGCTCGAGCCCACGAACCACTGAGATCATGACCTGAGCCGAAGTCGGGTGCCCAACCGACTGAGCCACCCAGGCGCCCCTTACATGTGACACGTCTTAATGGAGATATCAAATAAGCCACCACGGACAGGAGTGGAGAGCAAACAAGAAAATTCTGAATAGCAGCTATGAATCTGAGCCTTGACATCATATGGACTATATTTAAAGGTTGAACTTTAAATAGGAATAGGTTGAACGCACCTCAGGAGAGAATGCAGATCAAAGAAACAAGAGCCTGGTCTTTGGAACTACGATATTTACAAGTCAGGTGGAGAATGAACCACGAAGGAAACTTCGGAAGAGCCAGGAACACCGGAAGAAGTGGTATTTCAAGAAAGGAGAGCAGAATACTAGTGAGAGATTGAGTAAGAGAAAACACCGTGCAACCAATAAGGTTACACAAAGTCTCTATTTCTGGCACAGAAAAATGATTATGACCATCCAACAAAGAAAACAGACTCTGGAGTCCTCTACCTAGGTTCGAGTCTCAGTTCAACCACTTAGTGGTTATGTGAACTTCAGCAGGTTATTCATCCTGTCTGAATTTCCCTCTCTGCCAAATGGGCATGATAGTAATAACATCTATCTGAAGGAGTGCTGTGAAGGAAGACTGGTTACTATACAGAAGTTGCTTAGAAGCCTGCCTGGAATGTAACTGCTATAAACGTGTGTGTTATTATTTAATATTACATTAAAAAACCACAAATTACAAAACCATGTATATGATTCCTTAATACACATATAAGACACTCATACATTACACAAATCTTTAGAAGAAACAGAAGTGAGAAAGCCATACATCAAAATAATAAAAGTAATTATCTCTCAGTAGTGGGACAATCAGTGATTTTAAAAAGCATAATGCTATCTCGCTTCTACTAGAAACGTATTTGTCACATAAATAAAAGAATTTTTATTTTTAAGGAAGAATAATCGGCATTGATGCAATTTTTATAACTCAATAGGGAAAGGTTTTAACTTTTCTAGAATGAAAACAATTACAATAAAATATAAATACCCACTGAAAATAATTTGGTCCTAGTTTTGTATCAGTTCCCAATGTTTCCAACTATCAAAGCACTAAAAGAATACCAACAGGCTAGTTACCTTTATGTTTGAAAATGAAATAAAGAGAAGACATGATAAAAGGAGATTTTCACATTTTATCCTACCCAATTCTAAGCAATTTAGACCTTTGAGAGCAAGAATGCATTCATATATTAGTTGTGTAGTTTTACATAAAACCACAGGAAAAATTTAATGAATACTTTTCTTAAGAAAAGTGAGCAGGGAACATCACAAAACCAACTAAACATGTGGCCCCGAACTCCAAAATAAGATACAACTTCAAAAACAAAAATGCTAAGGGCGCCTGGGTCACTCAGTTGGTCGAACGGCCAAGTTCAGCTCAGGTCATGATGTCGCAATTCGTGGGTTCGAGTGCCACATCAGGCGCTGGGCTGACACCTTGGGAGCCAGGAGCCTGGAGCCTGCTTGGGATTCTGTGTCTCCCTCTCTCTCTGTCCCTCCCCCACTCACACTCTCTCTCGAAAATAAGCATAAAAGATTTTTTTTTTAATGCTAAACATATTTCCACTATTGAACAGGAAAACTTTTTATACATTTCCCCAATAAAGAATCATAAATAGGTAATTCCTAAGATACATGCATTACATTTAAGAAGGTTAACTTCGAACTCTCTTTTAGAAGCTAGGCCACTATTTCTTTTTGACACTATAATAGTGGCCAGCTCAAAATAAAAGCTCCATGAATGCAGGTGCCTTGTCTGAGTAGTTTACCTATACGACGTATTGCCAAAGCTTATAATGGTGACCTGACATTAAATAAACATTTACTAATCAATTAACAAAGGAATAGTAAAGAACAATGTATATTCTATCACCAGAGATGAAGACTAAATATGTACCTTAAGAAGACATTTGCCAGGCTAGAATTCATACCTTTCTTTTTCAAAGAAAAGTAGATTATGTCCTATGTAACTGTAAACAAAGAAATAAGCATGCATACCTGTTCAAAAAGGTAATTTCACTTGAAACGTTCATCCCAACACACATACACATGCTGCTATGGGATGAACTGTGTGCTGTCTCCTTCTGACCCCCCATATTTTGAAAGCCAACCTCTAGCACCTCAGCATGTGACTGTATTTGGAGACAGAGCCTATAGAGAGGCAAGTAAGTTAACAGAGGCTATTAGGGTGGGTCCTAATCCAATCTGACTGGTGTCCTTCTAAGAACAGGCAATTAGGACACACAGTGACACAGGAGGCACAAGCAAGCACAGAGGAAAGACAATGTGAGGACACAACAAGGCAGCGCCATCCACACGCCAAGGAGAGGCGCCTCGGGAGAAACCAAACCTGCCAACACCCTGATGTTGAACTTGTAGCCTCCAGACGGTGAGAAAATTAAGTTTTGTTGGTTAAGTCACAGTAGGTGCTTTTTGTTAGGGTGGCTCTAGCAAACCAACACACATAAATACATATAAAATTTAGAGCAACACTTCGGATTATTCATTTACCATTAAAACATTTAGGGGCGCCTGGGCGGCTCAGTCGGTTAAGCATACGACTTCGGCTCAGGTCATGATCTCACAGTTCATAAGTTTGAGCACCGAGTGGGGCTCTGCGCTGATAGCACGGAGCCTGCTTCGGGTTCTCGGTCTCCCTCCCCCCCCTCCCTCCCCCACCCCCTCTCTCTCTGCCACTACCACTACCACCCCCACTAGCTCATGCATGCTAGCTCTTGTTCTTTCTCTCTCTCCCCCTCTCCAAAATAAACATTAAAAAATATTTTAGAAGATTAAAACATTTAAATTTATAAATCCTTAGAAACTGGCAAAAGTGACAACAGACAGTATTTACTTAATACCTACAATGTGCCAGATCCCTCCCTGGTAAGTACCACACATGTAGAGCTTAATTTAGTCCTCAAAAAATTTCTTGTATGTTCCATTATTACTGCTACTCTGAGATAAGGAAATTAAAGCTTTGATGACAGAAAATCTACACATGATAGAATAGAAACAAAAGTAGTTGACTCTGACTATTCTTCCGAAGTATCGCTCTTAATCAACCTCATATACAGAATATTATTATTTTCCATAAAAATGAGATGTGATAAATGACCTAAACAGTAGAATCTAAAAATAGTGGTATCAGATAAGATCACCCATGTTACAGACTTTTCATGATATAAAAACATAAATACACATCACCTCTGTAGATGGGAGAAAAAAGACAATAACCAATTCTGCCCACCTAGAATTATAGAACTTTTCAATCTATAAATAAATGCCTTTTTCAGGTGAGGAAATTTAGGCTCCAATAAATTAAATGACTGAGCACCTCCTCTTTTTTTTTTTTATTAAAGTTTATTTATTTTGAGAGAGTGTGTGTGAGCGAGGGAGGAGGGGGAGGAGGAAGAGAGAGAATCCCAAGCAGGTTCCACACTGTCAGCTCAGAGCCCGATGCAGGGTTCGAACTCACGAACCATGAGACCACGACTTGAGCCAAACTCAACAGTCAGATACTTAACCGACTGAGCCACCCAGGCACCCCTGT
Source organism: Lynx rufus (assembly GCF_022079265.1). Taxonomy (NCBI): domain Eukaryota; kingdom Metazoa; phylum Chordata; class Mammalia; order Carnivora; family Felidae; genus Lynx; species Lynx rufus. The sequence continues at coordinate 132,659,077 of NW_025814896.1, read as the reverse complement.
ACTTTCTTGACTCATGGCATTCTTACATGCTATTCCCTCTGTATTTTGACTCCCACCCCAGTCCCTCTTCTTCATGTGCCTAACTTCTTTACATCTAACTCAAATGTCATTTTCTCACAGTGAGGTCTTTCCTAACAACCCTACCTGAATTAAGCACATCCCTCCGTTATTCTCTCTCATAACATCCAGATCTTTTCCTTCATCGTATTTATAATTTGAAAATACTTCACTTATTTAAAGTAAAATTCCTTATCTCTTCCACAGAAGTACCACTTTTAGAAAGATTGAGGCTATATTATCGCATCTTTAGAAGCTAGCAAAGCTCCTGAAGCAAAACAGATCCTGATTAAATACTTCATTGATGGAAGGATACATGAACCATTTCATGTGTGGCAATTAACTGCTAATATTTACTAAGCACTTACTATATTGTAAGAAACTGTTCCAAATTTAATTACATATATTTCTTCCACTAATGCTATGGGGTTTAAATGTTACTGTTATCTTCATTAGCAGATAAGACACTGAGGCAGAGAGCGATTAAGTAACGTGTCTGCACGGACAGCTAGTCAGCAAGTCAGAAGTCAAGTGTAAGCAGTCTGACTCTAGCTCTTAAATACTACAGTATAGTTGCTGTGGCACACTAAAGTTACTTTTACAACGAGAATTTTCTTTGTAGAAACGGACTAGTGGGCCCTCTGTGGTAATATATTTTTAACCTGACCAAAAAAAGTATTCCATAAGACAAATCTGCACCTACTATTGTAAAACTTTCTTTGGATGACTAGAAAAACATAATCATAAAGATGTGCCAAATGTGGAATACTGCCTACACAGCTGTCAAACTAATTTATCTAACACATGCAAATCAACTTTAAAAGACGATGGAAGAAGCACTTGGACCTTTCATTTTGAATCTTCTCCTTCTTTTCAAGACTCCCTGCCAAAGGTAACAGAACAAAGAGCTAACGCCAAAACAAACATGCTCCAAGTTCTTAGGTCAGGTCAGCAGATTAATGGAATGTTAAAGTGTTTCTCATTTTTAAAAACATGTGAATTTGTTTTATAGAACATAAAATTTGGAATGGAAAGTTAACAACAAAAATAAAACCCTCTTCTTTTCCTTTCCTTTCTTGAACGTACTGAATTTGAATTATCAAACTGTCACATTTCCTTCAAAAACAGAATTCCAAATTCTATTCTCTCTTATCTACACTGAATCCTGATTATGAAGAAACAATGTATTTATTTCAAATACTAGTTTTATGAATTTATGTATCAAATAGGCAATAATTTTAATAGTGGCTAACAGGGAACACTATAACTAGGCTTATTTTTTTTTAATTTTATTTAGTGTGTATTTATTTTTGAGAGAGAGAGAAAGAGGGAGAGGGAGAGGAGGGAAGGAGAGAGGGAGGAAGAGAGAGAGAAAGAGAGACGGAGGGAGAGAGAGAGAGAGAGGGAGGGAGAGAGAGAGGGAGGGAGGGAGAGAGAGATCGAGTGTGAGCTGGGGAGGGGCAAAGAAAGAGGGAGACACAGAATCTGAAGCAGGCTCCAGGCTCTGAACTGTCAGCACAGAGCCTGACGCAGGGCTCGAACTCACAAGTGGTGAGTGTCAGAGCCAAAGCCTGACACTTAACCAACTGAGCCCCTCAGGCTCCCCAGGCTTATTTATTTTTAATTCACTTAATCCCCTATAACAAACCCATGACACAGGTATTCTATAGTTTGGAACTCAGAGAGATTGAGAAACTTGTCTATAGTCACTATAATCTTTGGAGTTAGGCCAAGGCAGAGATAAGATTCAACTACTTTATATTTTCCACTATCTTACAGGACCTGTCATAACTCAACTACCATGTAATCTAATCTCTGACCCTCCCCCCGCCCCCGCTCCCCCCTCCAAGCGCATTCTACTAGCCGAAGTTACACCACTTTCACAGACTCAAAACAAAACAAACAAAAAGCACATTACCTTCCAAGGCAGCCCACTCCTCAAATCTACTCCAAATTAACTTCTCAATCCCTTCAACCGCACCTCAGATGGCATCATTTCAACTCCCTGAGCGTTCTATCCCTTGAGTACCCTCTACCAACATGCCTTTTAAGACAGGGCAACAGTGCACAGAGAATGAGTTTTCCATTATGGCCCAATCATCTCAAAAGAGAGAACACAACACCTATATCAAAGCAATCCAAACTTCCTTTACTATTTTGGACAGCCACATCACCAATGACTCTTGCTTAGTTTACATTCAAGGAAAATTGTTCTTCAATTTATAATTACTGTTAAGGAATCTATTTCTTGAGTTCTTCACATCTAAGTACAGTTCTTTATTCTGGCTAAATTTCACTTCTATTGGCCAATGGCCTTCCCAACTAATGTTTTCTGGATTTTGACTTATCATCTGAAATCATCCTCATACTTCAGTTTTAACTCATTTGCAAAATTATTCACCGCGTCACCACTGCCCCCATACAATAAATGCCTTATTAATAAAGTGGTGAATAGGAGAAGAGGGAACTCTAAAATCTGTCCCTGGGCATCTCTGTCCAAGGTACAATTCATGCCTTCCTCAGTCTCCTTAGGATACAGCTATTAAATTAGCTGTCTATTAAATTATATGTCTATGAAATTATAAAACTGTCTGTCCACATGCTTATTCATTGACATTTCTCCACATCCTCTTCAAGCATGACAGACTTTTTCAAATATCTTATAGATATACATCACACCTATTACACTACCCTGATCTACAAGTTCAATAAACCTATCAAAAAAAGAAGGAATGAAAGAGAAGCAAAAGTGACTGGTTCCTAAAGAAATTATGCTAACACACAGTGATCAGTGTTTTTCTCATGCAGAAGAACACTACTGAGCAAAAGACAGAATTTGACCCCATAATTTAATCAAAGAGATTAAGATTAATCTCTCTAAGATAGTGGAAAATATAAAGTAGTTGAATCTTATTTGTAAGGACAAAAAGAGTGGAATTTCGTATTCGAGTGACAAAAACAGGAATATTATTACAGTTCCTCATGAATACAAATGACATTTATTACAAACATTTATATTTCCAGTTGGTACCACTTTCATCTGCAAAGATAAATTTCATATGTACTTTCAGTTATTCTTATGGCTTTCAGTTATTGCAATGTTTCTCATATTATCCAAATAAAATCTGTTAAGGAAGAATAAATATTATTAATCTGAACATATTAAATAAAAACACAATAGTTCTTGTGGAATATTAACTGCTGGAAAGGTCATGTACGAAACCACACTGGCCTGATTCTCAATCTCAGTGTTTCAGAGTTACAAGAAACGTGGGTATCCGTTTACGATTATCTCCTTTTACAGGTGAAGACACTGAGGGTTTTCGGAGATGGAATGATCTGACCAAGCTCACAAAACTAATTCTGGCATGGCTGGGCAGAAAAATAACATCGACTCAGGGGCTGTTGGTAATATTTCACAAAACCCTGTCTTTAAAAATGATATAAAAGAAGAAAACAAATACTTTCTTACCAGCTGCACTTCACCAAAAGCACCTCTCCCGATCACTTTTACAACATCATAGTCTTCTGCCTTCATCTGTAGACCTCTGATTTTTTTCACAATTTTCTCATCTGCAATAAAGAAGATTCCATTTATAAACAATACGTTACAATAATCACCATATTTGTAAACAAATTTTCATTTCAAGAAACGGGGATTAGTTTTTAGCTAAATCTGTCAGTTCTCAAAGGTTGCTATTTAAAAAGCTAAGATACATATTAACTTTACATGAAAGACCCAAAATGCTACGGTTTATTAACACATATAAAACAAACAGTACTGACAACCAAAAAGTAAGAATTAAGCTATTCTGTTGCTTGACAAGATGACAGCTGAACAGTGAGGATCCACGCGTCCTAGCAGTGCATTCTGAATCACGGCAGAGAGCTGCTATGAAATTACTTGCAAGGCTAATCTTAGTAATAAATTTTCATAGTCTACTTCTTTGGGAAGTAGCAATCACATATTGTAGATATAGTATCTAAAGACAAGATTGTTTAATCATGAAAATAGCCCAGTCTCTAACAATTCCAACTTAAAAAGCTTACTATGATGATATAAAGTGTGTATTAGATTATTTTGAGAATTTATTCGTAGAATTCAACCTCATTTACACCTTCACTCCAACATCAATACTGGCAAATATTAAGTTACCGTATATATGACAATAATTGTTATCGCATTATCTTTCATTACCTAGACCGACATGTCTACATTCATACAAACATAAGGCTCATTAAGTCTCCTAAGTAGTATAAATCTAAGTCTTAAAATTGTTGGTATTAATTTAAAAGTTCTCTTTGAACTGCCATAAATAACCTGTGCTAAACTTAGTCTGAATAATTTATATAAAATCTTGAACTTTAACATACTGCAACTAGATCTGCAGTTTTTCTTTAAAAATAAAGAATGCTAGCATTTAAATGAATCAACTAGCAAACTAAATAGTTTATAGACTATAATATTAATCAAACATAAATCTCTTATCAAAAGTATAGTTATAGGATCAAATATGAAGGTTACTCACATCTATTTAAGAAATTATCTATATTCTTGTTTTTCCTCAAAGCAGGAAAATCCAAATCAAGGACCAAGGAATTTAAGCCATCCTGTTTGACAAAAAATTAAAAAAAGGAAAAAGAAAGTTGTTACAATTTCCAAATATTAAAAAAAGTCTTTAAATTTTATATGTTGTTCTTGCTAAATAAATATCAATCTACTTTGATATAAAATTGTCCAATGGTTCCATATCCAACAGTTTTAACTCATTTCCTAACTTCTGCCAGAGAATATTATGAATGATTGTATCATGTTTTCCTTTGTTATTTTAGCCAGTAGAAAAATATCAGTTTAAAATATGCACCCACTATTATTTCTGCTAGTCAGATGTCTTCCTTTCTCTCTTTAAATGCCTAGTAAAATTTCACCACGCTTTTTTGACTTTAAGAAATGCACACAGGGGCGCCTGGGTGGCTTAGTAGGTTGAGCATCTGACACTTGATTTTGGCTCAGGTCATGATCCCAGGGTCGTGGGATCGAGCCTCATGTTGGGCTCTGCGCTGAGCATAGAACTGTTAAAATTTTTTTCTCTCTCTCCCTCCCTCCGTTCTCCCTCTTTCCCTCTCTCCCCCCTCTCTCTGCCTCTGTTCCCCACTCTCTCTCTCTCTCTCTCTCTAAAATAAGAAAAAGAGAAAGAAATACACACAGACTAAAGAAATTAAGAAAATAATCCCATTTACAACTGCATCAAAAAGAATAAAATACCTAGGAATCAATTTAACCAAGGAGGTGAAAGACCTGCAAACTGGAAACTGTAAGATATTCATGAAAGAAACTGAAGAAGATACAAATAAATGGAAAGATATTCCCTACTTATGGATTAGAAGAGTTAATATTGTTAAAATGTCCATACTACCCAAGCAATCTGCAGATCCAATGCAATACCCATCAAAATTCCAATGGCATACTTCACAGAACTGTAACAAATAACTGTAAACTTTGTATGGAACCACAAAAGGTAACAAATAGTCAAAGCAATTTTAAAAAGAACAAAGCTGGAGGGATCATCCTCCCAGATTTAAACTATACCACAAAGCTATAATAATCAAAACAGTATGGTATTGGTACAAAAACAGACACATAGATCAATAAAAAGGAAAGTCCAGAAATAAACCAATACATATATGGACAATTAATCTTTGACAAAGGAGGAAGAACATATGATGGAGAAAGGACAGGGTCTTCAATAAATGGTGTTGGGAAAACTGGATGGCAACGTGCAAAAGAATGAAACTAGACCACTGTCTTATACCGCACACAGAAATTACCTTGAAATGCATTAAAAACTTTAACGTAAGACCTGAAACCATAAAATTCCTAGAAGAAAACACAAGCAGTAAGCCTTTTAACATGGTTTCAGTGACATCTTTATATGTATCTGACTCCAAAGGCAAGGGAAAGAGAAACAAAAATAAAGGAGACTACATCAAACCAAAAAGCTTCTGCACAGAGAAGAAAACGTACTGAATGGGAGAAGATATCTGCAGACCACATATCTAATATGGGGTTAATATTCAAAATATATAAAGAAATCATACAACTCAACAACAACAAAAACCCAAAAATTTGATTTAAGAAATGGGCAGAAGATCTGAAGAGACATTTCTCCAAAGACAGATAGTACATGAAAAGAGTTCAACATCACTAATAATTAAGGAAATACAAATCAAAACCACATTTCTCCAAAGACAGATAGTACATGAAAAGAGTTCAACATCACTAATAATTAAGGAAATACAAATCAAAACCACAATGAGATTTCACCTAATACATACTAGAATTACCAAAGAAAAGAAGTAACAAATGTTGGAGAAGATGTGGAGAAAAGGGAACCGTCGCACGCTGTTGATGAGATTGTAAAGTGATGCAGCCACTATGGAAAACAGTATGGAGATTCCTCAAAAAACTAAGAATAGAACTACAATATGAGACAGATATTCCACCTCTGAGTATTGATCTGAAGAATATGAAAACACCAATTTGAAAAAATATTTACAACCCTAAGCCAACTGCAGCATTATTTGCAATAGCCAAGATATGGAAACAACCTAAGTGTTTATCAACAGATGAATGGATAAAGAAGATAGTGTATATACAATGGAATACTAGTCAGTTAAAAAATGAATGAAATTTTGCCATCTGCAATAACATGGATGGACTTTGAGGATATTGTGCTAAGTGAAATAAGTCAGAAAGAGAAATACCCTATTTTCACTCATATGTGTAATCTAAAAAAACTCAAATGGACAAAATAAAACAAACGCAGACCAGTAGTTACCAGAAGGGAAGGGGGTGAGGGGTGGGGGGTAAACAAAATGGGTAAAGGGGGTCAACTGTATGGTGATGAATGATAACAAGACTCGTGGTGGTGATCACTTTGTAGCATATACAAGATGTCAATTATAAAGCTGTACACCCGAAACTTATACCATAAAACAAAAAGAGAGAGAGAGAGAGAGAGAGAGAGAAAGAGAGAGAGAGAGAGAGAGAGAAAGAGAGAAAGAGAGAGAGAAAGAGAAAGAGAGAGAGAGAGAGAGAGAGAGAGAGAAAGAAAGAAAGAAAGAAAGAAAGAAAGAAAGAAAGAAAGAAAGAAAGAAATACAACCCGACTAAGGAAGTTCCCATTCACTTAACAAGCATTGATTTTTTTTTTTTTTGGCCTAATGCATACAAAGAACAGAACAGAAAAATCCAAAAATAAATGACACTAACTATCCTTACACTCAGGGAACTCAGTCTCAAAAGTAAATTTCCCCTAAAAACATAAATACAGGAAAACACAATGTTCAGATTTCTTTTCAAGTTTTCTATATTTTCTATACTTTTTACAAGCATACATTAAATTTATAGTCAAAATAAGAAAAAGTACATACATATAACTTGATGAGGGTTAAGAAAAACTAATAAGAAACAAAGTCTTTAATTACTCAAAGGATATGTCTATGAAGGTAACAATATTTCTAAAACACTATTGCATATACTGTCTTCATCCCCAAGTAATTCTGAAGAGGGCATGAAGAAGTACTCTTCATTTTAAAATATAAACTAAGGCTTAGATAGTAAGTGACTTTGACTTGTCCAAGTTCATGCCCATTAGGAAATGACATAGCAAATACTACTTAAAACTTAAAGGTCCAATATACTTAACTCATCCCTAGTGTCAATGGCCAGACTAACACCAAGAGGAGCTTGGAAGAGTAAAGAAGGAGCTTAAAGAACTGAAGGATTGCTAAAAAATAAAACAGCAATTAAAAAGCCTTTTAGGAATGTGAGTACGGTGGAAAATGGGAAAATTAGAAAGGCAACTTGAGTTTTTAATTTACTAATTACAGAGAAACTGCACATCCTATGTTTATTTACCATTCAGTTATACTTCATATTTTTAATTTTCATTCTTCAAATATTTTGTTCACATTTTATGAAAATATTATTTAATAACAGAAAGGGCACAGGTGTTAAGAGTAAACTACAAAAATTTTTTTATCAAAATTAAAATTCTTTATAACCCACTGATATCATCAATGCAGACACATAAAACAATCTTAATTCTCCTGAACTGAAAAAAAATACATTAAAAATAATAAATATTCAACTCCCAGTGAAGCTGAGATTATTCAAGTCACACTTTGAGATCCCACACATATATACACCCACAATTTCCCTCTCCAGGACAGATGAACTGCTTCAAGGATTCCAGCATTTTAGCATACTTGGCTATTTTTAACTACCAAATTATTGCTATATCTTTTGGGCATAATTTTGCTATTGTTAAACAGCAATAAATTTACTGGTTTAAAACGTAAAATCTGAATCACTTATTTTTTTAGGTATACCCATAATTAATGGCTTTAAATCAAAGAAAGGTGCATTTATTTGGAAAGCCTTCTTCTGTACCTCCATAACCTACCTCTACAAGAATTAAAAATTTTAATTGACAAGGCAAAAGCTTCTATTACAAGAAGAAATTTCTTCTTCTGGTTCAGAGACTTTTCAAACAAATGGAATATGAACACTTTATACAGATATGATAAAAGTAACTGCATTAAAATCTCCATCTACACATTGGGGTGCCTGGGTGGCTCAGTCAGTTGGGCGGCCGCCTTCGGCTCAGGTCATGATCTCGCGGTCTGTGGGTTATAGCGTCAGGCTCCGTGCTGGCAGCTCAGAGCCCAGAGCCTGCTTCCGATTCTGTCTCCCCCTCTCTCTCTCTGCCCCTCCCCCTGCTGTCTGTCTGTCTGTCTGTCTCTCTCAAATCATAAACATTAAAGAAAAAAATTAAAGTCTCCATCTACACATAACGATGAAAAAAGAAATCCTTTGGGAAAAACAAAAAAAGCTACAGCTTGACATTAATAAAAGGATTGAATCCCTGCTTATCCCACATCCTCCCTACAAGTTATCACAAGAAGATGGGATCATGTAAAGATTAAATAGTCAAGAAGAAAATCTGGAAATAACTTATAAATGTTTCCCATAATATATCCTACCAGGGTAGAGTCAGAAAGCTTTTTCAGCAGTTGTTCAACTCATCAGTAATACCATTTTGGTTTTCTTAAGCCATTTTTAAAGATCAAATAATACCTCACCTGTGCATTGTTTTTTTTTTTATATAGCATTTATTTTTGAATAATACTAGAATACTTTAATCTGCTAATAATTTATATCCGAAGAAAATGTATGGGGTAATATATATTTTAAAATGTACATTTATACTTGAGGTTTTATATTTATAAATTTTCACATCTGAAATGTATTCTATTTAGTATCACTTATCAAGAAACAAATTATGAATTTTTTTAAGACACCAGTATCTTCAGTATATGAAATTAATACTGAGATCCAATGCCTAGGTTAGCTCAGGACTTAAAAACCTGTGTCTCTGATCGTCCTTGTTATGTACTTTCATATAAAGCCCAGGCAGTGAGATTTTTTTTTCAGTATCTGTGATTTCAACAGATTCCCTTTGTAGAAAGTGATACTAGGCTGAGATAAAAAAAGTTTTTTTAAAGAATAAAACTGAAAGAAAAGCCTACTACCAAAACTCCAAAGCAATGAACAAAATTAACACTACTTGTCCCTTTCATCACTTCCAAGTGCATATAAATGACAGGACCACATTTAAAAGAACATTCAAAAACAAAACAAAACAAACAAAAAAGAAAAGCCACCTACCACTGCCAAAAAATATTCAAGGGCCAAAGAGAAAAATGCCAAATAATGAATAGGAACTAAAGGCACAAATATATAGAAGATTTAAGGGCAGGGAGCAGTAAAACCAATGGCGGAAAATTAAAAGGGCCTTGATGTGGTAAAGAACCAAAACCAGACTGATTACTGGGAAAACAGTAGCTAGAACGAAAATCTCAGCCCCAAAAGAAACTGAAAGAAGTCTCACTGCCCAAGTTCTATACAAAACTGCACAACTAGGTAAGTCAGATACAGCTTTCAATCAAGTCCTGAGCTAACCTCCGAAAACCTGCCCGGTTACTAAATCCTCCACATCTCTAATATTACTGGCCGAGAAAACATGAATCTCCTCCAATACTGGACTGTGGTTATCTACATGTGAAAAGTTAACATCAGAGGCAGAGGAAGGCAGAGAACAGTGCATTATACTACTGCCTTCCTGAACAAATAGGTACAAGCCAACACCCAATTTTTCCCATTATAATGATCATGGTGGAAAATATATATGTAATGGCTTATTTTCCTAACTTTTCCTGAATGCAGAGCCTTTAAAATTTTAAATGCCAAGAAAGAATGAAGTGCTGGACTTGATTTCACTTTCACTATAAACTGCCCCTAAATATCTGTTTTAAAATATCCAAATAAATGGGGCGCCTGGGTGGCTGAGTCGCTTAAGTGTCTTTCAGCTAAGGTCACTTTCAGCCCAGGGTTTGTGAGTTCAAGCCCTTCATTGGGCTCTCTGCTGTCACCGAGCCTGCCTCAGATTCTCTGTGCCCCTCTCCTGCTTGCACTTTCTTTCTCTCTCAAAATAAACTTTAAAATAAAATAAAGTAAAATAAAATATCCAAATAAAATGCATTCCTCCCCTCTACTCCCCCAAAAGGAACAAGTTTGGAAAGACTTCACCAACTGGGAATGCCTGAAGTGATAAGCAAAATGATAGAGACACTATGCTAGGAATTTCAATTGTTAAATGCAGCCCAAAATATCCTTTAACTGAAAATTGTATAAAATTATGAGTTGTCAGCATATGGATAGTATTTTTTAACTGGGTAAGATCACTAAAGGAGTATAGACAAATAAAAAAGGACCAAGGGACTGAGTCCTGGGATATACCAACATTAAGAGAATGAGAAGAGGGGACTAAGAAGGAACCAATAAAGGAACACTTGTGTTATCTTAGCAGCAAGAATGAGAGAGTGATACATACATAGTCAATGTGACTTGTTTCAAATATAGTTATTTAAGGCTGTGAATTTAGCAATGTGGAGGTCATCAGTTACTTTCATAAGAGCTATTTAAACTATAAATTTGTTATTTTCAAATCACCATTCATTACCTTCTTACTACTTCTGTTTTACTATGATTGCTGTACTCGCATTTAAAAAACAAAACAAAAACCTTCTTGAAGACATTATTTTGGGTTCACACTCACAGACCTTAAATAATACCTAGCATTCCAACTTGACCATAGTCAATATAGTATTTATTACTAACAAAAGGAAGTTTTCTAGACTTGTTTGTGCCATGTACTGTGCAATGCATTTTTACATGCAGTCAACATTTTAATCCTGATAACGAAATATAAGCTAGGTTACTACAGTTATACCCACATCAGTAGGCACAGAAACTAAAGTTATAAGGCAGGTTAAACATCTGCCCAAGCCAACAGTTTACAAGTGACAGTATTAGAATTTTATGATACATTTATATTTTAAACATTACTGAACTTAATTAAAGTTATTCCTCTAATAGAACACTGAACAACATCCAGGTTTTAAAGTTAAGAGCACAAATGAATACGAAACGTATTTTCTGTGTATCTGCTATACAGATAAGTAACCAGGAAATGTTATTTAAATGAATTCTTCATACATTTTCTCCTTCTGTTATTCCAACTCCAACTACAAATACAAAACTAAAAACTGTGGGACCAAAGAAATCCAACTTAGCAAATAAAATATAAATTTTTAAGCCACCCATATGCACGTGGAGAAACTTCTGAAACTTAAGTATACTCCATATTATTTTTACACTATACCCTCTATCTCACCTAGAAAAATCTAAGTCATATTAATAGATCTGCTATCATTTATCAACATCAGATGAGTAAAATCCTTAATGCTTATTTTACAATATTTAGTCTAAGATCTGTCAGTCAAATTAAATTAAATAAACTAAATGTATCCTGTCACCTAACAAAAAAGAATCTTTAAAGAAAAAAAGTCATCGAGGAAAGTAAGAAATAAGAGTATTGGGTGAAAGTGTCTCACACACATTTTGCATCCTATAAATTAACTCCACTATATAAACTTGAGTAGCTAACTTAATGAAGCAAAAGAGAAATTTTCCTATTTGCTTATATATATTTTCAACTACCTATAGTTACCATAAAATGAGTTCTTAAAACTCCCTACTGCCTTAAAACAATATATATGGTACATTAATGAAGTAATACATTTCTAACAGTAACATTCATATTTAGAACACTTAAAGATGAGTAATTATGGGGCGCCTGGGTGGCTCATTTGGTTAAGTGACAGACTTCGGCTCAGGTCCTGCTCTCACGGTTTGTGAGTCCGAGCCCTGTGATGGGCTCTGTGCTGACAGCTCAGAGCTTGGAGCCTGCTTCAGATTCTATGTCTCCCTTTCTCTCTGTCCCTCACCTGCTCGTGCCCTCTCTGTGTATCTCAAAAATAAACGTTAAAAAAAAAAAAAAAAGAGTAATTATATCAAAACGTATTTAAAATCTGAACTCTGAATTGTAGGGGGAAGGAGAACCTCCTTGAACAAAGAATACAATTTCCACTGATACTAAGCCTTTTTTTTTTTTTAATTTAAGAAAGAGAGAAAGCGCGTGAGCCATGGGGAGAGGGGTAGAAGGAGACAGAATCCTAAGCAGGCCCCAGGCTCAGCGTAGAGCCCAATGCTGAGCTTGGTCCCACAACCTTAGGTTCATGACCTGAGCAGAAATCAAAAATGGACATTAAACTGACTGAGCTACCAAGGCACCCAGATCTTAAGTCTTTCCAAAGTCTCTGTATTTGAACAGGTTCCTGATTTCTAGAGCCCTTTTTACCCTCACATACCAATGTGGCTCAGCACAGCATTCTTCCAGTTCCTGACTTTATTTACAATTTTGAGATTTCTATTTTGTTCATCATTTTTTTTTTACATTTTTTAAATACTGTGATAAAATATTATTTATCTTGATTAATGTCGGTTTGGGGCACCCGCTTCAGTTTTGTGCCTACGGCAAAGTGCCTCACAGGCCTAAGCTTGGCCCCGGCCCTGGTGCTAAGAGACTGAAATCTCTGAGACACTCATGAACAATTTCATATTTTAATTTTTTAAAACTGTGCAAAGAATCATAAGTTGATTTGATCAATGCTTTAGAAAAAGAATTAACCGAAATATTAAGTGCAGAGTTAATGGCGAGTATGCCGTGTTAATAAAGCAGCTACTGTATACAGACAGCTTGCGTACCAGACACGGTGGCAAACACTTTCTATAACATCACTTCATGTAATTCACTGAATTTTCCAAGTAGACTGTAGAAGCAGGTGTTATTAACATCATTTTTTTTAATTGAAGAAATTAAACTTAGAGAACTTCTCAGAATCGCACAGTTAGAAAACAGCAGGGTTGGGACTGGGTTCAATGCTCCTTCAAGTAATTACTAGTTTGTTTGGTTTTTAAGCTTATTTATTTTGAGAGAGAAAGAGAAAAAGTGGGCTCTGAGGAGGGACAGAGAAAGAGAAGAGAGAGAATCCCAAGCAGGCTCTGTGTTGTCAGCAAGGAGCCCAACATGGGGCTCGATCTCACCAACTATGAGATCATGACCTGAGCCCAAGTCAAGAGTAGGCCGCTTAACCAACTGAGCTACCCAGGAGCCCCAGTAATTATTAGTATTTTTAGTATTTAAACTAAGTTCTAAATTTTTTCTTCTAAAAATATTAAATCAATAGGAAGATATGAATCAAAGTACTATGCATAACGTAGTATATTGTTCAGAAACACATGAATAAAATTAAGATCAAATTGTACTTGTATTACTGTACTTTGGTTTATAAATCAAAATTGTATATCTTTTCTTCTAAAAATAAAGTTTTCCTCCTCAAGGAATATATAGTATTTTACTACTCCCTATAGAATAAAACAGAAAATCAGTTACTTTCCTCCTCATTATAAAATATCAGAAAAGTTGTGGCGCCCGGGTGGCTCAGTCGGTTAAGCGTCCGACTTCGGCACAGGTCACGATCTCTCGGTTTGTGAGTTCGAGCCCGGAGTTGGGCTCTGTGCTGACAGCTCGGAGCCTGGAGCCTGCTTCGGATTCTGTGTCTCCCTCTCTCTCTGCACCTCCCCCATTCATGCTCTGTCTCTCTCAAAAATTAATAAACATTAAAAAAATATTTTTTTGAATTATCATGATAGTTAATACATCATCTGATTGAATCCTATTCCTAATTTAACACTGGTATTCAGTTGAAAAACTACTAGCAGATAAAATTAAAGTTGTTATTCTAATACTGATTGTAGATAAATCAAACTTAAAAAATATTTTGCGTATCTGTTACTCACAAAATTAAGTACTATACATAGACTTTGGGACACGCCCCACTAAAAAAACTCTGCCCATTCAAGGTAACAAATATATACAAAGAAAATAATTAGTATTATTAAGAATAGAAAGGTTGGAGATGATAATGGCCAATAACACAAAGCAATGTTTATTATATCTTTGTGGATGTATGCACAGAGAAAGCGAGAGAGTCAAGCCACTCTAACAATAGAGCTATGCCAGCAGTTTTCGAATTTTGAAGGTAAAGTTTTGTTTACTAGTGCCTTCTTTACTAGAAGGTAAGACAACTTGAGTCACATTTTCACTCAAAGACTAAGAACAATCCTCCAAATCTCTGTTTCCAGTCAATTGTTTAATTATACAAACAGAACCATCTCCTTCATTTTATAACTAGAAGTCTGCCCATAGGATTTCCACCCACCAAGAACCTAAATATAGATCATTTCCACAAGTTGTGAAATTAAAATTTAAGCTTCATCTCCAAACAGACCTTATCCATTTGATCCATCAATCACTCAATAAATGTTAGTTATTTTTATTTCCAGAATTTTCAATACCACCCAAATAGATATTTTGCATTTACAGATTACATTCGAGAGATGTAGGGGCATAAAGTGCTTTATATTTGGCTTTTTCATCTAAGCCTATCAGCACATCTTTGATACTAACAGATGGAACCAAAAACAGTTCCTGGGGCGCCTGGGTGGCTCAGTTGGTTAAGCATCCAGCTTCGGCTCAGGTCATGATCTCATGGTTCATGAGTTTGAGCCCCGTGTTGGGCTCTGTGCTGACAGCTCAGAGCCTACAGACTGCTTCAGATTCTGTGTCTCCCTCTCTCTCCGCCCCTCCCCCACTCATGCTCTGTCTCTCTCTGCCTCTCAAAAATAAATTTAAAAAACATTTAAATAAAAGTTACATTACTAACTTAATGTGTTCCATAAAGAAAACTATTTTACTTCTTTAAATTTCATTTTCAACATCAGTATAATACAACATCTAAATCACAGGGCTAGTCTGACAACTAATCATGTATTGTTTATAAAGGTTAAATCTGAAAATGACTAGTCACTATACCTATTTTTTTGTTATGAATGTACTTACATTGTAATCCACTTAACAAACTCTTTTTATTCCCAAGTAGTTTTCAATCTTCAACTTTATACAGCTTGAAATTTTATTTCAGCCAATTAAAATCTAGGAATGATGACCTACAACACATAAGTGTTAGGAGCAACATTTTGATAGCAAGAAATTCAAAGCAACCTAAAAATTTGGTAAAGAAATACTAAGATTTTATTAAGGCTTGTTAGAGCTATATTAAGCAACCATTAAAAATGATGGTTATAAAGATTATGTAAAAACTAATATAAAATATTAATGCTAAAAGAAAGCACAGAATATATTGAATGTATGATCATTCTACTTAAGGGAGTACGCATATGAAAAACTTTGAATGGAAATGCAACAAAGTAAATATAGAAATGTGATATGATCATGGAGTTATGTGGTTTTGTTCTTTTCTTCCCCTAAATTCTAACATTTTTTTGAGGTACATTTTGTAACTGATAATATAGTATAAAATCTAAGTGTTCACTAAGTGTCCAAGATATAAAGTACTAAAGAACACACTTTAACAAATTTAGATTTCAAAAAAGTTACTCATTTATTACCTCTAGCTTTCCTTATTTCTACTGAAACATGTCCTATTTTAAATTCTAAAACTTTTCACTGTTCTGCCTCCTACAAATCATATGTTCTTTTTCTCCCTGAGAGCTCTCTGGAATTCAAATAAATGTTGCTTCTACCCAAAGCTTGAACAGGAATTTTTATAGTGGTTAACAGATTAATTTGGGAAGACTGGACTTTCCATCCAAAAAGCAAGGTGGGTCGCTCCATCAACTTAAATTCTCTATTTCCTACAATAAAGTATTATTTACATATATTCTATATATTTCTTGTCCAGCCTCCTCCTAAGTATTTTACATTTTTGTGGTTATTATCACATTTAACTAGGTTGGGCATGTGAAGGACACCGAGCTCCTTTGAGAAAAAAATTAAAAATTTTTTTTAACGTTTGTTCATTTTTGAGAGACAGAACGTGAGCAGGGATGGGGCGGAGAGAGAGGGAGACACAAAATCTGAAGCAGGCTCCAGGCTCTGAGCTGTCAGCACAGAGCTCCACGCAGGGCTCAAACCCATGAATTACGAGATCTTGACCTGAGCCGAAGTCAGACGCTTAACCAACTGAGCCACCCAGGCACCCCTGAGAACAAAATTTTAAACGTTCCCAAATGAAACATATTTGATATACCCCATTTCTTACTAATTAATGTTCAAATACATATTAGGCAATTAAAAACAAATGTGATTTCCTTAAAATTCTGTTTAAAACTTGTACAGAAAAGTAGTATAAACTTCATGAAAAACATGAATGAGGGGTGTGGGGCCGGTGAACTTTATACTCCAGAACCCCCCTCATCCTGACTCAGGTGCTAATTATTACATCATAAGATAAAAATGAGTAAGTAATTCCTCTTCAAGTTTGCTAAATTTCAACCAAGGTTTTCTATTACAAAGACATCCTCCACTTTTAAATTCTTACTTGTGTTTGAAATGCTGGCAGGGAAGGGGTAACGTGAAGTCATATAACCTTATACTCTGTATCACATTTCCCAGGTGAAGAAAAATACGTTTCTTATAACTCTTAAACTTAGATGAGAAGTGGACAACTGAACTGCTGGGTGAATGAGATGGAATGAAAGGAATTTCAAACACAACACTTATCCTTGCCTATTATTAGAATTTGGTATGTCACTAGCTCCTAGTAGTATTTTTTTAAACTATAGACATTTAAATCTCTCATTTTATTATTTTAATGTTTATTTATTTTTGAGAGAGAGAGAGAGAGAGAGACAGAGCCCTAGCGGGTGAGGGCCAGAGAGAGAGGGAGGCACAGAATCTGAAGCAGGCTCCAGGCTCTGAGCTGTCAGCACAGAGCCTGACAAGGGCTCGAACTCATGAACCATGAGATCATGGCCTGAGCCAAAGTCAGACGCTTAACCACCTAAGTCACCCAGGCACCCCTAAACCTTTCATTTTATACCCCACATAAAAGCAATCATTGGAAATATTCCAATCACATCATTATTCTGACACATATAATATCCTCAGTTTTCCAGTCAAATATTAATCACATCTAAATAATAAACTTCTGAAGGCATAACCAAGTTTACAAACCAAGCTCTCATGAAAATCAGAGGGCAAAAATATATACCCACAAATCACATTAGGACATCAATGTACATTGAGCACCAACTCTGTGCCAAGGGAAGTCACTTTCTTTCTCATTTAATTCTCATAAAAACCCCCACTGTGAAAAGGAATGTAGATAATGGAGAAAAGCTTTTGGACAGAGCCATTTAGCTACATAACAGAAGCAGAAGTTCTAACCAGAAGCAGCTATTTCTACTCCCCATACAACTACTACTAGAAAAGAGCAAAATAAAAAGTGTTTGTAAAGTATACACCCTTTTCCTTCTAATTATATATGTAACTCTGCAGACTCAGTGGCCCCATACTTTTACTGAAAAAGTAAAATATTCTTCTCAACAGGGGCGCCTGAGTGGCTCAGTCGGTTGAGCGTTCGACTTCGGCTCAGGTCATGACCTCACGGTTCCTGAGTTCGAGCCCTGCGTCGGGCCCCGTGCTGACAGCTCAGAGACCGGAGCCTGCTTCGGATTCTGGGTCTCCCTCTCTCTCTGCCCCTCCCCCGCTCGCACTCTGTCTCTGTCTCTCAAAAATGAATAAATGTTAAAAAAAAATTTTTCTTTTTTAAATTTTTCTCAACAGAAACTACAGAAGCAAGGTATATTTCATCCTCACCTAGGAAGCAATGTTTCTTCTCCACATCTGAGGGGACTTTTTAAGTAACACTTCAACAACTAGAAAAAAAATTTTAACCTTTTAAATTAAGTATCTGTCCCATCTCCCTCTCCCTTCCTCCCTCCTTCTCTCTCTCTCTCTCTCTCTCTCTCTCTCTCTCTCATCTACTGTATCTACACTCACTCCCCCATAAATAAAAGAGAAGACGAGCAAGTCTTAAGGGAATCTAATATACTATTTTTTGGTCTGTTTTACATTTTGGTAGTACATACATTATTACTTGGCAGACAAAAGGTCGCATTGCTAAAACAATCTGAAAACCATACAGGCAAATCTAGAGTTTACAAAGGCTGATTATCAACTATCATTTCATTCATCACTCCTCTACATATTGCTCAATTTCTGGCAATAACAACACCCCAAATACAAATAAGGACTTCTTGTCAATTCAGATACACATTAGTAACCCTGGTTTAAAAAAAAAATACCTAAAAACACTGAACCTAAATCATCCTTAACTTGAACTCACAAATCACCATAATTTCTCCTACACTCAAAAGGAAAAGGTAATAATACAAACACACACATGGAGTTAATTTTAATGATCGACTTCTATGGCTGATAATTCTATCTACTCTCTATACCAGGACCTAGTACCGTATTTCCAAGTATCCACAAGATGCCAACAGACCTCAGAAATCTCCTAAGTTAGCTGTATGTACTCAATTGGAATATATAAGATGATCCACTAGGGTGCAGGAAGACGATATTACAATTTTGCATATTTAACCTTAAAACATTTTAAGTTCAATATAGGAGTTTTCAGTAACATCGCACTCTTGTTAGCTTTCACCGAAGTGTGAAATACTACAGTTTATATGCATCTTACCTTATTATAGGTAAATATGACCTACTAAATTCTTTTAAATTCCCCAGTAGAAAGATTTCCAAGGAGATTTAAGACAATCCATTTTGGGGTGTAAACATATGCCAAAGCTTACCAGACTGTAAAACTTAAATATGTACAATTTATTATCGACTATACTTCAACAAAACTACCCGAAGATGAATGTAATATATATATCCACAGATTTAAGATAATACTAAAATGCAAATTGTACCAATAGAAAATGGCAGTGTTAATCCCTTATCTGCTCCTTCTATAAGCTCTTATGGCCCAAATTATAAAGCTAAAAACAATGGCAAGCTAATCCTATCACCCCCCTAAAATTAAAAGTTACCTGAAGCCTACTAAATCGCATTCATAACCATTAATAACATATAATAGTTCTGCTATAATCTGAACATCTAAAACAATCACCTCATATGCAAATAGACAGAAGGGAATGATTAGAATATTAAGTAAAATACATGATTTTTTCCAGCTTGTTAATGTTTTTAAATGACAGGCAAGCTTTCTCAAATTAAAAAGAAAGTCTTCGAAATATAAGACATTATGAAAAAAGCCAAAATTCATGCCAAAATGCTTTCCTAAAATATAAACAGTAGCTTCAAAGACCCCTACACTGTTCATGTTATTAAGCTATCAAGGGAGGTTCCAAGTTCAAATGAAAAAGATGAGAAGACATTTTTCCTTTGTTAAAAAAAACAAAAACAAAAACATGATAAAGAAGGTTATGGAAGTAAAGGCCTTTGTGGGCCTAAATCTCAGAGAAAACAGCACAACCCTTAAGATTTAAGGCTGCAGAAATTCAAATGTCTGTGATAGTGTTGATATTTTTATTCGAATTGTTACTGCTCTTGTTAGCGTTCTGGTTGCAAGCCGTGTAGGTTTTACACAGTCTGATCCTATCCCATTTCTTCTCCTAAACCTTGTTAGTTATGGCACATGATTGTTCCAGAACACAAAGCTTTTCAGAATCTGTATTTCATGTCTGTGACTGGACAAAACCAAAGCCACCACAACTAGAAAGATATTTAAAACCTGAACAACAAGAATACGGAAACAAATCTCTATAATTCTTTGCATAATGTCTCCTGCCTGAATTCTTTCCAGCACTTTACCAATTTTCCTTTTTACCAATTAAACTTTACCAAGTTTACCATTAAACTTAATGATAAATGTTTGGAAGCCTCTTTTATGTTTCAGTTTTTTTGTTTTGTTAGTTTAACATCAAAAGAAGGTATTTTTCTTAACGACTCACACACCACTGGGAAACACTAGTTCTTCTTACTAAGGTTTTTTTTTAATGGCTAAAATATATGAAAAACAGGATGGTAAAAAACTAAAGTGCATTTTCTTGACAGCTGGTATCTTTGGAAGATAAACAAAAAATAATTGAAATGTTGAAGAAATAAGTAACAAAATAAATTCTACAATAAGAGAGGTTTACTAGACAGTTGAAAGAAAGTACTCACTTTTTCTAGCCTGATCAGTTTAAAAACGGTTGTATACCGGGGCACCTGGGTGGTTCAACTGGTTAAGCATCCGACTTCGGCTCAGGTCATGATCTCACGGTTTGTGAGTTCGAGCCCCATGTTGGGCTCAGCACTGACGGCACAGAGCCGGCTTCGGATTCTGTCTTCCCCTCTCTCTCTGCCCCTCCCCCTCATGCGCATGAGCTCTCTCACTCTCACAAACAAATAAATAAATAAACGTTAAAAATAAATAAAACACTACCCTTTTAATGAATGAATGAATAAATAAAATGGTCAGATACTATTACAATGAAGAAATATATAACTAAAGAAAATATATTCTCAACAGCAAACTAATGAAAACAATAGTTAAAAAAAAAACCTTTGTTAATAGTAACCACTGATACTTTTTATTTATTTATTTATTATTATTTTTTTAATGTTTATTTATTTCTGAGACCGAGAGAGACAGAGCATCAGTGGGGGAGGGGCAGAGAGAGGGAGACACAGAATGAGAAGCAGGCTCCAGGCTCTGAGCAGTCAGCACAGAGCCCGACGCGGGGCTCGAACTCACAGACCATGGATCATGACCTGAGCCCAAGTCAGTCGCTCAACCGAATGAGCCACCCAAGCGCCCCATTAACCACTGATACTTTAAATGAAATATAAAACTGCCTCTGGAACTACATGTGTAGCATTACAAATTGAAATTCATTCACTGCATCATTCACAGAACAAGTTTTTACAACTAAGAAGTAAAAACCCTTAGGAGGGCAAGGTAGTACAACATTTCATCAACACCAATATTTACGATAATAGATTGTTAACAGAATTTTATACTTTGTGAGACAAAGTTTCATACAGCACTGCAAAATTTATAAAAATAAGATCATTAAAGTATAAAAGAGTTTTATACTTTGTGAGACAAAGTTTCATACAAAAGTTTTCTGGCTACCTTGTCACAATGAACTTTTAAAAGTTACGGAACTTCTGGATGAATGACTGTTTTTCTTCTATAAAAAAAACAAGTACTCCAACCTGTGGCCTTGCCTATGATAGCAAGTACCCATTAATAGTATGCTGGCAGATATTTCTGGAAAAAAATTAACAGGTTTTGTCTAAGTAAAGGTGATATTTTAACAATCAAGAGTCTCTTGCTTAACCTGGCTTGCACATGTGCGCATGCTCTCTCCCTCTCCCTCTCTCTCTCTCAAAATAAATAAATAAACTTAAGAAAAAACCAACAAAACCACGTTCTGGGTGCTAGGTGAGCTCACTGCTGTTGGAGTATTTCTGTACTTAGACTCTTCCAGCGGACAGATGAAGGAAGCACAGGTATGTGCGTGTGCACTCACATCTACATCTCTATTTGCATATATCTTTATTGAAAACCATGTGTTTATTTAGACTGACAGCCCCACTTCCATTCCAATACCATGTGTTCACTCTAGCTTTTGTCTTTTCCCATATTTGTACCTCTTCTCCCAATAGCAAAAGCTGATTCCTTCTCCCAATATTAAAAGTTATTAATTTGCTCAGTTCTTCCATATGTTGCCAGCTCCCTACTCTTAAGACTTTGGTGTGGCTCACACATTCCATCTTGTGAAAGCCCCAGCTGCTCCAGAGCTACCTCGTACCCCACTCCCATTGACTTGACCTCTGTCATGATTTTAAAACCTTAAAAAGTGGCTAGAGAAGATAAGGAGAGCTTGAGACATACAGATTTAAAAAAAAATTTTTTTTAAGTTTACTTATTTATTTTGAGAGAGAGAAGGAGAGAGGGCGAGTGTGAGCGGGGGAAGGGCGGGGGGGGGAGAGAATCCCAAGCAGGCTCCACTCTGTCAGTGCCCAGCCCGACTCAGAACTCGATCTCACAGTGAGATCATGACCTGAACCGAAATCAAGAGTCAGACACTTAACCGACTAAGCCACCAAGATGCCCCAGAACATGGTTTTGAAATAGTACTCTCCTGGGGCGCCTGGGTGGCGCAGTCGGTTAAGCGTCCGACTTCAGCCAGGTCACGATCTCGCGGTCCGTGAGTTCGAGCCCCGCGTCAGGCTCTGGGCTGATGGCTCGGAGCCTGGAGCCTGTTTCCTATTCTGTGTCTCCCTCTCTCTCTGCCCCTCCCCCGTTCATGCTCTGTCTCTCTCAGTCCCAAAAATAAATAAAAAGGGAGAAAAAAAAAAAAATTTGAAATAGTACTCTCCTCTAAAAGGAATTAAGGATCCTTAGAGAAAGGACTGATTCTAGGGCTAGAGCAGGAAAATTATAAAATGAGCCTCTAGCATCTTATGGCAAAAGTAAGGATATGTACAGGTGACAAAATGACATGAAACTATATACATGCATCCTATCAATGCAAATAACCTAATTTTGATAATGTAGTTATGGAAGACGTAAACATTGGGGGAAATTGGGTAAAAGGACAAAAAAAGGAACATTCTGTATTATTTTTGTAACTTCCTGTGAATTTATAATGATTTCAAGTTAAAGTTGTTACTGTTGTTGTTTAAAGTAAAGAAGTACACTGGGGCGGCTGGGTGGCTCAGTCAGTTAAGCAGCCGACTTTGGCTCAGGTCATGATCTCGCAGTTCCTGGCTTCGAGCCCTGCGACGACGGGCTCTGTGCTGGCAGCTCAGAGTCTGGGGCCTGCTTACCTTTCTGTGTCTCCCTCCGTCTCTGCCCCTGCCCCACTTGTGCTCACTAGCTGTTGCGCGAGCTCTCTCTCCCTCGGGTGCCTGGGTGGCTCAGTCGGTTGAGCGTGACTTCAGCTCAGATCATGATCTCACAGTCCATGAGTTTCAGTCCTGCGTCCGGCTCTGTGCTGACAGCTCAGAGCCTGGAGCCTGCTTCAGATTCTGTGTCTCCCTCTCTCTGCCCCTCCCCTGCTTATGCTCTGTCTCTGTCTTAAAAAAAAAAAAATTAAAATTAAAAAAATTAAATAAACATTAAAAAAAATACACAAAGATTGACTGGATCACATCAAAAGGGCATGCAAGCCAATCTGAAAGGGCTCCCAGTGGCAAATGGGGGACAATCTGAGTATTGAAATAAATGATGATAATAATGAAGTATAACCCATTGAATAAAAAAAGAATTTCTGGTATAAATAAATGTATACGAATTCTTTTTCTTATAGTAAAATGCCAACTAAAAAGTGTAGAAGAAATATTGAATCAGAATATCAGTATTTGGCAATCCTCACAGTAAAAATTAATTTAGGTGAGAAACTTCAATGGACACTAAAACCAATGGGTGAAAGCAGGAACAGACAGAAACATGATTTTACACAGTCCCAAAGTATCTCCCCACAAATACTTATTAGTTACAAAGGGAGGAGGGAGTAAACAGAAACTTGGTAGACATCACCTTTTTTTTTTTTTTTTAACTTTTTGTAATGTTTATTTATTTTTGAGAGAGACAGACAGACAGACAGACTGTGGCAGGTGAGGAGCAGAGAGAGAGGGAGGCACAGAATCTGAAGCAGGCTCCAGGCTCTGAGCTGTCAGCACAGAGCCCGAGGCGGGGCCTGAACTCACAAACCGTGAGATCATGACCTGAGCTGAAGTCAGATGCTTAACCCACTGAGCCACCCAGGTGCCCCAGCAGACATCACCTTTAATCAAGTGATCTAAGTTATTAACATTACCTAATGGGATAAATTGTATACCACAAAATAGGATCCATTAAGAACACAACATCATTTCTGTGAAATCGCAGCTAAAAATACCTATCTTGGGTCTAATCATCAGAAAACATTAGATGCACCCAAATTGCAGGATATTCTACAAAATGAGTGGTTTATAACCTTCAAAATTGTGAACAGCATGAAAATCAAGAAAGACTGGGAAACCGTTCCAAATCGAAGGAGATTAAAGAAACATGAGGGTTGGCTGTAATGCATGATCCTGGATTAGATCCTTTTGGTCTAAAGAACATTATTTGGGCAATGAACAAAACTTGAATGAGGGATCTCAGCAAGGTGATACAAAAGTTTTGAAAACTTTTTCTTAAATTGGAAAATTGTTTCCAAAAAAAATTAAAAAAAAAAAATCACACCAAGGCATGTTCTTGACTCAAAGCCTTTGAATTTGCTATTTCTGTCTGAAATGATCACATCCATGTATCTGCATGGCTAACTCTCCTACTTCCACTGGGTTTTTAGTTTTCAGAGAAGCCTTACTATCTCAACTGTCAACACTATATATATTCACATCTTTCTCCTTGCTTTACTTTTTTTTTCCTTATCATAAAATCACTATCTTATATACAATTAAACTATTATTATATGACTGCCCATTAAAATGTAAACTGATGGCAGGGACTTTTTGTTTTGTTCACTGCAACATTCCCAGGGCCTAATCCAGGACCTGGCACGGTATAGACACATATTTATTAGAACAAATGTACACAAAGTCCTTGGGACACAAAGGACTTAAGATACAATTACAAAATAAGTTCACTTTCTCAATCACAGCAAGTATACTGAAGTAGGTAAAAAGACCTCTAGTGTTAATTTGATAGCTCTGGAGTATCATTTCAATAAATATGTCTGTAGCATAAACAAATGACCTAATGTCCCCCCTCTGAGGAGCTTAGTGAGCAAATTGGATTTCCATCAGAAAGCAAGCTGTACTAATGCAGCCAGCTAAGACAACAATATTTACCAACAGCACGTGGAAAATACAGTATAAACGCTCTAAACGCTGAGAGACAAGAATTAATTGTATCAGACTTGATTGAAAACTACCGATAAATACACAAAGAAAGCAAGTTTTCTCCGGGAGGGAGGGAAGGAAGTAAACTCATATTCAAAGGAAGTCAGTCCATAGTGCAAACCAAGGGACATATATAACTGAGGTCTCTGATTTTATTACCACATTTCCTCGAAAAACTACCGAGACTATAACTAAACTAACCACAATGATCTCAATTAGTTTACAGTATTATAAAACATACCAAATGGTTTGTATTTAAGAAAAAAGTATAACCCAAAAATCTGCAAAATGATCTTATGGTTTCTACACATGGAGTGATCAAATCACTAACATCTCATTTTACAAATTTGTTTTTCTCCTATGCCACCAAATAATATAGATGACCTTCCTTTCTTGCATACCAAAGACAGAAAACATTATCTTCAAGAAATTCTTAAATAACATACCTGAATTCAACCCAATACTTCAAAAAATGAAACACAAAAAAGAACAACTATGTATGTGTGTGTACACACACATATAAATGTATTAATGGGCATGGTTTGATAATCATTAAGTTACACACATGACCCCATCTATCTTACAACCAAACTGGTTCTCTGAAGGTGAATGAAATCCAAATTTATAAAACAAATTCTAATTTCCAATAGAAATAATATTTGTAAACCTAAAGTTGACTACAACGCTGCAGCTCAGAAATTGAGAAGCTGAAGAAAGCTTCCAGAACTCTCATCAGATTGGGAACACAGAAATTAAAATTTGGGACTCACAAAGAAAAAGTCCAGGCTAAAGGGCTACACCCCAGAAATAAAGAAAAAACAGAAACCAACCAACCCTCAAAAGATTGAAAATCGACCTCAAATCTGTTCAATCATTGAGTAGATTAAGGTGGTCTGTCTCAAACCTGACTGACAGAAAATATAAATCTCCCTAAAGAAAGTTAACATTACCTAATTATCTAAGCATTTTATCCACACACAATATCCAGCAGTCAAGCAAACATTAGCAGTCATACAAGATAAAACAAAAATACCATAAAACCAGAAGAAAATTTTCTAAAAAATCAGAGCCACAGGAAATTCAGAAATTTAACACAAACCTCAAAGTCATTGCTATTAATGTGTTCAAAGTAAGATGGGAGAATTTCAGCAGAGAACCTGATATTTTATCAAATAATCAAATGATTGAAAACTCTAAAACTTAAAAACAAAATGAGTGAAAATTAAGAACTCGGTAGAAAGGAGTGAAGGTGAGTGGGAAGTACAGGCTTTCTGGGTATGGACTAAGTCACAAGGATCAAAGGTACAGCATAGGGAATAGAGCTAATGGCACCTTAAGAGCCTTCGAAGATCACAGACGGTAGCTAGACTTGTGCTGAGCATAGTATACCATGCAAAGTGGCCAAATCGCTATGCTGTACACCTGAAACTAAGGTAGCATTGTATGTCAACAACACCTCAATTAAAAAAAAAAAAATTCAACAGACAGATTAGATACAACTATGGCCTTTAGTGAACTGTCTAAATCCTTTAAAACATTTTTCTATTGCTACTTAAGGTTGTTAGGTGAATTTATATAAGCTCTTTTTTTTAAGTTTATTTACTTATTTTGAGAGAGAGAGAGAGAGAGAGAGAGAGAGAGCGCGCGCGCATATGAGCACAGGGGAGGGATAGAGAGAGAGGGAGGAAGGGAGGGAGGGATGGGGGGAGGGAGGGAGAGAGAGGGAGAGAGAATCCTAAGCAGGCTCCATGCTGTAAGCACAGAGTCCAACTTGAGCTTGACCTCAGGAACCATGAGATCATGACCTAAGCCAATATCAAGAGTCAGATGCTTAACCCACAAGCCACCCAGGTGCCCCTAGAAGTTCTTTATATTAAGAATATCAGTGCATGTTCTGCCTTTTTAGTCATTTATTTTTTCTCAGTTTATCTTTTAACTCTTTTTAGTTTTGTTCATTTTCAGCAAATAAAAACTTTTTTTCTCTATAGATGCTTTCTTATCAATTATGTTTAAATCAAATGGGCATGTACACAGAATCATTTTGTTTGTGTTTTTTTTAAGATAACAGCTCTTTATTTAAATTTTATTTTTAAAGTAAGCTCTATGCCCAACGTGGGACTGGAACTCATGACCCTGAGATGAGGGGTTACATGCCTGACTGAGGCCAGCCACGTGCCCAATTGTTTATGGTTTTTCATTTTGCCTTTATCCCCTTTGACTATTTGGAGTTTATTTTGGTGCATATTACAAAGTGAGAAAATACTCTCATTTTTTCCCTCAAATACTTAACCAAGTTTTTAAAGGAAGTTTTTCATTATAATAATAAATTTTATTTTGTTCTTATTGTAAGGTTATATAACACTAATTGAAATGTGTGAAATAACAAAAATAAATTCTAGCTTTTTCCTACTACCTGCATAAATACATAAATATGTATTTGTAAGAATATCTTTTGATACCTAGAAGTAATTAAAATGACTCAAAACTCCTTCAGTACAGGTAATGGATAAGTAATTTAAAATACATCCATGGGGCGCCTGGGTGGCGCAGTCGGTTAAGCGTCCGACTTCAGCCAGGTCACGATCTCGCGGTCCGTGAGTTCGAGCCCCACGTCAGGCTCTGGGCTGATGGCTCAGAGCCTGGAGCCTGTTTCCTATTCTGTGTCTCCCTCTCTCTCTGCCCCTCCCCCATTCATGCTCTGTCTCTCTCTGTCCCAAAAATAAATAAACATTGAAAAAAAAAATTTAAAAAAAAAATAAAATAAAATAAAATACATCCAATGGAGGGGGGCAACTGGGTGGCTCAGTTGGTTAAGCTCCCGACTTCAGCTGAGGTCATGATCTCGCGGTTTGTGAGTTCGAGCCCCACACTGGGCTCTGTGCTGACAGCTTGGAGGCTGGAGCCTGCTTCAGATTTTGTGTCTCCCTCTCTCTCTGCTCCTCTCCCCTTGTGCTCTCTCTCTCTCTCTCAAAAATAAATAAACATTAAAATAAATTTTTTAATATAGCCAATGGAGGGGTGATGGGGTGGCTCAGTCAGTTAAGAGTCCAACTCTCGATCTCAGCTCAGGCCTTGATCTCACGGTTGTGAGATCAAGCCCTGAGTTCAGTTCTGTGCTGGGGATGAAGTCTACTTTAAAAAAAAAAAAAATACATCTAACGGAATACTGTAGAGATATTAAGAAGAATGAAGTAGACTTAAATGTATTAATGTATAAATATGAAAAGGGTATACTGTTGACTAAAATACATTCTGAAAAAACTATCTAGTCAATAATTTGCATTTCAGAATAACAATGATGCTCTCCTCATCATTCAATGTAGTAATTACCACAAATGCCTTTGGATTTGCTGCTCTCTTTATACCAATTTTGACTATGTGTTTTGTCTACATGTTCTAAAAAGGAATTTGATTCAGACTTTGCATATACTGGCTTTTTACGAAACAGTACTATTTAAAATATCATATGAATGGTTAAGGACTACATTTGCTGGCACTAATATAATTTTCAAAATATAGCACACTATATTCATGCATAAAATAAGGACTCATATCCTCGACATTTTATATCATCAAATCCAGTAAGTTTAAAAAACAAAATATTAACTATACATATCGTTAATTTTGCTTTTCATGTTTCCTTTTATTAGAACACGGTTGAAATCAACTTATAAAAGTTACAAAGCTATATAATTAAATTTGGCCAGTATCTCAGCACCCATGATTCACTGTTATGTGTTTGCTACTAAAGATGTTCTTCAAATAGCTAAACCA
Organism: Lynx rufus; assembly: GCF_022079265.1. Classification (NCBI taxonomy): domain Eukaryota; kingdom Metazoa; phylum Chordata; class Mammalia; order Carnivora; family Felidae; genus Lynx; species Lynx rufus. Next base: position 132,629,937 of record NW_025814896.1, on the reverse strand, counting down.
TATTGTGGCAGTGATATAGCCAGGCAAATATGCTCAAATATGAATTCCTTGAAAAATTATTCATCTCCTTAAATGGCATAACCAAAAACTTTCTCCCATGAAAAGAGCTGTGAAAAAAGGAAAACAATTACAAATGAGACTACAGTCCCTAAAGGCAAGGAATGTGTCCAAAAAACTGAATTATTCTTTTATTAAAATTTCATACATATTCTTAGCTACAGGCAAAAATCTATGAGAAGGGATGAGCCACTTATCTAAATTCAATTCATCAAACATAAATGAGTGACTACATGCCAAGCACAGTGCTATAAATTGGAAATACAAATGTAACTAAAATAACTTTATTTATATCCTGTCTTACTGCAAAAAAGATCTAAGGTAATCAAGACACAGTCCTTAAATTCAAGTGGTTTATACTCTAGTAGAAGACATAAACTTAAACCAAATACACATTATAAAGCGTAAAAAAAAAATTTAAAGGATTATATTCAAGTTATAGAACATACCCTTGTAATCAGTGCTACAAAACAAAGAGCACTATTACACAGAACATGATGTCCAACAACGGGCATGGTCAAGCAAATTATGATGGAAACCACTTAATTCAGTATTGTAGTACACTTGTTTAAAAGTTTAAGAAAAAAATTAACAGTATCATAGGAAAATCCTTATGCTACCATATTAAAGACAAAATTAAAATTAGGAAAATAGCAAAAAAACAAAAAAAACAAAACCTGAAAATGGTAGGAGTAATTATCTTTGGATGGTTATAAGGTTTTATTGTTTACTCTTTACATGTTCTAATTTTCCATAATAACCATATATTACTCCTATAATCAGGAATATAATAAACATCTAAAAAAACAACCATAATTTTTTCTGGCAAGCCATTTAAAAGGAGCAAATCCTATTTATCTGTTAACTAAGCAACACTGTATAATGACACTGAAAATTTCCTGCAAATAAAGTGAGAAAAGTTTCATCGAAATGTAGACTGGTAAGAAAGGCTTCAGAGATATGAAAGACCTTACTTTTCCAAACGACCTCTGCTAGAAATTAAGACTAATAATTACATTACTAAACGACATAACTAAAATAATAAAAATCACATTGGGTACCTTCTTCAGGTCACACACAATCCGATTAGCTGCATTTCAGATACTCAAAAGATGTTCTCTCTGTGTGCTGTCCCATATGGTAGCCCCCAGCCACATGTGACTACCCAACACTGGAAATAAGGCTATTGCAACTGAGGAACTGAATTAGTTTAATAGTTTATAACTTAGCCACTTGTAGCTAATGGCTACCACATTGGCCAGAGGCGTGTTTAGACGCATTGTAAGAAAGCTCTCTTAAAAGGGATTAAGAGGTACAAACTTCCAGTTATAAAATAAGTTAAGTCACAGGGATTAAAAAAAAAAAAAAATACACCGTAGGAAATATAGACAATACTGTAACAACTTTGGTGACAGATGGTAACCACACTCATCATGGTGGGCCCTGCGAAGTGTATAGAATGGATTGTCGAACCACTCTGTTTTACACCTGAAACTAATGTAACATTGTGTGTCAACTATAACAAAAGAGAAAGAGAGAGAGAGAGAGAAGAACCATTCAGTAAGACTACTCTCAACTGGTAGTGCTCAAACTTGAGGAACTGAAAAAGTAGGTTAAGTACTGGGAAAGAAAAAAAAGAAAAAAAAAATACTACATGTATCCAATTAACAGAGGTTAGTGGAAGAGAAGATAATGGTTAGTAGATCTTCACAGCTGAAGAACATTCAGAATTATACATTTATATAGAGTATTACCAATTTTAAATTATTTTCTTTGTTAAACTTAAATCTACACTTTGTCAATTACTAAAGAGAAAAATCATGTCGGATTTGTAAAATTATAAATGTAGCATTAAGAAATTCTATAGCACAGTGAACATGTGACCAGCTGGGAATGCCAATTCTTCCATAGCGTTTAATTTCCTGTACTCCAAAAAAAGGAAAGACCCAACAAACTAAAAGGTTACACAAACAAGGACTTATTCTCAATAGTTCTGGCATCTGTCTCTTCCATCAGTGAATTTCTTTTTCAGGTATGCAATCAGTCTTCATTGCACTTAAGAGATAACAGGTTAAACAGGTTCTGGAACACCCAGGCTTTAAAAATATTTTGTCATAACAGATTACAAAAATTAAATTTCTTTAAGAAGTAAATGTTTTATATGATCATATATTTCAAGTAGTTCTTGGCACTCTTAGCTCCTAGGATGTGATGTGTTTGTCCTATGAATACTATTATATAATAACAAAATACTGTAGTAAGAATGAAAACCAAAAATGCATCAAAATTTCTCTGGGGCACCTGGGTGGCTCAGTTCGTTGAGCATCCAACTTTGGCTCAGGTCATGATCTCACGGTTCGTGGGTTCAAGCCCCAAATCGGGCTCTGTGCTGACAGCTTGCTCAGAACCTGGAGCCTGCTTTAGGTTCTGTATCTCCTTCTCTCTCTGACCCTCTCCTGCTCATGGTCTGTCTCTGTCTCTCAAAAATAAATAAATGTTAAAAAAAAATTTTTTTTAATTTCCCAATGAATTAGAAACTTAGGATAGACTAGAAGATTCAACCTGTTTTCCTCAGATCATAGGTGCAGTAATTAAAAGCTAACCATACCTAAAACTAAACTTTAACTGATGAAGACACTAGCATAGTTGAAAGACTTAAACAAAGGCTAGGTTGAGACCTTCAGAATTAACCATCATGTGTGATAGAAACCTTTAAGACTGAATTACTACTAGTCTAGGGTTTACAGTGGTTTTCAACTTTGTAGATTCAGGGAGGTTTATTTTAACTTCTCATTCTTCACTAATAAGCAAAAGAAATAAGTGACCTGAAACAATTAGTCACTTGCACAGGGTACCTCCTAGATTAATTTACCAACCAGAGGTGTCTCAGAAATAAAGATGTAAAAGAGAGGCATTAGAAAAGATACCGCTTAGTGAAAAAAGTGTGATTTGGAGTCAGATTTGAAAGGGAATATGAACTCCATCACTACTGCCAAGTTACATAACTTCTTTCTCTAAACCTCAATAGCATCAATAAACAGAGACAATAATCCAACACTGCAGGACTGTGATGAAAAAGACATGAAAGAAATAAAATGTCTGTAAAACACAAGCACATACATAAAAGGAATTCTAATGAAGGGTAACTATCAATTTTTTAAAGCCATTAAAAAAACAAGTTGCCCTTTTCCACTTATTTCTAAAAACCTACCTCTTTGACAATATAAAAGAAATGATGGTAATTTTTAAGTATCAGTTTGAACTGGGGTCAGCTGCAAGTGACAGAAAATGCCCCTTAGTGCCTTTATGTCTGCTTTAAAACAGTTAAGGGTCCTTTCGAAGGACAGTGAGGTAATCTTTGGAACTGCCCCAGAAGCTGAAGCCGTCATATCCCCTCCTCTCTTTCACTTCCCATTACAAACAATAAAGGCCATTTGTACCATTCAACAAAAAAAAAGGAAGAAAGAAAGAAAGAAAAGAAAAGAAAGTTAAGCGTGGATACAGTAGCTCCCATGATCATCGGAAATTCGGCTCCTCAGCTTTGTTGCCATCAACACGAATACACTGCTTCCACCTCCTGATGACGGGTAAGAGCACCGACACCAGCCATTAAAGAGATGACAAGAAAAGGATACAAGCTCCCCATAAGGACTTTGCCTCGACGCTACTCACAAACCCCTTTTGTTCACATTCTGTAAGCCAAAACTACTCGTGTGGTCAATCACACACAGCAACAAAAACCGCTTCAAAAAAAATCGTTTGTGGTGATGGTTACACAATATTGTGAACATAATACTAGTGTCACTGAATTGTATACTCAAGTATGGTAAACTTCACGTTACATACATTTACCACAATAAATAAAGAGATTTAGAAAACACTGAAAATGTTAGAGACACTTGATACATAAAAAAGGACCCAAATAAAAAAATCTAGAGAGATAAAAATGTTATGTGTGAGATGAAAAAATACACTGGATGGTGTTACCAGGAGACTAGAAACTGCAGAAGAAAAGACAACAGAACTTGAAGACATGACAACAGAAATTATCCATAATGAAACCCAGAGGGGAAAAAAAGACCAAAATAAGTGGGTATCAGTAAGTTGTGGGCCAACACGAAGTAACCTAATATACATACAATTGGAAGTCACCAGAGAGGGAAAAAGAAGAGAAAAACACATGTGAATAGGGCTAGAAATTCTCTACAACTGGTAAAAACTAAAACTATACAGATAGAGGCTCAAACAAAGCCAAAAACAAGAAACACAAAGAAAACAAGGCATATCATAATGAAACTGACTAAAACCAGTCAGAAAAAGAAACTCAGAAAGAAAAAATTATGAACAAAGGAATAACACAAGTCATAAGACAGTGGAGGGATATATTTAAAGTACCAAAAGTAAAACAAAACTAGCAAGTTAGGATACTATATACAGCAAAAATACCTTTCAAAAATTAAGGTGCCACTAAATAAAAATAAAATTACAATTTCTCAAAATGTGTGGGTGGCAGCAAAAGCAGTATTTAAGAGAAATTTATACCAAAAAATGCAAATTTAGGAAAAGAAAAGATCTAAATTCAACAATTTAGGCTTCCTGAGGAAAAACCTGAGAAAGAACAATTTAAGCCTACAAACAGAAGAAAAATAAATATAAATGAGAAGAACTTCATACTTATTAGGATGGCTACTACAAAAAAACAAAAAACAAAAACAAACAAAAAAAAACACCTTAAAATGACAAGTGTTGACAAGGATGTGGAGAGATCCCAATCCCTGTGCATTACTGATGGGAATGTGAAATGGCGCAGCCACTATGGAAAAGTCTGGTAGTTCCTCAAAAATTAAAAATAGGATTATCATATGATCCAGCAATTCCACTTCTGGATATATTCTGAAAAGACCTGAAATTCTGTCTCCAATACAGTGCACCTGTGTTCATAGCAACATGATTCACGATAGCCAAAAGGTGGGAGGAACCTGTGTCCATCTACAAATAAATGGATAAACAAAACTGGTATACATACAATGACATATTACCCAGACTTGAAAAAGAAGGAAATTCTAGCATATGCTACAACATGGATGAATGAACCTTAAGGGCATTATGCTAAGTGAAATGAGCCTTTTGACAAATACTGTAAGACAAATACTACACAATTCCACTTATATAAGGTACCTAGAGTAGTGAAATTCATTGAGAGTAGAAGGGTGGTTGCCAGGGGCTGGGGGGGGGGGGGGAGGAGGGAATGAAGAGTTGTTCTCTAATGGGTATGAAATATTGTTTTAAGATTTTATTGTTAAATAATCTCTACACCCAATGTGGGGCTCAAACTCTGATTTCAAGAGTTGCATGTTCCACTGAATGATCAGCGAACAGTTTCTACACTAACAAACACTAGTGGGCTTTAAAGATACTGTAATTCCTTGCTCATCATCACCAACCTCTCCCTAATTCTGCTATCCAAACATAAAAAAAGACAGACATTTCCATCATCTCCTTTTACTTTAAGAGACATGATTACCAATTTCCTTTTATCCAGCCAGACCTAGAAGAGAAGAACTGAAGATGTCACAATTTACATGAGCCGCTTGGCTACCCTGCAGTCTGACAGCAAACCAGTCTGAAAGAAAGAATAAGAGCAGCTCTCCTTATAGTAATCCTTTTCAATAATTTGGGATATAATACTGCCTATCACCAGCAGTGGGGGCGGGGGGGGGGGGGGGGGGAACAGGCCAAAGCCATGCCAAAAAGAAGAGAAAACTAGATACACGAAAGTCTAGGATTCAGATTGCAGGTTCATCATCGTAAGATTGATTAATTTGCAGAATTCCATACATGTCCATCTTCAAATGTTCCACACAAGCCCTTGAAAGACTTACAAACAAGAAGGGATTAGATAATGTACTGTTCTTGAACTATCCATCATACTGTAGATCTCCAGTAAGGGTAGACCATACAGAATTAATTATTCTCTCTACTTGGAGACATTAAAAAGATTAATTAATTAAAAACAATGAAAAACCCACAACTTACTTTTGGAGAGGCTCAACCTAAACCTAAGAAGATGTGGGGGAGAAAAAGTTGAACCATCACTGATTTTAAAAATACTCTAAAATCTGAAATCCTTTTAATGTTAGAACATTTTATATTAATTACTTTTCTAAAATAACCATCCAGCTTGTCCAAAACTAACAGCTACCAATTTCTTATACAGAGTTTCAAGTTTGTACTTTAGAAAATAAGCATAATAATGAGAAGAGAAAAGGACACTACCTTAGAACTCTAACAGCACAGATCCTTTCATAGCTCTTCCATTTATTAGCTGTATTTCTTTGAGCAAATTATTTAGCCTCTCCAAACCTCAGTGTCCTCATTCACGAAAACAGGAAGAATAATATCTGCCCTACGTATTTCACAGATTGTCACATCAAGTGAGACAACACACAAAAATGTTAAAACATTAAATCTTTTCACTACGGAATAAATAAAACCTTTACTCATAGAATTAATGAGATTATACTAATGGATATAGGCTACTCAGACTTTCTGACTTTAATACGACTTTAGCACAGACAGGTAACACATTTTTCATTATGTTTGCAAAAAATGGGCAAGTAACTGTTCTACTTAGAAGGTCATAATATTTTTTAAATGTTTGAAACTAAGTATTTCTAAAGAAAGAATATTTTTAAAGAACATGTCATTTTGATGTGACTAGAAAATGAAACAGAAACCTAACAAATTAATAAAGCACTTCAGAACAGTGCCTGGCACATGGTAAGAACTACATGTCTCTTTTTTTATTTCCAGTAGAATTAACATACACTGTTATATTAGTTTCAGGTGTACAATATAGTGATAAAATACGGAGTGCTTCCCGAATCTGCTTGTTATCCTTGTGCGGGGGCCACGTTAATCATCTCTGTATTGTTCCAATTTTAGTATGCATGCTGCCGAAAGCAAGCAAGAGAACTACATGTCTTGCTAACAGTATCATCACAATAACTTTTAATGATATATCATAAAAGACCCTGTATTCAATGTGCTGTTTCAAGTACCTATCATTAAGAATTTAAAATATCTATCTTCTATAGTTTAAAGAAAATTTTATGTACAGCATTTATATTACCATTTTCCATTAGCTATATTTTATATGCACTTCTCATAACAGATATCTCACAAGAAGCATGAGTTCACACTGGCAACCCCTACTTGGAACGCTCCTGTAAGGAAATCCTCTTTTTGATTTCTATAAACCAACCATCTGTTACAATTAAATACATAACTAGGTCAGTTTCTAAAAAATATCATTGTAAATACATATTTGTCTTCTCCATCCAAAATCTGAGTTCAAACCAAACTAAGGACAATGAGGCAGAAGTATTTCCACATACTGCATATTAGTAATATTTGGGGTTAGTACTTTCATTCCAGGCAGAGATCTACATGTTTAAAAAACAAAAAACAAAAAATAAACAAAAAAAAACTTGGAAATGAGAAGAAAGCAGCTTCAAATGAAGTTATTTATTAATATGGATAAAATTTGGGAGGAAGAAGAGAAGTTACAAGAGATATGGTTGGAAAAGTCAAAACTCAGGTTATTACTCTTGAAGAAACTATTAGCATTTTGAACTTTTCCCTGAATAAATAGGAAATTAGTTATTTAAGTACTCTGAATTTTGGAATAATATGACTAGATCTGCATCTTATAAGAAGTAGTTTGGTGGGAGAGTAGAAAATGGATAGAAAGCTAGGAAAGAATAATGGGGAAGAGAATATCATAACAACCTAAGAAAAATATGATGGTCACTTGAAGTGGGAAAGTAACAGTCAGATGGGAGAGAAGTAAATCACATGTTGGAGGCAACACTGACAGGATTTGGGGACTTACTGAATGGGAGGTCAAGGATGACATACCCAAATAGCCAGATTTCTGGCTTGATCCAAGCTAGATGGATAGTGGCATTACTGAGTCTAAGATCACAGGAAATGAAGGAGATCTGAAAGCAAAGGGGGAAAAATAATATTGTAGATATGTTGATCTTGAAGTATCTCTGGTATAACCAAGGGGAGATGCCTAGCTGATGTAGGACCTAAAGCTCAGAGGTAAGCTTTCAGATGGAAAAACAGAAATTATCAACATATAAATGATAAAGAGAGTCCCCAAAATAGACACAAGCTTAAGAAGTCAAAGAATGAGTAAAAAAATAATAAGCTGCCATTTTAGCAGTGGAAGAGAAAGCAAAGCCTGAGAGAAACAGCTGAAGATGCTCTGAGTAATATCGTCAAAGCCAAGAGGAGAGGGCAATTTGAGAAACGTCAAGTACTTCTGAACATTTGATAAAAATGACGGTGTTTGCAGCAAGGAAATCAGCATGATCTTGCAGTGAGCAGTGTTAGTGATGGGAGAGGATGGGAGGGAGATTATAGCAGACCAAGGAGTGACCAGAAAGTGAGACGGCAGAGTTTGTTTTGCTGAGGGGAAGGGGCAAAAGGTAGAAAGAATCGAGATTTCTTTCTAGGGGTCATTTGTTTTTTTTGTTTTAGGTGACACATTTGAACAAGTTCAGCCAAATGAAAAAGAATCCAAATTAAAAGAAAGATGAAAGACAAAGAGAATCAAGCAACGGAAGGAGAGAATGAGATCCAAACACAGTTGGAGAATCAGCCTGAGACAGAATGACAGACACCTCATCCACTGTAACAGAAGGAAAAGGAAGAACAAATGGTACAGAGGAGATAAACTCGTGAGTCAAGTAACAGGAAACTTAAGAGATCTCCTTTGATGGCTTCTATTTTCTCATGAAGGGAGAAGACCATCTGTAGAGCATACTTTGTTCAAAGAAAGAAAAGAATGTTTAAAACAGACCCTACGGAGAATGACACAATTGCTCTGCCACCCTGACAGCTCTTACAAGAAACAGAGACCACAAATTCACAGAACCACCAATCTGCGTAGTAATTTTTTTCTCCATCAGAGCTCAACAAATAACCTTTTATGCAGGCCAAAGAAACAAACTAATCCAAAATCTAGGTGCAGACGCATATGACAGAAATTCAACAGGGCAAGGAAACTGAGAATCCTGGCAAGAGGTCTGAAGTAATGGCCAATGGATTCTTACCTGCTTATTATCTCAAAAGCATCAATGAATACGTTTAATAAAAGGGTAAGAGCTCAGGAGCAGGATGTTTCAATTAATGATCTCAAAGGTAAAACTGATTTCAGGTAATGGTAAGGTCCAGAGTAGCTTCATGAGAGTAAGTAAATGAGTTAAGTGAAGAGCTCCACTGAAGATGAGAAAACTGTGAAGCCAGGTTCCTGGGTATTCTATTCACATAAACACTGATTCACCTAGAATGGTGGCGCAGCCCTGCACGGAAAGGAAGACTGAGTCAGAAGTCTGTGTCTTCAATGAGCAAGCAGAGACCCCAGCGACAGTATACCCCAACTACATGAGACTCAACAACGGCAATTTTAACAAGAAGGTATTACCTTCTTGTTGCTACAAGGTACTACCTTGTAGTACAAGATAAAAAGGAAACCACCTCCTATCCTTTCCTAACTGGGATCTGTAGAGAATAAAAGAAGGTACAAGTTCCACTAGAGAAGGCTCTCCCTTAAGAAGAAGACAGGTGTTGGGGCGCCTGGGTGGTTGAGTCACTTGGGCGTCCGACTTTGGCTCAGGTCATGATCTCACGGTTCGTGGGTTTGAGTCCTGCATCGGGCTCTGTGCTGACAGCTCGGAGCCTGGAGCCTCCCTCTCTCTCTGCCCCTCCCCTGCTCCTGCGCTCTCTCTCAAAAAATAAACATTAAAAACTTTTTTAAAAAAGAAGACAGGTGTTACTACTTAAACAAAGATAAAAGTAACATTCAACATTGGGCGCCTAGGTGGCGGTTGAGCGTCTGACTTCGGCTCAGGTCATGACCTCGCAGTTTGTGAGTTCGAGCCCCGCGTCGGGCTCTGTGCTGACAGCTCAGAGCCTGGAGCCTGCTCCTGATTCTGTGTCTCCCTCTCTCTCTGCCTCTGCCCCGCTCACGCTCTGTGTCTCTCTGTCTCAAAAATAAACATTAAAAAAAAATTCTTTTTAAAGTATCATTCAGCAAAGAATTTGAAGATGCAAGTGATTATGTTTAACTTTAGAACAAGGGTGAGAAATACTTGAAAAGGAAGGGAAGAACAGGTGAGGGAACAAGAGTGAGAAGAGATGTGTATAATGACTTGTATCTTGGGCAATACATGAAAATACATGAAGTGGGATTTGGTGGGATCACTTCATGGGAAAGTGGCTAAGAGGACAGGTTTTAGGAGTTCTCTAAAAGAAAAGGCATCAGGCCTCTCAAGAGTCAGCCAGTGCTAGCAATTAGAAAAGTCTATGTCTAGTGTGTCATAAGACTCATAACTCTTTGGAAGGAGCCAAATGAAGTCTGGATAATTTGTATTGGTTTAAGGCTACAAGCCAAGACTATCAGGCAAAAGTCCCACTGGTTAGGCTTAATCCGTAAGAACTGAGAAAAGCTTGCCATCTATCTTAGTAGAAATCAGTATTTGTCCTTGACCATAAGTAACCCTGTTTGGAGCTGTGCTGTTTCAAAACACCTCGTAGGGTATGATAAAGAAATAAAAATATCTCATTAACCAGATAAGACATTAGACTTAGACTTCAGACTTAATTCCTCGTTTGTAAAACAAAGGGGTGTCCTAGAACCATTACCATAAGAGCCAACCCTCCCCCCACCTCCAAAAAAGAAGACAGCAAACCTTACATATAGACTCCCAGTTGGAATCAGACAAACCATTTAATAAAGCTTCCTAAACAAATACTAAATGCTACATATAGGCTCTGTGCTAGATAGACACCGGGCAGAGACATAAAGATGATACTACAGAACTACATTTACGTCCAGCCATTACGTCGTGTACCTTAAACTTATACAGTGCTGTATGTCAATTATTATGTCAAATAAACTAAGAGGAAAAAAAAGAAATTACCTTTAAAACATTTATGCCCCATTGCCTAAGAACTAGTTTTAGTTCCCAAATTTCCAATAAACTGATATCCAAAATTTAGAAAAACAATGAATACTACATGGTCACAACCTTATGAGAGCCCATGGTCTGGTATATAAGAGGTAAATAATCATAATACATGATGATTCTAATAACTTACAACAGAGAATATTATGTGGGCAGAGAAGAGAAAGAAAATCATTGCCTGGAGTTAGAGAAAGGGAGAAGAATTAGAGAAGACCTCACAGAAAAAATATATTTGAGATGGATCTTTAAAAAGAATTACAACTATGACTAACAAGTGCTTGATCTCATTAGTAATCAAATACTGAAATGCATCTTAAAAAACAAAAGGAGCTACTGAGTTTTCAACTATGAGCCTGGCAAATAATGTAAAAGATTCATGATATTCAACTGGCAAAGATATGGGAATATGTGTATTCTCACTACTATTGAGAGAGTTCAATTTACTTCTAAAAAAGGCAATTGAGATTATTTTGGAATTTTAAATGTGCACATGCTCTAACAATTCCATTTCTAGAAATCTACAGAAATATTCACATATGCACAAAAATATTTAGTGATGTTACTGCAGCAATGTTTACAATAGAAGAACCCAACCTAAATGTCTAGTAATAGTGAAACAGTAAAGTAAGTATGGCAAATCCAGGAGCACCTGGGTGGCTCAGTCGGTTAAGTGTCCAACTCTTGATTTCAGCTCAGGTCATGATCTCGATCTCATGATTCCATAAGAGCACTCTCTCTAAATAAATAAACTTAAAAACATTTTTTTAATAAAAAAATATTATGGCAAATCCAGACAATGGAATACTCCTTAAAAGAACTGGACGTGGGGCGCCTGGGTGGCGCAGTCGGTTAAGCGTCCGACTTCAGCCAGGTCACGATCTCGCGGTCCGTGAGTTCGAGCCCCGCGTCAGGCTCTGGGCTGATGGCTCGGAGCCTGGAGCCTGTTTCCGATTCTGTGTCTCCCTCTCTCTCTGCCCCTCCCCCGTTCATGCTCTGTATCTCTCTGTCCCAAAAATAAATAAACGTTGAAAAAAAAAAAATTAAAAAAAAAAAAAAGAACTGGATGAATTATAGGTTCTGATTGGATTTACTCTCCAAGTAAATGAAAAAAAGCAAATATGATAGATATGATATAGTTGCATTTTGGTTACAAAAAAAAAAAAAAAAAACAAACCCCTGTTAAGTATTCATGTTTTTTATATGCAGGAAAAAAAGGAAAATGAAATACCATTATACTGTTATAGGCACAAGAAAAGTGACACACTGATGTGTTCTAAAGTAGTTGTTTCAGAGACGCCCGGGGGGCTCACTCGGTTAAGTGGCTGACTTCGGCTCAGGTCATGATCTCACCGTTGGAGTTAGAGCCCTGCATCAGGCCCTGTACTGACAGCTCAGAGCCTGGAGCCAACTTCAGATTCTGGCTCTCCCTCTCTCTCTGTTCCTCCCCTGCTTTCTCTCTCTTTCTCTCTCTCTTTCTCTCTCTCTTTCTCTCTCTCTCTCTCCCTCCCTCTCAAAAATAAAGATTAAAAAAAATTTTTTTAAGTAGTTGTTTCTGAAGACTGAGATCAAGGAGAAGAGCTAAGAGAGAACTATACTGTATATTCACTTCTGCAATTTTAGTTTTTAAAAGAGGCATGTACTGGGGCGCCTGGGTGGCTCAGTCGGTGAGCATCCGACTTTTGCTCAGGTCATGATCTCTCAGCTCATGAGTTCAAGCCCCGTGTCGGGCTCTGTGCTGACAGCTCCAAGCCAGGAGCCCACTTCATGTCTCCCTCTCTCTCTGCCCCTCCTCTGCTCATGCTCTTTCTTTCTCTCCCAAAAATGAACATTAAAAAATCTAAAAAAAATAAAAAGTAAAAAATTAAATAAATACATAAAAGAGGCATGTATTACTTTTGCAATTTTAAAAATGAAGTTTGTTTTGCGGTTTTCTGTAAGCAGAGAATGAGAGGGAGCATTCCCATTAGAGACAGGCAGAGAGTATAAATAAAAGAACATAGCATACTAAGTCATGGGCAAAAGGATGATTGCCTCTATCTCTGGTCCTGCTCACTCTCTTCCTTTTCACATCTCTGAAGACAGAAGTCTATTTCCCCAAAGCCCATCATCTGTGAGCTAGAAACCCCATCAGGACTTTTCCCTGCTAGAGGCGGCTGGCTGGCTCAGTCAGTGGAGCGTGCGACTCTCCATCTCTAAGTTGTGAGTTTGAGCCCCACACTAGACGCAGAGATTTTTAAAAACAGTCTATGCTGAAGTCTCTCTATTCTAAGAAAAAACACTGAGATATAAAAAAAGCAGAAGCAGATAAAATTCATTTCCTAATTCATAAATGCCACAACAGGGAAAGTATACAATGTACCATTATAACAGTAGCTACTCCCATATAGGTTTCTCCCCATATCCATTTTAATTATACCCAGATGCTATTGTTTTTCCTAGCCTACAGAAATACAAATTCTTATTCCACGAGGTTGGCAAAGAGTTGACAACAGACTTATGTAATAAGACCCTGCTCTGTTAGCCAGACCCTCCCCAAAATCAGCTTTGAAAATTACATGACCCAAGGAAATTAAACAGTTACTAATTATAGTAGCCATCAATACAGAATGATAACATATGCTATTATGCTACTTGTATGTATTTTCCCACATGATAAAATTATAATTACCCTGGTATACTTACGGACCAGAATCGGTATCAGAGGTAATACGGCATAATACCTGCAGTTTACATCTTCCAAACCATTCTGCTAGCTGTTCCTAAGCTCACTTTTGTCACTAAAAGTAGGCCAAAAGTTGCTAAATTCAAGCCACAGATAAAAAAAATCTGGTAAAACCCAAATGTTCTTTTAAGCCTTATTTACAACACTTTTCCAAGTGAATAATGCAAAGGTTTAAAAATTTTGTCATGACTCTTCCTAGTAGTTATATTCTAGGATTTCTGAAATTTAACATCACTTAAGAACACCAGACTCTGTTTTCACAGTTCAATATCATACCTACTCTAAAAGAATAAACCTTAGCTGAGAAAAATTGACACCTGGAATACAATAAGCCAAAAAATGAATATATGCAAACATTCACCCAATGAAACTAATTATCCTCAGTGAATTAAAAAATAAATATGCTAATTTTTATTCAGTGATTTGATACTTTAGAGAACCTAACATGTGCCAAATAATGTGCTACCATTTTTGGGAAAAACAGGCTAACATCAGGAGACTGACTGTTTGCACATACCTTTCTGAAGACAGTTACAGACATATGCAACTTAGCCTATTTTACAGAGAGTTCATCTGTGTGTAAAAAAAAAAGCTTAAGTTCGGCACAGTTTACAGAACACTATTACATAGAATTAGCTTCCCACTGAATTTGATCTTCACATCTCCTTGAGAAAGACAGATATAGTCTTATAAATTATCATAGTCAAGAAGATAATTAATAAAACATGTAATTAATTAATACCAGTCTTAGCTCTTCTGACCCCAATCCAGTGTTCTTGCCAATATACCGCTGTTTCTTTTTCTAAAGAAAACACTTGAAAATTATCAAGGCACTTCCCTTCATTTTTTTCCACCTTTACTACCCTAAATAAACAAACAAAAAATCTTCAGGAAAACAATTAATTTGTTTTTTCATATATTAATACAGGTTAAACTGGATCCATTTTATGAACTTATTTTAATGGAATTTTGCTTACAAAAACTTATCTGCAATAAGTATGCTACTTTTCAGATTCTTACACTTTCATTTCACATATTTGTTATAACTTGAACCAGACTGGACGATTCTGTTTATAAGAGGAAAAAAAAGTAGCACAGTAAAATATTATGCCAGCAACTTACATTCTCCATATAATCTTAAAAGATTAACTTACCTATGATAAAAGTTATAAAAATCCCTTCATACTAACTCTCCTCCAAAAATTGAGTAATTAACTTGTTAAAAATGTATTCAGTGTCTTACTTATGGCCTCCCTCTGTAGGAAATATCATATGCCAATTTTTACTAGAGTTTCCTTTTATTCGTTCTAAATTTAGTTTTATTTGTATCATCCCTTGTTCTATTCTGGAAATGTCTTCAATATGGAAAGCCTGTTTTCAGTAATGCCCTCAAAATTTTGAATTTTACAGCTTCTCCTTTTTAACAAAAATATATGCTTTTCCAGAAAAAAAAAATTTGCATAAATTGTCTTCCAGAACTCACCAAAATCCTTTGAGTGAGCTTTCTCATTCTTTTATAATGTAAACATCTTGCTTTTATGACTAAATTCTTGTTTAGCCAGAATACAAAAACATTAACAAAACATAGTCCTATTTTAACTGTTGTAATCATGAAATACATATTCCATAGCTGTAACTGAATTAATGCCTCAGAATGCTTCAGCATGGACATGATATCACAAATCATGAAGTCTAAAATTAAACTGCATTTTGCTAACTTTTTAGAAATGTTGGAACATCGTGTGCAACACTGAGGTATTACGGATTAGGATTCTAATGACCAGATTGCAAAATGTTTCTAAATTTGAAAAAATACTTCCAATGAAATGTTAATAAGTCAGTCACATGTAGGAAACATTTTTTTTTAAGATTTTAAAGTAATCTCTACACCCAACATGGGGCTGGAACCAACAACCCCGAAATCAAAAGCCCCCCCACTCCACTGAGTAAGCCAGCCAGGTGCCCCACATATAACAAACTTTTAAAGATAACTGAAGTATATTAGTCAGTGAAAGAAGGACCACCCAGTTGCAGATTTGTCTCACATTTTAGTTATCTTATTCACTAATAATTTGGAAAGGATGGACAGATTTTAAAGTATAAACTGCCACAAATCTTTAGAGCTTTAAAGATACTATATGTCACTCTATAGTCTCATAAATATTAATATTGCCTTGACCACCAGAGTGTACAATCTTATTAACTACAAGATAGAATCTATAAAAAGTGAGCTGCTAAAGATTTCAAATACTAAAAGAAAAAACAAAAATCACAACCGCCATTCCTCTAATAGCTATAACTATAACAAAAATCAGTAAATGCAAATTTTCAAATTTCTAAAATACCTACATACTCCTTAACCACAAAATTAAAATAGACACACAAGAGGAAGTCTGATATAGAATGCTGAAGAGAATGAAAAATATGGACAACTTATCCACTATGTATGAATTGTCTGGTTTTCTCTAATTTTCAATGATGTGAAGAGACATAACTGCAAAGAATGTGCAGTAAAAAAATCTAAACAGGAACATGTTAACACGAATGTTACATAATGTAACCAATAACCTGAAGGCTGCTCTGAAAGTGAAATTTCAAAATAGTTTAATATAAAGACTTTGAATATTTTATAGCATTTTATTTTTTGCTTGCTTTTAAAGGGACCATAAAATAATTTTTGTATGCTTTTACTAATTTTTAAACACAGGCACATTCACAGATACACATACCATGCTGTTTTAGGTGCTATGCTCTGAAGGACCATACATTTCTAGTGAAATTTTCCTTCTGAATAAAATCACTGTCAGTGATTAAACAGGCTGCCACTATTTTCCCTGTTGCCATTTATTAAATGTGAAACATCAAAATTTCCAGGCCAATCAATAAGTCTCTGTAGACTACATTTCTCATGAAAGGGTATGATGCAATAACATTCCTACATTGTAATTTTATACAATGTATATTTTACCACAATAAAAATTGTTTTTCATTTCTATTTGGTCTATCTTGTCTGATTCTCCCTTCAGAAAAGCTCAGCAAAGCAATTAAATTTCCTTCTAAAATAAGAAAAAGAAAAACCTTGGTCTGACTCCTACAGAGCCCTAAAAGAAGACAGAAAATGTGATGACCCTTGATATTTCAGAAAATCTGGCATCCCTCCATTCACCAGCCTTTTCCACATATACAATTCTGTGTGCCAAAGAGATCTGGATTATTTGTTTTTGGTTTTGTCAAGTCAGTAAAAGCAGCAACACCTACAAGTTTCTCAAACTTTGATCTGCAGATTACCCTGCACTGAATCACCTGAGATGCTTTTTAATTGCAAATCCCTGCCCCCACCACAGGCCAATCTAAATCAGAGGATCTGACACCATTTCTACCAAGTACTCAGGGTGTGATTCTGACTTCCATCAGATAATTCTGACTTTCTAGCTTTATCCAAAAAATAAAGGAAGAAAAAGAAATAAGTATTCTCCTTTTCTCAGATACATTTTGGACCCAAGTGCCCTCTGTGCCAATCTTTAAATTTCAATATTGCACCTCTCAGCTCAGTGGTTCCCACTCTTTTCTGCACTTGAGAATCACCTGTGGAACTTTTAAAACTCCTGGTATCTCCAGGTCACATTACATACCTATTACATTAGAATGTCTGGGGGGGTGGAAGCCAGACATTAAGGATCAGTAATTTTTTTTAAGTTTATTTATTCATTTGTAGGGGGGAGAGACAGGGGCGCCCGGGGTACTCAGTCAGTTAAGCGTCCGACTTCGGCTCAGGTCACGATCTCGTGGTCCGTGAGTTCAAGCCCCGCGTCGGGCTCTGTGCTGACGGCTCAGAGCCTGGAGCCTGTTTCAGATTCTGTGTCTCCCTCTCTCTGACCCTCCCCTGTTCATGCTCTGTCTCTCCCTGTCTCAAAAATAAATAAAAAAACGTTAAAAAAAAAATGTAGAGGGGAGAGACTAGGAGGAGCAGAGAGAGAGGTAGAGAGAGAATCCCAAGCAAGCACTGGACTGTCAGCACAGAGCTCGACATGGGGCTTAAACTCACAAACCACGAGACCATGACCTGAACCAAAATCAAGAGTCAGGCGCTCAACAGACTGAGCCATCCAGGCACCCCAGGCATCAATATTTCTAAAGATCTCTAGTTGAGTGCTATGTATAACAAGATTTTTAAACCACTGCCTTAGCTATTGGATTTATCAGATATAAATTAGAAAATGACCTATAAGGGCCAAGATATAAACTGTATTGGTATTAAGTTTTTAAATTTCCAGATACATCTATCTATTTCCTTTTTATTTTAATCCAGTATGAAAATTTTTGTCAATGCATTAAATTAAAGGCTCTTTAAAACTGCTTTTGAAAAAATGTAAGACACACTTTCACGTTGATGCAATTAAGATCATGCTATGCATCTAAAGTTCAGAGAAGTTTATCATTATTTCATCTGCACATTAATTTTGGTGATTTTATTTTGAGAAATATCATCATTGAGAAGCCAGCCAAGACAAAGAGTCAAAGTTCATGTCTTAGTTACTTAAAAGCGACTCCAAATGTTCTGTTAACTCCAGACAAATTTTGCTAAATTTAAAATAGCTACAATATGGTTACATTTTGCATGAACTCTTTCCCTAATTTCTGACTTGATATCTAATTTCTCTGAAAGAAAATAAGAAGTTTGATATATTGGGGTGCCTGGGTGGCTCAGTCAGTTGGGCATCCAACTTCGGCTCAGGTCATGATCTCGCAGTTTGTGAGTTTGAGCCCCGCGTTGGGCTCTGTGCTGACAGCTCGGAGCCTGGAGCCTGCTTCAGATTCTGTGTCTCCCTCTCTCTCTGCCCCTTCCCCCTTCATGCTCTGCCTCTCAAAAATGAATAAACATTAAAAAAATTAAAAAAAAAAAGAAGTAGGACATATTTTCCTCTCATCTTCACTAATTCCAATATATGCTGATTGTATGATCGATTAGTGGCCCTTAAAAAAAATCTAATGATTTATACAAAAAAATTTCTTTAATCTGACTCTTTCAACACAGGCAAACTGGCCAATCACAACACATCATTTTTAACCATTCAACTTCAACTTGAACATCATCCACTATGCAATACAATAAAATATGGCCATATAATGTATATAAAAGTTCCAAACACTACAAACTATAACTCTGTAAGTTATCCCAAAACAGTAAAATTTTTCAAAATCATACTGATGTTTACACATTTAATACCTGAAATATTTTTGCAAGGGTTTCAATATATACACATTTCACTACATCTTGCAGGCCTCAGAGCTCATGGCAGTGCACTTTCCTTTTAGAAAAATAATTATCACTACAATCAAAATTTTAAAAATTCATGCTTAATAAATTAAAGCATCTTAAATACTAAAAGAATTCTTTCCTAAATTTTCCTTTCTGCTCAAAAAAAGTCCCATTTGGAATTATCTTTAATAAAACCTCAAAAAATACAATCTAAACTAACAACTTCTATTTCAATAAGCATACTTTTAGTACAACCTCTAAAGGAATCATACAGGGCAAACTGTAGGGTCATATCCTGACACAGAATGCACAAATATGGCAGCTCCTTTTACATCTGAAAAGAACTCTCTTGGTTAAATTCCAAAACTCTGCTCATTATTTAATCCCACAAGTCAATATCCAATGCCACCTATGAACAAAAAAGAAGTAACATTTGTATCTGTATGTTAAATCAGAGGGGTACTGAAAGTATAAGCCAATAGTGAAGTGGAACACATAGTGTTTAAAACACTTTCTGGGGAGCCTGGGTGGCTCAGTCGGTTGAGCGTCTGACTCCGGCTCAGGTCATGATCTCATAGTCAGTGAGTTCAAGACCCGCATCAGGCTTGGTGCTGACAGCTCAGAGCCTGGACCTGCTTCGGATTCTGTGTCTCCTTTTCTCTCTGCCCCTCCCACACTTGTGTTGTGTCTCTGTCTCTCAAAAATAAATAAATGTAAAAAATAAAATAAATTTTAAAAAATTAAAACACTATCATAGGAATCAACTTACAAAATTAAAAGTACGAATTGTTTTTTACTTGTTAATGTTTATTTGTTTTTGAGAGACAGAGACAGAGCATGAGCAGGAGAGGGGGCAGAAGAGAGAGGGAGGCACAGAACACAAAGCAGGCTCCATGCTCTGAGTTGTCAGCACAGAGCCCAAAGCGGAGGTCAATCTCACAAACTGTCAGATCATGACCTGAGCCAAAGTCAGGTGCTCAACCAAGTGAGCCACCCAGGATCCCCAAGAATTTTTTGTTTTTATGTAAAACAGAAAAGTTTATAAAGATGAATGTTGGGTCAATATGAGAGAAATCAGTTTATAAGCTTACTCAAGATGCTCAAAATAATCCAAAAAAAAAAAAAAAAACGAAAAAGAAAATATCAGCACAAAACAGAATGAAGAAGCAATCAAAGGCCATACATTTAAGTCAGAAGTACTTCAACTTGATCTGTAGCTTAGAAATAACTCAACTAGTAGAGACTTCACTACCATTATCCGGGCCTATACAGCTCAGCAAGACTCATTCATTACTTGGAAGCAAAAGGTACCACAACAAGGTTTTAAAAAAAAAAAAAATGCTGAGTATTAATTGGGCCTTTCAGGTGGAAACACTAGCCAGTAGGATAATTCCACCTATAAAGGGCTCTGATCTATATCTATTTGTTTCTATTTATAAACACTGAAATTGGTCTGGGGGATGCGAAATGAAACTCCTTTTACTAGACCATACTCATGATACCTTGGTAAAAAATTAAAAAACAAAATTAACAAGCACATGAAGTAGTGCTCAGCATCATTTATCATTAGTAAATAAAATGCACTATCATGGTTACTGGTTATCACAAAGATAGGCAATGCCAGGCATTCTCTGAACATGTGGAGAAACTAGAACCCTCATACATTGTCGGTAGGAATGGAAAACTGTACAGCCACTTTATACAGTTGCTTAAGAGTTTAAGCATTAAGAGGGGCGTCTGGGTAGCTCAGTCAGTTAAGCATCCAACTCTTGATTTGGGCTCGTGGCATGATGTGGCAGCTCGGGAGTTTGAGCCCTGCATCGGGCATTGACAGTGCAGAGCCTGCTAGGGATTCTCTCTCTCCCTCTTTCTCTGCCCCTGTCCTGCTTGTTCAAGCTCCCTCTCTCTCTCAAAATAAATAAATAAACTTAAAAAAAAAAAAAAAGTCAAGCATAAAAGAAGAAAAAAGGAAAAAGTTAAGCATAAACTATATATATGGTTTATATATATATATATAAGCATACTATATGACCTAGCAATCCAACTCATTAAAATCTAGCCAAGAGAAATAAAAACACGTGTCTACACATATGGTGAATTCATAAACAAAATATGGTATATCTATACAATGGAATATTAGTCAGCAATTAAAAAGAACAAATTACTGGGGCGCCTGGGTGGCTTCCTCTCTCTGCCCCTCCCTCAAAATAAATAAACTTAAAAAAAAAAGACCAAAATACTAATACACGCTACAACACAGATGAACTTCAAAAACGTTATGCTAAGTGGAAGAAGCCAGAATAAATGACTGCATATTGTACGACTCCACTTGTATGGACTTCCAAAAAAGAAAAACTTAGACACAGAAAACAAATCAGTGGCTGACTTCCCTGGGAGTAAGGACGGACTGTAAACATGCTCAAGGAAATTTTGGGGGGTTAATGAAAATGGATTGTGATGTTTGCACAACACTATAAATTTACTGAAAATCAGTAGTACGTTGTATACTTACAAATGAGTGAATTTTAAACTATGCAAGTCATACCTCAATAAAAAGAACTAATAAATCTAGTAAACATGATACCTATGTTCAACACCTGCTGACCACTCTCAACTGCCAGACTTATATTTCACAGCTTATTCCAAGGGCAAAGAAGAGATTGAAATACGTTTATCAACTGCACTACATCTACAGCTTGTAGTTATCATTCAACCAACAATAATCAAGGACTTACTACAAGCAAGATACTGTGTATTGCTCTCCTTTGCTAAATGACGGCCACCTTCAGACATAGAAGAAAAACCATACTCTACACTGTCTTTTTTTCTACAGCTGTTTTAAATACAATGCAAAGGGAACAATAAAAATCAAGCATTTGGGTTTACTGAAGGATGGATTATTACAAACAATAAACTTTTTTTTTTAATGTTTATTTATTTTTGAGAGAGACAGAGACAAAGCACGAGCAGGGGAGGGTCAGAGAGAGAGGGAGACACAGAATCCGAAGCAGACTCCAGGCTCTGAGCTGTCAGCACAGAGCCCGACACGGGGCCTGAACTCACGAACTGTGAGAACCTGACCTGAGCCCGAAGTCAGTTGCTCAATTGACTGAGCCACCCAGGCACCCCCCACTGTGAACACACTCACCATCATTTCATCTGCCCTTACTCATGAAGCACTGCTTCAACGCAGGCATCACCTAGGTATATAAGAAGGAACTGGATATATTTTACCAGAAGAAAAGTTAGGGGTTAGGGGAAATAGAAGAAACATAATAAATGATAAAGGCTAGGCAGCCCACCGAAGTGTCTTTAACTTCACCTAATACACTGAGTAAAATCAGCTAAATCCTTTCCAAAACAAATTGTTTCACCACAATCCAGAAAATGTCCAATCATTACTCACTTTTCCTGCTTGACCTCCAATTCTACCATTTAAATTTATCCTCTTTGCATATACAGATGTTTACTTATCCTCTTTCCTATAAATTGTAAGAAATAAGTGATAGGAACACATAACAATGTTTATTTAGGGAATACTTTAATATTTCTTGAAGCAGGGATATATTTCTACAGGTTATCACTCCTGTTACTTAAAGGAAAACTGTTCATTCAACAAATATTTACAGGGCACAACAACAGGAAGACAAGAAAGACACATGTCCTAAAAGAGCTTATATTCTGTCCACTAAGTAAACTCAAAAACCAGGAAATATATAAGAAAACACTTAGTGGGTGCCTGGGTTGCTCAATCGGTTAAGCCTCGGACTTCAGCTCAGGTGATGATCTCACAGTTGGTGAGTTCAGGCCCCACATCGGGCTCCCTGCTGTCAGCACAGAGCCTAATTTGGATCCTCTGGGCGCCCCTCCACCCCCGCCTCTCCCTGGCTTGCACTTTCTATCTCTCAAAAATAAACATTAAAAAAAAAAAAAGACAACACTTGGTATATTAAGCATTCCTTATTATAATCATACAGGTAATTAAGATAATGCCAACCCTGTTCTCCTGTTTCCATCTAAGGTACTGCTGGAGGAGGCTCTGCTATTCATCTGCATGGCATTTCAAACCACCCCTAACAACAAAGTGTTAAAAATTCACTCGAAACCTATCATCTCTTGAAAATAAAGAAACTTTCTATCAGTTGCTTTATAACTAAAAAAGCCTAAACTCTTAAAGAATAAAGGAAATCAGATATTGAATAAGTCATCAATTAACTATAACAAAAAATTATAAAGCACCTCAGATATCTGAACAAACAACTCCTACCTTACCAAAATGAAGCAACAAACCATAAAATCATTCTTGGAATTAGAGAAACGTTCCCCCAAAATATTATCAAAGATGAACCAAAAATGAATCTCAGTATTTCCTTTTTGCCTCTCTCTCTCTCTCTCTCTCTCTCTCACACACACACACACACACACACGCACACAGAAAGGAAGAGTGAGCAAGGGGGGAGGGGAGAGAGAGAAAACACAATAAATGCTAACTATTATGATCCAAATGCTTTCCAAAAAGATGAACAAGGGTCATCTGGGACAGCCAGTTGCAGAATTTACACATATATCTCCATGATTCAATCATATTTTTAAAGAAAAAAAGTACAGATGAAAGGGAAGAGTAACTACAATCAAGGATAAAGAGGAGACAGTTTTAGTAGAGTCCCAAATGCCACCATGATTTCACAATTTAAATATTAAGCTCCAAATAATAGGCTAACTTGCCAATGGAAAATGTTATTTTGTGGGTTTTTTCTCAAAAGCCGTAAGCTGCCCTAAGTCATCCACATTCTCTTCACCAGTAACCTTTATCACTAACAGCTTATAGATATATTTTTTGAAAGTTAGCACAGAACAGGATTTTTAAGTATAGTTCTGCAGTAGTATTCCATAAAACAACTCAAGACACCCAAATGAAAACCAAATCTATAATCATTACCCTCTCTCTTCTCCCAAGCACCACTCTCCAACTAGACAGTGATAAGACAAGAATACAAAGATATAGGGGCACCTGAGTGGCTCAGTGGGTTAAGCATCTCTCTTGATTTAGGCTCAGGTCATGATCTCGAGGTTGTGATACTGAGCCCTGCGTCCAGCTCTGTGCTGAAGGAGGAACCTACTAGCGATTCTCTCCTCTCTCTGCCCTCCCCTGCTCATGCTCTCTCCGTCTCTCTCAAAATAAATAAACTTTTAAAAGTAAAAGGAATACATACAGAGATATAAACAAAGGCTTCTAATTATTATTTGGGGAGCTCTAATACTTAGACAAACCTCCTGATAAAATCTTTGTACCCCTATTTCACAGTTTCCAACAGAATTCCAAACGTAATAAACATAAAATCATTAGAGTACTAAAAGAAAATTGAGGTATATGATACCATGATCTTGATGATGGAGGATGTCCTAAACATAACATCTAAGTCAGAAATCAGTTTTTAGTGAGAAGATTGATAAATTTGACTATACAAAAGCCTCTATTATTAAGTGTAAAAAAAAAAATGGCAAAGCACATGTACAATGTAATTCTACTTTTTTTATATTTTAGTTTTTCAGACAGATTATACCAAAATGTTAATTTAACTCTACGTGGGGAGACTATATATGTTATTTGAATTTATACCTTTATTTCCTAAGTTTTTTTACAATAAGAACATATGATTTTTATAATTAAAAAAATTTACATCTTTCTTCCCTTCAAAAAAATAAAATCTAGGTTTTTCAGCCATGGCTGTCTGCCCATTTCATTCAGGTAAAAAGATTAAAACTAAAAAATAAACTGAGCATGGGTTAAATAACAGAACCCACAAATGAATAGAGCATGAGTTAAATAACATAAGTGTATCTAACAATTTAATGTAGTTACTAAGCAGTAGAGAGACAAATAAAAAAATCCACCTATCAGCATATTCATTTTCGACAAAGGCACCAAACCCATCCAATGAGAAAAGTATTTATTAAAAATTGGTGAATTTGGTGGTGACTATAGTTAACAATACTGTATTGTATACGTGAAAGTTGCTACTAAAAAAATCTTAAATATTCTCACACTGACAAAAATAGCAGCAACCACATGGTAAATATGTGAGGTGAAGGATGTGTTAAGTAACCTCACTGTGGTGAACATTTGGTAAAATATACATGTGTCAACCGTACACCTTAAACTTATACAATGTTATATGTCAGTTATGTATCAATAAAGCTGGAAAAAAATGGTACGGGATAATCTAAACAACTGGATATGGGAAATATGGGGGGGATGGGTGAACCTTGACCCCTAACTCACACCATACACTAAAATTGGCTTCACATGTATCCTAGACCTAAACATAAAAGTTAAAATTATAAAACTTTCAGAAGAAAGCAAAAGAGAATATCTTTGTAACGGGGGATAGCAAGCCTCTTAGGCAGGAAAGGCAATAATCATAAAAAATTGACTGAAACAAAACTAACAAACAAACAAAAAAAAAAACATGCCATAGACTAGGGGAAAAATTGGCAAAACATATTTGAGAAAGAACTGTATATAGGATACATAAGAACTTGTGTAACTCGATAATAAAAATAAAGGGGAAAACCCCCAATTTTTTTAATGTTTACTTCATTTATTTTGAGAGTGTGGGGGAGAAGGGCAGAGAGAAAGGGAGAAAGACAGAATCACAAGCAGGCTCCAGCTGTCAGCGCAGAGCCCAACATCGGGCTCAATCCCACAAACCGTGAGATGGTGACCTGAGCCAAAATCAAAAGTCAACGTTTACCCAACTAAGCCACCCAGGCTCCCTAAGAACCCAAATTTTTTAAATGAGCAAAAATCTGAACAAATATTTCACAAAGGAAGGTACACAAATGGCCAGTAAGTGCCTGAAAAAGTATTATCATTAGTTATCAGAGAAATGCAAATTAAAATCACACCGAGATACCACTACCCACCCACAAAGTGGCTAAAATTTAAAAATCTCAGTGTTGGGGCACCTGGGTGTCTCAGCTGGTTAAGTGCCTGACTTTGGCCCAGGTCATGATCTCACAATTCGTGGGTTCAATCCCCACTTTGGGCTCTGTGCTCACAGCTTAGAGCCTGGAGCCTGCTTCAGATTCTGTGCCTCTCTCCCTCTCTGCCCTTCCCCTGCTCATGCTCTGTCTCAAGAATAAACAAACATTTAAAAAATAAAGTAAAATAAAGTAAAGTAAAATAAAATAAAATAAAATAAAATGAAATGAAATGAAATAAAATAAAATAAAATTCAGTGTTGAGGAGGAACTGGAATGCTCATTCACTGTTATGGGAGTGTAAAATTATATGACCACTTTGGAAAGGGATCTGGAAGCTTTTTTTTTTTTTTAAGATTTTATTTTTAAATAATCTCTACAGCAGCCAGCCAGGCGCCCCAGTCTGGCAGTTCTTAAAAATTACATAGACACCTCCCTCTAGCAGCTCTTAAAAATTAAACACACACCTATCCTATGACCTAGCAAATCCAATACTAGGTATTTACCCAAAAGAAATGAAAACATGTCCTCATAAAGACTTAATATAAGATTGTTCTTAGCAAGCTTTATTAACAGTCAAAGTACATTGAGATACCTGGGTAGCTTAGTCAGGTAAGTATCTGACTCTTGACTTCAGCTCAGATCATGATCTCACGGTTTGAGAGTTTGAGCCCCCACGTCAGACTCCCATACTGGTGGCACGGAGCCTGCTTGGGATTCTCTCTCTCCCTCTCTGCACCTCCACTACTTGTGCTCTCTTTCAGAATAAATACATAAACTTAAAAAAAAAAAAAAGCCTAAGTATATTATATATACTAGCCAAAAACTGAAAACAGCCCAAATATCTATTAACAGGAAATGGCTAAAAGACTATGGTTTATACATATAATGGAATGCTGCTCTCAGTCCTAAGAAAGGAATAAACTGTTGATATACACAATAACATGGCTAAATCTCAACAACTATGCTGAGCTAAATAAAATAAGCCAGATACAAAAGAGTACACGCTACATAGGATTCCATTTATATGACATTCTACAAGAGGCTAAAGTAATCTTTAGTAGGAAAAAAAATCAGAAGAGTGATAGAATCTAAGGGAATGGGATGTGGAATTAGCTGAAAAGCCATATAAGGAAGATTTTGGGGTTAGTAATAATGTTCTGTATCTTGATAGGGATTTGTATTACACAGGTGTGTACATTTGTCAAAAGTCATCAATAGTACGCTTAAGATCTGTGCATTTCATTGTATGTAAATTTAATCTTTAAAAGGCTTAAATAAATATTGAGCTCTACTCAACGGAATGCACGCTAGGGGCCCCTGGCTGGCTCAGCGGGGAGAGCGTGCGTACACCTTAATCTTGAGGTCGTTAGTACAAGCCTCACGTTGTGGGGGAGACTGTACTTTAAAAAAAATTTTAACTTATTCAGGGGCACCTGCGTGACTGAGTCAGTTAAGCGTCTGACTCTAGGTCTCAGCTCAGGTCTTAATCTTAGGGTGGTGAGTTCAAGTCCCATGCTGGGTTCCATGCTGGGCACAAAGCCAACGGAAGGAAGGAAGGAAGGAAGGAAGGAAGGAAGGAAGGAAGGGAGGGAGGGAGGAAGGAAGGAAAAGAAGAAGGAAGGAAAAGAAAAAGAAAGAAAGAGAAAGAAATGCATGTTGAGGTATCTAAAAGACAAGCATACTGATAGCTACAACTTAAATGAATCAAAAACAAAAAAATGTACTGATAGATGGATAAAGGATAAACGTACTGATAGATGTAATAAAGCAAATACAGCAAAATATTAATTAGTTGGAAAGTATACAGATGTTCACTATCAATTCTCTCAACTTTACTATACTTTGAAATTTTCCATAATAAAATGTTGGGGGAAAATTTTAACTCTACCCATTACTTTGTTATGTTGAAAATAGCGTATCTGAAAACCCAACAAAGTCCACTCCTAAATATATACCCTAGCCTACAGATAGCCTAGTCCTTCACATGGACTCCAGTGATGTTCACAGCAACAACGTCCATAACAGTAGAAAAGAAAAGAATAACAATGTAAATATCTGTCAAATAGAGCGGAGCACTGAAGACTGGTTTCCGTAGCACTGAAATGAATAAACCACACTGTGGGTGCGTCTTAGAAATAAAACTTTTGACTGGAAAAGGCAAGTCACAAAAGAACACACTACATACGTTTTAACTTTTTTTTAAATGTTAAAGAAATAAGTAAAGCTAAACAATACTGTTTAGGGAAATATACAAATGTAATTTACAAAATAAAGCAAAGAAATAATACAAAAATGCCAAGGCAATAGGAGAGGTCGCAGAAAGACTGATGAAGCAGCAGCAACACCCAAACACAGTAACTTCAAAATGTTAGTGTTCTGTTCATCCAATTGGGCAGTGATTTCAAGGATGTTTGTATTTTATGCTTCATAATTCATATTTGCGCTCTATATTCTCTTAATGTTTAGAATATTTCAGAATTCAAAATGGGAAAAGAGAACTATGAGCTCATGACTCAACCAAAACAACTTAGGTTTCAAGATAATTATTCCCAATTTCTTTACAACTACAGTATTTAAAACATATAGAAGTCTACACTACCCTTATATTAGGGCAAGATGTTTCCAAATTCAGAATATTTTAGATTTCAGAATGGTAATAGAGTACATATACCATATACACTACATTCCTGAAAACCCTCTTTTGAGTCTGCAGTAGTACCCTGAAATCAAACACATTAGTGTTTCCCCAAGGAAAGCTATTCCTACTTACACCAAGAGGGACAAACTGATTATAAATATTCTCACATCAGATACGGGCAGATGTTATCATCACGTAAGTTTTACCAAAAACTTGGTTTTGAGAGTTCTTTACATATAGCAAAATTGTGGGTGAGGGACTGTGAACCTGTACTTTCAAAGACACTCAACTTCACCTAAACAGCAAATGCCATAAATTACTTTTTGAAACCTCTCCAGCCAATTCATTTTCTTTAATAATCATAAAAATGCAAGTTCCTTAAAATTTTTTTAAGTTTATTTGTTTTTGAGAGCGAGCGAGTGAGAGAGAGAGAGAGAGAGAAAGCACACAGGCATGGGAGGGGCAAAGAGAAAGACAGAATCTAAAGCAGGCTCAGGCCTCTGAGCTGTCAGCGCAGAGCCTGATGACATCATGACCTGAGCCGAAGCCGGATGCTTAACCAACTGAGCCACCCAGGCGCCCCAAAAGAGCAAGTTTTAAAGTAAAGTAATCCCATTGATGCTAAAGATGCCCAATTTTTATTTCACAAAGAAGAACGTGTATAAAACAATTTTTCAATTTTTATTTCACTTCACTTTTATATCTTTATGGTAGTTGCACTTATTACATGGTGGGGAAAAAATACACATAAAATTTTACTATAATTAGGTCGATAACCAGTACTAAGCTGAAATCTAAGCACTGTGGTAAATATTTTCATATAGTTTACCAGAATAATGAAATCAATCAAGTAAAGCATTTTGTATTCTAAGTCACTCAAGTTCATAAATAAAATTTTAATCACCTTTCCCCATCAGCACCAGTCTTCCGTAAGTTTACTCAAGCCTGAATCCTACAGGTTATTATAACCATCTACTCTTTTAAAAAATAAAACACATCAAAACCCAAAAGCAGAGCTTAGGAAAGACATCTTTCCAACTGCACCTGCCTGGCTCAGTTGGTAGATCTTGAGGTTATGGGTTTGAGCCCCACACTGGGTATAAAGATTACGAACTAAACTAAACTCTCTCCAGCATAATGCTAAAGTACAATTCTTTTTAGCAGATTATTTGGGAAAACAGTACGAGAAGCTGAGTCCTAACAACAAAACATGGGTGTTTACCAAAAAGTTTCAAACACTACAAAAGCATACCACTGAAATCCCTCCCCTCCAAAAAAAGTATTATAGAAACAAACCTCTCTCAAAACTCTATTTTTAAATAATACCAAGCAGCCCACAACCTGCAAACACAAAAGGGATATACTCTCTTCAGATTAATTTAAGGACCCATGTAGTAAAGCAAGGAGCCTCTGTAGAGAAAATTTAGCCTTTTAACACTGACATGGTCTTAGAATCCAGCTTTATCTATGCTTGATGATTGCTAGCACTTCTCTGATGGCAAATTCAGATTATAATGCTGCTTACTGAAAATTATATAGCAAGGAGTAGTTGCCAATAAAATCATTTTCCTTTTCAAAGGAAATTTAAAGCAATTAACTATGCTAAAGGCAAGCACAAGTGAGCTAAATTTAACGAGCACAACTACGCACCAAGCACGGAGTTAAGCGCTTTGCGTGTAATCTCACGTAACATTTTTTCCTACAGATTTTACCCTCTAAGAATAATTATACAGTAACTTCTGGTGTATTTCATCTCCATACTTTTGTCATCTTAGTACGGGACTTTAAATGCTGCTCTCTGAACTCCTGAAGGAAGTAACTGAGACCCACGCTGTGTTCTTAAGATTTTTCCTCTGTTAAAGGAAAAAACACTCGTTTTCTATAATAAAACCAAAAGAAATGCCGTATTCGGTGAAACAACAATCAACGGTGCACGCAGGCTGCATCCCAACCATTCTATCATGAGTATTTCAAGAAGTATGTTTTTGTAACACTCTTGTAAAGATTAATTCATTGAGTTTCTGTCTAGAAGGATAAAAAAATTTCTGGAAATGAATAGAGTAGTGGTGACGGCTGTACAACAACGTGAGTGTAATTAATGCCACAGAACTGTACACTTAAAAATGGTTAAAATGGTAAATTTTGTGTTACACACACACACACACAAAGACGAACTCATTCTATCTTGCACAATAAAACACACGTAACTTAAAACTAACTACAACACAGTTGAGATTTTTTTTCAGCTCATCAATTCGCAACAGAAGCACTGCAACCTGGCTCCAAAGAAGAGTAAGGGCCAGTTTTTGGCCTGGTTAGGTTCACTCCAACTCAGAAGAACCACAACACTCAATCAACTGAAACAGCAACAGCAAAACGTGTCCGGTCAGCAGCATCTAACGTCAGCTCTCGCACCAACAACACGTCACCTTACTGAAAGCGTCAAGTGTCCCGGCAGGACTGAGCACGCCATCAATGAATGGGCCCAACTGTTTACTAAACATGCGTGATGTTTCACTTTCAAAACCAGCCTTCGTCTTAGTGGTTTAGAAAACACCGTAAGAAATGGAACGACGAACACGTCACGGGCAGAAAACAGCTTGGGCTCGGGCTCAAAATAACCTGGAGAGCGAACATCGGTCAAGACCCAAGAAATGACAGTGACGTGCAAAACCTTTCTGTCTGGGGCTGAATACGAACCTGACGAATCCTGGAGGTTCGCGGCGCTATTTTTAACTGAACTTTCTGGCCTTGGGTCAAAGTTTTGCTAGCAAAATACCGCAGCGAAAATGCTGGGAGCGAAGCCCAGAGTCCCTGCTCTGGCGCAGGAAGAGCTATGCCCTTCACGCAATCCCTCCTGCCCCCCGCCGAAGCCGCCCGAAGCCCGACCAGGGGGGCCGCCGTGCCCGGAAAACACACCCACGGCAGCACACAAAACGCGGCGGAGGAAAGCGCCCAACGCTCGAGCCAGGACGCGGCGCATCGCCGCGTTCTGCTCCCCGCACAGCAAGAGACGCGCTCTTCGGGCAGTTCCTGCACTTTGGCCAAAGTGAGCACTGAGTCACCCTGCAAAGGGCTCCAGAAACCTCAAAAGATGACCGGTGACTTCGGAAGAAAAGTCAGTTCACCACTGGAAAGGGAGGAGGCACAGTTCTCAGCACACACAGTCGCCCGGTTTCCCGACGCGGGGACTAGAACGGAACGTGGGTTCCGGGCGAGAAGACCCACCGCATCCGAGCGTCACCCACACAAATTCTGGTCCTCCAGGGCTGATCTAACATCCGGAGCGTCTTTCTCACTTTCTCCGCCTCCCCAGGGTAAAAATCCACACCTCCTTTTCCCACAAAGAGCACACGAACCAAAGCGTCTGAAATACAATCGTCTAACCTAACAAAACAAAAATAAGAAATAAGCAATCCCCCCTCCCCCCACGGTGCATTTCCAGTTGGTAAAAAAAAAAAAAAAAAAAAAATACTCCTTCCTTAATCGAGGGCCAGCTAGCGGACTTCACGTGCTTATTCACTTGTATTTCACGGGCTGTCTTAGGAGACAGACGCAATGAAAAGGAGAGATTGATTCTACTCGGCAATGCAGACTGGAGTCTTCGGCTCGGGCTCAACAACCTCGCACAACTAAATCTGCAGAAGTTACAATGCACTAATCGCAACCCTGGAGGTTCAAGGACACCTGAAGCCACACGAAAACTTTAGCGACGCGTTTCAAGGTGGCAGACTGCAGGGAGAACGAGGACAGCTCTTTGTCATCCACCCCAGGTGGGGACTCCCCACGGAGAGAGCATCAGGTTTCGCCTCCCCGGCTCCGACCCCGCGTCCCCACGCAGCACGCCGCTCTTTCAAACTGGCTAGTCCGCTGAATGAAAGAGCAAATCCTGCACCCCCACCTCCCCAAACCGAGAGGGCAGGCGGGAAGGAGAAGAGGGGTGTTCCCTCCCAGGGCTCCAGGAAAGGGGGCGGCCGCGGAGGACACCGGCGCCGGGAGGTGGAAGGGAGGGAATCAAACGTGGGTCCCTCCTGCTGGAACTTAGTCGCAGGAGTGTCTGGCCTCCGACCCGGGGCCCGGCTGCCGGAAGCTGGGCGGGGTGGGGCGAGACCTCCCTCCCACGGATGGGTGGGCACAGAGGGGGGATCGGAGGCAGGCGCTCGTAGAGCGGGGAGGGCGCCGGGGGCCCCGGCCACCTACCAGCAAGCTCTCCACGTTGATGGGCGAGCGAGGGTCTCGGATCAGCGCCTCCAGCTTCCTCTGGCGGCTCGCGCCCGCCCCGTCCCCCGACACGGCCTCGGGGGCGCCGGGCATTTTCCCCGTCGCCGGGGGCCGGCTCATGCCGCCGCCGCCCGGCCCCGCACTCCCCGCTCCCCGCGCTCCGGCCCGGGCGCCTCGGGGCCTAGCGCCGCCCCCGAACCGCCGGCCCCGGGCGGGGCTCCGCCAGGGCCCACCGCCCGCCTCTAGCCCCGGCTTCGGGTCTCCGCGCCGGTCCCGGGCCTGGGGCCGTCCGAGGGGCCGCCCGGCCCGGCCGGGAGCGGCGAGGAGCAGACGGCGTCCCCGCCCCTCAGTCAGATTCGCGCCGCCCGGTCCGCTCGTCCGCCGCGGGCTCCCTCAGGACTCCGAGGGCGGGAGCGGGGAAGCGGCGCGGCCACCGCCGGGCCCGGACCGCCCCGCCCTCTGGGGCTCCGGGAGGCTTGAAGCCCGGGCTCAGACAACTACGGCCGCCGCCAGCCCGCCCCCATGCTCGCCGCGGCCGCCTCGGTCCCACAAGCCCGCTCCCCTCGCACACTCCCGCGCGGCGCCCGTCTCCGGCCGCGCGCAGCCGCTACCCACAAGCCCCTCGGGCCGCGGCCACCGGCGCGCGCCCCCGCTCGCCCCGCCCCGCCGCGCGCGCACGCGCACGCGCGCCGCCGCCCGCCGGCCTCCGCCTGCCGTCGCCCCTTCGCCTCCATTTTTTTCGCTTCCTCTAGTCCGCGCCGCTTCGCGTTTCTCCTTTTGGAGCCTCCTTCCTTCCCCGCTTCCTCCTCCCCCTCTTTGAGTTCTCCGAGGGTAAACTGCCGGGCGCGCGGTCACCGCCTCACTTGACCCGCCGAGCTCCAGCTGGGGGAGGGGAGAGCGCGCCCGGCGCGGGGGTCTTCCGGCGGCCCAGCTCCCGCCTGCCCCTGCCCCCGAGGGCGACCCCGCGGATTCGGGGGTCGGCCCGCCGCCCCCACCCCCCCACCCCCACCGTCCGGTTCCGCCCGGGGGGTCGTGGAGGCTGGAGTTGGGGGGGGGGGTTGGGCCGGCCCGCCCCCGCTGACTCAGCGCGCAGCTATGCGGGCCTTGCATCACCCGCGCCAAAATAATAGCGACCGCCAGTCGCTGCCCTCGCCTGCAGAGCCGTGCGCTGGCGAGGGGCCTGCCTGGGCCGCGGAGGTTTCAGTGGAAAGGCAGGGGGAGGGTGCAACGGGAGTCGGGAACCGGAATGCTAGTCCTGGGATGGAGGGCCTGGAAGGGTTTTTTCCGCCCCCAGGGCAGAAGTGCTGGAATCCGAAAAGGCTTTGTGCACGTCCCCGGCAGTCTCCCAGCCTGGGCTTAAACACTAATCAGGAAGAGAACAAGAGGGCGATAGAAAACTGCTTCCATCCGCAGGCCTTCTCCAGGTCCTTGCCTTTGGGGGGACGGAAGATGGGTGGTTATAGGGGCCGCTCCCCCGCATTCCTGCCCTCTCGCGGCCCGTGCCATTGGTCAGATCCACCCAGGGCGCAATCTGAAAAATATGTGCCAAGAGCTATAAAATTGTTCATTGAGCCCCTTTGACCCAGTAAACCCATTTAAGGAAATACGTTTCTAAGGAAATGATCCAAACGGGAGGGGAGGGGAGAACTTGCATAAAGATGTTTATAGCAGGGCTATTCAGAATGTGCATAATGACTAAAACCTAGAATGGGCCCAATTGTCCGACAATTGGGGAAGAATCCAAGCTCTGTCGCGTTAACAGAAAGAATCCTGGCAGGTATGTTGGATTTATGTCAAGCGCATGAAATTTTGGCAAGTACGTGAAAAGGTGTGTTGGAAATAAGGTTGAGTGAACAACAGATACAAAATAGTTTGCACACACTACTTACAACTGCAAAATGAACAGCCGCGAGAACAAGAGAAAGACAGTCTGAGTGAATAAGAGTTTTTTGTTTTGTTTTGTTTTGTTTTTTTTCCTGTAAGGATGCTTAGGAGAACATTAAAATCTCAAAAATTGGAAAACTGGAGTAAGATAGATGGGCCACTCCAAAAAAGCTACAATCTGTTATCCATTAAGTAGTAAGAATCTTAAGAACCTTTCTCGCTGGCACGTGAGAGATAAGCTCACAAATGGAGCGTCTGAGTCCTGAAGCCCCAACCTTGTAAAAGTAGCAATGTAATCGGTAAATTTTCCAGCAGCAACATCGTTTTGCTTTGTGTCAAAGCCACTTGGACTTAAGCAGGAAGAGGCCCTGGAGGATCCCGTACAGCCCTTTCCTCTCAGATAATAACACTGACTTCTGGTCAAAAGGTAAGTCCTTTAAATCTGTATGTTGAGTGACTCATTCCTGCCTTCACAACCACACCAAGAAAACAAGAGTGAGCCAGACACTCTTGCTTATGCATTGGAGCAAAATAAGAGATGATCCGTGATTATGGACCTTTTTCCCTGAAGACAATAAAATACGCAAAGCAAAAGCACCCTGTGGTTCGCAGTTTCCAAATTAATTTTTCAATGACTGGCTGTATACTTTTATGACGCTCCGCGGGCTAACAGGAAGTCATGGTCCCAAATGCTCTACATGAAAACCTTATTTGAGAAGAAAAGGTACTGATCACCAAGATACAGTTAATGGGCACCTTCTACAATAGGCTAGAAAAAGCCCTACCGGAGAAGATTTTTGTCCAAGACCCCCACCATTGTTCACGTGCAAGAAAAGAAGACTGATTGTTGATATGAGTTAAACCTTTTTTTTTTTTCTTGGCCAATAGAACAATTCTTTTTTACCAAAGTAATGCACACATGCGTTCTTCTAAAAGTGAAAAGAAACCAGATATATATAAAACATGCCTCAAGCAGCACTATCAACAATAGCCAAAGGATGGAAAGAGCCCAAATGTCCATCGATGGATGAAAGGATAAAGAAGATGTGGGCTATATACACAATGGAGTATTACTCGGCCATCAAAAAGAGGGAAATCTTGCCATTTGCAACTACGTGGATGGACCTGGAGGGTATTATGCTAAGTGAAATTTGTCAGTCAGAGAAAGACAAAAATCCTATGACTTCACTCATATGAGGACTTTAAGAGACAAAACAGATGCACCTAAGGGAAGGGAAACAAAAATAATATAAAAACAGGGAGGGGGACAAAACAGAAGAGACTCATAAATATGGAGGACAAACTGAGGGTTGCTGGAGGGGGTGTGGGGTGGGCGATGGGCTAAATGGATCAGGGGCATTAAGGAATCTACCCCTGAAGTCATTGTTGCACTATATGCCAATTTGGATGTAAATTAAAAAAAATAAAATTAGGGGCGCCTGGGTGGCTCAGTCGGTTGAGCGTCCGCCTTCAGCTCAGGTCATGATCTCGCAGTCCGTGGGTTCGAGCCCCGCCGTAGGGCTCTGGGCTGATGGCTCAGAGCCTGGAGCCTGCTTCCAATTCTGTGTCTCCCTCTCTCTCTGCCCCTCCCCCGTTCATGCTCTGTCTCTGTCTCAGAAATAAATAAACGTTAAAAAAAATAAATAAAATTAATTTTAAAAAATGAAACCGAAAAAAAAAATATTAGTCTCCCAAATCTCTCTACACACTACACATTCTCCTGTCACTCAAGGCCTTTACCTTATATTCATACATATATATTTGCACTTATACACAAATGTACTTTTTTCCCCACATTGACGGCATTATATCAGGTCATAGTGTTTTGCAACTTGGTTTTTCCCTTAATTAATAGCACGTCTTAGCTCTCCATGTCTGTAAACAGATTTCCCTCATTCTTTTGAACTGCTGTGCTATATTCCATGGTATGGACTTTTATTTACTTTCCTTTAAACAGCATAGTAGTTAAGAACAGATTCTGGAGACAGACTGGGCTGAAATCCCATCTCTGCCAACACCCTAGCTGTCAATTCCTCGGGTTTCCTCCTATGGTCTGTTGTTACAAAGTGCTTAGGAGAGTGCTGCCCTTGCTTAGATGTTATCAGTATTTTCTCCCTATCACAACATTGTTGCAGTTGACATGGCTATGGTTTTTTGGGATTTTTTTTTTTTTTTTGCCTTCATGTGGACATACTTGAATAGCATAGATTCCTAAAAGTGAAATTGTTGTATCAGAAGGTAAGCATACTTTAAATAGTTATAGATTCTTGGGGCGCCTGGGTGGCTCAGTCGGTTAAGCGTCAGACTTTGACTCAGGTCGTGATCTCACTGTTGGTGAGTTCGAGTCCCGCGACGGGCTCTGTGCTGACAGCTCGGAGCCTGGAGCCTGCTTCGGATTCTGTGTCTCCTTCTCTCTCTGCCCCTCCCCAACTTGTGCTCTGTCTCTCTCTGTCTCTCAAAAAATAAATAAATGTAAAAAACTTTTTTTTTAATAGTTAGAGATTCTGTCAAACTGGCCTTTAAAAAAGCTACACCAGGGGCGCCTGGGGGACTTGGTAGGTCACATGTCTAACTCTTGATATCTGCTCAGGTCATGATCTCACGTTTCATGAGTTCAAGCCCCACATCAGGCTCTGTGCTGAAAGTGCAGAGCCTGCTTGGGATTCTCTCTCTCCCCCTCTCTCTCTCTGACCCTCCTACACATGCTTTCTCTGTCTTGCTCAAAATTAATAAATAAAACAGAAGAGGCTACACCAGTGGGGCTCCTGAGTGGCTCAGTTGGTTGAGCGTCTGGCTCTTGGTTTCACCTCAGGTCACAATGGTCATGATCTTACGGCTAACGGATCGAGCCCCTAGTTGGGCTCCTTGCTGACAGTGCAGAGCCTGATTGTAACTCTCTCTCTCTCTCTCTCTCTCTGCCCCTCTTCTGTGCACTTGCACACACACGCATGCACACACTCTCTCAAAATAAATAAACTTTAAAAACAAATAATAATAAAAAAGCTACACAAGTTAGCATTCTCACTATCAGTAGAGAAAACTACCTTTACATTTGCCAGTATTCACCGTTATAAACCATTTTGATTTTTGCCAATCTGATGAGCAAACAAAATGACATCTGTTTTCAGTGGTATTCCTTCAATTACTATTGAAGATGAGCATTTTGTGTTTCTGTTTCTTCTGAAGTTATCTGCTAATACATTTTGTCCATTGGCCTTTCTTGTTGACTTATAGGAGCCCTTTATGTATTGTGGCTATCCCTTTTTATTATAATGTTAAAATCTGTGTTATAGTTTGCAAACATTTTCCTCCAGCCTGTTGCTAGTCATTCAGTTTTGGCTTTGGTACTTTTTGCCACCCAAAGTTTTTATCTTTTATGAAACCAAATCTATCAACATTTTCCTTGACAACTTCCGGATTTTTGTGTCCAGATTGGGAAAGATCGTAAACCCAGTTTTTCGGACACACAGAGGACTGACGTCGTAAGAGGCTCTATGAACTGGCAGTTTCCTAGTAATATCAAACATATCTCATCCCAAATGAGCCATAGGAAGAGGGTCTCCCTATGTTTGCACTTCTCAGGGGCATTCCCTTGGCTCTCTCTGAGGTTGGCTGCTTCCTTTTTAACACTGTCTCCGATACATCCTGAGCACCGATGCACAGGTGGGAACTTGGACAAAAATCGTGTTCAATATGAAGGAAGAGTATTGGGAAAATAAACAGAGAATAAAGGGAATTTCAACAGGCCAGACTATCAGTCTATACGGTTTTGATTCTACCATAAACCACTAGATAGATGTGCAGGACTTAGAAGCTCCACCCCATTTCATCTGCATTTTTTCTGCTTTTTTTTTTTTTTAACGTACATTTACTTTTGAAAGAGAGAGAGAGAGAATGGGGAAGGGTGGAGAGAGAGGGAGACACAGAATCTGAGGCAGGCTCCAGGCTCTGAGCTGTTAGCACAGAGCTTGATGTGGGGCTCGAACCCATGGAGGGTGAGATCATGACCCGAGCCGAAGTCAGACGCCTAACTGACTGAGCCACCCCAGGCACCCCTGTCTGTGTTTCTTTTCTGTGTCTCTTCATTCCCAGCCCATTTCTAAGTGGCTGGTGTCAATGTTACACCCACTACCCAAAAGTACCTTCCTAGCTCTCCTGACACTTCATGGTCCAAATTCAAAGAACCCCAATCTGGTCTACCCGAGACACATCTGCTCTGTTCCAGTTTTTAATTTGAGGGCACTACCTCTTTCTCAGGAATTAATCCACCCTTTAGATGCAACCTTACCTTCTCCACCCATAAATAGGGCTGTGAAAGAACCATTTTTTGTCTTTCCATCTGGCACTTGAAATCACTCATTTAATGACAATAACTATTATTTTGAGTAAGGGCTTACTGTGTGCTAGACAATGTGCTTTATCGAGATTATCTTACTTCTCAAAACAGCCTTTTACTAATGGTAATATTACTCTGCCCATCCTCCAGATGATGTAATAGGGACTCAGATATATGATAATGGAATGAATTAATAAATGGGTGGATGGATGGATGAAAACAAGAAACTCTGAATGGCCTGGGCATCACCAAAACACACAACAGCTTTTCTCATCTCGCTTTGCATTGCAGAACAACTCAAGCTGGCATTGTAGTGAGATGCTTCTGCCCCTCATAAGCCAAGATTTAATAATAGAATAAAGGAATCAACTCTCAATACAAAGGTGTCATTATAATAGTAAACTCTACTACTATAAAGGATACATGGTTTACTGGTTTATGAATTCAAGTTTCATCCTGGGTTTCATTCATGGTTCTGGTAATAACTCTCAGCATGAATGAGAAAATTGCCATACCCTCTGTGAGTCAGTTTCCTCATACACAAAACAGAAATAATGAAGCTTGGTTGTCATTAAGGCTCCTTAAGATCTCTAGATGAAAGGTACTAGACGCATCCGAGACAAATTATTCACCAGTATGCTATGAAAGAAACTCAGAGGAGAATAAAGCTGGTCATGGCTCAAAAGTGTACTTGGAGGTAAATGGTAAGTCACTCCAAAAATATATGCATGTATATGTTTGAGAAGAGTGGTCCCAAGAACTGGAAAGCCCAGCTGTGATCCTCATCCTGCCAGTTTGGCAAGAGACCTCGATGTCATCTCTGGCGATCTTATTTTCCCCATTGGTGAAATGGAAATGTCCTCAGGATGCTTTCTGAGATTTCCCACTGGATTTTGTGTGATTATGCATGAAACCTTCAGCCTGGAATCTGGGCCTTTCTACAAGGTGTCCTCAGCCTCCCTTTCCAGGCCTTTCTTCCACTGCTCCTCCTTACTTTTTCTCAAACTGAACCCACTTGGCTCTTCTCTTCTTCACTCTTTGGTTAAGCAAATTTCCATCCATGTGGAATGTCATTCCTCCTTCCCTTCTCCACCCACCAAGCTTCTAACCCCCCTCCTCTGTTCCTTGAATGAAGGGCTTGGCTCTTCCTGAGCTCTGGATCCCTGGTGCTTGGAACAAAACATTTAGCAAGGTGCTTGCCTCACCTACATGAAAAGAGCAGTATCTTTATTTTTCTTTTGGTGTTTTGAACATCTCCCCAAATGGGTCTGTTATGTACCTGGAGTAAATTAGTGACATCCCATCATGTACCATCCACCACGCGAAGAGTCCCTTCCTACCATTCCATTCTTTAAACACTTTGGTCCAGCAAACTTTAAACCACATAGAGCACACTGTTCCCAGCATGCCATCCCCCACTCTGAGCTTTGCTGGTGCCATTCTACCTCCCTAGCCTCTCCCTCCAGGTCCGCCCAGCTCTAACCACCTTGGAAGTCATGCTTCCTCCAGGCCAGTCCCCCATGTGCTGCTTTCTTTCTAAATTCAGCTTGAGCATTGTGCTGGTTCTTTGGCAGATTCTTCCTACATAGAGTTTGGATTCTTCCTACATAGAGTTTGCAATCAAGAAATTATAAATGGCAGGGGTGGGGGTGGGGGGAAGGGGTGGGTGCCTGGGTGGCTCAGTCAGTTAAGCAGTCAACTTCAGCTCAGGTCATGATCTCACAGTTCATGAGTTCAAGCCCCACCATCGGACCATCGGGCTCTGTGCTGACAGCTCGGAGCCTGGAGCCTGCTTTGGGTTCTGTCTCCCTCTCTCTCTGCCTCTTCCCTGCTCACACTCTGTCTCTCTTTCTCTCTCAAAAATAAATAAACATTAAAAAAAAAAGAAACCATAAATGGGGGTGGCTGGCTGGCTCAGTCAATGGAGCACATGACTTTTTTGTTGTTTAATTTTACTTATTTTGAAAGACATCTCGTGCGTGTGCACATGAGCGGGGGAGAGGCAGGGAGAAGAAGAGAGAGAATCCCAATCTGTCAGTGCAGAGCCCAACCTGGGGCTTGATCTCACAAACTGCAAGATCATGACCTGAGCCGAAATTAAGAGTCAGGCACTTACTGACGGAGCCACCCAGGGGCCCCATGCAACTCTTAATCTCAGGGTCATGAGTTCAAGCCCCACGTTGGATGTGGAGCCTATTTGAAATAAAAAATAAAAAACACATTTTAGAAATGGCAATTGAATACTCAGTGTTCGTTTAATGACCAGATGGTTGAATGAACGTACATACCAAAACACCCACAAATAAAACTGTAATTCGGGAATGGTAGGTGCCTGAAAAAAATCCACAGATTACATGCAAAGAGAATGCAAAGGGTCCTGGAAGCAAAAGATCTTCTAGCAAGGGGATCCGGAAAAAGACATGGCATGTGACCTGGGTCCTTCAGATTCAGTAGGGTTCAGAAACAGAGAGACAAGAGTCTTCTAAGCAAGACAAGGACAGATGTGGAAATCATGAGGTAAATAAAAGGAAAAGTAAGCAATGACTGGAGAGCAGGTGCATGCGTGGTTCGAAGTAGAGCAGAGCAGGAAAGGCCTAGAGTCTGGACTTACATGCTGTGTGACGTCACTCAGCCACGGCTGTCCTCCGGGAGTCGCTGGGATTGAAGAAACTAGAGGAGGCCACCTTCCTCTGATTCCGTCACCCTGTGTGGTGGGCACCAGGGGAGTCATCAGCAACGATGGGCCTGATGGGGGTGGCACTTGGGACTCAGCAGCCGTATGAGGAAGCGAAGGTGGAAGGAGGCCGGTTGGGAGACATTTCCATGATGGGCAGGCCACCATTTGTAATTGGGTGGTTTACAAAGTATACAAAGAAGAAAACGAAAGTGGATGGTCGTTAGAATACAGGGATAACGCTTAGTTGATCCATAAAAGCCTGCCTTATGGTGGAATGAGAAACTGCTTTCTTTTTTAATGTTTATTTTAGAGAGAGAGAGAGAGAAAGACAGAGCACAGGCAGGGGAGGGGCAGAGAGAGGGAGAGAGAGAATCCCAAGCAGAATACACCACCAGCTGGGAGCCCGAGGCCGGGCGGGAACTCACGAACTGTGACATCATGACCTGAGCTGAGATCAAGAGTCGGACACCTGATGGACTGAGCCACCCAGGCGCCCCAGAGCTTTTTTTTTTTTTTTTTTTAACCAAGGAAGGGCATTTCGTAACAGACAGGCTTAGAGTTAAGCACCTTTGCGTATGTGGTTTGGTAGGAGTGACACCATACCACGAAAACTACAGGTCCACGACGGGTAGAGAGAAGTCACCTGTTCTCCCAAAGCGCTGCAGTGTGGCCTGGCCAGGTTTGTCCCCGACCCTGAAGATTTGCAGGATTCTTCGTGGCCATTTGTCTAAGTGCTTTTTGTAGTAATTCTTGGAAGCCGGTGAATGTAGAAGCACTCTGTCCGATAGATCCTTGTTCTCATCACCATAGAGACAGGGTCCAGCATCCTTCGTCTGAGGCAGCAAAACCCAATGGGGGAGATAGAAGTTGGACACATGAGACCTGGGTTCAGGCTTCAGTGCCACCATTTATGGGCTATGTGACCTCGGGCAAGTCACTTACCCTTGCTGAACTGCACTACTCCCTCTGTAAAATCTACTCAGTGGAATGGATTCCAACGTTAAAACAAGAGAACGTACATGAGGGGGCTCTAGAAATATGACTCCTGGCACACAAAGTCCTTTCTCTCAAATCCTGCTAGAGTCCCCAGCTTGCATTCTGGGCACAGAAGAGAGGAGAAAGGAGGTGTCAAGGATGGCCTGCAGGATTTCCTAGGCTCCAGGTAATAAAGATCACCTAATGCATCTATGAGCTGTAAGTGTATTTTAACATAGATAAAAATGGAGAGGGGTTAAAAAACACTAAACAGAAGCAAGTGATAGGATAGTCCTTTGTGATTCTTTTGCACTTTTCCAGAAAGAAAGAAAGAAAGAAAGAAAGAAAGAAAAAGGAAGAACAGAAAGAAAGAGAAAGAAGGAAAGAAAGAGGAAGAAAGAAAAAAAGAAAAAACAAAGAGAGAGAAAGAAAGAGAGGGAAGGAAAGAAAGAGGAAGAAAGAAAGAAAAAAGAAAGAAAAACAGAGAGAAAGAAAGAGAGAAAGGAAGAAAGAGAGAAAGAAAAAAACGAAGAGAAAGAAAAAGAGAAAGGAAGAACAAAGAAAAAGAAGGAAAGAAAGAGGAAGAAAGAAAAAAAGAAAAAACAAACAGAGAGAAAGAAAGAGAGAAAGGAAGAAAGAGAAGGAACAAAGGAGAGAAAGGAAGGAAGGAAGAAAAAGAAAAGAAAAAAGGAAAGAAATAGACTGTGACAACACGGGAGGCTGACTGCCGACGGCCACAGTCTTCAAATCTTTCCATTTCTTGTTGACATTCTCACTGACGGTGTTTGAACAGGGCCGGGCTGTTTACACACAGCCGTGGTTTGCTGTAGCCCGGCAGATCCTGTGAGATAAAGCCGTTCAAACCTTGACATATATCACTCTGTCACCGGGACACAGTCTGGAGGAAGGGGGCAAGCTCGGCTTTCGGGGGCTCGCCCGCAGCCCTCACAGACGTGGCCTGAGACTTTGCGGCCAGCGTGGAGAGCCAAGAGTGAGGACGGGCTCAGCAGAGTGGAGACGTTCTGGAACTGAGACACCGGCCTCCCAGCTCTGTCGTCGGAAGTGGCGCAAATTCCCAGAGCATCAGAGGCCTCAGCCCTCGAACATACCAACAGACCACACGCTCTCCTTCCCAGGCCCCATGAAGGTGACTGGGGCACCAACACTCCCCTCAGGGCTCGCTCTGGCGGCTTCCTTCGCACTTCCTAGTGGTTCTCGGGAGCCCTTGATGGTCAACGTGGCTGGAATGTCCCCCAGGGCCCAGGGACTGTGACCGGAGAATTCAAAGATAAGTGAGACAAGGTCGCTGAGCTCATTATTTGCAGACGTCGGTAGGAGTCATGCACACAGGCCCTGGCAAGGAGTAAGCGCCCAGCTTGTTGATGGTTTAGCAGGAAGAGTTGACTGACTGAGGTAGCCTAAGGTCATCGATGCAAGCGAGTCCCGAGCGCAGGATTAGGAGTCCCAAGGCACAGTTGACCTTCCTGCTCCCCTACTTTCCCTCTGGGCATGAGGCTAGATACTCCTGCTTGGTCCAAAGTTATTGTCTGCCCTGCTCTGTGCCCCACGGGCTGACCTCTATGAACGACCTCCCCTGGGCTCCCTGGCCGTACGTATTCTGGCTGGGCTCAGACGAAGGGGGTCCTTGGAAGGACACAGGGAGAGGAGACAGCGTGTCCTCCCCTCCATCCTGGCTCATCCTCTACCAGCAGCTCAGGACCCAACACCGACAGCTCCCCA
Source organism: Lynx rufus (assembly GCF_022079265.1). Classification (NCBI taxonomy): domain Eukaryota; kingdom Metazoa; phylum Chordata; class Mammalia; order Carnivora; family Felidae; genus Lynx; species Lynx rufus. The sequence goes on along the minus strand of NW_025814896.1, from coordinate 132,585,401 downwards.
CGCACTGCGCCCCGTTCTCTCTGAGCTCCAGCTCCCCTCGCCCCGCGGTCCTAGCTTCTCACTGCTACCGATGTCTGGGTGCTTCGTTACGCTTTGTCTTCCTTCAATCCTGTCTACACCTCTGGAAAGAGCTCCTTCGTGGAAACCACCTGAATCAATTCTGTTTCCTATTGAGACCCAATTTTTTCAGTAAATTCGAGCAAGTCGTGGAACTTCCTTTCCACTACGAAATGGGAATAATAGTCTCTAGCACCATGCTTGAATACGGGCCTTCAATAAATGTTGGCTACCTGAATAAATGAATGAATGGACCGATGCATGGGTGGGTGGGTGGATGAAAGAATATTTATGAGAATTAATGACAAGATGTTAATGCATTAGGTACAAAAATACTGGTTATTAAAATTCTTTCTTTAAATGTTTATTTATGAGGGAGAGAGATGGAGTGGGAGGGACAGAGAGAGAGGGAGACAAAACTCTGAAGCAGGCTTCAGGCTCTGAGCTGTCAGCACAAAGCCCGAGACGTGAGGCTCAAATTCACGAGCCAGGAGATCATGACCTGAGCCGAGGTCAGATGCTTAACCAACTGAGCCACCCAAGTACCCCTGGTTATTATAATTCTTAAGTGGAAAGTGAATGTAATAAATGGTATAAACTATCTTGATATCAAAAAATGGGCATGGGTCAGGGCTCCTGGCTGGCTCAGTCGGAAGAGCGCGAGTGAGACTCTCGATCTCGGAGTTGTGAGTTCGAGCCCCACGCTGGGGGTAGAGATTACTTATATAAATAAAAAACAAACTTTAAAAAAAATGGGCATGGGAATCGGGAATCAGGAAAACTGAGTCCTAACTTTTGTCTTTTTGTTAATTGTGTGATCTCAGGCAAATCATTTTCCCATTCTGTGCCTCTATTTCCACTCCCCTAAAACAAACAAAAAAATAAGAGTAACCTCTAGGAGCTGTTGAGCTTAGACATCCTATCAAGTACTAAGCACTCCAAAGAAACCGTTTGAATTGGAGAAGTTAGGGATGTGCTCGGGGCAGAAGCAGGGGCTTGAAGAACACAGTAGGGCCAAGAACAGCAGGACGCTCCAATGAGCAGAGCCTTGAGGGGACTGAGCAGGGAAAGTCTGGTCAATTCTGGCGACCGAGAATAAACATCTGGCCAGAATGGAAGTTGCCTGTGGGAAGTCAAGGGACACTGAGCATCAGGCCAAGGAACTAACACTGTAAAAGGAAGGAAATGGGACTTCCTCGAGGTCCCAGAAGCCAACGGAGAACTCAGATTCTAGTTTCCTCTTACCCCTTACCAGGATCCCCGTCTTTATCTCCTGACGGCAGCTGCCTTCTCTCTTTTGTGAACCCGAATCCTTTCTCTCAAGGTCACTTGGCAAATTAAGAATGAGGGAAAATTTACCGGGGAAGGGAACCCTTTGATGCGAGATGTCTTTGGCACTGTTCAAATCTTGGCAAAGGACCTGTTCCTGTCATTAGCCTACTTGCATTTTAAAATCCGTTTGTTTCGCAGGAAAGTCAAAGGCGAGATAACCAGAAGAAAGTGATTTTTTAAAAAAAACGACTGTGAAAATATAAATCCAGAAAGCATTTTTTTACTGGCACTTGAGCAAGAATATCGCCCTGAAGGATCCTGGGCACTAAGTCAAAACACTCAAAAAAAGTGATAACATTTAACAATAAGAATACTAATGTAGGGGCGCCTGCGTGGCTCAGTCAGTTAAGCGTCTGACTTCAGGTCATGATCTCACGGCTTGTGGGTTCGAGCCCCGCGTCCGGCTCTGTGCTGACAGCTCGGAGCCTGGAGCCTGCTTCGGATTCTGTGTCTGCCACTGCCCCGCTCATGCTCTCTCTCTGTCTCAAAATAAATAAACATTAAAAATTAAAAAAAAAAAGAATACTAATGCAAAACTGTTTTGGAGTTCATAACCACACAGAGTTATCTGATAATGGGGTTAGCTGTACGAGTTTGGGCGTGTCCCTTCATCTCGGGTCTCAGTTTCCCCCTATGTCGAATAGAGGAGTCAGACTCAAACGAAGGTGGGTTCTGGAAGCCTCTCCTGCCCGGGCAGGACTGGCAGCTCCCATGCCACTGCTGTCTCCCCTCTGTTGAGAACAGCATTCCTCAGAGGGCACAAGACAACTTGTACTACTTTGGTTCCAGCTTGCCTGACCTCTGTCCGCTGTGTGGCCTCTCGGAGCACGGGAGCCAGAGACCCGAGGCAGCAGCTCAGCCCTGGCACACTGTGGGGCTTAGAGCAGGCGTGGAAAGCAGTCAACACCAGCCTGCCGTCCAGCTGGGCCTCTGAGAAGGGGTCACCTAGACATGAGCCAGCCTCACCGCCCCTGCCAGGGACAGGACTCATCACCTCTGGTGGCTGCTTTCTGGGGTGACCCCTCATCCGCACCCCACAGGGCTCACTCCGTGGTCTCTCCGAGATGCCCCTCTGTGGTCGGTGTTATTCCCCAGCTCAAAAATGTTCTCCGCACCTCCTTGCTGAGCTACAGCGGTGTATCCCCAAGTGCCCCCCTCTCCTGTGAGATGCAGAACCCCCAAGCTGTGTCACTTGAGCTCAGAGAATGCCACTCTCTCTGCCTTTCTTCCGCAGGCAGAGTCCCGGTGTCCCCAAGATCCCAGAGGAAAGAGACCCATTCAGGCTCAAGGAGCCCGGCATATTTCCAAAATATATTTGACCAAAGGAGTCTTCTTAAGGAACTCCAAGCAATGGCCCTCAGAACTGCAACTCCAGACAATATGTTTTGGGGACCACTGCCCTGTGGGTTAAAATCCAACCTTTCTGGAGTTTGGGAATGGCTCACTTCCGGCTGCCCCCTGCTACCTTACAGCCCCTCTCCCCACTTCTCCTTTGTACCCCTGCAAGCCCAGCGCCATTGAGTTATCAGTTGGCAGTTGATGACTTCCGTGCAAGTGAATGTTGCAAAAACGGGAACTTGGAGAAAGAAAAGAGGAAAGAAAAAAAGAGCAGGGTCTTAGGCAAGGATATTACCTGAAGGATCAAAAGTCCTCGAAAAGTGAAGTTGTATGAACCATTCTCTCACTTTTTTTTTTTTTTTTTTTTTTTGGTCAATAAACCACGTGCATTTCACCTCTCCAGGCCTTTGTTCATGCTGTCGCCTCGGGCTGGAAAAGCTTCCCCTTTTTTTTTACCTATGAAGGGCTCATTCATCTTGCAAAGCTTAACTCAAACACCACCTCCTCTGTGGACCCTCCCCAAATTGCCTGCTAAGAAGTTATTACTTATTAGTGAATTCCCAGGCACTTTTCGAGAGCTTCTGTTAGAGTACTTTCCGTTCTACTTGCCCTGATAGTAACATGTCATGGCTATCGTCATGCTCTGGGCCGGTACTGGGTTGTGTACCAGTTACCAGTGTACTGGTTAGAAAAATAAAGGCAGTCTCTGTCCTCTGTTTCTGGCCCCTCTCTTCTCATCTGGGAGCTCCTGAATCATATTCTGGGAACCTTCTCCCCCCACGCTGTTCCATTGGAATCTGTCTCAGCCACAGGAGTGGGATTTAGGCATTAACTTGCCTCCAGTGTGATGATCTGTTGAAAGCAGAAAGAAAACGGATCTGAGCCCTAAAAGGAAAGAAATAGATCCCAAATTCAGGGGTTCAGTTATCTGGCATTCAGACAGTCAGAAAAGAAGTGGAGAATGAACGACAGGTCTTATCTGAGGAGGCAGAGCGGATGCCCCGGAGTCCCCGGCAGGAAAATTTAGGCTTTTGCTTGGGTTGTTTTCTCCTGGACCCGGTCCTCACAAACCCATGGCACATTAGACACAGCAGATGAAAAGTGCAGGGTGGTGATACAGACACAATGCCTGAGTCAGCAGGCTGCAGTCGCTGACTGGCTAGCAGATACGGGGTGAAAGAGAGAGATCTGAGACGGTCTCAGCCTCTACGGATGTTACTGCACTAGAGTACAGAGCTGAGAGCCACAGGGGTGCCCGAATGTCCAAGAGACCATTGCATCGCCTGCCGTATCCCCTCTTAGAGGGCAGCGAAGTGTATAGGAGCTATTTGGGAAAAGTCTATTTTTATTTGGGGGCAGGGGGAATTTATTTTGTAAATTACGAGCGTTTGTTCAAAAGGGGAAGATTTTGGGGCGCCTGGGTGGCGCAGTAGGTTAAGCGTCTGACTTCAGCTCAGGTCACGATCTCGCGGTCCGTGAGTTCGAGCCCCGCGTCAGGCTCTGGGCTGACGGCTCGGAGCCTGGAGCCTGCTTCCGATTCTGTGTCTCCCTCTCTCTCTGCCCCTCCCCCGTTCATGCTCTGTCTCTCTCTGTCCCCAAAATAAATAAAAACGTTGGAAAAAAATTAAAAAAAAAAAAACAAAAACAAAAGGGGAAGATTTCCCCCAAAGATCCTCACAGTTCACTCTTCTTGCTCGCGAAGGTTTGCTCAAACGTCACCTGCCTGAACACCTTGATTTAAATTCCAGCCCCTGGGGCACCTGGGTGGCTCAGTCCCTTGGGCGTCCGACTCTTGATTTTGGCTCAGGTCACGATCTCGTGGTTTGTGGGTTGGAGCCCCGTGTCGGGCTCTGTGCTGACAGTGCAGAGCCTGCTTGGGTTTCGCTCTCTTTCTCTCTCCCTCTCCCACTTGTGCTCTCAAAATAAGTAAATACACTTAAAAAAATAAATAAATTCCAGCCCCACTCACTCCTGGCATCCCTTAGCTCCCTTTCTTTCCACATTTTTCTTCACGCCAATTATCATCTAATATACTATATAACTATATAACTGTATGGCTATTAACCTTCTCTCTTACCCCAAAGGAGTATAAACTCCACGAGGTTAGGGTTTGTCTATTTTGATCGCTGTTGTATTTTAGGGGAGCTGCATCTTGGTACTAATAATAGGCATTCTTTATTGAATGAAAGTGTGAATGGATGTAGTTATTTGGAATGTACATTTAGATTTTTTAAAGACTCTATGGAAATACTGACTAAATGCAGTAGACTTATATGAGAACTTTTTAGACACAAGGCACATTAATTCATTGGCAAATATTTATTAAGGTCATAATCTGACCGACACCATGCATTGGGGATTTGCTTATTTTGTTCACAGTCACACTTTTGAGTGCCCTAAAGCATCAAGTATTCTATATGCAGAGTCACTGACATGCTTCACACACACACACACACACACACACACACACACACACTTCCGGTTCCTCGTGTAGCTTACCTTTGATCTTATCAGCTAAGGTTTGACAAGTCTGGTCTACGTCTCCTTCAGAAAATTCTTAGAAGTAGGAAATGATGATATCGATTAGAGATGCTAGTGTTTCCCACGAATGAGCCCAGAATCAATATTTAACCAGTGTTTATTGTGATGTTGGAGGCAGATATTATATCCTGGAAAGTGCACAGAGCCAGAAATCTTGAGTGCTAGGCCTAGATCCATCGCTTCAGAGCTAAATAATCTTGGCAAGTAACTTAACCACAAACACCTAGCTCAGAATTTTGGTGTGTTTTTTTTTACAGGACTTTGTAAACTATGAAGTGCTATACAATTTTAAGGAACTGTTATTATTGTGTTAAGAAATGAAAACTGCAGAGGTGCCTGTGTTCCTCAGTTGGTTAAGCATCTGACTTTTGATTTTGGCCCAGTTCATGATCTCGTGGTTTGTGGGATCAGGGCCTGCATCAGGCTACGTGCTGACAGTGCAGAGCCTAATTGGGATTCTCTCCCTCTCTCTTCCCCTCCCTGCTTTCTCTCTCTCTCTCTCTCTCTCTCTCTCAAAATAAATAAATTTAAAAAATAAAGAAATGAAAAGTGTATTACAGGCCACCTAAAATAGGGGTGACATCAGATGCGGATGATTAATGACCCTTGAAATGCCTGGGTATCGATCTTGATATCTTGACCAATTTCATTATTGTGCAATTTGCTGTGTAACCTTCCCATGTAGGACCTCAATTGCACCAGGCACAAGAAAGGATTCTACCTCGTTCCAGCATGCTGGGATGATCTCTCTGATTCTGATTGCAAATGACAGGGTCTGTAGGTCTGTGGCAATAAATTGGGATGGGTTCCAATTGATTTTGCAGCCTACCAGGTAGTATTCCAAGAGCAAAACTGTAAACGTCCTTCATTCATTTATTTACTCGTGCGTCCGTTCACTCATTCCTTCCTTCCACAAATGCTCACTAAACGTCGATTATGTGGCAGAGGCTGTGTTAGATGCTGGAGACAACCAGTGGATGAAGGCACAGTGCCAGCACCATCAAGGATCCAAGGTGAGTCAGAGACCCAGCTTTGTCAACACATCATAGTTGTATATGGTAGGAGCCATATCAATATGGTAGGAGAACATATCAATAAAGGGCAACGAATGCTGTGACCGTCCAAACACTGGGCCGGAGGGCTTAATCTGGGAGCACTGGGGCTTAATCTGTCCGAGCACTGTGAGGAGGGATGGGCAGAGGAAGACTTCCCAGGGGAGGTGACATTTCAAGCTACATCTCTAAGGGTAAACGAGAACTATCTAGATGACTGGATCAGGGAGCGTTCCAAACAGAAGCCAAAGCTGTGCCAAGGCCCGGAGACCTGAAGATGTCAGTGTGGCTGCGGTTGAGGACCCTCGAGGGATGTGGCTGAGCCCTCGGGGCCTGGGATCTATGTAAAGAGTTTGGGCTTCACCCCAAAGGAAGCCATTATGGATTTTAAGCAGGGGAGTGATGTGACAAGATTTGTAGTTTGAATATGTGTATCTCTATCCATGTAATTGACATTTCCCATTCACCAACTTGGTCTACAAAATCAGGGGCGCCTGGGGGGCTCAGTGGGTTGGGCGTCCGACTTTGGCTCAGGTCATGATCTCGAAGCTCGTGAGTTCAAGCTCCGCGTTGGGCTCTGTGCTGACGGCTCGGAACCTGGAGCCTGCTTCGGATTCTGTGTCTCCTTCTCTCTCTGCCCCTCCCTGGCTCACACTGTCTCTCTAAAATAAGCAACTAAGTAAGTAAGTAAATAAATAAAGTCACCCTTCCTTAATATTCAAATCTTAATGCTAGGAGCCCTTACCCACCTAGATTAGAAGAAAGAGTATCTCTGAGATTCTCTTCCCTAAATGTTTCTCTTTCTCTTTTTTTAATGTTTACTTATTTATTTGGAGAGACAGAGAGTGCCCATAGCAGGGGAGAGGCAGAGAGAGAGAGAGGGAGAGAGAGGGAATCCCAAGCAGGCTCCCTGCTGTCGTCCCAGAGCCCGAGATCAGGACCTGAGCTGAAATCAAGAGTCAGACCCTCATCCGATTGAGCCACCCAGGTGGCACCCCCAAATATTTCGAAAAACCTACCTGTGAATCTGTCCTCACAGACATAATCCTTGCTGCCCTCCCTCCAGCCCCCCGAAGAACATACACTTGGCTGTGTCCTCCGAGGCTGTCCCCATCTGTGGACGACCAGCTTCTGCCGGCGGCCTCCAGGGTGGCCCCCCTGCAGTCACTAAAGCAGGGGCTCCCGGTCTTCCTTGAAAGGTGACCGTCTGTGCAGCCAGTGGAATTACAGGGGTCCCATCTGTGGCCACGTGAGCATCATTGCCTCCGTGGTGGCCGATGCTTGGCCTGCTGCATCACCTCGGCGTAAAGAGAGGACCCTCCAGCCCATGTCACTTTCGGGAGAGGCCTCCGGGGGCAACTCTGTCATCCCTGACCAGCCCCTTCTATGCACCTAGGCAGAGGGCCACGTATCCAAAGGCACGATGGGGCTACGTTAGGGGCAGCTCTGAGGTCAGCTGCGTGCTCTGCCCAGACAGCAGTCCTCTCTGACCTCAGGGTGGGGACACAGTCCTCCTCCTGTCCCGGCATCATTCCTAATTGCTTTCACTGTCTTCCAGGGTGAAGAGATCTTTCGGGTAGAGGTCGCGGTCAACACCACGCATTCACCACCTACTGTTGGTGGACTGGCTGCCTACAGGTAGTCAGGCCTCTTGCTCCCACTGCAGGCGCCACTCTGAGGCCCCCAGGCAGGTCCTGGACCTGTGCCCTCCTCCCTTCGCCCAGAGACCGGCCTCATTTCCTGCCCGGGATTACCCACTTTTCAGAGCGTGTTTCCTTCGGGGACGCGGTGCCCCTCCCATAGCCTCTGCAGAGACTGACGTCAGCGTGTTTATCAAGCTAGGCTCAGGACCTACTACGTGTACCTCTATGTGTGCGCAAATGTCCACATGGCCCTTTTCCCACATTTTAGCAGCGGTATCTCTGGGTCTCAGCGAGCTTTACGATCTTTAGTATACTTTAGTGTTTTTTCTTTCTTCACAATCGCTGTGCATCATCTATTCAGGAACTGAATTTAGGTTTTGGAATCAGAGGCCCTTTAGGAAATCAGATCACCCGTTTCCTCATCTCTAAAGTGAGAAACAATAACGTTTCATAAGGTTAAAAAAAATCGATACTATTTTAATATTTCTGATATTTGTATTACTTTAACTGGCACAGATGATTCTATATAAATACATAAACACGATTCTATAATATATCCTGGTGGATTTCAGATTTCCTTAAAGTGGAATCCTTTTCCCCTTCTCCTTCGTTTGATTCCTCCCTCGCCCTCCAGGCTGCTCTCCTCACATCACAGCTCTTGCTCAACCTGGGCCAACCGCACATCCCACATAACCACAGGACACCCTAGAACGTACGATCTGTATTTTCCTCCATGATACTACAGTACGAAAAGCATAGCGATATTTACACTTCACTGAATTTATATAATCATACAACAGGCTTTTCGTCCTTGTGAAGAAGAAACCCTATGACACACGATTTTATGCATTTTCCTTCTCTCGCTCAATAACAATTTCTGCAAATCCATTCCGGTCGTTCGGTAAAGCTCTGACTTGAACGGCGGCATAATATTTCATGATTTGAAAATAATATTTTTTATTCATCTGTTTCCATAGTTATGGATATTCACCTCATTTCTGGTTTTGCCACAATGAGCAATGCTGTAACACGCACGCACACACACACACACACACACACACACACACCCCTTTGCGGCATAGGGGATTTTATTTCTTTGCAATAGACTTTTAGGAATGGAATTTCTGGGCGAAGTGGATATAGCCAGTCAACAGTGTTTCTAGAGTATGCTAATTGCTTAGTAAGTGCCTGTAACATGGTAATTGCCTGATAAAATGGGCTCTGCTGTTATACTCATTATTAGCTGAGGAGTTCTATTTTGGAAAAGTTTAGTCATTTATTAGATCTCCATTTAGATAGACTCCATTTACTTGAAAGACATGGGTTATCTGAAATAACCAAACCAACAACTGTTCTCTCTTTGTTTATACAGAATCCAAAGGAAATAGGACCTCACCGGAAATCTAAAATAGACATGAACGTTTACCTCCTGGCATTTCAAATCCATTTCCTCAGTACGGCAGGAACTCAGAAGCTACAGGCTTTGCTCCCGTAACTGGAGATTCTTGTTTTATATATTCTGAAAATTGTTATCAGCTTATTTGTATATCTGATTTGAAAGACAAAAGAAAAAAAAAAGAGCTCATTAAGCCGTGTTCCCTGTTGTGAATAAAGAACCAATTTGTAGCCTCTGAATGAGGTTAATGAATAAGTTCCTGTGTCAACAGCCTCGCCCCTGCCCTCCCAGGACAGAAGCGCTCCGGGAGAACCCGGCCAATTTCTGGTTTGAAGATTCTCGTGTATTTAGCCTCTCTCGCTGAACACGGGGGCTACACCTTATGAAGAGGGAGCAGTTGTACAAAATGCAGACTCAGTGAATTCCGGACAACAGCGCTCTTAAGCCGTTTGACCAAAATGTCGACGCATGACAGATTTCAAACTCCAAACTGAAATGGAATTTTGCAAGTTGGCCGAGGGCCAGGGGCTGGGCCCCGGACACAGCCTGAGCCCAGAATGTGACAGAGATTCACAGTTTTCATGAAATGGGAAACAGGAACTTCTGTCTGTCCACGGCTTGGTTCCCTTTTTGTCTGGATACCAGTGAGCCAAGGGAAGCCGCGGAGGCCCGCGTGGGTGTCCTTAGACTCTAAGCCATCAAACTGGGCTGAGCCCCAGGCCCCAGGGCCCCACCAGGAAAGAGGTGCTGCAGGGTCACGAGTCTCTCTGCCGCCGTCTCTGCTCCTGCTGGCCTCTCCTTGTCTATCTGGTCTACGCCTCGGAGAGGGCCTGACTCTTGTTCTGGCTTCCACACGCATTTTGACTCCATGCTAACCCCTTGGACAGAATTCTGCTCCCCTGCTTCGATCCTGTTGCTTCCTAATTCAGCTTTTTGCTTGTATGCTGTGGATCTTGCCACCGCGGTCTAGCTCCAGTGCTAACGCGCTACGAATCCTGCTGGGTACGGGCTGCCCCTTGGAAGGGGGATTGGGCATTGTAATGACAGGGTTGCAGAACCCAATTCAGAACCCGAAGGAGCAAGAGCTGATTCACAGTTTACGCCAACTCGCTTTCCTAGCCTGTTCTACATCCATCGTGCCTTGGCCTATAAAGGCTCTGAGGCCTGATTTACGGGGCGTCTACCACAGGCAAGGCCAGGCCTGAGACCAGCGCTGTTAACGCACAAGAACGTTAAGACTATGACACATTAGGCTGAGTCCTTGTCTTCAAGGAGCTCACTCACAGACTAGATTTGGAGACCAACAGGTGCAGAGGAGAAATGCCCCAGTTCAGTTTGCTGGCTTGCTGGCCAATTGCAAGGGGAAGGAGTCAGTGGTGGGGGAATCTGAGAAGGGGACGTACCTGGGGACCGGGGTGGAGAGGCCGCGGGCCGGGGCCCACCCTTGGCAAACGGGCAAAGGAAGGGAGGAAGTAACTACCAAGCACCTACTACGTGCCGGCAGCAGGGTGAGAGGCTTGCCTACTTATCTCTGATGACTCCCAGGACTGGGGTTGGAAGAGAAGAGGGGGAAGAAGGCGTTTCCAGCAGGTGCAATGAACGTTAATGCACACTGATGACGGTAGTGACAGCATGCTCCGAGCTCTGGCCGACCCTATTCTCGTCATCAGATGTTTGTATAGACAAAACAGGCTTCTCGGCCAGGGCAGGGACAGACGCCATCTGCGTGCGCGTCACACGGCTAAGCAACAAGCTTAACGTGCTTACTGGACGGCCTCGACGAAATCCTTGAGCACCTGCAGGGCTCCGGAGACAGTGCAACTCACGAGACGGGAAGAGATGATTGAGGGTCCCGGGATTTGCCGAGGCCTCCGTCACACCCCGCAGCCAGGTGCTCCGTGGTCTCAAGATGAGTAAGATTGTGGGAACTTTGGGGTCTCATTGCAAAGTGCCCCCTGAAATATCACGTCTCCTCTCGGATCCGGAAAGAAACGTGGTGAAAAATGACGAAGAGGAAAACAAGAGGAAGGCAGGCAACGCGCGTTTGAGTCCCTACTGCCTGTGTGTATTCCCACACTCTGTCCAGCAGTGTTTTCCTGAATGTCTCCAAAGCACCCTGAAGACGGCGGTGACAGAAGAGACGGGGCTCCTGTGCTTACGGTCCAGGCGGACATCAGGGACAGCAGCACCAAGCAGCGTGCAATCCCAACGTTGCTACGTGAAAGATCCAGGCGCTGTGTGAGAGAAGGAACCCGGGAAGGCGTCAGGAGGAGGTGACGTTTCAGATGACACCCAAGCGATGTGGACCCAAGCGTCACAAGATGGAAGTAACGCTGCTGCCTCAGCCAGGCTTGTCATGCGGATTATTTAATGCACAGAAGGCAGCGGCCCCGTGCCTGGTGAGAAATGGAGGCGCGGAACCGGTGTCTGCTGAATCTCGTTCGTTCAAAGTCCCTCCCGGGGTTCTGAGTTCCTCTCTGACTTTGACCCCAGGGAGCCCCACCCTTGCTGCAGGGGCCTCGTGTGGCCTCTCTGGCTACCTGAATGAGCACAGAGGAGCCGGGAGCACGGAGCTTCCCGGAGCCCCGACTGTGACTTCCTCGTGACGATGCTCGCGGGGCTTGGAGTCGGTGTCCCCGTCCGGGTCAGCAGAGAGGGCACATTCCGCTTCTCTCCGGGAAGAAAACTACCAGCTCTTTCCCACTTGGCCACGTTAAATGGCAATAACCATCACAGTGAACTAGGGACAGATGCGTGGACATCTCTTTTCTGGGGGGCGGTCACAAGGTGACTGGTATTTATCCACTGGCCACCACCTATAAGTCTGTGAGCCAGACAGGCAGGTTCGTAACCATGCTGCTCACAGACGAAAAGACTCCAGGAGGGACGCGACATGCCCAGGGTCACACAGATCAACAGTGGCCCAGACCCGGGTCTCCTGACGCCCCTCCGGCACGCTGTGTTGCTGTTCAAGAGCAGGCCCTGGGGACAGGATGTGGGTGGAGAGGTGTGTGCTTGTGCCCCTTTCGTGCTCAAGTGCAAACACCTCGTGCGTGTTGTCTTCTGTCCGGCACCAAGCTAGGCCGCGGAGGCGTCGGCCTCTTGGACGGTGTGTTTTGCAGCCTGGAATGGCAGACAGGTGTCACGGGAATGAGGGCGTTTCCGACCACTGCTGGAGGCTGACTCTGAATCCGAGCGTCCTCTGATCTGAACGGCGTGCCAGCCCTGTCCCAACGCGGTTAACCTTTGGAACGTAATCTGATCTGCTGCCGTCCTGGGCGTCCGTACCCAGGTCTCCCAAGGGGACTGCCAACAAAAAGGCTCAAATTCCTCCCTCATTAGCCCAAAGTTCCAGAACAAGAGGCAGAAACCCAGCCGTGACCAAATCGTCAGGGGTGAAGTTCTGCCTTCAGGTTTCCCCTTCCTGGCCGGGGGCTGAGTGTCCAGAGCTCCCAGGAAGGAAGCTCCCAGGACACTCCCTCGGGCTACCCCCTGTTGGATCTGGCAGGGGGTCCCTAACGCCAGCCCCTGTAACTGCAGGCTTCTGTAAGCATTCACTGCCACGTTCAAGCTCAGCCTCTCAGGGTCTTTTGAATGCTGTTCCCTGTGTTTGGAACGCCCTTCTTCCTCTGGCTGGTCCTTTTCCAACTCGACCTTCTGATACCCGCAGGGGCTATCCCTTCCCTAATTCCTGTGCACGCCTGGAGTATTTTGCACTGGCTCCTAGGGCCTCAGAGACTTTGGTCATTAGCTCTCCTTTCTCTACATCCCGATTGGACCATTGCACCCACAGTGCCCAGCCCACATAGCAGGTCCTCATAGCACTCAACGAACGAACGAGAGTGAATTTCCCTTCTATACCCTCAGCCACGTGGCCCCCGCAACGCCACAGCCCCCGCTGGCCTTGCACCAGGGTCTGAGGCATCAGAATCAAAAGCCTCCGCAGGGTTCATCTCTGACCCCTCCCTGCAAATCCTATCCACCCCCCCCCACCCCCACCCCGGGGCTGTCCTCTTTACTGGTGCCTTTGACACAAACGGAAATATGTTGTGGTTTTCTCAAGTTCTGCTGCTTGCTTGCTGTCTCTCACTCTGCTGGTCAATACAATACCATGATGTATGAGGGAACGTACACCCATAGGGGTGTATGGCAAGATAGGGTTAGGATGATAGGGGGAGTCCCAGCCACTGGTGGGTTGACCCTCAAGGATTTGCCGATGGCCACGCCTTCCCGGCCTTCGGGGATTTCAAAGATGAATGAATCGGTCCTTGCCCTCCAAGAGCTTAGCCTGGGGGTCTGGAGGTGGAAGATAGAATCAACGCCAGCAATAGCCTGTACCGTTTAAGCACCTGCTGTGTGCGTGTGGGGGCGGGGGGGCACATAACAGTCACCATCTTTCATTTGTACGATGACCTTGGAATTTGTGAATTCGTACTATTCGATAGGCTATGAAATTAAGATAAGTGAGCTGCCCTGTATCCCGGAAGCTTCTGGGAGTAGGATTTGAAACCAGACCTTGCCAAGGAATGGCCACAATTTAGGCCACTTCAGACCTCTACTCTTAGGAGTGTCTGCGTTCTTCTTCTCCCCGTCCTGACCATCCCGGGTTCTCTTCCTCTCGTGGACCCTCACCCAGGAAAGCCGGCAGGACGGGCCCTCAGCCACATCTCTCAACTCTCTGGGCTGCTGAGAACACCTGTGTCTAATTCAGGTCGTGACTCAGAAGTTCCATTCCCGAAATAGGCAACACTGGGCCGCTCAAAGCTGTGGTCCCCTTCTTTGACCTCATGACAATAACCCCAAACTTCTGACCTTGCTTTCTGTGATGGAAAAAAAAAAAAAAAAAAAAAAAAGGAAAGCTGTTCCCAGCCTCAACCTCGTACCCAAATTATGCCAACGGGTACAAACCAGTGTGCCCGTTATTAAGAGACAAACAAACTAAAAAGTTTAACTCATTAGGACTTAGTAAGTGGCGGGGCGCTTTGGTGGCTCAGTTGGTTAAGCGTATGGCTTCAGCTCAGGTCATGATCTCGCAGTTTGTGAGTTCGAGCCCCGCGTCGGGCTCTGTGCTGACAGCTCGGAGCCTGGAGCCTGCTTCGGATTCGGTGTCTCCCTCTCTCTCTCTCTCTCTCTCTCTCTCTCTCTGCCCCTCCCCCGCTCATGCTCTGTCTCTCTCTCTCTCAAAAACCAACAAACAAAAACCAAATACTGGCCACCCCTCCCCTCCAAGGATCTTCAGGCAGTCAGATATTTTAGGGGTCCAGTCCCAATGCCACGCTATGGCAAAATCCCACCATCGTAGATGAGAGAGAACGTGACGCAGGGGGAGGCGAGCCGGCCCGAGATCGGGCTGTGGTCCCCTGCCCTCGTTCCCAGGGCCCACAAGGAATCGCTACCCTCATCTAGGCTGGCCTGAGAACCCTCGGTCTCTTTCGCGCGGCTCATTTCTCTCTCATGAAGTGCTTCCTTTAGCAGACACAGCGCAGTGCTCTTTTTGAGGTCTCTCTGTGGCATTTCTGGAATGTCTTTCTTCCCCAGTTCTGCTGTTCTTTCTCCTTCGCGTGAAGGCAGAGAAATCAAGAGGCCTATTTATACTGGTCCGGGCTTCCGTGGAGCCCATCTCATCGCTGAGTAGCTAAGACAGTTAGTGCTCTAGGGACAACCTATGAATTGCCTGGTGCCTCTCCAAGGGGGTGGGTATGGAGTTGCCACAACCTTGAACTTGACTCGGGCTGGGTGCCGCCTCCAGCCGGGGGAGCGTGGAGTTGCCCTGCACTGGGTGCCTCCCCCCACCGCCCTGCAAAGATGCAGTGCCCCCCTTCTTCTCCTCCCCTCAACTTAGGGCATCGAGGAGCCCACGGTCCACGTCGCAGGGTCAGTATCTCCCTGATGAGAACGGTCACCAGGCTCCAGACAGCCGCTTGGAGTTGACATTGTGCTTGTTCACGGAGCTCGCTTTCTCAGAGAGGTAGGCGTTACCATCCCCATTTTAAAACAGAGCAGCACATCCGTTCTGCATACGCTATCAGACTGTTCTAGATAAGCTTTGGAGTGCCCGCCTCCCATCATACTCCCCGTAACATGAGAACTGTCCCCACTCACAGCCGTGCTCCTGCCACTGTGACCTCGTGTCTCACAAACTTCGTTTAATTCAACCAGAGATGGGCACACGCCCCAAGCAAGGCCAGTCGGATATTCTCTCTCAAAGTTTAGCTTCTGGATCCCGAGATGCTTCTCAGGGGTGCCTGGGCGACTCGGTCGGTTGAGTGTCTCTCTTCTGATTTCGACTCAGGTCATGAGCTCCTGCTTGTGAGATCGAGCCCTGCTCTGCACTGGCAATGAGGAGCCTGCTTGGGATTCTCTCTTTCCCTCTCTCTCTCTGTCTCTGTCCCTCCCCTACTGGCTCTCGAGCACACGCACGCATGCTCTCTCTCTCTCAAAATAAATAAATCAACTTAAAAAAAAAAAAAAGAAAAGAAATACTTCTCAGCCTCTGTTAGGTCCTGAAATGGGAAGGGCCGGTGATGATTCTGCCATATGCAAACAGAAGCAATGGAAGGAAGCTTGTTGTCCACAGGGCAAGCGATAAAAGTGTCAGACGATGACCCCCAGACACCCAGAGAGAGGGTTCTGACAGCTTCCCTGTTGGTAGTTCTAATCACTCTTGGGGTCCTTCGGTTTCCTGAAATATCCCTATATCTTTTTGTAACAGAATGTTCTATTAGGGCTTAGACTTACGTAACACAATGATCTATTAGAATGAAAAAAAAATTTTTTTTTAATGGAAAAATCTACCAGCTGCTATCTGGAGAGACAAAAACAAAAGGTCACCACGGGGCAGGTCCTTGGTGACCTCACTTAACACAAGCGAGCCGGGACTTGGCAAAGCCAGCCCCTCCAGGTGGTCTGCAGAACTCTGGAAAGGACGGGGTCAGTTTGTAGAGTGACCTGGGAAACTCCGGCAAAGGGAAAGGGTGCTTCTTCTTGATATTTGGAGATGGGGTGGGGGGCGGGCTGTGAGGTGATCGGAGATGTCCCAGCCAAAGCTCGAGGACATCAAGGCTCTAAGTAGCTAGGGTGTGTGGAAGGAAGACAGGTGGGGCTAGCTGCGATGTTTCCTTCCTGACTTCTAAGAGCGTCCAGGTACTTCTGGGCGGCCGGCTTCGCCATCCAGGTTAAGGTCATGAGCCTGGGCTCTCCGGTCCCTCCAGGCCCCCGCTTCCGCATGCTGCTGGCACATGGGGCCATCTGCACGTAGAAGAGGAATCCGCTGGCTTTGTCAAGTCAACATTTCTGTCTGAGAACTGGTTTCAGACTTCAAAGTAGACCCCCGATATGCTTCCCATAATGTCACCCTTCTTGCTTAAACCAGTCTAGGTGGCACTGTGTCCCTGTGATCAAAGTGTCTTGTCTAACTCACAACCAGTGGGGTGGGGGTGGGGTGCCGGACCCAGGTCCAGGTCAGCCAGACTCAGATCCAAGGACTTCCCACTATACCCCTTGTCCTCTCCGTTGACCTCCAGGGGAAGAGCCCCTTGGTGCCGCTCCGTGGTTCCGGCTCCTTGTTCTTAAAGAGGGTACCGCGGTGGCATCCCCTGGGCGCTTGGTCAAAATGGTGACTCTCCCCTGCCCCCGACCTGTGGAATCAGAGCCTCGTTTCAACAGGTTCCCTAGAACCTTCAGGTAGCACTGCTCCATATCCTCACCCTCCCGTCCCTGCAGTGCTGTCCCATCCGCCACTAGCTCCCTAAAGGACCACAGCCAAGTGCTTGTCCTCTCGGGGCTTCAGGAGGGCCCTCTTGATTCCGATCTGTGGAGGAATCAACTGTTGCCTTCGACAAGATGGTCCAGGGAGCAGGGGAGGAGCAGTGATGGCTAACAGATGTGGGATTTCTGGTGGGTGGGGGGGCGGATCATGGAAATCCTCTGGGAGAAGTCAGTGGTGGTGGCTTCACAAAACCCGCTAAGTTGTGCACTTTAGTTTTTTATCCGTCGCTAAAAATGGGGAAATTTTAATTTGTATACACCTTTGAAACACGATGACAGTAAAGCAGTTAGAAAAGTGAAATCATTTTGAAAATATCGAGTCAAAGGTATATTTTTATTGTGAGAAATTTAAGCATTGTTTTTCTATATTTTTGTTTTATTTTTTTAAACTTTTGTTTAATGTTTATTTATTTTTGACAGAGAGAGAGAGAGAGCATGAGTGGCAGAGAGAGGAGGAGACACAGAATCCAAAGGAGGCTCCAGGCTCTGAGCCATCAGCACAGAGCCCGACGCGGGACTCGAACTCACAGACCGCGAGATCATGTCCTGAGCCGAAGACGGACGCTCAACCGTCCCAGGCGCCCCTGTATATTTTTGTTTTAAAAAATTCTACATCTACCGTACGTTGTACGCTCTAAGAGGGCACATTTTAATGGGATGTGAATTATATCCCAAGACAACTATGAACAGCAGTCCTCACGGCTGCCCTCCAAAATGCCTCCCTGCCTCTCACCACCCCCACCCCTGCATCTTGCCTCTAATCTCCACATAACTTCCTTAGGCAACCAGGCCATCTGGGAGAAGTACATAAATATTGCATTTCTTTGCAATGCCAACGACAGCTCGCCAGATATTGCAGAATATTTACTTTAAAAGAATATTAAAAAAAAAAATCTAGAAAACTGAAGATCTAGCCACTGAGACCCTAGACACCAGGCCTGGCATGCATCTTGGGGAATTCCTAGCCTTCAGATCCCAGTTCAGATGTCACTTCGTCCAGGAGCCTCCTCTGACATTCCCCCCCGCTCCCCCCCACGCCCCACCAAGGTTGACTTCTGTCCCCAGACTCCCCCGGCAGACGCCCAGTAGTATTTATTGAATGCACAACTCTTGCCTAAGGCTAGAGGCAAGAGTTGGAGGAAGGACATTCAAGAAAACGAGACAATTTGGGGCGCCTGGGTGGCGCAGTCGGTTAAGCGTCCAGCTTCAGCCAGGTCACGATCTCGCGGTCGGTGGGTTCGAGCCCCGCATCGGGCTCTGGGCTGATGGCTCGGAGCCTGGAGCCTGTTTCCGATTCTGTGTCTCCCTCTCTCTCTGCCCCTCCCCTGTTCATGCTCTGTCTCTCTCTGTCCCAAAAATAAATAAACGTTGAAAAAAAATTTAAAAAAAAAAAAAAAAAAAAAAGAAAACGAGACAATTTGGTAAGGCATGAAACCTCGGTCTGTTGAAAGCCGAGCTCACGTTCTGACCGGGGGGAGCTTAGCCGCTAGCTTCCCTGGAGAACTGTACGTTCCCCTCTTTGCTGCCAGGTTCCAAACACTGATGACCCACTTACCCGTGCTCGGCATTCGAAGCCACCCAGGCAGGGCTATGACGGGCATGGGCACATCTCAGGAGACGGATTTGATGTGTCATGTGTTGAAACGCTCCCCGTCTGCCTCATTTTTATTATTAGTGCGCCTATGAGGCAGGCAGAATCCATCAAAGATTAGCACTCGGCTGGAGTTTCTGGGTCAAGTGATAAAGCACAAATACTTCCCTTTCCGAAACTTTCTTTTTTTTTTTTTTAAATTTTTTTTTCAACGTTTATTTATTTTTGGGACAGAGAGAGACAGAGCATGAACGGGGGAGGGGCAGAGAGAGAGGGAGACACAGAATCGGAAACAGGCTCCAGGCTCCGAGCCATCAGCCCAGAGCCCGACGCGGGGCTCGAACTCAAGCACCGCGAGATCGTGACCTGGCTGAAGTCGGACGCTTAACCGACTGCGCCACCCAGGCGCCCCGTTTTTCCGAAACTTTCTGAATGCCCTGTGATATCTCGACTGCCTTCACTCTCCAATCACAAAAATAAACGCAGGCTAAACCAAGCTTCTCTTCCTGCCTTTGCCTTTGCAAACCTTGCGGTGTCTGAAATAGTCATATTTTTGTGGTGGCACGTGGTGACATCGCCCGCTGTGACGAACGGCCCCTTCCCCTCGAATGGTCACCGCACCTTCGGTGCAGGGAACTTGGCTCTCGGGCTTTGACGAGGGGGAATCTGGGGTGGGCCGCTGGGCCCTGGGGCCTGGGCACCGTGGCTGGCTCCTTTTGCCTAAATGTGGAGCGAAAACAGGTTTGAGAGTCAGACTGAGCCTCTGTGTCTTAGTTCATTCAAGCTGCTCTAACAAAAATACCGCAGACTGAGGGGTTTCCACGACCAACATTCATTCCTCACAGTTCTAGAGGCTGCCGGCGTCTACAGAGAACCCCCTTCCTGGTTCACAGATGCCTTACTGTCCTCCATGGTGGAAGGGGTGAAGGAGCTCCCTGGGGTCTCTTTTATGAGGGCACCGATCCCATTCGTGAGGGTGAAGCCCTCATGACCTACCCACCCCCTAAGACCCCACCTCCCGACACCAACACGCTGGGAATTCGATTTTGCACACAGGAGTTTGGAGGGGACACAAATATTTCATCTACACCACCCGTCAAGCTGCTCACTGACCGTACAACTCTGGGCAACTTGTTCTACCTCTCTGAGCCCCAGGTTCCTAACTTTATTTGGTTGAGGTGAGGAACAAATGAGATCATATATGAAAGGTGCTTGGCTCTGACCAGACTTCTAATCAATGATAATCGCTACTGGCCTCTTTGCCCAGCAGGGAAAGATGGGGCTCTCGCCCGCTCGCACAGCCCGACCCCTGTCACCCGGTGTGAGCACTGCCACCAGTGCTCTCGGGGCAGAAAGCTCAGGGAGGTAGGCCACCGGTCCCACGTGCTGCCCTGTGCCGACTTCCGGAGCTGGGCCACCGAGTGGCTCACTCCTTCCTCACTCACTCTTTTGTTCCATAAACATGAAATGGGTAGACACTGTGGGGCCACGGGGAATGTAAACACCGGGAAGCCATGTTCCCTGCCCTCAAGTACACAGATCTTTAAAGGACACGTGTGACCTCACATAGTTGCGGACACTGGGCATACAGGATGCCATGGGTTGGAGGGAGAGAGGCCTGACATCCACCAGAATCTGCTGGGAGGGCTTCATGCAAGGAAAACCTGGTGGTTAAGCTCCTTGGAAGCTGTGGGGTTACGGTTCACAACCAGTTTGCAAACATTTATAGTTCGTTTCTTCTGGCCAAGTGGGCGGGCCGGGCCTCAGAGACAGAAGGAAAAAGGACACTGTGGGCAGGGAGAGTCCCGTCTCAAAGGCATGGGGCCCAAAGCTGTACGTGTTTAAGGAATGGCCAGTAATCCCACGTATCAAGAGTGCCATCGGGTGCTTAGTGGGGAGAGCGTGAGGTGAAGGGGAAAGGGCCTTGGGGCAGCGCTTCAGACCTGGTTCACCTGCTGCTTCTGAACGAGGGCCCGGGGGGCCTGGCTTCCCTCTCCAGGCACGTGCCGGCAGTAAAACCGGGCAGCGGCCAGAGAACAAGGGCTCGCGGACTTGGGGGGGGGTGGTTCTCGCACATCACCAAAAATAATTTCTACAAGAGAAATTGGGGAGGGTCTGGCGTGGGTTGATGACATTTTATTTTGCCCCGAAAGAGCAAATCGAACAACTCCCAGGGCCAGCATTTCGTAAAATAAACGGTAAAACCAAAAAAGGGAAGGAGTTTGGTTTCTTCGAACACTCACCACACCCCCGCCCCCCCTCATTCTTCTCACTGTGCTTAAGACCACCCAAACCACCGAACCGAAAAATCCATTTTCACGCTCTGACCCCCAGCTGCTGTAGCAGCATTTGGGGATCCGGGGTTACAGGGCCAGATAACGGCTTACGAGCTTCAGGGCTGACACAGAATTGAAGCCCTAAGATGACACTTGTTGAAATATACCTTGCTTCTCTGTCAAACCATCTCCCTGGGCTACACCACCGTCTCCTTGATTCAAAAAGTCAAGAGGCAAGGCCATATCCTCCCCTCCAATGCTCAGGTCCTCTGCTAAATCAAAGCTCATCTCTCCAAACGTGTCCCAGACGCCCGCTGGACTCTGTCTCCTTAGTTAGTGGAAGTGACCTTAGTTCCCTTCCCGCGAAGTCTCAGCGACACTTTGGGCTATTGGAAGACCACCTCTGTGCTCCCGTTCCGTTGAGCTCTGATCTGTGCCAACCCTAGATTTGCAGCTTCCCGATGTCAATGACGCAAAGGGACACACTTAGGAATAAGCTACATCAGGGATACAGGGCGGCTGAGAAGAAGTCCAGGATGGACCAGAGGCCTCGATTTCCCCATATGTGTGTACGAGACCGCATGTTCTCTAGGGGGTCTTGCGGTTCTGACATTTCGGAGCCCAGCGATCCTAAAAGTTTATTGCTCGAAAGGGGTCCTGAGTTTGGGTCTACATCTCCTAGCAACTGAAATGAAGCGAGGAACATACTGGGTTACACAGTTTAGTTTGTCTGACAAAAGAATGCATACAAATTGATTTGCAAGAGCCGGACATTTTCCTGGAATAAAGCTCTTGCCAAAACTTCTGAGTGTCCTTGTAAAGAGACCCTGGATTATGGAACGGACCATGGCTGCCACTACAGTATTACACAAGACCCACAGACATTGTTCAAACAGATGACGCCTGGGGCGCCCGGCTGGCTCAGTTGGTGGAGCGTGCGACTCTTGATCTCGGGGTTGTTGAATTCGAGCCTCACGTGGGGTGTAGGGATTCCTTTAAAAAAATCTTTTGTTGAGCCTGGGTGGTTCAGTCGGTTAAGCGTCCAGCTTCGGCTCAGGTCATGATCTCGTGGTTCACGAGTTCGAGCCCTGCATTGGGCTCTGTGCTGATGGCTCAGAGCCTGGAACCTGCTTCGGATTCTGTGTCTCCCCCTCTCTCTGCCCCTACCCAACTTGCATTCTGTCTCTCTCTCAAAAATAAATAAACACTAAAAAAAATTATTTTTAATCTTTAGAAAAAATAAATAGTAAACAAAGAGATTATGCTTGTAGGGCATTTCCAAAAAAGGCAGAGGTCACCGGGAACATCATAACTCAAGGAAGGCATTTCTGCCTGTCATGTTCCTGCACTCTTAGGACAACTACAGGAAGAACTTACACTTCAGAATCACAACAGAGCCCTCAGCGTGGCTTTACTGTGAGGACCTGGGGTCTCCATTTAAGGGCCGTGGATGGCTGACATTTTATTTTAAGGAAACCAACACATGTAGCCATACACGTACGCATGCACTTATATATGCATGTTTTTTATGATTATAAAAAGAGTACTAATGTTCAGTGTAGAAAAATTTTAAAGGTAGAGAAGCGTGAAACGAAGAAAATGCCAGTAACAGCAATTCACAAGATATGTGCCCTTCTAGTCATTTATGTACATGTGATATATCTATACATACATATCTGCCTATGACCCTAAGGTCATTCTCTGGGTCTTTTTTTCCTCTCTCGAGATTTTCATTTAACAAAATGTTCTTCAATTGCGTTATGTAGGATAGTAGTTTGGCAGAATTGTAATACGTATTCCATGAAGAGAGAGAATTAGAGTCAAGTAAATTTGGGAAATGTTGATTTAAACAGTTATTTTTTTCTTCTTCTAGGGCTTCTTGGAGACTTTACTGTTCTAATATTATCATACATTTCCAAAGCAAGGATATGGGTGCAATATTTAACTCTGGAACATTTTCCTGCAGACATTATATAAAACTAGCGTTTTACACACATAAGTAAGTGGCACCTAACATATGGTGTATCTTGTAATAAGTGTCACCCATGGTGCCTGGGTGGCTCGGTTGGTTAAGCGTCCAGCTCTTGATTTCCGCTCAGGTCATGACCTCACGGTTCATGGGTTCAAGCCCTGTGTTGGGATCTGCACTGACAACGCAGAGCCTGCCCTCCCCTGCTTATGTGCTCTTTCTCTCTCAAGAATAAATAAATAAAAACTTAAAAAAAGTTAAAAATCTTTCAAGTCTATGATTTTTAATGACCGCATACTTGGCCAATGTATGACTCTTCTAATGTTCTAGAAGTAGAATCAAGAGGTTACAAGGTTTAAAATCTTTAATACGTATTGCCAAATTTCCCTTGCGGGAGATTGTATTAATTCAGTAAGGAGTAGTTTAGAAGTCTAATAATTCAGGTTTTTTTACCAGCAGTGGGTACCATTATTATGTTTTAAAAATCTCAACTTGAGGGGCGCCTGGGTGGCGCAGTCGGTTAAGCGTCCGACTTCAGCCAGGTCACGATCTCGCGGTCCGTGAGTTCGAGCCCCGCGTCGGGCTCTGGGCTGATGGCTCGGAGCCTGGAGCCTGTTTCCGATTCTGTGTCTCCCTCTCTCTCTGCCCCTCCCCCGTTCATGCTCTGTCTCTCTCTGTCCCAAAAATAAAAAAAAAAAAATCTCAACTCGAAAGGCGTAAAATCGTGATTTTTAAAAACCTTATTATTTGTTTTGTTTCCCAGATGTGGTAGACAGACTAATGACCCCCAAAGATATTGCTCTGGACAAGAGTTTGGTTTCACCGACCAAAACTAAAGACAGGCATCCCCAACAACCTGAAATTTTACTCCGAAGCATCTGTCCCCCGGAAGTGTGTGCTCACCGAGAGACATATGCAGAATATTCATGGCAGCATTATTCATAAGGACTCCCAGACTGGAAGCAGCCCCGAATTCCATCAGCCGGAGAATGGGTAGAAACAGCCATGGGACGCCCCTCAGTGAAATACTATGCGGCAAGGAAAATGGAAGACAGCATACGGATTTTTACAAACACAATGTGCAGCAGAAGAAAGCAGACACAGAAAAACCCACATACTTTGGATTCTATTGAAGAAAAGGTTTATAAACACAGGCACAACTGAGAGGTAATGAATGATGGAGTAAGTGTTTATCTTTAGGGAGGAGGAAGGAAGTCATAATTGGGAAGGAGGCCATGACGGCCATCTAGGGTTCTGGCAACGTGCCATTTCTTGACTTGGGCAATAAACAGTGACTAAGCTATACATTTATTCTGTGCCTGTCTCTGTGTGTATGTTATGCTTCGCAGTAAAAATTAAAAAAGGAAAACTTGAGGGATTTTTTAAAAAAAATGTACAGGGTTTTTTTTAGCCCACAGTTAATTCATGATGGTTTAGTTTTCTTTTTTAATGCATATTTTTGAGAGAGAGAGAGAGAGAGAGAGAGAGAGAGAAAGAGAGAGAATGAATGGGGGAGGGGCAGAGAGAGGAGACAGAATCCGAAGCAGGCTCCAGGCTCCGAGCTGTCAGCACAGAGCCGGACGCGGGGCTCGAACTCATGAGCTGTGAGATCATGACCTGAGCTAAGATCGGACGCTTAACCGACTGAGCCAGCCAGGCGCCCCTCTCCTATATGCGGTTTTGCACTTATACCCCCGCATGAGTTTGCTAACAATGCAAAACCAAAGTGCCACAGGCTGGGCGGTTTAGACAACGGAAACAAATTCTCTCACAGGTCTGGAGGCTGCACTTATGAGATCAAGACCTCAGCAAGGTTGGTGCCTGTTGAGGCCTGTCTCCTTGGTTTGGAGGTGACCGTCTTTCTCCCTGTGTCTTCTCCTCTCTGTGCGTGCCCATCCCTGGTGTCTCTGTCCAAATGTGCACTTCTTATAGGGACCTCAGTCAGATGGGTGGGCTTCTTCCTGTGTTTGTCCAAATCTCCTTTTATAAAGACACCAGGACCTACTCTTAGGCCCTCATCCTAATTTAATCACCTCTTTAGAGACTGTCTCCAAGTCCCGTCACATTCTGAGGTACTGGATGTTAGGATGCCAACAAGTGAATTTGGGGGACACAGTTCAGTCCTCAACAACCACCCACATACTCATTGTCCTGTGGACAGACTTTTCGGGATATAAACAACGCTTCAGTGAATATTCTCACACAGGGCTATGTCGCATCTCCCAACTGGAATTGAGTGGGCATACCTCGGAGTGGAATTGCTGAGCTCTTTGGGTTATTTAAAAATTTTTGGGGGGCCCCTGGGTGGCTCAGTCGGTTAAGCGGCTGACTTCGGCTCAGGTCATGATTTCACGGTCCGTGAGTTCGAGCCCTGCGTCGGGCTCTGTGCTGACAGCTCAGAGCCTGGAGCCTGTTTCAGATTCTGTGTCTCCCTCTCTCTGACCCTCCCCCATTCATACTCTGTCTCTGTCTCAAAAATAAATAAATGTTAAAAAAATTTTTTTTTAATTTTTTTTAATGTTTATTTTGGAGAGAGAGAGAGAGAGGGAGGGAGTGGAAGGGCCAGAGAGAGAGGGAGACACAGAATTGGAAGCAAACTCCAGGGTCCGAGCTGTTAGCACAGAGCCTGATGGGGGGGCTGGAACTCACGAACCACGAGATCGTGACCTGAGCCGGAGTCGGACGTTTAACCGACTGAGCCACCCAGGCGCCCCATCGTTGGGTTATTTATTGACTAGCCCACCCTCTTCTTGTTGACCCATGATACCATGTGTCATGTTGCCAAATCCACACGAGACTAAGCCTGAGTTCGTCAGCTTGTGGGTCTCTCTGTCCTTCTGGACCAATGAATAAAGGAGGGGCCTCTGCTATAAGCTGAATCTTCTGCCCCCCCCCCCATTCATATGCTGAAATCCTAACCCCTCAGTCCCTCAGAACGTGAACCTATTTGGAAATAGGGTCAATTGCAGATGTAATTAAGGAAGATGAGGTCAGCCTGGGGGTAAAATGGGCTACTGACCAATACGCGTGGCGTCCTTCCAAAAAGGGACTCGGGACACACACACACACACAGGTTGGACTCTGTGTGAACATGAGGACGGCCATCTACAAGCCAAGGAGAGAAGCCCGGGGCAGACTCTCCCTCACAGCTCTGGGGAGCAGCACGCCCCGCCGACACCTGGATCTTGGACTTTAAGCTTCCGGCCTGTGAGAGAATACACTTGTGTTATTTAAGGCACCCAGTGTGTGGTACTTTGTCACGACAGCTCTAGGAAACAAAGAGAGTGTCTGTTCCACCTTCCACTTTTCGTTCCCCATCCCTATCGCTTTTCCCTGCTTGCAAAGCCAGAGGTCACATAGGATGGTGATTTATTACCTACAGGTTCAAGTCCGGACTGGCATCGCTCGGGGATCCCGCTGACCACGCCCTGTACTTCTGGCCCCACGAATAAGAGAAAGGAAAGAGCAACGCAATGGACCAGGATTCCCGGGACCTGGCTTGAGTCCTCAACCAGCCACAGATGGCCTGCATGTCTTTAACAAGTTGCTGGCCCTCTCTGGGCTGTGGTTTCCTTAGCTGTAAAATAAGAGAGTTAGATGGGAGTTGCCAGGGGCCAGGGGAAGGGGTGAATGGAGAGTTATTGTCTCATGGGTGGAGAGCTTTAGGTTTTTTTTTTTAATTTTTTTTAACGTTTTTATTTTATTTTTTGAGAGACAGAGAGAGACAGAGTGTGAGCAGGGGAGGGGGAGAGAGAGAGGGAGACACAGAATCGGAAGCAGGCTCCAGGCTCCCGGCTGTCAGCACAGGGCCGGCCGCGGGGCTCGAACTCATGAACTCAACATCATGACCTGAGCTGAAGTCAGATGCTTCACCGACCGAGCCACCCAGGTGCCCCTGAGCTTTAGTCTTCCAAGAGGAAAGAATTCGGGAGTCAGCTAGTGGTGATAATTGTACCACACCACGAACATATTTAACACCACTCAAACGCACCCTCACAAACGGTTACGATGGCAAATTTTACGGTATACGTACTTTACCACAATAAAAAAAAATAATTGGGGAAAAAACATAAGGCTGCTGGGCTTGGGACCTTCCGACTGGTCTGTTTATGACACAGCATTTAGGTCACCGGGAATAAAAATATCCCTCTGCCTCCTACTCCCTGCAAACTTGGGAGGCAAACATGATTTCAATTCTCCTAATTATCTGAGCCACGGATGGCTCTGTTCTCACCCTTGAAATGAGTTTTGGGGGTTTTTTGGTTTGGTTTTGTTTTGTTTTTATGTGAGCCTCCGCTGGTTTTACAGATGGTGATCTGTGAAAATCTGCCTATTCTAAGACAGTGTGTGTGCGTGTGTGTGTGTGTGTGTGTGCGCGCGTGCACGTGTGTATTGGAACTGCTTGTCGTAACTGCTTCTCCAGCTTCACGAGGGTGTTGTCCGGCCAGCGTCGCTCAGGATGACCGAGTCCCCGCAGATTTTGGCCAGATTTGAATGAGAGCCCCAGGTGATGTGTGTAAATCTGCCCCATCCCTAGCGCAAGGGTAATGGAGTCCTCAGTCACAGAACAACCAGTGCGTTCCAAAGGTTTCAGGAATAAACGTCAGTTTTGTGGTTCCCTGCCTGGCATCTGGCTTCGTTAGGCCATAAAGAAACAGAGGTTGTGGCCCTTCTGGTTGGAACCGTCACGTTTATGATATCCACGGTGGCTGAGTGTTTATCAGCGAAAGCCAGCCAGCCACCTGACTTGCTCTGTCTCCTTGCTCTGCGCCGGCTGGTGCCGGCCACACGTGTGAGCTTTTCGATCTCGAATCAACTCTGCCAAATAGGTATCACGGTTGCCATTTTCAGGCCTGGCTCAGAGAGGCTCAGAGGCTTCCCCAAGCTCACACAGCCCGCAGAGCCTGGTTCGAGTCCGGGTTTTCTGATGCCTAGACCAGCTTGCTTTTTTTTTTCTTTTTTCCCTTTTTTTTTTCCCTAGACAATTGGGTGACAGTTCTACTTGTTGAAATTTGATGTCTCGGTGAAACCCTGAGCTCTGTAGACTAATGCCTCTCACTGCTGGCTAACATGCTCAGGTTTCGGCGTATTTTTGGAGGACACCGTGATGTGCCACCAGACCCTGCTTTTCCTGGAGAACTTGCTTCCCCCAGCTGCTGGGAAGGCTGTCCTCAGACAACTGAGCTGTCGGCTTCCTCGGGGTTTGCCTCAGTGCAGACAGCTGGCTGGTCCGAGGCTCTACCCTTTGTGTGGGAGTCGCATCTACCGGGGAAGGTATAAAGGCTTGGTCAGCTCGGTCCGAACGGAGACAGCTGCGAAGGTCACTGTGTTCTCTGTGGGCTCTCTTGTTGGGCCTCACCTTCTCCCTCTGCCCAGTCCTGTTTCCCTCCTGCCCCCTCCTCAGGGGATGGTTCCGGTGACGCTCCTTCACAGACATCCTGTCCCTAAACTCTTCTCCGAGCCGGCTTCCTGGGGGGCCCACCCTGTACCAGCACCCACCTCTCCCTTCTTCCTCATGACAGACCTTCAGAGACTGGCACCCAGAGGCTCCTCGTCTCTGAGCTACGCCGCTGCACGACCTTCGGCCTGGCTCAGGCTTCTGGGTGCACCGCCATCTTGGGCCTTCTCGCGGGTGATTCTGAATTCACGGTCCTAGGGGCCCAGGGGACGGCTGGGTTTCTGGAAAAGCTGATGTCTGCCTGCCTTTGCAGGGTCTTTATGTTGAGGAGGGTCTGAGATGAGAAAAGTTCGTGACCTTGTTGCACAGCAGGTGGGAGTTGCCTTATTATTATTTAAAGTCTGGGGAGTGAGGGGCGTCTGGGTGGTTGAGTCAGTTACATCGGACTTCGGCTCAGGTCACGATCTCACGGTTCGTGAGTTCCAGCCCCACATCGGGCTCTCGACTGACAGCTCAGAGCCTGGAGCCTGCTTCGGATTCTGTGGCTCGCCCTCTCTCTGCCCCTCCCCTGCTTATGCTCTCTCTCTCTCTCAAAAATAAACACACAAAAAAATCTAAAGTCTGAGGGGTTGTACCTTGGTGAACCGAATTCCTTCAAGGGGATCATAGCATAGTCTCTGCCCTCCATCCTGTGCCTCCCTGCTGTAAGGGATTACGTGGCTCAGGGTACTTTGGTTACAAGTGACAGAAAGCAACTTGACTTAGTTTAAGAGCAACAACAGAAGCCAGAGGGGGGATTTATTGTACGGTGTTTCACCAAACCCAAGGTCAGAAGTGTTGCCAGGACTCAGAAAGCGATCCGCTCCGTGATCCGAGACCTCTGTCCCCGAATTCTGCACCTGCACACCAATGCGAGTGCCTGCGTGTGCACGTGTGTGTGTGCCTCCCCCCAGATCAAGGGCCTCGTGATGGCCAGTGGCTAAACATCCATTCCAGGCTTTCTATACAAGTATTTGAATGATATTAAGAAACTAACTCAACTCTTTCTTGGACCCAATCCTAAATTCCTGGGTGATACAATTTTATTGGTGGACTGTGGTCGGATATTAACTTCTGATGCAATTAGACACGGGTGCTGGGGGTGGGGGTGGGAGGATCATGCAGTCCAAGCCAGCCAGGACCCAGTCCTATGGCTGTGACCGACAGCCCTCAACGTGGGCACACCCAGCCAGCCTTGGAGAGCATGCTGTGAAAGGTTTTAGCTGAGCAGCTCCCTGTGCTATCTGACCTGGGTGGAGATGACCGGCTTCAGGCTGAAATCGTTAAGCTCCTCTGCTCCCAGCATTGCATACGAAGGAACCAAGGGCCCGTGCTGACCTCAGCGAACCCTTCCCGAACTGTCCCCTGCAGGTGCAGCCGCAGAACCCCGTAAGGCATGGTCTTTCCTTCCTGGAGCACACCCCCAACAGAAGACGGACAGGAGCCGCGGACACAGAACAAGCTGTGAAACGTGACGAGACCGCCTGTGTCTAACGAGAAAGGCGACCCGTTGTTTGAATGACTTACGCGTGCCAGCCGTCTTAGATACATTATCTCCAAACCTCACAGCAAATTTGCCAGGAGGCGTTATTATCATGCGGCTGTGTCACAGGTCAGAAAACTGATGCTCAGATAGGTTTGTGAACTCGCCCAAAGTCACACTGCTCGTCCGCGGTGGAATTTAGCATTTGATTCCGGGTCTGGTTAGTTCCAAAGCCAGTCGTCTTCCCAGAATGATGTATCGCTTTCTACATAACTAATGGATCACACAAGTAAAAACCTTAATAATTCATAAGTTGTATGATTCAGGAATGCCATTAGAGGCGAGGCGATGCCAAAACCGTTTAGCAAAGCAGTGAAGCATTCCATCAGACTTGCGTCTGGACTGATTTCAGTAATTTATGGCATGGGAAGACTTGGCTAAATGAACTCACTATTCCCATCTTGTGCTTATTAATTGTTCTGACCGTCATCCAGAGGCTCGTGGTGACGCGGTTCAGCCTTAACGGCGCGACCCGTGGGAGCCGTGGGGGAGGGAGGGACTAGACGCTTTGCTTCCGGCCTCTCTGATTGAGGCGGGGAGACCAGGGCAGGCCCGGCCGGCGGCCGGGCGTGCCTACTGTGCAAGAGGAGAGGGGGTGGGTGGAAAGAGCGCTGGATTTCGAGTCCAAATATCTGGCTTCCCGCTCCAGCAGAACTTGACCATGCTGGAACTCAGGCCGTCGCTTGCCATCCCTGGGCTCCTGCTTCCTCTTGCCTAAAATGGTCTTAGTACATTCAACTTGCCTCCCTTTCTGCCTTGTAATAACAATGGTTATTAGCGTGCGAGGGTAGTTACTGCCTAATAACAACGGTTACCCTTCACTGGCACGTATGTTTACTTTCCTTACGGCCGCAAGAGGTTGATCCTAACATCAGCCCCATTAGATCCTATTATTGCCCCATGAGGCAACGAAGAACCCCAAAGGTGACCTAATGTGCCGCACCCCAAGCCCGCCTGCCAGGGTAGGACCTGTGCTGGGTGGGAGCGGGGGCAGAGGACAGATACTCTTGAGTCCCATCGCCTCACTTGCCTCGGCATCACCAAGGCAACAAGCTCTCCCTTGCCGTTGCCAGGGAAACCGGCCGAACTCTCGCTTTCTCGCACCTTCACCATGGAGACAGCCAACTGGAAAGCCGCTCCTCGAGTGGGAGGGGGTGCCGCAGAGGCAGAGGCGAGAACGTGCCTCCAGACGCTCCTTGGTAGGTTTGAGAGGCAGCATCCGGTAGGAACCCAAGGCCTGGAAATTCCCATCCCGTTGAAGAATGTGGAGACATTCCCGGAGCCTACACCGCAGTACAATGTCACAGCCAAGATGTCCCTGGGGAAACATAGGTTAGAAGAATCGTTTTCTGGATTTACTTCTAGAGGCTGTCTTTCTTTGAGTCGGCCATTGTCCAGATCAAAGGAAACCCCCCAATTTTCTTGTCTCACAAATACTGAAAATCTGTCTTCTCTTTGTCTAATTTTGCTCCAACCTGCTGGGAGACACTGGGTGGTAGCTCAGTTCGTCTTCCTGGGCCTTGGTCAAATGGATCTGATGGGCTATCTCAATGGCTCTTGGGATTCCTGCTTTCTAGACCAGTACAAGGTCTTTTTTTTTTTAATTTTTTTTTTTCAAATGATTATTTATTTTTGAGAGAGAGAAAGTGAGCGGGGAAGTGCGGGGGGGGGGGGAGGGGACAGAGGATCTGAGGCGGGCTCTGTGCTGACAGCAAGCAGCAAGCTAGATGTGAGGCTTGAACCCACGAACTGTGAGATCGTGACCTGAGCTGAAGTCGGATGCTTGACCGATTGAGCCGCCCAGGCGCCCAGTACAAGTTCTTTAAGGAAGCACCAGGCTCCAGCAAGTTTTCCAGACGTTCGTTTTGTGAGATGAAGACATAACAATCCAATTGCACGTTTACTCTCCAGAAGCAGGATGGTGAGATGACTAAGTGTGTTCAGTGACGTCACAGGGCCACAGCTCAGGTCCTAGCTCCACAGCATGTGCTGTGTCTTTGTTTCTTTGGAGATAAAATTGGATTCACACTAGCATCTACCTCGTAGGGTTCTTGTGTCGATTAAATGAGACACGAGGAGGGGCGCTTGGGTGGCTCAGTCACTTAAGTGTCTGGCCCCAGCTCAGGTCATGATCTCCTGATTCACGAGTTCGAGCCCCGCGTCGGGCTCCGTGCTGACAGCTCGGAGCCTGGAGCCCGCTTCGGATTCTGTGTCTCCCTCTCTGCCTGCCCCTCCCCCACTCACGCTCTGTCTCTGTCTCTCTCTCTCTCTCAAAAATAAATAAACGTTAGAAAAATGAGAAAAAAGGTAAAGCTTTCAGCGCAATACCCAGCATGGGGCAACACACAACAAAACTTATAAATACTGTCACTCTCACCGTTATTTCCTGAGGGACAGTTTTTTTAAGTTTTCCCTTTTTTCTTCGTAATTAAAAATTTATTTTTTATTTTTTTATTTTTGAGAGAGTGCGAGCGAGGAGGGGGAGGGGAGGGCCAGAGGGAGGGGGAGAGAGAGAGAGAGAGAGAGAGAGCGAGAATCCTAAGCACGTTCCTCGAAAGCTTGAACTCGCGAGGCTTGAATTCGAAAACCGCGAGATCATGAGCTGAGCAGGAATGAAGAGTCCGATGCTTCACTGAGCCACCCAGGCGCCCCTCATAAGGGATATGTTAACACCAAACGGAGATTTAAAAAAAAAACAAAACAAAACAAAAAAAAAACGATGGGAACAAATCTAAGCCAAAACGACAGGGTTTAAAGCGGATACGTTTGGCTTTTGGAACAAGTCTCTATATCGTCCTCATGGATTCTCTGCCCCACCAGAGTGTAATTGCTAGATTCAGCGACACGTAGGTTCTTTCCGCTCTAAGAGGCGATGCCTTTGTAATTCTTAACAGCCTGATTGGCCAAAGCAGTGTCCAGGGGCCCGAAGCTGAGGGACGAGTCAGGTGCCTTCAGGGGCCCTACCGAACCGGGGTCAGGTTCTGGCTGTCCCCAGCAGGCCTCTCTGTGCCCGGCCCGCGGCTTCCGGAACTGAAGAAACACAGATGTGCAATCCTTCGCCACCTTCCTTCCCGCGTCTGTTGGTGACATCAGGGTGAAGCCACACCAGCAACTCCCCGAAGCTGCGGGGTCCTGGCCGGGGACCCAGTGGCTGGAGGTGCCCCTGCTTTGTCCTGCAAAAGCCACCGCGTGGGCCGTAGTTCTCTGCTGTCATCCCGCCCCGTCCCCGCGTCCCCACCCTGGGGCTGCCGCACAGCCACAGCGGAGGCTTAACTAGGGAGGCGTCTTCTTCCCAGTTAGTGTCCCCCTCTGCCTCGCCTGGGGGGTAGACGCAGCAGGCTGAGAGCCAAGGAACAGGAAGCAGGAAGATCCCAGAACCGAGCCGATGAGTAAGCAACTTCATCTGTGGGCCTTCATTTGTCTTTTCTGTAAAACAGGGGCAATCTTGTCCACCTGACCACAATGATGGGCTCACGATAATAACATTCATTCTGGAAGGGACCCAGGTTTTGTGGGACCTGAGGCTCATTCGGTCTGGAGGAGCCTCTTTAAGAAGAATAGAAACTTACAAGTACAAAATTAAACATGAAAGGGAATAGTTACTGAGGAGAAAGAAGTCACAACAAATTGCAATTTAAGAAAAAAAGACTAGGGGTGCCTGGGTGGCTCAGTCGGTTAAGCGTCCAACTTTGGCTCGGGTCATGATCTCACGGTTCATAAGTTCGAGCCCCGCGTTGGGCTCTGTGCTGACAGCTCGGAGCCTGGAGCCTGCTTCGGATTCTGTGTCTCCCTCTCTCTCTGCCCTTCCCCTGCCTCCGTATCAAAAATAAATAAACGTTAAAGAACAAATACCATAAGGGCCCCCAAATCCAGAAAAGTAACATATTTTATTAATTAGCTTATATGCTTTTATCATACTTTTTTCTGCCTTTTTTTGGGCTGTGTATACTTTGATAGCTCCTCCTATGATCATGATTTTGTAACGGCATTTTCTTTTTTTCTAAATACACTTATTTTTCTAACTTTTAAAGTTTATTCATTTATTTTGAGAGAGAGAGAGAGAGAGAGAGCAGGGGAGAAGGGCAGGGAGAGAGGGGGAGAGAGAATCCCAAGCAGGCTCTGCTCAGTGCGGAACCCAACTCGGGACTCAATCTCACGACAGCGAGATCACAACCTGAGCTGCTAACAAGAGTCGGCCACTTAAGCGACTGAACCACCCAGGAGCCTCTGTAATAGCATTTTCTATAGAGAGTTGAAAGTTGATTCAGTCCATTCCCTAGCCCGGTTGATCAAAGTTTGGTTTTTCAGTGTGGAGTTTCCTCAAAAAATTAAAAATAGAACTGCCCTAGGACCCAGCAATTGGACTAGGAATTTCTCCAAAGGATACAGGAGTGCTGATGCATAGGGGCACAGGCACCCCAATGTTTATAGCTGCGCTTTCAACAATGTCCACATTATGGAAAGAGTCTAAATGTCCATCAACTGACGAATGGATAAAGAAGATGTGGTTTATATACACCATGGAATACTACTTGGCAATGAGAAAGAATGAAAGCCGTTTGCAACAATGTGGATGGAACTGGAGGGTCTTATGCTAAGTGAAATAAGTCAGGCAGAGAAAGACAGATGTCATATGATTTCACTCATATGTTGGACTTGAGAAACTTCACAGAAGACCAGGGGGGAAGGGAAAGGGAAAAAAATAGTTACAAACAGAGAGGGAGGGAGGCAAACCCTAAGAGACTCTTAAATACAGAGAACAAACTGAGGGTTGATGGGGGGGAATCAGGGGAGAGGGAAAAGTGGGTGATGGGCATTGAGGAGGGCACTTGCTGGGATGAGCACTGGGTGCTGTATGTAAGCGATGAATCACGGGAATCTACCCCCAAAACCAAGAGCACACTGTAGACACTGTATGTTAGCCAAATTGAAATAAATTATTTTTTAAAAAAAGGTTATTTTTTGTGATTGAGAGTTTGGAATAGATGTCAATAAGAACCAAATTCTGTTTGCAATTTTATGTTGTAAGATTGTGAAGAATTTTAGTAACTGGAAGAATTTTCCACGGACATATTCTGACTTGCTTCTCCTCCACAACCCCCTTTTGCAGCCTGAACTCATTCATTTCACGGTGTGGCTTTTAGTTCTACAACATTCTGCCGTGATGCCTGGGTTGCTTGCCATAACACAAGATACCTTTACGGCTCTCAGCACCTAGGAAATTCTAAGAAGCTCCGTGCCAGAAATGGGGACAAAGACCGAGTGCAGTAAAACGTCGGATTGCGAGGAACTTGTGTTCCGCAAGACGAGCAAACATTTCTAATCAAATTTAATTTGATAAACGAGCGATGTCTTGCAATACGAGTAGCACATGAGGCCAAATGTCACATGATCACAACTGAGCCAATGGTTCTTGACATTCGCTTCGATACACGAGTGCTTTGGATTACGAGCGTGTTTCCAGGGTGAATTATGCTCGCGAACCAAGGCTTTACTGTAATGTATTTTTTATTCTAAATCCCAACGTCACAGTAAGAGAAGTGATTCAGAGGGTTCAGAGGAGTGTCGGGAGCCAGGACTATCAGTGGTGTCCACCCAGGTGACCCCATCCCACGTGTCAGACCCATAACAAACCTGCTGTGGCTGAGTATTCAACCATCAGTGAAGCTTGGCGACTCCACCTTTGATCCTGAGTTTCATTTTTAGATTTTCCTCCTCTCCCATTGCAGGAGACACGAGCCTTTTTGGAGCTACCAAAGCATCCTTTTGGCTTTCGCATCGAGATTTCTATTTGTCAATTGCCCTCGGTTTTTCATTCTCTTTCTCTAGAAGGTCAGTGCAACCTGAGGCAACCACTGGATCCCACGGTCTTTATATATCTGTTCTGTAGCCCTTGACCTTCACGCCCCACTACTTTTCCAAAGCCTGAAGTATTGCACTGCTTGGGTTTTCCCACCATCAGAACATTCTCCCAAGTCGATGTCAGTGAAGATGATGACTATTGGCTTCCCCCTTGCTGCGGGGACCCTCTGTGATCTGTGTACATACTCCCTGGGATCGAGTCCCCCCCAGTGATAACTGGTCGGGTCCCCAGACCACACCTTCTTGCCTGCTTTCTCCGGAGCGTGTCAGGCTGGTCCTCCCAAAAGCAGCAGCTGAGACAGAGGTGGGAGTATTAAAGGTTTCTTTATTTTTTTAAGTTTTCATTAATGTATTTTTGAGAGGGAAACAGAGAGAGGGAGGAGGGGAGGGGCAGAGAAAGAGGGACAGAAAGAGAATCCCAGGCAGACTCCGCACTGTCAGCGCAGAGCCTGATGCGGGACTTGAACTCACCAACCATGAGATCATGACCTGAGGTGAAACCAAGAGTCGGATGCTTAACTGACTGAGCTACCCAGGTGCCCCGGGAGTATTAGAGGTTACTGGGGGTAATGCCTGTGGAAACTACAAGAGGGGAGAGCGGGAATGGGTGGGGAAAGACTCCACAGGGCAAATCGGAAACCTGGGGAAGGAGGTAGGGAAGGAGACGAGGCCAATAGACACAGACTGAAATGCCTACGTGGAGTCTTAGCCAACCCAATCGGGAGCTGTGGTACAAGGAGGGCCCATTAGGGGCACCCAGGTGTCTCAGTCGGTTAAGCATCTGACTTCAGCTCAGGTCATGATCTCGCAGTCTGTGAGTTCGAGTCCTGCGTCGGGCTCTGGGCTCACAGCTCGGAGCCTGGAGCCCGCTTTGGATTCTGTATCTCCCTCTCTGTCCTGCCCCTGCTCACACTCCATGTCTCTCTCTCTCTCTCTCTCTCAAAAATAAATATGCATTAAAAATAAAAGGATGGCCCATTAGAAGAGGCCCCCACTGGGCAGCAATGGCCAGCTGCTAGGACCCTGGCACACGTTGTCATTGGCTGAGGGCTGCCTGGGAGAAGCATGGCCTTGGCTTGAACACTCGAAGATCCTGGGAGCTCAACGGTGACAGGATCCCAGCTAACTGCTCTCCCTGCGGCACGCTTTTCACGAAGGGAGTTCTCACAGGCAACTTCCCTGGTTGCCATACCTGGGGTGTGGTCTAGAAGAGGCTGAAGGTCCCCGGGGCACTTGTCTCTTTGGTCCTGTAGACTCCTTACCCTAAGTGTAGGGGTGAAGCCAGAGGAGAAAAGAGCGGGACCCTCTAAAGTCTAGGGTATAGCTGCTCTTGCCCTGAACTGAGGATGCCACTGCGTAGACGCAGCTCAACTTCTCCTTGGCTAAGGCTCTCAGACACCCACGGTCACTAGAGCGCCACCCAAAGTGGATAGAATGTAATGCAGAGTCTGAGCGGGAGACAGCGGTCTTAACTCACGGTAGTTTTAAAACATCTTAAATTTTGCATGTTTTAGAAAAACATGAATCCGTGAATCCGTTACTCGAGTCTCTTCCGAGACCCTTGAAAGCAAGGGACCCCGAACCGTAAGCTCATTAGCTTCGTGGGAAAGCCATCTCTGCCGTAACTGCTATCACTTGCATTCTGGGAAGTTCCTGGAGCTAGAGGTTCTTCTTTTTCAGATGGCAGCTGAGGCTTCCTACCCCAGGAAAGGGGTGCCCCAGGCGAAGGCAGACAACCGAGATGGCACGTCTTGGTCTTGAAGTTTTAATTATTGCCACGGTGGAGATTAAAAAAAAAAAAGTTGAAGAGAAAGGACTCTGGGCTGCCCAGATCTAGACTTTCGAGTTTCAAAATCCCAATCGTTGCATGATTTAGAAGATAAAGTCAATGCATGAAGAGGATATTTGGAAACAGAAGCATACCTGTCTCCTCAGAGCGATTTCCCAACACCCCAAAGTATTTGTTGCTTAAAGATTCTGCGGGCCAGAGGCGGTGGCAGAGAAGGAGGTCGGCCAGAGGGCTGGGTAGATATTGCCACGTGACCCCAAGGAAAGGATCCTAGAGCAGGCCCCCAGGGGGAAGGGCACAACGAAAACTCCAGATCCATTTGGGGACTTGGCTCCAAAGAGGACTTTAGCCTCGCTTGCCGAGCGGAGCCCTGACGTGGCACGTCTCAGAGAATTGCCCCACAGGTCCAAACGAGAGAGGTAGATGGAGAAGGCTGCATGCTGACAGGACAGAGACAGCCCCTAGGGACTGCCCCCCCACCCCCAGCAGAACGACAGGACAACACCCAAAGGTTTCTGGGCTTTCCAGAGGGGTGAAAGAGAACGGGACCTAGAGGGATCCTACAGTTGGGACAGGCACGCGTGCATCTGATCTCAGGACAAGAGACCAGGCGGGAACAAGGATGCCTTGAGATGTCGGCGGGGAAGCGGGGAGAGAAACCACTATTGGCTGGGCATTCTGGGAGTCCCGTGGGTGTGCGTGAAGGCCCTGGGGCAGGTGTCTCAGGGCCTGCGCTGCGCTGGGGTCCAGGACCGGCTGAAGAAACCACGAGCCGGCTGAGATAACGTTTCCGCCACCTGTCAGAAGAACGGAGGCCCCACATTGCAGTGACATTCTAGAAGCACAAAGTTTTGACCTTTACACACATGAGTTGGCCACCTGAGGTTTCATACCCACCACGC
Organism: Lynx rufus; assembly: GCF_022079265.1. Lineage (NCBI taxonomy): Eukaryota > Metazoa > Chordata > Mammalia > Carnivora > Felidae > Lynx > Lynx rufus. The sequence goes on along the minus strand of NW_025814896.1, from coordinate 132,546,906 downwards.
AGAGTCATAGTGAGGATTACAGGTGACCGTCGCAGACGTCCCCAAGGACGGTTTCTGCCACAAAGTGCGCAGCAGATCATGGCAGGACGTTTTCCACCCCCCACCCCAACCCCCAGATTTGCTCTGCGCTGGCTCCCGGCTGTGGGAAGCTGACCTCACGGACAGGAACACAACATGGGCCATATTTGCCCTCTGGCTTCCAGTTGGGTTTGGCCCACGGGAGGCACCAACCGACAGGAAATGGGAGGGGGTGGGAGGAAAGAGCGATGGGCTTTTCTCCTGCCTGGTGGCCCTCTCCCGTGGGCACGCTCTCCCCAAAGTTCCAGAAGCTGCTCCCTCTCCTCGCCCCTGCAGGCCTGGGCATGGTGGCAAGGGCTTTCCTGCTCTTGGTGGCCCTGGGATGCTTCACTCTCTTTACACACCGTTGTCAACAGTCCCTTCCTTGTGCCCCTGTGAGTCACCTCTTTGAAGAGTGCCATCTGTTTCCTGCGGGGACCCCAGACGCTACAGGTCTTCCCGGTGTCACCTTCAGATGAGAATCAGGCCTGATTTCCCGTGTGTGCGGTCCCTTCCGAGCCTCAGTTCCTTCAACTGTTAAATAAGAATCTAATACCCCAGCCTTTCCTACTTCCGAGGGATATCGCGAGACATCAGAACATCGGGGAAAATACTCAGGAAAAAAAATAAGATGGTAACTACGATCCCACCGATTCAAACTGATAACAGTCGTAGGGTTCCTGCCCGTCACTCTCCTCCGATCCCCCTCTCTTCTCTCCGCCACCGGAGCAGGGATTCCATTTTTGGTGCCTGGCAAAGCTGTTTCCCTTAGTTGTGAAATCCCGTTGCCTGCAGAGAGATGACACTTTGTGACCAGACACGGCACACAGCTCTCACGGCCGCTGCCACCGCACGTTGACAAATGATGGCCGTGGGCCCCAGGCTACGCTGCAGGCCCTCTGAGCTCTGTCTCCCACCCATGCAGCCTCTGGCTGTGTTTGCTGGGAGCTCGACATCCCCGCTGAGACCACATGCGCGCCAGGGTCCCTCCCGGGGGAGCGGAGGGTGGGCCGGGCCTGACTCGGTGAGAGCTGGCCGGGATTCAGGCTGCTCCAAGCTCTGTCAGAAAGAAAATTGCCCGTGGCAACTTCATGGCCAGGTGGGCTGTGACTGCCCCAGAGCTTTCAGGTTTCCGGACCCACTTTTAAAACGTTTATTTACTTTAGAAAGAGAGAGAGAGAGAGACACCGAGCACAGCAGGGGAGGGACAGAGAGAGAGAGGGAGACACAGAATCGGAAACAGGTTCCAGGCTCTGAGCTGTCAGCACAGACGCCACCACGAGGCTCGAACCCACAAACCCGTGAGATCATGACCCGAGCTGAAGTCGGACGTTTAACCGACTGAGCCGCCCAGGCGTCCCCCAGCGCCCCCCCACCCCTGCACCCACTTCAAAACAAGGGCACGTTCCTTGGCTTCTCCTGCCCCTCCTTCCAGCCTTTTACTCCATCAGGTGCATCCACTGGTCTTTCTACAAAGCCCGTCGCGTCCACGAGGCCTGACGGGGGTGGGACACCAGGATCAGCAAGGCCGACAGTGGCCTCCTCGCGATCAAGAGGTCGCAGACCCATGTTGTTTGCGATCCAAGCTCAATACCTCTGGAGCTGCACAAAGAACGATCGTGACTCAGTTTAGGACTGTGTTCTGTTGCGTTAAGTGGACGCCTGCCTACAGTGGATGATTCAAGGAGGCTTACGTTTGTTTGTTTGTTTTGTTTTGTTTTTTCTTTTTCTACTTGTAAAAAGACCTAGAGGGAGGCAGCCCTGGGCTGTTGCAGCCGTTTAAGGAGGGGTTCTGACAGCCGCTCACCTCCAGGTATCCTTCCCATTCGCATCCGAGACCGAAGGGGCGAAGGGCTAAATGAAGATCTGACCAGGTCTACTTTTCCCCCCCCCAAAATCTGACTCCCCCAAACTCTCCGCCAGGATATCACTAGCACATCTGGGTCCTCTGGTCTAGCCTGGGAATCTAAACCTCATTAATTCCACGGCGCTCATGGGAAAGTCTGTTCTGATCTCCAGCACTGGAATCCATTGAGCGGCTGGGACGTGGACCAAACTGACACTGGGAAATGCCTGGGTCAAGTGTAATCAGATGTGTCAAATCCGGCAGGGAGGCTGGGCTTGGAAAGCTGGAGGGGGTTGGCGGTGGGAGAGGGACGGGAAGGGACAGAGATGTAGGTGACCCCGCGGTATGACAACACTGGGAAAAGGCGGGGGACGGCGTGCTGTAATATCAACCAGGCAGCTCAAAAGTGAAGGCTGCCCTGGGCTCAGGTCTGTCAAGAGACTCCTCCTCCCTGAGCGTCCCTTTTTCTGTCTGGCTCTATTTAATGGAAAACAATGTCTGTGGCCCACTCCCCGGGCCTTCTCCTCAGAAGCAGCTATGGGGGCAGGAGTGTGAGACTGAGGCCTTCCGGAGGCTTCCAGATTTAAACCAATCCCACAGACATGCGACAGAATTGCCTATAGAGAATTGTATTATAGCCAAGTGCCAGGGGATATATTTATCCGGGCCTTGAGGTTCTCATCTCTTTTTAAAGAAAAAGCCACACATTTGGCCAAAAGACAAAGTGGAAAAAATGTACTCTTGAACAAATATCCAGGATGGTTGCTCAGAATATTTGAAATGATGAACTGTGTGGAAAAAAAAAAAAAAAAAAAAAGAGTGCCTGTGGCAAATTGTTAGCAGGCTATATTTGGGGGTCCAGGGCCCCCGCCAAGGAGTCACCCAGCCCCAGTGTTTTTCCATGTCTATTTATAACTATCCACACATTCACGCACAAAAAATGCAGTGGACATTCGACTCGGTTTCTAAATGACTAAAATGTTCTAATGTATCTGCTTACAGCACGTGAGAACCCTGGGTGCCGCCCGCGATCGGCCTGCCTTACTGGCCAGGGGATTCATCAATGTGCCGCAAGCAACGAAACACGATCCTCTGGGAATTTGAAAGTATGAAAACAACTTATCCTTCGCTTCCTTTTTAAAAGACATAATTGACTTCAGCAGAACTTGATTGAGCTCCCACCATGTGAACGGCTAACTTGAGACCTGCCTATGAGCAAGTCACAGTCTCCGGTCCCAAGGAGTTGTCAGGGGAGGTACAGATACTGGAATAAAATACATTCAAAGGATGATCGGTGCCTTCACACAACCGTGGACGAGGGTACTGGGCACACAGAAGAGGGAGTGTGTGTGATGAGCAGGTCAGGTCTCCCAGCGTCCTTTCCTTCTGCTCCCCTTGGGGGAGACACAGGGTTCGAGGAAAGTACCGCCGATGTGGTGCACGTGGTCTGGATTGGCCAATCAGAGCTCTCCATCCCCCTGGGCACGGTGATTGGCTCCTGAGTGCCATGCTCTCTAAGCTGGACCAATCAGAGTGAAGGTCAAGCCTTCGGCTGGGAAAGCGACTACAAGCTCTCTCTCCTTTTTGTTGGATGTGACGGTAGAGGTCCCGGGAGATGCTGAAAGCTATTTTGTACCCATGAGGCCAGTCACCCTCGGGAGGGGTTTGACTGCAGAAGGTGAATGAAGAGACCAAAATAAACTAGTTCCTGAATCACCGGAATATTCCTTACCTAACACCATTTTTATTCCTGATCAGTCGCATGAGGTAATAAATTCCTGTCATTGCTAATGTCCGCTTGCATTGGGTGTTTTTGAACTTCCAGTTTAAAGCCTCCTTACTAATATAGGATGTACTTCCTGGAGGAGGTGGTATATGACATAAAACTTGACAATGAGGAGGACTCGGACCTGTGAGATGGGAGAGGACAGGGTTATTCCCAGTGGCTGAACAGTTGCATGTGGCTGGATGAGGGATGAACCCTGTTGCAGCTAAGCTGACCCTGGAAAGATTGGGCTGGGTCGGGGCATGCTGAGTCGTGAAGGACAGTAAGGAATTGGGTCTTAATCTTGTGCAGTGATTGTGTGGGTGTGATGGCGGGTTGTTCCCTGCCTTCGCAGCCCCTTCCCGGGTACCAGGAGTTCACACATTACATTAGCATTTGCTATTCAGAGACTGGGGCTCAAATCTTATAGCAAATACATCTGTAAAGACCCTATTTCGAAATAGGGTCTCATTCTGAGGGTCCAGGTGGCACAAAGTTGGGGGGACACCATTCAACGCACTCCATTGACCAAAACCCAAAGCCAACCTATGCTCCAGAATTTATGCCATTTAAACCGTGGGTCATCCTCCCGATGGCTGTGCTGGGGCCAATGGTGAACATTGCTGACCTTCAGGCCTCCTGTGAACCCATCTAGGACTGCCTCCTTAATACTTAGAATAACTAATTTAGTGAGGACTCACAAGGTAAGATTAGTTCCCTAGAAGCTTCCTCTTCAAGTGCAGGTACTCCCCTTGGCTTCCGACAGGGCAAGGATGTACTTGATGAGTACAGTGAGAAAATAACAAAGGAGGGGCATGCCCCGGAGGTCTTATAACCCCACTGTGCAGATTCGGCTCAAAGTAGCAAAGCAACCTGCTCAGAGAGGAAGGAGCACTCTTTCTTTATTCTTTTTTTAATTTTTCTTTAATGTTTATTTTTGAGAGAGAGAGAGCGCGCGCGCACGCGCATGAGTGGAGGAGGGGCAGAGAGAGAGAGACACAGAATCCGAAGCAGGCTCCAGGCTCTGAGCCATCAGCACAGAGCCCGACGAGGGGCTTGAGCTCAGGAACGTGAGATCATGACCTGAGCCGAAGTCGGACGCTCAACCGACTGAGCCACCAAGGTGTAAGGGACACTCTTTCTAACACCACGCTTGTGTCTTAAAGCTCTCTCTGACCACTTTCTTGGCTCAAGAAAAGTAAAAGCCTGAAAGTTTAATGAATAACCTTGACTCTTGCTATTTTGATGGTCAAGCAAAGGGAGAAGACGAGAAAGCCACTGAGAAGTATATTTGAAAACCTTTAGGAGCATAATACAGGGGGGAAGGGTCGGGGTGGGGGAGTAAGCCAACAGGAGATTGACCTGATACTGGCAGGACATTTTGTTTCTGGGCTGATCCGTGGCGAACAGTAGTGGGGGCGGCCAATGAAAAGGAAAGACTTTTAGGGGGACATTATTCAACTTATACATAGAAAAAAATTAATGACTCACGTTTTAAGAGGGACCCAGGAGAAAGACTTTGGGTAGAGTCAGTATAGATTATTCTCTGAATCCAACAGGCTACTATGTTTTTATGGCTCAAAAGGCTAACCCAGGGGCAACTGGGTGGCTCAGTCGGTCAAGCACCCAACTCCTGACTTCCGCTCAGGTCATAATCTCACGGTTCGTGGGTTTGAACCTCACACCGGACTCTGTGCTGGCAGCACAGATCCTGCTTGGGATTCTCTGTCTGCCTCTCCCTCACTTGTGCTCTCTCTCTCTCTCTCTCAAAACAAATAAACTTTTAAAAATTGCCATTGCTTCCAGTTGGTGTGCATTTCTTAGAGGATCTTTCTTTTTTTTTTTTTAATTTTTTTTCAACGTTTATTTATTTTTGGGACTGAGAGAGACAGAGCATGAACGGGGGAGGGGCAGAGAGAGAGGGAGACACAGAATCGGAAACAGGCTCCAGGCTCCGAGCCATCAGCCCAGAGCCCGACGCGGGGCTCGAACTCACGGACCGCGAGATCGTGACCTGGCTGAAGTCGGCCGCTTAACCGACTGCGCCACCCAGGCGCCCCTAGGATCTTTCTTAAAAACAAAACAAAAAAAGGCTAAGCCAGTTGGGACACGATTTCTTAGGGTTTGGGAAACGAACCAGAATATATCATCCTCCTGTCGTGCGAAATCCCAGTGCATCTGCGCCTGGCATTCTGGGCACACTTCTGGCGGTTTGATCTCAGGAGAACTCCTGGAGTTGCTCGTTTGTTTACCTGATGGGGGATAAGATCTCCGTATAAGGGAATTTTCCAGGTAGTTGGAGATCAACCAATTGAGAACCATGGATTTGGGCCATTTGGGGAGGACCCTTCCGGAATGCTCCCTCACCTCTTGCACCTTCTGAGACTAGGAAGGGAAATGATGACTCAGGGCAGTGATAGCAACATCACTCATCATACTGCCCCTGTATAGCGATGCTATGGGGGCCGGACGACACAGTGGGGCGGTCTGGGCCGTTGAGTCCGGCTGACCCGGGTTTGAATCCAGCTGTGCCCCCCCCCCCCCGCCACCCCCAGCTACGCCACCTTCACAGAACCTCTCAGCCAGCTTCTTCCTACGTAAAGCAGAGATAATAATCCTCCCCCCCGGGACTGTTGTGGAGATTAAATGAGATCGTGTATGTGCATAATGTACGAAAAACTTTCAGAAGCATCCCTGACAAGTAGGATGCGCTTATATCATTAACATCATCACCGACGCACAAAAAAAATCTGCTCTTCTCATTGCCCCTGTACCGACTACCCCAAGACCGTTGTTTTCATCGAGTTGCACGTCTGTTCTGCGTTTTTTACGTGTTTTTTTTTTTTTTTTCTGAAGGGGGAAGGCGATCTGATTCCTTCCTTACCTCCAGACCTCTCCCTGCTGAGTGTGCTTGTCAGAGATCGCCTTCCTCGTGCTTCCTCATTCCGTTCACTCATGAACATCCACTGGCGACAAAATCCAAGGAGGAAAATGCGTGCCAAGAAAGAGCTCCAGATACAGTGTTTTGAGAACCGAGGGAGAGGGGACGAATAAACGAACAACGGATGAGTGTGAAGGAGTTGACAAGGAGGTCGAAAGAGCGAGAGGAGACTGACAGAATACACTCCGTGAGCCCGACGGACCCCCCTCCCAGAGCGCGCACCCGATTTCCCAGTGTCATCAGAGAGCGGCCTACAGCGTCATAGGGTTTGCTTTTGGCACGGGAGAAAGGTCTGGAAGAATCTCGGAGGTCCTCGGGGCCAAATCCTTCAGGATACAGTTATGTGGACCTTGGTGCCTCAAAGTCAGCAGATCCAAAATACTAAACAGCCTGCCCTCCTTCCGCGCACGTTTCGTCTGTCGCAGAACATCAGCAACTCGGCTGGAAATCGGGGAGATGTTGGGGGATCTATCCCCACGCTTGATTCTTCTCTCTGGTCACTCCTCTGTCCCCCTCTGTTTCTGCTGCTCCCCTCCGGTCAGGGCTTCTTGGATCCTTTACTGAAAACTTGGCGCGTTCCTTCTAGTGAACACAATGTGTGCCCTTAGGGAGGAGGGACCCAGAAGGAGGGACCACAGCACCAAAGGTGCAGAGAAGAATGAGGTCTGGGAAAGGTCGATACGCATGGCGATAGGAGGCCACTTTGGCTGTGGTCTACATTGGTATTTTTTGTCCAAAGTGCAGTTTGAATCAGGGTTATACTGAAATATCTCCGCACGCGGTGACAGAGACTTGGACATCCATCGGCACGAGCATCAGATCCGAAAGGATTAAGTCTCCAGCCCATGCCTTTTATTTTGCAGAAATGGAAATTGGGTCCGAAGAACTAAGTGCCTTGCCCCAGACACAGCAGAGTCTAGAACCTCAGGGTCCCCGAGTCCCACACGGCGTAATGTTTTTTTCCCCCACGAAATCAGTGGTTCTCGGCGTGATTCATATTAGAATCACCTGGAGAGCTTTTTACAAAAACACCTAAGTCTGTCTTTCCCCCAGGGAGTCTGATGTACCAGGCCTTGGATCGAGCTCAGCTAGAGCTCAGACCTCTTTTTCTTTCCCCCCTTTATTTTTAACCTCAGTTGAGAACAGCTGGGCAAGAACTGGACCCCCCCCCCCTTTTTCCTGGTTGAGCCTCTTACCTTCTGATTGAGCTCCTTGAAGGGAAGTAAAGAAAACAATGCCTATCTCAGTTCAAATGAAAAGCAGCGTGTAGTGTAGTCGGTGAATCAGAAAACACTCAAACCCAAATGACATTAGAGATAAAATAGTCCGGTAGATTTAAAAATACTTTTAGCTGTGGATCCCTTTCTCCAAATGCATCCTTAAGAGGTGGCCCGCTGTTTCAACAGTTCAGGCTGGAACTCACTGAGTTGCTGTGGACACCGGGGGCGCCAGGATGGGCACTGGGGACAGCAGGTAGAGGCCGGAAGCCCCTCTCACCCCCACCCCGGGTTGTAGGGGTGAGTGGAGTGCCTCTGCACCTGAGTGTCCCCGCCCACCCGTCCGTCCGGGAAGCTGGAGAGCCTGGGGGAGAAAGCAGCTAGGAGGGCCTGGGGGGAACGGGTTCTTGTAAAATGCACGGTTGACTTAATCACAGCTTTGCGGGGATCACACCGGGATATGCTAATGTCCACAATTTAAGAAAAATTAATGGGTAGGAGCATACATGTCTCTGTACAGTTAATTACATGTACTGTCTTTTTATGGTATAATGAATATTTTATTGAAACACATCTCAACTTTTTAATTGGACGGTAAAAATTTTTATTTGAGCCCATCCCGACTTTGGAGACGTTTATGAATTGCTGTTGGCAGGGATACATGGCACCCAGAGGACATGTGACCTTTATAACCTTGAACTTGATCACCTTCAGAATTGATCAGTATATTGAGATTACATATCTGCATCTCCTTTTGGGTTAAACTCCTAGTTGGATTCTTTTTTTCCCCCCCTTCTCAATGGAATTACCTATCACTGTTGCTAAAACAATTTTCTTGGTAATCAGGAGCCTTTTTTTAAATTAAAAAAATTTTTTTTAATGTTCATTTATTTTCGAGAAAGAGAGAGAGCGTGAACAGAGGAGGGGCAGAGAGAGAGGGAGGCACGGAATCCGAAGCAGGCTCCAGGCTCCGAGCTGTCAGCACAGAGCCCGATGGGGGGCTCGAACCCATGAACGCCGTGGGATCATGACCTGAGCTGAAGCCGTGACCCAGGCACCCCATGGAGCTTTTGACTGATGGTTGTTCTAACACCTGGAAAAAGTTACCTTTCTAAGCTAACCCTGCTTAGCTTAGAAAAATCTAAGAGAGGGGTGCCTGGCTGGCTCAGTTGACGGAACATGGAGCTGTGGGTTTGAGCCCCACGTTGCGTGCAGAGATCACTTAAAAATGAAAAAAAAAATCTTTAAAAGAAAATCTATGGGACACCTGGATGGCTCAGACGGCCAAGTGTCCAACTCTTTTTTTTATGTTCATTTTTTATTTTTGAGAGAGAGCGAGCGCGCAAAATCGGCTGAGCCACCCAGGTGCCCCAAGGGTCCAGTTTTTGATTTCAGCGTAGGTTATGATCTCGCCGTTCACGGGTTCAGGCCCCACATAGGGCTCTCCAGTGAGCGTGCTTGGGATTCTCTCTCTCTCTCTCTCTCTCTCTCTCCCACTCCAAATAAATAAATAAACTTAAAAAAAAAAAAGAAAAATCTAAGATATTCTGAGAGATCTGGTGATTTCAATTACATTTTATTGCACTGGCATATGAGGGGTCGTCTTTGGCATCAAAATGACTTCCGTCTCCATGTTGTGGTGCCGTATGACCTTCCAAAGACATTTTCGATAAGAGTTCGGGATCCCCACTGAAACGAAGACCACGGTGTGGGACAGCATCGACGCAGAGGACTCGGCTGCAGATGACCGGCTGCAGGGGTGCGTCTCCGGAAGGACCGACCCTGCCCACAGGCGGGTGAGGACCGTCACACCGCTGGTAACAACCTGGGCCTGGCTATCCCAATGGCTGTGCCTTCCTTTTTGGTGTTCCTTGCAAGATACACCCTCTCAGAGCCGTCGATTGTGCAAGAAAATACTAGGTAAATATGGAACTTGAACAGGGAGTCAAGGGAAGGAGCCCGGACATGCTGCGGTTTGGGCAGGTGGGGGTGTTGATCCTTCCGATTGACGCACGTCCTTAGTTTGTGGCTACCGTCTGCTTGCAATGGAGGGCATGTCAGACACGGTGACATCGTATGTGTAGTGGGGATGAGGGATGAAGGGTTTTTCGATGCATCTTTCTACAGACTGTGTTTTTGGTTTTTAAGATCTTGCGCGGAAAGTCCAGGAAATCCCAACATCGAAAAGGAAATGATGCAGCCCCACTGTGCAGACTTGCCTTTGGAGGGTGACGGGATGCCATCACTCTGGAGCAGAAATCTCCTTCTGCCCTTTGATGCAGGGAGAGCGAGCACTATTTCTAAGACTCAGCGCAGCTGGGACCGAGATGAGCTGCTGTCCCTTCTTGTGCGTGTGATTATGGTGGGTTGGGTGGGGAATATGACTTACTTCCATTTTCAAGGGTTGCCCTGAAGGACTGGAGTCCGAGAGTAAGCAGAGTCTCTTTAGTTTGCAAGAAGGGCTGGCTCCATGAACGTGGGGTTGCCATTGTGAAATTAGATGCAAGATGAGAATTAATTCTGACCCAGTGATACGGTCGTAAATAAACTATTAATAGAACGATTTCCATTTTGTTCAGTAACTTTATATCTCTGAACAGAAAGGTCACATAGTTTTGCTCTCTAGTTGCAGGAGGCAAAGTTCTGGGGTTCTCCTGATGAACCCACAAGGCTTTCTGTGTCATGATGAACGCTGGCTTTTTATGCTTTTCCAGGCTAGAATGCGCGGTAGTGTGTTCCTTGGGCATCCTTCGCCATCGTTCGGAGCCACCGTCTTGGCTGGTGTGTGGGGACATCCAAGTCTACACATGAAGAGGAAGTGGTCCCAGAGTTGAGATAAAATCCTGCATTACGTGGGCTGCATGAACCCAATCTGACCGCTTGACATTTCGAGTCTAAAGAATCTTCCCATTTCTCGGATTCCGGCAGGAATAGGAGAACATCTTGGACGTTTCTAAAATTCAGTGACCTCTTTACTTCATTCCACTGGAAGGAAGAGTTAAATTTCTGGACCTCAGTTTTCCAAGGCTTTCCAGAATGGACATGTGCCATCAGCTCCCCCTGCAGGCCCGAGTCTTTCCTGCCAGGAAATTCCTGGAGGTCCACCAGGAAAATGGCTCTGGAGCGAATCTAAATCGTGTCTCACAGATGGAACACTTCAACTGCTTATAACTGACCCACCTTTCTTCTGGGAGATGCACGTTCTGGAAAAACATCTAGGTCTAAGCTCACTAGTACATACTATGCGTCAGGAAAACACAGAGCCAAATGGAAATCCCAGGACCAGTTAGTGGGTTTCCTGTACAACATGAATTTTTTAATACTCTAGTCTCTCTCTCCTTTGTAAGCACCATGGTCTTTTGGTAGATTCATTACAGATAAAATTGCCCCTGTAAGAACCACGTGCTAAGAAATGACATGAAATTATCAACAATAGCCAAACTATGGAGAGAGCTCAAATATCGATCAAATGATGAATGCATAAAGAAGCTGTATGTGTGTGTGTATATATATATATATATATATATATATATATATATTCTAGTTCCATCCGCATCATTGTGAATGACAAGATTTCAGATTACCCAGTCATCAAAAAGAATGAAATCTTGTCATTCACAATGATGCGGATGGAGCTAGAATGTATTATGCTAAGTGAAATAAGTCAGTCAGAGAAAGACAAATACCATATGATTTCACTCATGTGGAATTTAAGAAACAAAACAGATGAACATATGGGAAGTGGAGGGGGAGACAAGAGAAGGAAAAAGCCACAAAAGACTATTTTTTAAAAGTATTTATTTATTTATGTATTTTGAGACAGAGGCAGAGAGATAGGGAGAGAGAGAGTCCCAAGCAGGCTCTGCACTCTTAGTAAAGAGCCCAATGTGGGACTTGAACTCATAAACTTTGAGATCACGACCTGAGCCGAAATCAAGAGTTGGACACTTAACCGACTGAACCCCCCAGGAGCCCTAGAGACTCTTTTTTTTTTTTAAGTTTATTTATTTATTTGGAGAGAGAGAGAGAGAAAGAGAGAGAGAGAGAGAAAGAGAGAGGCAAAGGGAGAGAGAGAATCCCGAGAAGGCTCCGTGTTATCAGTACAGAGTTCAATGTGGGGCTCTATCTCACGAACCATGTGATCACGGCCTGAGTGAAATCAAGAGTCGGACACTTAACTGAGCTCCCCAAGTGTCCCACCACAAGGGACTCTTAATGATAGAGAGCAAACTATGGGTTGATGGAGGGAGGTGGGTGGGAGATGGGCTAGATGGACGATGGGTGCTAAGGAGGGCACTTGTGATGAGCCCTGGGTGTTGTATGGAAGTGAAGAATCACTTGATTTCTACTCTAAAACCAATATGGCAGTGTATGTTAACTAACTAAAATTTAAACTTAAGAAAAGGAAAAAAGAAAAAAATGACGTGAATGCTTATGGTGTGTTAAATTCGCACATTTGTTTCTCAAAAACTTTTGGATTGTCCCAAATTTTACATGGTAGTTTTTTAATTCATTCCTTTATCCATTCAACTAATATTGTGGCAGGCGTTGTGATAGGTGACTGATAGGTGATGGATCTTGTTTGAGATACTCCAGATAGACAAAGGACGAAGACAGACTGAAGTTCTCTCCTCATGGAGCTTAAGTTCCAGTGGGGAAAACACTTCGTAAACAAGCACATGAACAGATGCATGATATAATTTCATGGGGGAGGTGGTGCTATAAAAGAAAAAAAAAAAGCAGGCTGAGGATTGGAATGACTGGGTGAGGTGTACTCTTTTTGAGAGAGTGATCAAGGTTGGTTCAGTCAGAAAGGCGGATAACATGGGACAACGATCCATGCCAAGATGTGGGTGAAGCGCACGTCAGGAGAGGAAACAGCACGTACAAATGCCCCGGGGCAGACATGAGCTTGTGTGTTTCTGGAACAGCAGCAAGGCGATTGCTGCTGGAAAGGAGAGAGTTTAAGGAGACAGTGGTAGGAGATGAGATCCAAGAAGTAGGCAGGGCCCTTTATGTAGGATCTTATAGAATATGGTAAGGAGTTTGGATTTTATCATGAGATGAGCGGCCGTTGGAGCCCTTTGAGGAGTGGAGTGATGCGATCTGCTTTGTGGGTTTCAAGCTTCGCTGTGTGGGGAAGAGACCCAAGGAGAGTTAAGAGTGGAGACGGAAAACAGTGTGGAGCTTCCTCAAAAAATTCAAAATAGATCTACCCTACGACCCAGCAATAGCACTGCTAGGAATTTAGCCAAGGGATCGAGGGGTGCCGATGCAGAGGGGCACTCGTGCCCCAATGTGGACAGCAGCACTTTCAACAATAGCCAAATTATGGAAAGAGCCTAAATGTCCACCGACTGATGGATGGATAAAGAAGTTGTGGTTTATATACCCAATGGAACACTACTTGGCAATGAGAAAGAATGAAATCTGGCCTTTTGTAGGAACGTGGATGGAACTGGAGAGGGTTATGCTGAGTGAAATAAGTCACACAGAGAAAGACAGATTCATGTTTTCACTCTTATGTGATCCTGAGAAACTTAACAGAAGACCATGGGGGGAGGGGAAGGAAAAGAAAAAGTTAGAGAGGGAGGGAGCCGAACCATAAGAGACTCTTTAAAAACTGAGAATAAACTGAGGGTTGATGGGGGGTGGGAGGGGGGGGAGGGTGGGTGATGGGCATGGGGAGGGCACCTGTTGGAATGAGCCCTGGGTGTCGCATGGAAGCCAATTTGGCAATACATTTCATATTAAAAAAAAAAAAAAAAAGAATACCCTAGAAGTTCATAAACTCAAAAAAAAAAAAGAAAAAAGAGTGGAGACGGAATCTAGTCGGGTAGGGGTGGCAGCAGCCTGAGTGAGAGGGCAGGGTGGCTGGGTGGTAGTCATCGAAGGGGTGAGAAGTAGACCAATCCTGCCGGTGTTTTGAGGGTAGGGCCACGGGGCTTGCAGGTGAACCGGATGGGGGAAAGAAAGAGCAGCAGGGCTCCCAGGCATGTGGCCCCAGGACCTGGGCAATTAACTGACTGGGCAGGCTGGGGGAGGAACCAGCGTGAGTGGGTGGGTAGAATCCGGAGCTCTGCTTAGACAAGTCAAGTCGCAGCCACTCATTAGTCACCATCTGGAGACGTGGAGTAGGCAGCTGGCTGTGCCCGCCAGGAGCACACGCGTGACGCAGGGATAACGAGGGGAGACTATTTCTGGGAAGAGGAGCTGCAGCCTGGGGGGTGTTGTGCCTTTGCCTTGACGGTCCGCTCCTTCCCCGCGTCCCCGTTTCCACGGCGGTCCGGCGGTGGGCCGGCGGGCCTCTAAGGGTCCCTTCCGCCGGGCGAGTGTTGAACTCTAGTTCAATGTTGAACTAGAACATTGGCATTGAGGCCACGGGGCAGCAAGAGCGGCTGCGCCTCTGTCTCGGGACGGAAGACCGACCCGAGGTGCAAACCCGGTAGCTTATCTTCAGGATCAGAACTGGAGACGAGTCTCTGCAAAGCAACGGGAGCGGCTGCCTGTTTCGAAAGCGGGGCTGTTGGGGAAGGAAACACTTCAGCCGCAGAGGGTGAACTCGATCAGAGCAGCACAGTTTACCACTGGGGGGGGGGGTGGTAAACCGGCTCTGAGGGGAAGGGCAGCGAAGGGCGCCCCGGTCGGTGCCCTGTCCCCTGTCCCCTTACGACCGTGACCCGTAGATAGCACAGGTGCATGCCGGGAGTATCGCCCACCAAGAAAGGACATGTCCGCAGAGGACTTTGTTTTGTCTTTTGCTTTGCTTTCTTTGACCCTGTCCTGAATCGCCTAGGAAAGTTTTCGGGTTGTTTAGTCTCTCGTGTTTCGGAAGTCGCCCTTTATGTAAAGTGGAAGGAGACAGCAAGCGTTTGTATTTTGTGTCACAGATTTACAAAGCGCTGTCACCTCTCTGCCCACATCAGGGCATCCGCGGAACAGCCCTAGGGGCTGGGATGGTCATTACCCGATCCTGTTTTGGGACGGAGAGAGCCGGGCGCCGAGAGGTTAGACAGCTCGTTCAGCTCCCACAGAGGAGATGGGGCTGAACTCATTTTCGACCCCAGGTTTTGCGAATCCCCAATTCTTTCCTCTTTCCATCCCTCCGTTCAATGTGCCAAGCCAAGGGGCTTGAGAAAGGTCACTCGGCCCCATTCTCGAACGCTGCGGTGGCACAAAGGATTCTCCAGTCGCTTTCGTTTCTGCGTTGGAAGGGGATCGAAAATCACCCTGGTTGGGTTTTCCGTGTGGCGCGTCTGACACCGTGTTTTGAAGCACTTCAGAGAGAACCCTTCGTCAGCCCACCCCGTTCAGAAGTGCCGGCTTTCTCTTTCGAGAGGATCCTGGACAGGAGGGAAGATGGTCACAGCGATATCGCTGGGAGAGGGAAGAACTTCCAGTCCAAGTTCATGGTGTAGGAAGAGGCGGGCGGGGGGATGCTGATCCGGGACTGGTTCCGCTTAGTATGGCCACCTAACAAATGATCCCCACGCCCCTCCCTCCCCCCAGCAAGTAAAGATGAAAATGACTTTGTGATGACTCTCACAATGGCTCCGCACCCTCCTGAGGTCTGGGGAGATTTAAGGACTGGAGGGGACTCAGCAGCTGGGACTGGAAACCCTGGAGACCTTTCGCTCCCGCGTTTGCTGGTTGACCCGGCCGTTGGCGGAGCCTCCGCTGCAGCTAGCCATCGGGAAATCCTCGTGTGGCCTTTCTGAGCGGTTGGGCTTCCTCCCAGTGTGGGGACTTCTTACACGGAGACTCGTGGCTCCCCAGGCGAGTGTTCTGGAAAGCAAGGACCATGCTGCGTTGCCCTTTAAAATTAACCTCAGGAGTCCTGCGTCATCACTTTGGCACATTCTGTTGGTTACAAGCAAGTCACAAGCCCGCCTGGAGTCAAGGGCAGGGGACACAGACTCTGCCTCTCCATGGAAGCCTGTCAAGGTCACATCGCAGGAAAACATGTAGAATGGAAAGCAGTGTCGCAGATATTTTTGGAAAATACCACCTGCCATTCCGGGAGGATACGTTACCTTTGGGTTTCGCCAACAATAACGAAGGGACGTTGTGCTCATCAACCAAACACCATGAAAGTATGGCTGGGGATGTGGCTTATGGCCAGTTACAACCGGTTGGGTTTGAATGTTACCTCCCAACCAACCAACCAACCAATGGGAACCAGTCCAGGAACAACCTGTCTAAAGCAACACCTAGCAAGTGGCAGATACTGGGCTAAGAGACAAGGATAAGACAGTGAATCAACAAGGTCTCTCTGTTCACAGAGCTCCGAGATCTTAAGCTAGTGTAGGGAAAGCTAGCTGGAGTAGTAGATGAAACTACAGATTCCTATCTCCCTCCCCCTATTCTCATTCAGTTAGTTCCAGTGGCGCCTAGAACTCGGCATTGTAACAAGCCCCTGGGGTGGTTCTGGCATAACAGATCGGAGGAGGGCACTTGGCGACACAGGAACAGACTGTCTTCCGTGCTATCCAGCCAGCCACAGCTAGCTCTCCAATAGGATCTGAATGTCAGCCCTGGGGGTAGAAGGGGCCTCTACCTTGAACTCTCTCTCTTAGTCCTAGGGGTAATGGCTGCTCCTTACATCGGCTGTTCCTATATTTTTTTAGATATAAAACATCGGCTCCTTGGGGCGCCTGGGTGGCGCAGTCGGTTAAGCGTCCGACTTCAGCCAGGTCACGATCTCGCGGTCCGGGAGTTCGAGCCCCGCGTCAGGCTCTGGGCTGATGGCTCAGAGCCTGGAGCCTGTTTCCGATTCTGTGTCTCCCTCTCTCTCTGCCCCCCCCCCCTTCATGCTCTGTCTCTCTCTGTCCCAAAAATAAATTAACGTTGAAAAAAAAAAAAATCGGCTCCTTATATCGGCTGTTCCTATATTTCTTTACTTCTTTTTAACCAATCCTTTGTAACTTCAATCTCCTGTTCTAGTTAATAATTCTTTACATTTAACTTTGCCTGTTCGTATTATTATGTGATTCCTTTACCACCGTCCAACAAACATTCACGCCCTTCTTCTCCATCTTTACGGGAAAAATATATTTTCCTGCCCCACTGATGTTGGGCTTGGCCACGTGACTTGCTCTGGCCGATGGGATATGAGCAGAAGGGACAGTGTACTGGTTCCCAGCCTAGGCCTTAAGAGGTATCACGTATTTCTACTGGCCCCAAGGACCAACCACCGTCCCTCCGGCCTGGGCCCCCAGATGAGACTGTCCAACCAATCCACAGACCTGGGAGCTTGAGGATAAATTATCAACATTTTATTTTATGTATTTATTCCTTAAAGATTTATTTATCTATTTTTCTAAAATGTATTTATTTTTATAATTTACATCCCAGTTAGCATATATATAGAACAACAAGGATTTCAGGGGTAGATTCCTTAGTGCCCCTGACCCCTTTAGCCCATCCCCCCTCCCACCACCCCTCCAGCAACCCTCTGTTTGTTCCCTATATTTGAGAGTCTCTTATGTTTTGTCCCCTCCCTGTTTTTATACTATTCTTGCTTCCCTTATGTTCATCTGTTTTGTATCTTAAAGTCCTCATAAAAATAAGGAACGCTTCACGAATTTCCTTGTGCAGGGGCCAGGCTAATCTTCTCCGTATTGTTCCAATTTTAGTATATGTGCTGCCGATGTGAGCACTTATTTATTTTTGAGAGAGACAGAGACCACGTGGGTGGGGAAGAGGCAGAGAGAGAGGGAGAGAGAGAATCCCAAATAGGCTCCAAGTTGCCAACACAGTGCCCGATGTGGGGCTCGAACACATGAAACCATGAGATCACGACCTGAGCGGAAACCAAGAGTTGGATGCTTAACCGACTGAACCACCCAGGGTCCCCAAATTATTAACATTAAAAATTTTTTTTGTTGAATGTTTGTTTATTTTTGAGAGAGAGAAAGAGAGAGAGTGCATGGGCGTGAGCGGGGGAAGGGGAGAGAGAGAGAGAGGGAGACACAGAATCCGAAGCATGTTCTAGGCTCCGAGCTGTCAGCACAGAGCCCAGTGTGGGGCTCGAACCGACAAACCATGAGATCATGACCTTAGCCAAAGACGGACGCTCAACTGACTGAGCCACCCAGGCGTCCCCAAATTAGTAACATTTTAAACCACTGAGTTTGAGGAGGGGAGGGGTAGGGGAATTGTTGCACAGCATTATTGTGGCAATATTTGATCAATATACTATCTCAGGAGTAGGTGTTGCAAATATAGATTGAGATGTGGGACGGGGATGAGTAAGTGGGCCTCCAGGAGGTTGGTACCTGTCCCAAGATGGCCAGCAGTACTGTGACATTCCAGGACATTTTTTTCCTTCCTGACATCATAAAATGGTCAGCAAACTTTTCAATCAATAAACCAGAACAACTGGACGGCCATATGCAAAAAAAAAAAAAAAAAGACCTTCCACCTTTCACAAAACAACTCAAAACAGATCACAGACTTGAATATAAAACACAAGACTATAGACCTTCTAGAAAATAACACGGGAGAAAATCTAGGTGACCTCGGTCAGGCCTGCGATGACTTTTTAGATACAATACCAAAAGCATGGTCCATGGAGGTTGATAAGTTGGACTTGGCTGCAATTTAAAACTTGTGCTCTGCGAAAGACCCTGTGGAGAGACAGAGAAGACAAGGGGCGCCTGGCTGGCTCAGGCTGAAGAGCGTGTGACTCTTGATCGCGGGGTTGTGAGTTCAAGCACCACGTTGGGTGTAGACATTACTTAAATGAGTAAGTAGTGGAAAAAAAAAAAGAAAAGCCAAGCCACAGACTGGGAGATTGTGACATGTGCCACGCTGGTGAGGCTGTGGAACGAGAGCAGCTCTCTGTCATTGCTGGGGGGGAGGCAGAATGGTACAGCCACCTTGCAAGACAGTTTGGGGGTTTCCTACAAAGCTAAATCTGGGCTTACTGTGAGCTCTAGCAACCGTACTCCTCGGCACTTACCTAAAGGAGGCGAAACTTAGGTCCACGTGAAAACCTGTACGTGAATGTTTATAGCTTTGTTCAGAATTAACAACACTTGCGAGCAACCAAGATGTCCTTCAGTAGGTGAACGGATAAACAAACCTGGGGCGCCCGGGTGGCTCAGTCGGTTGAGCGCCTGACTTCGGCTCAGGTCACGATCTCGCGGCTGGTGAGTTCGAGCCCCGCGTCGGGCTCTGTGCTGATGGCTCGGAGCCTGGAGCCTGCTTCCGATTCTGTGTCTCCCTCTCTCTCTGCCCCTAACCCACTTGCATTCTGTCTCTCTCAAAAATAAATAAATATTAAACAAAAGTTAAAAAAAACAAACTGTAATACATCCATATAAGCTTAACGCTTATGAGCTCAATGCTTACACGGCTACGTGTGGCATGATTCTAACTATAGGTCGCTCTGGAAAACACAAAACTAGAGACAGGTGAGTTGTTGCTGGGGCTTGGGGGAGGCTGGAGAGGGGGCACGGATGGGTAGAACAGGCGGGGTTTCAGGGAGATGAAGCTATTTCAGATGATACCGTAATGGTGGCTACAAGACATGAGGCATTCGTCAAACTCCCCGGAACACGACCACACAGAGAGTAAATCCTAATGTAGACTTAAGGCTTTGGTTCATAACAAGGTAACCATGTTGGCTCATCAGCTGTAACACACCCCCCACTAATGTAAGACACATACCACACTAATATAACAGGAGAAACTGTGCAGGAGGGGCGGGGTATGGGACTTTGAAATTTCTTAAAAGTATCTGTGTTTCTAATATTTATTTATTTTTGACAGAGAGAGAGAAAGCATGAGCAGGGGAGGGGCAGAGAGAGAGAGAGAGATAGAGACACACACACACACACACACACACACACACAGAATCTGAAGTGGGTTCCAGGCTCTGAGCTGTCAGCACAGAGCCCGACACGGGGCTTGAACTCACAGACCGCGAGATCATGACCTGAGCCGAAGTCGGACGCTCAACCGACTGAGCCACCCAGGTGCCCCGGGACTTTGAAATTTCTTGTCATTTTGCTGTAAATCTAAAACTGTTCCAAAATACGAAGCCCTTTTTTTTTTTTTAAGTCATTGAAAGGAAAAATAAAAATGCAGCAAACATTGATTTTAGAAATTTAGGCCCCATCTACCCACCCCAATTCTGCCTAGTATATCCGATTACTTCTTTCCATATTTACAGTGGCACAAAATGAAAATAATGCACGCTTCCCATTTTATTTAAAACATTTTGTAGTTACATGTAGAGGTATTTACATTCCACGTTACCACGTTCAACTCATCCACGGAAAATAGTGACGTGAAGAATGCTGTCGATGTTTTCACTTTGCAAAAGGGATTTTATGGAGGGTGCCCTACACAAGCTTCACGGCAAAGGACGAGCCGGTGGAGAAACTAAATTTCCCCTTTTGGATCTGTCTCCCGTGTGTGGCGGTAACAGCAATTTCTAGAAGAGAGGTCTCGGTACCGCTGCCAGATCGTAGCTTCGGGAACATACGCCAAGTGGGCTGTTTTCCATGGGGACGACTCATCCAATTGGCGTCACCCTACATTGTGAGCTGCTAAAGATACCGCGGCTCTCAGCGCTAACGTCAAGCGTCTATACAGCTGATTGCTTGCTCTGAGTCCCGAATTGGAAACATGAGCTTGCCCGCATAAGAAGTTCCAACGAACCTGACGAACGCATCCTCAAATGCTCCTCGTCATCACTTGCTTAAAAAAGCGCCAGTGAGTCTTCATTGTCTCAGGCTGCTGTGCATGGTTGCCTATTAGAGGAAAAAAAGAAAAGAAAAGAAAATGGACAAAAATCAAGCGGGATATTTCCCAAGGCAGGGTAGAAAGAACCAAGTACAAAAAAGGATAAGAAGTTCCAACGCTGAAAAAAATAGATGGAGATTCCCGAGCAAGAAGCCACATTTTGGGGAAAGCAGGTTGTGTGCTGTTTTATTTTTAAATCGAGATGCCGTGAGTGACTCACGCACAGCACGGCATGAAGTGTGTACTAACCTCTCTCCCCTGGTTTCGTTTTATTTTTCTCTCCCCTCATTTGCCCTTTGCCCCAGTTCCTTAACTCTTTGAAAGATACATCGCGTTGCGTATTTTCCCAAAATGTTAAAAATATGGTTTGAGACGATGTGAAGTGCAGATGAGTACGAATGTCATATTTCAAAGCACTAATAACTTTCTGGATTTGCTGTGACAGGTTGTTTTAGGCGAGGCTGCCTAAAAGAGCTCACACTGAGTTCCTTAACTGAACATAAAAATAAATATTCCAGATTTTAAAAATCAAGATCTGGGGGCACCTGGGTGGCTCAGTGGGTTAGGCATCTGACTCTTGATTTCGGCGCGGCTCGTGGTCTCACCGATCATGGGTTCGAGCCCCACACCCGGCTCTGTGCTGATGGTGCAGAGCCTGCTTGGGATTCTCTCTCTCCTTCGCTCTCTGTCCCTCCCCTGATCTCCCCTGAGAGAGAAACTCTCTCTCAAAATAAATAAGGAAACTTAAAAAAATAAATAAAAATGAAGATCTAAACAGTTCTACTCCAAATTTATATCTCTCAGTATATACATAGGGGGTATTTAGGGGTTCACTGTTCAGATTTATATATCTCTCAGTATATATATATATATATATATATATATATATATACCCTATGTATGTATGTATGTACGTATCTATCATCCATCTATCTAGTATTTGTCCCAGCTTCTGAATAATTGTCCCCAAATTAAGACATGTTCCCGTGGCGAGAGCACGAGCCCAAAGAATTCCAGAACTTCAAGTCACGTAGGCTGAGAAGGGGATCGCCGTCGTGCCTGGAAGGAGTCTGGGACTGAATCATACTGTCTTGGGTCCAAAGCCGGACTCTGGCACTGACTGGCTCGTGCAGCCCTGGGCAGGCATGTCACAGGCCCGCTGGAGCCTCGGCCTTCTCGTTTCTAAAACGAGGATAATGATGCCTACCTGGCAACATAACGCGGAGACTAAACTACTGTCTTGTATTCTAGCGATTAGCGCGTGATAAGCGTTCACTAAAAGTAGTTATTTAGGAGTAGATGATAGCTAGAAAAGTAATGTAATGTCATGTAAGACGACGCCTAACTAAGAGCGTGACAGATCAAGGCGTGGCTTGAAATTGCTACAACTCCCGGCCCAACCGTGACATTAACATTTACCTGCCGCCCGCTTTTCCTTTCGCGACGAATTAAATCCACCAGCGCGAGTGAGCAGGGTGATTGTCTGAAAGGATTGTGGCTCTATTTTCAAAGTTAAATATAAAACGAGAGCCTGCGAAAGACAGCCGAGTTGGCCTGGTTGACATTTTCTACCGAAGTGATCATTAGAGGATTCAAGAGAATTTTGCAAAGTACTGGACACGATGTTCAGCTTCTTCGGAAAGCTGACGAGTACTCAGCAATATAAATAGCAATTGGGTGACATGACCTTCTCTCTCCTTCACCGGATTATGAGTTGAGTAAGGAACCAGAAGTTAAATGAGACAATTTTTCAAAGCCTGTTTAAGAAAGCAACATTTCAGTGTTTCTTTCAAGGCCGATTTTTTTCCCCCACCACTGACACATTTTGGTTAATCCTAACATTACCACCTCGGTCAACCAGAGGCTGAGAAAGAGCCAATGTAGGAATGTTTTCCCAAACAGGAAATGAGCTCAAAGTGTGGATTCTTTATATGGGCCATGCCACAATCCTAGAAAAGATAAATTGTGGATACTCAATGATTAACCGTGTTCGTTTTACTCACGGGAAGAGGCAAAGTTCTGTTTCTTCAAAAGTTTAATATACATTCTTTCTCACCACACATAAGGATTATAAGATTTCTTTTTTTCTCTGCCTTTTTTTTGAGGAAAAATGAGTAGAGATTAAAAAAAACCCCACAATGCCAATTTTGTGAAATGGTCATGACCCATGTTCAACGATAGACTTATTTAATCACTCACCCTTTGGTTAAACAGCAAGCTGGTTCCCGAGTTTATATTTCATGTACTGTGTTCCATATTGCCAGTAGTATAAATTTATTGCTAATATGCTTTATTGATGACCATGCAGCTAGATAAATCAGCTTAACTACTTTAATAGCTCAACTTATTTTTTTTTTAATTTTTTATTATATAGAGAGAGCGAGCGTGAGTGGGGAAGGGGGGCAGAGGGAGAGAGAGATAATCTTAAGCAGGCTCCACACCGACGTGGGACTCGATCCCACAACTCTGGGATCATGACCTGAGCAGAAATCAAGAGTCTGACGTTTACCAGACTGAGCCACCAGGCACCCCTAAATATTTTAAATAATGAAATAATTGGCGAAGCTTAGTTATTGTGTATGAACATTTGGGGGAGGGGTGGCTGCTATAATAAAATTGTATAGAACTTTGCTTAATAGAGCTTTCCTTGGGATGGAAACGTTCTCTGTGCAGTGTGGGAGCTTATCTGCCATTGAGCACCTGAAATGTGACAAGTTATGACTCGCGAACTGAATTTGACATTAATTATAATCTAGATTTAAATAGCCACATAGAGCCTAGTGGCTCCTGTATTGGATGGTGAAGGTTTACAGAACAAGGTTTAAAACCGAAATAAAAGTCCCGTTATATAAAAAGTATTTCATCTTGTATGAATTGGAACTTCAGTCTCTCTCACTGATATTTGGAACTTGGTAAGAAACTGCTGAGACCAAAGTACCAAAAGGATGCTTACCTTGTTTTCATCCTAATGTGATTTCCGGACACATTAGGCCAACCAAGAATGTCTTCCTTTCCTGCTACAAAAGGAAGAGATCGCCTAAGTGTAGCTCACATTGCTTTAGCTCCCACGTAATTAGTGAAATATTATTTATTTTTTTAATCTTTATTTATTTTTGAGAGAGAGAGAGAGAGACAGACAGACAGAAACAGAGTGTGAGCGGGGCAGAGAGAGGGAGACACAGAATCTGAAGCAGGCTCCAGGTTCTGAGCCGTCAGCACAGAGCCCGACGCGGGGCTTGAACCCACGAACTGTGAGATCATGACCTGAGCCGAAGTTGGACGCTCAACCGACTGAGCCACCCAGGCACCCCAATTAGTGAACTATTATTAATCTCAGACAGCCTGAACATGATAACCAGGATAAGTACGAATATGTTTTGTGTTTGTCAGACATTCATTTCTTTGTAATGACTTTATATTATTTACTTTTTAATTTTCTTAGTTTATTTATTTCGAGAGAGAGGGAGAGAGAGAATCCCAAGCAGGCTCCATGCTGTCAATGCAGAGCCTGACTCGGGGCTCGAACCCATGAACCGTGAGATCATGCCCTGAACCAACACCAAGAGCTGGAAGCTTAACTGACTGAGCCACCCAGGTGCCCCTCTCTGTAATTATTTTAAAAACTTGAGGTCTGACTTCTTATATTCCTGAGAAAGGGACATATTCCTTTTGAGAATCACAGCCAGCCCAAAGTTGAACTGTCCGTTCTTCATGGGAATTCTACCCCTGCCCGTTTGCGGTCTTATTCTCCATTCCAGGCATGGAAACAGCTTTTTCAGGAAGGCCTGCTTTGGCTCATTATCAAGGTGACAATATTAAAAAGCCCCAAGCAGGAGTCTGGCGGTTGGAAACGAGCACCCAGCCTCCACTGCCCCTGTGGCTTCGTGTCCAGGCTGTTAGGCTTGAGCACGCCCTTGGGGCCCATTGTCTTGCTTGTCCCATACGTCCGCCGTCTTCCAACGGAATGACTTGAAGTCAGCAGTGAGATGAATGGTGACAGCCTCGAATCCTCATCTGTCATGCCACATCCGGGCTTCCCATTCAGACGTAAGGTGATCTGCTGCCTTCTTGATGACGGGCCTGGCTTGGCTTTGCGTGGTTCTCCTTCCCCAGAAGGAGCACTTTTCTCCCCGGAGATTTCTGGAAGCAGCCCACAGAAGCCTTCGCGTCCAACTAGGTCCGCCCGGGTCTTGTGCATCGAGACTACGGAAGCAGTGCACTCCCCCGGGGTGCGTCCCGTGCTCCCGAGGCGGCTGGCCAGGAGGGCCGTGAGCACACACTCTGGGACCGAGAAAGGCTTGGGCATGTTCAGAAGCCTCAACACAGCGTAGCGGCTGCCTCTCCCTGGCGGGACGATGGAAAGAGCCACAGGGGGCTCAGTGCACAGAGTGAGGCCACGCCCTCGGGGACAGAAGAGTCGCAGCAAAGTGTACTTACTATCCACACAACCGGCTCCAACCTACCAGCCTCCTGGGCATAACGTTAGTTATAAAATGGCTAAACAGATAAGGACAGCTTGCTAGGCCCTCCTGGCACTCAGTCCTGAATTCAGCAGCGCCACGGAACAGGCTACAGCAGGAATCAGTCGCAGATGTGTTACGGTTTTTTCTTAAGGGGAACATAAAGCCTGTGAACCACCGTCTACTTCCTTGGGAGTTGAAACTCATCTGGCTTTGGCCAGAGCGTTCGCTGCAGCAACGGTGTGCATGGGTGCTGTGGGTGGCCCCATCTGTCCCCCGTGTTTGCACACAGGTCAGCCCAGGGCCTTGAAAGAAGCAGCGGGCCCCCTACCATGTAAGGAGACCCTCTGAGGGACTGATAAATATCCATTCAATTACAGCCTCAACTAACACAGAATTCAGATCAGCCTCATTTCTCTTAGATTTTTTTTTTTCAACGTTTTATTTATTTTTGGGACAGAGAGAGACAGAGCATGAACGGGGGAGGGGCAGAGAGAGAGGGAGACACAGAATCGGAAACAGGGGAAACAGGCTCCAGGCTCTGAGCCATCAGCCCAGAGCCCGACGCGGGGCTCGAACTCACGGACCGCAAGATCGTGACCTGGCTGAAGTCGGACGCTTAGCCGACTGCGCCACCCAGGCGCCCCTCTTAGATTTTTTTTAACTAATCAAATACTTACATAGAGTAACATGCTATGTGCCAGGCCCTGTACATTAAAAACACTTTAAAAATAAGTACTAAAAAATATGAATGCATTAAAAAAATTTATGTTGATTTTTGAGAGAGAGAGAGAGAGAGAGAGAGAGAGAAAGAGCGCAAGCAGGGGAGGGACAAAGAGAGAGGGAGACACAGAATTGGAAGCAGGCTCTGGGGTCCAAGCCATCAGCACAGAGCCCGAGGCGGGGCTCGAACTCGTGAACCGCAAGATCATGACCTGAGCCGAAGTCAGACGCTTAACCGACTGAACCACCCAGGCGCCTCAAAAATATTAAATGCATTTAATCCTCATATAAGGACTCATGCATTTGATCATTTTTTTGGACACAGAGTAGATAACAACTCCTTTCCAGTCCAGTATAAGATATCAAATTAAAACATGCCACGTATGTGTTCTAAAGCATGTCAAACCACTTCTCAAAATTTAAGGTTTTTAAATTATTTTTAAGTTTATTGATTTATTTTGAGAGGAAGAGAGAGAGCACGTGCACACACGTGGACAGGCAGGGGAGGGGCAGAGAGAAAGAGAGACAGAATCCCAAAGCAGGCTCTGTGCCACCAGCACACAGCCTGACGCGGGGCTCAAACCCAGGAACCGCAAGATCATGACCTGAGCAGAGATCAAGAGTTAGACACTCAACCGACTGCAACCCCCGGGCGCCCCTGAAATTTAAAGTTTTTAGAAGCAAAATGTCCTAGTCAGTAACTTCAATACAATCTATACGTTTTCCAAAATGACCGACGCGGAAATTAAAAATAACCTCATTTCCTTGCCACTTGCTTCCCTCTTTTAAGTCCCTCCTACGTGGAGGGAGAAAACAGATATTTACTGAACGTTTGTTTTAAGCCGGGAGCTATCTTCCCCCCTCATGGGAACAACACTTCCATGGGTGTTAAACCTGAGCTCAGAGAGGTTAAGTAAAGGATTATCGGCTTACACGTAAGTGGAAGATCCAGGATTGAAGCCGAATTGGTCCACCTTTCTGAGGGTGGACCGTGGTTTTCTTTGCACACCTTCTGTGCTCGGAACCATTGCATGCGGGTTGTTGGCTGGCGTCCGAGAGAGCTAAATACAGCAGGGAATATGTCGTATTTGTCTTTCAGATGCCTGAGACAGAACTTGGTCTCCGGAAAGGACTCAGATGTTCACTCTTTTAGAGACCCCCTGCCTGCAGTTAATGTTTATGGGATATAAATCCATCACATGATAGGTCTTATCATTTCCAATTACTGAAAATTCCATTTTCAGCTTTTATTATTATTTTAATGTTTACTTATTAGAGAGAGAGAGAGACAGAGTGCGAGCAGGGGAGGGGCAGAGAGAGAGGGAGACGCAGAATCCGAGGCAGGCTCCAGGCTCTGACCTGTCAACACAGAGCCCGACACAGGGCTTGAACTCACAAACCGCGAGATCATGACCTGAGCGGAAGTCGGACGCTTAACCTACTGAGCCACCCAGGCTCCCCTCATTTTCAGCTTTTAAACAGCAACACGATTCCTGTTATTACTAAAGCTTAAACATGAGAATATTTGACGATAACTCACATCCATTGAGGGTGATTCCTAGATCTGTTTTGAGTGAGGCAAACACCACGTAGCACATGTGTGATGTCATATGTTCTTTGTTTCTCCCACTCCCAGTATCGATGCGACCTCGTCTAAATCAAGAAATCCATCAGGAGCGCATTTCAGAAGATCCATGCACTTTTTAGTGTAAAGAAACCATGATGCATCAAAAAGAGGCTTATTTTTTTTTATATGAAATTTATTGACAAATTGGTTTCCATACAACACCCAGTGCTCATCCCAAAAGGTGCCCTCCTCAATACCCATCACCCACCCTCCCCTCCCTCCCACCCCCCATCAACCCTCAGTTTGTTCTCAGTTTTTTAACAGTCTAAAAAGAGGCTTATTTTTTTTAATTAAGTTTTAATTTATTTATTTTGAGAGAGACAGAGAGACAGAGCACAAGCGGGGGAGGGGCAGAGAGAGAGGGAGACACAGAATCCGAAGCGGGCTCCAGGCTCCGAGCTGTCAGCACAGAGCCCGACGCGGGACTCGAACCCACGAGCTGCGAGATCACGACCTGAGTCAAAGTTGGACGCAGAACCGACTGAGCCCCCCAGGCACCCCGTTGTCCTGATCACGGTAAAGTACAGTGGGGATGAGCGAAGGTGAGAGCCCCCAGCGAGGTCAGCTTGGGTCCACGCGGTGCAAACCATGTTACGAAGCACACCGTCGGGATGCCAATCTAAGAAACACCTCCTCTCTCCCAGGCATCGACTTGGACTGCGTGCGATCTTGGAGTCAGGGATCAACCTAGCCTCACAGAATCTGAGAACTACAAAGGGCTTTTACGATTAGGCTGTGGAGGAGCAAACGGGGCCATCTGCCTAAAGTTAGAGTTGGCCAAGGTCAGAGCTGGGCCTGCCCCACCCTGGGGCCGCTGTCATTACGTGTTCCGCTGGGTGTTCGCTCTCTCTCAGATCCAGGCCCGCCTGTCCATTCTGTTCGGTCACGGGGGGCGGGTCTGCAAATTCCATGTCCTGTGTCCCCTGCCGGCTGGTGGTGTTCTGAGAAAGAAGCAACGGGAAGAGGACGGCAGGCAGGAGGAGGAGGGAAGGGGCTTACTTCCTCATTCTAGCTTCTGCCAGTGTCCCTCGAGCAGCAGGGGACAGCAGTGGCCCCAGTTTCCTGATTCTGCTAGGGCTGCGGGTAGCCCTAGCAGCAGCCGTGGTGTGTCCCCCCCAAAAGTCTCGGCACTAGTGGCTGTAACCCCCTCAGGGGCGTGCACACCTGCTAGGTCACGCCCCAACTGGAGGTTTGAGTACCAACCACCTGCTGGGCGTCTCTGTCCCCACCGGAGGCCCAAGCACCAGTGTGGCATCTCTTTCGGAGATGTGCGTCCTATCCTCTGAGCTCCTACGTTGTGGCGACCCTGCTTTATCCCCGGGGGTGGTTAGCTACTTCCTGAATTATTCATATTTGCGACATCAGTGTCCCCTCTGTGCTAGTTCAACCTCCTTGTGTTTTTGGAAAATTTTTTAATTTTTTTTTTAATGTTTATTTATTTCTGAGACAGAGAGAGACAGAGCATGAGTGGGGGAGGGGCAGGGAGGGGGAGATACAGAATCCGAAGCAGGCTCCAGGCTCTGAGCCATCAGCACAGAGCCCGATGCAGGGCTCAAACTCACAGACTGTGAGATCATGACCTGAGCAGAAGTTGGACGCTCAACCAACTGAGCCACCCAGGCACCCCATGGAAAATGTTTATTATTTTGAGAGAGAGAGAGAGAGAGAGTGAGTTGGGGAGGGGCAGGGAGAGAGAGAGAGAGAGAGAGAGAGAGAGAGAGAGAGAATCCCAAGCAGGCTCCGTGCTCTCAGCACAGAGCCTGACAAGGGGCTCAGTCTTACAAACCATGAGCTCATGACCTGAGCTGAAATCAAGAGTCGGACATTTAACAGACTGAGCCCCCCCAGGTGCCCCCAGCCTTCTTGTACGAACTCACCTCTGTTGTTAATAGTTTACAACAAAACCTACCATGGTTTTCTTACTGGACCCTGACTGATCCAGCACTTGATATGAAGAGTTGGCTTGTCTAGTCCCTTTGGCACACTTATGTCTTATATCTGAATTACTTGCGGCTTCCAGACCAACGGGTCAATGTCATGGACCACTGTGACGTTCTGAACAGCATCAAGGAAATGGAGATCTCTGTAGGCAAGGTAACAAGCAGAACAGAAAAACTGACATAGCCTGGATATCACGCTGAATTCTTAAGTTGGCAGCTGTCCATTCCTTCTTTTCAAGTTATCCTATTTAAATAGTAACACATGAAAATTAGTATCAGTTCACTTCATCAACCAGAATGGGGCCTGAACATTTCCTTTTAAAGTTAAAGCGATTCTTGGGGCGCCTGAGTGGCTCCTTCGGTGAAGCGTCCGACTTCGGCTCAGGTCATGATCTTGCGATTTGTGGATTCGAGCCCCGTGTCGGGCTCTGTGCTGACAGCTCGGAGCCTGGAGCCTGTTTCGGATTCTGTGTCTCCCTCTCTCTCTGCCCCTCCCCCTCTCATGCTCTGTCTCTGTCTCTGTCAAAAATAAACAAACATTAAAAAGAAAAAGGTAAAGCAATTCTCTAGCAACCCCTGCTTGATTGAAAGCAATTGAGGAAATGTGAACAAGTGTCAATTCCCCACTAGGTGGCAATCATGACGTACATTTGAGTTAGACTCCTGCCACACCGGTTGCAAACAAACGGATTCAGAGTCAGTTGACCGATGCCCATTGGGAGTGGGCCAGAGGTACAGGACACGGGTTTGACTTGAGGCTGTTTTGACAGCATTCTTCTTCCACCCCCCGACCTGTGGCTAGGGGTCCCCAAACCTACTAGCTTGGATGATGTCGCTTCTGTTGCAGTAAGTAGCAAATCCCCGCCAAATAAATCCCAATGGTTTGATGCATTTCTTCGTGCCAGCAGGCTGCCAGGGTTTATGCCACACGGCCTCTCGGGGACCCAGGCGGACAGAGGCACCAGTGTCTGGGAACGGTGTCTGTGTCCCCTGTGGCTTTCGTGGTTGCTGGGGGGGGGGAGTGGTGGGGGGAGAGCTGCTGGAGAATCGTGCATGGTTTTCTCGCCACGTGTCACTCCTCATAGCCACCTGGCTGGAATTAGTCCCGTGGTCTCACCAGGAGGTGCCCAGACAGTCAGATCTCCGCAAACACCAGCGCTGCCTACCACACCCCACGTCCTTTCTTCCCTTCTTCAACAGCGACCAAGCTCCAGGGCGTTCGCTGGGTACGCGACCGTCTGTGCCCCAGTAACGACTACGTTTTCTCAGTCTAAATGGTTAAGTTGTTGGGGCGCTTGGGTGGCTCAGAAAGTTAAGTGCCTGACTTGGGCTCAGGTCATCATCTCACCGTTTGTGGGTCTGAGCCCTGCATCAGCTCCAGCTGACAGCACGGAGCCTGCTTGGGATTCTCTCTGCCACCCTCTCCCCACCCCGCCCCACTCACACTTTCTCTTAAAATAAATAAATAAATACACTGAAGATTTTATATATACATATATATTTTTTATATAAATATATAAATTTTATATATGTATATATATAAAATCTTAAGTGTACTTATATATAAGTGATGTATACTATGGTATATATATATACACTATACATATATATAGTATATAGTGTGGGTGTGTATATATATATATATATATACACATTATTTATACTATATATATATATAGTATAAATGGTTGTCAAGCATGAAGAATATTTTATATAAATATATATAAATATATATATTTATAAATATAAGTATATACATATATACAAATATACATATAAATACATATAAATATATAAATTTTATATATTTATATATAAAATCTTAAGTGTATTTATATATATGTGATGTATACTATAGTGTATATATATATATATACACACACACACACACACACACACACACATTAACCATTTATACTATGTATATATATACACGTACATAGTATAAATGGTTAAGTTGTCAAGCATGAAGAAAACTACCTGGAAGGAGCCTCAGTCCATGACCCCCTCAACAGTGATACCAGCTCTGAATTAGCTACAGACTTCCCATATGTGAGAAATAAACTGTATCTTCTTAAATTTACTGTTATTTGGGGCTTTTTCTGTTACTTGCTGCTGCATTTAATCCCAATACGGTACCCAATGCAAAGTCTGTTATGGGTTCTTTTCCCAATAACATCCCTCCTCCCCTTCTATTTTCAGAATTAACTGACAGAATCCCCCAGCACTGCCCGCCTCAGCCCCAGCTACCCCAGCAGGGTGCTCCCTGTACAGAGCGTCCCTGGACATCCCAGCCGGCACCGGCTTCAGCTCCTGCTGTCCCACCAGAGCAGCCCAGAGCAAAGCGCCCGGGGACCCCCAACCCACCCCAGCCACAGCTCCAGCCAGAGTCACCAGGCAGCATCCACACCAGGCATGACCAGACACAAGAGCATTCCTTCAAGTTTAAGTAGTCGTTCTGCCTAATTCACTAAAGCAAACACAGAAGGTCAAGCAAAACGGGGTAGAGGGTTATGCTCCAAACAAAAGAACATGACAAAACCTCAGAAAAGACCTACGAGATGGAGATAAGCCATCTACCTGATAAGAGTTCAAAGTAATGGTTATTCATAGAGATGCCACCAGACTGGAGAGGAGTGGAGGAAGTCAGCGAGAACATCAATTAAGATAGCACATATCAAGAGGAACCAATCAGAGCTGAGGAATACAATAACTGAAATGAAAAATACACTAGAAGGGCACCTGGCTGGTTCCGTCAGAAAAGCGTGTGACTCCTGATCTCAGGGTTGTGAGTTCAAGCCCCACACTGGGCGTAGAGCTTACTTAAAATACACTGGAGGGAGTCAACAGATTAGCGGGTGCAGCACAGATCAGTGATCTGGAAGACAGGGTCACGGAAAGCACCCAAGCTGAACGGCAGAAATGAAGCATTTTTAGAAATGAGGATGGGTTAAGGGGTGTCTCGGGCATCATTAAGTGAGCAAACATTCACATTACAGGGGTCCCAGAAGAAGAGAAGGAGGCAGAAAACTCATTTGAGGAAACAATAGGTGAAAACTTCCCTAACCTGGGGAAAGACACAGACGTCCAGGCTCAGGAGACACGGAGTTCCATGCAAGAAACCAAGGAGGTCCACACCATGGCACTTGATCGTGTCAGAGATGAGGGAGAAACATGGTGGCAATTCCTGACCTAAACTATAGAATTGAAAGCTCCGAGGGCAGATGTGGAAATCTGCGTTGAACAACAAGCCTTCCATGGGACTTCATGCTTACGGAAGTTTTTAGGGTGCCACTTGATATCAAAATGACAGATCTTAAATTCCGTAACGTGGCTTAACACAAGTCCCAATTTATAATGAAGTGTGTGTGTGTGTGTGTGTGTGTGTGTGTGTGGTCGGGGTAGCGACAGACTTGAGCAGGAGGAGTGCTCAAGTTTGATGGGCCCCAGAGTCTGGGGACTGGTTAGGAAAATGACAACTTCCTCGAGGGTGGAGAGTGGCCATCAGACAGGGCGACGGAGAGGAGGTGCGTGAACAGCGCTGGTGACTGTCTTACGTTTACGGCGCTTGATGCCTGCTATGGTTCACTATGCAAGTCCCTCTGTGAACTGAAGCCTGTCGTGGGGACAGTTCTCAAAACCTACCGTGAGGTATGAACTGGATAGACTGAGACGTACAATGTAAACCATGTATTTGCACTTGAGCGAAGTTGGCATTTGCAGGACCGTGGCATCCTTTCAAAGCCCAAGTACGTCATGACTCCTTATTTTGGGTAACTTTTATCACCACCAATCCCTCTCAAACCCGGATACAACTTGAACGTAACGAACCAACCACCAGGTTAAACAATGGCAATAAGCCAGCAGTTTACCTACTTGGTTAAATGTCCCTCTCCACTGCACACTCGTCTTGGAACTTTTCAGAAAGATAAACTTCGAATCTAGACCAAAAAAGGTGTTCCCATACTTTGCCCGGTGTCCCCCGGGGAATGACATCTCCCCCCGCTGGGGGTTCCCCGGCCGCACTGAACACCTGCAGGGCCCCATCCGGGCGAGTCAAGAAGCCCCTTCCACAGGAAGGAAAAGAGGAAGCCCAGGAGGGCCTGAGCCTTGCACGCCCAGTTCCGTTTTCCAGACTCACTGGCAGAAAAGCCTCCCTTTTCTTCTCAAGAGGAGACCGAGGGGGGCGGGAGAGGCCAGGAGTGGTGGGTTCCAATCCGAGTCCATGCTGAGGCTGGCGCAGCGCTCCCGAAAATCCCTCCTTCTTTCCCGCTTCCTTTCATTGTTCACTTTCTCCACCTTCTCTCAGCATGACTCTTCTTCCTCTGCTGAGCCCCACCTCCTGTCCTCTGCAGGGCCACCCAAACAGTCCCGTCCACCTATGAGGACAACGGGGCCTGAGAAGAACAAGCTGCCGGTCTGTCCTCAGTGGTCAGGGAAGCTGTCAGAGCAAGGGACAGAAGCCACGGCTTAATCCTCAGCACTGACGCCTGGTGGCTGCGTGGCCCACAAGAGCGGGATGAGCCAACTCAGAAACACCGGAATAGGGCAACTTGCTTTAAAAAAAATTTTTTTTAAACATTTATTCATTTTTGAGAGAGAGACAGAGCATGAGTGGGGAAGGGCAGAGAGAGAGGGAGACACAGAATCCGAAGCAGTCTCCAGGCTCGAGCTGTCAGCACAGGGCCTGATGTGGGGCTCGAACTCACGGACTCGAGATCATGACCTGAGCCGAAGTCAGACGCTCAACCGATTGAGCCTTCCTGGCGCCCCAGCAACTTGCTTTTAGAGACTTATGTGACTTTATTCTGATTTCGAGTTTTAATTTTGGTAGATAATCAAGGAGCAGATTCCTGAGATTTTTTTTTTTTTTTTTTGAGAGAGAGGGAGTGAGCGTGGGGCAGAGAGAGAGGGGGAGAGAGAGAGAGAAAGAGAGGAAGAGAGAAGCAGGGCTCACCTGAAGCGGGGCTCTCGTGCTCGCCTGACACAGGGCTCGACCACACAGCCATGAGATCATGCCCTGAGCCAAAGTCAGATGCTTAACCGACTGAGCCACCCAGGCGCTCCAGATTTCTTAGATTTTGAGCCATGACTTCTCACATTCCCAAGAGAAATGCTGTTTTTGTCTTAAGGCCCTCAAGCCTCTAGAGGCGCGACCATTCACTCGTGTGACCTGCAGCGTCCAACTCGACACCACCTGTGACATGCGTCCCTGGTGCCAAACCCCGGTCCAAAGGGAGGGACAAAAGGGGTCCTTACTGACTCAAGTTTAAAGCCTCCCTCTTGGGGCGCCTGGGTGGCGCAGTCGGTTGAGCGTCCGACTTCAGCCAGGTCACGATCTCGCGGTCCGGGAGTTCGAGCCCCGCGTCGGGCTCTGGGCTGATGGCTCAGAGCCTGGAGCCTGTTTCCGATTCTGCGTCTCCCTCTCTCTCTGCCCCTCCCCCATTCGTGCTGTCCCAAAAAAAATAAAAAAAAAAATAAAGCCTCCCTCTTGAAAACGGCATGCTCACACCACAAAGGTCTTCCTCTGCCGAGGTGAGGGACAATCAGGCAAACGTGCTGAGTTCACAAAACGCAAATGCACAATTAGTACAGAGTGGTAATCTTTTTTCTTCCAGCGAAAATTCAGTTTGTTGGTCAGTGTTTTTGCAAAACCAGAGTTTGTTTTTAAACTCCTGGGAGTCAGGTTGAACGAAATCAGGTCACTTTTCTTACCAACCAGCCAAAACATTCGGAAACGTACCTAAATACGAGAACTACGAACACGTCAGGTGTGGGCCCTCCACTCTGAGAGCACCTAACACGCGCTGGGAAAACCTAACAGCCCCCGAAGAGGGTGGCTACCAAATGCTCTGTAGTGACTGGAGGCGCGAGGGCAGGAAAGCGGAAGGAGGGGTTTAAGCCAGGTCCAGAATGAAGACCTAATTCTGGAAAGATGAGAGGACAATCCCAGGCGAAAGGGTAAGAGCAAAGGCACAGCAGCCAGATCGATTTGGTCCGGGCTGGGGGCTTGTCCAACAAGTAACGAGCTTTGGACAGTAGGCTGGGGACGGCTGGGAGGCCTTCTACATCGCGAGTGTGGACTTCAGCCCGAAGGAAGTAGGGGAACACTCAGGGGTTCTTTAGCCCTGAGCTGGGGGAGCGACACGAAAGTAAGTGGCGGTCTCCTCGCAGACAGGCGGGCGGCGGCGCTGAGCCCGGGAGCGGGTGGCAGGGCCGCGGGACCAGTCCTGAGGATGCCCGCTTTGGCGGTTGTAAAGATTAGGGACCAAACACCCGAAGACAACGTGACAAAGAGAGATTCGTTTCTAGAACACGCCTCCGGCGGACAAAGGACTTTTGCTTACGTGATCTCAGAGCAGTTTGTAAATCACAAGCGTTGTCACATTTCACACTTAAGGAACGAACCGCTGGTTACGAACGGCGGACTTTCGGCAAGGCTTCCCGGGCCACCACCTTCTCCCCGGCCCATCGTTCCTGCTCAGGAGAGGCTTTTTATTCTGCATCTCCTCTTAAGAAGAGGCGTCCGCGGGTCGCTCCTCTGCTCCGGCTCACCCCCTCGTTAGATGGGCTCGTCCAGTCGCACGGTATCCGTCTTCGCACATGACCTGACGTCTGCCGAATCGCACCGCAGAGCTCGGAGGTAACTCGATCCCAGCCCTCGGCATTTTTTTTCAGTATTTTGATTTGTGACTCCTCTTGAATTATCTTTTTTTTTTTTTTACACGGTTTTAATTTCAACTTGCTTCAAATCTCTCTCCGAAAGCGAGAGAAGTTTAAAACAGGACTCTGCATGGCGCCAACAAGAATCCTGTACGACAGACGAGTGTTTCCAGACGAATTTTACAACTCACTCACTCACTCAGTGATTTGTTCAAACATTTATTGAGCACTTTTTATGTGCCAGGCATGGTGCAAGGCGCTGGGTATAACAATGATTAAGACAAAGTCCCTCAAGGAGCTCACAGTCTAATGGTAAACTACTGAGTAAACTGAGGCACAGAGTGGTAAATGATTTACCCAATGAGGTAGAAATAGCTAGGTTCTTGGAAATGTGGGACTAGAGCTGGAGAGAGGGCAGGGTACAACCAACTCATCAAAAGTAAACCCCTCTGATTGAAAAGCGAGGCTGCATACAGAAACGTTACAAAATCTGCTTGCAAAAAGGTTAAAATAGTTTCCAATTTTCATCATGATTAAATTCATGTCTTGCAAAGAATTAAGCCATTACCTGATAGTATTTGTATACTTGCCCCTAAAGCCTCAGGGCCCGCATTAACCGGTTCACACACACTAACCCTGGAGGAAGCTTGAAATCAACAAGTATCAGATTTCAATTTCAGCACTGGGAACCATATGGAAACACTTTAATTAAATCCATGATGTTCAAATGTCTAGCATATTTATGATACTTCTACATGTAGAAGTTTGGAAAAAACTTTCCTCTAACCCCCATTCTGAGGATTCTAATAAGTTACCGATACCACAGAAATTAGAGAATTTGTCTGTTACTTTCCATATATACATTATTTTGGCTGTACAAGGGTGGAAAGTTTTACTTAGACATATTACATAAGTCATCTAAACATTATACAGATATCTACAGAGACATCACGGTTAGACGCCTGTGTATACTCATCCAAGAGCTAATTGCAGACATGAACCCGCGTAAGGCAATTTCCTGCGTGATAATGACACATGATCCTTGGAGGGAAGGGCAGAGTCCACAAAGCACGGTCTGCTTCAGGCCCGACCGCCTTTCTCAGGGATACTCTCCGTGACGGAAGAGTATTGTTTCAGTAGGCAGGGTGTCTATTTCACTGACAAAAAGCAGTGAATAATTATAAGAAGAGTTGTCTTCAAATGCAGAAACTGTAACTACCAGTAGACCTAAGCAGTGAACCCCTCAAAGCCGCCACTGGCCTTGATGCTGTCTCGGAGAAGCAGAGAACCTCGTGGATGATTTATTGCTCTGAGAATCAAACCTGATGCATGATTCATCCACACGGGATGCTCCCCAAAACTCCATACGCGCATCTGCAAATGCTGTCAGTCGCTCACTTCAAGTAATTCTTCACTTTGTTGTGGAGGCTTTTCTTCTGAAAAGTAACAAACACGGAAGAAATTCTCCTGAGTGAGGGTTTGAAAGGCGGACAGGTAAGCGAACACGCACTTCAAGTGCTTAAAAGAACCCTGAAGAGCCCCGGCCAACAGCCACACCGTTCTGTCAATGGCACAGGCTCCTGTCGTAAGTCTCCCCGGAGTCCAGCGAGGCCGCACGTGCACCCGCCAGCACCTGCCAGAACGGAGACGGCTTCTCTACCCAGAGGCCGCGCCGGGAGGCACCACCACGGGACCGACTAGATTCGAAGTTTTCGAGATCAAAACCGCACAGCATCTAACTCTATTTTTGTTAGAAACAGGCTAAATTACCTTGTAATCCTTTAACTCGCGTTTTCGTGGCTAGAAAGAGTAAAAATACCCGTAAGGCCATAAGATGCGTTTGTAACAATATACTAAAAATCATATGTATATACACGAATTTAAGATTCTAATGATTTTTTACATACATATATATATATTGGTATATACAAATATGCAAATTTGTTTTGTATGGTTTTGTAAAAAGCCATCAGAATCTTCAATCTTCCTCATCACACACTTGGTATACTTACCTTTATCGGGGTGTTCTGGATGTTTGTTTTTAGATGAAGAGGTGCCCGCTCCTTCAGACACTTTATTACCCGAATGATCGTGTTCCACCTCACATAAATAAACATCGATGGGTCCTTTGGTGCTTCTTATGTGTACTGTGATGGAGTCCTGGTAAAATATAAATAAAACACCATAAAGAAGACACGTCAGGGTGTCTGTTCACTGATTACATTTTTTCACTCACTAGAACTGCAAAAGTTTCCATTCAAGGGCTATTGCTGAAAATTTAAACGCGGGTGGTTTCCTTCCTATCGTATGTTTGAGAAAACCACGGACGTGGCTTTAGTCACTTCAGTGTTGGCCAATAAGCCACCGGCCAGCTCACGGGGCTGAAACGACGACTCGATGGGAGTCATGATGTGACTACTTCAGCACTCAAGAGCCCATTTTTCTCTACTCAAGGAGTTGACCCCTTCTAGGAGTCGGTCCCTGAGGGTCCACGATCAGTGTCTGGATAACAGAGAAATCTAAAATACCCTGTAGTCTCAAATAAGAAGGGTGTGTTCAGATTTTTTGACCCCTGAGAGGTGCCGAGTTAACTGAAAGAGCCGTTCTTTCGTCCACGTGAAAAAGATGAGATCCTGACAAAACGTACCTTAGTGACTTAAAAAAGATTTAAAAAGTACTGCGTATAAAGGACAATTAATTAATTACGATTATTCACATCTTTTGGCTTTGGATTTTTCAATTTACTCAGGATTAGTTATTTTTTCTGTAAGGTATCAGGAAATAGGGGCTTCTACTGACAGTTATGCTAAATCATCATCTTTGTGTGTGTGCCAGGACCCCGAAATGAACCAATTTACGCCAAAATCTGAAGGAACGGTTCCAGTTATACATGATTCCTTTGCTGCTTTGACTGGAAGAGGGTCCAACTGTGACAGAGTCTGTTCTCTTCCCCTTTCACGTGGGGAGGCCCGGGCTTGGCACAGACACCGGGGCCCCCTCCTGCCCCACAAACCTCACTGTCATCTCCTAATAGGGCTCGGTAAGATGCGGTCTCTCAGAGGGGCTTCTTGGTACCAGACGTGTAGGCCAGAGAAAGTACACGTATGCTCAGGCTCTAGATCGCCAGGCCAGGTCTGGTTTGAACGGTATTATCTTACACAACTCAAAAAATATCTCTAAACAAAAGAAACTGTGACGTTGCTCGGAACTGGCAGCCAGCCGAGGACTTCCTACTCCACCAAATCAGAGCTGACAAACGTTTTCCGTGAAGGGGCTTGTGGGCCATACGATCCCTGTGTCACAACTACACAACTCTGCCATCACAGACTGAAAGCGGCCAGAGACGATATATCTGAACAAACGGGCAGGTGGCTGTGTCCCAGCAAGACTATGCCTCAAAGCCAGCGAGCCAGATCTGACCTGAAGCCCAACCACCCTGGCACCAGCTCCCCAGATCTCGCCCTGGATCTCTGCGGGCGGCGGGCTCCCCTGCACGCAGTGTGCTCCTGTCCACTGCTCCCGCTCTTGCCCGACCGCGGAGCAGGGCTGCCCAGAGGGCCCGCGTTCCTCAGCCTTCAAACTGGACTCTCAGTCTTGGGCGGGATCAAAAAACCCAGCAAAATCTGGCAATTACGGCCTGAGGCAGCTCGTAGCGCAGGGGGAAAAAACCAAAACCCTGTCAGTCACTGCCGAATGGACTATCGTGTCCCCGGGTAAGGATGTGTTGAAAGATTAGTGGTTATTTAAAAAAAGTTTGCACATCTCTCAAACGACTCCTATTAAACACAAATGTTGCTTAGGAGACTTGGATTATATCCAGGTCTAAATAAAATAATGAGGAAGCGTCACCAAGAAGTCACAATTTGAGTGTGACTAGATTAAAGGCTGTCCCCTGACTTATAACACACTGTCAAGTAACAACACGGTGCTCACTTGGACAGTGGTCTGGTGGGGATGAAGGGACAGATGAGTGGTAAGAACATTCTTCACTGTGAGGGAGGGAAGCCCCTATAGCAACGCAGAGCGGTCACTATGAGCACCGATGGGTCTACAGGCTGTCAGAACTTGACGATCTATCCCAAGAATGGCCACATTCCTTGGTCCTGATTCCATCCTTACCAAGCAACCTTCTGATGACAATTATCTTTCAATATAAACTTTCCTGCAAGGGAAAGAGTGTGCTAAGCAGCTGGCGGCTGATAAGCATCTTTTCATTTATACAGCAAAATTACATTTCATATTAAATGTACCACTTAGGGGGCGCCTGGGGGGCTCAGTCAAATGTCTGACTTTGGCTCAGGTCATGATCTCAACGGTTCCTGAGCTCGAGCCCCGCATCGGGCTCTGTGTGCTGACAGCTCGGAGCCTGGAACCTGCTTCGGATTCTGTGTCTCCCGCTCTCTCTGCCCCTCCCC
This sequence comes from Lynx rufus, assembly GCF_022079265.1. NCBI lineage: Eukaryota > Metazoa > Chordata > Mammalia > Carnivora > Felidae > Lynx > Lynx rufus. The sequence continues at coordinate 132,506,499 of NW_025814896.1, read as the reverse complement.
TGCTCATGCTCTGTCTTTCTCTCTCAAAAATAAACAGTGAAAAACAATTCTAAAAAAATTAAATGTACCACTTAGCGTTCCTGTTTATTCTTTCTTTAGTCTTTCATGAGCTTGGTTAGAGTGAACTTCTGGAGCCTTGACCGACACCCAATCTGGAACTCCAGCAACGGGGCCAATTCTTGGAGACTCCTCTAGCAGGCATTACAATAGGTTATGGCATACTGTGGCACAGTGGAGGCACTGCAGTGCGTTATAGTATAGGAAGAGTTCACGGACAGAACAATGGTCAAGAACATACTCTGGAGACAAACCATCTGGGTCTGAATTCCGGCCTGTCGCTTACTGTGTGACCATGAGAAAGTTAATCTTTCTGTGCTTCACATTCCTCCCCTGTCAGAGGATCGTGATCATGACCGCTTCCTTTGTTGCGTTATGCAAAACAAGCTAAAACGTGCAAAGTGCCTCAAGCGACGTCAGATGTGCAACTACCACGCACGTGATGCTTGTGAAGATATTACGACTGCAACACAGCAGCCTGAACAGTTGACCTGCCCCCATTCTTTACAAGGTCTTCTTAAACATGCAGGGATACCTACTTCTCTGGGAGCGGGGACATCCAGTCTGGTTTCTGCCGGAGCTTTCACCGCGATAACAATCTGTTCGTGGAAGGCTTGGATGCTGTGAATATCTTGATACGTCACGTACGCTAGTGTAAACGTCAGTCAAGGGTCTCTAAGCAGAATGCTACTTACGGAGGAGATAACTGATCTCTGATAATACACGAATATAAGTGTCATGTTAGAATCTCTGTAGTTTTTATGGGATACAAACTCACAATTAAGGAAAGCAATTAGTAGAAAATCATTTCATATATAACTCTTACTACTTCATAAACAATTCCTTAGACTTTACAAAATGTTTTACAATATGTATAGCTCAAAGAATTCCTTTAAAGCCTACCGTCGTGACTATGGTGACAATTTCCGGACAAACTGTCCACATACACGTAACACACGCACACAAAAACCTCAGGTGAAGGCATTTAACTGCTCCCTGCCCCCAATTCCCTATTCGATGCTAGATCTAACTATGAGAACGTTTGGGGAAAAAATACTCAATTTTGATGAGACTCTCCAAAAATGCAAGGTGGAAAAAATGTGTAAAAAAGAAAAAAAAAAAAAAGTGGCATCAATCTGGAGAATATGTGTTCTAGGACTACCATGTACTCATGGGATTTCCCACATCCCAAATTATTTTCCATCTCACTACATGAATTTTTTTCTTCTTGTTTTACTGGGTTGCTGAAACGTTACCAATTAAGTGACTTACTGCATTTCCCCAACATTTTCTTTCTTTTTTTTTTTTTTTGCTTATTTCACAGACTTTCTGATTAGGTAGAGGAACGGCATTTATTTCCCTTGTGATAACTGTACTGTGAAAATAGGTTTTAACTGATGCGGAATGTGAGTAAACTCAAGCATGAAGCAGCTGGGAACCAGTGAAGCCTCACAAAGGTGCAGTGGAAACAGAGCAGTAGGTGGGCCCAGGAGACCCAGGAGAAGATCGCCGCCAAAGACAGGTCTGCCCCGCTGGTCCCATGTAGCTACACCGGGCTCTGTGGACCAGAACGGCAGCTGCCATTTCATCCACTGCCATTTCAATGGCAATGTCATCGTTTCAGAAATAAACCTCAGTGGGGTGCCTGGATGGCTCAGTCAGACCGAACTCGTCCGACTTCCGCTCAGGTCACGATCTCACGGTTCGGGAGAGCCCCACGTCGGGCTCTGTGCTGACAGCTCAGAGCCTGGAGCCTCTTTTGGATTCTGTGTCTCGCTCTCTCTGTCCCACCCCCACTTGCGCTCTGTCTCTCAAAAATGAATACGTATTAATTAAAAAAAAGAAAAAGAAACCTCAGTTAACAAATTAGGCAAAACCTGAATTTCACAAGAGCCAATTTCACAAAAGATAGTTTGCTATCTTTATAGCATTCTGACTAAAAAACGAAGCAAGAATGTGTCACTATTTTAATTTGATATGCAAACATGAACCTTGGTACACGGTCTGAATGTAGCATTTGACCTGAACAAATGCCACACGAAAGAGGAAAAGGCAATTATCTGTGTCTGTTTGAGGCTATACTCCTAACTCTTTGGTTACTTCAAAATTTCTAAAGGTCTAATTTTGTATCCTGAGTATATGAATTAAATTCCCAGGCTGACCCTACTATTTAAAGTAACCTCTGCCTTGGAAGGGGAATTTTTTTTTTTTTTTTTTTTAAAGGACAGAGTTAAAGGATATCTTTCGTTTTCTTTGTCATCTGTTAACTCGAACAACTGCTGGGCACAGTCCTTAATCAGCTCGTCCAAAGCATCTTCCATTGCTGATAAGTCAGAAAGCTCCTCCTGCAGCTTCTTCTGTTGAGGCACCGCCCCAAAATTGCTAAGGTCAGACCCTCTTTAAGAGAAAGGTATTTAAAAAAAATAATAGTAATGACAAGACAAAAACAAACAAAAAACTCCCTGTGAGTCACCTCCAGGAGATGAAGACACAAGTTAGGTTATTGGAACTTCTCCCGATGTTGACATCAGGCATTTCCCAAAGCGACAGACAAAACTAGGTACTTCACTTCACTCCTGACCTCCCTGTATTCCAGACAACCATTATTCTTCGTAGAGCTACACTGCTTTCTGTCCCCGTTCTAGTCTCTTACACAGGGATCTGAGGAGACCCAAGGGACAGTCAGAACTCTACGGAGACTGAGTGGTGGGCAAAGCGGACGAAGCACACCGGGCACCACCCAAGAGTCAACGAGACCCAGGTTAGGTCCCAGCTCTAGCACTTACAGCAGGACTTTTGAGAAGTTGTAATCTTTTAGTCCCCTGATGACAAACAAGGGGTTCTGACTAAAATGACAGCTCCTCTGATAAAATTGAGGATTCTCCCTAATGCGCATCTTCTATCTGGTTCGAGCTGAATATAAGATTGTATGCATTATTCTTAAAAGATGTATTTTCTTTAGTTATTACTGTCCACCTTATCGCAGTGGTTATGATCTGACCCGAGCAACTGATACTCATTGTTTTTCTTCTTCATGAAAAATAATGAGGAAAAAGGCTGTTACTACTTTACCTTTTGCTTGCTACTTTTCAAACCTGATTGCAATTAGCGATTCGGAATGCAATTTGATATTAACCCCTAAGGTGTTATTAATGTTATTTAGCAAACACGTTCAGATTAGAATTCAATCTGCATTTCTGTATTGCTGAAAAAAATAACTTCCTTTATGAACCCCTTTCCTCTATCAGCAAAGTTCATTATTTAAGACCATTTCACGATCTTTGTTGGGACATCTGTCATTGCCTGAAATGTAATGTATTTACATGCACTTCGAAGCTGGAACTGTTTCTTACTCTTCCAAAATATTTGCCTGTCAGAAGTATTAACAGCTTTCTTCTCATGCACACACATATCCACATCCACATGTGCATTAACAGCTTTCTTCTCGTGCACGTATGCACACACACATCCATGTGTGTATCTACGTCTATGCCATAGGCTTTTTCTCCATGGGGTCTTCCTCATCAAAAATAAAGTCTTTAGCAATTGCCTTTTAGACATGGTCCACTGATTTTTATTTTTACATTCAGGACAGTGTGGATCCATAGTCTATCAGACTCATAACCACCTGGGGTAGTTAAGAAGGAAGATGAGATTCCCACCTTCCCCCAGAACAAATGAATTACAACTCTTGGAGCAGGAAGCCTCTAAGCGTTTATTACATCACATTGTCTTACGACGACCTTAGCGAATTTCTTCCTGATAGCAATAACCAATTGGAAAAAAATTTCCTAAACAATCAGATGTTTAAGATCTTCTTATGATCTTGAAAAGCAAGTCTTAAAACCGATTATTATTCCATTTAACTTTTCCATAACACCAGAACGATATCCTAGATCTATGGCTTTTATTCAGTCCTAAGTAGGAAAAAAAATACTTATGTACCTTGTGCGACAACAAATGAACAAAATTTTTATAGAATCTTTTTCTAGCAAGAAGCCATATCTTACTTTGTTTTGTCCTGTCAAAACACTACAAATACTAGTTTGTTTCAAACCTGGGTATTGTCACTTAAAGAGAAGGAAAAAAAAAAAAAAGCACGAAAAGTTCAAAACCAACTCACATCCATCGAATATGGTTCTTAGACTTTTTTTCAACCAGATCGATTCCATCTAAGACATTGGTGATGTCATATACTCTTCGTTTCCGCACCCCCAGTTTCGTGGCGACCTTGTTTAAGTCGAGAATCCCCCCAGGAGCCGATCTGACAAGATCCATAAATTTTCGAGTTAAATAAACCAGAGATACATCAAAACGAGGTCTCTTCACTTTTAGAGCTTCTGGGAAACAAAACAAACAAATTTGTAAAATCCTCTATAGCATTTCTTTCTCAGCTCATTAAAAAAAATAATTTATCTGCTCAGTAAGCATAGACACCCATCGAAATTCTACACACTGAACACATCATAGCTGATTTTTATGAACTAGATTTCTCACACCAGATCAAAATGTATCAGCCTGTGCCAAGTAAGCAAAGGCTTTAGACTTAACAGAGCATCTGAAATATGGAGCCAGGTCCTCTGGACACGGGAATCTGCAGGGGTCTGCGGCCTCTTCTCAAACACAAAGCGGAGAGTTTGCATTTGTACCTACACCACTCTCAGGAACAGGATTAGAATTTTTTTCAGTTTATTTTGAGAGAGAGAGAGGGCACGAGCAGGGGAGCGGTATGGCGGAGGGGAGAGAGAGAGAAAATCCCAAGCAGGCTCTGCACTGTGAGCGCAGAGCCCAACACGGGGCTCGAACTCAAACTGTGAGATCATGAGCCAAGCCGAGATTAAGAGATGGATGCTTAACCGACTGAGCCACCCAGGCGCCCCAAGACGTTCTTTATAGAAGCAAAGGCAGAGACTTGGCTTTTTCTCTTTAATACTTAAAATGTTCCTGTACGCGTCACAGCGTAACCCTGATGGAAGTTTCTGTAAGAGCTCAAACTGGTCTTCCATCAGAACAATTATGACATATCTTGAGGAAAAGCAAAAGTCTTCAAACTGATTATTATTCCACTTTTTAAATATTCACTAGCCTATGTTAACAGATAAGCAAATAAAGGGGGGAAAATGTCTTTAATTCCCCCCATCCCTCACCTACTGTGATTCTGGTTTTTCATACATGCCCGGCCCCCTCCACACACAGACATACACCCATCTGTCAATATGTATACGTGACTTTCAAAAACAAAAGAACAGACTATCCTCTAGCGTGTTGTTTTAACTCAACATCGTGAACGTCGTCGCTTGTCAACAAATGTATTTCAACGTTATTCTGAAGGGCTGCGTGATAGTACACTTCACGGAGTATTCGCTGCACTTACTCCGATACCGGAAATTCCAACCGTCTCCAACTTTGCTGTTTGGCCCACTACTTCAATAAATCTCCCTGCAGCTAAATTTCTGTCTGCATCTTTGTCTCCTTCCGGTAAGTTCTGCGGTTTGGAACTGATGGGTAAAAGGGTACTTTGAGGCGTGTGAACATATGCTGTTACACCTGCTGGCCTACCGATTTCACACAGTGAATGAGGGCCTTAGCACTGAGTATTACGTTCCTTTCATCTTTCCCTAATTTGATACTAAAAAAACAAGTTCTTAATAGTTTGGTATGCAGAGTAAATAGTTTCAGGAGTCACGGAGCTGCCCTTTAGTGGAGAATATGATCTCTCCTTTCTGCTACTTTCACAGCAGACAATGACCAGTACGCTTCAGAAGAAATATTCAGGCTATCTTCAGTCGGAAATTCCCGTGTTCAGAATCTCTACAATGTCACATTAAGTTTAAAGGCTGTTGGTGGTTACTCCAAGAACACAAGTATGTATTTTATAATGCACATGTCTTCTCTGTGGAGACCACTCCTACACTTCGGATTAAATGGGATTAGGGAGGAATGAAAATTTCATTTAAATTAGAAGTCAGAATTCTACCAAAACCCGTTGAAGACTACAAAAGAGAAATTCTAACTTTATTAGGGTTTTTTTTTAATGTTGATTTATTTGTTCTGAGAGGCAGCAAACAAGCACGAGTTGGGGAGAGTCGGGAGAGGCGGGAAGAGGTGGAGAGAGGTGGAGAGAGGGAGAGAGAGAATCCCAAGGAGGCTCCGTGCTCAGTGCAAAGCCCAACACGGGGCTCGATCCCACGACTGTGAGATCGTGACCTGAGCCCAGATCAAGAGTCGGATGCTTGGCTAACTGAGCCACCCAGGCGCTCGAGAAATTCTAACTTCAGAAAGCATAAACCTAATCACCCTCATTACTAACAAAACATGGTCTTACAAGCTCAGGATAAGTACACTGCCACCATGTTAGTCACTTTAGAAAGAACAGATGTTAACTGAAAACCTAGAATATGATAGTTGCTGAAAGAACATAAACATGACTTAAAAAGGTCTTCAAAGTGAAGATGTTCCCTAGTCGATCACAACGCCCTGAGGTCCGTGCTAAGAGAGGTGTCCAAGCTGCCTGAGAAGACGAGACAAAACCTAACCGGCACGGGAAGGAAGGAAGTCCTCACGAAGGGGGTGTGTGGGCAGAGGACACGAACGTGAAGAGGAGGGTGTCTCCCCTCTTGACAGAGGGCAAGGGGCTTAATGAGACAGAGGAAACAGCACGTCGAAAGACAGAGCTGTGTCTGAGGACAGGTGTATGTAGGGAACCCCCAGCAGGCAGAGCTTCAGCGATGGGTGAGGGCGGCAGCTGGAGGCCCAGGCCGCCCGTGGGGCAAGAGACAACGTGCAAGGGCCCTGTCTTTCCACCTGGCCGCTCTCCATGGCCTCGCTCCTCTTAACGATCTGAGGTGGCTTATAAATTTAACACAAGTAAAATGAAATACACGAGGAGTCGGAGTTTTCTCTGTATGTAACAGAACATCGTGGAAGAATTCCGGGTCGAGGGAGGTCCCGATCCCATTTCTGTGTTAGGAAAATCACACCGGCAGCAGCGTGGAAGAGCCTATGGGCAGACAACCTACTCAGGAGGCTATCTCGCCACATCAGGCAGGGAGAGACGGAGAGTCTACACTAGAAGCAGGGGTCTAGCCCCATGCTTACAACTACAATTTAGGACCAAAATTAAGAGAAAATCAGGGGTGGGGCGTTCTACGGTTATAATTTCCAGAAGGATAGGGAACTAGAGCAATGGGCACTTCGCCTCCTTTAACTGACTCCGCGCCCTGGTCCGTGGCAGAGGTGGGAGACAGCAAAGGGAGTCCCAGGAATCTGGAGGGCAAAAGACTGGCTCTCCTGACTGTGGTCAATGGCCTTCAATTCTGCTGACAGCAACAAGTAATCGCTCTCACAGAACTTCGAGAAAACACCCTTAAACACAGACCATTCATTCATTCAGAGCATATGTATGCAGGGGAGGCGCAGAGAGAGACAGGAGACAGAGAATCCCAAGCAGCATCCCCGCTGTCAGCACAGAGCCCGATGCTGGGCTCGATCTTATGAACTGTGAGATCATGACCTGAGCTGAAATCAAGAGTTGGACGCTCAACCCACTGAGCCACCCAAGCACCCGGACCATTCTATTTTTAAAATGCATTTCCCTAAGCAGCAAAGAATAAACTGACATTTGTTTACACTACTCAGCCCACAACCTCACAAGTGCTTGCTGAAAATCAATGTACAAATAATACATTTTCCGTTTTGAATCAACTTATGTACATTTAAAATAAATCATTTAAACCATATGAAGTTCAAACTACAAAACCTAAAACCTATTTAGGAATCAACTTACTTCTCATGGACACATACTGTACATTATCTTCTAAGTTAATCCTTATTTTTGATGGCTGGAAAAAGGAAAACACAGAAATGTAAATTAGTAATTTAAAAACAATGATGCAAGTGAAAAAATGCAAATGAACAGCATTTACTGGAAAATATAGAGGTTTTTATTCTCCCTGGGGTGATAATTTGGATGCGAGAAAAGCACTCTTCTAAGCTGTCACCACCCTAACTGTATTCATGACTGGCAGGGTTCATGGAGTTAAGTTTCTAACGCTGCACGGGCTTCGGTAAGTATGGACGTTAAGTAGTTACAGAACGGGTGGAGGAGAAATATGAATGAGAAATTATTACTGAATAGGCATTACTCTATCATCTGTATCAGATACTGAGAATAAAAAGGAATACGAAGATGACTAGGACACTGTCTCTGATGCTGGAAAGCTCAGCAGAGGTGCAGAATAGGTAGGTCTAAACCAGGAAATGCTCACCCCTTGCTATCTAAGTGTAAGTGGCTCTAAAAAATTTGCTCACAAGCTTTCACAGGTGGCCATGCATTTCCACTATAATTAATGTAAAAACAGCAGCATTTATTTCTTTAATTAAAAATTATTTATTTATTTATTTTTTTTAGTTTATTTACTTTGAGAGAGAGTGAGCACGCACACATGGGAGGGGCAGAGAGAGAGGGAGAGAGACAGAATCCCAAGCAGGCTCCGTGCCTAGCTTGGAGCCCGACTTGGGGGCTCAATCCCATGGCCCTGGGATCATGACCTGAGCCAAAATTAAGAGTTGAACGCTCAACCAAATGAGTCACCCAGGCGCCCCCAGCAGCGTTTCTAATAATGGAAAATAACGTATGCTACGTAACTAGAAACCTCGGTGTTAGACTAATTAAAAAAACCGCTTCTTTTAAATTCTTCAAACAACCAGGAAATGAGTACTAGTTCTGCTACCAATGACTACCATCTTATCAGGTATTTAGAAGCTATGAAAGTTTACGTAATCTGCTAGTAAAACATTTGCCACGCACTTAGAAACTGTTTTTGCAAAAAAGAAATAAAACATTAGATAAAGCCATGTAAACAAAAACCTGTATTAGCCTCATGCTTACAACAAACTACAATGATGACAGGAGCCTCCAGACAGGCCGTGATCAGGTTCAGCTCTTGTCAAGTGAAAAAACTCGCCCCCAAACTGGCTGTAGCAAAACTGGGATAAGAGAAGAATCAACAGGAATACTGTGGATGCACCTGGAGAGGGATATCAGAGAAGCATTCACAAGGAAGGGGATCCCCAGCTGGGCCTTGAAGGACAAGCCAGATTTTGCCTGAACCTGTGGGAGCTTCACGAAGGAGGGAAAAGACAGGATTCCTAGTGCAAGAAATGAAATGCACCCAAAGTACGAAAATACAAATCGCATGGCACCTTTTGCACACCCACCCGTGTGGCTGGTGCAAGACTGACTTGACACGGAAGTCGGAAGGGCATGAGGCACCACCCTCGACACAGACACGGAAGTCACGCTAAGGAGCGTGCGCTAAGGAGTCACGGCAGTGAGGACGCCCGGCAGATTTCTGAATGAGACCGTGACATACCCCAGCTGACGGTGTAGGGATGGAAGTACGGTGGCAACACAGCAAAAAGACTGGGGGGTGAGGAAGCCTAAAGGCAAGGTGGACGGCTTAGAAGCTCTTTGTCTGCCTCAGCGTTAAGGACCAATCTTTGCCACGACGATCTCCCTGCCATTTAGGACAAGATTATAGCATCTACCAGCAAGGGAACCTCGTATGGACTAACTCTACTGACAGAGAATTCTGCTAGAAGATGAACTCAGCTGTTAGGATTTAAGGGAAAACGCAGACCTGCTGGGCTGTGCAAAACCAGAGTTGGGAAGGCCTGTCTCGGGGGAGGGCCTGGGCCTGACGAGCCCCGCCAAACAACAGCAGTGCTTTGCAAACACGGTGCCCACCGCTGAAACGCTGACGGGCAGTCCTATTAAAGGACACAGATGAATGTGACCCACAGTCATTGCTATTTTTACATTTAACCCTTCTGCTAAAAGTGTACGAGACAGCGTTTATCGTAGCAAGATTCTTAAACGACAAATAACCCGTCTTTATCACATTGCTTTGCAACATACAAACAAATACCCTAAACTCTTCTACATTCCTAAGAGAGTACACAGGAAACACAGAAAGGGTTAACGCCACTGCGCTCGTGGGTGCCGTGCTACAAATAGACTGCTGTTCTTAATTTAGAGTAGCAAGGCCAAGGCCTACATACGAGTACTTGACGGCATCCTAATTGGCTCTCTCGGTATCTGCTTGCCACATATTTCAGAAGGGCCTCTTTGCTGCTCCCTTCTCTCTCGTCCTTTTGTCGAGACGGCTGCCGTTCCCAGGCTGGCACAGGGATAATGCCTCAATCGGGCACAGCAGCAGCAGCAAGGACAGCTTTCCTCACCACACGTGCAGCCGCACCACCTGGTCTACGCCGAGACCTGCAGGAGAGCAGACTCCAACAGCAGCCATTGTTTCTTCCTTTTGACTATGAAAACACCATCTCTTTACCTTGGAGGAATCACAACAGTCTCACAGCCCCTTGGGGGCAGACATCCTAGAGGTATAAACCCTACAGGTGTACAATTTCGGAGATTTCCAAAGCGTCCACAGTGACGACACATTCATCTCGTTTACGTTCAAAATAGTCCTTGGCTTAAGACTGGCTTCAGGACTACCAGTCACATGACTTCATAGACACGGGGAGATGCCAGTCTTTATCTGAAACGCAGTGTGTTGATGGAATTTTATTGTCCACTTTCCAAGCTGCTGTGAAGATTAAAGGAAATCTCGTAAACTGTGAAATCCTCGGCGAGCCTAAGACACTATTACCCTTCTGCGTTTTGAAGCGGAACAGTGCCTGGCACATTCGAGCACTTGGCAAATATTTGCTAACATCTGAAGTTGAAAGGGTACCTCGTCACAGAGGACTTCAACTGGTAAGTAACTCAGAGCCCTGAGACGGTGAGTATGTAAGACACGGGGACACAGGGTGAAGACGCGCTCTTCTGCACCCCATTAATACAGATCCCTGAGAGATGCTGGGGTGCCCTTTGCTCTTTCCTAATACAACATGTATCACCTGGCTACCCCAGCAGCTACTCCAACTTTGGTCAACGGTTTTCAGTAAGGAGGCCAGGAGCTTTTCTGGGAGTAGAAGGGACTTGATAGGACTCCTTTTGAAGTGGCTTTAAAATCAGCATGATGGGGCGCCTAGGTGGCGCAGTCGGTTAAGCGTCCGACTTCAGCCAGGTCACGATCTCGAGGTCCGTGAGTTCGAGCCCCGCGTCAGGCTCTGGGCTGATGGCTCAGAGCCTGGAGCCTGTTTCCGATTCTGTGTCTCCCTCTCTCTCTGCCCTTTCCCCGTTCATGCTCTGTCTCTCTCTGTCCCCCAAAAAATAAATAAATGTTGAAAAAAAAAATTAAAAAAAATAAAAATAAAATCAGCATGAACGTTTCCTCACAGAAAAGTTAGTGAGCTATTTAAAAAAAAAAAAGGAACTGAAATGCCACCCCTGCACTTGACCCCACATTACTGGAGTCCCTCGGTGCAGAGCAGTGCGCCTCGGCCCGGACGGAGACCGGCGACACTCTACTCTCTCGTGCGGACCCAAGTGCAGACCCGGGAACGGAAACAGGGCTGGAGTGGAGGGGGCTCCCCCTCAAGGTCAGGAACTGAGCCCCTCTCAACAGGGGACTGTCCAAGCTCCTCTCAGGGACACCCGTTTTCTTTTTCTGTTGAAATAATCTCAGCCTTCGTAAAAGATGCAGAAGAATTGCTGCATACCCTTCATCCAAATCCCCCAGGTGTTCACGTTTTACTGCATTTGCTTTACCCGCTTTTTCCTCTGTGGACACACAATTTTTTTCCTTGAATCAACTGGGACCAAAGTGCAGACCCTCAGACAACCCATGTGTATCTCAAGGATATTCTCTTACACAGCCACCATACAGTCACCAAAGTCTGTTCAAACTGAACAGTTTTGAAAGAAACTGTCGGCAGAACCCTGGGCGCCGCGGTGAAGGTTCCAAAGGAGGCGAGGGCTGCGCTGTCAGACGCCAGAAGGGAGACCTTGGTTGTTACGCGAAGACGGGACGCTCACCGTCCACCGCACTTCCGCGGGAAGCAGATGCTAACGGATGCGGGTGATCTGAGATTTCCCTACAACGTAGGCAAATCTGGCACCTGTCTCTCCCCGCAGCGCATAGAATGAGAGAGAGAGAAACCGAGAAATCGAGAAAAGGACTGTTAAACAAAAAGGAGCCAGGACTTAAAGCCTTTAAAAATTCTCAGCTTCTCCAGAAGCTCAGAGTAAGAAATGACTTCTGAGAAAGACCAAATCAAAGGCATAATCTAAAGAAGAAGGTGAGGGTGTGACTGCACAGCTTGGGGGTAAGACACCCAGTAGATCAAAGCGGGTGCCTCACAGCACTGCACAGTCACATAAAAGGCCTTGACGGAGATGAAGGATGAGCCCCACAGATCCTCCAGATCGAAGCCGGGGCCTCTCGGAAGGTCTGGGGCACCGTCCATCAGCCACTCGAGCAGGAGCCCGAGCTACAGGAGGGTTTATCCTGAAGAAAGGTGGGACTTGTTTCCGCTGAGTGAGCCACAACAGGATTCACAGAAGGTCCACGCCGTGTCTGAGAGAACCGTACCAGCGAAAACACCATCAGCTTGGACTAAAAGGGACACAGGGTGTTTAAATCGAAAAGAGGTGACTCAACACCCCAAATTCTACTGCCAGGAAGCAGGCCGAGAAAGTCACTGTTACAAATAGGCATTTCCTTTCATGAGGAAGAAAGGAAGACACACACAGTGGAGCCAACAGCCCAGAGAGTCGAGCTGGGAGCAGAGAGAAATGCTCCCAGGCCCTGGGACCTAACCCAGGAATTCCTAACGTTTCCCAAGCTGACTTTCAGAATTGCTCTGGACCAGTTACCTTCCCCTGTGACTCCCGTCTCCTCCCCTGGGAACGGGAAGGTCTGCGGCAGCTACCCGGTCTGTCCCAGCAGTGTGGGCTGGGTGTGGAGGGAGGAGGGTCGGATGACAGTCTTTTTAGTTTCCCTGGCCTGGAGACCCGGAGAAGCAGGACTGAGCTGGGCTTCAGGAACTGGATTCTTCTTTTATTCTGTGAGCAGAAAACCTGTTCTTGTAGGGCTCAGAGTGTCCCAGATTAGGCCAGCGGGAGCCTTTGCAAAGTGGTTCCTGTGCAGGGCACTTACTCTGGACCTTTCCAGCGTCTTTATGGTGGCAGTCCTCCCATCCCTGCGGGACAAAGCTGCCCAGGCCGCAGCACAGACCGCGGCTTCCGGTTCTGCCCCACCGTGGGCTAAACCATGTCTCCGTTCCTCTAAGGAAGTCTCTCTGAGAGCTCAATTCTCGGGTAATCTCCCTGAGGGATGACTGGGGACAGCTCAGTGGTAGTCACATCCCAAGAACCTTCCCTTTCAATCCTCACACAGTTTCTGTGCCCCATTTGTTGACTGAACACCCAGCCTGGGAAGCGAATGGAGAAGGCAGAGGCCGCCAAACTTGAAAGATCAGTGCGACCGATCTGGGTGCACACAGCTCTCTAGGAACCGGGAGCTCCTGACAGGCAAGTCAGAACATCCGAGGCTGTTTTACCAGTACTTCAAGTCCCACATCTGAAGACTACGCAGGAAATTATAATTTGAGATCGCAAAGGACAAAGAAAAGAGAAAAGGTCATTTTAGGAACTAAAATCTTAAGCATTGCCTCTAAATTGGTTAAGAATTTCTCTATACAGATGCCTCTTTGTACCGATTGCCTATTTGGGGGAGCTGTACTCCTTTAAGAGCTCTCGGGAAATAGACCATTAAACAAGGGGTTTGCATTCACCTCACTCATTCGATTTTCCCTTACTTTTCAATGTGCAGACTAAGTTCCACCTCCAACCAACCCTACCTTCTCCCTTCTCTAAATTCCGACAGTTTTCAAGCCATTTACCTGGGGAACATCACTCAGATACATAATAACTAATTTTTGCACAGCTATACAGTTTGTTAACTACTTCCAGTCACTAGGCAGTTAAAAAACAATGAGGTGTTTACACCACCAGTGTACAATCAGAAAAATAAACACACATTCAAACATTTAAGTATCTGCTTCATCCATCCAAGAACTATTTACCAAATCCTTTTGTGAGAGGCACCACACCGCTGTGTATGAACTGGACAGAGTCACTGCACTCAGGGACCTAAGAGCCATACTTTGCAAAGACAGGGTAGGCACAGGGTGCTTTAGGAGCACAAAAGGAGTGCCTAACCTAGTCTTGAGACATCAGGAAAGGCTTCAGACAAGGAACCTCTACATCTAGACCTGAAAACCAGGGCAGGTAACAAGAAAAAGTAAGTTTTGGAAGGGGGAGTATGTACATGTAGGAATCCAAAAGAATACGGAAATTTGGAAATCTAGTAACTACGAGCAGTTCAAAGAAGATAACACCAGGAACTTTATTATATTAAGAAGTTTTTACTCTATTCTGAGAGCACTAGGGAACCATGATTGATTAAGCCAAACAACATGATCAGAAACATGCTTTAAAGACCATTATAGACGGTTACTATGTGGAGAACATATAGAAAAGTCTGGGGGGCTAGACCAGAAGCAGGAAAACCTTGCAACAATCTTAAAGATAGATGGCTACAGGCGCAACTATTGATGATTAGTTTCATTAGATCGGGAGGGGAGAGGGGGTCAGTTTGGAAAAGGGTAAAGGCAAGGATGATGCCTAACTAAGATGCTAGTTTGGACAATATGGTGGGTGTGGTACCATATATGAAGATGAGACACAGCAACGTTGTTGCCTGCTTAGGCCAAGATGATCATGAATTCAACGCTGGATAGGAGTCTGAAATCTAAGTAGAGATGTCGAGTAGACGGTTGGAAAACTGAGCTGAATTTATAGATTTGGGAGTCATTATGATGTGGCAACCGAAACTACCAAAGTAGATAAGAATATCTAAGACTTCAAGGGATGTGTGTATTCTTCTGGTACTAAATACGAAATTAAGTGGTTTTTCGATGGTGAGAGTTCAGGGCTTGTATCAAATTCTCAAAGGGGAAGACCCACCAAGAGAGATGGTAACAATAAAGAATGGACCAGAAATCCTAGGAGGGGTGAATGACGTCCCACACGAAGAATGCGTAGGGTAGAAGAAAACCCCAAATAACACGGGCATGTAAGGAATGTGGAGAAGAACAGGAGTTTGCAGGGGAGCACAGGAGAGACCAGATGACTACATCTGGAGCACCACGAGCAGGTTGCATCAAAGAAGCGACTCAAAGCGAGTTTCCAACAAAAGCAAGACATCGGTCGGTTGTGCCAAAACTACAGAGATAAGGAGTCAGACATCTGCTGGAACTGACAAGGTTGTTGGCAACCTTGGTTAGAACAGTCTTAGAGCTGTGCTCAGGGCAGAGCACCCCCTCCCCAGTGGTAATAACAGTGAGCAGTGGACACAGGGAATCCAAACAGTTTTTTGGAAAAGTTTGGAGGGAAGATACAGTAGATGAAAGGGCAACTAGAATGAAAGGAAGTCTCTTTTGAGATGGGGAAATATTTAGGATGCAGTTTAAGTACGTAGTCAAGAATTCATCATCACGGGTCGGACATTGTGAGGTTAAATCCAGGCTTTCCCAGGCACGATCTAATCACTGGCAAGTCACTTAACATCTCCAAGTCTATTTTGACAAACGGAGAACAAGAATAGTAATGTCTCAGGACTGCTGTGAAGAATTAAATGAGACTATGCTCACAAACTATTTTTGAGGACTGAGTCACCATGGGGATTGGGCTTAATATTAACTTCAGCAAACATTTAGTCATTACGGGAAGAAACAAGCAGAGAAGTTGAAAACACGGGGAGAAACAGAAAATGATGAATTCATCAACGCCTCTGAGAACCAAGGAGAATATACTGCTTGTAGTCTAGAGCAAGAATAGAGGAAATTAACCTTACGCAGGGAGGGAGCACAAGCTTCCTTAATTTGCTGAATGGGCAGCTGCGGGGTGGGAAACGTAGTGTGCACAAGGTTTTAAATGGCCGCAGTTAAGAGAATGGGAGAGGAGAATGAAGAAAAAAACCCCAAATACGTTGCAGAAATATAGCAAGGATCCAGTGTTGGTAGAGAAACGGGGCTTTACAACGCGATGCTGGGCAATATTCTCCAACAGCGCTGCGCAGCCCCCAGGTAACAGCCAGGAAGACTGACAACACGTCTGGGAGCAAGTGTTGAATGGGAAGGCGAGAGAGTTCACGTGAATGACCGACCAGCCTGCCGGAGAGGCGGGGAGACCGACGAGCAGCCAGGAACCCGGCCCAGAGGGAACTCACGACCCAGACGGCTGTGGGTCCGGCTTCCCCGCGAAACGAGAGCAGGCGGCCGGGCCTGGGACCCGCCCCCGCCCCACCCCGCGCCGCGCCAGGGCCCCGGGCGCTCCGGGCACGAGCCACCCCCGGGGGCTTACCAGCAGGCCCTCCACGTTGATGGGGTCGCGGCACCGGCGGCGCACCGTCTCCTCCGCCGGGTCCACCAGCAGGCTGGGCAGTTTCCGCGCCGGCCGCTGCTGACTCATGCTGCCCAGCCGGCCGCCCCTCGCCTCGCACCCCGCGAGCTCTCCCGCCTTCTCCCGCTCCGGCCGGGCGCCGCCCCCAACGCGCCGGTTCCCGGAGGCCGAGCACGAACCGGGCCTGCAGCTTGCTCGGAGGCGCCGCTGCCTAGGCCGGCCCGCGAACGAACGCGCCACTGCCCCACGACCTGGGGAGCTACGGAGCAGGCCGGAGGAGAGCAGGGCGACCCACGGTTCTCAAGACTCCAGGCCCGCCATCTTCCCGCATGCGCAGTGCGCCGCCCCCAGTGCGCATGCCTGCCGCTGCCGGAGCGCTCCCAGGCCCTAACCCTCTCCCGCGGCCGGAGCTCGGGAAAGCCCGGACGAGAAATCCACGGAGAGGATGGCAAGGGGGAGGAAGAGGTGGAGCGGGAATTTCAGAAGAAGGGAACGGGGCCAGAGAAGAGAGGCCGCGGGTGTGTGTGTTTGGGGGCGGGGGAAACGCAGTTGTGGACACATTGTCGAAACTTCTGAGCGCACGGATGTTCATTTAATCTTGAGCTTCCTCTGCACACCCAGGGCACTTGCCCCGTGTTGATGCTTAGTAAATGGTAACCAGACCGTGGTGCAATTGTCTACTTACGAGCGTCTTTCTTTTTTTTTTTTTTTTCTTTTCTTTTCTTTTCTTTTCTTTTCTTTCTTTCTTTCTTTCTTTCCTTCCTTTTTTATTGTTTCCTTTCTTTCATCTGATGAATAAATAAATGATTATCTGTCGTATCACACATCGTGGTGGGCACAGGAGATATCCATCGGAGTTTGGCACAGACTCAACCTCGTCTTCCGATGGAGGAACCAGATAAACAGAACATTTAAAACATTTAAAGTGTAAAGCTGGAGTCAGAAAACGTGTTTTCGAATACCGGCTTCTCTCCTTATTCAGTTTACAAGATCCTAAAATGTGCCTCAGTTTCCTCATTTGTTAAATGGGAATAATGACAGTAAGTTTGTTGTGAAATGAATTAACTTACTTAGAACAAGGACAAACACATATTTGGGATAAAAAGGCAAGGCAATGTGGTTCAGCACAGGGTAGAGGGCAACCCCTGAGCCTCATGGTAGTTAGACCCCCGGGGGTTTCTACCCAGCCTGAGGCGGGGGACAAGGCAGGCTTCCAGAGAAAGTTGGCTCCCCACTAGATTATAAACTCCTCCAGGCAGAGGCATTTTATAATCTTTGTATGACCAGCATCTAGCACAATGTGTGGCAAATAAATAGTAAGAGCCCAGTAAATGTTTGCTAAATGAACGGCTTGAAATAAAGAATAACATAAGGGCTAAGTGTCTAAAAGATTGGATTTTGTTGCAGAATGGAGAATTTCCCAGAGCGGTTAAAACATGCCTTTATACCCACCAGAGTCCCTGAGAAGGCAAGTGCTGGAGACCAGAAATGAATGTTTTTCATAAAAAGACATAAGCCAGCATTTGCTATATGTTCGGCATTCTGCTAAATGTTCTGCATGCATTTTCGCATGTAAAGCTTATATCAAAACTGAAAGGTGTTTTCCTGCCCAACGTATAGATTAGGAAAATGAAGACTAGCGAGATTGCAAACGTCACCCAGGGTCCCGGGGAAGGCAGCGGTTCGAAGCAGGATTTGACTCCATAGCTGATTAGTTCATCTGGGATGCCGATCCTTGAGAAGATAATTGGAGACCGCCTAGATTGTGTCCAGCTAGAGATGCTGTTGGGTGAGTAAAGGTGGAGTGTGGGTCAGGATGGGGGTGGCAGGGACTCCAGGCTGAAGACAGCACGAGAACGGTTGTGGAGAGCCAGGCAATGACACCTGGCACGGACGAGGTGCTGAAGGGGAGTCCAGTCTGCCAGGGACCTTACTTTGTGCCGCAGCTGTCCCCAGCCTGGGGAGACACATCACTAGAACACAGAAGTACCATCGGAATGTGCATCACATGCTATGGGAGCACAGAGGAGGAAGAAAAAAGGAACCGGAATTTGGTGTGAATTACAGGTGTTTTTTTTTTTTTACACATCTCCCTGTGAGGCAGATATTTCTAGACTACGTTGCAGATTAGATACAGAGGCTCCGAGAGGGGTCCCTGTGGGGACTCGCAGGACTTCAGTCACCATATCCTTCCCTTTATCAACCATGCCCCACAATGGTGCCCAGACACACGTGGCTATTGAGCCCTTCCAACGTGGCTAGTATGTCTGAGGAACTGAATTTTAATTTAATGTTTAATTTAATTACACTATTAATTTAAATAGCCACGTATCTGGTGGCTACCACATTGGATAGCGCAGGTGAAGAAATGAAAATACGCAGATATCGTCTAGTCCACTGCTCTTCTAAGTGTGGTCTGTGGACCGCAACATCGCCATCACATGGGAGCTTGTTAGGAATGCAAAATTTTTGGCCCTACCCCAGACCTACAGAATCAGAAACTCTGAGGATTTGGGCATACTCTGCGAGGCACTGGTCTAGCCCAAACCTTTATTTTTCGGATGAAGCAACTGATCCCCCAACCCCTTTTCAAGTGTGTGATACCCCAGCTAAATTGAAGCCAATTTAATCTTTCTAATGCAGCCTTTTGGGAATGAGGATCAAATCCAAAGGTTGCCATTGTAATCCAATTATTTGCCAGATGTTACAACTTTCTGCATATACCTGTCACGCCAGCATAGGCATTTTTAGATCTTAAACAGAAAGAGTCAAATTGGAGGGAAGGAGAATGGACGAGAGGTTGTCACCATCCCTGAAAGGGCGGCTGGTGATGGCCCCAAAGGTGCCGGCAATAGTAAAATGGAGGAAAGGATAGATTCGAGAGGTAGAAGGGACAGAAAGCTTGGGGGTTGATCGGGTTTAAGGGAAGGCTTGGGCTGAAGGAGGTGATCTGGGTACTCGAAGTCCGGGAATAGACAAGATTTGTTCAGGGAGCAGGAAGGTGGGGCAGAGCCAGAGGGTGGAACCAGAGAACAGCCAGGGGTGAAAGTGCTGGAAAATACTATCACAACTGTTTTTTTTTTTTTTAATGTTTATTCTTTCGAGAGAGAGAGAGAGAGAGAGAGAGAAAGAAAGAAAGAATGTGCGGTGGAGGGGCAGGGAGAGAGAGGGGGACAGAGGATTTGAAGCAGAGTCTGCCCTGACAGCCGAGAGCCTGACGCGGGGCTTGAAATCATGACTGGGGAGATCCTGACCTGAGCCGAAGTCAGAAGCTTAACCAACTGAGTCACCCAGGTGCCCCACTATCACAACTGTTTAAGCACGTATTGCTTTTGTTTTTAAAAATTTTTTTTTTTCAACGTTTATTTATTTTTGGGACAGAGAGAGACACAGCATGAACGGGGGAGGGGCAGAGAGAGAGGGAGACACAGAATTGGAAACAGGCTCCAGGCTCTGAGCCATCAGCCCAGAGCCTGATGCGGGGCTCGAACTCACAGACCGCAAGATCGTGACCTGGCTGAAGTCGGACGCTTAACCGACTGCGCCACCCAGGCGCCCTGCTTTTGTTTTTAAATTAAACAACAACACTAATTAAGAGAGTAGCCAGGGAGATGGAAGATGAATCTGGGCTATGAGTGTTTTAGAGATTAAAAGAAGGGATGGGGTTTTTTCCCTCCCTTCCCCTTTCCTTCCTGCCTCCCTCCCTCCCTCCCTTCCCTCCCTCCCTCTTTCCTTCCTTCCTTCCTTCCTTCCTTCCTTCCTTCCTTCCTTCTTTCCTCCCTTCCTTCTTTCCTCCCTCCCTCCCCTCCTCCCTCCCTCCCCTCCTCCCTCCCTCCCCTCCTCCCTCCCTCCCCTCCTTCCTCCCTCCCTCCCTCCCTCCTTCCCTCCCTCCCTCTCTTCCCTCCTTCCTTCCTTCTTTCTTTCTTCCCTTCCTTCCTTTCCTTTCTCTCTTTTTTTTTTTAAGGTGGAAGAGACCCAAGTTTCTCAATGTTGATAACAAGGAAGGGAAGTTGATAGGAGGAAGGGAAGTGCTGAAAACCCAACGGAGGAGACAAGTCTGAGGGCGCTCCTGGGGGTGCGATACAGAAGGAAGGAGGGAAGCAGAGGCCAGAGGAGGGACCCCACTCTCGCAGGGACAGGACGACAGTGTCAGGACAGAGGCAGGCAAGCCTGGAAGGTAGTTTTGGCAGAAAGTGGAGGGAGTCCATGGTCTGCGAAGCCTAGGTCACCTGCTGGGGCTAAGGGAAGACGGCAGAATTGCAGATTTTAGAGACAGTGCAGGTGCTCAGCCATATGCTATAGACGGATGGGGCGGGTGAGGCGCCCTGGAGGACAGTGACTTGGGAAACACGGTGAGGTTGTGGATGACACTGTAGACCTCTGCTCTGGTCCACGGCTGGCTTGTAGTTTCTCTGCGTGCATCCCCTCCTATGACAGGTGGAGGAAGAAGGGGCCGGTGTACAAGATGGCAGAGGAGAAATGATGCCAGCAAGGACTTTTCCCCGTTAGTTTTCTGTGTGTCATGTTCTGAGTCAGAGCAGGAAGCGGTCCTGGCGATCACGTAGCAAAACCCTCTCCTTTCACAGGAGAGCGAACAGAACCGAGGGGTTGAGTGACCTGCCTAAGATCAAAAAGGTGCAGAACTGCAACTCCAATGCTGGCCTTTTCCTCTCCAGATCAGCACCCTCTTCGGAAGGTGAGATGAGGGGAGCCTGGGTGGCTCAGTTGGTTAAGCGTGTGGCTTTGGCTCAGGTCATGATCATGGTTGGTGAGTTCGAGCCCCCCATTGGGTTCACCGCTGTCAGCATAGACTGTTTCAGATCCCTTGCCCCCGTCTCTCTCTGCCCCTCCCCTGTGTGCGCACGCGCTCTCTCTTGAAAATAAATAAACATTAAAAAAAAAAAAAGGAGGTGAGATGATGTGGCAGAAGACACACGTGGCAGGAGAGGAGCACCGATGAGATGGACAGATGGACAGACGCCGGAAGAGGAGAAGGTGGCCTGGAGGAAGGGGCAGGCCCATGTGGGTCCCACAACAACCTTGACTAGCCCTCACTGACAGGTGACTTCACTTCTAGGACCGTCAGTCTGTGCGTTCGTAAGCTGGGGGCGAGCGTCCCTGCAATTCGGTTGCACGAGAGGTAAGGGACAGCAAGCCTCGACGCACGACCTTCAGCACCTGCACGAACTTCCCTTTTCCGCAGGGTCTCTTCCAATCCAGCCTCCAAGCTCCCTCTCCAGCGATTGTAAATGGCTCTACGATGACATCCCACGGAACCAAGAGAGGCGCAGTGAACTCTTGGAGGTTTTTGCTCAGAATTGGATGAGCTTTCCCCGAGAGCTCCCAAGAAGACAGGAGCCCATGAGAGTCTTGGCCCAGCCTCACGGATTCGGTCCCTCCGCTTAGCAACTGCATTTGTCTCCCGCCTCAGAAAGGAAACAAAAAAGCAAGCGCAGTCAAATCCACCCACAAGGGCAAATCCCCATGAAGGCTTGTCAAAAAGTTGCTGTGGGAGAGATGATCCATGGGCTCGCGCCTCAGTGGGCTCCAATGAGGAGCAACAAAGGCCAGGAGCTTCGGTTTCTCCCCCCTCCCGACTCCCGCTGCCCCGCTGCTGCCCTCCTCCTCATTGTTCCAGGGCCTTTATCACTGCTTCCTAATTCATTTCCCCGTCTTCCATCCCCCCACCTACAAGGGACGCCACACTATCACTGTCAAATTAACAATCGCCTTTTTTTGGCCGGGGTGGGGGGGGGGGGGTTGACTTGACCTCACATGGCTGGAGAAATCTTTCTAAGGCACAGATCTGATCTCATCCCTCCTCTGCTTGAATCTGCCGGTGGGCTTGCTCGTGCGTCACCCGAGGTTAGTATTTTTCCCCTGCACGCTGGTCAGTTGCCTGCCTGGCTGTCTCCCCCACCGCCCTTGGGGAGGGCAGGTCCCACGCCCTGTCCCCATCATGGGCCCTTTGGGGGGCACTGCTGTCTCTGGCCACAGCCACAGAGATCTTTATTCCTTCCCTCAAAAGCTTTCTTCCCTCCCTGCTGAGCCCTCTCACACCTCGTTTTCTTTGCTAGAACATTTCCCTTTGATGCTCCCTCAGACAGCCTTCCCCAAACCCCCGATGAGGCTAGCACCCCAGTCTCCTCCCCCTGTGTCGTCTGATGAGCCCTGAAACCTGGGCTGATGCCTTCATAATATTTCACTATCAGTAGGTACATTACATTATCAACAACCAAATAGCACTTGGGAGAAATAACACCTTTACTATGCTCGTCTTGAAATGTGAAGTCTAAAGCAAAGCATAGCACCCCGAAATATAATACCATGTTGCCATGAGACTTCCGAGCATACTTTTGACAATGGATTGGTTTTGATTCAGAATTATCAAGTTATTGATAAGTTTAGCAACTTCTATTTTTCTTCCTGCCTGATTTTTGTATGCATACTAATTTTCTTAGTATTTCTTAAATATTGTAGATTTAAAATTAGTTTTTTAACATTTTATTTATTTGTGTATTTATTTATTTGTTTATCTATCTATCTATTTTTGAGAGAAAGAGAGCACGAGTGAGTGAGGGGCAGAGAGAGAGGGAGAGATATAGGGAGAGAGAGTGTGGAGCCCAGAGTGGGGCTCAAACCCATGAATGGCGAGATCATGACCTGGGTCAAAGTCGGACGCTTAACCAGTCGACCCAGCCACCCAGATGCCCCAAATTAGTTTTATTTTGGAGAAAGAATGCTATATTGTCAGGATTGGGAATTCTCATAAATTTGATTAATAAGGAATACACTTCAAGAAAACCTGTTCTTAGGCTGTCATATTTTTGATAATTCATCTTGCACAAATCTGCGGCATTCCAATTTGTTAAAGGTCTTATCACAGCAAAGTTTCACTGGTAATAATTCAGATGCATTATTTGAATTTTTCTTTTGCATTTTCTGCATGTAGGGATATGTATCATAAACGCCCATTTGAATTAATTGTGTGGAAAAAAGAAATACAATTATCTAACTTGGAATCTTGTTAGGTGTTTACATATCATTTATGTATTTATTTATTTATATATTTATGTATTTATGTATTTATACATTTATTATCATTACATATCAACATACAAAAGGTAGACCATACCTGCCCTAAAAGAAGAGAAAGTTGCTAAATGTCAGAGACTAATCACATTGGTTTCAGACTTATGATACCAAAACTGAAAAATAGTTTTAAGTTTTTGAGATATTTTGGTCAAGGCAAATTAAATTAAAAATATTCATTTTAGGGGCCTCTGGGTGGCTCAGTCGGTTAAGCATCCAACTTCAGCTCAGGTCATAATCTCGTGGTTCGCAAGTTCGAGCCCTGCATTGGGCTCTGTGCTGACAGCTCAGAGCCTGGAGCCTGCTTGGGATTCTGTGTCTCCCTCTCTCTCCCTGCCCCTCCCCAGCTCATGTGCTGTCTGTCTCTCTCTCAAAAATAAATAAAAACATTAAAACATTTTCAAAACATATTCTTTTTGGGGGCACCTGGGTGGCTCAGTCAGTTAAGTATTCAACTCTTGATTTTGGCTCAGGTCATGTTCTCATGGTTTGTGAGATCAAGCCCTGAGTAGGGCTCTGCACTGACAGTGTGGAGCCTCCTTGGGATTCTCTCTCTCTCTCTCTCTCTCTCTCTCTCTCTCCCTCTCTCTCTGCCCTTCCCCCCCCCAAAATAAATAAACTTAAAAAATTAGTTAAAAAATTTTTTTAATTAAAAATTTTTTTTAATTTTATTTTTTTAATGTTTATTTTTATTTTTGAGAGAGAGAGAGAGACAGAGCCATGAGCGGGGCTGGGGGGGGGTGGGCAAGTAGAGAGAGGAGACACAGAATCTGAAGCAGTTCTAGGCTCTGAGCTGCCAGCATAGAGTCCGATGTGGGGCTCAAACCCACAAACTGTGAGATCATGACCTAAACCCAAGTCAGACCCTTAACCGACTGAGCATCCCCCAAAACATTAGTTTTTTGAAGCGATACATTTATAGGGCCCCAAAGTGAAAAGGTACAGAAGGTTAAATAGTGAAAAAAATCTTTCTCCCACTCTGTCCTTTAGCAGCAAAGGCCTTTCTTGGGAGGCTACCATCATACCAGCTTTTTATGCATTCATGCAGGGATGTTTTATGCACACATATTTTATCTATGTTTTTTCCCCTGACCCTTGTTTGCACACTAATAATCATACCATTAATTTTTTCAACCTAGAAAAATATCTTGCAGATTGTTCAATGCAGTAAAAGTTTTTCTCACTCTTTTTTGTGTATGTACCATAAATCCCCCGTGCTGTTCCCCAAGGCTGGGCACTTAGGCTACTTCTAATATTTTCCTACCAGGAACAACACTCAGTATGGGCTAATCTTGTGCATACTTCCTTTCACACAGGTGTGAGTATATCCAAAAGATAAGTGGCTAGGAGTGAACCACTAGGCTCTCAGAGATGCATTGGTGATTGTTTTAAGTGTTTATTTTTGAGAGAGAGAGAGGGAGGGAGAGGACCAGCGTGCAAACAGGAGAGGGGCAGAGAGAGAGGGAGACACAGAATCTGAAGCAGGCTCCAGGCTCTGAGCTGTCAGCACAGAGCCCGATGCAGGATTCGAACTCATGAACTGCGAGATCATGACCTGAGCCGAAGCTGGATGCTTAACCGACTGCGCCACGCCACCCAGGCGCCCTGGTGATTTTGTTACCTATTGTCAAATGGTCTTTCAAAGAAGTTGAATCAATTTACACTCCCTCTAGCAAGAGCTAAGGGCGTGCAAAGCAAGATAAAGCAGATAAAATTTTCAGTTGGCCCTTAAGAAATAGCACTGTTCACTTTGTATTCATACATTTCTCAACAAAGGCATCCTTATTCTTCTGAATAGAAAGAAGTTATACATCAAGAAGCTACCAACCACCAGAATAGTAATTTTTCTTTGCTGATGCTAAATCATTGGGGCTAAAAGTCTGACATGTCAGTTCCCTGAGTTATACATAGGATTTGGGGATACATGACAACAATCCAGGTGTTTTATACATATTTGTAATGTGCATGGTGTACATTATACCATTACATTCTTAGAGGAATTCTTAAACTCCCAAGAGGTATTCTATTTTTTTAAAAAGATGTTTAATGTTTAAGGTTTAAATTCTTGGGGGGTGGGGAATGAGTGGGGGAGGGGCAGAGAGAAGGAGAGAGAGAATCCGAAGCCGGCTCTGTGCTCTCGGCGCAAAGCTCCGCGTGGGGCTTGGACCCACAAACTGCGACATCATGACTTAAGCCGAAGTTGGATGCTCAACCTCCTGAGGCACCCAGACGCCCAGAGGTATTTTTTGGAGAAAAAGACAAGGAAGAAGTGTGATGGGTCCCGATATCTACAAGTGATACTATTTGTATCATTTACATGGTCTTCAGCTCTATGTAATTGTGTTCTGGAAATGCCATTAGCGATGACGATGGTGGCTTATTAAACCTTGCTGCACAATTGGCAGAGTGATTTATTTCTATACATGGTGATATTTCTATACAGAGTGATTTCTTTCTATACATACATTGGAGCAGGGCATCGCAAACTTTTATATAATTTCATATTTCCTGATTATGAAGGTCCAGCGTGAAACTCTTAGTCTGTGCCTATGTTGCAACCGGGTTTTAAAAGAAAGTCTCATCCAAGTTGAGTTATTGCATTCTATTCCACCTGAATTCTATGTAAGCGCCATCTAGTTTGCTTACTAGTGTCTTATTGTTAGATGTGCTCTACTTAAATGTTCAGCTTCCAGGCACTACCCGCGTGAAATGTATCAGTTGCACCAACTTTGTTTTGCTCCTCTGACTCTTTCCTTTGATGTCAACCTGCTAGCGGTCGCCTTACAAGCTGGTCTGTCATTTGCTGAAGTGTAGCGTCTCGACTCTCCACCAGGTGGAGCAGTTTCACCTCAGGGAGTCCATCGAAAAGGGCTTCTGAATTTTGGGTGTTCGATATCCCCGCTAAAATGGAGGTAACTGACTGAGTGGCTCAGTCAGTTAAGCTTCCGACCTCAGCTCAGCTCGTGATCTCACAGTTCGTGGGTTCGAGCCCCGCGTCGGGCTCTGTGCTGACAGCCTGGAGCCTGCTTCCGATTCTGTGTCTCCCTCTCTCTCTCTCTGCCCCGCCCCCACTACAGCTCTGTCTCTGTGTCTCTCAAAAATAAATAAACATTAAAGAAATAAATAAATGGAAGTGGAGAAGAGAGTGGGTGCAGTTGGATCCGAGTTTAAGGTTCCAAACGAAGCCCTGGCCACATCTAGGGTTCCGATGTACGACTGATCAAGGAAGAGTTTGGCATCTCTGGTTTGAACCATTAATGGTTGAATTGCGTTTCTTATTCCTGCTTCTTTCCATATTCGTAAGTTGAAGTCTTAACCCCCAACCCTCCTTATTTGGAGAAAGGGTCTTTACAGAGGTAATCAAACTAAAATGAGGTCCCTACAGTGGGTCCTAATTCAATGACTGGTGTCCTTAGGAGAAAGGAAATTTGGACAGACACATGGAGGGAAGACAGCTATCCACAAACCAGAGATGGTGGGATGGGGACAGATACCCCTTCACAGTCTTCAGCAGAAGCCACCCAGACTGACCCCTCAACTGTGGGCTGCTAGCCTCCGGAACTGTGACATGGTACATTTCCGCGGTTGAAGCCGCCCAGTCTGTGGGACTTTCTTATGGCGACGCAAACGAACCAATGCACCTAGCCACACACATTTTGGGGGAATTTAAGCAAGTTGAAAGCAGTTACTATGCCAGGGGAACATTTTCTTAACACAGACCAGGTTACAGAAATATTCATTGTCAGAGACTAAACTTTAAGTAATTTAGAAGCGCTCTTTATGTAGAAACACGTGGCAGGCTGATAACAAATGACTCTAAGCGGCTTGACAGGCACAGATGGGGGCTTCCAAAGTCTCCATCCTAATTCCACTCTGCGCATTTCCCTTGGGCGGTTGGGCTAAATGTGATCGCGAGCGGATGCTACTTGTACCAAAGCAGGAAAGGAAGGGGACTGTGTATACATCTGTACGTGTGGCCAGATGAGCAAATATACGTAGATATGAAAACGTGTGAGGGAGTACACGCGCATCCGGGGGGAAGTTGTGGGAAAATTGGTGTAAGCTGGAAAGCACGAGGCGGGCAAAGAGTTGCCTGTGCTAGAAACGGGAGGAATATGGGCACGGGGAGAATGCGTGTCCCGAGGGGAGAACTGTCTGTGTGACAAGGCGGGTGGGTGGGCCTGTGTGTGTGAAAGGGAGAGAAGTATTTGGTGGTCTGTGGGAAGGAGCAAAGGTATGAGAGACACGTATGTATGTGAAAAAGAGCCATAGGTATGTCTGAAGCACGTGTGCTGTGTGCATTTCAGAAAGCAGTGTGGGTAAGGGGTACACGTGTTAGCACATGCATAGACTTACGCACTTGCGTGTGGGACGATGCATATGTGCGAAGGATAGAAGAATGTGTGTGTGTGTGTGTGTGTGTGTGTGTGTGTGTAGGTGTGCGAGAAGTGGACGCGTATGATTCTTCAGGATAATGCTGGTCAGGGAAACAAATGTGCCCAGAAGCCATGTCTAATTGCCTTCCCGACCCCATGGCCTCTGCGAGAACCTTGCTTACTGAATGGGCTTGGGGATTAACAGCCCCTTTGTGAGTTTCAGCCTGGCCACCACAGATTTTTAGTTTGCTCTCATTCTTCTCAACCCCATGGTAAACGAGGTTGATTCTCCTCATTTGAGAAAATATCTTGAAATTACTTTCTGTTCAAGTTCGATAAAGACACATAAAGTAAGCGGGTCAGGTTCGGTTCAGGCAACAAATCTAATCGTTCGTATTTGTGTGCTAGTGTTTAAATCAATAAACTAGGAATGGAGAGATGATTCATTAAGCAGCAAAACAACACTCAACTTTTTCGTCGGATCTCATGTCTTGTCTAATTCTTAGTTGGGAGGAGCCTATGCATTTCTAAAATTTGTTGTAGATTTTAAGGATAGGATTAAATGGTTTCTCCAAAGTCGTTGTATTCATTCAGCTAAGGTATGGGACACATTTCTAAGAATTTTTCCCAGGTAGTGATCTCATATTCGCTTTGATTCTTCTGGTGAGCCAAATTATGTTTTTGTCTTTATTAAAATTTTTTTTTTAGCATTTATTTATTTTTGAGAGACAGAGATAGAGCACGAGCGGGGGAGGGGCAGAGAGAGAGAGAGAGAGAGAGAGAGAGAGAGAGAGAGAGAGGGAGACACAGAATCCGAAGCAGTCTCCAGGTTCTGAGCTGTCAGCACAGCCCGATGTGAGGCTCGAACTCACCAACTGTGAGATCATGACCTGAGCTGAAGTCGGATACTTCACTGACTGAGCCACCCAGGCACCC
This sequence comes from Lynx rufus, assembly GCF_022079265.1. NCBI lineage: Eukaryota > Metazoa > Chordata > Mammalia > Carnivora > Felidae > Lynx > Lynx rufus. The sequence continues at coordinate 132,477,666 of NW_025814896.1, read as the reverse complement.
CTATTTTTGTCTTTATTAAAAGTGACTTCCTTTTTAATGTTGGATTTCAAAGAAAGGAATGATGTTTTTATAACAAGAGATAGGCAAACTAACTATGGCCCATGGGCCAAATGCACTCAGCTGCCTGTTTTTGTTTTGGTCCTAGAAAAAAAATTTTTTAATGTTTATTTAGTTTTGAGAGAGAGAGAAAGAGAGAGACAGAGTGCAAGCTGGGGAGGGGCAGAGAGAGAGGGAGACACAGAATTTGAAGCAGGCTCCAGGCTCTGAGTTGTCAGCACTGAGCCCGACGCGGGGCTCCAACTCACGAACTGCGAGATCATGACCTGAGCTGAAGTTGGTCGCTTAACGGACTGAGCCACCCAGGTGCCCCTGGTCCTAAAAAATTTTTAATGGCCCGTGAGATAATTTTTCTTTTACATTTTTAAAAGGTTATATTTTAAAGTACTTATATAAAAGACAGCACAGATTTTGCCTTTTGGCTGGCAAAGCATAAAATATTTACTTCTGGTCCTTTAAGAAAAAAGTGTGCTAACCTCAGTTCTGTAGGATTTTATTTGCTTGATAAACTGTAAGCTGTCAAAATGGAAGGGGAAAAGAAAGTAAGGGCATTTCTTACAGTGATTACTGGTTTAGCAATTGCAGTACCTAAACCACAGAGCAAACATATTGGTTACCGTTAATTCAACAGTTATTCTGTACATGTTTTTACTGGGTTGAAAATGGGCTATACTCTAGAAACACAAATACAATTCCAAGAATGTTCACTACAGTCTTGTTTTTTAGTCTTTATTTATTTTATTTATTTTTTAATGTTAATTTTCCAGAGACAGAGACAGAGCATGAATGGGGGAGGGACAGAGAGAGAGGGAGACACAGAATCCCAAGCAGGCTCCAGGCTCCAGGCTGTCAGCACAGAGCCCGACGTGGGGCTCGAACCCACAAACCGTGAGGTCATGACCCGAGCCGAGGCTGGACGCTTAACCGACTGAGCCACCCAGGCGCCCCATTACAGTCTTGTTTTTAACCATATCATAATCAGCGCTGATATCTATCAACAGAAGAACGTGTATATAAATTGTGCCATAGCCATAAAATGGAATACCATTTAGCAGTTAAAATGAATCAAGTAGGGCTCCGTGAATGACCAGATGGCTCTCACAACCATAACATTGAGCAAAACAGTATGAAATCAACCCACCGGATTACAGAACAAAACATAGGGTGTGATAATACCCAGAAAGTTTGTAGAACTGGTAAACGTGTTATATATAGTTCACGAACGCGTGCATACGTAGTAATAGTATAGAAACATGGATGGCATGTTGTAGAAGAGTACTGGGAGAGGGGGCTGGGGAGGAAAGAACTGGGATCACGGAGGGCTGCCCAGGGGCTTTAACTGTATTGTGATATTATTTATTTTGTACACGAACATCCGAAGCAAGTATGGCAAGATGTTAGGATTGGCTGGTTCTTGGGCACACAGGGAGGGCTCATGACGTCGCCTCTCCAGCGTGTGTTTGAAATACTTCACAATAAGGAAAATGACGGTGCTGCCATTCAGGTTACAGATCTGCCACGATTGATTCAGTCAACGTCTTTACTGGGGCCCTGCTTGTGTGCTGGCATTTGCTGGGAGCTGTCCCCTCATTCTGTCATTTCCTCGCTTAACTGCCCAGCTGGGTGGCTGTGACTCTCCAGTCCAGGAGGACAGTGACTCATAGGCCCAAGGCCTCGCTGGCGACGCGTGGAGGTGAGGGGCAGGGAGGGTCCAGGACAGGTCTTCCGACTCCTGTGCAGCACCTCACAGGTTCCTGAAATCACAGGGGCAACGACATCTGCTGAAAAGAGGAAAGAAACCTCCAGCCCTGTGCTCATCCCTCAGGCTACCTCTGCACCAGCCGCCAGCGACATCTACAAAGTCTTATTTGAGGTTCCTTCTTTTTCATTCCCTCCTTTATTCACTCATTCTTCTGACTGGGCGTGGGGAGGGGGCCAGGGCAAAGGTGCCTGGGTGCCACCTACAGGAGACTGTATTTCCAGAATCTTCCTCTTGCTCTGTGGGCCTCAGGCGGAGCCCCTCGTGGGCCTCTCGCTGACTCGGGCTTCTGGGGACCACGGTCCACCAGTCAGGCTGTTAGAGCGGGTGGGCGCGCTGCGGGAGACGGGCGCAGTCGGGTGGGGACGGGGGAGCATGGTACCTGCTGGGACACCCGGCCGACAGGACCCTCTGCAGGGCTCAGTCCCGGCGCCGACGTGGGGGGGGTGGTGGGGGTCCCGGGAGGTCTAGACTCCTCTCTCCCTGCCTTCCACACTTGCCTTGTCTCCTCCGGGCGCCTGGGTCCCAAGCGACAAAATGACCTCTGTTCTCGGCGGGTTCTTCCCACTTGTGTCCAGATCCCCCCACCCGCCCCGCGATGTCCGCGGTGGCCGGAGGGGCTCCAGGTCTGGGTCACGCGGGAACGCGGGGAGGGGGCCCGCGGGGAGGACCGAGAAGAAAGCGACCTTTCCAGCGCGCGGGGCCGGCCGGGTGCCGGGCGCTTCAGGTGGGGACCTGGTCATTTCCTCGAGGTGGACGCCGGCGCCGGGCAGGGCCGTTGGCTGACCCTCCCACCGGCCTTGTGGGCGCGGGGATCCGGGCGCGGGGGTGGGGAACGAGGGGGCCCGAACTCCCGGCGCGGGTATGGCTCCTGCCGCGTGGCCCACACCCCTCGCCGGACGCCGCCCACACCGCGCGCGACCCTTCCCCAGCCCGGGTCCCGGGGCGGCCGTGCCCACCGCGCGTCCCTGCCGCGCGGTCGGCCCGAAGACCCGGAGAAGTGGACTCAGGCGGGGGGGCGGGGGGCGGCGGCCGGGGTCAGGGGTCGCGTCCCCGGCGCGGGCCGCGCTCCGCGGCTCCGGGCTTTGCCGAGCGCCCCCCGCCCGGCCCCGAGCCCGGCAGCTGTGGGTGGGACCGCGGCGGGTAGGCTGGGCCGGCCCTCCGACGGCGGCGGTCGCACCGGAGCGGGGCTGCGTCGGCGGGAGGACAAAGGCCGAGGTGAGAGCCGTCCCGCCGGCCGGGCGCCGGGCTCCGGGCTCCGGAGCGGGGCCGCGAGGGCGGGGAGCGCAGGGCGCGGGCGGGCGCGGGCGGACGCGGGCGCTTTCCCGGCCTGCGCCCGCGTGGTGGGGGGGGGGCGCGGGAGGGTCGCGGTGCGCCCTCGAGGGCACGTGGGCCCTGGGCGCCCTCGCCTGGTGCGCGCGCGTGCGCCCGTGTGAGATCGTGGAAGTTGGAGAGCGCGCTCCGCGGGGGCACAGCTCGGCCAGATGACAATGACGGCGGCGATCCCTCCTTTCGGGGCGTGCGGGCGGGGGTGTCGGCGTGTGTGTGTTTAGAAAGCTGGAGCCCCAGGTGGCAGCCAGGTGTCCCCAGCACTTGGGACACGGGAGAAAATGGGGCTTGTTCCCAGACCGGCCTGGGACGCTCGGAGAGGCCGGTTGCGGGGAGGCGGGGGCCTAGTCGCTGGAGCCCAGGTTTTTGCGTCTTGGGAACAAAGGCTGGTTTCCTGAAGTCTGAGAAAGTGTGTGTGTGTGTGTGTGTGTGTGTGTGTGTGTGTGTGTGTGTGTGTGTGTCCGCCGGGGCGCCAGGCCGGTGTGGAGGCCAGGGCGACCCGCCATTCACTGGGAAGGATGCTGGGCCATTTTGCTGTCAACCCTTTTTTGATCCCTGGTCGTGAGGACCAGCAGGAAGGAGGGACTAGTGAATTTGTAAACTGAAACTTTTCTTGACTAGACTCTCGCTATAGAGGTAAGTGTTGCTATGGGCTTGAGGGGTGTTCTTAGCATATCTTTGAAACGGTAAATGTGTAAATTTCACTTGAAAACGTCGATTCCCAGGGAGAGCGTTTTAATCTCTGTGCTTAACACGAGGTGTTAGGAGGAGGTCTGGAGAGGTTCTGAGCTTTGTCTTAACTTAAATGTTGTGTTAAAGTCGCCCGGTTTGCAGCACTTTGTAGGAAAGTGTTATTGGAAGTTTTAAAGGCCAATCAGAGCCCCGCCTTTAACTACTTTTCTTAGAATGTCTTAAATCTCCGGGCAGATTTGACGAATTCCTTGTAACCAACCCATTGCTTCCAGAGCACGGGTTTTTGACTGGCTTCAAACAGTTTGTTTTTAGGAAATGAAAACCAGATTTAAAATGCGAAACAATGAAGTGAAACCCGGGTGAGGAAATATTTCTGCCAGTCTTTGCACGCTGAAATCTGGTGCATTTAAAATTTGCAGTGTGGTCTGTGACAGTGTTGATTCCCCACAGGAGTGGATGAGGGGTGCTGCTGTTCATTCTAGAACAAGCGTTCTTTATGGCTTCAGAAGGAGGCTCAGGTAGAAGCTGACTTTCCATCCTGGACTTTCTCATTATTGCAGATGTTTTGAATGGTTTGTTTGTGGTTTAAGTGTTTTTAATTACTGAAAATAGGCAGTTGGGCCAATACCTTTAATCTTACTGGGTGGGTAATTTGAAGCTATACTTTATGCGTATTTTTTGTCTTGGAATTGAAAAAAATTGTTTTCAATGTTTATTTTTGAGGGAGAGAGAAAGAGAGAGAGAGGGGGGAGAGAGAGAGAGAGAGAGAGAGAGAGAGAGAGAGAGAGAAAGAGAGGAGGGGCAGAGAGAGAGGGAGACACAGAATCCGAAGGAGGCTCCAGGCTCTGAGCCGTCAGCACGAGGCGAACCCATGGACTGGGAGATCCTGACCTGAGCCGAAGTCGGACGCTTAACCGACTGAGTCACCCAGGTGCCCCTGTCTTGGAATTGTTAACAGGAGAGTTTATAATCTCTTAGAGCCTGTCTAAAGGTTTCTGTGCTTAACATGAAGGTGACCACTCTGTCTTTCATTTAGTGAGCAACTTATTAACCTCCTATGGTGTTTAGGTATTTATTCTGGAGCTACTATTATGCTTGACATTAGAAATCCCCTTTTTGAGAACATTGTGTCCATTTTGTGGATTCAACATTTGAAGTATTTAGCAATTTCAGAGTGTTCCGAGGCCATCTCAAAGTAGGGCTAGTAAAAGTTTAAACAATCAGAATGAGAAGACAGACTGTAGCTTAAAGAGAGAGGGCAGGGCCCCTGCTCCCCTGCCCCGCTGCGCCACCCCCCTGCACCGTGCCCAGGCAGTTATCAGAATCTAGAGGGACCAGGACATGCAACAAAGGCTGTGGCACGGACCGTTCATGCACCAAGTGGGGGAAAGGGAGCCTGCTTTTAATAATTACACTTTCCCAGCCCCCCCCCCCCCCGTGATTCCTGGGTTCTGGTCCATTCTGGGAAAGGAAGCCTCTAGGGCTTTTGTGGGGGCAACTGGCCATGACAGCTGGCTAAGAGCAGCTCATGGAACTCTGGCCTGGCCATTTCAGAGGGCTCATGGACCTCTAATCTCTTCAAAAAGATTCCAGGCAGTTAATCTTCTCAGCTCATCCACTGCCTAATGGGCCCTCTTGGCTTTTTGGGTCCGTTTCTGGATATACAGATAGATTGCTGTACTTTGAAGCTAATTAAAAAAAATACAGGAGGGGGAAGGCTATTATAGAAGTAATGTATATTTGTGATATATAATTTAAGAATATACAGAAAAGTTTAAAAAGCAGAAGTCTGTGATTCAGATATAATTACTGTTAACATTTTGGTGTATTTTTTCTGGTATTAAAACTAAATTTTATATGCTTCTAAACATTGCTCAACATTACATGTTATATGGTATATGTGTTATGTCACTTTGTATCTTTTTTCATTTAAAAGTTCTGGGTATTGGGGCCCCTGGGTGGCTCAGTCGGTTAAGCATCCGACTTCGGCTCAGGTCATAATCTCACGGTTTGTGGGTTCGAGCCCCACGTCGGGCTCTGTGCTGACAGCTCGGAGCCTGGAGCCTACTTCAAATTCTGTGACTCCCTCTCTCTCTGCCCCTCCCCTGCTCGTTCTCTCTTCCTCTCTCTCTCTCTCTCTCTCAAAAATAAATAAACATAAAAAAAATAAAAATAAAAGTTGATATTGCCTATCATTTCTTTCATATTGTCATTTTGAATAATTTTATATTGTATAAAAAATACTAATTTATTTGTCTAACAGATTCTTGGTTTTTCCCTGTTATTTCCACTTGATGTCTTTTCATTTTGATAGAACACACATGATGATGGTCATACACGTTTCTAAAATGCGACTGCTCTTAGGCAAAAAAAAAGTGTAATTTCTGGGATATCCTTTCCCTTTCTGGAAAAGGATGCAGTCTTGCTCAGTTCAGTTAATCTCTTAGTTCACTCTTAATTGTCTCTGCCGTTCATCAGTATCTGTAACACAATACTATGCGTTTTATTTACTCCACCGAACGATGGGCTTCTTGAAGACAGAAATGTGCATCTTAATTTTGTGTGAATCACTCTAGTGCTCAGCCAAGGCTTGGCATGTCAAAATATTTTGGGAGGAGGGAAGTACGTCTCAGGGGCCATGTGAGAGACCTCAGGCCTCTCAGAGATGTGCCGTGACAAGTCTTGATCCAACTGGTATCCGTGACCTAGTTTATGATGGAAAACTTTGAACATGTACGGAAGCGGGGAGCCAGTACAACGTGCTCTGTGATCATCATCTGGCTTCGACAATTGTCAACATTTGGTCGGTTGTGATTGTTTTCACTCCCCCCACTCCCCCCACTGCAAGCCTCCTGGATGTCTTTGAGGTCTAAGACATAATGGCCCATCATACCCCTGTGTTTTTGACGAGGAGTTTACCTAATTTTCCAATGAGAAGAGCTCAGCAGAAGGCGGGGGGGTTTTTTCCAGGAGGCTGTGTGACACAAAGGCCGGTGACTCGAGAGAGAAACTGTCTGACTTGCTCGTTTTTGACCTTGAGAGGGTCGGTTCTCCCTGGGTTCCTGCTCTAGTCTGTCACCTGAGCAGCCTGACCTGGGTAATGTGGAAGATCTTGTCCTTGAACTTTAACTTTGTTCACCATAAGGTCTGTCTTTTAGTCTAAGGGAGTAGTTCTCAAATTGTTAGTCCCAGGATCAGCAGTTTCGCTGTCGCCAGGGAACTTGTACAACATACAGACTCTCAGGCCCCTGCCTAGATGGACTCAGAAACCCTGGGGGGGGGGGTGGCCAGCAACCTGGTTTAATAAACCTTCTGGGTGATTTTGATGAACCGTGAATCTGTGAAGGTCAGCTGAGAGTCTATAAGCTCCTTTAAAAAAACAGAGACAAAAACCTGCTGGAGATTGTGCATTTACCTATCATCTGGCTCTGTAAGTCAATCCGATGTCAGACTTCTTCCCTTTGTGCGGGCTGCTGTTAACTGTGGAGTGACTGCAGAATCTTTTGCTGATCAGGAAATCTGGTTGGTAGTTACATGTGCCTTTCCCCTCTTCCCCCCCCCCCCCCGCCCCGAGAGAGTGCACACACAAGCAGGGGAGGGGCAGAGGGAGAGGGGGAGAAGGAATCTTTTTTTTTTTTTATGTTTATTCTTGAGAGAGAGAGAGAGAGAATGAGTTGGGGAGGGGCAGAGAGAGAGAGGGGGGCACAGAATCAGAAGCAGGCTTCAAGCTCTGATCTGTCAGCACAGAGCCTGATGTGGGGCTTGAACTCAAGGACTGTGAGATCATGACCTGAGCTGAAGTCCGATACTCAACAGACTGAGCCTCCCCCCCACCCCCAGGCGTCCCAGGTGGTTATGTGTTCTTGACTCAAAAAGATTTGGGAGACGAATTATTATAAAGTGTTTCTGAACTGGGGTGTGTGTAGGCAATTTGCATTAAACAAATGGTTGAGGGGTGCCTGGCTGGCTCAGACTGTAGACCATATGACTCTTGATATCACGGTTGTGAGTTCAAGCCCCATGTTGGGCGTGGAGCCTACTTAAAAAAAAATGCTGAAAACCACTTAGTGTGAGGCACCACATTTATAATTACACACATACTTGTGTGTAATTATCTCCCCGTGGTTCTTGATAAGTGCTGTGCAGAATCAGGTCTCCTTTGCTCACTGTTGTGCCCCAGTGCCCAGCACAATGGATGGCCCATAGTAGGTGCTCAGTAAATATTTGATGAACGAATGAGCTTTTGTTCTTTAGGGAACTTACAGAACTCTGGTTAGAGAGCCAAGCCCAATACTGATAGAAACAATTCAGGAACAATTAAGGGTTCTACTTTGAGGTTTTGACTCCAAATGTAGGAGAGTTTGAGCCAAAAGGTCAGTTTCGTATTTGTCAAATAAAAGCGTCTCTTACATGCTTAGCTACGTCTTCAGACTCTGGGGAGAAGTATGAAGGGCCATACAAGAGAATAAGACAAAAGGAACTCACGCATATGAGAGCATCCCATTGATTCATGACTACCTTTCTTTCGATTGCTCTCAGACACCAGAGTTAGCTGAATAATAATTATCAGTATCGACCATGTAAAAGTATTATAAGTAAATTGGGTAAATGTTCAAATCTGTACAAATCTTCATTTGTAAAAATTTAAAAGAGGCTTGGAGAGTTGTTTCCACAATTGAAAAATCCGCAGACATGATGGTCTGGAAAGGTAAGGCATGTTTTAGCAACGTAATCCCATCATTTATTTAATATGTACGTATTTATTGAGTATGTACTATGTGCCCATTGCTAGTGTGAATGCTGGAGGTGGAGCAGTGAGCAAAACAGACACTCCTGCTCTCACGGGGCTGACATTCTAGCAGTAAGATTGCCAGTGAGCCCAGTGCTGTGGTTGTCATTATCATTCTTTGTCTCCATAGAAAATATGGTCATGATTCTTGGGGCCCCTGGGCGGCTCACTGGGTTTAGCATCCGACTCTTGATCTCGGCTCAGGTCGTGATCTCACGCTTCACGAGATGGAGCTCCACATCGGGCCCTACGCTGGGCGTGCAGAGCCTGCTTGGGATTCTCACTCTGTCTCTCTCTCTCTGCTCCTCCTCTGCTCACACATACACGTGCACACTGTGCCCTCTCTCTCTCTCTCTCTCTGTCTTAAAATAAATAAATGAACCTAAAAGAAAAAAGGAAAATATGGCAATGATTTTATTATCTGAGACCGCAGTCTGGCCACACGTAAACTGTAACGTGTTGCAGTCAGTGGAGAGCAGGTGGACAGGTGCAGGTGTTCTGACAACTCCCCGGAGCTGGGGGGTACCTCTCCGGCCATATGTGACACCCGCACCCATGGGGCTGCCAGCGTCAACCTGTTACCAGGGTGTAACGTGTTTGTAATTTTTTTAAAAAAGTTCTGTGTACAACTTTAAAAAAAAAATCTTATTTTCACTTTGGAGAGAGTGAGAGAGAGCGCGCACGAATGCACAAGTGGGGGAGGGGCAGAGAGAGCGAGAGCGAGAGCGAGAGCGAGAGCGAGAGAGAGAGAGAGAGAGAGAGGGAGACAGAGGACCCCCAAGCAGGCTCCGTGCTGACAGCAGAGAGTCCGATGTGGGGCTCGAACTCGCCAACTGTGAGATCACGACCTGAGCTGCAGTCGGACGCTTAAGGGACTGAGCCACCTAGGTGCCCCCAATGTATTTATAATTTTTAAAGTAAGGAATACATAATAACAAAGATCTGGTGTTGCCTCCTTGCATGTACCCTACTGTATTCGCTCAGGCTGCCACAGTAAAATACTGTAGACCGAGTGGCTTAAACAACAATACAAATTTATTTCTCAGGTCTGGAGGCTGAGCTTCCAAGATCAGGGTTCTGACCGGTCTGGTTTGGAGAGGTGAGAGTTCTCTTTCCGGCCGGCCAGAAGGCTACCTCCTTTCGTTGTTGTTGTTTCAGGAGTAGAATTTAGTGATTCATCACTTGCATGTAACACCCCGTGCTCATCGTAAGAAGGCCGCCTTTTTGCTGTGTCCTCACATGGCACATGTGGAGGGGGAGGGGGGCCCTCTGATGTCTCTTCTTTTTTTTTTTTTTTTTTAAAGGTAATTTTCAACTCTTTTTTTTTTAATGTTTATTTATTTTTGAGACAGAGAGAGACAGAGCATGAACGGGGGAGGGGCAGAGACAGAGAGGGAGACACAGAATTGGAAGCAGGCTCCAGGCTCTGAGCCATCAGCCCAGAGCCTGACGTGGGGCTCGAACTCACGGACCGCGAGATCATGACCCGAGCCGAAGTCGGCCGCTTAACCGACTGAGCCACCCAGGCGCCCCATCTGATGTCTCTTCTAATCAAGATACTAATCCAATAGGATCAGATGCCCCCCCCCCCCATGCCGCCACTTAACCTAAATTACCTCCTTTTGGTTCTCTGGAGGTTAGGGCTTCAGCGTGTACATTTTGGTGGTGAAGGTGGGGGCACCTGACCCTTCAGTCCGTAACACCCCCCCCGAGATTACCGCTGAGGTGAGCATGCTCAGTTTTGGATCTGCAGTTGGGAGATGGGTTCGCAAGACCACACGGGAGCACCCGGTACTGGTTTGGGGGACCCCAAGGAGGAAGGGTGCTCTTCAGGGTGGGTGAGGCTGGGGCACACATAGGTGACCACCGATTCTGGCACCTCTAGAGAGATTTAAAAACGAAACCCCATTGGGGCGCCTGGGTGGCTCAGTCAGTTGAGCATCCGACTTCAGCTCAGGTCATGATCTCGCGGTCCGTGAGTTCGAGCCCCATGTCGGGCTCTGTGCTGACAGCTCGGACCCTGGAGCCTGCTTCAGATTCTGTGTCTCCCTCGCTCTCTGCCCCTCCCCCAATCATGCTCTGTCTCTCTCTCTTTCTCTCTCTCTCTGTCAAAAATAAATAAACATTAAAAAAAAATTTTTTTTAAACGAAACCCCATTGGGTTACTTGAAGGCCTTAAAAACTTTCTTCTGAGGGGCACCTGGGTGGCTCAGCGGGTTGAGTGCCCAACTCTTGATTTCAGCTCAGGTCGTGGTCTCACGGTTCATGGGTTCGAGCCCTGCGTCGGGCTCTGCGCTGACAGCGTGGAGCCTGCTTAGGATCCTCTCCCTCTCTCTCTGCCCCTCCCCGCTGGCGCTGTCCCTGGCTCTCTCAAAATAAATAAATAAATAAAAACTTAATTTTTTTTTTTTTCCCTTTTGAGTGTGGTTGATACGTAGTGTTACATTGGCTTCAGGTGAACAACCTGGTGATCCAGCGTCTCTGTATGTCACGCTGGGTTCACCACAAGTGTCACTGCCCTCCGTCACCTTGCAGTATGGTTACAATGCCACTGACTGTTGAAAGCACTTCAATAACGGAATAGAGTCCTGCGAAGTTGGTTGTGGGCCCCGCTGAGTTTGGCTGCATTACCAAGTGGCAGGCATTGCAGAGTTTTCATTTTAGGTAGTAGGAATCGGCTCCTCTGTGACAGCAGTGCAACTTGGAACCTGGTAGTTACTTAGCTGGACACATGGCAGTGATCGGGAGTCCCTGCAGAATTCTGGGCTGTCCGATGGGGCGGTTCCTCTCCGTGGTTACCAGTGGGGCGAAGTCAGCGGGAAGCAACGCTTCCGTGACCGCCGGGGCCCAGGCTCCAGGTCGGGCCGTGTGGCTGTTAGGTCGTTCAGCCCTCACAACCGCTCTGTGCGGACGAGGCGCTAACATTCCCACCTCGTATGCAGGAAAGCCAAAGTCCAGGGAGCTTTAGTGACTTGTACAAGGTCGTGTAGCAGGAAGATGCCGTATCAGGGTTTGAACGCACGTCCGTCTGACTATAAAGCTGTGCCACAGACAAGACAAATCTTGGCCTCAGGAGAAACAATCTGTGTGTCCACTTCGTTAACTTTCCAAGTTTTCATCTCCGTTTCAAGTTAATTTCTACGTGGACTTCTCATTTGTCTGCCATTCGATTCCCGCTTCTTTTGGCCCCTGGGCTGGTTAGAGTAGCACTTTTTTTAAAAGTCTATTTATGTGGAGAGGGAGAGAGAGAGAGAGAGAGAGAGAGAGAGAGAGAGAGAGAGAGACCCCCAGGCAGGCTCTGCACTGTCAGCATGGAGCCCAACGCAGGGCTTGATCTTAACAATTTGTGAGATGATGGTCTGAGCCCAAGTCAAGAGTTGGTCGCTTAACCGACTGAGCCACCCAGGAGCCCCTGGGGTAGCACTTGTATCTCAAGATAAACGTTCTGCCCCTTTCCTTTCTATCGTCTCCCCTGTTTCTTCCTGAGAACCTGCATTTTCTCACGGGCAGTTATGGAGGATTATTCCAGAAACTTCCTTGGTCCTCTTTTACTAAGATATGTTTGTTGATTTTGCCTGCAGAATTAGACCTTGTGACTTTTGTAGCTCCAGGAGAGGACCTCTGCTGGACTGTCTCCAGGAGGCTGGCTCGATTTTACCTTCACCTTCTTTTTTTTTTTAAATTTTTTTTTCAACGTTTATTTATTTTTGGGACAGAGAGAGACAGAGCATGAACGGGGGAGGGGCAGAGAGAGAGGGAGACACAGAATCGGAAGCAGGCTCCAGGCTCCGAGCCATCAGCCCAGAGCCTGACGCGGGGCTCGAACCCACGGACCGCGAGATCGTGACCTGGCTGAAGTCGGACGCTTAACCGACTGCGCCACCTAGGCGCCCCTTACCTTCACCTTCAAATCACAAACCTTCTCTTGTTTAATCTTGACTGTTTACAGCATCCCTTGGAAGTTAGCAGAGAGGAAAGGTTCTGGGTTGAGCAGAAAGCCAGAGTCCTGTAGGCTCACATCTCTGAAGGTTAAATTGTCTTCTCAAAATGTTAGTTTGACAGCAAATTCGACCTGTTTGCTTGATCTGTAAACCCATATTGAATGCTTACTCTATGCCAAGTAATTATATTAGGTGTGGTGTGGGACACACAATGTGTAAGCCGCGGGCCCTGCCCCCTGAGGAGTTTGCAAACTATAGAGATATGAAATGTTGTTGCTCTCCTTACTGATGGCTACCCACGTGATAGAAAATTCTAAAAAAGTAGAATTTGGGCTGATGTGTTTGGCGATTTAGGGAAAACGAATCTGGGAAAAAGTGAGAAGACGTGAGCAGTGGTTGACTTTGTCCTAAGCGTAAATACTTTAGACATGCCACCTCACTTAATCCTTACTGGGTGAGGAGGAGTGTTGTTCCCATTGTAAAGAGGCTTAGAAAAGCCAACGGCCCCAGTCAGGGTTCCACGGGCAGAAAATGGCAGAGAACCCGTTTTTGTCTGGCTCCAGAGCGGGGGTGGGGGCTGGACAGAGCCAGACTGCGAAGACGACTTATGGGGGCAGTCGGCCTGCACGTACCCCCCAACCAAGACCCTTTTCCCTGACTTCCTGTCACACAGACCCATGAGACTTTTGGGGTTGTGGGGTATTTTCTGGATCCTGGAGTGTGTTCCATGGGCCAGCTGTGTCAGCATCACTTGGGAAATTGGTAGAAATGTAAGTTTTTAGGGAACTCCCCACCCCCCAGATTTTCTGAGTCAGAATTCCGGATGCTGGGGCCCGGGAACCTGTTCTCAGAAGCCCTCCAAGTGAGTCTTATGCATGCCAACGGTCGAGAAGCTCTGCTGTAGAGGCTGCTTTTGAACCGCCCTGGCAAGAGGTCAGTGGGAGAGATCTTTGCTCCAGAAATCTGGAGTCCATTCCGGACACAGCTGCTGGCTTCTGGCTTCCTTCGTCGGCCTTGCTTTTCGATCACGATCCTTCTTCTATGTGAATGAGGGTGATCTGGGTGGTGAAGGTAATGGGAGTGTAGTTAAGAGCTGGTCATCTGGAGTCATGCAGACCCAGTGTCAAACTGGAGCCCAGCTGTACTTGGGGGAGCCAGTTAATCTTCCCTAGGTCTGTTTCCTCCTCTGTAAAACGGGGCGGGTAATAAATGGCTCACAGGCTGGTTGTAAGAGCTCAGCATGCCGGGTGTCAGTCAGATGCTTAGAACATGGCCTCTTACGTAGAAAGTGCTCGTTATCGTTGTTATCACCCGCAGCCTGTCTTAGGCGTCTGGCGTTAGAGGTGCTTTCTGGGGGGCGGGGGGGTGGGGGTGCTCATTTTTCAGCATCCACACCTCTCGCTCATTTCTGTGGTGATTGCACTGGGTCGTTCTATGACTTCTTGGGAAGAGGGTCCCCCGGCGTGACACTGAGTGGTCTGCATGGGAATTGGGCCGGTAACGTCATCGTCCGCTCACCTCGCCTCTTTTTCTTTAGCGATGTTGCTTGTACGTTGCGTTCTTTGAACATCGCAACTGGGAAACAGGTGGGTGGCTTCGTACAACTGGCTGCTGTTGTGTATTAAGCCCCCGCTTTGTGCCAGCATTTCGCACGATCCGCGGGCCTCGCCACAGCCTGGGAGTGTAGGGACGAGGAAGTGCGTTTCACACATGGGTAGACTGAGGCCCAGAGATTTAGCCACTAGGCAGAACCACGTGGAATTGCTATTCTCGCGGGTCAAAAATGGTGCGATATATTGGCAGCTTTGTATGGTTCGACCTAATCACAGAATTATTTTTCACAAACATAGAAAAAAAAAAAACGGTCCCAAGGAAATAATCATATTTCTTCTGACCCAAATATTACCCAAAAGGACACTTAAAAAATCGGGGACACGTGCACTCTGCGGAGCACTTCACCGTACGGTTCATCCAGATTTCACAACCGCCTTAGGAGGGAGGTGCTATTGGCATCATTCTCCTTCTACAGAGGGGGAAATTGAGGCACAGAGAAGGTAAGTAGCGTGTGCGAGGCCACATCCCCAGGAAGCGGCAGAAACAGAATTTGGACGCAAGCAGCCTGGGCCCAGGGTCTGAGCTCTTAGGCCCATGCGCGTTACTCTCTTGCGTCCCAGGTAGGATAAGGTGCTTTTTTCTCGAGTCAGCGGGATTCGGGCGAGCCGGGAAGGGAGGGCCTTCTGGAGCACCTCCGGGGGTCTGTGCTAGGCGCCCTGTGCACCCTGTCGCGGAATTGTCACGGCAGCCCTCTGATGTCCTCAGCGTCGCCCCGTTTCACAGACAAGGGAAGCCCGGCTGGGAGAGGTGACGGAAGTGATAGGCAGAAAGCGATGGGGCGAGATTTCACACGTCCCGGGGGCTGGGTGTGACTGCAGAGCCCTGTCCATCCTTGTCCTTGTTCTCAGGGATCCAGTTTCCTTCCAGAAAGCATCCGCTTCCCGCTTTCGCTCTCTTGAGATCAGGCGCTGGCCACACTGTGCAGTGCTCTCGATTCACAGGGAGGAGGACGCCTCTCAGGTTGGGGCCGGGGTCGCCAGGAGGACCTTCTTTCAATTATGTGGTCACCGTGGGAGGGAGCAAAGATGATGCCTCGCTGGGGATTTTAACCCCCTCAGTTTATATTTATCTGCGGTCATTTGCATGGCTGAAAAGGAACGGCTCAGAGTTGGCCCTCGGTTGCTCCCTTCCAATCGCCGTGGTGCGAAGCCCGCAGATTCCCAGAGGGGCCTCTCTCGCAGAGACAAAGGCCAGGAACCGCAGCGCCTGCCTCTTCTCCAGCCCTGTGGCCGCGCTTGAATATCTGATTGACAAAGTGAGGAGTCTGGAGGAAGCATCCTCTACAGCTCAGGTGCCAGTAGAAGTTGCTAGCAAGAAGAATATAGATTTTTTTTTAATGCTGGTTTTTTAAATGCTGATTTAATTAACATTGTAATTTTGAGATAATTGTAGATTCACATGTAGTGGGAAGAAACAGTACAGAGCTCTCATGTACCCTCCACTCAGTGTTTCCCAATGTTAATCTCTCTCTCTTTTTTTAATGTTTATTTTTGAAAGAGAGAGAGCGAGTGAGCGAGCTTGAGAGCATGAGCAGGGGAGGGACAAAGAGAGAGAGGGGGACAGAGGATCCGAAGCGGGCTCTGTGCTGACGGCAGAGATCATGACCTGAGCTGAATTTAGATGCCTCACTGACTAAGCCACCCAGGTGTCCCCCAGTGGTAACATCTTGCAAAACTATAGTAGGGCTATCACCGCAGTGATACAGTCAAGATAGGAATTGTTCCATTCCTGCAAGGAGCCCTTACATTTCTCTTTCAGGGACACAGCTCCTGCTCTGTCCACTCTTGTCCCCCCATCCCTGGGTCCCCACAATCCAATCATGGGTCTGTTATCCCGTTCTATAATTTTGTTGATTCACAAGTGTTTTATAAATGTCATCACACAGATCATGATCTCTTAAATATTTTTTTCTAATGTTTATTTATTTCTGAGACAGAGCATAAGCAGGGGAGGGTCAGAGAGAGAGGGAGACACAGAATCCGAAGCAGGCTCCAGGCTCCGAGCTGTTACCACAGACCCCGACGTGGGGCTCAAACCCACAAACCGTGAGATCATGACCTGAGCTGAAGTCTGTCGCTCACCCGACTGAGCCCCCCAGGTGCCCCCAGATCATGATCTCTTGAGGTTGGCTCCCTCGCCGTGCCCACTTAGCACGATTCCCTGGGGATTCACTTGGCTGTTTTGAGTATCAGTAGTTCGTTCCTTTTTATTGTTGACTTACCTTGCAGGCTAGGGATGTACAGCAATTTATTTGACATTAACCTGTGAAGGGATATCTGAATTGTTTCCAGTTTTTGGCTGTTATGACTAAAGCTAGTGTTAACATTTGTGCACATTAGTGTAACATTTTTGTGTAAACATGAATTTTAACTTCTTTATTTAATTTCTTTCTTTCTTTATTTTTTATGTTAGAAAGGGAGAAGGGGAGAGGGGCAGAGGGAGAGAGAGAGAGAGACAATCCCAAGCAGACTCCACGCTCGGTTCCGAGCCCCACGTGGGGCTCCATCCGGTGATCCCAGGATCACGACCCGAGCCGAAATCAAGCGTCGGATGCTCAACCGACTGAGCCACCCAGGCGCCCCTTTTTCATCTTCTTAATAGGGTCTTTTGCAGAGCCAAACTTGTAAATTAAAAAAAAATTTTTTTTAATGTTTTTATTTATTTTTGAGACAGAGAGAGACAGAGCATGAGCAGGGGAGGGGCGGAGAGAGGGGGAGACACAGAATCCGAAGCAGGCTCCAGGCTCTGAGCTGTCGGCACAGAGCCCGACGCGGGGCTCGAACTCACAGACTGTGAGATCATGACCTGAACGGAAGTCGGACGCTCAACCGACTGAGCCACCCAGGCGCCCCCAAACTTTTAAATTTTGATGAAATCCAGTGTATCAATATGTCATTAAAAAAATTTTTTTTAACATTTATTTATTTTTTAAGAGACAGAGCATGAACAGGGGAGGGTCAGAGAGAGAGGGAGACACAGAATCCGAAGCAGGCTCCAGGCTCCGAGCAGTTAGCACAGAACCCGACGCGGGGCTCAAACCCACGAACCGCGAGGTCATGACCTGAGCCGAAGTCGGGCGCTCAACCGACTGAGCCACCCAGGCTCCCCTATCTGTATATCATTTTAAGGATTGTGCTTATGGTGTCAAATCTAAACGCTCTTTGCCTTGCCCTAAATCGTGAAGATGTTCAGCTGTGGCTTTTGCTTTCCGTTTTATATGTTATGTTTTACACGTAAGTCAGCGCTCCACGTTGAGTTGCATCCGGTGTGAAGGTTTAGGGCAAGATTCATTTCTTGGCCTGCGGGTATCCAATTGTTCCAGTACTGTTTGTGGAGAAGGCTGTCTGTCTTCCGCTGAATTGCTTTCGTACTGACTTAAGATTTCAAGAATTGGTGCTTTTTATTACCCAAATTATTTGGGCCACAAAAGGGCCTAAAGTTTGCGTAAAAAATTTGAGATACGATACAATTTTAGGCTTCAAGAGATCCCTAAGGACAGTTCAGCTCAGGAACACTGTAGGTCCGGACTTCCTGGCAGTTAGGTGGGGGCGTGAGTCATGGCACGGGGAATCTGGGCGGGTGGTGGGAGGCTGATGTCCTGGGGAGTTTTGTGCAGCTGGGCGGCCTTCCTCTCCAGGGAGGGGTGGTGACGCTGGGTGTCCTGGGTCAATCTGGGGCACGCTGACCTTGGGGGTGGAGTTGGCCTTGTGGTAGGCATGGGCATGACCGGGTTAGGCTCCCACTTTGTCTTCTGTGTCAGCTGCAGCCCTGCCTGGTCTCCGACTGATTTCAGCTGTCAGCTCCTGTGAGGTCTCCTGGCCTCCCCCTGTGGCTTCCAGCAGCTGGCTGTCCGAATCCCAGTGTGCGGGACACAGCAGAACTCAAGTGCGGCTTTGGAAGTGTGAGTGCACATGTTTAAAAAAATGCTGTTACTGTTTAAAAACGTTTTCTGTTACACAAACGTGTTCATTGGAGAGGAGGTAGCTAGCACGGTTAAAGAGCATTCATCTGTAATCCCCAGGCCCCAAGATAATCCCTGTAAACACAAAAGTATTCATTTTGGAAGGAAGATTAAAATAGTTATTGTTATTTTTGCTCGTTTCTTTCAAAAACTCCAGTCTCCAGCTGGGCCATAAAGACACAGGGCTGGTTTGGAAAAAGAGAGAGAGAAAAAATTGTTTTCTCGTTGGCTGGAAGTGGAGAGTTGTGACATTGCTGACCACAGGCCCACGTGGCCCATGTGGGGTGCCGTGGTCAGCAGGGGGCGGGGGGCACGCGGCCCTGCCAGAAGGTGGGTGCAGGGGGGCCGGCTGCAGCCAGGACCGCGAGAATGATCTTTTGTTTCCACTGTTCAGCTGTCCAGGATGACGGCTGAGGACGTCTCGTGTCTAAACCCTGCTGTCTGCCTCTGTCCTTTGCCCCGAGGGTCTAAGGGGTCTCCCCACAGGGAACCCCGGAGAGCTGGGTTTCCATCATGCTATGAATTCCAGGCAAGAGCTGATCAGTCGTATTTGCCTTGACCACTTATCTCGGTCTCTCTGTTTTGTTCTGAGGGAAATTGGTCTACTTAGCCGATGAAAACACTAGAAAACCTTTTCTCTCACATTTCAAATGTTATATGAGTTGACTGCAGAAAAACGTATAAAACACAGACAGGTGCAAAACAGAAAACTAATTCCTCCACCTAGAAATAAGGTCTTGTTTAAAAAAAAATGTTAAAATACATTTTTTAATGTTTATTTATTTTTGAGACGGAGACAGAGAGGGACAGAGAGCAGGGGAAGGGCAGAGAGGGAGACACAGACTCTGAAGCAGGCTCCAGGCTCTGAGCTGTCAGCACAGAGCCCCATGGGGGACTCGAACCCATGAACCGTGAGATCATGACCTGAGCCCAAGTCAGTCACTTAATCGACCGAACCACCCAGGCACCCCTGTTTATTTTTATTAAAAAAAAAAAAAGATTATTTCTTTATTTTTGAGAGAGAGAGGGAGGGAGAGAGGGAGAGTGAGCAGGGGAGGGGCAGAGAGAGAGAGGGAGATACAGAATGCGAAGCAGGCTCCAGGCTCTGAGCTGTCAGCACAGAGCCCAACACTGGGCTTGAACTCACGGACCGTGAGATAATGACCTGAGCCGAAGTTGGACGCTTAACTGACTGAGCCACCCAGGTGCCCCATAAGTTCTTGTTTTTTTAAGTGTATATGTATATAATAGACATATTACCCAGACTATCATATATTATACATGTGATTTTCCTGTAGATGTACAAGGAAACTTTAAGCAGGTCATTACTGTAAATATCCTTCCCCACAAATTTTGATAGTTGTGTGCTATCATAATCCCTTTTTACATAATTTCTTTGCATTGTAGAAACATTGCTTTAAAAAAATTAAAATGGTACGGTTGCCTTTTCTGGTTAGTAAAGAATTGTTGCTGTAGCTAAAAATGATCTGCTTTGGTAACAGGAATGTTTCAAAAGTATCATTCAAGTAACATATTGTTACTTTATTAGTTAAAGTGGTTTTGGCCGCAGAGAAAAGGGAACCCTGAGATTTGCAGAGCCGTTCAGGGCACTCGATGTCTTCAGGGCAGGGAGTGGATGCTGGTGAGACTTCTGCCCCCCACAGGGCCCCTCTCTGGGAGAAGTCTGACCAAGGAGACCAGCAGGCAGGTCCCCGGCACATTTCCCTAGGCCGGCTTTTGGCTAAGAAACAGGAGAAGGTGTAGAGAGCTCTGGCAAGCTGCCGTTGGATTTCTGTGCGAGCCCGAGATGCCAGAAGAAGGAAGAGTGGGCGAGCTGCCAGTTCACTCCCCATCTTCAGCCGTGATGTGACTTGGGCTGGGCCGGAGGTCCCATCTGAGAGTCACAGATCCTGCGGGGACGAGCTCTGCCTTTGTGCCGTGTTACCGTCACACGTCACGGGTGCCTCCCCGCCCTGCTCGCCCAGCTCCTGGAGGGCGGGCACCAGGGCTCCCTCATCCCGGCACCTGCTGGACCGAGCAGGGCGCCCCGGCCTCCTGGAGTCGGCCAATGAGCTCGTTCAGGTTTTTCATGAAGGGACCCTGTTTAATCAGCGGTGCGCCCTACGGACTTCGCGTTTATTCGTTTACGTCCTGAGCATCTTTGAGTAAATTGCCGCAGGGGTGACGAGGGGCAAAAGGATGTGCCTTGGGGGGTGGGGTGGGCATCTCAGTTCTTGGGGAGCGGGATTCTTTCCATGGTGGGGTGTCCAGCATTTTAAGACGTTTCCTGTTTCTCTCTGTATTCCTATGACCCGGTTCCTTCTAGACGGAAGGTGGTTTTAGGTTCTATTTTGCAATACGCTTTTTAGGAAGATGATCTTGAGATGTGTCCAACTGCAGACGCGTAAGTGCCTACTTCTTGCCAGGTCCTCGCTGCTTTTTATCTTCAGGAATCCTACTCCTAGGGTCCCCTTTTAATTTGTTTGCGCCGGCCTGATTTTTAACTTGTTAGAGCCCGGATTTCTGTTTACATGCACAGAACTGGGACAACACAGAGCCTTGCTCAGTTCATTTATGTGCTCCTTGAATAAAGGCAACGATTACACTTAGGAAAATATTTACCGACCACACACCTCGGACCAGATACTCCGTCTCTCCACCTACGTTGTTATCTTCATCTAGTGAAGGCACATAGGAGGCCGAGTGAGTGCATAATTATTGTAACAAGCCCGCGAGGCAAGTCGTATCGTCTCTGTCTCATAGTTGAGGGACGGAGGCCGCGAAAGCCACGCTGATGGGGTCATGCAGGCGGAGGGGTGCGGCTGGCGTTCACACCGATGCCTGTCCGGAGTCAAGGCTGTGTTGGTGCCCCCGGGCTGTCCTACTTCATTGCCAGTGACGGAAGAGAAGGGGCTACGGCAGACGTTGATTGGCGACGAGGACCGGTTTTCAGAGGATGGTCGTTGGCCGCAGGAGATGCTACCCTCCCTGCCTTAGCACCCCCGCTTTGGATACGGGTTCCTCGTGTGCCCTAGGTCAGAGATGACCTCCCCAGTCCAGATACCCTTATGGTTTTAAGATGTCTGGAAGACATCATTTACCTTTCCATGGGTTTCCTTAGAAATTCTAGTGGCCAGTTTTTGTGGGGAAAACAGAACTTAAGAAAAAAAAAGGATAGTGGCATTTCGGGTGACTTTGGGGGAAAGAGCGCCTGAAAGCCGGTGGCAGATTCCCGATGTGGCAGAAACAGAGAGTCACCAGAAAGCCAGGAAATGTGAGTCGGTTTAGCAGGTGCTGCTGTCCATTATCTGGAAATTCTCTTTGGATCTTGATATATTTCACCAGAATAACCATAACATTTCCTTCCAGCTTTTAATTTTGATTCCGTGTTATTTTTGTGATGACTCATCGAAAACATTTCCAAGTCTCTATTATTTTTCACACGTTTAGAGAAAGGTACACCCACATCAAGAGGGTGATCAATAATAGACAAAGTGCCAGAATATTGATCCTGTCCTTGAAATCTGGTAGTAACAAATCAATAAATGATAACAAATGGCGACAATGTTCGCACTTGCTTGCACACAGATACTGGAAGAAAAGTAATAGGAAAGTACGCCTTAATAGCTATGTAATCAGGGAAGATGATTACGCTTGGTGTTGGCAAACCTTCAGGGTGGTGCAGGGAGACAGAGTGATTTGCTTACAGTCCTACAATGAGAAAGTGACAGGCTGGCATTAAAGGGATCACTTTTTAACCTTTTTTTAAATGTTTTTTTTGGGGGGGGCAGGGGGAGGGGCAGAGGGAGAGAGAGAATCCCAAGCAGGCTCCACGGTGGGGCTCTGACGTGGGGCTCTGTCCCACGGCTGTGAGATCATGATCTGAGCAGAAATCAAGTAGGACTCTTAGCCGACTGAGGCACCCAGGGGCCCCTCGCTCTTTACTTTTATTTGTTTCTAATTTTTGCTGGAGTACAGTTGACACGGAACGGGACATTAGTTTCAGGTTGTACAACAGAGTGATTCAACAAGCTACTTTATGACCGTGCGATTCCATTACAGTGCTGTTGACTGTGCTCCCAATATCCTTTCGTCCCCATGACTTCCTTTTTCCGTAACTGGAAGCCTGTGTCTACTGTCCCCTGCATTCATTTTGCTATCTTGGGCTCCTGGCAATTATCGGTCTGTTCTCAGTGTTTAAAGGTCTGATTCTGCTTTTTTGTTTATTTAATTCACTTGTTTTTAAAAAAAATATTTGTAACATTTATTCATTTTTGGGAGACAGAGAGAGCACAAGAGGGGAGGGCAGAGAGAGAAGGAGACAGAATCCGAAGCAGGCTCCAGGCTCTGAGCTGTCGGCACAGAGCCGACGTGTGCCTCGAACTCACGAACCGTGCGTGAGATCGTGACCTGAGCTGAAGTTGGACGCTTCACTGTCTGAGCCACCCAGGTGCCCCTGTGTTTTAGGCTCCACATATGAGTGAAATTGAACGGTAATTGTCTTTCTCTGTCTGACTTATTTCACTTAGCATAATAGACCCTCTAGGTCCGTGCATGTTGTCACAGACGGCAAGATCTCATCCTTTTTAATGTGAAGGCATCACGTTTGTTTATCGTTATGACAAATATTTGTTTAGCAGCCGTAGTGTGTCAGGTACCAGGGACAGACTGGTGAGCCAAACACACATGGCCCCCGTGTGCAAGGAGTGCCGTTGAGTGGGGGAGAGAGACTATCAGATGACCCCTGAATGGGCAAGGAGGAATGCCCTTAGGTGGGAAGAAAGTTCCAGGAGAGCAGCACAGCCTGATCTAGACTGGGACGTGATCCGAAGATAGTTGGCAGTGACCGTGAGGCTGTGGGGGAGGGCGGTTTGTCCTGACCTGGGAAACCGTGAGCATCCAAGGGCACGGCCCGTGTGGCAAGTGCCTGCAGGAGGCAGAGGGGTGCGGCCAGGTGGGGGCCTGCCCAGGCGGACCTCTCAGGGTGTGTTAAAGGGTGAGAGAATCTCACCGCAAAGCAATGGGAAGCTGCTGTCGGCGTTGAGGAGGGTGGGTGGGAGTGGGGTGGGTGGTCGGGTTAGTGGTCTGCCTCCCAAGCTGCCTCTGAAAACCTGATGCTCCCTGTGAAGCTTCCTTCCCGGCCTTTGACTGTCCAGCTGGTGGTTTTCTAAGCTGGCTGGCAGGTGGCCTTCCTGGGTCCCCCCCCCCCCAGTCGAGATTTATACACGGGTAGGAGTCAGTATAAGCTTTTCCGGGCCTTAGCCATGACTGGTGTTTCCTTCGTGTCTTTCCTCGATTTGCCAGATTCGTAGCATTGCAAGAATTTGAGGCACTGAGGGCCGTTCATGGGGTGACCTCCCTTCCCTTGCTTATCCACGCGCTCCCCATTTGGAAGTCCGGCAGAGTCCTCGTCCCCTTTGGTTTTTTTAATTTTATTTTTTACTTTTTAAGATTTTACATCCGAATTAGCATATTGTGCAACAGTGATTTCAGGGGTAGATTCCTTAGTGCCCCTCCCCCATGTAGCCCATCCCCCCTCCCACACCCCCTCCAGTAACCCTCAGTGTGTTCTCCATATTTACGAGTCTCTTCTGTTTTGTCCCCCTCCCTGTTTTTGTATTATTTTTGTTTCCCTTGTGTTCATCTGTTTTGTCTCTTAAAGTCCCCACATGAGTGAAGTCGTATGATTTTTGTCTTTCTCTGACTAATTTCACTTAGCATAACACCCTCCAGTTCCATCCACGTAGTTGCAAAGGGCAGCATTTCATTCTTTTTGACTGCTGAGTAATACTCCATTGTGTGTGTGTGTGTGTGTGTGTGTGTGTGTGTGTGTATTCATCCATGAGGGACATTTGGGCTCTTTCCAGACTTTGGCTATTGTCGATAGCGCTGCTATAAACATGGGGGTGCATGTGTCCCTTCAAAACAGCACACCTACATCCCGTGGATAAATGCCTAGTAGTGCAATTGCTGGGTCATAGGGCGGTTCTATTTTTAGTTTTTTGAGGACCCTCCATCCTGTTTTCCAGAGTGGCTGCACCAGCTTGCATTCCCAAGAGTCCTAGTCTTCTGAGAAACCCTCCCTGTGTTTGCAGACATTCTCTGATCTCTTTTGTCTCCTCTGTTTGAAGCTTATCGTTCAGACTACAGAAGCAGGGGAAAGGGTATTAAGGTAAAGCACTGAGGCGGGCAGGCCTAAGTCCTTGCTGGCCGAGCAGGAAGGGTCTGCTTTTCACTCCCCAGCTCTGCACACTTCCGTGACCCAGGGCACCTGGCAAGCACCTGATACGTGACACACGCATCCGGAGAAAAGCCAAGGACTGCTCCTTCCTTTGCCTTCCTGCCTTTCACAGATGCTGGAACTGACTTCAGACTTTCACTCTCTCGGGTGAGAGAGAACGCCCGTTTCCTCCCCTCTTCCCTCCCTCTGTTGTGGGTGGGGGACTGGGGGTTGGGGGAGGGGAGGCATCTGTGCAGCGCCCCAGGAGGGGCAGGCCGGGATTCCCTTGCACGAGCAGAGACAAATGAGGCCACACATCATTCACGTCCTGAGTCCTGCTCTCAGACGGGTTACAGCGGCTTGATCTTTGGGCACAGGTGTCTTCTCAAGGCTATCGAGTGGATGCATGATTGCAAGATACATACCTGCGTCCTCACCTTTGGGGTCACTTGGTGGACTAGATGCATTTCGTCCTGAAGAGGCCGAGTAGGAGAGGCTCGTGGGCTCACATGTAATGGCCCCACTGTCTCCCAAGCCTGGGTTTGCTGGGGTGGGTTTAGAAGTAAATAAAAATGTTCCCCGGAGGTGTGAGCATGTGCACTGGGTACCTATACATGCAAGAAAATGTTTTCTGAAAATGTAACATGAACACGTGTTGCTGTGGATTTTCTTCCATATTTGATTCCTTAGTTTGGCACAGTTGGGGATCTGGGGTTAGGTGGGATTTAGTCGCCGACTTCCTGGGCCTCTTTGGGTGGGAATTCTGTCACCTGGAAGATGAGGGTGAGACTGGGAGGTTGGGGGTCCCGATCAGCGATGCCGTCCTCTGGCCCAGCGGTAGTGTTTCCTGTCGCAGTGCATCAGCTAGTGCATTCCTCCTTCAGTCTTGCTTGGGTGTAGACGGTGGGGTTTCCTATCGTTGAGAAGCGTGGTTTGGGATGGGGGCGGGACACATAAGCAGGTAGTTAACACGGAGCCGAGCAGAGTGGGGGGAGTGGCCACGCTGTGCGCAGAAGCTTTTTCTGGCGTTGAACCTGTGCCAGTGGCCCAAGGGGCACCAGCCACGCTTTCTCATCAGTAAGGCCAGTGCAGGTAGCTGCTGCCCAGGCCCGTGAATCAAAGCTTCTCTTCCCATGATTGACCTCCTGGGCAGTCCTTTCCGCACACCCTTCCCGATCAATGGTGTTTTGTTAATTGCGTGATGGGAAACCCACTGTGGCAAATGGACGACACTAAGGTTTTGCTGGTGTATTATTATGTTTTCACCAGACCAGATGCCTTTGCAAGTGGTTAGGAATTGGGGGTGGCTTTGTCTACAGGAGATGAAGCCCTCCTCTCTCCTCCCTTCATTTATTAAAAGTTTGTTATGCTTAAGCATTGGGATATCTGGTGGCCAGGAAAAAAAGAATAAGGCCTGGTCTTGCAGTAGAAGGAGGTAAGATACCACAAAGATATCGTGGGAATGCAGGAGTGAGGAGCGCTTTTGGCTGGAAATGTCATGGAGAGTTTCATGGAGGAAGGTCATCTGAGTTAGCACTTTATTTTTTTTTGTTTTCATTTTTTAAAGTTTATTTATTTTGAGAGGGAGAGAAAGTGTGAGCAGGGAAGGGGCGGGGAGAGAGAGAGAGAGAGAGAGAGAGAGAGAATGAATGCATCCCAAGCAGGCTCTGTGCTTGAACCCATGAAACTTGAGATCATGACCTGAACCAAAGTCTGATGCTTAACTGACGGAGACACCTGGGTGCCCCCCTGAGTTAGTACTTTAAGTTAGCACTTGGGACAGGTGAAGAGAAACACACATTCCCGATGGAAGGAGTTGTACCAGCACACATCTGAAGGTCAAGGTGTTCTGTTTTGTTTTTTCTAAAATTGAATGTTAAGTGAGTATCTTCAGTTTATCTAGTGTCAACGATGATGGAGTCCTCCGGGGTCTCAATTTTCTTTTCTTTTTTCTTTCTTTCTTTTTTTTAAAGAGAGAGAGCAAGAGAACAGGGGAGGGGCAGAGAGAGAAGGGGAGAGAGGATCGGAAGCAGGCCCCGCAGTTCAGCGCAGAGCCCGATGCGGGGCTTGAACCCGTGAACCATGAGATTGTGGCCTGAGCCGAAGGCAGACACTTAACCGACTGAGCCACCCAGGCATGGGGTCTCGTTCTGCTATACAAATGAGGTGGTTAGAGTCGGTGACTGTGACCACGTCCCCTTCGGGCAGCTCTTGGGTCTCCGATGAGCAAATGGAGGCAGAGCAGGTGGAACCAGGATGAGGCCGGCCCTGCTGTGGCTGCTGCTGCCACCGCCGCCTCCTGGGCATCTGGTTGTTGACAGGTGCCCGGCACAGCGCTGAGCACTTTACACCTGCCGCTTGCACTTCCGGCAGAAAGCCTGAGGGCGGGACTTCATCAGCCCTGTTTCACGGATGAGGTCGTGGAGGCCTGGGGAAGGTTACATAACTGGCTCCGGAATAGAGTACGTGCAGCAGGTTCGAGTCCAGGGCTCCTGCCTCCGCTCCAACCATCCGCCAGGTGTGCAGCCCTTTCCCGACACTCCGGACACCCTGCAGTTGCGCTGCGGCCGAGAACTCCCTTGCAGGATCAGAGTTGCGCCCACAGCAGGCGCCCTCTTAAGTACAAAGTATTGATGTCGCCTTCTGCGTTTAAATACACTGATTTCGATACAGAATTACCCGATAGTTAATAACCCACGTAACCAAGGAATTAAAACACCACGTGACTAGTTTTGCCGAGCAGGTAGTAGGAGAAGCACTGACATTTCCTCGCGGAGGGTCTCTCGCACCAGCAACAACGAAACAGGGAGAATAAATAGTAACGACGAAAGCGGCCCTGCAGGGACTGTCTACTCCGGTCTGGCCACGAGATCAGGTGCATTACGTTTGAAATCAAGAAACAGTTGGGGCGCCTGGGTGGCTCAGTCGGTTAAGCATCTGACTTCGACTCAGGTCACGATCTCGCAGTTTGTGAGTTTGAGCCCCGCGTCGGGCTCTGTGCTGACAGCTCGGAGCCTGGAGCCTGCTTCAGATTCTGTGTCTCCCTCTCTCTCTCTGACCCTTCCCCGTTCATGCTCTGTCTCTCTCTGTCTCAAAAATAAATAAACGTTAAAAAAAAATTAAAAAAAAGAAACAATTAAAGTGAACCTGCATCGTTTCACTTCTTGCTGTTGTTACTGTTTCCGAGAACTCGTCCGGGACTTGCTGTTCCGGGAAATGGGTATTATTATGGCTGATACAGGAGACCCGTGGCACCTCCTGCTTCCCAGAGTCCCTCCCCCGCCTCCCCCGCCTCCCCGAGGTCCCCACCAAACCTGTCCTGCCCCTCCACTACGCGGGGATCCCCAGACCACGGAATTTGGGAACTGTTGCTGCTGTTGCCGTACTGGCCTTGGGGTGGAGGAGCAAACGTCTGTTTCGTGCTCTCCTGAATTACTTCAAGTGGGGATTCTGGTCTCTCCCTAGTTCTGTAAGTCATCTAAACCTGGGTTGTGTTGCTTTACAATGACGTGTGGAAGAAACGATCCCTGGAGGCATTTCTAACCTGGAAGGCACCAAACTGCATGGTGGATGTCATTGTTTCCAGAGGCTTCTAGCCCACTTTCCTAGTGTAGGAGGTCTCCGGGCCTGTGCCCGCCGTGGCCCCAATGCCGCGTACCAGGCTCTTCGTGCCCACTTTCCATCACTAGATCTTCCTTCTCCAGGGACCCTCGGCAGCTGGAATTTCTGATTCTTTCCCGGGAGAAACCTCAGTCCTTTCAACCAGGGCTGGCCTTGCCCCACAGCCGCCCCTCCCCACCCCATGCATCTGGGACACAGGAGTGTGACCCTGGAGTGTTTCCCGGAGCTCGTTTCCTAGCACAGCCGTACCCTACCGGCTCTTCAGCGGCCGCACAAGCGGCCTCCCCTCTGCCCTGCACGTGGCCCAGGGAAGGCTGGCTTCACATCCTTCCTGACGTCTCTGGATTGCCACACCGACTTCTGCATGGTAGCCAGCCAAACAAGAACACGCACAGTCCTTCCAGGAACAAACAGTCACCGTCCGGGACAGCGTAGTCTAAACCTATGCTTAGAGCAAAAGCAAAGAAAACAAAAGAAAACAAAACATCATCTTGGAGCCAGTATAAACCAGAGAGATGTGGCCTCAACCATGTTGAAGACGATGTTTTTCCAGAGCCAGTCGTTGCTGGAACAGAGTCCCCAGCCTGCCCCCGCCTGCCCCCCGCCTGCCGGGAATGCCCTCGGGGGTGTCTCCTGGAGCACAGAGCACCTGGAAACTCGGTCCAGACCGACTGACCACTGACTTGCCAGAAATGACCACTTGCCCCTAAATCCCGGAGCCCCCGGGCCAAATCTGCCTTTTCTCTTTTTTCGGCCTTCTATCATGGAAAATTGTCAATGTACACAAAAGAAAGAAGAATTCTCATAACGAGCCTCCACATAAGCATTTCGCATCTCAAAAAAAATGAGCAACCCGTGGAAATCCTGTTGTGTCTATCCCACCGCGCCTCAAACAGCTTTCTTTTCCCCGCTGGGTTATTGTAAGGCAAATGCCGGATACGGGGTTGCATCCAAACGTACTTCCGTACTTCCGCGGTGGAGCAGTGGAGTGTGTGTGGTCAGTGGCTTTGTGATAGGGTTGTAAGGTGACCGTGGCAGCCACCCTCGTGAGCATCACGTGACACACGAACTTGTTGAGTCGCTGGGTTTTCACACCTGAAACGAATGCCATGTTGCGTGTCGACACAATTCAGTTCCACCCAACTTCAATTACCAGAAACAAAACAAAACACAACAAAACCAACCTGAAAGTACTTTTGCGGGTGTCTCTAAAGGGATTCTCTTTTTCAAGAAGCCATGACCACTCCTAAAGAAGAAATTAACAGTAATTCCTTATGATCAGAACTGTCCAATTAGGATTCGGTTTCCCCGGATGTATCTTTTTTTTTTTTTTTTAATTTTTTTTTCAACGTTTATTTATTTTTGGGACAGAGAGAGACAGAGCATGAACGGGGGAGGGGCAGAGAGAGAGGGAGACACAGAGTCGGAAACAGGCTCCAGGCTCTGAGCCATCAGCCCAGAGCCCGACGCGGGGCTCGAACTCACGGACCGCGAGATCGTGACCTGGCTGAAGTCAGACGCTTAACCGACTGCGCCACCCAGGCGCCCCAACCCCGGATGTATCTTTAGGGTGTTTTTGCAGTTGGTTTGCTTGTTGGAATCAGGATGCAAACAAGGGCCGTATGTTGCAATTTATTGAAAAGTCCTTATCTTAGGAAGATAAGTTCTTCCTTTGTTATTATTTGTGTCTCCTTGCCATTTATTTGTTGAGAACACCAGGCCATTTTTGTCTCTTGCAGTCCCCTGCTTTCCGGATTTATCGATTGCATCCGCGGGCTGCTGTTTAATATCTACCTTTCCCCCTGTGTGTGCAGTAAATTGGTAGCTTGATGCAGAGGTCCAGTGTTTGGCCAGAGATGTCCAAGTGATGATTTGGACCTTATCTTGCATCACCACGGAAGGCACCTCGGGTCTGGTTGTCCCCCTCTGTGATGTTGGGATCAGCCCACGGGTCCAATGG
Organism: Lynx rufus; assembly: GCF_022079265.1. Classification (NCBI taxonomy): domain Eukaryota; kingdom Metazoa; phylum Chordata; class Mammalia; order Carnivora; family Felidae; genus Lynx; species Lynx rufus. The sequence continues at coordinate 132,447,722 of NW_025814896.1, read as the reverse complement.
GTCCAGGCATCGTGAGCCTGATCTATCCATTTAAAAACTCCCCATCAGCCTTTCAGCACTGGATTTAGCCACTGCTGATGGTCACAGCCAAGATCCTGATTTCATTAGGGGCTGCAAAATGATGATACCCTGATTTATAATTCCTTCTTCACGTAGTTGCCAGCATTCTTTTTAATTTATTTTGTTTTTAAAAATTTGTTCATGCCTACTTACCTATTTTGAGAGAGAGAGAACACGAACGGCAGGGGGGCAGAGAGAGAGGGAGAGAGAGAATCCCAAACTGGCTCCACGCTGGCAATGCTGAGCCTGACGTGGGGCTCGAACGCACAAACTGCGAGATGGTGACCTGAGCTGAAATCACGAGTCGGATGCTTAACCGACTCAGCCACCCGGCCACCCAGCTGCTGGCATTCTTACGGAGGACTTTCTCTCATCACTCTTTGGCTGCTCTACAATACAGTTAGGTGGGAGAAGCAGGAAAAGTGTTTGGTTCCTTCTCTTTATCCACCAGGTTTCAGAATAATGGGTTTGTTCCCAGCATCCTCCAGAGTTGACCAGGGAGGGTCGTTGTTGTGTTTTTAATGAACGGATGGGTTGTTAACACATTCAGAGGGCCCCATTCGGTGAAGTGATGATTGTTTTTGGTGCTTATAGTGCCCACCTCTGGCCAGTGGCATCCCTTCGAGTTGGCTCCTGTAAGCTGGGCCTCAGCGTGAGGCCCGGGCTCACCTCCTCCCATAGTCTCTTTGAGAACAAAGCTTTTCCCTGTGAATGGCCTTGGGGAGCCAGACTTTGGTGAAGGTCATTCTCTGTCCACGTCCATCCAACATTTTTGCAGAGGTCGTAGCCTTTCTGGCGTTACACCATCATCCCTATCTGAGCTGAGGCTCAAAGAAAGTCGAGTCTTCCCCCCCAAGGCGACATAGCCAGTAAAGGCAGAACTGGGGATCCAACCCAGGCACATTGGCTCTACGTCCCTGAAAACCAATGAGGGGGTGGGGACGGGGCAGGGGATGGCATTCCAGGTGGACGACTAGGCATTCCAGGTTGGCTCGAACTAGGGTGGATTTGGGGGTGGGGGTGCGGGATGAGCACAGCACCTGCTTCTCATGCCGCCTTTGTTCCCAGGACTCTCCACTGCTGTGCTGCCTCCTCCTTCTGCGTGGACTCGCCTGCTCCCTTCCACCCCGAGACAGCTTCTTGGGGACAGGGACCATTCCTAATGAAACAGCGGACCCACATGTGGTCCAGAACAGACACTCCTCATAGATACATCGATACTTGGGTGGGTACCCCCAACCGTGAGCTGGGGGAGTAACAGTAGTCCTGTTTCTTAGGGGTGTCATGGGGATTAAATGAGATAATACACCCCAGGTGCGTGCCCAGTTCCCGGCGCACTGCGAGGACCTCTGTGGGTGTGACCACCCTCACCGTCGGTGAGACTTTCCTCGCTGCCCGTCACTTTGCCCTCTGTGTCCCTAGAAAAGCATCTTGGTTCAGTCTCACGTGCTCTGTTACGAGGTGACTCCCAGCCCGCAGCTGGTGACGTTTCCACAGCACAAGGTGGTGGAGTTACCCTCGGAACCGGTGCCAGAAATGCGAAGCCTTTTTTTAAATTTTTAATCGAGGTGAAATTTATATAACGTACAGTTAACCATTTAAAACTGAAAATTTTAGCGGCGTTTAGTACATTCGCAATTCTGTGCCATTGTCACCTCTAGCAATGCTGTCTCTGGATTCTTTTTAACGTTCAAATGCTGTGGGAGGAGCACCAGTTCTAAATCTCTATCAGATTTAATTCTATCAGACTTAGATTGTTATATTTTTTTGTATTTGTTCTTCCCACATTTTTTTTTTTTCTTCCTAAGGTGGTTGACCACACCCTGCTTTGCAACCACCTCAGCAAATCACATTCTGGCCACAATACGGGGCCTCGAGGCCACACTCCCTTTTTTCTAGGTGCTCTGTCGACTACTGGTTTCTGTGGAAGAACTCGTTTCTTAGGACCATCATTTAATTTCGTAGAACTCGAAGAAAGAAATCATAACTTTTCTGGGGCTGAAGTAGTAAATCAGAGAAGCAACTCTTTTCCTATAAAGAAAAACTAATTCACTCAACAAATATTTAGGGAGTACTTAACTCCGTGCTATGCCCGGTGCATTTAGTAACGCACTACATAGATGCGACTGCTGCCAGGATTTTCTTGAAAACATCTGGGGGAGGGGAGGTTTGCATGTTTCCTAAGGCTTGAGAAGAAAATTAGTCTTGTAGGGCTGAGGATTGAGGCACGCTCCGTTTTGGTGGAAGGCACAATGAGCTTTCCTGGGCTGGGCTGGAGCAAAGTGGTGGGTCCTCTGAGTCCCTTTCCCTAAGACCTCTTACCTCCAGAGGCCACCTAAAGGCTCATAGAAGACAAAGCCGTGCCTCCCACATGCCGGTGCTCAGTGACCCAGCGCTAGATCCGAAGGATCCTCTCAAAAGCATGAAAGAAATGCCTCTTCCCAGCAACTCAAGAGACATTTTAGGCAGCCTCGCTGGTTTTATGTTTTATCTAAGTGGACGCGATTTAAGATTTATAGACAAAGACAATCAGGTCAAAGTGACCCGCCTCCTGTTTCTGGAGCTGCCTGGGTAAAGGAACCCAGGGAAGGGCTGTGTGGGGAGATGGTTATAGGTTCTTTTATCAAACCCTCTCCCGGGGACGGGAGACTTTGATAAAGTCAGAACTTCCCTGGTCTTGAGCTGGAAAGGAAAGTTTAAAACCAGTAGGCTGAATTGGATAAGATTGTTTTCCTGTTATTCATAAATGGGACATTTATATGTATCGTTCTAGAAAGCTCTGCAGATTAACCTATTCTCTTTGTTTTTCCAAGGAAGGATGTTTTTGCATCTGTTCTGGTGGGTCCATTGGGGATCCACAGGCTCATCTCCTTGACAGAGAGGGGTGGGCGTCTTTAACTTAGTCCCAGCGTGTGGGGCACCTGGGTGGCTCAGTTGGGCAGCCAACTTCGGCTTAGGTCATGACCTCACCGCTCGTGAGTTCGATCCCTGCGTCAGGCTCTGTGCTGACAGCTCGGAGCCTGGAGCCTGCTTCAGATTCTGTGTGTGTCTCTCTCTCTCTCTGCCCCTCTCCTGCTCACGCTCTGTCTCTTTCTCTCAAAAAAATAAGTAAATGTTAAAAAAAAAATTAAATCTTAGTCCCAGTGTGGGGAGAGTAAGGCTCTATGTTGTTCCCGAGGGATTTCAGTCTAAGAACTGAAGGATGGACTCCTCAGGGAAGGAGGTTTTAAGCATTTTGGCTTTTGTAACTAATTTTTCCAGGATCGACATTCAAGATCTTTGCCATAATTGGACTCCCTGAATCCCTAGCACAGCCCTGGGCCCCTGGGAAACCTCTGAATCACCCTTCAAGGCCTACTTCCTTCAGGAAGCCTTCCTTAATCTTCTTAGCCACTCTGTTCTGAACTTCTGTAGCGTTGGGTTGGAAGAACCTTGAAGGGCGACTAAGAGGTCCCCCAGGAGCCCATTTCCTGATGACTGTAATTAACTGAGGGTTCTCAGTCTTGCTTTAAAAATATAAGAACATCCATCCACCCATCCATCCATCCATCCATCCATCCACCAACCCATCCATCCATCCATCCATCCATCCATTCATCCATCCATCTACCAACCCATCCATCCATCCATCCATCCATCCATCCATCCATCGATCCATCCATCCATTTGCCCATGTATCTCTCTAACCTTTCATCATCCATTAATCCATCCGTCTGTCCAACCTTTCATATGCTGATCCATCCACTAACCCACCCACCCACCTGTTCACCCACCCGCACATCCATCCATTTGCCTATCTGCTCATTACTCAATCCCTTATTCAACGTTCTCCAAACAGTATACAGTGTTCCTGGTATTGTGGCCAGTGCTGAGGTGACAGAGGTTGAGTCAGATAGAGACCATGCTGTCAAAGAGCTCAAAGTCTGGGCACGATAAGAGGAAACGTGGTGAGTAGAAAAAAATGATTGAATGCAGACATCGTTATCTCCACTCCTGGGGCTCTCCAAGAAGATATGAGGTTGTTTCTTTTCTTTTTTTTCTTCTTTTTTTCACGTTTATTTATTTTGAGAGACAGAGTGTGTGCAAGCGGGGGAGGGGCAGAGAGAGAAGGAGAGAGAATCCGAAGCAGGCTCCACCCTGTCAGCACAGAGCCCAACACGGGGCTCGATCCCTCGAACAGAACCAGGAGATCATGACCTGAGCCACCAAGAGCAGTGGCTGGCATCGCCTGTGTAGTGTGTGAGGGCCACGAGGCTGGCAGCATTGCTCTGGGAAGCCCCTCCACCTGGGGACTCTAGGAACAGGGCACGGGGCTTTTCCGACCTTGACTGTTGAGTCAAGACCAAGCTCCTTACCCATCTGGGCCCGCTTATGTTTCCAGCTTTCTTCTCTGTTCATGTGTCTGGAAGGTTCTTTGGTGTGCACAGTGGCCCAGGGTTACCCGGATGAGCCAGGCTGTGGATTCAGGGGAGGGGTTTGTGTCCTGGAGCGCCCGCCTCCTTGGCCAGGCTTGCCCCTCTTCCTCCCTGCTCCCCCGGCCCGCCATACCTTTGCCTTCCCGCGGGACCTGACTGTTCCCCTTCCCGGGGTGATGCTGGAGTCTTCCTCTGCCTCAAGGCTCTGCTCCTGCCTGGTCCCATCTGGCTCTCCTCCCTAACCCGGGTACCAGCTTTTTTAGGCTGTCTGTGTGACCTCCTCCTTCCCAGCTGAGTGGGGTGTTTTTCCCAAGTGTTATTTGCTACTGTGCTGTATTTAGCGTCTTCCGTTACTGCTGGGGCTCTTCAAGCCAGCTAACGTGCCTGATGTTAGAGTGCTCGGCACGTAGAGGGCCCCGAGCAAATTTGTTGGATAAATGAATGGATCGCATATCTGTTGGGTTCCAAATTTAAGATGAGAAATGGGTTTGGGGCGCCCTAAGTGGCTCAGTCCGTTAAGCGTCCGACTTCAGCTCAGGTCATGGTCTCGCCGTCCGTGGGTTCGAGCCCCGCGTGTCGGGCCCCGTGCTGACAGCTTGGAGCCTAGATCGTGCTTCCGATTCTGTGTCTCCCTCTCTCTCTGGCCCCCATCCCCACCCAACCCCGCTTGTGCTCTGTCTGTCTCTCTCTCCCCAGAATAAATAAACGTTTAAAAAAAAATGAGAAATGAGCTTGATTGGAAGAGGGATTGAGGTTAGCTATTAGGAACAGGTTCTGAGGTATAAAGTGGATAAGCCAGAAAGATGATGAAAGGCCTTGCAAAGACCTGCTCCCCGATTGGAAGCGAGGAGGCACGGAGGGGGAAGCGTCAGGACGCTGGATTCCAGCCTTCCAGACTTCTCTAACTCTCGTTGCTGTCCCTTCTCTATAAATTTCGGTAGTACCTACCCTGTTTCTCCCATGTTATTTCATTTCATTTTGTTGTTTATTTATTTATTTTGAGAGGAAGAGAGAGAGCGCTCAGGAGGGGCAGAGAGAGAGAGAGAGAGAGAGAGAGAGAGAGGGAGAGAGAGGGAGAGAGAATCCCAAGCAGGCTCCTCACCATCAGCACAGAGTCCAACACGGGGCTCGAACCCACAAACCATGAGATCGTGACCTGAGCCGAAACCAAGAGTCAGACGCTTAAACCGACTGAGCCAACCAGCGCCCCTGTTTCTCCCTGGTCTTGTCCCCCAAACGTGGCCATCTTGGCCCCTTGGCATGTCGTGAGTATGTGGTGGCTACCCCAGGACCAGGACTGAGTACCTTTCCCTCCCTGGGCAAAGCTGACGCCTCGACGGGTGTTTGTGCCGGTCCCCAGGATGCCGAGATGTGGGGCCAGCCCGGTCTCCGGAGCTGTCACACCTTACAGAGCCATTGGGTGGCTGCCTGGTGGGCACCCGCCTGGCATGGCTGCACTGGGATGAATTTCGAGCCGTGTTTGCTGAGCGCTGCCGGGTGCCAGGCTCTCGGTCAGTCGCCAGACGTGGAAGCGGGCTGAGGACTTCCGTGTTCCCTTCATTCTCCGGGGTTTGCCGGTTGCTGGCAAAACCCCTGCTCGACGGAGGTGCCTGGGAGTGCACCGAGGGACTAGGCTTTTTAATTTTGCATCATTTGCCCCAGAAATCGAGATCCCCTGAAGTCACCTCGGGTGAGGGGCTTTGCCGTGAGGGGCATGGGGTGGGGGGTGGTGCACAGTGTGGGGGACAGCACCGTCATGGGCTGGCTGCCCCCAGGCCGAGACTGAGTGGGCCTGGGTTGAAGGCCGGTCTGGGTCCTTGACGTAGGAGCTTGTGGTTCTGGGTCCTGTGCTCTGCCACCATCGTGACTCAGCAACAGCACGTGCACCTGCGTCTTCCTGTTTCCCGCCCCCCCCCCCCCCCGCATCTTCTGGGTTCAAAGTCCCAACAGAGGGATTTGGCCCAGGTTTTCATTTTGGGTTGTGCCACGAAAGTTCCTTCTCCCCACCCTGCAGGGAGTGTGCGGTCTCTTGTTTGAAAAGGGGACCCCTGTAACAAAGGGCAGGGCAGGGCAGGGCATCCCCCTTTTCTTGTCGGCGGGGGGGAGCCTGGGAAGGTCCTCTTAGCGAAGATGAGGTTTAAGTCATTGCTATCGAGTGGACATGTGCCCCCTCCAAGATTCCTGTTTTAAAACCGAACCCCCTAACGTGATGGTATTGGGCGGTGGGGCCTTTGCGAGGTACGAAGCCACAAGGGCGGAGCCCCACAAATGGGACTCGCCCTTGTGAAGGAGACCCCAGGGAGCTCCCTCACCCCTCTGCCAGACTTCCTCCAGAAGGCGGCCGTCTGCAGCCCGGAAGAGGGCCCTCACCAGCCCCCATCCTCGCTGGCCTCTGGTCTCAGACTTGCAGCCTCCAGAATTGGGAGAAATAAATTTGTTGTTTACCAGCCACACAGTCCGTGGTATTTTGTTAAAGGGGCCTAAATGGAATAAGATACTCCCTGTATTAGTTTCCTTGGACTCCCGTAACAGGGTACCATAAACTGAATAGCTGAAACCACAGAAATGTATCCTCTCACAGTTCTGGCGCCTCATCGTCCAAGGTCAAGGTGGCGGCAGGGCCGTGCTCCCTCTGAAGCACTAGGAGGGGTCTGTTCCAGGCCCTTCTCCCAGTTTCTGGTGGTTCCTTGGTTCCCGACAGCCTGACTGCAGTCTTCACGTGGCGTTCTCCCTGTGTGCGCGTCTGTGTTTTAAGTCCCCTGTTTTGTAAGCACGCCCGTCATACTGGATTAGGAGCCCAGCCTCTGTAGCATGATCTCATCTTAAATAATTCCATCAGCAGCCACTGTATTTCCAAGTAAGGGGACATTCTGAGCGCCTAGGAGTTAGGACCTCGACGTATGAGTTTTGGGGGCACCCATTTAACCCGTAGCAGTTCCCTTCTTGACTTGAAAGGGGCTTAAGGCTTTGACAGACAGTGACATGGGAGGTGGGGGGCGGCACAGGGGCAAAGGCATGGAGGTGTGGGGGGGCTTCTTCTATTTCTCCCAAGGTGGTACACCCCTGTGTACGTACACCCCTTACGTCTGATCTGTGGTTCACTTCACCCTGCTGAGAAGCTAGTTCCCGGGACAAACTTGGGCACTTTAATTACGTACGTTACTTCAGATCCACGGGACATCACCCTGCTGGACTTAAGGACCTCCCCCAAATGATTTCCTCCTCGAGCTTTCGTATCTGGGCAGCCCAAAGGGGGTTGAAAACGTGCTAACTGGGTGACCCGTTCCCTGACAGGAGACGCTTGGCCTCAGCTTGGATTTTGTGTTCTGAATCGAGTCATATCTTTGTAGACCAACCCAGAGGATATGGTTCAACGCCTATTTTCCCGGGAGCAGATTTTTTAGAAGTGATGTCAGCATGATTGGGAGAATTTTCCCGCATGGATAGTGAGGAGGTCAGGGCAGCTTTGCACTTGTCGTGGGTGTGGACGGACATGGGGGGGGTCCCAGACCGCAGGGGGCCTGCCATGTCTGTCCACACCCACAGGTGTCTGTCCTGTGCGTGGGGCTTGACCCAGGGCTTGAACTCTTGGGGGCCCTGGTAAATTTCAGAATCTTGGCTCGTCACCTGTAAAATAATCACGCGGAAGAACAAGAGGTAGCATATGGAAATTACTATCCTTGCTGATTAATAAATATGTTCATGGTCCTCCCACCACCCCTGGCAGGGGTCACTCTGCATTCTTGGTGGCCCCAGGCTATGATCACGGGTATCACAAGGCAGCATGTACTTTGGAATAGCAACAAGTCCTTTACTACGAAGTTGTAAGGAATTACAGCATATTTCCTGGCCCATTTCAAAGTCTGTTCTTTCTCCAAGAAATTATCCTGTTGACAAAAATCTGCGCATTACCAGTTGTTTTTCCGGTGTAACTTACGACCAACTTCGTTCAACGGGGGAGTCATTTTTCCAGCACTTCCTTATTATGTTTGCAGATATTTTCCCATTTCTTGTTTTGGCAATCCACAACGGGTCATGGCTTCCTCCAAACGCATATATGAAATATCTGTCGTAGCATTTTATTGGAAACTTCCGGGCTTCTGGAAAGCATACAATTTGAAATTCACGTTTCTTGACATTCCTGTTTTGTGAGTTTCTGTAAACCGATGGTGGAACAGGTGTGCCAAGGTAGAGACAATCAAGCCTACGTGGTCCTGTGTGATCCATCTGTTTCATTCTCTGTAGAAAAAGTGACAGTGATGGCCACCTTACCCACTCCGTTATTGAAAACAAACTAAAGTGCTTGTTATTTCTTCCCCCAGTAGAAGTTGGCTTCCTCCCCAGGAGGCATTGTTCAAAGGGACTCTCCTACACCTGCACGCCCATCTTGTTTTACGTATCAGTCTGAGTCTAGTGTAGGCTTGTGATCTTTTGTTTTAACGTGTTCATGTAATTCTTGTTTCTGTCACATTTAGCAACTGATAGTGAAACGTTTAGGAGTAATTAAAAGGTGCTGGTAACTTGGTAAGACCCAGAGAGTTTTCTTAGGAGGGGTTGTGGTTTTTCTTTTCCTCTCGTTTGTGGGCTTTTTCCTAGAGGTTGTGTCGTGCTGTCTCTTCAAGGGCAAAGGGAAAAAAGGAACCAGCAACTCTAACAAAACGGTCAACGCATACTCAATTACTGGCAATAGTTCTCTTTTATCGCCACAATCTGGTGTGGACACCCCGCTGAGGAAGCAGGGGACCTCTTTCCAGATAGGTGTCTAATGTCAAGGTCTGGAGGAGTGCGAGAGAGAATCCTTTCGGGCGGGAGTTTATCACTTCACAGTCATTGAGAGCTGAAAACGAACACATGAAAACGTTTTAGCGTAGGAGAAAGTCATGCTGTAAAGGCAAATTTGGACGGTGCAGGTAATGTGATGACGTTTTCTTTTCTCTTCAGTAGGAAAAGTCGCTGTTGCGTCTCTCGGGGGGCTTCTCATTTGTGTCTCAGACTGGGCATTTGGAATTTTAGAATTCCAGGGTGGATCGTACAGGATGAGGTTTTGTCTGCGCTTCTGGGACGTGCTGCTGCTTTTGGGGAGCATGGGGGCCTTCATGTACATCATTTGACCGGTCCTGGCCTTAGCCAGGTGCTTTATTTAGCCAAGGCTAAAACCTGTGAAAACAACTTACATTAGACTCTGTTGACATTTTGGTGGCAGTTTGAATAGCACTTGGGCAACTCATCCAGGTCCAATGAGGTGAATAGAGTGACATGGAAAAAAAAGGTACAGGCATAAGATAGAAACAGGTGATTTTTTTTACATGAAAGATACCCTCAGAAGTCTTACCTTACTGGGAGGTCTTGTTGAAAACCTTTTGACAGAAAAGCATTTATTGGTTTTCTCTTTTTAAATTTTTTTAAATGTTTACTTATTTTTGAGAGAGAGAGAGAGAGAGAGACAGAGAGAGAGGGAGACACGGAATCCGAAGCAGGCTCCAGGCTCTGAGCTGTCAGCACAGAGCCCGATGTGGGGCTCGAACTTATGAACTGTGATCACGACCTGAGCTGAAGTCAGATACTTAACCGGCTGGGCCACGCAGGTGCCCCGATTTGTTTTTTCTTTAAATCAGAACAGTAGTTGAATATAGTTCCAGAGAGTATAGATGGAACCTGTACCATTGTAGTAAGGGTTATTTAGATGTTACCATTCGTTGCCTCATTAACGGAAGGCATTGGGACCACGTTCGACGGTCTTTATGAAGACTGTCTGTATGACGGTCCCTCCCCTGCAAGACTGAAGTTCTGTGCAAATGTGAACTGTATCTTGTTCGCCCTCTAGAAAGTTAAATGGTGAGGTAAGTACTGACAAGCAAGTCCTGCTTCAGATGTCTTACAGATTAAACTCTTCTCATCTCTACAGCAACCCTTTGCAGTAGAGTATGAGTTTCCTGTCATTCTTGTAACAAAATATCCTGAATACAGGGGCTTCAAAAAAACTCAGGTATAGCTCACGATTCTGGAGGTCGGAAGTCCAGAATTGGTCGCCGGAGGCCAAAGCCAAGGTGTCAGCGGGACCGTGTTCCTTTCGGGCTGTTCAAGGAGGAATCTGTTTCCTTGCTCTTTTGTGGTGTTGGCATAATTCTGGTGTAGGTTGTCTGCTGAGGGCTATTCGAAGTTTCAAGAGGCTTCGCGCATCTCCTGGCTCAGCCCTTCTTCCATCTTCAAAACCAGCAGTAGCTGGTCAAGTCCCTTTGCCACTTGGAGTCTCTTATCCCTTCCCCCTCCCCCTCCCCCCTCCTCCTCCTCCGTCTCTTCTCCCTCCTGCTCCTCTTCTCCTTCTTCTTTCTCTGGTCTCGTCTCTTTCCAACCACAGATACATGTTCTCCTCCTTTAAGGACTCGTGCGACTAGACGACTATTGGAGAATCCAGAATAATCTCCCAGTCTCAAAGTCTGTAACTTTAATCCCTTCTGCAAAGTCCCTTTTGCCACGGGAGGGGACAGTCACAGATTCCAGGGAGTAGAGTAGGGTCATCTTTGGTGGGGGGCATTATCTTCATTTTACAGATGAGAAAACTGACGTACAGAGCGAGTAAGTAACGTTTTCAAGGTCGCGCAGTTAGCAGGTGGGGACCTGGGTCTCAGATGCGGGCAGTTTGGCTCTGGTGCCTGTCCTAATCCAGCTGCCTTACCTCTGCTTCGCCCTTGGTGCCGGGCTCATAGCGAAGGCTCAACACCTACCAGTCAGGTGTAAGTTCACGCTGGACTCCTCTTGGAACGGACTGATCTGTATTCAAGGCGAAGAACAATTTGGAATGTGTTAGTCCCTCCAGTTCTGAAAGACGAAGCAATCGTGTCCTAAGCAGACCTCTGTCTTTGCAAGTTTACCTTGATTTGAAAAGCTGCCTTGCAATAAACTCAGATGTTTTACCTCTGCTCACGTCGTGTCCCTGAACCCAGTCGAGTTTCTCCTTCAAGTATTGAGGGCTGAGACACAACATCGGCTACAAATACTTTCACTCCAGTTGTCATGATGGAGCTGCTTCTACCTCAGAATCGATGTTACCGTGTAAAGAAGTCTACTTGCAAATTTATGTGAAGGTCTTATCAGATGCAAAAAATGCATACGGTTTCTCGTTTGCTGCCTTGTGCTGCCTGTAACGTTTTCCATGCCCCTTTACCTTGAAAACAAACCGCTGTTTGGCCTTGGGTTGCCCTAGCAGGAGCTCCACAAAAGTGTGTTGATTGGAACCTCCACGCAAACGTAGACTTCACAAAGGGTGCCTTTGCTTAGACGCAGTAACCGGGCAACCTACAGAGGTCTTATCACCCTTGGGCTGTGAGGGACGGATTCCATCGCTTTGGCTAGATGTCTAGCGTCCTAGGCAGAAGTCCCAAAGTTGTAGATTCAAAGTCAGACCGGAAAGACAGGAGGGACTGGGTAAAACCCTGCTATTTTGGGTATCTCGGGCCAGTCTCCTTCCTGCTTCCTATTCCAGATGACCCACAGGGTGCACTGCTGATCACAGAGGCCGCCCCTGCTTTTCTGCCCCTGGTGGGCTGAGGTGCATAGCTCATGGTTTTGGGGTCTCTGAATTGTCACTGTCTATTCGACCGATTGGTTCAAAGTGCCTGGCACAGAATGGAGGCACTCTAAGCACGTACGTAGGCAAGTCTTGGGGTTCATACAGGCTCAGCTGAAGAACTCTTTTTTTTTTCTTTAATGTTTATTCATTTCTGAGAGAGAGAGAGAGACAGAGAGCAAGTGAGGAAGGGGCAGAAAGAGAGCGGGAGGCACAGAGTCCGGGGCAGGCTCCAGGCTCCGAGCTGTCAGCACAGAGCCCGACACGGGGCTCGAACCCATGCACCGTGAGATCACGACCCGAGCCGAAGTCGGACGTTCGACCGACTGAGCCACCCAGGTGCCGTGACTTTTTTTTTTTTTTTAAGTTTCATTCATTTTTGAAAGAGAGTGTGGGCGGGGGAGGGGCAGAGAAAGAGGGGCACAGAGGATCCGAGGCAGGCTCTGCGCTGACGGAAGCGAGCCCGTTGCAGAGCTCAGACTCACGAACTGGGCGATCATGGCCTGAGCCAAAGTCGGATGCTTAACCGACTGAGCCACCCGGGTGCCCCAGAATTGCTTTTTATTTATTTTTTTTTTAATTTTTTTTCAACGTTTATTTATTTTTGGGACAGAGAGAGACAGAGCATGAACGGGGGAGGGGCAGAGAGAGAGGGAGACACAGAATCAGAAACAGGCTCCAGGCTCTGAGCCATCAGCCCAGAGCCCGACGCGGGGCTCGAACCCACGGACCGCGAGATCGTGACCTGGCTGAAGTCGGACGCTTAACCGACTGCGCCACCCAGGCGTCCCCAGAATTGCTTTTTAAATGTGCCAGTGGAGGGGCGCCTGGATGGCTTGGTCGGTTCAGCGTCTGACTTCGGCTCAGGTCACGATCTCACGCTTCGTGGGTTCGAGACCCGCGTCAGGCTCTCTGCTGACAGCTTAGAGCCTGGAGCCTGCTTCGGATTCCATCTCCCTCTCTCTCTGCTCCTCCCCTGCTTGTGCTCTGTCTTTCTCTCTCTTTCTCTCTCCCTCTCCAAGTTAAATAAACATTGAAAACAAATGTGCTAGTGGAAATTTAGACTCCTAGTAAATAAATGCTCAAATAGGAAATTCACCCCCTTTTCCTCCTTTCTCTCGCTAGAAGGTGTTAGTCACAGAAGACAGTTTGGACGTTATCGGTAAGATGTGGTGAGGACCTACAAAAGGAGAGGGTTCTCTCAAGGTCTGTAGGGGCTGCTCAAGGCCAGACCAGAGCAGGCCAGGACTAGAGGCAGGTCGCACAGCCTCACAGCTTGAGCTGTCAACTGGAGATCAAGAGGCTGGGTGGCGGGCCGGGCAGAAGGGAAGGTTCTTGGGGACAAAGCCAAGTCAGACTGTGGGACAGCCGGAACCCTCTCTGTGGGAGGTGGGTGTGATCTGAGACCCCGGTCTGGCTCAGTAGCCAGAGGTCTGGGTTGAGCAGAACAGAGGCCGAGTCTTGCTCAGGTCTTCAGGATCCAGAAGATTGAAGTGGGCGAGAGGAAAGGTGGAGGGGTCCCCGGCTGGCAACTGTGTTGGATTTGCGTCCAACTCCCATCTCTGCCTTTTACTAGTTGTACGTCCTTGGGCAGGACACGCCCTCTTTCTGGCCCTCACGTTTCCCCTCCTGTTGGTCTCCCAGGGCTGCACAGGATGAAATGAAGTGACTGTGAGATGCCCAGCAGAAGTGGCCTCTGGGACAGTGCATGTGCAGTCCCTATCAGGTGGACAGCAAATCCTTAAAATAGCTGCCCCTGGAAGATTGTAAATGACACGTTGATATTTTTGCATTTGCCTTGCACTACCACGTTCTGTCTGAACATCCTCTTCTCCCCAGAAGGTCGCCGTGACCTCGTTGTCTGGGACAGATTTGGCCTTGGTCTGCTTTCGTCTTATCATTGCTTTTCATACTGTGCTTTCCAGAACACATCACTCATCTTGTCGCTGGCTGAATGGGCACTGGACCCCATGCAGCTTGCGGCAGACGGCTCTGCCCATCCTCTGGAGGCCGTGCCAGCTGATGGACCCGACACCCCGTCGCAGTTGAAAGGCCTGGTTCTGAACTCTCGCCCAGATATCCCCACGCCTGACCCTGTCTGTGGCATATCTTCCCTCTTCCTTGACTCACGGTATCCTTTGGACACTGTGCTCTGAGGTCCCCCTGGCTGATTCTTGGTTGTAAACTTCACACTGCGTGGGCTTAATTGATCTTCTGAGTTTAACTTGCCCTGGGACCCAGTGATTGCTCCTGTTTGGTGCTTCTGAAGGCTTCTCCCAGCGTTGCATAGAGGGATCAGACACTTGGCAGGGTTTATTTTTTTTTTATCAAAGGCTTACTTTTATAAATGCCAACTTGACTTGTTCTAGGAGGAAAAAAATCCCTGGGGTCAAGCTTGAGTTCATGTGGATTAATATGACCCTAGCTTTATGAATGGTCTTAAATATTCTTCTTCACTCTCTTCATCTTTGCCACTTTTCTTCTTTCTTTACATCCTATGACATTTTGAGACCATGTGGCTCTAAGTTTTCTTTATGTCGTTAGTTCCTTTAGGAGAGGAGGGTGGAGAAGGGAGCATCATGTAGTGGAAAGATGATGAGCTTTGGATTTCAGTCAACCTGCATTGAATACCAGCTGTGTGATCTTGGTTACTTAATGTCAGTGAGCCTTAATTTAAATAAGATGAGAATTTTAGTGAAGAATAAATAAAGGTATTGTACGTCAAATCCTAATTGCAGTCTTACTCTCTATAGTTAACCACTCTTTCATCCTTTTTCTTGTTTTCGGGAGGCAGTCGCTTCCTATCCTTTTAACTGATTCTTTTGGTAATTGTATTGACTTTTCTGAAGAACAGATTTTGCTGCTCCTTGAGTTTTGAATTTGGGGTAAATTTGTTAACTTCTTGATATGGAAGGTAAGGATTTTTCTTTCTTTCACACATGCCCTCTTCTCCCCATACAGATATATCTGTCCTGGCCCCCACCCTCCCATTATGGTGATTTATAGTTTTTGATAGCTCAACTTAATGTGTACATCACTGTGGTCATGTAAACATTTTGACAACTGAGCCATGTATGTGCTACGATTAGTTTTCCTTTTTCCCATGTGGCTTTCTGTTTTTCCTGAAATTAGCAATTGCCTATTTTTTGTATGCACTTATCACTATTTATCTGGTGCTCAGTACAAAATGGGGAAGTGAGAAGTGTTAGCAGGCATATTACTAGAAAGGGAGAAACATACTAGTTCTTCAGGGGAAAGGACTCTCTCCCTGGCATTAACTTCTCAAAATAATTTCTGTTGTGGGGTCACATAGAAGTGATATCGTAACACAGTGGACTTAATGTTAAGCAAATGTCAAAGCCAGTTCCATACGGCCGTTTTCCATGATGGTGTTGGAAAAAAGTCAAGGTGATGCTATTATGGGAAGTTCTGGGAAGAGAATTGCACGAGGGACCAAGCTAATGAGTTAAAAATGTCTTGTGGTGAAACTTGATCCAAGAGTAAACTTGGGCGCCTGGTGGATTAGATGGACTTTGTGGCTCCCGGACGATCTTTTGTCTAAATGGCAGGACTGCACTCATTCATTCAATCAGGAAGTAAATGGAGACAGCCAGTATGGGCTGGACCCTAGAGAGTCTGTAATCAACAAAACAGATGTGGTCTTTGCCCTCACAGAGTTCATGGTCTTGTGGGAAGACAGACGTTGAAGTGTGAATTGTTGGTGTGATGTGTGTTGTAAAGGAAAGAGGCAGGGTGGCCTGGGAGGCTGTGTTACCCAGTCCTAATTCTACCAAGAGTTTAACAAAGTCTGCTACGTCTATTGGTCTGCTGATATAGATACACTAAATCCCTTAATTTCCCTTTCCTTCAACTTTTTTTTGTAGGTTTATCTCCTTTCCGCATTGACAACCAAATAGCTATTGGCTAGAGTAAACCCACAAGATTGCAGAATCAGTCTTTTTCAGGTTGTAAAACCACGTTCCGTCAATTATGAAACTTGCTCAGGGAAAACAGTGCCCCGGAGATTAGGTTGGACACTCCTCTTTCCTCTGTCCACACTGGGAAGGGGCCCGAGTTTGTGTGTTTGCTGCTGTGTCTGAGGAACAGATGACAAAATTCCTGGGGTCACTGTCCTGGTAGAACGGGAGAATGGTAACTTTTCAAGGATGAAGATCTTCTATTGCTTTACATCCACTCCAAATTCACATTTATGGCAAAGTGAATTAGTGGCAGAAATCCCTTTCCAACCTAGCCATAAAAGGCAAAAGTTTATAAAGTGTGAACACCCTCGTTGAAAGTAGCAGGATTATTTACTTGCATTAAATGTTCTAGGTCTTTAAAATGACACAACAGGGGCGCCTGGGTGGCTCAGTCGGTTAAGCGTCCGACTTCAGCTCAGGTCACGATCTCGCCATCCGTGAGTTCGAGCCCCGTGTCGGGCTCTGGGCTGATGGCTCAGAGCCTGGAGCCTGCTTCTGATTCTGTGTCTCCCTCTCTCTCTGCCCCTTCCCCGTTCATGCTCTGTCTCTCTCTGTCTCAAAAATAAATAAAAACTTAAAAAAAAATAAAATAAAATGACACAACAGTTTATTATAAGGCAGAGGGTTGGACCAGGTGGTAGTTTCGAGTTCCATTTCAGCTGTAAAACCTATGGTTATTGAATGTTTTGTAAAGCCCTTTGCCAAGCTCTACTCTATCTGTATGCATTAAGTGGTACAAACTCTGTATTTTCTGGGGGAAACTCTGAATACCAATACTCTTATGAAATGATATACATTTGTCAAATTTTACTTTTTTTTTTTTTTTTTTTTTTTTGCTGGCTGTAGATAGTTGTTTGAAAAGAATGACCAGATAACTTTTTCAGATTGGAAGTCATTCAGTAATTTGACTGGAGGAAGAGTTAGCCCTTGACAATTTTTTTTTCAACTGGCTTGGGCAATTCTCAACATTATTAAAATGTGACTTTGGTCACTGGAAGCACGGAATTGTCATACAGTGTGGTTATTACCTTCAAAAAATGACCAGAAGACCAATTATTTTTGTTCTCCCCTGGTTTGTATGTTTGGCTTCCACAGTGACTTTGAAAATTCCTTTTCACCAGGATTCAGAGGATCTTTCTCTTTTGAAAGTAAATGGGCAGAAATTCTAAAAATAGAGAATTTAAAAGAATGAAATCACCAAATCTTTAGTAAACCTGTGAAGATGGAGTGGTTCCCCTCACCCCCATCAGGGGAAAAAACCGCATAAAACAGTAAAAAGAGTAGAATATATTGTAGGGCAGGAGCTGAATTTATAAGGTAGACATGAGATATTAATATTCACAGAAGCTTCGTTTTGGTTTGACAAGGTAAACTGAAGTGATAGTTCAGAATTTAGAAAGGGGCAAGAGAAAAACAGCTAACCACGTGAAGACATTCAACTTCACTTATAAAGAGGGAAATGCACGTTGAAATCACAGTGAGCTACCATTTCACATCTCCTACTAACAAGCAGGAAAAGATGCTCAACTTTAGTTGTAAAGAGGCAAATGCATATTAAAACCACAGTGAGATACCATTTCACACCTACTAGCTGAGCAAAACTTGGAAGTCTGACAACATCAAGGGTGGATGAGGACGCGGAACAACCAGACGCTTGTTCTCCAGGAGAGGAACCTAAATTGGTACCAGCCTCTTTGCTCTAGGGGGCGCTGTTTACTCAGCCTACAATGTGAACGGTGCCCCCTGGGGTTGTGTGGCAGCCTCGTGGGTTGTGTGCGTAGCAGGAGACACGCACGATGATGTCTATATTGGCTTCATTTGCAATAACACACAGACCAAAACTCAGAAGTAACTCAAATAGCCATCAACTATAGAGTGGAAAAACAAATTGTAGGATGTCCATACAATAAAGTGCTGTTCCAGGGGGAAAGGGGCTCCCGGATATGGGCAACGGCAGCGGTGAATCTCGGGAACGTTGTACTGAGCAAAAAAGCAGGTCGAGAAAAATCATACAGTGCGAGTCCGTTCACCCAGAGCTTAAAAATGTCAAAGTGGACAGCATGCTGCTTAGGTTGAAACCTGCGTTAGAATTAAGTGAACCTAGCTTGTCAGGAATGCTGAATTCAGGTTTTAGCCCAGACCTCCTGAGACAGAAGCTTCTGTTTAACAAGACCTCCAGGTGTCTCTTCTGCACCCTAAAGTTGATCTTTGCCAAATAGGAAAAAAAGAAAGTTACATCTGTGTTAGATTTTAGGTTAATAGTAAATTACATCTAAATGAAAAATTTTGTTAAAATTGTACAGTAAAGCGAGAAGAGTACGATTCAGGATACCAGTTACCTGGGGGCGGGGGTAAGGAAGGAGCTCACCAGGGTTCGGTAGCTGTTCTGATGTTCTTGTTTTTAATGTTTTAAATATTTATTCACTCATTCATTCATTGATTTATTTGGAGAGAGAGAGCAAGCAAGCTGGGTTGGGGCAGAGAGAGAGGGAGAGAGAGAGAATCCCAAGCAGAATCCACACTTTCAGTGCTGAGCCCAATGTGGGCTCACAAACTATGAGATCGTGACCTGAGCTCACAAACTATGAGATGGTGACCTGAGTTGAAACAAAGAGTCGCACGCTTAACCACCTAAGCCACCCAGCCATCCACTGATGTTCTTGTTTTTAAACAGGAAGAGGCCCATAGCTGTTCGTTGTATCATGAGTTTTCATAACAAGTATCTTCTACACGTTCTTCTGTATCTGCTCAGATTCAATAAGCACAATTCAAAGAAAGAAAGGGGTTAGAGTGGGGATGGGAGCAATCTGGGAGGTTGCCTGGAGCGAGTAGGACCCGAGCCCGGCCTAGAAAGACGGTGAGTTTTGGTTTTTGTGGAGCGGGGGCATCCCAAGTCTCCCTTGGGTCGGAGAAGTTGTGTCCAAGCCCGCCCATCCCAGCTCTGAACTTTGTCGGCCCCTGTGTGGGTCCATTTCCAGGGAGAAGGAGTTCCACAGGTGAGTGGGCTGGTGTTAAGGGGGCACTTTCAGGCAGGGACTCGGGGCCTGAATTGGAGGACCAGTCTGGGGACATTTGCTCCCCACTCATTCCACGAGTAGGGTGTCCAGTTTACCCCAGGAGAGTCGTCCCCTGAAACGCATGAGTAGCTGTTGAGCTAGAGCCGAAGGCTGCTGCCAAAGAGGCCCCTAGCCTGGGCTCCCCTTTTACAGAGGCGCCAGGACCTGCCCGGTGCGGAGTGGCAGCGTCAGGCCAGTGTGGCTCCAGCGCTCCAGCCCTCCCTCACCTGCCCCATATTGTGCAGCGCCCCCTAGTGGACTCCACCTTGATGGAATGTCATGACTAGTATCCTGCCCCCTCATTCCCAAGAGGTGTTTATACAAACCGCATGTGACCATTTGTGGGTTTTTTTTTGTTTTTGTTTTTTTTTTTTAACGTTTATTCATTTTTGAGAGATGGAGGGAGACAGAGCGTGAGTGGGGAGGGGCAGGGAGAGAGGGAGACACAGAATCCGAAGCAGGCTCCAGGCTCCGAGCTGTCAGCACAGAGCCCGACGTGGGGCTCGAACCCACAGACCGCGAGATCATGACCTGAGCCGAGGTCGGACGCTCAACCAACGGAGCCCCCCAGGCGCCCCGTGCATGTGACCATTTGTAAAAAAAAAAATGTAGAAAAAACATTTGTCTATAATTCCATTTCCCCAAACATCCACTGTTAAAATTTTCATGTATTTCCTTCCAGTCTTTTTTCTATTGCATTAAAAAAAAAAATACTATTCTGTTAGTTGCCAAGGATGTGAGTGATCTAACTTTCTATCCTTATGTGTGTTTTCTCTGCCTTCTGTTATGGCTTTTGTGCTTTTTTTGGTCCTTTAGCATGTCATATTACACATGTAGACACTATCTTTGCCAATGAGTCACCATCAGCAGGAATAAAGTAGAAAATGTTACTTTATTCCTGGAGAGTTTAGCAAATATCACATATTTTGGGTCATTCATTCTTCTTTTTTTTTCTTTTTTTCTTACTTTTAGAAAGTTAACTGCCTATAGGAGCACTCCTCCAATAAACACTCTCTTGGTACTTATGTTATACTTGGTGCTGGGGAAACAGACGGGTGAGTTTCTAGGAACTCCGGTTGGGGGTGGGGTGGGAGACTGTCCTTCTTTCTGGTAAAATCCAAGACTGAGCCTTAATGGCTTCCGTGATGAGGGCTTGTTTCTGCGGAGCAGAGCCGATAATGTCTTTCTTCTGAGCAAAAGCCACAGAGCAGTTATCTTTTCCCAAGCTTTGTTTTAAAGTTCACCACAGACTTCCACAGTGAGAAAAAAAAAAAGGTGCAGTAAACTGGGTCATTCTGACCTAGAACCAACCAAAATACTTCTAATTACTGCACCAGGCAGTGCTGAATCATACCTTCGCAAGCTTGCTGCCTTTTCAGTGCTATGCATGCATAATCAGACTCATTGTTTCGTAGCCAGTGAAACGTCTGCTCCAGCAAGTCTGGGTCTGTAGGAGAGAGGTTTGCAGACCTTCCCGGCATAGGAACCGCAGCAGGTCTGTGCTAGTGCATTGGAAGGGGGGGTTCTTTATGCTTTTGGACTTTAAACTTCCTGACAGCAGGGCTGAGGCTTAGTCATTTTCACCACGATGATGCGGATGAAAGCTACTCTTTGTTGAGCACCTACTGTGTGCGAGGCAGCGTAAAGGTGCTTTACGGTCCTAGCGCCATTTAAGCCTTCCAACCTCATGATATAGGTATTATGGCCCTCATTTTGCTGAGAAAACGGAGGCTCTTGGAACCCAGATCACGCAACTACCCAGCGTATGCTGGGCACCTAGCAAATGTTGGGTGTATGAACGAACGACAGCTCCGAGCTAATGAAGGGCAAGGAGAGGCCAAAGAGGAGAACCTGGCCATGATGGGCCAAAAGAGTTGGCCCCCCAAATTAAGAGGCTTTGTACCTTCCCAGTCACTCCTCTTTTGCAATTTTTAAGCTCCAAATTAGAGGTGAGGTCGGGGAGGGAAGGGGGTTGCAATGTAGGCAAATAACACAAGACACAGATGAGGGGATTTGTGAGCAGCAAAGACATCAGCTTGACTAGTCCTAAAAATAAAGAAAGAAATACAATCAACGGGAAAACACTTAAGTGCCAGCCACTGCGCTAAATACTCCATTATCTTACTCACCCCTCACAAAACCTCTTTGAAGTGAACCTTGTTATCTCCGTTCATGACAGAGAAAACCAGAGCTCAGAGAGTCAGGGAGTCTGCCCAAGGTCACACAGCTACCAGGTGGGCGAGGGGCGGCACAGGACCCCAGGGGCAAGCCTCACAGCTTCCCCGAGACTCGGCTACCGTCTTGTAAACAGAAGCCGGGAATGAAGATTTCATTATTTATGCTTGAATTTTATTTTGTATGCGGTGGGAGGGAAAATGGATGATCCGCAGATTTCTTTCATGCTAACAAAACCCGACAAATGGCCTTAGCCCAGGAAGAGATTCCAGCCCCATCACTGTGGGGAGAAGGTCAAGCAGGAGATGAAAAGTTTCGGGGTCGCCAGAAATAACGCACTAGGAGCGATTCGGTGGCGGCAATCACATTTTCCAAAGCAGAATCAGCACACCATGGCCTTTGTGTCTTCGTTCAAGGATCAGAGAGACTCCTGGAACTGGTTTGTGTGCAGGCATATAGCAATACATTATGCAGTCGATCCTGCTGTAACAAGACATATGTGTGCCTCAGAGTGACTGCATCGTCAAAAATTGCACCATAAGGGGTTATAGGAGAACCGGGGTTATGGGCATAGCACTCAGAAACTTCATCAATGACACACTGGGGGGCTTGGGGCGGGGGAGAGGAAAAAATCCTATCAGAAAAGGAAAGCACAGTTTTACATATGCAAAACGGTTAGGAAGTACATAAATCCCACCGTAAATGTGGAACCTTACTGTGAAGTGTAAGATCACACGAATGAAGCTCTGTGTGCATCGGAGGGGTTGCAGCTTGTGAGAAGCAGGGAAAGGAGGGAGGCGTGGAATCGTGTGGAAGGGTCCAACAGCTGTGGGTGGGCGTGGCACGTGTGGCGATTGGAGGTAGCCGGTCCCGGTTTGAGGGGGTCCCCGGTTTGCTCATTGCCAAGCAGCTCTGTGGAGCTGGGCGCCTTTTTTTCTGCGTCCGCCTTAGTGTTTCTTGCATGAGAAGGCACTCCTAAGCACACAGAAAATTCACAAAGTGGTCAAATTGTTCTGTCATCTGTCGATCTGCTGGGACCGATTTGCAGTTCAAAAACCAGCGTTGTAGGAGAATTGTCTGTATATAGGAACAACATAACCGAATGGCTAAAACTCTTTCCTGTGGAAATGCGTGTGGCTTTCCTACCCACAGCCTTCCTACTCAGCTCTCCAGCAGCCGTGGGTCCCTGCTACGGACTGAATAATGTTCCTGTCCTCCCCGAATTCATAGGTTGAAAGCTAAGCCCCAATGTGGTGGTGTTAGGAGGTGGGGCCTATGGGGTGTGATTAGGTCACAAGGGAGGAGCTTATGAATAGGATTAGTACCCTCCTAAGGGACCCCAGAGAGCTGCCTTGCCTCTTCATGTGAGGACACAGCAAGACGACCGAACCAGGAAGCAGTTCCTCACTGTCCCTGAGTCTGGGCACCTTGATGTTGGACTTCCAGCTTCCAGAACTGTAAGAAAGAAATGCTTTTTGTTGAAGCCCCTCTCTGTGTGATATTTCTGTGAATAGCGGCCCAGCTGGTCCAAGACTATCCCTTAGCTCTAAAACCAGAGGATGGCCCGGGTCACCTCGAAGGGCTCCTTCTCTGTGATTTTTGGTCTCTCGTTGAATGGGCTGGTGGCCAAGTATGGCCCCCCGATCTCTCAGAGGATAACCCAAGTCACTGTGTTTTGTTTTGTTTTGTGTTGTTTTGATTCTCTTTGTATCCCTGGTTTTCCTCCTGGATATTCTTTTCCCGCTTCAGTCCTTCAGATGCTGTGACCTTTGGATTTTCATGTGTGTGTAAGAATGAGAGAGGAGGTCCGCTGGGAGCTCTGTGTGTCCTCAGATGGAGCTTTGTGGATTGGCAGTGTTGCTTTTTTGGGTGCCCAGGAGCGAATCAGCGGGTATTCTGGAACTTTCTAAATTGAAGACTGTGTCTTTAAGAGCGGGCCTACTTCTCGGTTGATTGAGTTTACACGGAGAGGAACCCTTGTGTGTTTTGCCTGGGGGTGAATGCCTGTGTCCTGACATTCTGCCTGTGGCCACAGGATGGGAGTGGAGGGACCAAGTGCTCTGTATACGGTATTTCAGAGAAGCTTCCTATTTTCAGGGCTGCTCTCCACTTAACATACGCCAGAGTCCCGAGTCTCCGTTTTTCTGTAGCACCTTTTGGCCTCCTCTGCATAGGTACCATACCGCAGTACCCTTTATCTGCCTCAGCCACGAGTCTGTCTCTCTAGTCTGGCTTCTGGAGGTTTGTTAAACCTAAACAAAGAAGGTTAGTGGTCAGGTCTGTGTAGGGAGGTCAGGGCCACCGCACAAGAAAAGAGATGCTAGAACTGGAGTTTGAAGGATGAGTAGGAGTTCATATCACAGATGAGGGGTGTGGGCTTTCCAGGGGGATGAAACGTACAGTGGGCACAAAGAGGCATCACAAGACGTGTGTATTGGGGGTGGGTGGGCGGGGAGGGGGGGCGATGGGTACTGAGGAGGGCACCTTTTGGGATGAGCACTGGGTGTTGTATGGAAATCAATTTGACAATAAACTTCATATATTGAAAAAAGATAAAATAAAATTGCTAGGAAAAAAAAACAACAACCAAGACGTGTGTATTTGTTACCGGTGTTATCATGACCTCTAACACAGGACACTGTGCTGGACAGATGGAGACTCTTCTGCTTTTTGAAGGTCATCACGTCTAGCCTTTGTGGTCAGAAAGAAAAATAAAGCCGACACATCACAGTCTCAAGTGTTTGTGTTGGCGGCTGGTATGGTGACTGTAATCAGTGCCCGTCATATTTAACGTGCAGGGGACTTGGCCCGGGGGGAAGAGCGTTTGACGTGGAATAGAAGAAAGGGGTTTATGGCAGGGAGACACATGGGCACTGACATCTGTTGGATTTGCAGATCTGCGTTCAGAAGGGCGGTTCACACCAGAAACATCCTTACAGAACTGATGTGTTGAGCTCTCTCTCGTCCTCACACACCTCAATGCTATGTTCACATCAAAAACCTATTTTGACAGTAATGGCAGAGCATAATCAGTTCAAAGGTATTGTGATGCAGCCTTAAGGAAGACAGATTTTTCTTCGCTCATTTTCTCCCCGTGATGATGACAACTTACGTCAGTTTACAAAGTTAGCACAGGACAGGAAAGATTAAAGAGGCATAACAAAAATCTTCAATTCTTTCATTTAGAGGCAATCACTGTAGACATTTTTCAATATGTAAGTATAAATGTAATATATATGTTAATTATAAACATACAGTATATGATGTTCCATGTAATACAGAGTAATACATAACCTATATTATATAATACTACCTGGTACATTATTGCAATATTAACACAGTGTTACTGATATATAAATATAAATGTGTTTTATGTAACACGTATATGTTACATAAAATATACACGTACATATATATTTCTCTCTATTTCTATAACTATTTATTAAATGTTTGTTTACTTTGAGAGAGAGAGCAGGGGAGGGGCAGAGAGAGAGGGAGAGGGAGAATCCCAAGCAGGTTCCACACTGTCAGCACAGAGCCTGACGTGGGGCTCGATCCCACGAACTGTGATGTGAGATCGTGACCCGAGTGGAAATCAAGAGACTGATGCTCGGCCGACTGAGCCACCCAGGTGCCCCTCTGTGACAATTTAGACTTTTTTTGTTGCTGCACGTTATATCCTAAGTACGTCTGCATCATTGGGAAACTGTTCGTGTACGTAGCTTTTGTGCGTGTGGATATCGGAGACCACATTAAGCTTTCCTTTCTTGTTGGGCGTTTCTGAAGTGTCCAGCTTCCCGCCGTTACAGACAGCGCGCCAAGGGGCAGACGTCGCAACAGGTCCTCTGTGCACGGTCACTGGGCCTGACGGCCTCCCCAGATGGACAAAGCCATCGTGCCAGGGGTTTGCTTGGACTCCCGGAGCCTCACTCCAGCAGAACCACCAGGGGGCGCTGCCCCCGCCCTTGCTGGGAAGGTTGGGCATGAGTGGGGTCTCTTCCAGCCCTTTCTAGAGACACTGCTCAGCCGGGGAAGGCTCTGCGATATGAGGTTCTTCCTTCCACCCTGTAGCTCCTAGTCCTTTTTGGAGCTGGACCTAGAAACGGCTGAGAGCTCTTTTTGCTGACTGGGGCGCTGACAAGAATAATCTGGCACTTTGGCCTTTGTCACAAAAGGTAGGTGGCATGGAAACCCTGGGTCACATCCACGTCGTATTTGCGGGCAAAGAGAAGATCCTGACGAGCAGATAAAAATAAACGTTAAAGGTATTCAGCACAAATGAAGTAAGCCGCCATGATTTCGTTCCTTTGCTTTTTCAGTTAGGACCTGATCAGGATTCGTGGATTTCAGAGTCCATTACAACAGGGATATGTAGGCTGGCGTTTTTTTTCCACGGCAGAAGTGATTTCTTTCTTTCTTTCAATTTTTTTTTTTTTTTTTTAGAGAGAGAGAGAGAGAGAGAGAGAGGGCGCGTGTACACACGGGTGGAGGAGGGGCAGAGAGGGAGACCCAGAATCTGAAACCGGCTCCGGGCTCCGAGCTGTCAGCCCAGAGCCGGACTCGGGGCTCGAACTCACAAGCCATGAGATCATGCTCTGAGCCGAAGGCGGACGCTTGACTGAGCCACCCAGGTGCTCCAGAAGGGATTTCAATAAAAGAAGCTTAAGGATGTGCATCTGTGCCTCTCCGGGGAGTTTTCCTTGTTGGGGTGTGCTCCTGGTGTTCACGGGGATCATTTTTGAGGGCACGTGCTTCCGTGGGTCAGCGCGGCACCTGCCAGCAGACGGGCCTGCCAGCTTCCCGAGGCAAAGCCGAGGCCCTTCTCCCGACCCTTTGTTCTCTGCGCAAGAGGACGCGGTTCCCTCCCCCCCACCCAAGTACAAAACTTGCACGTTGTTTAAAACGTCTCGGTTTAACTGCTGGTGGTTAGACTGACAGATTGGCCTGTACCTGCGTGGAGAGCACTCTGACCCGGCAAAACACTTCCGTGCTAAGAAGACAGAAAACTGTGGCATTGGCCATCTGACCCAGCAGGAGCCTGGGACAGATGGAGCTCAACTTGGAAGGTCTGCTGAAGTTTTTTTTTTTTTTTTTTTTTTTCCCCTCCAGTTGTTGTTGTAGCCCCAGGAGCAGATACTGGCTCTGAAACCTTTCCCCTGGCTGGCTTGGCTGCCGCTGCTTCTCTGGGCAGGGGCCGGGAGCCAGGGTGTCAGGCTGACCGCACAGTTCTCAGGGGCATTAAGGGCTCCCCACGCGATCAAAGGCACAGCCCCAGGGAGGCGTCAGCCTCCGCGAGCGCTCCCACTCTGCTGGGTGCAGGCTGCTCTGGGCTGCTTTGTTTATGGGGCTGCCTGAGATGACCAGCTTTTTGTAAGGTACGGTGCATTGGCTTCGGGGAGTGCGGCACCCACTTTCGGGGGCGGAAGGGTTTGTGTTGGCTCGTTGCTTATGAGACAGACAAGCACTGGTCTGTGGTCAGGAGAACGATGGCAAAGCATTAGCGTTTCAATAAGCCGCAGGTGCAGGTACTCCGAGCAAAGTGCACTGTTTGGAGTGGCATCTCAAGGGGTCGTAAATAATTAGTTCTGCACAAGGTGGGCACAGGAGCAGCAGTGGGTATAGTGAGGATATGATGTGCTAAAGATACCCTACATATCTTGTGTATCTTGTATACATACATCATGTATAAAGGTCTGCAGCACTCTTTGGGTCCTGCCTGCTTGTTTCTGGAGAAAAGTTTCTCAGTAGTTTGTTCTTCCCTGAAAATCTTGCCTGGCTTTCTTCTGAAGGTGCCTCGCCCCTATTCAGTTCTCACTGCAGCTGGAGGGGCCACGCTGCTTTGTAGTTCCCGTGGAGAGAGCTTGGGGACGTCCTCGGATGAAGCACTGTGCACTGTCAGCGGATGTCTCCAGGGCCGCGGTGGCGCAGCAGCTGGGGGGGGGGTGCAGAACGGCCAGGGTGGGACAAGTGAGCCCCTCGCCCCGGCTTTTCTTCCTTAAACAGCACCTGTGGAGTTTATGGGTTCCTCTAGGGAAAATCGGAGAAATCTACATTAGAATGGCGTTTCCTGCCAGGAGGACTGTCAAAGAGTTTATAGGAGACCATTCCGCGGTCTGAATGCGTTTATGGCCATATCATATATTGGGGGCCGACTGCTCCTACACCCCCATTCTTCATGGGGGAGGGCCCCAGCGCGCCTGAGGAAATCACAGAGTGAGGCTGAAAGCGGCAGCTTGAGAGTGCTGTGCTAATTATGGTTTTTGTTGTTTTGGTTTTTGGACTCCATTTTGGACTCAACTTGAAATGTCACCGTAGTTGTCCGGTGGCCGAAGGATTCTTAAATTTTGCTGTAGGGACATTGGGGGAGGAAGGGACAGAGGTTCGTGGCAGCTCAGATCAGAGCTGGAGTTTTGGGGGGGTTCTGGTACGACTTTGGGGGGGGGTGCTGTGTCGCTGTGGCCGGCGGGGCACATCCAGTACCTTCCCTTGAGGCCCTGAAAGCTGGGCAGGAGTCAAGGGGAAGGCTGTTGCCTGCAGGGACGGGGGGCCTGCGGTCCGAGTGTCTGGGGTGTGCAGGAGTGTTGGGGATGGGCCGCCAGCAAGGGCGGGGCTGGAGGGTCCCCGGCACTTGGGACGCTGAGCTTCTGTTTTCGGCCCTGAAGTCACCAGCCTCCCCCTCCTTCCTCTTGCACGTGGGGCCGGTCTTTGAGTTGCGGTATATCGCAATACTGTCCTGTAGACCATCCTTAGGAAGCCTCTTTGAAATAGAGCCTAATCACGTCTGCGCAGAGTCCTTTCCTGCTTCCACAAAGCTGGTTCTCAACACGTTGGCTGGGCTTAGTCTGAGCCGGCCCCTCGTCACCCCTCTACCCCTGACCTTACATGCCTACGTCTGGAAGGACCTGCATCCCCCAGGCGCACGACGGCGTGTCCCCCTGGGCCAGGCGTGGGTGCGCCGTCCACCTTCTGCCCAGAATGCCCTTTCGCCTTTGCCGCAAACTGGATCTCATCCTTTCCGACGCAGCTTTCCGAGGAGGCCCTTTGAGACTGACCTGAGAGAGAAACTTCCGCTCTCTTCTGTCTCCGTTGAAGCCACCTTCTTGCCTGCACCCTTGCTAAGGCGACCACCTCCCGGGGTCGTGCGCTCATTGTTTTCCTGCTCTTCCTGTTTTGGTTCACGTTCGCCCTTAGCTCCAAGTGAGAAGGCAAGATTTCTACTATATAGCCAAACTTAAGCTTTCACTTTTAAGGCTCAAAATCACGATCCTGGAAGGGGGGGAAAGTTCACCTTTTCACAGAGGAGGCACAGTAGGGGCCACGCTTGTCAGTGTGTGGCTCAGGGCAGACCCAGCTGCCTCAAGTTGGTGCTGAGACCCCGAAGGCCTCCAGCTGTGTCTTCTTCCGGAGGCAGGGGTGGCCTGGGTGTGGGTGGCAGGGTCCGTAGCAGCCTGGGGTGATGAGCACAGTCAGCCATCGCTTCCTTGACAGAGACCTGCTCTTTGTGAGAGAGCGCTCCGGACTCTGTAAGGGATGGAGAGCTGAGCGAACTTGGCTGCTGTCTGCAGCAGCTCAACCCCCCCCCCCCCCCACCGCCGCCCCGAGGGGGTGGGAGACGCGCGCCCTGTGGTCTTAGCGGGGTCGGCACCCGGCGGGGGCGGCAGCAAAGTTCTGCGGGTGGCGGAACAGAAGAGGGAGCGATGTATTTGGCTCAGGTGCAAGCCAGCCGAAGGGGGAACAGGCCCCCACAGGGCCCTCCAGCAAGCAGCGTGCTCATGAGGAAAGAACACAAGTGCACATCTTGTACTTCGATGTTCAACAGGGAGGGCTTCCTCCCGACCCCGCTCGGAATAGAAAGCGGTGAGGTGAGTCCAGGTAATCTCCGGGGCAGTAGCTAATACGCTTTCTGGAACTGTAAGAGCAGTGGCATCCCCTGGTGGGGGGGGGGGGGCTGAAATAAAACCTCAGGTGTGCTTATTTGGTACAGCTGGGGTTTCAGATTTTGCACCCGACGGGTGCAGCTTTCAGACAGGACTGTGCTGCATTTCCGTACATTCCTCGCTGTGACCTCCTCCCCCACGCCCTCTGTTTAGGAGGTATTTTCTGCTGTGTGTGTGTGTGTGTGTGCGCGCGCACACACACACACACATATATGTGTATATGTAGATATATATATATACACATATATATATATATATATATATATATATATATATATATATGCACAGTGTCCCAGGGGAATAAAGGGGTGACTAGAATAGTTCTTGCTGTCAAGGAGCTTTTAATTTTTTTTTTAATTTATTTATTTTGGGAGAGAGAGCAAGAGAGTGAGAGCAACGGAGGGGCAGAGAAGGAGGGAGAGAGGGAGAATCCCAAGCAGACTCCACGCTGTCAGCACGGAGCCTGGCGCGGGGCTCGAACCCATGAACCATGAGATCATGACCTGAGCCGAAATCAAGAGTCGGACGCTTAACCGACTGAGCCCCCCAGGTGCCCCAGGGAGCTTTAGGTTTGGAGAGAAGGGGGCTGAGACACACAGAAATCGCGTAACTGCTTGCGCTGGCACATTTCGGTCGGTGCACCCCTGAAGGAAGCCAGGAGCCTGATGACTTCTGCTGGGGTACAGTGAGTCGAACCAAGTCCACACCTCTGGTTGGCGTCTAGAAATGCGAGTCATGAGGAGTTAATTTCCATTCTACAGAGGTGACCAGAGTTTATTCACATCCGTGTGTCAACTACCCTCTGTATATTCGTTTATTTGGCCCTCCCTTCGGCTCTGGGAGGCGGTTCTTCATGTTACAAGCGAGGAAACGGTGGTCCAGAGAGGTTAGGTAACTCACCCAAGGTCACACAGCTTGAAAATAGCACAGCTATGAATTAAGCCTCTGGTGGTCCTCTTCCAACGTACATGGTTGTTTTTTCGTTTCGTTTTGTTTTTGTTTTTGTTTTTTACCAGCTAGCAGGCAGGCGGGTTATGAATGCTTTGTAAGGCCCACCTTTGAAAAATTGTTGGAAGCTGGTAAAGTGGAACTTTACTGAGAGGCTTATGATAACTGAAGGGGAGCTGCAAGCCCTTCTCTGAGAGCCCTGCTGGTTCCCATCTAACTGGACAGCATGACGGGCGGACTGAAGGGCTTGTTCTCAGCACATCGTGGGCCCCCGGTCTCCGTGCAGAGGGACTGAGCCAACAGCGTGTGCCCTGGGCGTTTGGGAGAAGAGCCGGATCGGGCACGTGTGCAGCAGGCGAGGTGTCGGCTTTATCTTCATGAGCAGCACCCAGGGGTGCACAGAGCTGGGTGTGCTCTTCGGGACCGTGAGCTAGCCCATTCTGGGAAGTCCGTAACATTTGTTCACAGATTTGGGCTCTGGCACG
The DNA here is from genome assembly GCF_022079265.1 of Lynx rufus. Taxonomy (NCBI): domain Eukaryota; kingdom Metazoa; phylum Chordata; class Mammalia; order Carnivora; family Felidae; genus Lynx; species Lynx rufus. Next base: position 132,417,099 of record NW_025814896.1, on the reverse strand, counting down.
GGCGCCTCCCTACTTGACAGAAAAGCAAAGTGGAAAGTGCTCCGAAGGGAACGGGGAATAACTGGGGGCCCAGAGGTTAGCCGGACACACACGTCTTCGGGTTCCCCGGTAAGTGTCGGGAGCCTTTTAAGATAACTGGATTTTCTGCCTCTTGGGCAAACCTTCTGATCTTCTCTTCTGCAAGGAAGAGAGAAAAGAAAGGAAGGAAGAACAGAGAAGCAGTCACAGGCTGAGCCGGAATATTTTTCTTTGAACGGCTGGAGTCTGAGTCTCCTGCTTTAATCTCCAGGGAACGGCCAGTCGGGCTGCCAGGCGGACACTGTCCAGGCCCCCGGCCGGCCGGCTGCTGGCCCCTTGTTTGCGTTGCTGCTTCTCGAAGTGGTGGTCTGAGCGGTGGTCTTTCCGCCCTCCTCCCTCCCGCAGACCTGTCTTCAGGCAACATTCTTAGAATGCTCTCGGTTTCCGTTGTCTGGCTAGAAATGTGTCTTTTTTCAATGGGGCTTTTCATTCACTGAGGCTTTATTTTCTTGTTCTGGAAGCCCTCCCCACCCCTCCTCCCCCCCGCTTTGGTCAAGCACCTTTATGAAAGAGCCCAAGGCAGTTTTTTTTTCTTAAGCAAAAGTTTCAGCGGGGCTGGACAAGTCAATGGCATGAAAAAAACCCCACCAACTTAAAAAAACAACACTCTCTTTTCTGAAGTCACCGGCTTCATTTGAAAGCAAAGGTTGTCCTACTTCGGGCCATCGTTGGACATTCTAAAATCGTCCAAAATGTAGGACCTGGGACAAGTCACTTAATCTCCCCCCGCCCCGTCTCAGTTTCCTAAAGTAAAAAGAGAATCATGCCGTGTGCCTTTTAGAGCCGTGATGAAAGTGAGGTAAAAACCGAGAAAAGGGGCTACACAAAGTGGCCCTAATAAACGATAGCCGCTGTTTCGATTTTTCCTATGTTCCTGGGGCTTACGTTGCTAAAGGAAATAATAAGGACGTGAAACCAACAAAGGCTTTAGATCTCAGACCCCGTGTCTTCATCTGCAAAATGAAGATCGTGCTTTTGTCACAGAGGTGTTAGGACACAGCAGCTACTAAACAAGTACTGCTTTTCTTGTTTTTCCGTTCAAACTTGCGTCTCTCTCCACGTATGTATTTATTGATTTATATGTCGCATACACGGACCGCGGCGTATGGTATATGTTATTTACGTTCCAAAACATAGACTGGAAAATAATGAAAACGGTGAGATGGACTAGATGAAAACAGAAGTTTTTTTTTTTTTTTTAATTTTTTTTTCAACATTTATTTATTTTTTTTGGGACAGAGAGAGACAGAGCAAGAACGGGGGAGGGGCAGAGAGAGAGGGAGACACAGAATCGGAAACAGGCTCCAGGCTCTGAGCCATCAGCCCAGAGCCCGACGCGGGGCTCAAACTCCCGGACCGCGAGATCGTGACCTGGCTGAAGTCGGACGCTCAACCGACTGCGCCACCCAGGCGCCCCCAGAAGTTTTTTTTTTTTAAATAGATGAAATTTATTGTCAAATTGGTTTCCATACAACACCCAGTGCTCATCCCAAAAGGTGCCCTCCTCAATACCCTTCACCCACCCTCCCCGCCCTCCCACCCCCCATCAGCCCTCAGTTTGTTCTCATTTTTTTTTTTAACGTTTATTTATTTTTGAGACAGAGAGAGACAGAGCATGAACGGGGGAGGGTCAGAGAGAGGGAGACACAGAATCGGAAACAGGCTCCAGGCTCTGAGCCATCAGCCCAGAGCCTGACGCGGGGCTCGAACTCACGGACCGCGAGATCGTGACCTGAGCTGAAGTCGGCCGCTTAACCAACTGAGCCACCCAGGCGCCCCGCCCCTGTTCTCATTTTTTGAAAACAGAAGTTTTGATGTTTTCTGTTTTTGTCCCCATTGTGGATATAACGGTGTGATGTAGGCGTACGGTAATAGGGACCTTGCACTGTTGTGTGGTTCTGGGAGTAGAGGCAGAACCTTCTATGAGTAGCTGCAGGATGTTAAGGGCTCCCAGAGGAGCCCAGGGGGCAGCCCAGATTCCCGCGTGTCTGCAGTGCTCAGTCCTGCGAGGCTGACTTCCTGGCTTTGTCCTTGAGAAGTTTACGGGAATGCCATAGCTTTCTGCGAAGTTGGGAAATGCCTTGCCACTACTAGAGAAGGCTCTAGAAGAGAACAGTAAGGCAGACTTATAACCCTTAAACCGAGGGTGTCTGAGATGTCCTTCCTGTTCTGCTGACTGGAACTTCTTCACACCGCTCTGCCTGGAAGATGTTCTTTGGGGATGGGCTTTCAAGGCCACACAAGGTAGTAGCTGTGTGTCCTTAGATACCTCTCCCAACCTTTCTGAGCTTCAGTTTCTTCATCTGTAAAATAGCGATGAAAGTAGGGCCAGAACTAATTGCCAGATAGGATAGTTGCTGGAATGAGACGAGATGACCTTGAGGAAATGCTTGGCAGCTTGGCCTTCTGTTGCTCTTGGCCCGTCGTCCACCACGATCTTCAGTGGCCATTCTGCTGAGATTCTGCGTGACGTCTGCTGTGCATTTTTGTGCTTACATTTTAGTTTTTAACATAGCATTCAGTTTTTAATAAGTGTGAATATGAACACAGTGTAAAAAGTCATTATGGGGGTGCCTGGGAGGCTCAGTGGGTTAAGTGTCTGAGACTTCGACTCAGGTCATGATCTCACAGTTCATGGGTTTGAGCCCCGTGCCAGGCTTTATGCTGACAGCTCGGAGCCTGGAGCCTGCTTCCGATTCTGTGTCTCCTTCTCTTTCTGCCCCTCCCCTCTCATGCTCTGTCTCAGTCTCTCTCTCAAAAATAAATAAAACATTTAAAAAAACAAGTCATTATTATAACCTTTAAAATGAAAAACACCTATTCCCACTCCAGGTCCTGCTACCTAGAGACAACTGTCTTAACTTTTTAGTTTTTTTAAATTGTTTTCTGGAATTTACTGCTTAATTTACAAATAGTAACTTGTGCTGCAGTTAATTTCCAGACCATCTTTTCATTTCACTTTCACTTCACTTCATTTCACTTCACTTCACTTCATTCCACTCCACTCCACTCCACTCCACTCCATTCCATTCCATTCCATTCCATTCCGACTGTGGCCTTCTTAGGCCTCCTTCCTTCTGTCCCGAAAACGTACCCTCGCATGCACGCTCCACTTCCCTTTACCCATCCTTCCAAAATCATTCTATCGCAAACTTTGAATCTGTACTCAGCATAGACTTATAGCTACAATTAACTTAAATTTCTAATTCCTGTGCAACATCTTATTTTTCATGCAGCCACTAATTGTCTCAATTTTTGTTTACTTGAATTTTTGTAGACCTATCAATAATTCATCCTGATCTCCTGATAGAACTACTTTTTAAAATTTTTTTAAAGTTTATTTATTTTGGGGGGTGTGGAGGGGCAGAGAGAGTGGAGAGAGAGAATCCCAAGCAGGCTCTACACTGTTAGCATAGAGCCCGATGTGGGGCTTGAATTCCTGAACCTTGAGATCATGACCTGAGCCAAAATAAAGAGTTGGATGCTTAACCGACTGAACCACCCAGGCACCCCTCTGATAGAACTTCTAAAGCTCTTTTCAACATAGTTCAACACATCAGATAATCAGATCTGTTTCATTGATTTTGTCTTGGAGATGTCCTTTTCCAAGCTGTTGTCCTTATCACCTTGGGAACTCGTTTTCTCTCCTTGTGCTGGACCCTCTGCCCTGGGTTTCATGTCTTCACATTGGTCAATATTTTCTATTCCCCAGTAGCTTCTGGAGAAAGAATAGTTGGGAGATATGGTTTTTTGTTTGTTTGTTTTTGTTTTGTTTTGAGATCTTGAATTTCTGAAAATAGTTTTATTCTACTCGTACTTTGGGTTGTTATTTTAGTTGGGTATAGAATTCTAGATAGCACACCATTTTCCCTCAGAATTTTTAAGGGCATTATTTCATTGTTTCCCAATTATCACTGTTGAGAAATCCAAAGTCATTCTGATTATTTTCAATGTGGAATGTGCCGTTTAATTTCTTTCTGGATCTTTCTTTGGGATCCTCTCTTGATCCTTGGTGTTCTGAAATTTCATGATGATGCTCCTTTTTCATTTATTATGGCGAGCCCTTGGGATTTTTAAATCCAGAAACTTAAATTCTTCGCTTCTGGGAATTTTTTTTAGATTATTTCTTGGGAATGTTATTCCCTCCTTTTTCCTTGTTCTCTTTTCCTGGAACTCCTATTAGACCATGGATTTATTCTCTAATTTTCTTATCTTTGTGTCTTCATCTTCAATTCTGTCTTGTAGCCCTCCCAGTAAAGTTTAAGTTTCTATTACCATTTAAATGGTTTATAAGAGTTCATTTTGGGTTTCTGCATTCTTACATTTTCTTTTCTAAAGATTGCATTTCTTTAGAGCAGTTTTAGGTTCTCAGCAAAATTGAGAGGAAAGTACTAAGTGTTCCCATATACTCCCTGCCCTGACACATTCCTTGTTGACTAGTACAGCATTCTGTTCTTGTTTTGTGGATACAGTGTTCCTCCGAGGATAGGAATTTGTGGTGGGTGTTATCCTTTGCATTTTTTGTGTGCTGTCTTTTATTTGTGCGTTTCTTTTGGTCTTGACCTTTTATGTTGAAGGAGTTTCTCAAAAGCCTCTGTGATGCTGATGGTCTTTGGATGTCTGCTCGTAGTTAAGGATCAGGTACAGGAGGTTGTGTGAAAGTTGCCATACACAGGAGGTAGCTGGGGTGGGGGGGGGTGCTCCCTTGTGGGACATGATTGGATGTGGATCTGTGGCATCGGGGGTACCCCCAGTTTGCAGTGTCTGTCCATCCTTAAGCCCGAGTGTCAGCATTTTGGGGGAACCAAATAGGGAAAAGGAATGAGGGGGGAGGGCACCGTAGACTGAACCCGTTCCTGTTTTCAGTCCCGCACACCAGTTGTCGGCTGTATCCTGGAGAATCTCTGTGATTTTTTTTTTTTTTTTTTTTCTTGAGTAAGCCTCCAGGGTCTGGTGGAGACAGGGAAGAGGCTGCTGAGGGAGGGGAGGGGGGAGGAGAGTGGGGAGGGATTCTCCTCCCCCCGGCGCCCTCCCCCAGCCAGGTCTTCAGCCCCACTTCTCACTTTTGTTTCAAAGTCTGTCTCCACTTCCGCTTTGCATCTTCTAAACTGCGTGGCGGCACATTTTGTCTGCTGTCACTGGCTCTCCTTGCTCTGCGTGTGTGTGTGTATAGTATGTTTCTGGATTCCTCGCCTACTCCTAGTGAAGTTTGGGAGGGAGTAGGGATGATGTGTGTATTCTATCTGTGCCCTTTCGCCGAAGCCGCCTCTCTCTCTGTCTTCGCCTGTGATCACCCTTGATCTTCCTTGATGGCTCCGCCCCATGCTTGTTCTCACTGAACTTCAACCCAAACTAGAGCTTGCTGCTCTAACCGGATGCTCTCAACGACACTGCTTGGTTTACAGGTGCCAGGGGAGGAGAATGGCTTGGGATGGGTGTCTCAGCCATTGAGAACGTGCCCAGATAGCCCGCCTGGGTGACTCCGGACTCACTGGAGATCAGTCTGCTTCATTCATCTGGTCAAGTTCGTAGGTGCTCCTGGGGTCTGATGAGCCAGTGGACGTGCAGGACTAGTTCTGGGACTGGAACTGACGTAGAACTGACTCTGTTTGAGGCTGACTCGGTGAAATAGGGCCCACCAGCCATCCAGCGGCGTTCCTTGGGTACAGAGTTTTCAACTTTTTGTGCTTTAGTCTTAAAAACAAGCAGATGCACAAGGCCTCCAGCTGTATCCCAAACGTCTCTCTGTCTGATTGGCCGGCCTAAAACGCCACGTTCGTCACCATAAATCCCTAGCTCTGAGGTTTCAGGGACTTACCTACGAAAACGATGTCTGATTTTCACCCTCAGTTTTGATTTTCCTCTCGCACGGTGCCGTCTTGTGAGCCATTTACTACTTGTAAGATCAACTCCTTTTCCGAGAGCCTGTCTGTCTTCATCGGGCTTTCCTTTCCATGTACCCTCTTGTCCCTGTCTTAAACTATCTTGCCAAATCCGTCCCACCAAAATACCCTCCTCTTCCTTTTTGAGTACCGGCCCCTTGGCCCAAGTTCTCACTGATTCCCTGCTAACGCCTCACGCGTTCCTTGTCACTTGTCATTTCCGATCTGAAATTCTTCCCGGGTGAGTATTCAGATTTAGCCAGAAATGAATGCTCGCGCACTGCCTGCCAGGTGCTGTGCTAGGCAGTGTCCACATATTCTGCCTCTCTTACTCTCCAAAATGACCGGCCGGTCAGTGCTTCAGAGTGCCCATTTTACAGATGAGAACACCGAGGCCCAGTGAGTCAAACACTTTGCTCGGGGTCACGCGTGCGCTGCCCATTCTGCCGCAGCCAGGCTCCCGTGCGTTATGGTGAAGGCCGTGGTTCAGGTTCTGGGGTTTGAGGAGCGTCGTGCACCCGCATCGGGAGGAAGTGGGCCAGGCCTTGGAATGCAGGCAGTGGAGGGTGATGTGTCCAGGGTGTGGAAGAAATCCCTGCAGCTCGTGGCCCGGGGTAGCTGTAGCAGGACCTGCACGGGGAGGGAGCAGGGAGAGACCGCAGCAGCCACGGGGCCCTTTACCCTGTCGCCTGGGGTGGCGGGAGATCTCAGCTTTTGTGTTTGACCCTGAGCCAAACTGGGGCTCTCCAGTCCCCCCACGAGGGGGCCGGATTCTAACACTTCTCACAGGCCAGAGAGCTCCAGCTGTGTCCTCCCCTCCCAAAGGCTCTCACCTGCCAGGTGGTTTTGTCTGTGAGCTGGAGCTTTGCCCTGGGGAGTTCCCACCCCGTCCAACGGTGGTCCCCCGGCCAGTGACGAAAGGGCCACACGATTTTCCTTCGAGTCTCCGGGCTCCTTCTCCATCCTCATTTGCTGGCGTTTCCTTCCTAGGATTTCAAATGCATCATCACACGGGGCGCGGGGTACATTTCCTCTCCATTTGCTCCTAGACATTCAAGCTTCCATGGGCGCGTAGGGTGGTAAGTTTCCATTTTTCTGACTGTGAAAACTCTTCTCTGCCGCTGTTCCTGGTTCATTTTGTGTTTCTCCCCCTCCCTCCTCCGTTTCCCTGCCTGCTCCTTCTCCCCCACCCCACCCCACCCCAATTCTCTTCTTTTCTTTGAACAAGAGTTCCTTCCTTCAGGTGAGTATCCTCTCCAAGACTTGAATTTGCCATCTTTATTTAGAATGGGCTTCATCCTATCCCTCCCCTGGCCACCGACGTGCCTTGTACTTAGCAGCAGGACAGTGAGTGTTCCTTTCCCTCCTCCTCGTGGCTCTGTCCACCTTAGGCATTGATCTGTGATAGCCGGTGGAATCCTCTGGGCTCGGAGTGCCTGTCCCCTGTCAGGTGAGCAGAAAGGGGCCTTGGGAGGGTGCTGGGGTCTGGACGCCTCCATCGTGTTCTTTGGACCATCAAGCATGGTTCTGTAGAGACGCCATGTAAAAAGGAATGGGCTCAAATCTCCTTTCTGTGTGCCTTAAGCTCTTCAGGCAAAGATCTATAGAAACGGGCATTTGCGATGTTATTCACGGGCAGCAGCTTTAAACAGACCGTCCCGATTCGAAAATAACGCAAGCGTCCCCCGAATGTGGCCAGTAACCCCTCCTTTGTGTATCGAGGTATGCGTCGGGTCAAGGAAGAAGGCAGACACGAGGACCCTGGAGCCCCTTCCGACCCAGGCGAGTGGGCTATTCAGGGGCTCTGGCAGCTGACCTCTTTCACTCTCTGGAGTGCCTTCTCTGTGTCCGGGGCTAATTCCTGACACAGTCCTTCCAGATGCCTCATTGCCCCAGGCTGGAAGCAGGGGCTGACCAGGGGGCCCTGTGGTTAGGGATTATTGCTAGAAGCAGGAAGCGTTTGATGGTTTTTATGTACTTTTAGTTGGAAGAGGAAAGGCTGGACCTTCCTTGCAAGAGAGGCAGAAAATCAGTGTGAGTGTTTGGCCCATTTTGTCTTCAGGAGGGAAACCAGAGCCCTCAGAGGGGCACCAGCGGCCCCATCTTGAGATGACTTCGCCGCCCAAACAAGGGAGCATTTCTTACACGTCTTGAGTCAGAGTGATTGATGTGTGCGGTCGTGCCTGGCTTGTGAGGCTGGTCTCACAACTAGGGTTGCATCCCTGTGATGAAGCAGGAGCTACCGCCCTGTGGTCGTGTTGACGCTATTTTGGGGGCTGTTTTTTAAGTCAGACGCTACTTTGAAAATCAACAGCGTAGTAGATAAGAAATACATAAGGATAGAGAAGAACTGGGTAATCTATCTCCTTTCCTCCCTTAGAGAGTTTATACATCTCTCTTCTCATAGTCGTAGGCTATTTGTAAAAATCCATCGGGTATCCATTAAAAAAGAAACCTGTAGGGGCATCTGGGGGGCTCAGTTGGTTGAGGCGTCTGACTTCGGCTCAGGTCATGATCTCCCAGTTTGTGGGTTCGAGCTCTGCACTGAGCTCTGTGCTGACAGCTCGGGGCCCGGAGCCTGCTTCCGATTCTGTGTCTCCCTCTCTCTCTGCCCCTCCCCTGCTCATGCTCTGTCTCTCTCTGTCTCAAAAATCAACAAACATTAAAAAAAAGAAACCTGGGGCGCCTGGGTGGCGCAGTCGGTTAAGCGTCCGACTTCAGCCAGGTCACGATCTCGCGGTCCGTGAGTTCGAGCCCCGCGTCGGGCTCTGGGCTGATGGCTCAGAACCTGGAGCCTGTTTCCGATTCTGTGTCTCCCTCTCTCTCTGCCCCTCCCCCGTTCATGCTCTGTCTCTCTCTGTCCCAAAAATAAATAAACGTTGAAAAAAAAATTAAAAAAAAAATAAATTATAAAAAAAAAAAGAAACCTGTGACATTTTGAAAGCAGAGTTTCTAAAGGCCACAGTCATGATTACAACCCAATAAAAATTACAAATAGTATACTGCTGACCACCCCCAATCGTGACTATTTAGAAATTAAACATACCTTCCTAGATAATTACCTGATCAAGGAGGGAATCAAAAGGGAGATTGCAGGGTGTCTAAAAAATGAAAAGGAGAACACTTTATACCAAGCCCTACGAAGCCATAGCAAAAGAGGTGTCCAGAGGAAAATATGTAGCCCGAAATGGTTTCATTATTAAAGGAGGTGGAAAATAAAGACGATAACAAAGTGATCATTTTAAGCAGTTTGGAAACAGTACAACAGAGTAAGCCAAGAGGAAACAGAAACCTAAATTTAATGCCATAGGAAATGAATGGCAGCATGAGGAAGGAATATAAATTTAAATGCTGGTCTTGGGAAGCACTAAATAAACACAGAGGCTTACCACGTATGATCCGAGAGAGGTGTCTGAGCAAATGTCCGCACCTTCACGGAACGGAATATGAGGTAGCCATGACCTTTATTTTCAGAGCATTTGTAAGAGCATTGAATAAAATGCTTATGTCAAGGGAAAAATGCAGAATCAAAAATGTCATCATTGAATATGTCAATGCCATCTCCCCTCTCCCTCTTACCCCCCACTCGTGAAGAAAATGAAGTCCGGAAAGAGTACGTCATCCTAGCACAGTGGGAATGAGGTGTCGAACACGCAAGAACCTTGAGAGCATTGCGCTAACTGGAAGAAGCCGGTCCCCAAAGACGTGGACCAGAGGGTTCCATTGTTGCGAAACTTGCACAGTCAGCAAATCTGCAAAGTCGGAAAGTAAATTAGTGGCTGGGGGAGGGAGGGGTGGGGATTGAGGAGTGACAGCTAAAGGGTATGAGGTTTCTTTTGGGGGTGATGAAAATGTTCTACAGTTGATCGTGCGATGTTTGCACCACACTGACTAGATGTACGCTTTAAGTGGGTGAATGGCATGGCATGTGAATACTATCTTAGGCTGCCAAAAAAAAAAAAAAATCACGGTGGTCATCTTGGGGAATGGGAAAAGCAGTGATTTTCCTATGGTTTTTCCACCCTCTTCTGTAATTTCCAGGTTTCCCAGATTTAAGTCTGCATTACTTGGGTAATGGAAGTATTGATAAACTACAAAAACGCTTTAAAGGGAGAATGTTAACAATTGGCCTTTTAGCAAAAAAGGGCAATGTTGGGAAAGCTGCTAGCCCGCCCTCCGAGAAGGTGAGGGGAGGTCTTGGAATCCTCAGATCTGGAGACTAGTTGCCACGGGTCATGGAATTGCCAGCTGCCGTCCCATGCGTTAAGTGGTGCAGGGCTGTTCTTCTGGAAGTCAAGGAAAATAAACCATCGTTTGTCTGAGCTCTCTTGGCGGGGGGGGGGGGGGGGGGGGGGAGGGGGTGGGCAGGATCACCTCTCAGGGAAAAGCCGGGGGTCTGGGAAGCCAGGGATGACGAAGAGCCAATTTCTAGTAAAATATCCTAAGAGGTGTCAGACTCTGCTATCTGAGCGCTAAATTAGAGAAAGCTGTTGCTTATCTAACTTCCTGTAAACGCCCGGCCGTAGCTGCGGCTGAGAGCCGCCCTCTCCTCTTTGCTGAGCGGGGGATCCACGGCCCCTTCAAGCGGTCGACCTCTGCCTTTGGGCTTCGTGCACAGGGTCAGTCTCTTTAACTGACACTGAGATGCCCTTTTAAACAGCAGCCTCCGTCGTCCTCTCTAAAGATGGGAAACTCGTACGCCGGCCAGCTGAAGACGACGCGGTTCGAAGAGGTCTTGCACAACTCCATCGAGGCTTCGCTGCGCTCCAACAGCCTGGTGCCCAGGCCCGTCTTCTCCCAGTTGTATCTAGAAGCCGAACAGCAGCTCTCCACGCTAGAAGGTAGGAGATGCCCTCGCGTCTGTCCTGTGTTGTGTGCAGCTTCTGTTGCAACAGAGCTGGAAACGCTTTCCTCCCCTGTGTGCAAAATGTTGAGTCTGGCGGAAAAGAACTATTAGAAAAAGTTGCGCATACACTTGGACTTGGCTGAAAACAAACCAACCAACCAAACAATGATAAAGTTTCAGCCGGAAAGTTACAAGGAATCAAATTATTCACTGGCTAACGGGAGGGAGGGAGGAAGAGGGCCGGGGAGGAGTATCCTGGAGTGGTTGTTACTTAGGCTCTCATCAGAAAGTCACTTGATAAGTGAGAAATTTTAACATGCTTTGGCCCTCAGTGGTCTTTTTTTTCTCTCTGCCTCGGGACTCACGGCCGTATCTTTGCAAACTAGTCTGGGTAGTTTTTGTGATGGCAGATGCCAGAGCCCTCTAGAAACTTCGAAAAGCCAGGAAAACACACCCTGATGAATGGAACGTGTGCCAGAAATAAATGCATAAATCATACTCAGGCATGGGGACAACTTTAGGGTTTACTTATTTATCCGGAGAATAAAATGGTTCTGTTTCTCAATCTTTGATTTGTATCTTTTTTTTTTTTTTCAACGTTTATTTATTTTTGGGACAGAGAGAGACAGAGCATGAACGGGGGAGGGGCAGAGAGAGAGGGAGACACAGAATCGGAAACAGGCTCCAGGCTCTGAGCCATCAGCCCAGAGCCCGACGCGGGGCTCGAACTCACGGACCGCGAGATCGTGACCTGGCTGAAGTCGGACGCTTAGCCGACTGCGCCACCCAGGCGCCCCTGATTTGTATCTCAATAGCCATGTATTTTCATGACGGAAGCAACCCCACGGCAATCCATAGGGTGAGACCCTTACTCTTACGGAAGTCCTTTTGGTCAGTTCATGCCTTCTGCTTGAAGACTCAACTTAGATACCGAAGGGGAAAAGGACTGTTGTTTACAACAAAAATGAGTCAATTAAGAAAGCACGCAGCCCGCCAGGTCCCCTGGATTGGGGTGGTCACGACGTGTGTGGGTCAGTATCAGTGTGCGTGTGCATGCATGCGTGTGTGTGTGTGTGTGTGTGTTGACAGGGCGTGGGGATGGCTGACCAGGAGGGTTGCACGTGAGGGGAAAATGAGGCACAGAGTTGCTTGTGTAGTGCCTGATAGTTCTTATTCTGGCAGGGAGGCGCTCCCTGGGTCAATCTTTGAAACATCTTACAACATTAACCTTGCAAATAGCAACAGTAAGGACCTGAGAGAGGGTCTGGGAGAAACTGGGCTGGGCTCAAAAGCACAAACTAGGGAAACGGCGGATTGTCTGCGTGTGCATGTCCTCCTGGAGGGGAGGCGTGGCTGCAACACGGTGGGGAGATGAGAACTCACTGGAGGGTCCCGGCTGTGATTTTGGCCGGCTGGTGGGGAGATGAGAACTCACTGGAGGGTCCCGGCTGTGTTTTTGGCCGGCTGGTGGGGAGATGAGAACTCACTGGAGGGTCCCGGCTGTGTTTTTGGCCGGCTGGTGGGGAGATGAGAACTCACTGGAGGGTCCCGGCTGTGTTTTTGGCCGGCTGGTGGGGAGATGAGAACTCACTGGAGGGTCCCGGCTGTGTTTTTGGCCGGCTGGTGGGGAGATGAGAACTCACTGGAGGGTCCCGGCTGTGTTTTTGGCCGGCTGGTGGGGAGATGAGAACTCACTGGAGGGTCCCGGCTGTGTTTTTGGCCGGCTGGTGGGGAGATGAGAACTCACTGGAGGGTCCCGGCTGTGTTTTTGGCCGGCTGGTGGGGAGATGAGAACTCACTGGAGGGTCCCGGCTGTGTTTTTGGCCGGCTGGTGGGGAGATGAGAACTCACTGGAGGGTCCCGGCTGTGTTTTTGGCCGGCTGGTGGGGAGATGAGAACTCACTGGAGGGTCCCGGCTGTGTTTTTGGCCGGCTGGTGGGGAGATGAGAACTCACTGGAGGGTCCCGGCTGTGTTTTTGGCCGGCTGGTGGGGAGATGAGAACTCACTGGAGGGTCCCGGCTGTGTTTTTGGCCGGCTGGTGGGGAGATGAGAACTCACTGGAGGGTCCCGGCTGTGTTTTTGGCCGGCTGGTGGGGAGATGAGAACTCACTGGAGGGTCCCGGCTGTGTTTTTGGCCGGCTGGTGGGGAGATGAGAACTCACTGGAGGGTCCCGGCTGTGATTTTGGCCGGCTCAAAGACTTCCGTGAGACATACACACGTTCAACGGTCATCCTTAACGGCCTTCCGTATCGAAAGGCTGCGTAGCTAACGATAAATTGACGATGGTCACGACAACTTAGTTTGCCTGGCATCCTGAAATCTACAAAGCGCGTTCACCTCCACCGTCTAACGTGATTAAATCCCACGGTTTGGGAAGATGGGCGCTGGGGTTGCCTGCAGAGTTGAAGGAGAGCCCGAGTCCCACAGTTGAACCCTTAACTCTGGCAGCACTTTGATGAAGAGGGGGCAGATAGGGGGTTAAGTAGACGGGTGGGGCGGGGGGGGGGTGTGGTGGAGACGCTCACCTGGGGAGAGACAGGAGGTTCCCCAGGCAGCTTTTCCTTATGCCCCAGATCTCCACGGACTACCTGGGAGGCTGCATCTCGGACATTCTGACTTCTTAGGATGTCCTCCCCTGCTGATAGGGCACTGGGCATGGGACACTTTGCAGAGACAGCTTTGAGCCTTATGCTCCTCCCGGCCTCCCGTGTTGAGGGCCGGCGGCCGGCTGTAGTGGGCTTGCTTGTTCAGCCCAAATGTTGAATGAAAACCAGAGCAGACCCTCCAGCTTTCCCTGTTTGTCCCGCAAACAGAATAGAGAAATCCTCCCAAGGTGCAGGGGCCTGGCGGGGGGGGGGGGGGAGGGTGTAAGGGGAGGGGGAGCTGGTGGGAAGGGGAGGACACTCTTTTTAGTTTGCTGGGTGTCACAATAAACTGAGCGCACAGCTCTGCCCCTGGTTTCTGCATCATAAAACCTGGCGTAGACGGCCTGTGCTGGCGACACCTTGTTTTATAGTCTGTGTGTCTGTCTCTCCCCCTGGGTCTCTTATTACTGTCCTTCCTCAGACAATTACATTAAAGATGGTTTTTATGACCAGGGTGCCGGTGTACTAAACAGCCCTCGATCTGTTAACGTTTTCTGTATTTGTGAAGGGGATGCGGCAGGGGCCTTTGTGACTTTGTTCCCCGGCGTAGAGGTCTTACCACTTCCTCCCAGGGGAAAACCCGTTTATTACGTGTTATTTGCTGTTTTTAGAGAGAGAGCAAACAGAACAGATACCAGCATTTTGAGGTAAGTATTAATTAGTTAAACAAGACGCAGGTAATCCTTGGGATCCCACCCACTCAAAATGTCCTACGGCTTCTTGCCACACAAAGATGCAATGAGGTAGGAACATTACAGTGAATAACAACCCCCATGCTCTGCAGAGTGAAGGTGGTGCAGTGGCATTTCTGGATTCCAGTGTTTCCAGCGTGAAGGTCCTAAGGTCCCCATCCTGTTGGTTTTGTCTGTCTGAGGCCGTGTGAATGCCCTCCTCCCTCCCTCCTCCTGCCGGGAGACCTTGGCCAGCAGTCTGGTCTGGTCTGCTCCCCGCTACAAGCTTCCTCGCCCTCGCTGCTGCCGGACTGATCCCATCAAAGGCCCTGGGATGTCTGCTATAGACCTTTGACCCTTGAGGGCAGCTTTCTTATCTGCTGGATTTTGAGCTCTTTCTTTGACTCTCGGAGGCTTAAGATGCCCTTCTTTCATTCTTTCTGAGAGTCTGAATTCCTGTTCTTTTTGGCTTAGCAGAATAATGTGCACACAGACATTCCTGGGTGCCCGAGCGCTCCAGTGGCTCCGACTTTCTCGCCCCTTTTCACTCGCTTGGTTGGTGTCTTGGCCGTCCCCTCCGGGAGCCACCCCCCACCCCCCCGCCCCTTCCCGGGGGGTACTGGCTCAAAGAGCAGATGTGATTGTGCAGGAGAGCCTTCTGTGACTCCCTCTCCTCTGGTGGTTACAGGACAGTCCCAGCCCCCACGGGGTCCTGTGCTGCATTGCGGGCGCCTGTGGTCTGGGCGGGACTCTGTCCCTCCTGCTAAAGCCACTCCAGACCTGCATTTAATGGCAGGAAGGAAGCATCTGAAGGAGGCTCCGGAGTTTATCCCCACCCCCCTTGTGCTCTTCCTGGGTAATCTTTTTACAGTCTTCCTGCCGCCTCTGTGTACTCCAGGCCCAGAAAGACAGACACCCCAGGAATCTTCACTTCCTGCTCTGACCTACCCAAGGTCACGGGCCCAGGCTGGCTTACGGTGTTCACTTTCTTCCGCCTCTTGTCCCACGGGCGCCTTTTAAAATGGTGGCCACCATGAAGATATGTTCCCAGTACCCTGTGCTGATTCAATCACATCAGGAATATTCTGTGCAACTCTGAGGGCTGCGTTTCCCCGCTGCATAGACTACAACAGCTCAAAGTGCCCTTATGTAAACACCTCCTTTTAAAGATGCGGGATCTGGGGGCTCCTGGGTGGCTCAGGTGGTTGAGCATCAGGCCCTCGATTTCAGCTCAGGTCATCAGGAACCCCCCTGACGCGGGGCTCGAACTCACAGACCGCGAGATCGTGACCTGAGCCGAAGTCGGATGCTTAACCGACTGAGCCACCCAGGCGCCCCGAAAAGTTGCAGGATCTAATGCATAGAGAGGTTAAGTCACTTTCCTGTGGCCACACAGACCATGGGAGGCCCAAGTAGTAGAACTCGGGTCCGCAGTTCCCAGCTCTGCCTCTCTCCACGGCACATGACTTCGTCATTAAACTAGAACCACCGGGTGGACGGAGGGTGTGAGGGCCAAGGAAGAGGAGGTTGGAGAAATGGAGAAAACAGGAGACAGAGGAATAAAAAAGAAGAAACAATGGTCTCCCAGCCCGGCCTATTTAAGAATGCTGGGAGTGACCCTGTCCCATGAAGACATGTTCATGCTGTTTGTTAAATGACATTTAAATGTAGACAAGTTGAGAGGGATTTTTAACCCCAAATTTCTGTTAAAAAAGTCAGGACTATTCTTGCATAGCCTTGGAAATTCACGAACATGACCCCCCCTTCTCTAGCCGAGCTGGGTAAAGACGGCGTGCTCGCATCGGCTGGACAGGTGTTTTCTGGGTGTTTCTCTGCATGAGCATTTTACGGGGTGCCCGGAGTACCGAGACAGAGAAGGGCAAGGACCCCACAATCTAGGAGCTGAGAGTCTGGGGAATGACAATAAGCTGTTCCATTGCCCAGGTAGAGTGCCCACGGTGAGATTCCCGTGGCCCATTGTTGGCTCTCCTGGCCAGTTTCGTGTTTTCCGTGACTCCTAAAATGCTATTTCACTTGGAAAAAAAAAAAAAAAAAAACAACTGGGGCGCCTGGGTGGCTCAGTCGGTTAAGCGGCCGACTTCGGCTCAGGTCACGATCTCGCGGTCCGTGAGTTCGAGCCCCGCGTCGGGCTCTGTGCTGACAGCTCAGAGCCTGGAGCCTGTTTCAGATTCTGTGTCTCCCTCTCTCTGACCCTCCCCTGTTCATGCTCTGTCTCTCCCTGTCTCAAAAATAAATAAATGTTAAAAAGAAAATAAAAAAAAAATAAAAGAAGAAAACAACAAAAAAAGAAACTTCCCTGAAGTCATAACCTGCCTGGCCCTGTTCTGGAACGGTGCCTTGCATGTATGTGACAAATTTGGGTGCGTGTTTTCAGAAATGCCTCTGCGTCCCCTTTTCCCTTGGGGATGAATGAAAAGGTACCGTTCGTATTCTGTAGAGGCGATTCATGCCACGTTTTCTGTTCTTAACTAACCGGTGCGGTCAGTCGCTAGAACATCGGCGCGGGCAGCAGACGCAGCTGGGAACGGGCCAGCTGTGCTGCTTAGCGGGTCTCTGAAGAGCGGCAGGCCGATCACTGGGCCTCGCTAGGCCTCAGTGTGCCCACCTGCAAAATGGTCTAGATCTTAATCTGTGGTACCTCCCACAGAAATATTTTTGGAGTGCCTACCAGGTACCAGGCTTCGTGCACCGTTCTTCTCCACCAGTTACCGCGCGTTGACCCCTGTGCGTGTGCAGACAGGCGCAGCTCTCGTGGATGGGGAGAGAGGTGAACCCGCATTCGAGGTCGCGAGGCCAGGCTTGGAGCCTGAGTCTGTGACCTGGGGAGAGTCCCCTGACCTCAGCTGGCCCCTCCAGCAGAGACGGGGGATGACGCCCGACCTTGGGGTGTGTCTCTCGGGACGGGCTGGCTGTTCGGTGGCCGAGACTTGCGGACTAGCTGCTTCTGCCTGACGCCTCGCTCCCCTTTGCCCCTTCCAGGTGGAGGCCGAGGGGACAATGAGGACGAGGAAGAAGAGGGGGAAGGGGCGCTGGAGCCCAGCGGTCCCCCGAATCCCTACCAGATGCACCCTCCGCCCGAAGGCTGCTGTACCACAGACGGTGAGCCCGCAGAGTGCGTGACCCTGACCCCTGGCAGGTGACAGCGGGCGTACCCTCCCCCACCCAGCAGCGTTGGCTGCACCTCACCGTGGCCGTCAGGCCCTCACCCCTCAGCGCTCTCTGGACAGCCTCAACTTCACCAACGGGTTTGGGTCCAACAGTTCATTTTGCTACGTTGGCTGTTTGAAAACTAGAACGTGCCTCTCAATTCGGGTCGGCTGGCGCTGCACGTTTAGCTCAGACCAATACGCGGGAACCATCTTTCTCCTTTATCACACTTTATGGTTGAAAAAGACAGACCTGTGGTCTCTCAGGAACCCCGTAGGGTCGGTGACTCGCTCCTGTCGCGCTGTTGAGGGACCGAGGCACAGGGATGCCAGATGCTTCATCTGGTCGTAAGAGCTCGCGCTCTGCATGCGGAGACACTGGGAGCAAACCCCTGGCTCTCCCACTCCCTAGCCCAACAGCCTGTCTGAGTGGCGTATGTTCATCTGTCACCACCCCAGGCGAATGGTTTAGTGAGTGAATTAATTATTGCCCCTCCCAACTCTGGAAGTTTGGAGATAAAAGATACTCTCGGATATTGGAGCTAGTTAGGTAAGCAGACACTTCGTCCACGACGTGGAAAGTGCTAGCAGGGTGGGGTGGGCGACCAGGGGTGCCTGGGAGGCCACGAAAGGTTGCTGACACAGGTCGAGAGTTTAGGGAAGGCTTCCTGGAGGAGGTGGCCCATCGTCTGGGGTTTGGAGGATTGGCGGGAGTCTGTGAGAGGGTTGGGGGAAGCTGGGACATTCCAGACAGAAGAACGGCATGGGCAGAGGCTCAGAATGGGGAGCGTGGAGCCCATGTGGGGAGCCGCCAGCAGTTTAGGTAGGAGTCTGAGGTGTGGCTGGGCAGGGCTCGGTGCGGTGATCATGTGGGGTGTAGAGGCCCCGTGTGTGGGGCTGGACGTGACCTTGTGCAGGGTGGCGGCGGGGGAGGCAGGCAGCCCTCGCTGGGGCTGCTGCTCTGGGGTGAGGGACACCAGCACAGTGGCCCTTCATGAGGGGGCCTTCTCGTGTCCACCTAATGAAAGAAAACAGCGAGCTCTCCAGGGGTCATCACGGTGATTTTCAAAGAATTTCCAAGTGAACGCAGCAACGGTGTCCATAGCCCGTCTTCCTCCAGTTCTTCATTTAAAAAATATTTTTTTTTATTGTTTATTCACTTTTGAGAGGGAGAGAGCGCATGGGGGAGGGGCAGAGAGAGAGGGAGACACAGAATCCGAAGCAGGCTCCAGGCTCCGAGCCGTCAGCCCAGAGCCCGACGCGGGGCTCGAACTCAAGGACCGTGAGATCATGACCTGAGCCGAAGTCAGACGCTCAACCGACTGAGCCCCCCCCAGGCACCCCTCCTTCAGCTCTTCAGAAGGCTGGGCCCAGGCCGCGTAGGTGGAAGGCCTGCTTCCCTAAGACGATGGAGGGGAGCCACCCTGAGCTGGGTCGGACCTGCCTCCACCCTGGCCCTCCTCTCTGCGGCTCTGAGCAAATCATGTAACCTCTTCGGAGCCTTGATTTCCGTATCTTCAGACTGGCAGCTGGAACACTTCCCCACAGGTGATCAAGTGACAGCTTTGCAGAGCTTATCCCGGCCCAGGGCCTGGCCCACCGTGGGCACTGGCTCTGTGCCTTCTGGCCTCCCCATCCCTCAGGGCTCCTTTGTGGCCCTCCCGCCAGGGGCACGGTGTTGTCGATGGCGAAGCAGGTGCGTGCGGGAGGAGTCCATTGACGGTACTGTAGGGTTTTGCAGGGGGAGCCTTGGGACCATCAGGCCATGTTAGCTGTCACCGCCTCCGTCGGTAACTAAGGATGGAACGGACACGGGATGGGGCTGGATGTGCCCAAAGACCTTGCAAAGGGCCTGTCCAAATAAGTCTCAGCTGTTTCTATTTCCAGATGCCTCAGGACATGTATTTCTTAAATTTTTTAAAAAAGTTTTTAGGAATTTATTTTGAGAGAGCAAGTGTGGGCGGGAGAGACGCAGAGAGAAAGAGAGAGAATCCCAAGCAGGCTCCGCACTGTCAGTGTAGAGCCTGATGCGGGGCTCGAACTCATGAACCGTGAAATCATGACCTGAGCCGAAATCGAGAGTCGGACGCTTAACTGACTGAGCCACCCAGGTGCCCCTGGACACTTATTTTTTGAATGGGAAATCTACTTAAAAGCTCTAAGATACAGAATGTCCAAAAGGGTATGGAGTGAAGGCCTCCTTGGTGGTCAGTGTCCTTGTGTCCCATCCCCAGAGATGGCCAGTGTTACCAGGCTCTTGTTCCTTATTTGTGACATTTGTCTTTTCCTCATACGTGTAAGGAACACCGGGCGTAAAGAATATCAAATTGCTCACAATCTCTTATGGATTTATCTCGTGTACATTCTAATTGACCATCACGTGCCTACACTTTTTCCTGGTGAGTTTCATCTGCACGTCAACGTGTATCATATGGTGACACCATCGTCATAAAAATAATTAGCGTGTGGTGAGTGGCCCCAGTAAGTAGGGTCCTAATCTTACCTCTTAGAACTAGTTTGAAAGTCAGCCACATCCAGAGGTGAGCTTTGTTCCCGACAAGACCTGGAACGCTGTCCTCCCTTTGCCCACGCGGAGCCCGGGTCTGGGGAGGCCCCTGGGCAGCGTGTGTGAGTCTCGTCCGTTCCTCCCAGGGTTCTGCCAGGCGGGGAAGGACCTGCGTCTCGTCTCCATTTCCAGTGAGCCCATAGACGTCCCCGCAGGCTTTCTCCTCGTGGGGGCCAAGTCCCCCAGCCTGCCAGACCATCTCCTGGTGTGTGCCGTGGACAAAAGGTTCTTGCCGGATGACAATGGGCACAACGCTCTTCTTGGTAAGTCCTTTCTTTGCCCTTCCCTGTGGCTCCATCCGCATGGGGGACAGGGACAAGAGAGGCCATGGGGGGTGGGGGACAGGCCGCCTTTGGGGGCTCTTGATCAGTGCATCCTACCGCCCCGTTTGTTTTTCAGTAGGCTCTTTCCGTGTGAAGTGGAACGTAAATGAGATTTATCCTGAGATGTGGCTGGCCTCCTATAGAAAGCCCATCATTTAGTACTGTCTTGTGCGTATGTTCATCAAGCCTTTTCTAAGCGCCTGCCTGTGTCAAGAATAGGATACGGGCCTTGTGCTCGATGCTTTCAGAGGGCATCAGACCTGAGGCGGTGGGAGAACAGGGCTGAGTGTGTGTCCCTGCTTGCGGAACATTCATAGCCTTCTCCAGAAAGTGGGGAGCGATTCCTGCACGTGCCCTGGCCCCCTCACCTGGTCCGGTGTCTCCCGTGGAGGAGAATCAGGCAGGCAGAAGGGCTGGTAATGATCTGGTCCAGACGTAGCGTCAGGAAGAGTCTTCGCGCTGTAGAACACTTAAATTTCACGCTCGATACACCCCCCCCCACAAAAGCTGAGTAGGTAAATGCACGCCAGTGGGTATTTATTGAGCACATTTTAGGACTGAGGCACTATGCAAAGGACCCGAGAGGGGAGGAGGGGAAGAGGGGAGAGCAAGGATTGAGCCGCAGAAGACGAATAGTTCCTGTCACGAGGAGACAGTGACTGTGGGTAAATGCTGAACCAAGGCAGGTGAATGTGGGCTGGACAGACAGACACAGCTCTGGGATGGTGACCAGAGAGAGAGAGAGAGAGAGAGAAGGTTCTGGCCAACTCCGTCTCTCTAGGCAGGAGGGGCTTATTATAACTAGTTCTCGAGAATAAGAGTAATCCCGGGAAATTCACTCTACCAAAGGAGCTCACGGAGTCCTTCCGTCTCGGATTTAATTTGCTCGTCGAGGCCACTCAGGATGAAACGTGCTGGTAAGACTGTGCCAGTGACTTGGCCAGCGTTTGATCTGGCGGCAGCCGCGGCTTGGGCTGAATTCCACCACTTAGTGACTGTAAAGGAATTGCGAGGGCAGTAAATCAAGGAGGTTCTGTGTCTTGAAACGTGGGGACAAGAATCTTTGAGTTCATTCACCGCCAGCCCCTAACAGCTTTGGCTCCTCAGGTGGCGAGTGCAGAGGAAGTGGGGGCTTTGTTAATTGCTCGCCAAAAAGCCATCGGAGGTGGGTTACGAGGGCCGGTCGGTAATAACCGACGCTTTCTTCTTTTAAAATAACTTTATGCTCTCAGCTTGCACACTTAACACCGTGTAGGTTTCCTGCAATTAACCCTGATGGCTGCGCGGGACAAGGTGGGCCTACAGCCCTCCGGGGGCCTGGGCTCCGCGCTTTTTAGTGACCTATAAAACGGAAGCTGTGGAATATCTTGGGGGAAGCAATGGCTTTAGCTCCTAATTTATAACCGCCCCCCCCCCCAATTTATAACGAAAGGAATCTTGTTTTAGTGACTTGGGATCAACAGAGGGATTTTGTCTGAGAAGCTGAAAGATGAAAATCTAGATGTGTGTTTCCATTTTTTGACGACGGGAATTCCTCTCGATTGGCTGATCACTGAGGCAGGAGACGACCTCCAGCTAGAATGTCCTTTTCTATCGGGGTGTAAATGAGTCCTATGTTCACGCAGCATTTGTGGAATGTGTACCCCGTGTCGAAGGTGGACCTTCAGTTCAGCCCAGGGCCCCAGTCAAGTCCAACCTGGTCCTTCGCTGGGAGCTTGCCAGCTGGTGGGAAAGCTCGGCCAGACGGGGACTTTCTAACACATCTCTGGGCGGCACGTGAGAGCTGAGGGTTAAAGTGCCGAGGGGGTACAGAAGGGCACACGGAGCCCAGTGACGGGAACAGTGTCTCAGGGTGTGGTGTGTGAGCTGGGCCCTGAAAAACCAGTGGCATTTTGCAAGTCAGAGAACAATAGCACCTGCACGCTAATGGCAACCACTTTACTAAGCACTCACCGCGTTCTAGAAACTGTTCTAAATAGGTTATCAGTGTACCGGTGGGTACGTTATTATCTAGCATTTGTGTATGAGGTAGCAAAGGCACAGAGAGGTTAACTGACTTGCTCAGGGTCGTAAATGGCAGGTCCTGAATTTGAGCCCAGGTGCTCTGGCCCTGGCCCTCCTACTCCGGGGAACGGGTGCCCTCAGGAAGAGGGGGAACCGTGTGCATGAAGGAACACGGTGTGCTGGAATGAAGGAGCGGAGGCTGGGAGCGGGGGCTGCTTGGGCCCCGCCTGGGCAAGGCTGCCATTCCCGGGAAGTCATTTTTCAAATAATAATGTAATGCGTCTGTCTTGTGTCTTTAACAATTACTAACACACAGCCAGTCTTGTTTCACCCACGACTCCTTCTCGAACTTCTGGATTGTTGGGGAAGCAAACCCCAGACGTGGCGTTTCACCTGTAAACGTTTCCGTGTGTATCTCTAAACAATAAGGGCTCTTTGTTAGAGTTCCTATACCATCATCGTATCTACAAAATTTAACAGTAATGCCATAATATTACCCAATAGCCAGTGTGTTCAAATTTTGTCTTACAGTTTTGGTTTTGTTTTGATGGATGTTTTGTTTGAATCAAGATCCAACCAAGATTGTCCCAAAGCATTTGGCTGACCTGTTGCTAATTCTGTCTTCATGCATAGGTCCCTCCTTCCTAGTTGTCCCTTACAGTTTTTATTTTTGGAAATGTTCAGAGAAGGTGATTTCTGTGTGTGTTTGTTTATGTTTGTTTACCTTTGAGAAAGAGCGAGAGAGAGCGAGCAGGGGAGGGGCCAAGAGAGAGGGAGACACAGAATCCGAAGCAGGTTCCAGGCTCCGAGCTGTCAGCACAGAGCCTGCCTGGCACGGGGCTCGAACTCACAGTGAGATCATGACCTGAGCCGAAGTTGGACGCTTAACCGACTGAGCTGCCCCTGCTTGCTATGTTGTTAACTTGCAGTGTAGAACGATCTCTTAGAGGTCACATGAATAACTGATTTCTGCCCCCTTCTTCCAAAGGGACAATTAGGGGCAGGGGAAGTGGCCGTGAGCCTCTTGCAGGATTCCGGGGGTCTTGTTGGTTATGTGGCAAGAATGCACCACCAGCCAGCCTTGAGGTTGGTCCCATCTTCTTGTGCCCATCACCCCCATCCCGTTTCTATCTCATCTGAAGCCTGACGTGGCTCTTAAGGCTTTCCCTGTGCCTCTGGCTGCTGCCTGGTACGCTCTGGCCTGTGTCCCCCTTCCCGGGCACACGCGGGAGAATTGCAAAGGGAGGTGCGCTTTGGAGTCCTCCAGAGGCCCACCTTCAGAGACGCAAGGAGAAAGTAGATCCCTTGCATACTTTAGTCGGAACGTGGCCAGAATACCGAGGCTGGGGGCCATGGACGTGTTTTTTTCCTCGTTCGCCGTTAGGCTCTATTTACCTCCACAACGAGGATCGTGGCAGAAACAACAGCAGTCAAATACAAAGTGGAAAAGGAGGAAGTTGCCCATCACCCCCAAGTGAACCTCCATTGTACTTTGCCCATTTTCTTCTCCGTGCGCCATCCAGGTGGGGCATTTGAAATGGTTTTCACAGCTTGTATTTCACAAGCGTGGACATAAGGCTCGATTTTGGTTTTCCTGCTTCACTTGCCGCAATACCCAAGGACGATGCTACTTTTATCGTCGCCGTTCGCTTTCAGGGAACAGGAGGGCAGGGCCTGCCTGTGATGACTCCGTCCTTAAAAGGAGCACGGAGCCCCTCTCAAGGTCTGACCTCGGCTTCAGGGTCCAATTTAAGCCCTGCCTCGCCAGGAGGTCTTTCCATGGACGGGGGAGCACGTGTGGGCACCAGTTCGGGGGGTGCATGTGCGACACCATCCGGGGTGCCAAACGCGGCTTGGCCGGGCCTGAGGGGAAACTCGATAGTGCCGCCCCCGTGTGGTCAAGAAAGACTGGTTTTTCTGGAATAGTTCCTGGGGGGTGGTAACCTCGAAGGAACCGTTTCTCTGCACTTTGGATATTTATGCCGGAGAGTTTGAGGATTCAGGACAGGCTTTCTAGGCCTGTCTTCTTTTTTTTTTTTTTTTTTTTAATTTTTTTTTCAACGTTTTTATTTATTTTTGGGACAGAGACAGAGCATGAACGGGGGAGGGGCAGAGAGAGAGGGAGACACAGAATCGGAAACAGGCTCCAGGCTCTGAGCCGTCAGCCCAGAGCCTGACGCGGGGCTCGAACTCACGGACCGCGAGATCGTGACCTGGCTGAAGTCGGACGCTTAACCGACTGCGCCACCCAGGCGCCCCCTCGTGAAATTTTTTTACTGCCGTTGAGACGACTTCTGGGAAAATTAGAATTGCCTCACGTGTTCAGCTAGGGGTGGCTTAAACCGTTTCCCCTGTCTCCAGGGACCAGTCGGTCAGCCGTCCTGTGGTCCTGAGTCACCTCTTAGAAGAGCAGTCCGTATTTGCTGCAGCTTGCAGCTGGCTCCCCAAATACTTGCCAGGCAGACCCAGGCCTTCCACCTGCGGAACCACGAGAAGGCCTTCCCGATGGCCCGTGGTCCCATCCCTCCATCTGAAAGGGCGCAGT
Source organism: Lynx rufus (assembly GCF_022079265.1). Taxonomy (NCBI): domain Eukaryota; kingdom Metazoa; phylum Chordata; class Mammalia; order Carnivora; family Felidae; genus Lynx; species Lynx rufus. Next base: position 132,392,370 of record NW_025814896.1, on the reverse strand, counting down.
GGTCCCACCGCCCACATTTGTCAAGGATCAAAGGCCTGTGGTCCATGTCGCTGTCTCTGGATGGCAGCAGGGCCCTGGCAGGGTGCTTTCCGCACACCTTGGTCTTGTAGTTCTGTTTCTCGTGCATCCATCTTTTCAACACTTGGGGTCAGAATCCCTTCCAGAGAGCTTGGAAGGTTTCTCAGGGCCTTGTTTTTTTTTTGTTGTTTTCCCCCCATTTCATTATTTACTTATTTATCTTTTACGTCCAAGTTAGTTAGCATATCGTGCAATAGTGATTTCAGGAGTAGATTCCAGTGATTCATGCCCGATGTGTACCCAGCGCTCCTCCCTTAATGCCCCTTGCCCATTCAGCCCATCCCCCCCTCCCACAACTTGTGCAGCCACCCTCAGTTTGTTCTTTGTGTTTTCAAGAGTCCCCCTCCTTGTTTTTAGAATCTTTTTCCATCCGTTTTGTATCTTACATTGCACATATGAGTGAAGTCATATGATCTTTGCCTTTCTCTAATTTCGCTGAGCATAATCCCTTCTAGTTCCATCCAGTATTCTTAAATGGCAGCTGAGCTGCGTTTGTCTTCAGAGATCCAGGTTGGAGACAAAGGAAGAAATAAAAACATTAGATTGTTATTTCAAAGGAGGTGCAGAAATCCTGCTATGTTCACGTTGATAGCCTGTTTCGCCTCTCCTTCCCTTCTGATATCTATCATCTATGACGTGCTGGACGCTGGTCTGTGCACAGACACTTAACATGTACAGACACAACCCACCCCTACGTGCAGTCACCCCATGACGCTGGTCCTTTAGAGCGAGGGAATAGCTATGGGGAAAAAGATGCGAATTTCAATGACTAAACACTAAAAAAGAGGTTACGGTGGTTCTCTGTTCAATATGAAGAGCTGTAGGGGAGAACAGGGAGCTTCAGCCCTTCGGGTCAAGCGAAGCCCCGAAGAAGTGCATGTTTGAGTTGGGCATTGAGTGGCAGGGACACATGCAACACGCAGGTGGGACTCAAGGGAGGAAGAGTGTGAGCCTGGAGGCATGAGGGCGGTGGGAGTGGGTGGGCGGGTCCACTTGGGGATTTGGCACAGCAGAGCGAGGAACGAGGAACCGGGGCGAAGGCTGGAGCTATGGGGGTTGGGTAGCATTTGGGGTGGCCTTGAATGCCACGCTTGTGAGTCTCCACTCCATTCGCCTGCTGGGCTGGAGTGCCACACCGTCTACCTCCACTGGGGAATATTCCATGACCTCTCCGGTCCTCAGCCCTCCCCAAAGAAGGATTTGTGTCCCAAGGGGCCGGGTGTTGTGTCACTTAAGCTGAGTGACCTTGTCTGGAGGACGGTAAAAGGGCCAGCATCTCGCTGGCTCTCTGTGCGTGTTAGTTCCTTTCCTGTCCCTTTAAGAACAAGGAAATAGCACAGTGCCTGGCATCTCTTTGATACTTTGTCTGTTTGCTCTGGTGCAGAGAGAACAGGATTCTGGAAGTTTAAACTAAACCTGTCCTGTGGCTAGACCAAGAGATCTGTCCCTATTTCTAAGGCCTTTTAAGGAGTATTAAATGTGCTTAAAATAGATCAGAAAATCCAGTGAGTGTCTATACTGTAGGTGCCTTATTTCTCTGTGGAGATGTCTTGAACCTTCACGAACACGTTGCTTTGAACATTAGCCAGAGGCCTCAGGAATACCCTGTTTGAAAGCAGGGCTCACACACCGAGCCACGTGGCCCTCATGGGCTGAGTCAAAGTGACCTTTGGAAACTTGTCGGCCAGAGAATATGATGAAACAGATCAGTCTCCGCTTTAGGGTCTTTCCTGCCAAAGGGCCTTGTACCATAGAAACCAGACGCCCCAGTGGGCGAAGCAAGGTCCTCAGCAAGGTCTTCTTGAGATGGTGGGTGTAGACCAGAGCAGCTAGGCCAATCGTCACATTTGTCCCATGTTAACCGGTGGTTGCACTGAGTGTGGTTTGAATGGACTTTATAGTTTGTAAAGGTCTCTTTATCCCTATTCGCTGGATTTTCATGGTTCCTAAGAGGTCGTTTTGTCATCGGGCGACCCTTCTGGAGCCTCACAGCTGGTGGGAACCTCCGTCCGTCCCCAGAAAGGCCCATTCCGGCCTCGGCCGCAGGATGCCAACGTTGTGACAGCCACACCGGGGCAGCGGGTCTCCGTTCCGCTGGTTGCCAAACCCTTCCAGCCCCCCCCCCCCCCCCCCCCGCCCCATGGAGCTCTCTTTGTTTCTTGCAGCGACTCATGGGATCAGGATGGGGTTTCGGGCTCCTGGGAGGCCGTCAGTGTTCTGATGGCTTTGAGATTCTGTGACTGGCCAGCACTGAAGGAGATGGGCGTGTACCACTTCCTGCAGGCACTTGATCAGTGTAGACGGTTGAATGCGATAGTCTCATCTTGTAATGTTTGCTGTGTGTATAGGCTTTAAAATCTGATCCCCCCCCCCCCCCGGCAAGTCCAGTTTTCCAAGGTTCAGGGCCTCCTCCATGACTAAGTCTTCTTGGGCCTCCTTCTGTTCAAGTCAAGGTCATCTCGACCCTTGGACCAACATAAGGTGCTAGGGACCCTTGCCCCGTGGAATTTTCGGGTTCGTGGCACAGGATGGGAGTACTTTGAATTACCACAAAGTCTGCGTTATTTGACGAGTATGTTGGAGGTAAGTTGGAGACCTTCGTGGTGGTTTCCCTCCCCCAGGTTTCTCTGGGAATTGCGTTGGCTGTGGAAAGAAAGGCTTCTGCTACTTCACAGAATTCTCTAATCACATAAATCTCAAGTTGACCACTCAGCCCAAGAAGCAGAAACACTTGAAGTATTACCTGGTCCGCAACGCACAAGGGACTCTAACCAAAGGACCTCTCATCTGTTGGAAAGGCTCAGGTGAGCAGTTCGGCTTTGAGCAGGGTTGGGTGGGTGAACGGGGGCCCTCCAAGAGGGCCCAGGTGCCTGTCAGCCGGACTTCGAGGAGCGCCCAGTCTCCATGGGCACAATTGCAGGCAGAAGGTCAGCCCCGTGAAATCAAAGCGCTGCTTTGCATTATGGGTAAACATTTGTAGTGCCAGCCTAGCCAGAGATGCTGCTAAACATCCGGCAGCACACAGGATAGCCCTTTCTGCCCCCCCCCCGCCCCCCCTGCCCTGTACCCCAACCCACAAAGAACGAGCAAGCCTAAATAATCAGCGGTGCCGAGGTTGAGAAACTCTGATTTAGAGAAATAATGGCTCGGATGATACCCGTCCTCTCTCCGCCCCGAACCCTGTGAAGGCCAGCGTCGTAGAAGTCACTGGGCTTCCCTCCTCCCTCCTGTCTCCCGGATCACCCATGGCTAAGTCAACTAGGGAGAGAAGAGGGTGGGGGGCAGTGGATTTTCAGAGGCCCAGCCTTGGATGGCCCCTGAGAGGCCCCCACTCAGCCAGCTGTGCAGGGACATGTCCTAGGAGGGGTCTCCACGAGAACCTTGTCTGGGTTGGTTCATCTCTGGTCACCTGGCCTCTCCTGGCCAGCCTCTGTGAATAGAAGGAAGGGACTTCAGGAAGGGCTGGCTCAGGGCCTTCCTCCCCCACCCCTACTCCTTTTCTTACTTGACTCAGTAAACATTTCTTGAGCTCCTGGTACCAAGAATTAGTAGTACAAAGTGGTGCTTCTGCTGTGGGACCCAGGAAGAGTCTTTGATCACGTGCTGTGACCAAACACCTCACAGGCTAGATGCAACTCCTGGGAGGGAATCTTTCCAGCAGAGGGTGGCTTTCGGGACAGGGGGCTCTCAGCTCTTTCTCTGCCTCTGAGTAATAATCTGTTCTTTCCTTGGGCTTGAAGGGCAGCGATGGGGGTGACTCATTCGTGTCCTCTGTTTTTCTCTTTGTCCCAAACGCTCAGGGTTGCTCCCCCTGCTGATAATCAGAGCTGCCCCTCGGACGGATCCCCCTGCCCTTGGCACGGAGCCGTGGGGGTTATCGCACCCCCGCCTCCCCCAGCTACACTGAGGCAAGGCTGGCATGGCATTGGCACCGTGTTGGTTATCTAGGTGTCTGGCTCTCTTGGGGGACAGCCTCCGGTCTAGGAAGGCCTCGCGTGACCGGGGTGGGGGGGGGGGGTTGGTTTTCATGCACGCGTCTTGCCCCCTTAGAGTTCAGAAGCCGGCCGACCTCCGCCAGTGCCTGTTCCAGCTCACTCTTCCCGCCAGCGGAGAGCTCCGGGCCTCTGGCTGCCTTCTCCAGCGAGCCCGTTCCCGGAGCCAGCCCGAGCGCCCCCCTGGGAGCCCAGCAGGCAGGTGAGGCGACCGAGAAGCACAAAGGAGCTAAACGCACAAGCCTGGCAGCTTGAGGGTGCAGCCCAAGCGATCTTCTTGTTTCTTTTTGTAAAGTGTGTTTATTTTTGAGAGTGTGGTGTGGGGGGGGGCAGAGAGAGAGAGAGAGAGAGAGAGAGAGAGAGAGAGAGAGAATCCCAAGCAGGCTCCATGCTGTCAGCACAGAGCCGGAAGGGGGGCTCGATCTCATGAACTGTGAGATCACGACCTGAGCCGAGATCAAGAGCTGGATGAGTAACCGACTGAGCCACCCAGGTGCCCCTGCAGCCAAACGTTTTTCAAGATAAATAAACGTGCTTTGTACCTCATCTTTGCCTACAAAGCCTTAGCATTTTATCTTGAATTTGTAGTAGTTTCTGGCACAGAATGCTGTGTTGTGTTTAAAAAAAAATTTTTTTTTAACGTGTTTTTGAGAAGGAGCAGGAGAGGAGCAGAGAGAGGGGGACAGAGGATCCCACGCAGGCTCCACGCTGACGGCACAGGGCCCGATGCGGGTCTTGAACTCACAAACTGTGAGGTCATGACCTGAGTCTAAGTCGGACGCTTCACTGACTGAGCCACCCAGGTGCCCCCGCATGCTGTGTTTTTAACTTGGAAAGGTGTCCTCTGTTGCTGTCTGCTACGTAATATGATCCCCTCATCGGTGGTGTGGTGAATTGGGGTCCCTCAGCACCCCCCCAGTTTGCAGTGGGGAGCCTGCAAGGGGCAGGTGAGACGAGCGTGCGCCATCTACCGTGTGCTCAGGATCCCACAAGCCTGGGCATGTGCCTCCTTGAGTCCTAACAGCCTCCTTGCAAGCAGGCTTGGGTTTCCCCGCGGTACTTCTGGGGAACCTGAGGCTCAGCTGCGTGCCTGGGGTCTCCCGGGCAGTTGGAGGCGAAGTCAAGATTTGACAAGCAGGGATTTCTGGGTCGTGTGCTTGGCATTTTGCCATCCTGAACGGACCTTTGAGCATGGTCGCCGTTGACTCCAGCAGCCTTCTCAAGGGCTCGGGAGGCTTGGCTGTTTCCGTTCTCCGGCCCACGAGGTCTGTAGAGGGGCCTAGCGAGGGGAGTCGGTGCCCTGGCTCCCACGAAGAGGCCACGCCAGGGTTGGGAACCGTGCCCTCCCACCGAGGCCCCGGGCCTCCCTCTCTGCATGCCGTCTGCTCTTGTCCTCACCGCGCCCGGGCCCCCAGGAACCTCTGCTACCATGGCGGCTGGGGAGCCCTTGGCCTTTGCCATCAGAATAGCCGGGTGTAAGTTTCCGGCACTGATAGCCTCTGGCTGGGCAATTCGGGGCAACTGATTTCAACTCTTCGCGTCTCTGTTTCCTCGCCTGTAAAGCTGGAGCAGATCTTGTCTAATTTGCAGGGTGATTGCAAGAGTTAAGTATGGTGCCAATAGCAAATACTCAGCGCTCACTACCTGCCAGGCACTGTTTGGCACACTTCTTTGAAATCCTGGCTTTCTCCCAGTGGCTCTGTTATTGTCCCCTTTTGTAGCTGAGAAAGCTGAAGCATAAGGGGTTCAGAAGGTTAAGTAAGGTCACTCGGCCCCAGGCGGCAACCGAGCAGGGGATTCAGACCCAGGGCAGTGGGGTTCCGAACTATGCCCCTAAGCCCCTCACCATGCCACCTCACCCACAAGAAAGGTTTTGTGCTGCCCCCGACTCTGGAGGGCCTTCCAGACCACGCTGGCTGATGTGAGCACGTAAGCAGTGAGCCTCACAAGACCAGAATCCATAATTTCCCCCGGCATTATCCTCAGACCTGGGGAGCCCCAGGGCCCTGGGTGACTGCGTGCCCTACAACTGTCCTGAGCGTGTTTGGTGCAAACCAGAGCCTGGGGGGTGAGGGTGTGGGAGAAGGGAGGCGGATCAGCCTCGGGTGCACTCCTGGGATGCAGGGGCCCCACTGGCCACTCCTGTCTCCCTGGTCCTTCATTGACCCGGGCTGTGCGCTCACTGGAGCAGGAGTGTGTGCGCATGGGTGTGCGTGCACGGGTGTGTGTGTCCTCAGTGGGCAGAACCACTTGTCGGCTGGTTGGTAAAAATGGAAGAGAAGTAATTTCCTGCTAAGCAGGGCTCCTACGAACTGACTCTGTGCTTCCCCTTTTCTCTCTCTCTGCTGCCAGGACCAGCCTCTGAGCACCCCTCACTTGCTACGGCCGTGGGTCCAGCTGTTTTCAATGGCAAAGATTCTCCGAAGCACCAACAGCTGGTGAAGAACGACCTATCGGCCATGCCACGGCCCTCGGCATTAGGTAGCATCGCCTGTCCTGGGGGGGGGGGGTCTTGCTTTTTTCTAGGCCAGGCTGTTGTGGGGGTTGTGGGCGCCACCGTACTGGGGCCACCGAGCCTCACGGAGCGGGTGTGGCATGGAGAGAGAGTCGGGACAGGCCGGCAGGTGCCTCCCGGGTCGGTGGGGCTGTGCCCGGGCCCTGGTGTGGGTGGGGCCGTGGCTTCGTCCACCGACGTGGGTGATGGGTGTACGGCAAGAAGCAGCGGGAGCCCCTTGTGAGGTGGGCGGCCAGTCTTGTGGGCTACACGTCAGGAGGGCTGTGAAGTCCTGGAGAAACTGGGGGCAGTGTGGTGTCATGGGAAAAACACGGGCTCCAAAATCAGATAAATACGAATTCGAAACTCAACTCTGCCTCTTGTTGGTCAGGGGGATCTTGGACGAGCCTTCTGGCTACATTGTTCCCTCATCTGGAGATCAGAATTCTGCATTCGGGGCGGCTGAGAGGGTCAGGCGAGGTGCTGTATGGAGATTCAGACCCTCTGGCAGCTCCCTGAGTGACCATGCCCCCCTCGGCATCATCACTGAGCTCCTTTGCAGGGAGGACTTCCTGGAGGAGGTGGCAGTCGAGCTGCACCTTAGAGCTGGGGAAGCGTGAGAGGCGGTGAGGGAGGAAGCTCAGAAGAGGATGAAGAGGTGCACGAAGGGGTTACACAGACCTTCTGCTGGAGTAGAGGCCGTGGAGCCTCTGACTCCGAGCTCCGTGCTCGCCCCTCTGGGCTCTCAGGAGCCATTTAGTAAGCCAGGGTTACCTCTCTCCCCGTCCTCCCTGCACGCAGCTGAGTGGATTTTGGCATGCAAGACTGTCCAACTGGAAGAGCCCGTAGTGACTCTCTGGTCCCACAGTCTGTTTGGTAGAGAAGGGAAGTGAGGCCCAGAGAGGCAGCCCAGGCCTAGAGGCCAGGCTTCCCTGCTTCTGTTACATGGCCGGCAGAGGACATCCCTGGTAGAGGACCAGTGTCCCCTCCCTGGTGGAAGGACCAGTGTCTTTTCTGAATTGGACCTGAGACTCCCCAGTCCTAACCAGCGTGGAATCCGAGGTCCAGCCTCTGTCCCTCCTCCAGCCGCTCCGGGCTGTGACTGGTGTTTCTTGACAAGGTGCTGAATTTAGGGTGGCCCCGTGGCCGACAACCGGGCCTCTGGGATGGTGATGGCAGCCTTGCACTGTGGCACCTGCCCGGCCTGCGTGGAGGCCTGTATACGTCCAGCCTTTGCCCGGGCAGCAGGGCACGGGGGCCCCACTCCGTGGTGAACGAGGAGCCGTGTGGGAAGTAGAATGCCCCTAGTCCCCGGCAGCCCTCGAACCCTTCTGGAATCTGGCCCCAACCAACCTGAGGAACCTTATTCATTCCCCACTGTTTGAGACCGCCACGCTCCAGGAGTGCCCTCCCCTTCCTGTCCTCACCCCCTGGTCATGCACTGAGTCCTGACTGCTGCTAAACCTGCCTTTCAGGGCTCAGCTCAGCTGTCCCCTCCTCCTGCAGCGGGGTACCTTGCCTGGTCTCAGTTCCATGGCCATCCGTGTCCTTCAGGTACCGAAGGTCCTGAGAGCAGGGCCAGCGTCCTTCCCATCTTGGGGCCTCGGCACCTGGCCACCCGGGACACCTTCACAGACTGAGACGGCACAGCCGAAACGTCAGAGGTCCTGTGCCTTCCCGCCCGCTCTGGGGAGAGAGGAAGCCCATGTTAATCAACTGCTCCTAAAACGACAAGAGGTGTTGAATTCGGGCTTGAGGACTGTCGCTCAGTGGTCCTGAGTGGAAAAGTCCTGCCCCCTCGCAGGAGGGGGGAGGGGAGCGTTAGCAAGTGCCCAGGATCCTTGCTTGGTCCACACAGGGGGGTCTGGGTGCTACGTGTCCTGGAGTGACATGGAAGTCTACGTAATAAAAACTCGCTCACGCAGAATGCCAAGGGGTGCCCCCCACCCCGATACCAGGAGACACCGCGAGGGCTGGTCCACATTGGCACCCCAGGGACGACTCCCAGTGACGTCACTTTGGGAGAGTCGAGCTGGGTCCAGCAGAGTGGTGAGGGCTTGTGTCCCAAAGGGGGAGGACATCTGTAGACCCTCCATCCCTAGTATCGAGGCCTGGCCCCTCTACGGTAGCTGAGTGTGGTTTTCAGAGGCGTCTTGGTCTCTGTGGGGCGCCTCTGTCCGCACCTGAGGACAGATGTGCGGGCAGTAGAAGGTAATAGAAGATAAACGGAACAGCGGTTATAAGTAGCTGCCTCAGGTGTTGCCGGGAGGAGGTGTGTCTAAGGAGCCCGCCTGCTCGAAAGCTCTGTGTGAGCCACCTGTTTTCTGTTTTCACTTTTTGTTCCCTTTGTTCATTTTTGATCAGTCTAAGGCGGAGTCAAGCATAATTTTACCACCTTTAAGAGACTCTGGAGCAAGACCCTGCAGGGCGCTTAAGCAAAACCAGGGTGCCCACGAACGGTGGCATTTTCTCATTCTTGTTTCCAGAAGTCTGGTTCTGTAGGTCAGGGTGGGGCCCGGGAGCGGATGGTTTTAGCAGGGCCCTGCTGCTTCTGTCCAGCTCCTTCTCAGGCCAGATTTGTAGGAACCTTGCCCTACACCGTGGTTTTCAACCCTGGTTGTGAGTTAGGGTCACCAGGGAGCTTGGAGTCACCACGGTTCCCCGGGGCTCCCCCAGACGCGGGGTTCCGCTTTACCTGGGATGGGCTTGCGTCCAGGCACAGAGAGCTTTAAAGGTTTCCCAGGGGCGTTTAATGTGCAGCCACAGCTGAATGTGTACTTCTAAACGTAGGGGAGATTTTGAGTCGGATTGCTCAAACGAATGTGGTAACCAACTCTGGATATTTTGAACAACCCAGGAGCAGAGCGTGAGTCCCGCACATGCTGTTATCTAGAGTGGGCGGGGATGACTCATTAACAACAGCAGGTACCAGCCTCTGTTCCTGTTGACTTCTTTGGTCTGAAGTTAGCGGTCAAGGCTGGGGTGGGAGAGGAACACCGGTAGAGCGGTCCTGCCCCCAGGTGGTGAAACTGTGTGGTGGTTGGTCGAACGTGACCGTGGCTTATCCCAGAAGCACACGGGCATGCACGGGGCAGTTTAGAGGAGGAGGCGAAGGAGGATGTGATCTTGGGGGCTGCCGGCCAGTGGGCCCCAAGGCTGTGCTTTCGCTACATTCTCTTTAGTCTTCACGAAACCACCTTTAACGGCAGGGCTTGTGACCCCATGTTAAAGGTGAGGGTGTGCTAAGGGCTCAGAGATCAGGCCGAGGCACTTGCGCGGTTTGGAACGAAACGTTCACTGAAATGGACAGGATATTTCCTCATGCCCGGACACTTCCCTAAACAGCTAACGACCCTCGTAAGGCTCTGATTTTTAAAAAATAACAAATACGTGCTCTCCAGAGCAGGGGGAGTGTTTGGAAGCTCATCCTTAGCGAAAGCCTAACCCGTACTCTGAATGTTGTCTAGGTATCTTATCAAACTCTGGGCCCCCGAAAAAACGCCACAAAGGGTGGTCCCCAGAATCTCCATCAGCGACAGACGCCGGCTACGCCCAGGGTGGTGGGAACAGAGCTAAGTACGGTAAGTGACGGCAACGTTGCCGGAAACCCGAGACTCGGGGACCCGTGGTGGTGCTGCTGCTGGTGGGCGTGGGCGTGTGTGCCCGTGTGTGTGCTTCCGCGTGAATCGGCGAGGATGTTCTGGGGGGCAGACTTGGGTATAACAGAGGGTCTCTTTCTCGTATGGTGGGGCTGCTCAACCAAGCCCAGGCTTCCTGTATGGCCGTGAGCTCGTTCCCTGACCCTAAAGGAATTTAAAAGGGGCTTGCCTGTCACGTGGCAGGGAGACTGAAGAGGAGGGGACTGGGTTGTTTGGTGGGGAAGATTGGATCAAGCGACTCTGAAGATGCTTTGACCTCAGGAGTCTGTGATTCCAAGACTTGGGGGCTCCCACAAGTAGGGGTGAGGGTCAGATTGTAGCCGATTCGGAGGCCGGCCTGACGTCAGGTCTGCCAGAGGTGGGTGGCTTGTTTGGCCTGTCTTCCTAACTCTCCTGGCCTGTCCCTAGAGAGCGCAGGCATGTCCTGCGTGCCCCAGGTTGGCTCGGTGGGACCAGCGTCGGTCACCTTCCCCGTTGTGGCCTCTGGAGAACCAGTGTCCGTCCCTGACAACTTGCTGAAAATATGCAAGGCCAAGCCGGTGATATTTAAAGGCAAGTACAGCAGTGGGACAGGTGGTGGAGGTCGGAGAGCCTGAAGGGATGAACAAGGGACAGGCTGACTCCAAGGGTGTCCCCCTGAGAAAACTCTCAGACCCTTTCCAGGGCAACGGAGGAACTAAGCAGACCAGTCACTGGTGTTGCCCCTGGTCAGATGCCAAGAGTTCTAGGGCTTTTCACAGCTTTCCACGACAAGCCCAAGTGGAACGATTCTGTTCCATGATGTGCATCTGTTCATTCACTCGCTCACGCTCGCTCGCTCATTCACTCGCTCATTCACTCGCTCATTCACTCGCTCATTCACTCGCTCATTCACTCGCTCATTCACTCGCTCATTCACTCATTCGCTTACTCATTAGCTCACTCATTAGCTCACTCATTCATTCACTTACTAATTCGCTCACTCGCTTATTCACTCATTCACTCACTCATTCACTCGCTTGCTTGTGCATTTGCTCATTCACTCCTTCGCTTGCTCATTCACTTACTAATTCACTCGTTCGCTCATTCACTCGCTCATTCACTCATTCGCTTACTCATTTGCTCACTCACTCATTCACTTACTAACTCACTCGCTCACTCATTCACATGCTCATTCACTCATTCGCTCACTCGATCACTTGCTTGTTCACTTGCTCATTCACTCATTTGCTCACTCGTTCACTCATTCACTTACTAATTCTCTTGCTCACTTATTCACTCACTCGTTCACTTGCTCATTCACTCACTCATTGGCTCATTCATTTGCTCATTCATTTGCTTACTCTTTTGCTCACTCATTCACTTACTAATTCACTCGATCACTCATTCACTTGCTCGTTCACATACTCATTCACTCGCTCATTCATTCATTCATTCACTCGCTCATTCACTAGGTCGCTCATACATTCATTCACTCATTCGTGCCATAATGACAGGTCCAGTACAAAGCACCAGGGAATGGAGACAGATTAGACAGCCCCTTGCTCCCGGGACCCCTGGTCCGGTGGATCGTCCTGTGTCATCCTCTGCCACTAGTACATTTTGACTATGAAATCTGACTTTGGCCAAAGACGGCCACGCTCGCCACATGGAAGCAGGAAACTAGACTCGATCTGTTTTGCGACAGTAGGTTAACGTAGGTTATGTGGGGGCAGACTTGCTGCAAGTAAAGAAATCCCCTTCTAGTGAAGCAGAAGAGGTTGAAATGTGAAGGTCTGGCAGGACTCGCGTGATGATGACGGTCGCCGGGGCCGTGTGATAAAACACACACGCACGTGCGCCTCCTTCCTGAAGAAGCTAGTACAGCATCTGGGATCGTGTTTGGAGGCACAGAGGAGAGAGGGTCGTAGGCAAGTGGGAGGTATCTTACCGGTAATTAAGAAATAAGAGAGGCACTGCTTTTTTTTCCTAAAAAAAAATGGACAGGGTCTTTAGGAAGAGGGGTGCAGATCTGGGTTTGAACTGAGCATGAGTCACGGCCGGTAATCCCATCGGGCCCTCTTGGCTAATTGGGAAGAAGGTCAACGTGCAACAGTGTTACATGTAACCTGTGCACAGTCATTATGTGTCTGTGAGACGCTGTGAGAACGCGGGGATGAGAAGACAGAGCACGGTGGCACCACTACGGGCAGGGTGGCATCTGTGCCTCTCCCGAGCCAGGGGCCTCAGAGGAGTCGGGGTGAGGGTCCGGCAGACCCGCCTCTGACGACCTCAGCTATAGACCATCCTCCTTATTCCTCAAGGTCACTGCACTTTCTGCTTGGTTTAAGCCACTCACTCTTTGTTTTTTTTTTTAAACATTTATTTATTATTGAGAGACAGAGACAGAGCATGAGCAGGGGAGGGGCAGAGAGAGGGGGAGACGCAGAATCCAAAGACAGGCTCCAGGCTCCGAGCTGTCAGCACAGAGCCCGACGCGGGGCTTGAACCCACAAACCGCGAGATCATGACCCAAGCGGAAGTCAGACGCTTTACCGACAGAGCCACCCAGGCGCCCCAGCCACGCACTCTTTGTAACATGCCTGCTGTCCTGGGTCTTCCCGCCCCCAGCCCACCTCATGCCCAAACCCCACCTGCGCCTTAGGACCCAAACCCATGTGGCTTCTCCACGAGGCTGCCTTAGTTTCTTTCTCCTGGGCCCCAACGCAGTTTAAGCCATAATGTTCGCAAGCCGTGGCACCCCAACCGTGGTCCTTGGTCCAGCAGGTCCAGCATCGTCCAGGACCTGTTAGAGGGGTGAATTCCCAGGCCCATCCTGGAATCAGAATCAGGCCCCTTTTCCAAATCAGAAGCTGTGCGGGAAGGCCCAGAAGGGGCCCGGGGGACCCTCATGCACCCTCAGGTTTGAGACGCAGTTGTGTGAGGATGTGAACTGTCTCGGGCGTCAGATTTCCCCAGAGCCAAGCATGATGCCAGCACGTAGCACACAGCGGGCATTCAGCGAGTGTGTGTTTGGTGAATGAGTTCAGACCAAGCACAGGACGGCGCCCGTGCATCTGGCGCATCCAGTTATCTCGGCAGCCCCATGAGGGCTGCGTGCCTTCGACCCATTTTACAGACGTGGAGACTGAGATTTAGAGAAGTCCTACTTCCTGCGCAGGGCCACACAGCTGATGCCCAGCGCGGAGGAGAATCAGTCCGGCCAGGCTCTTCTGACCCTGAGGGTTCTCGTCGGAATTGGTCTCCTAACGTGTGCTAAAGCATTGGTCGGGTTCCGTCAGTATCTGGAGCCTTCGGTCTGCGCAGTGATTCATTTTCCTCACTCAGCCTGCCAGAGAGTCCTGGGAGGATGGGAAACAGAAGCCAGCACGGAGGAGTCGGGGAGGGGCAGGCTGGCTGGCAGGGGGGGCGGCAGAGTGCTCACAAGAGGCGTTCTGTAGTCAGCGGGGCGCCTGTTCGGCTTTGGGCGCGTCGCTCTGGGCCTCAGCGAGCTCACCTGTGAACCACAAGGGTTGGACACGACGAACAGGCAGACGCTGGAGCCCTGGTCAGTATTCAGAGCAGGTGCACTAGCTCAGCAAGGGCGGGAAATCTGCGATCCCCTCCGTCCTCCCTCCTCCCTCCTCCCTCCTCCCTCTCCCCCTCCTCCCTCCTCCCTCCTCCCTCTCCCCTCCTCCCTCTCCCCTCCTCCCTCCTCCCCTTCCTCCCTCCTCCTTCTCCCCCTCCTCCCTCCCTCCTCCCTCCTCCCTCTCCCCCTCCTCCCTCTTCCCCCTCCTCCCTCTCCTCCTCCTCCCTCCTCCCTCCTCCCTCCTCCTTCTCCCCGAAGAGGGACGTGTGAGTCAGCCCAGGGGCCTCTCGCCTGCCCACTTTGGCTCCCTCGCCTTCGACGTGCGCGCTTGTGGGGGCCACGTGTGCCCCACGCCAGCCGCCAAGCGGACGTGGTTGCTTCTTCCGCAGGCCACGGGAACTTCCCTTACCTCTGCGGGAACCTGAGTGACGTCGTCGTGAGCCCCCTCCTGTACACGTGCTACCAGAACTCTCAGTCCATCTCCCGGGCGTATGAGCACTACGGGGCCTCGGCGATACAGCCCATCTCCGAGGAGGTGCAGCTTCTACTGACCGTCTACTATCTCGTCCAGCTGGGTGAGCCTCCCTCCCGCCGCGTGGGGCCCATTGGTGCAGCGGTCGCGGCCCGAGGCGGCGTGTCAGCCCGGATCCCTGCCCGTCACTTGGAGCCCTTGAGAAGCCACGCTGGCTGGCGGACAGGAAGTGCCGGGGACCATCCTTTCTCACCACCCGCATCCCATCCACCGGAAAGCCCTGCTTCGTCCCAGATGCGGCGTCCCCCGCCCTCCTCCGCCACACCCCTCCCTTGCCAGGGTGCGGCTCTGCCCCCCATTCTGCACAGCTGTTAACGATTGTGAATGTCATCGTATCTGTTCTCTGCTGGAGCCCCCCTGGGTCTCCTATCACACACTCAACCCATATCGGTTCCAGGGTCCAAGTGACCAGGCCTCCTCCCACCTCCGCTTCCGCTCCAGCCCTGCCGTGCCCCGCGGCAGACCCGTCTACCCCAGAGAAACGCCCCTGCCCAGAACCTGTCCTCCGAGTTTTGGTTCCTGTGTCACCTCAGGGAGAACCTTATCACCATATCTAAGACAGTGCCCCCTCCGCAGGCCCCTGGGAGTCTCTCTCCTCCGTATCTTGCCTTTAGAGCACCAGTATTTGCTCGCTTTCCGTGCCTCTCCCCGGTTAGGATGTAGGGTCCATGACATCAGGAACGTTGATTTAGTTCACATCTGCGTGTCCAACAGCACCTGCACTGTAGTTGGCCCTCGGCTGTGTTGAAGGAACAGGTAAACAGGGACACAGAATCCCGTGAAAGCATTTCAGGAGAGGGACCAGTCGCCTGAGTCAGTGAGGCCAAGAGCAGAGTGAAGGCTGATGATTGACCATTGGGTTTGGGCACATGGGAGTGACAGGCACCCTCGGTGATGGGTGCGTCCGAGGAGTGTGGGGGACAAAAGCCGTGCTGCGGTGGATTGGAGACAGGAGGCAAGCGTACGGAGTGTAGACAGCTCTCCCAAGAGCTCGGTTTGGCGATGGTGATTCCAGAAGGGGGCGTGGGCTCAAGGGGAAAGGTTTCAAAGATGGGAGGCCTAACGGCTAATCTGATCAAATCTTGGCGTAGCCTCGTGCGTGTGTATCGTGATCCCGTGTTTCAGATCAGGAACCCGTATCGTAAGATAGCTCTGGATCCGTGCTGGCGCCGGGTGGAACCGGAAGGGAGCACGCCTTCCGAGTCCAAGCGTGGTGCCGCTTCCTCCAACTCCCCCAGATATAAGATTTGGACAAACACGCCAGAAAACGCCTAGGAAAGAAAGGCTGACGGTATTCAGTCTCCTAGGCGTCAGACCCACAAACCAAGTAACGTATCTCTCGAATTGATGACGCACGCGTGGGTACCCAGTGGGGCTAAGGGTGCAGTAAAACCAGTGTCACACGTGACATTAAAGTCGCCGGTAGGTGGACGCACGTAGGCCCTCGGGACACGGTCTGACGATGTGTACAGGTTGGCCCCGGAAGCCCGGATTCGAGACTCCGGGAAGCTAGGTTCTACGCATAAAGACGTGTGTTGTGAAAGCACTTGCAGAGGTGGCTACGTGGCAGCAAAGAAAGGATCGACAGTGGAGACACCGCTGAGTAAACGGTAGAGCCTCGTAGGAAGGGACTTTGCGTGGCCAGGGACCGTGCTGGGCGCGGACCGCAGACAGCGCGATGCGTGGTTACGGCGAGAAGGTAGGGAAAGAGGAGGAGCCCCGGAGTCGTAGGCTCGCAGTCCTTGCTGCTGTTTAACACCCGCGCGTGAAACCCAGACTGAGGAACAGGCAGAAAGAGCTGTGGCCCCGCTAGGCTGGGGAGCTTCTGGCCGCGCGGCTGCCCTCCCTGTACCTCCCCGCGGTCCCTGAGACGATCTGGCATTGGTGACGCCGACTGTGTTACTTTCGCGTTTGCTTGCGCGCGGCTCCCCAGGATCGCCCCCTGCGTTCGCGGTGGGGACCCGGGGGCCGGCGCCCAAGCCTCTCCTGCCGTCTTGTCGTTGCCAGCAGCGGACCAGGTGCCCCTGATGGAGGACCTGGAGCAGATCTTCCTGCGCTCGTGGCGCGAATCGCACCTGACCGAGATCCGGCAGTACCAGCAGGCGCAGCCGCAGCCCTGCCCGCCCGCGCCCAGCGCCGTGGCCCCCGTCACCTCGGCCCAGCTGCCCTGGCTCGCCGGCCTGGCCGCCAGCTCCTGCAACGACAGCGTGCACATCATCGAGTGCACCTACTCCCTGGCCGAGGGCCTCTCCGAGATGTTCCGGCTGCTCATCGAGGGCAAGCTCGCCAAGACCAACTACGTGGTGATCGTCCGCGCGTGCCGCAGCCCCGCCATCGACTCCTGCGTCGCCGTCACGGGTGAGCCCTGCGCCTGAGATTGGGGGCAGCGGGAAAAGCAGCTGCGTCTGTTTCCCGGCTGCCTTCCTTTGCAGATCCGCGCCTTTTGCCTCTCGCGGCCCAGGGTCTGTAGCAGCGGTTGGTTAGTGCTCAGCAGCCCCCTCGATGTGCGCCGCTCGTGCCCCGGCTGGCGTGCTGAGTTAAAATTCTTTCCTCCTCCGAGAGGAAGGTGAGCATTCCGCCTTGCCAAACCCTAGAGAGGCTGGGCAACTCTGGAGTTAGACCGGGTGGAGGGCCTGGGTCCATGCACCTGATGATGTGATTGGTCCCTTAACGACTCTGGCCCTCACTTCCTTCAGCTAGCTAATGGAGAACAAAAACCCCAGCGATCTCATTGTCTATGTGGACTCATGCGTCAGTGAACTAATACAGTATAAAAACATTTATTGAAGTCCTACTGTGTGCAGCCACGGTTGTAGGGACCGGAGATACAGGAAGGAAGGTAACGAGGTCCCTGCTCGCCTGGAGCGCACGTTCTGGGGTGGGAGGCAGACACCAAAGCCAGTGCAGAAAGTGACAGGTGGACAGGTGGAGGGGCCCGGGGTCGGAGGATCCCATTTGGGGAGCTGGTTATTAAGAGGGGTCAGGAGAACCTATCTAAAGAGGGGATGTTAAGAGCGAGGGCCTGAGAGAAATGAGGCAGCGGGCGATGTTGCCTCTGGGGACAGCTGCGGGGGGCCCCCCCCAGAACCACGTGGCCACAGGCCGTGCCTGGCATGTTGCTAGTAAGCAGGAGGCCAGGGCAGAGGACGGGACTAGGGTGTTGTGTGGGGGCCCTGACGGCCTTATCAGAGCTTTGGATTGTTCCCTGTGTGAATTGAGAGACCGTTGCACGATTTTGACCAGAGAAGGGCTGTGACCTGGCTTTTGTTTTAGAAGAATCAATGACCTATTTGGGTGTGGAGAGCCCCCTATTTGGGTCCCTGGGGAGGGGCTGGATTCATCCAGTGCCCAGTGCGGGTGGCCGGGGCTGGGCTGGGGGAGGCGCAGAGGAGCGGCCTGATTCTGGGTGTCTGTGGGGTGGGTACCTGTGGGATTTGCAGTGGGGGGGGGCCGGGGGGGGGGCCGTGTGGACTGTGTGGGAACACCCCGAGGGCTTTGGCTGTGTAGCTGATGCAGACACCATCCGCTGAGATGGCAGGAACTGCAGAAGCATTTCTGTTTTTGAAAACATTTAATTTAGGGGCACCTGGGTGGCTCAGTCGGTTAAGTGTCCGTCCGGCCCTTGGTTTTGGCTCGGGTCATGATCCTACGGTCTGTGGGATGGAGCCCCTTAGCCGGGCTCTGCGCTGGCAACACGGAGCCTGCTTGGGCTTCTCTCTGTCCCTCTTTCTCTGCCCCTCCCCTGCTTGTGTTCTCTCTCAACATAAATAAATAAAATAAAGAAAAATTGAAATTGTCCTCGTGGAGGGAAGGGGTGGCAGGGAGGTCGTGCTGGAATCTCAAGTTCTCCCGCACCAGCCCGGCCCATGCTTCAGATGTCGTGGTGGCCGCGTGGGTGGGCAGCTGGGTAGAAAGTCCAAAGTTCAGGACAGAGATTAAGGGGTAGTCAGCACGTTGGGGGCCTGAGAGCCCAGAGGTGATGCCAGGACCCATCCGGTGAGTGCGGGGCGAGGGCTGTCTGAGGTCCCGTCCCGTGAGGGGAGGAAATGGAGAAGCAGACCTGAGAGTGGAAGGAGAGAATGTTCTGGAGGCCGAGGGGTGGAGGTGGGGGGTGGGGGAGGCGTGCTTCAAGAAGGGAGAGGCAGCGACTGGGCCAAATGCTCCTGTTTGAGTCCGAACGGGCTCCTCCCTCTGTCCGCCGCATGGCCATCAGTGATGCGGACACAGCGGTGCTGGTGGATGAGGGCGCCACTGGATTGGGCTCAAGAGATGAGGAGCAAAGAAGCAAAGGGAGACAACCGTTTTGAGAAATTTTGCCTTACAAGGAATAGAGAACAGAGATAATAATTGGAGGCGGAACGGGATCAGGTTTTTGTGGTGGTTCTGAGTCGCGCGGTGTATGTTTGGCAGTGGGAAGGATGCGTCACAGGTGGACAGGTGGCGGGGCCCTGGGATGCGTCACAGGTGGTTGCTCTGTCCTCCAGCAGGGGACAGGGCCGGGGCTGCTGCGCACAGCGGGTTTACGGGAGTCGAGTGGGCATGACCGTGGTCTTTTCTCCAGCCGCGTCTGGCAGCTCCGTAAAGACCCAGAGCAGGAAGGGGGTTTGATGCAGAGGGTGGAGCACGGCTGTGGGGAGGGACGTTGGGACTGAGTATTGCTGGACGTGGGCTCTCCCTCAAGGGAGGGGGACAAGAAGAGAAAGCAGGAGCACGCCTGGGAGGCTCTATGGATTTGAAGAGCGGGGGAGTTTTTGGAGTGTCAGAGGTGGCTGGGGAGCAGGCTGAAGGGAGTGGAGGGTGCAGAGGGGCGGGGTTATCAGTGGTGACCACGCCCAGGGCAAGCCCCTCCTTGCAGGATGCAGAGGGGCGGAGTTGTCAGCGGTGACCACGCCCAGGGCACGCCCCTCGTTGCAGGAGGCAGAGGGGCGGAGTTGTCAGCGGTGACCACGCCCAGGGCACGCCCCTCGTTGCAGGAGGCAGAGGGGCGGAGTTGTCAGTGGTGACCACGCCCAGGGCACGCCCCTCGTTGCAGGAGGCAGAGGGGCGGAGTTATCAGTGGTGACCACACCCAGGGCACGCCCCTGGTTGCAGGTGAATGAGCGGAAGCAGGGGACAGCTCCCTGGAGGAGATCGGGTGTGTCAAGCAACTTTTATGGGCCAGGCTGATCTTTGTGCACATTAATGCAGTGACCTCATTAATTCATTGACCTCATTAGTTCCTCTCCCAGAGCAATAGCAATGGCTAATTATTTCCCAGCTTCGTCCTGTTAGTTAAAAAGAACACGGAATTCCTAAGTCTAACATTTTCTCAGGAAATTGAAGGAGATTAAGGGGTAGTCAGCACGATTGAAGTGTCATGAATGCAGGGGCGCCTGGGTGTCTCAGTCGGTTAAGCGACTGACTCTTGGTCTGGGCCCAGGTCATGATCCCACTCTTCGTGAGTTTGAGCCGCACATCGGGCTCTGCGCTGACAGTGCGGAGCCTGCTTGAGATTCTCTGTCCTTCTCTCTCTGTTCCTACCTGGCTTACATTCGCTCTCTCTCAAAATAAATAAACACTAAAAATAAAAGAATCCTTCTGGCTTCAAATTTCTCTTTGAAAAAAAAAAAAGAAAGAACAACTCATGAATACAAACAGATTTCTCAGCTTAAATGGGACTATTAGGATTTAAAACATCACTCTCGGGGCGCCTGAGTGGCTCAGTTGGTTAAACGTCCGACTTCAACTCAGGTCATGATCTCATGATTTGTGGGTTCGAGCCCCGCATCGGACTCTGTGCTGACTGCTCGGAGCCTGGAGCCCACTTCAGATTCTGTGTCCCCCCGTCTCTCTGCCCCTCCCCCATTTGCGCTCTTCCTCTCTGTCTCTCAAAAATACATAAACATCCAAAAAAATAAAAATAAAACATCCCTCTTAACACTGTTGTATGGTATTCATAGATCTTCGTGGGTCAGTTTGTCAATTTCAGAATAATTTTTGGCCAATCACTATACTCCTATTTTTTAAACTGTTTAAAAAAAATGACCCCACAGGTGTTACTTGTTTTAAGCCTGAAATTTTCATATCTTTTTATTTTTTTTTAATTTTTTATTTTATTTTATTTTTTTTTTCAACGTTTATTTATTTTTGGGACAGAGAGAGACAGAACATGAACGGGGGAGGGGCAGAGAGAGAAGGAGACACAGAATCAGAAACAGGCTCCAGGCTCTGAGCCATCAGCCCAGAGCCCGACGCGGGGCTCGAACTCACGGACCGCGAGATCGTGACCTGGCTGAAGTCGGACGCTTAACCGACTGCGCCACCCAGGCGCCCCCATATCTTTTTATTTACTTAAAAAGTGTATATTGTTGCTATGCACTGCCTCAGTTATCCGTAAGCATTCTTGATCCTAAACTCATTCTGTTTTTTTTTTTTTTTTTAATAAATTACTTGTGTGATTTGAGTAGCACTCTCAGAAATAAACCTGGTGGCCTGTTGTGCCTCAGGGATGGACTAAGGATTTTTATAAACAGTGCCTGGTTTACAGTCCTCAGGACAGTCCTGAAGTGCTGTCATTCCTGTGTTTCAGGAGGCGAGACGGGGCCAGAACGGTTAAGTATCTCAGGTTACACGGCTACTAAGCGGGAAGAGAGGTTCCGAGGCCAGTGTTCTGGGTTTCCCCTCTTGTTATCCTGTTAACCTGGGCCAAGATGCTTTACGCCATTTATTCGTTTAACCAACATGAACACCTGCTCGTGACCAGGCATGGTGACAGGCTTGCGGGAGAGAGAGGAGACAGACTGTCGTCCCTGGGCTCACGTGCTAATTCTAAGTGGAGGGGCCCAGTGAGAGTTGTTTGTTTTCCAGGAAAATACCAAGCCCGAATTCTTTCTGAGAGCCTCCTCACCCCAGCGGAGTACCAGAAAGAAGTCAATTACGAGCTGGTTACCGGGAAGGTGGACTTGTTGGGGGCGTTTTTCAGCACCCTCTGTCCAGGTAAGCCCGTGGGGAGACCGGTGTAAATTCACGAGCGGGAAGGGCAGAAACAAAGACTCAGAGGTGAAGTTCTCTCGGAGGGGACCTGCCGAGGGACCTGCCGAGGCTGGCCTGGATTTGGATGTTCAGGCCGTACCCTCCGTTGTCTGTATTAGCATTTACAACCCTTTCTGTGGTGGTTTCTGGCCGGCCATCTTCGTGCACTGACTGTGGGCTCTCCTAGGTGGGGGGGCTTTGTGGTTTCTGGTTTTGGGGGCACACGAGGGTCTCGTGCCTCCTCTGTATTCCCTGGCCCCATGCACGGCTGCTCCCCAGCTCCCCCTCCGGATTGCTTACGGCTTCTTGCTGGAGCGGTGCCTCAGTCCATGTGTTCTATGCTGTGAGATCTGTGCCCTTCACCCCTCTCTGCCTGGCTCCTCAACCCATTTCCTCCCATAAACTGTCCCTGCCCCCCCTCCTCTAGGATGGGCTCAGACCCCTTCCTCCTGTCCTTTAGCATCTGGCTCTTCCTTCTGTCCTGGCACCTACCACATCACCGTGCCATTTTCTCTGACTGTTTGCCTGCCTTACAAGCCGTGGGCTCCGGGGCTGGATGGGCCCTGGCTTCTTTATTTCCATTACCCCAGGCCCGGGACAGCGCCTCATACCTAGTAGACGTTGCATGGATATTTGCCGAATTTCACTGGGATGGAAAACCCATTTCTGTTTTTCTCTCTGTTTTGGGCAGAGGGGGACATTGACATTTTGCTGGACAAATTTCATCAGGAAAATCAAGGCCATATTTCATCGTCACTTACTGCCTCCTCTGTCACCAAATCAGCATCCCCGGATGCACCGGCATGCACAAGTGAGTGACGCCTGGAAGCCAGCGGCCAGGGTCCGGGCTAGTGAGCCAGCGGCCAGGGGACACCAGGGGCTGTGAGGAAGCAATGTTAGAGACGCATCCGGGAGGCAGGGCATCTTCTTAGCATCAAACTGGACTAATATATAATTTTAATTGGAGTCTTTAACGCCAATAGTCTCCTCTTACCCTGAAACGCACACTTTTCCTGAGATAGTGCATTGCTCTGTGTTGCTTTCCAGCTTATCAGTGCATTGTTGAAATAGTTTATTCCTCCCAGGTTCCCGAAGAGCTGTGATAGTTTCCTTCCCTTCCAGAGAACTTGCAGCCTCTTCCAAAGTCCAGTCTCGGTGTCACGTTCCCTGAGATGCTGTCTTTGTCCCCTTCGGGTACAGTAGGTCACTGCCTCTGTGCTCCCTGAGTGCTGTTCATTCTTTTATTATTAAATTACAGACAGTGTGAAATGGTACATAGCCCAGAGCAGGCACCGGATAAATGTTGGTGTGTTTCCCCCTTTGGTCACTTTGTGCACTAGACAGGGGCCCCCTGCGTGACTCCCTAGCTCTCTGCTCTTGAGTGTACCTCGCCTTTATGGGGGCTCTGGTTCCAGGTTACAATCTGGAGCCCCACCACATCCGGCCTTTCCAGCTGGCCGTGGCTCAGAAGCTCCTCTCCCATGTGTGTTCAATTGCGGATTCCAGCACCCAGAATTTGGACTTAGGATCCTTTGAGAAGGTGGACTTTCTGATTTGTATTCCACCCTCAGAAGTGACCTATCAGCAAACCCTGTTCCACGTCTGGCATTCAGGTATCGGCGGGGGGTGGGGGGGACATTCAGGGGACACGTTGTGATGGCTACATGGAGAAGCTTTTATCCCCTTAAATTCAGATTTGGATTTGAAATACCAGTCTTTGCCTCCCAAGTAGATAGGGCAAGTATTATTACCCCCATTTCGTGGATCATGAAACAGACGCTCAGAGATGGCAAATGTTTCCACTCTGTCCCGCTCAGGTCAATGACCTGTGTGTCGATATCCTGCTTCAACTTAATGTATTCTCCCTGTGTTTTCAAGGGGATGAAATACTAAATACATGAAGAGTCAATGTCTTAAATGTCCTAGCTTTATGTTATATAACCTGCAGCTCAGTGGCATTCAGGCTGGGAGAAGGTTTTGCTGGGGTTGGCGGGGGGCGGGGGGGCGGACCTTACCTTTCCCTTCAGTCACGCCGTGCCCGGGATCACCTGCATCATGAGGCCAGCTTGGCTGTGGCCCCTGGGCAGGCTGCTGTGTGCACACACCACGCTATGAAACAGGCCCGCCTCTGTGCCCAGCTCCTGCAGACACGTGTGACAGTGGTCTGCCTGGGGTCCGCTGCCCCGCCTCTCCCGTGTCTCGCCCATCCCTGTAGCCTCAGGGCCTACCGGAGCGCCGGCCAGATAGGAGGTGCCCGGCAGGCGCCCACCAAATGAAGGAGAAGCTTGTGATAAGGGTTTTTCTCATCCCGTTTTACTTGTGATGTGTTTTTTGCCACGTTACAGGGGTTTTGGCGGAGCTCGGCTTGGAAAAGGAGCACATGACCAAGCAGAGGGTTGAACAGTATGTTTTGAAGCTTGATGCTGAAGCGCAGACAAAATTTAAGTCCTTTCTGCAAAACTCCTTTCAGAATCCGCATACGCTCTTTGTCCTGATCCACGACCACGCCCACTGGGACCTCGTGAGGTGAGCGTGGCTTTGGCATATGGCGGGGTTGACATTTTATTATGCTAATATATGGGGGACACTTGGGGCTGTGGGTACAAGCCTTGAAAAGATGAGTGACGTCGGGGGTCTTGGCGTTTGTAAGCCAATGCCATGGATGCGTTCCAGAACGTTAGAGCTGGAGGGCATCTGGACTGGCCCGAGGGCTGTGCATTTAGACATTGTCACTGACTGGGTGAGGAGGGAAGGGAGATCCCGGGTCAGATCGCAGAGTGGGGCTCTGATTTGGCACAGAGTCAGAAGCTTAGGGCTGGCCAGAAACTCAAAGATCACCCATACGAAGGGGATGCAGCATCGGGTCCCTGCATTTGTACATCCGGAATTGTAGAAAGAGCTGTATTGTGAACATCCATTTGGACGTAGGTTTCTCCGAGTAGCTCCCTGCCACCGAAAGGGCTAATCACTTTGTTTTCTCTGTTTTGCTGGATGGCTGGAAGGGAAGGCTGAGGCCGTGGCCCACAGGGAACGGCTGAGCTGTGCTGCCCTCCTTGGCTCCTTGGCCAAAATGCTTCCCCTTCCTGGTCCTGTTCTTTAAATGTAATACAGAGTGTGCCATTTTATATCCTCTCAGGATCGCTTCAGGTCAGTAGGAGTCTCGGGGGAAAATTTCAGGAGGCAAAAGTACGCAACGGGACGGGGCCACAAAGGAGCACTCCTGGGTGAGAGTCACTGCTCTCGAGGAGTAGGAGGATTGTGTAGCCTGCAAAGCAGTCCTCCATGAATACTGTTCCCCCAGCCAGGTTTTTAATAAGCGATGAGTGTCAGGGCATCCCTGACAGGTGCACAGAGCCAGAAGCTTTGATCACTTGCAGATTTGGGGGGTGGGGCTAGTTACACACGTATTCAACTGCTTGATCCTCGTAAAATTACAGAGTGCCTTCGTTCCACTCACTGTTGCTTTCCCCCCCTTTCCTTCCTCAGTAGCGCTGTTCATAATCTCTATTCCCAAAGTGACCCGGCTGTGGGATTGGTGGACCGGTTGCTGAACTGCAGAGAGGTGAAGGAGGCCCCGAACATCGTGACGCTTCACGTGACTTCCTTCCCTTACGCTCTGCAGACACAGCACACCCTCATCAGCCCTTACAATGAGATCCACTGGCCCGCCTCCTACAGCAATGTGAGTGCCGCCGGGCTGTGGGGCCTGGGGTCACAATGACACCAGCTGAGGTGGGAGAAATTCTGGTTAGTAAGACTCCTGATTGACTAGCGTCGTTTGGGGGCCCAGTGGGTCCCCGTTTCTTGGGTCTTTGAGTTGACCCAGAGTTAGATTTTAACCCCTTCCTGGTCTTTAGAAACTCTCCCAACATACATTGGTTAGATTCCCCATCTTAACGTGTGTAGGGAGGCACTGTTCTGAGGGCTTTGTCATATGAACTCCTACACGAGGCAGGGGCTTGGACGATTTCTGATTTGCAAATGGAGAGAAGAAGACTGAGCCACTCGTCCAAAGACTGTGCAGCCAGATAGTGGCAGAGCCAAGAAGTGACCCAGTCCGCCTGGCTCTGTGGCCCCCGCGCTCAACCGTGGTGCTGTTTGAGGGCAAAGGTCGTGTCTTGGCAGTTTTATCTGCTACGCTCTGACTTTTGAGAGGCTCTGATGATATTTTGGGAGGAATGTTAAGTCAGTGGGAGTGAAATTGATCAGGGGGATGCATTTTTTTTTTTTTTTTCCTGCTGATTTCAATAGCAGCTGAATGTCAGATGGTTGATTTGCCTTTCCCTAAAACTAGCTTAAAATGGTTGGAAAGAAAGTCTTAACAAAGTTGTGGGTTTAAAGAACGAGGCTGATTTTCTTCTTGGCAAAGGCCCTGGGGTCAAATGAATGGAAAAGTGTTGACGGGTAGGGATGCACCCTCCTTTCAGTAGAGAACGCTCTGTGCTCTGGGTCTGCGGAGAGAAGTTAACGTATAAAGCATCGTGCAAAGGACAACAGAGTCAGCACCGTTTAGACCAAGAGGCTGGTCCTGGTCATCTGCGGCGTGTGAATCTCTGAGTCCCCACAAGTGCAGTGTCTGAGTGACCGATGTTCCTCTCTGTTTTAGGGGGTGGACTTATATCCTGAGAACAAGAAGTACTTCGGGCTGTCAGAGTTCATTGAGTCCACCCTTTCGGGACACAGCCTCCCTTTGCTCAGATATGACAGCTCCTTTGAGGCCATGGTCACAGCATTAGGAAAAAGGTACACGTCTCTGTTGGAAGTTGCTACAAATGCTCAGGAGTCCCGTGCCAGTGGAAGCATGTGCGGCCAGAGAGTTCCAGGGAGGGAGCCGCCTTCCTCCTTTCCTGGGTGACCGTCCCTCCATGAAAGGGACCCTGGCTTATTTCTTGCCCTGCACGTTGGGCCAGTGATATCTGTTGTGCCATTGTTCTAGAACGTTTTAGAAATGAGAATGGGCAGAAACATGTTGGAATGTGGAATGGGGTGTTTGAGACTCAGGGAAACCAAGGAAGTGGGAGGTAAGACACCCAAAGGTTTTAAGGGGAGCGACGGCGACAGTCCCAGGGGGCTTCATGTCTCACGTCCTTTGTGTATCATCTGTTGAGTGCTGGTTGTGTGCTCGGCGCTGCTCCTTAGTTTCACTATCTTATTCAGTCCTCGCCACTTCTCTCGCCGTTGCTATGATTATCTCCCTTTTGCAAGTAAACAGAGGCTCAGAGGGGCCCCCGTGACTTCCTTGGGCCACACGTCGGGCAAGGGCTGCAGCCGTTTTTGTGAACCTCCAGAATCAGCCCGACTCTACAGCCGGCCCTTTTAGCCCGTGTCACAGCAGACCTCTGAGGTGGATTTAAAGCTGCCATTTCCGAGACGAGGAAACCGAGGCCCCCGGAGGTTAAACGATTGCCGCCATCCACACAGTTTGTACGTCGGGAAGCCCGGCCAAGTTTTGCAGACTGCCTAGTGCGAAACAAAATGATCTCTGCCGCTATTGGTGTTGAGCTGGGCCCTGCCACCTGCCCTCACGGCACCTCGTCCTCACTTGCCAACGAGGGCGTTAAACCAGGCGTGTGCTTCTCAAGGTGTGTTCCAAGCTGTCTTCCGAGCTGTCCTGCTTTGGCTGGATGCTGACGGCTGTTTCTGCCGAAAGGGGTTCCACGGTCACCCGTGTCGCAGCACCCTTACGTTTAAGGTTTGCTTTTCCACGAGAGTCCCCGAGCCTTCAGTTGCCCCGCGTGCTGTGACTAGAGTGGAACTAGAGTAGGTGGCATCTCCTGGACATCGGGGGACTGGTGTTCCCCAGAACGCCCTTTGAGGAACGAAATCCCTTTCGGCGCGGTGACGCTGATGGGCTTAATCAGGCCGCTTCTCCACCTCACACACGGGCAGCCGAGAGCCATAAACTTGCTGAGCGAGGGAGCCCCGCCTCTGCCTCTCTGCCCTGCTCATGCACCTCCTCCTGCTGGCTGCTTAGCGAGCTGTAGGTAACTTTGGGCCCAATACTCTACGTGTATTGCCTCGTGTAATCCTCACGGCGGCACGGTGAGACGGATCCTGTTACCCCCATGTGGCAGAGGAAGATACACACTTAGGTCACGTGGGAGGTCACGTGGGAGGTTTTGGAGTGAAGCCAGACCAAGTCCTTGCCATCGACTCCAAAACAGTAGAACCACTAACCGTACGTATGGAGGAGGGTCTCACGGCTAGTGGCCAGGGGACCATACGTTCTGGCTTTATACTTTATTAGTCTTTTTTTATTAAAAAAATTTTTTTTATATGTTTATTCATTTTTGAGAGACAGGGAGAGACAGATCAGGAGTGGGTGAGGGGCAGAGAGAGGGGGAGACAGCATCCGAAGCAGGCTCCAGGCTCCAAGCCGTCAGCACAGAGCCCAACGCGGGGCCCGAACCCTCGAACCACGAGATCATGACCTGAGCCAAAGTCGGGCGCTTAACCAACTGAGCCACCCAGGCGCCCCTATGCTTTATTAGTTTTAACCTTCAGCAAACCCACCGAACCTGTCTGAACTTCCGTACCCTCACCTGGGAACAAATCTACTTTTCTAGTGGCTTCTCATGAGAGTTTTCAGGAAACACGAGCCCGTGCAGACTCAGGAACAGTTGTACGCCGAGCGCTCAGGCTCCAAAGTCACACTTCCTTCCCAGGGTTCCTTCTTTCCCAGGGTTCGAGTCCTGGGTCTGTCCCTTATGAGCTGAGACTTTAGAAAAGTGTCTCAATCCTGCTAAGAGTACCTAGCACATGGGAATGTCATGAGGGTTCAGTGGACGAATACACACAAAACGTTAAGAGCAGTGCCTGGCGCACATTACGTGCTCATGTCAGCTGCCACTGCCGTTGTCACCACCATCACAACTGTCCCTGTCACCACCATCCTCTTCCTTTCCCGCCCCTCTGCTAAACTGGAAGTGTTGCACAGAGATGAAAATTCACATTTCACGGAGTGAGAAGAGAACATCAGGCTTTGGAGTGTTGAGTTATGGAGAGTCCTAGGGACTCCCAGGAATCATTTCACCCAACCACCCCATTTTACAATTGTGAGAACTGGGGCCCGGAGAGGAGAAGCGATTTGCCCAAGGTCACACATCCAGTTTGTGGCAGCCCGGACCGTAGCCAGGTTTGACGTTCTTTCCGCCACACCGTGCTGCCCTTCCTAGGAATCCTGTGTCTGGAAAACTCTCTCGAAACAGGCAACTGGGACAGAAGGCGATAAAGGTAAGAACACATTGGTTACTGCCTCTCCCCACCATGTGCGTGGCCAGACTGTTGATTCTCCATGTGTTGCACACAGACCCCAGCATATGGCTGGAAAATCTGTCTGGGAAGCCGCAAATCTGACACAAACTTACTGGGACTTAAGAGATTTAGACATTTAACAACTCCCATGTTTATTCCGGTATGTTTTCTGGGGAGCTTCCTTCCTGTAGAGCCAACCACAAAGGCTTAGGGGCAAGCACATTGCACCTGTACGTGCTGTTTAGAGCTGGGCGAGTTCTTGCCTCCCATACGGTGGTTCTTTTTTTTCTTTTTTTAAACAATAGCTTTAGTGAGGAATAAGTGACATAGAGTGAACTGCAGATATTTAAAGCGTTCAGACTTTAATTAACTTGTTTTTATTTTAATTTTTTAATGTTTATTTATTTTTGAGAGAGAGCGCGTGAGTGTGGGAGGGGCAGAGAGAGAGGGAGACACAGGATCCGAAGCAGGCTCCAGGCTCTGAGCTGTCAGCACAGGGCCCGACGCGGGGCTCGAACTCACGAATCGTGAGATCATGACCTGAGCCGAAGTCGGACGCTTAACCAACTGAGCCACCCAGGTGCCCCAAAGTGTTCAGACTTTTAATCTGTTACTGATTTTAAGCAAATTAAGATCCGCCATGGTATAATTTTCTTCACGTTTCTTTGTCCTGACTTGAGTTTTCAGCAAGTATGAGAACAATTCGGTCCTTGTTTCCTCTATTTTTTTTCTGCGTTCCTCCTCCTCCTCCCTTTTAGAGCGATCCAATGCCACGTACGTTAAGGTGCTTGAAGTTTCAGCTCTCCGATGCTACGGTCCTTGGGTTTTGCTTCCCTCTGTTTCATTTCAGATCGTTCCTTTTGCTGTGTCTTCCCGTTTCCCGATCTTTTTTTCCACAGCAGCCCCCAGCCTGGGCTTCCGTTTCCCCGCTGGCGATGGCGGAGCGGTGTTTGACGCGCCCTCTGAGGGAGGCTTGTGTTGCAGGTTGGATGCAAGCGGCTCCGGAAGGAAACGCCACGCGTCTGCGATTCCGGGGTCCCGTCGCCCCCGGGCCGGCGGATGTGTTGGGCCACGTGGCGGCTGGGCGAAGGCCGCCGCCGTCGTGTCGTCGTCGTCGTCGTCGGGGTCCTCGCGGAGCGCCCCGGGCATCCTGGAGCCCCGCGGCCGCGCGGTCACGCCCCGCCTCTCTTGTTTGTTGCAGGTTCCCCCGCCTGCACAGCGCGGTGATCAGGACCTTTGTTCTCGTGCAGCACTACGCGGCCGCCATGATGGCCGTGAGCGGCCTGTCGCAGATGAAGAACTACACGTCGGTGGAGACGCTGGAGATCACCCAGAACCTCATCAACTCCCCCAAGCAGTGCCCCTGCGGCCACGGGCTCATGGTCCTGCTGCGGGTGCCCTGCTCCCCGCTGGCGGCCGTGGCCTACGAGCGGCTGGCCCACGTGCGGGCACGCCTGGCCCTGGAGGAGCACTTTGAGATCATCCTGGGCAACCCCAGCTCCGGCATCACCGTCGGGAAGCACTTCGTGAAGCAACTCAAGGTGGGCGCGGCGGTCGGGGACGGGCGGGGTGAAAGATGCCCGGCAGGGTAGGGGTGGGGTGTGTGTGTGCGCGTGTGTGTGCGCGCGTGTGTGCGCGCGCGCGGTGACCGGGCGGGGGCGGGGCGGGGCGACGGAGCAGCGACACGCGCCTCAGTGTTGGTGTCCCTCACGTGCCCTCTATACCCAGCCACCCCTCTGGCTGCCGCTCGTGTCCCCACCTGCAGCTTTCATCCAGCGACACCAAATTACTTAATGAATGTTGCTTCCCTAAATCACACTGGCCTGCTCTTTATTCATTTTTATTTTTTAAGCAGACTTTTTTTTTTTTTAAACGTTTGCTTATTTTTGAGAGACAGACAGAGACAGAGCACGAGCAGGGGAAGGGGCAGAGAGAGCGGGAGACACAGAGTCCAAAGCAGGCTCCAGGCTCGGAGCCGTCAGCACGGAGCCCGATGCGGGGCTGGAACCCACAGACAGCAAGATTGTGACCTGAGCTGAAGTTGGACGCTTAACCGACTGAGCCACCCAGGCTCCCGTAGTTATTTACTTTTAATGTTTATTTATTTATCTTGAAAGTGATAGTGAAAGTATGAGCAGGGGAAGGGCAGAGAGGGGAGGGTAGAGAATCCCAAGCAGGCTCTGTGCTGTCAGGGCAGAGCCCCACGTGGGGCTCAAACCCACAAACCATGAGATCGTGACCTGAGTCTAAATCAAAAGCTGAATGCTTAACGGATGGAGCCACTCAGGCTCCCCGTCTTGCTTTTTTTTTTTTAATGTTTATTTTTGAGAGAGAGAGAGAGAGGGAGCACGACCGGGTGAAGGGCAGATAGAGACACAGAATCCGAAGTAGGCTCCAGGCGAGCTATCAGCACAGAGCCCGACACGGGGCTCGAACTCACAAACTGCGAGATCATCACCTGAGCCGAAGTCGGACGCTCAACCGACTGAGCCACCCAGGCGCCCAATAACCCTGTCTTGCTTTTTTAAACTCCTGGCCCACAGCTTCTCACTGAACCCACCAAGAGAGGATAGGAAAGGCAGGAGGGTTAGAAAGCATACGGAGAGCACAGTTGAGTAGGAAGTGGGTGAAAGGCAACGCAGGGCAGCACGGCGAAGAAAACACAGCAAAAACGTTAGGCGCAATCGAGGATGTGCGCTTTCTTCCAGAGGATCAGTCAGCAGGTATTTCGGGAACAGCTGGTACGCGCCGGGCCATGGGGCTGGGAATACAGTGCCAGTGCAGACGACGTGCTTGTTTGCAGTATGAGGAACCGTCCTTCTCGCGAAAGGACAGAGCTGGGCTCGCCCGGAAGGAAGGAGTCTCACCGCTTTGTGGCTTTTTAATTATCCGCAGCTGTGGCAGAAGATCGAGGACGCCGAGTGGAGACCTCAGACCTACCTGGAGCTGGAGGGCCTGCCCTGCATCCTGATCTTCAGTGGGATGGACCCTCACGGGGAATCCTTACCAAGGTGAGGGGAGGGGGCTTGTGCCCCGGGGGGTCTTCGAAGGGCCTCAGGCACACAGCCTTGGGGGGTTGGCAGGCCAGGCTTCCCCTGTCCGACGGCAGGTGGAATCTTTACATTCGGAGTCATCAGAGATTTGTTTTCCAGCCGACGGCAGTGAGACGTCTCTGAGGTCTGGGCCGCTTTTCCTAGTTCTCAGGCGCCATTTGGGCCGAGGGCGGGGTGGGGTGGCTGCTTCTGGGCTCCGTGGGTGGAGGTCCGACAGCTGGAGTTAGGGTTTGATGCCTCCCTCTGTCTCTCTGCACAGTGATCACCACGTGCGTTAGGGATGGCTGTTCCAGTTAGGAAAGTATCGGATCATCTGGGGGGCCAAGGCCACGTTTCTCCTGGTGTCCAGGCTGCTGTGTCAGCCGGGCCCTCCTGGGGTGGGAGGTGTTCTGGGAGGTGGCAGGCAGCTGATGCCACGTAGGAAGAACCCCTTCTTCCACACATAACGCTATCTCGAAGGCTCTTCCCCTGGAGACCACAGCCACGGATGGAGAAGTCAGCCGCAAGCCCCCTCAGCGTCTCCTGGGGTCTCTAGACCGTCACGCAGACAGGTAGACACTCAGGACGGAAAGTCACTGGGCCTCCAGTAAGGCAGGTGCTTGAATTGGTGATGACAGGTTGGCTCCTAAAGATTTACTTAATTCCCATGGAGAAGAGCCAGACTGTGGGGCCTTTGCACGTCTTTCCTGGTAAATCGAAACAGTAAGAGCGGTCGTTTATCGAGCTCCTGTTACGTGCTGGCACTGGACTAGATTCTCACTGCCGTGTTTCATTTTACTCTACCATAACCCTGGGGGAAGGTAATATTTCAGAGGTCCTTTGAGCGGTGAAGGAATGGGGACTTCCAGAGATTAAGCCTGGGTGGCAGACCACGGACTCCAGGCCGCCCAACTCCAAAGCCTGGGTTCCTTCCACAAGGGCCACGGCACGCAGCATCCTCACGGGCCAGAACGTTTGACCTTGGCTGTTGCTTTTCGCATGGATTATTCCTTCCCATCCCTTGGCTCCCTAAGGACTAAGACCGTGTCTTTAGCGATCTTAGGTTTGAGCAAACATTCACGGAGTACCTTCTTTTTATCAGGCTCCGCGCCAGACTTTCAACACAGCGTTCACTCCTTGCGACAACAGCATCACTCTCCTGCTTTGTAGATGAGCCAATGGAAAGTCATTTGCCTGAGGCCGCAGGGCCTGATTGGAACCCACACCGGCCTCTCTCCAGGCCTTTTGCTGTTTCCACCAAGCCCCCCGAGCCCTGCGTCGGCCTGTCCTCTGGGTCCCCTCCTCTGCCTCTTTCATCGCTTGCTGGTGTCTGTCTCTCCAGACAGACTCGTATTTCTAACATGGCAGTGATCTGATTGCCATCCGGCTCCGTCCTGGGCACGTTTTAAGTGTCGACTGAATAATTAAACGTCCCACTGAACCGCATGTCGTCCTCAGACAGTGCGCTTCGATGGCTCTTAATGTTCGCTCTCCCCTTTCAGATGAAAAAAGTCTGAGCCTGCAAGACGTTGCCCAGCTTGCAGAAGGTTCTGGCCCCAGGAAGTGGCAGAGCTGGGGTGCAAGCCTGCTTTTCTTCTGGCCTGAAAGCACTCTTTTGATGACACACAGGACAGGGCTGAATCCGTAGCAGGTGCCCCAGGAGACTTCACGTTCCACAGACTTGGTTGCCAAAGGCTCACCGTGATGCCTTCTGCTTCTTTGTTTAGACGAGTCCTGCGGCCCTGAAGAGGGGGCAGGGTGCTGGTCCCGATCGCCATTCCCCCCCAGCGCCGGGAGCAGTGCCTCCGTTGTAGAAGATACTCAGTAGATCCCTTCTTGTTCCCTCCAGGTCTCTGAGGTACTGTGACCTGCGTCTGATAAACTCCTCCTGCTTGGTGAGAACAGCGCTGGAGCAGGAGCTGGGCCTGGCCGCTTACTTTGTGAGCAACGAGGTTTCTTTGGAGAAGGCGGCCCGGAACGAGCCCTTGGAGAGCGATGCGGAAAAGCTGAGCAGCACAGACAACGAGGACGAGGAGCTGGTGACGGAAGGTGAGAGGTGGTGGGTCTGCTCCCCCCTGTTCTTCCTTGGGGGGTGGGGTGCGGCCTGCACTCATCCAGACGGCTGTGACCCTCGGGCCCCGGGCAATGCTCAGCAGCTCCGATGAGAACTATCTGGATACATCTTTGGAGAAGATGACAAGTCCATTGTTGAATTCTGATTCTGCTCTCTCCCCTGCCTTTTTTTTTTTTTTTTTTGGTGGTGTGAGAAAATGGGAATCCCCATGGGTTCTTCCTAGCTCTGGAAGTCTTAGAGAATAGGAAGGAAAATTGGAGTTTCTCAGGACTCAGGTTCATGCTCTGTTTGACTCGTTCGTGGCCTTACCCTCTGGTAGTGTGAATCAACAGGATGTGTCCGTTATCGAGATTTATGAGAAAGACCCAGTTTCCTTTGAAGAGCTGGAAATGCAGCCCCGAATCGTAGTGGGGCAGGTAGAGCAGAGCACAGCATGTGGCTGTCGTCAACAGCAAGAAAAAGGACAGAGCTGTCGATGCAAAACCGCAAAGTGTTTGTGGGGTAGACGGTGTAGCAGGGTCGGGAGGCCAGGCTTCTCTTCCCGGTCCGTCTGCTGGCTGTGTGACTTGGGACAGCCGTGCCTCGTTTCCTGGCCTCAGACTGCTCACCTGTAAGACGGAGTCTAGAAGGCCTGCCGTGCAGACTCGTAGCTTCTTTTCACAAACGTGAATGTGACCCCGACGTTAAAATGCCCGTTGCCCGTGGGATGAGTCCACAGTCCGGGTGTTTCACAGCCTACCTCTCTAGCCTCAGTGTTCATTCATCTCCGCTCTCAGCCCCCCGCCCCGCTGTTCCCCGTGCTGTTGGCCACTCTGACCTCTTGGGTTCCCTGGCTGTGCTCTGCTCTTGTCACGTCTGGGCCACACAGAGGCTCTCCCCCTGGCTTTGAGTTCCCCCACCTCTGGGCTTCACCTAGAAGCCCCTGCTGGCCCCTCAGAGCTCAGGTCGGGTCACCTTTCCAGGATATCACCTGCTCCTGCTTCCCTGTGCTGGGTGGGAGCCTGGCCCCCCAGCGTCCAGGTCTCTGTCTGCACCTCTTACGCTCCCTTGTGGCTGCGGCTCACGGGAAGGGGCCCCGTGAGCCGTGAGCGCCTGGGTGGCCTGCCCTGTGTCCCTCCCCACCTGCCTCCTCAGGGCTCTGTCAGAGGTGGGTGCCTAGAGAATGCTAGCCGGGTGGTTGGGTGGGTGGGTGGGTGCTAGGTGGGAGCACAGCTTGCAAACTGTGAAGTGCTGGGCGGGCACACAAGGTGGGGATCACGAGGCATTTTCAGCGAGCGTGTATCTTGGGGCAGGCTCCACCTCGGAGAAGAGGAGCCCGGTGAAGCGGGAGAGGTCCTGCTCCCATGATTCGGCGTCGTCCTCCCTCT
This sequence comes from Lynx rufus, assembly GCF_022079265.1. NCBI lineage: Eukaryota > Metazoa > Chordata > Mammalia > Carnivora > Felidae > Lynx > Lynx rufus. Next base: position 132,357,330 of record NW_025814896.1, on the reverse strand, counting down.
CCTCGAAAGCTTCCGGTAAGTCTCCAGGCGGGAGAGTGGCGTGTTGGGACGTTTCTTTTTGAGATTTCAGAGAATGAAAAGAGATCCTTAATTTTCACCTAGAACTGGAAAGAGAAGGGACCCTTGGAAGAACTGGGCTTTCTGAGGGAGTAGTTGTGTTTCCGGATTGGGATCTGGGACGTGAGGCGTTTGGGCAGGACCTCAGCGTTCCCGGGGGAAGATCATGGACGCCGCCCCCCTCCGTGGCTGGTGCTGGGCGGTGTGGCCTTGCTGCTCCGCAGGGGAATGAATCCCTGCGCCTTCGGGGAGGAGAGGGGCTGACCTGAGGTGTGCTGGTCGAGGCTGAGGGCAGAGAGAAGCGGACACAGATTTCTCTGGGGGTGGGGGGGGCAGGAAGCAGCAAATGGCAGCAGGTGTTCACCCAGCCCCGGACCCAGACCGCGGGGAAGGTGGGTAAGATGCCCAGTCTCTGCCTGAGAGACGCCTGGTGTCTGGGAGCGGTCAGGACTGGCACACCGCCAACGACACCGCCCGTCCTCCTGTCGCAACCGTTACCGAGAACCGACTTGGCATCTGAGTCAGGGCATTGAAAGAGTAGGTACGGTCCTGCGGTCAGGGAGTCCATCGTTCCTCTTCAACCACGTTACGTTACCAGAGAGGCTGTCTTATCGTTTGTGCACACGTGGTCACGCGTGAAGGGTGACGGTCGCACGTACGAAGAGGAAATTTTGCCTCCGGTGGGGGCAGGTTTCGGCCCAGTCGCTGCCGGTTTCAGAGGGCAGCTGGCCTTTGGGTCTCTTGGGGAAGAGAAGATCTTCTGGACGGAGGAGGCTCAGTCTGTGGAAGTGAGCGTGATTGATGCTCGGGCACAGTGAACGGTCACACGGGCTGCAGCTCCGGGCGGGCGCCTGGCCGCGGTCAGGGCGTAGCTGTGGGGGTCAGAGCCTTCCTGGCTTCTCTGCCCCTCCCCACACAGCCCTCGTGTGGGGGTCTCCCCACAGTTGTGGCCAGAGGGGGTCAGAACGAGGCCTCCTCCACATGGGCCCGTAGCTCTGTGGCAGAAGGGAGACCTTCTCCTCGGCTCATGTCAGTCAGCAAAGCCAAGTGCGGCGGCCTCCGGGGTCCGCTGCCCCGAACGGTACGGGGAGCCTGGGGCCCCAGGGTGGAGCTGGCGAATGGGTGAGCGAATGAACCGATGCTATTCAGAATCGAGAGGAGTGGTGGTTTGCTTCTTCCCCAATCCTGGCCTGACCGCTTTCTAGAAGGTTCTGGGGGCACACTGGTCCGTGCAGTGTCTTCAGGAGTAGAGGGTCCAAGCTATGAGCTGGCCTCTGTCCTCCTGGGGTTCTTCAGTCAGGTGAGACAATTTCCTTAATCAGGACTCCTCAGAGGGTCCTGAGGTCGTAGGGGTCTCTGATGAGATGCCTTTCGTGCCCTTGGGTACAACCCATACGTTTCAGAGGTGAAGGACTTGGGGGCCCAGGGAGGTGAGGCTTGGCCACAGCCACACGAGTCAGGGTGGGGACCTGGGTGGGGGTGAGTCTCATCTGATAGACTGACAGAGCCCCTGGATTCAAGGGGGGGGCAGAGCAGCTGAGGTCTGGGGTGGATGGAGAGGAAGGTCCGTGTGGGTATCTGTCCTCCCGGTCCTACCAGGCCGGCCCTCACAACCTAGAGAAGTGGATGAAGACATCGGGGTTCCCTTGGTCTACTTTTGCAAACTTAAGCCTCTTTCACGTGCTTCGGGCCCATCTGTCCCCTTGGCCCCAGGCCAGGCGCCCAGGTCCCTTACTGCCTCCCCGTCTCTGGTCTTCGGCTCGTCCCTTGACTCTGAGCCAGTCACTTCAAGTGCCTTGTCTGAGGACGACGAGGTATTTCAGCAGGAGTCAGGCCTTCGGCGGAGGGGCACTGGCCGGTGCGTGCCCTCCCTCGGAGGGTGCCAGGTGCCAGCTGCGGGGCTGAGCGGTGGAGGCCTTGCGGGGGAGCTCGGATCCGGGGGGGAGGTCGCCCGCGTGGTGTGGGGAACGGGCTGCAGGCCGAGCCGAGTGCTGCGGGGCGGCGGGAAGGCCTCTCTGAGGAGGGTGTATGGGGTACCGGGCCTCCCTTAGTCTGCTCTCCACACCGGCCCCTGGGGAAGGACGGTGAAGACAACCGTGCAGTGTCCCATCTGCCCTGCTTCCTGCGGGGCCTGCGGTCTGCGGGGCTGCCGTGAGCTGGGATGATAAAAAGGAGAGCAGGGTGCCGGCCCCGTGTGCCCGGGTCTCAACGTGCTCCACGTAGGGGAGGGGCCAAAGAGAGTCCGTATTCGAGCGGCTGCTGTGTGGGCTGCGTTTCCTTGCCGGGATACCCCTAAAGGTTAAGTCAGGTCTGGTGTTTGGTAAAGCCCACTGGGTCCTGTGAGTTTCGCTGCCAGTTTGAACCAGAAGCCACCGCTGTCCTGGTGCAGAGGGGAGATGTGAGCTCCGTGAGGGTCTAGAAAGGAGAGGGGAACACGTGCACGGGGGGGGGGGGGGCAGAGTTGGCTTGAGCCCTGAAGGCAGGATGTTGTGGAATAGGTCCGGTCAGGAGGTTGCAAAGGAGAGGCTTTTGAGGCAGTGGGCGGGGTGCTGGGGAGGGTGTGGGCTGAAGTCCTGCCACAAGGCACCCGCTCTCTCCCTTCAGCCAGTCTTGCCTTTGTCACAGAACCAAAGGGTTGATATTTGCCCAGAGGTGGAATTGCGTTCGGGAAGATCCCCAGCGATTGTCTAGTGCGGGGGGGTTTGCGCTGCGGAAAGCAGAAAGGTGGGCTCCTTGGCGAGGGTCCTTCCCGGGGCGTGACTGACAGGTGCATCCCTCCCCAGGCTCGGCACCGTGCGGCGAGTCCTCGGCTCAGCCCGGGGCGCCCTCGCAGGGGCAGCGGGCCCGATCGCCGCAGCCCTGCGGCCCGTCGGAGGAGGGCAGGGCCCCCGGGGAGAGGCAGAGGCCCCACGCTGGCCGGGGACCGCCGTCGGTCATCAGCAGGCGCAGCCCCGGGCTGGCCGCCCAGCCGGACTCCGGCCCCAGGAGCAGCCAGAGGGGCGTCCAGGTGTCGGTCACCCCGTCGTCCTCCCAGCTGTCCTCCTCCGGCTCGTCGTCCTCGTCCGGGGCGCTCGTCCCGCAGGCCTCCCGGTGCTCCCTGACCAAGGCCTGCCGCCAGCCGCCCGTCGTCTTCCTGCCCAAGCTGGTGTATGACATGGTCACGGCCACCGACAGCAGCGGCCTGCCCAAGGCCGCCTCGCTCCTGCCCTCCCACTCGGTCATGTGGGCCAGCTCCTTCCGCCCGCTGCTCAGCAAGACCATGACGTCCACGGAGCAGTCCCTCTACTACCGGCAGTGGACGGTGCCCCGGCCCAGCCACATGGACTACAGCAACCGCACCGAGGGCCGCGTGGACGGCTTCCACCCACGCCGGCTACTGCTCAGCGGGCCCCCTCAGGTGGGTGCCGCCCTGCGGGGCCTGGGCCCCGTGGGGGTTCTCGGGTTCGCGCCCACCGGGCCGGGGCGGGGGGGCCGACACCCTCACAGCTCGCCATCCCCGCAGCAGACCCTACAGCGGGCGGCCGGGTGGAGGCCGAGACCTGCCTGCCCCCCCCCCCCCCCCGACGGCTGGCCAACTTCCGTCCTCCGACCTCAGCGTCTCGCCTTGTGTGACGCGGGGGGCCGGGGGGCTTCTCTCCGGGTGCTTCTCCGTCCGACTGTGACTCCGCTTTCCCCACCTTGTTTCGTTCAGTCCCGTGGCCAGTCCATGCCAGGTAGAAACACACACCAGCCCCCCTGCCCTGGGTTCTGCGCTGGAGGATTTTGGCCGCCTGTCCCCATCCCAGCCTCTCACCCCCACTGTGCTTTCCTAACAACGAAAGGCCGTTTCACTTGTCAAAATGGCAGACATCTGCCAAGAGTCCGGAGCGTGTGAGGGAAGACTGGGTCGGGTCTTGGAAGGGCCTTTGTCGGAACCGTGCTGAGGTGCAAGGTGGGCTCTCGCCTGGGGTCAAGTTCGGCCTCGGGTCTCACCTGACACCCCGCGTGGGATCCGGCCTTCTCCGTGCCTCGGTGTCCTCACCTGAGAATGACGTCAGAAATGTGAGCACCGGGCGAGGGAATCCCCGCAGGGTGCCCGGGGCACGGCCTGACCGTGGAAAGCATGTGTCCTAGTTATTCCTGTCCCCATTAGTACTGCCACTGTCACAGTGCGAGACTTGCTCCCTTCCAGCTCAGTGTATTAATTTCCTTGTGATGACCCTGCCCCAAGAAATACAACCCCCCCCCCCAAATATGTGTAAGAACGTTCATTTTAGAATCGTTTGCAATAGTGAAAAAAAGCGACTGGAAACAATTTAAATTCCATTGGTCAAAGTTGGTTGAGTAAATTCGGGCATAACTGTGTCATGCAATTCAGCCTAGGAAGTTGGAGTCAGAGGCTTGTATACTGACACTGAGGTTTAAGATATTTAAATTAAAAAAAAAATTAAGTTATAGAATAATACGTGCATGGTGTAATGTCAAGGGAAAAAAAAAGTATCAGCGTGTATGTGTATGTCTCTGTGTGTGAAAAATACCCCCCAAAAAATCGCTGGCAGGATTGCTGCTGAATTGTTAACCTGGAGAGGGACCAGGATTTGTGAACGTTCTCTTTCATTGTCACCGTGTGGTTCTGGAATTTTTACGGGAGGGTGTGTTAACTTTAAAAAAAAATTTTTTTTATGTTTATTTTGAGGGAGAGAGAGAGTGCAAACAGGGGAGGGGCAGAGAGAGGGGTAGACACAGAAGCTAAAGCAGGCTCCAGGCTCTGAGCTGTCAGCACAGAGCCTGACGCGGGGCTCGAACTCATGAACCGTGAGATCATGACCTGAGCCAAAGTCAGATGTTGAACCGACTGAGCCACCCAGGCGCCCCTGTTAACTTTTTATAAACTGGAAAAAGGGGTCCTGGTTTCTCCACACTGTCATGTTATTGGATATCTCAATCTTAAAGAAAATTTTGTCTGATAGATGAAACCTAGTATCTTATAGTTTTATTAAGGTTGAATATATTTTTATATGTTTCTTGGTCACTGCTATGGCTTTCACAGGGATTTTCTGCTTTGTTTCTCCTGTTTATTTTTCCTTCAGGCATCTGACATTTTCCTGTTACTTTGCAGGAGCTCTTTGGAGGTTACAGAATTTAATCCTCTGTCTACTGCATGTATCGCAAATATTTTCTCTGAAGCTTTCCCCAGTCATATTTCATATTTCCTTAAGTCATTTCTGTTCATCAACATTTGTTGAGTGCTGGCTATAAACCAGGCATTGAGCCGAGAGCTCAGAAAGCACATTCCCGGAGTAACAGGGTGGGAAGTTGGCCCACAGGTGCCCATTTAACCAACTGTGACCAAGTTTTACGAAGATTCATGGTGTCCTAGCCTGCTGCTGGGCTGAGGGAACAGGGACTCTAGGATACAGGAAGGAAGAGCAGGAAGGAGAGAAAAATAATTTTATTTCTTTTCCTGGTCTTAGGAGAGGAGAAATGAGATGCCAGCCTTTTATGTCTTAAGATTTTATTCTCTTACCATAGACGTATTAACACAAGAATAGCAATCTGTAATTGTGCAAGATTCTCTTAAGACATTACTATGCTTTATATGGGCAGTTCATTTTTTGAAGCAGCCTTCCTTCAGTTTGTGGTAAAGTCCTATTTCTAACAGCTTAGGAAACGTGACCGATTCAAACTAGAGACACATTGCCGTGATTTATAAGCAGGCGGGTCTGCCCTCACGGAAGTCCCTCTGCGGCCTGCCATGCTTCTTGGGGCCACGTTTCCCCAGAAATGGCTTTGCGCCCCCCAGGCTCTCGCTTTAATTAGACGAGGTCTTTGAAAAAGGTGGGCGAAACGAAGTGGGTCCGGTGCTCCGGCCGGTGCCTGCACGTAGATGGTGTGCGGACTGTGGGCTCCAATTTCAATGTCTTCACAGGTTGGGAAGACAGGTGCTTACCTGCAGTTCCTTAGTATTTTGTCCAGAATGCTCATCCGGCTGACGGAAGTGGATGTTTATGATGAAGAAGAGATCAATATCCGTGAGTCGTGCGTTGGTGACCCTTGGGGTTGGAATCCTCTGTCACTGGTTGCTCGGGTTGACTTTGTGTCTTTTGCCCTCCAGATGGAATTCTCAGATCAGTGACCACGCTCACTGCCGGGGCCTTGTGGGGTGCTCTTGTCTCTCCCTTGTCTGTCGTCATCTTGCTCAATATCAGAACAGTGCCTGGGAGGCCTTCATGGGGATGGAATTACTCCACTAAAAATAACTACTGTTTACGGAGTATCTTCCAAGTGGCAAGCAGTGTGCTGGGTACCTTACATAAATGGCCACTTTTAATTTTCTGCACATCACCATGAGAATAATTGCTTATTTCCTGATAAGTAACTTGCTCAGGAATCCAGCTGGGAGACGGCAGAGCTGGAACTGAGCTGGATTTGACCACGGCCTTCAGAAGCGGGGTTATCCATCCGGGCAGGTCCCCACTCAGGCAGCCGAGTGCATAGGTCAATATCTTAGGGCAAAACCCAAGTATATGACATGTGGGGGAAAGCCATTCCTCCTTATTCTTGGAACAGAGTTTGCCCTGATTAAGGTAAGACTGTCTTTGAGCCGCTGTTTCATGCTCCAGTGTCTCTGCATACTTTCCTTCAGCGGCTCGTAAACTTGGTCTGGTAAATGAATCCGTTGCTTTGGGAATTAAAATTTGTGTGAGCAGTCCGGTCCGTGTTGCAAAGAAAGGGAACCAGTGAGTTGCGCGGAGGCTAAATGGCACTTCTTTTTATCTATTGGTATCGTTTACGTGGGAAGTGTACGACCTGATGATTCGATACACACGTACGTTGTGAAATCACCACTGCGGTCAAGCTAACTGACATATTCGTAGTTTCCAGGTTCATTGCAGTGTTATTCATGGTAGGCGAGATACACAAACAACCATATGTGGTCCCTTGATGGATAAAAGGCCATTAGCAGATGAATGGGTAAAGAAAAGTGTGGTATATACACGCAGTGGAATATTATTCAGCCTTAGAAGAAAGTCCTGTCATTTGCAAACACAACACTTCTGTATTCTTTACATGCTCTTGACCGTGTTTGAGTTTTGACTTGAAGGAAATCTGGAACCAAGGAAGCCCATCCAGCCCTTGGTCGTTCCTTTGAAGGAAAAGGAGAGAGACTCTTCATCCCACCTCTGAGCTCTCACACTACCCCCGCCCCACCCACAGTTTGGAACTTTATTCCAGATGAAAACCAGCAGCCCTGTTGAGTCTCTGTGTCCTCTCTTTCTTGGATACCCCAATGACAATGACAGGAGTTGAACCCAGCTTGTTAAACTTCAAAGCCCATTTTCTCAGATAGTCTCTTAATACGTTGGTTTTCTTGGTAAAACGTGGATAATTTCTGTTTTATGGGGCATTGTGAAGGTTGAATGATGTTCTACATATGAAGCCTTGAGCGCCTACTAAATATGCAATAAACATGCCTCTCTTCTTTCTTTCTTCCCTTCCTTCCCTCCCTTCCCTCCCTCCCTTCCTTCCTTCCTTCTCTTTCTTCTAGACAGGTACTCTGGTCATGTGTACATATCCTAGATGTAAAATCAATATGTTACATAATTTGAGTTGGACCAACTAGACTTTTTTTGCTTTTGAGCCAGCAAGCAATTAGTGTGAGTGTCATAGACTACACCAATTATTGCAAGATGATACACGGCGAGTGTAAAGATGGAGTTTGGACCACGTGTGGTGTTGGCATTCAGAAGGGAGGAACCAATGGGTCTGAACACTTGGAAGAGGCTTTCTAGAGGTGCAGTGATAGGACGTGGCCATATTGGCTGCATAGCGTTTAGATCTAAAACAAGAACAAGAACTATGTTAGGTTCCATTGGCGTTGGGAACCTACGTATGTGGGGGATGGGGCTGAGGGGAAGCTCAGAGCAAGTGGTAGGTGTATTGGGAGTTGCTGAAGTCAGTGGGGGAGCCAGGAAAGCAAACTCCTCCCATGGGAAACACAGCATAGGCGGGTCCTCTGGTTACGAGGTAGACCCAGAGGCACCTCTTGCCTCCTTAGAACAATCCTGAAAATGCAGTATGTTCTGGGAGCTTTTGAGATACAGTAGCACCCCACCCCCCCAGTAGCCCATAGACTCAGTGATAGCTCTACCACAAGCATCGTCCTTGGACACATTTAAAAATCAGTCATTCTCAGGGCATCTGGGTGGCTCAGTTGGTTAAGCATCCGACTTCACCCAAGATCACGATCTCACAGTTCGTGAGTTCGAGCCCTGCGTCGGGCTCTGTGCTGACAGCTCAGAGCCTGGAACCTGCTTCAGATTCTCCCCCGCCCTCTCTCTCTCTCTCTCTCTGCCCCTCCCCCGCTCACACTCTGTCTCTCTCAAAAATAAAAGAACATTTAAAAAAAATTTTTTTTAAATCAGTCATTCTCATTTCCTAGTTTGTCACCTGCCTGTGTTTCCAACGATCTTACAGACCTCAGAGAGGAGTCCGATTGGCATTACCTCCAGCTCAGTGACCCCTGGCCAGACCTGGAGCTGTTCAAGAAGTTGCCTTTTGACTACATTATTCACGACCCGAAGTATGAAGACGCCAGTCTCATCTGTTCGCACCTTCAGAGCGTGAAGAGTGAAGGTCAGGCTTCTAAATCTCTTGCCCCACCTTCCTCCAGAGTCCAGGGTCGAGCCTCGCAAAGGGCCGAGTGGAACCGTGTCGGCGGTGAGCTCGGTGGTGCGGCGGTGAATAGCCAGCAGTGCCTGGTACAGAACTGAGGTCACCGCCCCACAGACGAGGAAGCGCTCTTCCCGCGAAGGCAGGCTTGCGGCTCAGCGCATGCTGACCTTGATGCGCGCTCTCTTGGCGGGTGGTCACGGCCAGAATATCCTCAAGGTTCTGGTTAAGAGAGGATAAAAGGCATGGATGTTTATGTAGGAATTTGAGTTGTCCTCACGAAATGCACCCATCTCCCTCTCTACCCTCAGTGTCCTGTTTTCTCCCTCCTCCTTCCGGGACCGCCGACTTTCACAGCATTATGACCCTGCAGGGTTTCAGGGTCACCTTCAGCAACCGTCAGATATTCGTGGCCGGTGCGATATTAAGCACTGACCAGAACAGTTTGGTGAGTGGAAAGGAAAGGAAGATACTCACCAGTCTCCGTGTCAAACCGATAATTGTCTCTCCCTAGAACCATGTTCAGCGAACGATCCTTCATACAGACCAGTCCCTAATTAAGGTTTAGTGTTAAAGTCTTCATCTCGCTAAGTCCTTTGAAAAGAACAGAGACAAGTCCTCTGTAGTGCAGGGTCTGCGTATGAAGTCGGCCACCCATTTGCATCGTCAGGTGGCGAATCCCTAAAGATGTGCGTATAGGATATTCGTGGGCCCGTCGGCGAGACCCCTCGTGAACGTGGTCTGTTAGTTTCTCCCGCTGAACCTCTGTCGTTTCTGACCCGCCGAGTCACCTCGGGGCCCGGGCAGGTGCCGTCGCACAAAGTCCTATTACGGCATTTCAGTTCCTTCCACTGCGAGCGGGCGGCGGAGAGAATGTCTGTCCTGTCCTCCTGCGGCTCTGTAACGCCGGGGTTTCCTGCAGCCAGGGGGACGTCCCGGAAGCCGGAGGAGCTCTACGTGCGGCGCCAGACAGCGCGGATGAGGCTGTCCAAGTACGCGGCCTATAACACATACCACCACTGCGAGCAGTGTCACCACTACATGGGCTTCCACCCCCGCTACCAGGTAGGCCGCGGGGCGCAGAGGCCCTGCGTCTCCAGGAGCGCTTGCGGCGGCCCTTCCACACGTTCCTCAGTGTTTTCATTCCGGTTGCTGGGGGGGGGGGGGGGGGCGGGCATGGAAAGTTCCGGAAGCTCTTGCTTCCCGGTCTCCTGTATCTTCAGTTCCCTTCAGTAAGCTGCAAAATTATTGCCGACGCTACAGAAACCGTGATTCTCCTGGGATTACACGTTTACCGGTAGCAACGTTAACTGACTGCGGATGTCTTCGTTTTCTTGACGTCCTGGCAATTGCCAAAGTTAGTTCATTGCAGCAGGCACCGAGCGCTTCTGCACCAGTCACAGAGATGAATAAGCTTTATCCCCGTATTCAAGACTCACAGTTTAGGGGCGCCTGGGTGGCTCAGTCGCTTGAGCGTCTGACTTCGGCTCAGGTCATGATCTCGCGGTCTGTGAGTTCGAGCCCCGCGTCGGGCTCTGTGCTGACAGCTCGGAGCCTGGAGCCTGCCTTGGATTCTGTGTCTCCGTCTCTCTCTGCCCCTTCCCTGCTCACGCTCTGTCTCTCTCTGTCTCTCAAAAATAAATAAACGTAAAAATAAGACTCACAATCTAGGGGTGGAGAGATGCACTTGGACAGGGCAGAACTTCAGAGCAATGTAAAGCTGGCAGGAAAAGCAGTAATGTTGGCACGTAGAAATACTTAGAGAAGGAGATCGTAACGTGCACTTACTGAGCACTTACTACATGCCAGGCAATGCACCAGGCACTTTCGCTATGTCATTTCCTCTAACCTTTATTTTTCTTGTTTTGAGAGAGAGGGAGGGAGGTGAGTGAGTGAGTGAATGGGGGAGGGGCAGACGGCGAGGGACTCTCAAGCAGGTTCCACGCCCAACGTGGAGCCCGATGTGGGGCTCGAACCCCGACCGTGAGATGACCCGAGCCAAAATCAAGAGTCAGACGCTCGATCAACCGAACCGCCCAGGCACCCCTTCCTCTAACCTTTTTACGTGATAGAAAATGATATTTACCCCAGACACTGGGGCAAATGGATTAAGGCTGCCCCTGGGCTCTGCCTGTCTCAGGTTCTGGCTGGTCACCTGCAGGTGGCTGTGTTCAAGGCACACCTCCAGTCATTCAGAGTGACTGGATAGGGAACTGCCCTGTCTAGCTTTTTATTCTCACTAAAACCACACAAGGAAATAACATTATCCCCATTTGATAAATGAAGGTACTGTCTTGGGCAGGAAGGAGAGGAGAGGGTTTTGAAGAATCAATAAGAATTTGCCAAGGGGCCGGGGCAGACAGAAGCATGTGAGTAGAGGGAGGCACGGGGTCTCTGGGGGAATTAGAAGGGATTTCAGTCGGGCATCGCTGGACCATAAGGCGCAAGGCGTGGGCGAGCCCAGGAGAGGATGCTGGGGTGGGGGTGAGGGGGCAGAGACACCACAGAAGGCCCCGGGTGCTGTGCGGAGAGCGGGACAGGGGCTTTTCCAGGGAGAATGGCATGGAGCGGCCTGATGGGGGCCAAGCTGCCTTCTGCGTGGTCTCATCGTGGCCTCACAGCGGGCCTGCGAGGCTGGTCGCGCAGAAGCAGTAGCAGGTGGGGTTTTACGTCCAGTGTGTGTTTTCATTTCAGACCTAAGCAGGGAAAGGGGAGGAGCAGCTAGACCTGGTGTGCGGAAAGCCCATGCCTTGGCTGCTTCCAGAAGGGCCTTGGCACCTTCCAGAGGTGGCCTGAGCACCGGCCTGCCGCGTCTGTCCCTTTTGCAGAGGGACGCAGCAGATAGGGGCTCTAATTCTCCCACATCCGCCCGGCCTGGAGCTCAGCTGTCGCTGAAGTAGCACCCGTCTTCTTTTAGACGGTTTAAAAACAAAAACAAAAGCAAAACTATGCGATTTTACTGTAGACAAAATTAGAAAACACATATGAGCAGTTTTGTTTTTTTTTTTAAGAATTAAAAATAGTGATCCTGTGCAGATAAACCGTCCTCATGTTTTTCCCCGTGGAGATGAAGTTATTCTTTCAAAGCGGAGAGTATGTACGTGAGAGCGTTCTCTTAATTTTGACATTAAAGAAACAGAGACCCGCGGGCTGTAGAGTCGTGGTCACCACGGTCGGCATCTGCAGTGAGTTAACAGAACTGAGCGCGGAGACCCCGGCCCCGCACCCGCCGTGTTCAGGGTGCTCAGGTCTGGGGGCCCCGGCTGCAGGGGACTCGGAACCAGGCCACGGGAGGAGTGCTGAGGGGCACATGACATGCCCGCTCCCTGCTGGCCTTTCTGTGCCCCTGTGCACCCTGGAGTCTTTTCTCTCCTCTCACGGCTCCCTGATCCGTTGTATGAAACTTCCTCAGTTACACCCCCCCCCCCTTGTTGCCTCCCCAGGTCAAAATCTTTTTCTGTCTCATCTCTGCCCCCAAAGGGCTTTGTGGTTCTGGGGGAGCCACAGTGGGAGTGACGGCCCATGTGCCCTGGCCTGTGTCCACCCCCTCCAGGCCTCGGGGAGCCTCAGGAGTGGCCCGCACCTGCTAGCTGCAGGTCTGGGGAGGGGTCGGGGAGGGCTGGATGCCCGAGCTGAGGCCTGAAGGAGGCTTGGGCAGAGCCACGGGGCGGGTGCGGGCCGACCGGGAGGGGGTGAGGGGACGTGAGGCTAGACCTTAGGGATAGGAGTGAGCCCAAGACCTCTGAGTGTCTGTTTCCACATCCATAAAGAGGGGATGGTGATGGGGCGCCTGGGTGGCGCAGTCGGTTGAGCGTCCGACTTCAGCCAGGTCACGATCTCGCGGTCTGTGAGTTCGAGCCCCGCGTCGGGCTCTGGGCTGATGGCTCAGAGCCTGGAGCCTGTTTCCGATTCTGTGTCTCCTTCTCTCTCTGCCCCTCCCCCGTTCATGCTCTGTCTCTCTCTGTCCCAAAAATAAATAAACGTTGAAAAAAAAAAAATTTAAAAAGAGGGGATGGTGAAACTACCTGCTTCATAGGGTTAATTACAGCCCCAAAGGGTGGAGGGGGCCGAGACAGTGCGTGTGACGGAAGTGTGCAAGCGCGTGTAGTTATTGATAGTTTTATTAGTGAGTTTCTACGCATAACGCCTGTGATGGGAAGAATCCATTTACTGGCATTAAGCGATGAGACGTGAGGTGTGAATGCTTTAGTGGGTGACCTAGCACGAGTCCGCAAGGGGTTGGGGCCAGAAGTGGCGTCACTGGGTGGAGCGGGATCAGAATGAGGGGTGGGGGGGGTGGGGGCGCCTGGATGGCTCAGTTGGTGAAGCATCTGACCTCTGCTCAGGTCATGATCTCGCCATTCCCGAGTTCAAGCTCTGTGTCAGGCTCTATGCTGGCAGCTCAGGGCCTGGAGCCTGCTTCGGATTCTGTGCCTCCCTCTCTCTCTCTGTCCATCCCCTGCTAGCACTCTCTCTTTCTCTCAAAAATAAATAAACATTAAAAAAAAATAATAATAATAATGAGGGGTGGGGGGGGAGGGTCCGCAACTGAGTGGGCGTGGCCTCGGGTGTCTGTCCAGCCGCAAGACCTGGGCGTCCACGCTTCGTACCCGGACCAACCTGTGGGTTTCTCGGGCTGTGGGGCAGGTGGCAGTGACCTGTGTGGTGTCACGGCCACGACGGGCCTGGGCTCTTCTGGGAGGTAATGCCGGACTCTGACGACAAGCTCTGTCCTTTCCCCTCACGCCTCAGCTCTATGAGTCCACCCTGCACGCCTTTGCCTTCTCTTACTCCATGCTAGGAGAGGAAATTCAGCTACATTTCATCATCCCCAAGTCCAAGGAGCACCACTTTGTCTTCAGCCAACCCGGAGGCCAGCTGGAGAGCATGCGGCTGCCCCTGGTCACAGACAAGGTACGGCTCTGGCTCGGGGGGGGGGGGGCGCAGAGTGGCTGCAGGTGACCGTTGAGCTGGAGGCTGGGGTTGCCTGATGAGTCAAGGGCAGGCGGGGACCGGTGTGTGACTGAACGTGGAGCGGGCTGGGGTTAGGGTCACTCCGTCAAGTTCCGGCCTTGCTCTACCGTTGTCTAGCTGTGTCGTTTTGACTTGTCACTGAATGTCGCCGAGCCTCGGTTCCCTCACCCTGTACGCTTCGGCAGCAGTCACTTTGCAGCAGCTTCTTGCGAGCATCATGGGAATAACCGACGTGAGGCACCTGCACAGTGCCTGCGAGGTGACAGGTGCTGAGGACGTGTTCGTCCCTTCCCCGTTTTGTCTCGAACAAGCTGTTGTGGAACGTTTTAGGAATTTATTTATTTCTTCTGGCAGTGAGAATGAGCAGGCGAGGGGCAGAGAGAGAGAGGGAGATGGAGAATCCCAAGCAGGCTCTGTGCTGTCAGCACAGAGCCCGACGGGGGGGGGGGGGGGCTCAAACCCAGCTGCAGGGACTACTCTGTCGCGGCCAGCCTTCTCTTCTGCCTTCTTCGGTTCTTTGGAAGCGAAGCCCAGATGGTGCATCATGTCATCCGTAAAAGATAAATTTTCTCTCTTGGACGAGCTCGTTCTTAATAACTCGCCGTCTCTGTGACCAGCATTCTTTTTTGTTCGTTTGTTTGTTTAACAAAAATTTTATTATGAAATGTGAAACGTTTACAAAAGTTAGGAAGGAGGTAGTTCAACAAACCTCCCCGCAATTTATCATCCAAATTCAACAATTACCAACATTCGGCCACGTTTAGTTCATCTGGGTTTTTTTCCCTTTGCTGAAGTATTTTATCTTTTTGTTAACATGAAATGTATTGTCAAATTGGCTTCCATACAACACCCAGTGCTCATCCCAACAGGTGCCCTCCTCAATGCCCATCACCCACTTTCCCCTCCTTCTCACCCTGTATCAACCCTCAGTTTATTCTCAGTTTTTTTTTTTTTTTTTAAATTTTTTTTTTCAACGTTTATTTATTTTTGGGACAGAGAGAGACAGAGCATGAACGGGGGAGGGGCAGAGAGAGAGGGAGACACAGACTCGGAAGCAGGCTCCAGGCTCTGAGCCATCAGCCCAGAGCCCGACGCGGGGCTCGAACTCACGGACCGCGAGATCGTGACCTGGCTGAAGTCGGACGCTTAACCGACTGCGCCACCCAGGCGCCCCTATTCTCAGTTTTTAAGAGTCTCTTATGCTTTGGCTCTCTCCCACTCTAACCTCTTTTTTTTTTTTCCTTCCCCTCCCCCATGGGTTTCTGTTAAGTTTCTCAGGATCCACCTAAGAGTGAAACCATATGGTATCTGTCTTTCTCTGTATGGCTTATTTCACTTAGCATCACACTCTCCAGTTCCATCCACGTTGCTACAAAAGGCCATATTTCATTTTTTCTCATTGCCACGTAGTATTCCATTGTGTATATAAACCACAATTTCTTTATCCATTCATCAGTTGATGGACATTTAGGCTCTTTCCATACTTTGGCTATGGTTGAAAGTGCCACTATAAACATTGGGGTACAAGTGCCCCTATGCATCAGTAGTCCTGTATCCCTGGGGTAAATTCCTAGCAGTGCTATTGCTGGGTCATAGGGTAGATCTATTTTTAATTTTTTGAGGAACCTCCACGCTGTTTTCCAGAGCGGCTGTAGCAGTTTGCATTCCCACCAACAGTGCAAGAGGGTTCCCGTGTCTCCACATCCTCTCCAGCATCTGTAGTCCCCTGATTTGTTCATTTTAGCCACTCTGACTGGCATGAGGTGATATCTCAGTGTGGTTTTGATTTATATTTCCCTGATGAGGAGTGACGTTGAGCATCTTTTCATGTGCCCGTTGGCCATCCGGATGTCTTCTTTAGAGAAGTGTCTATTCATGTCTTCTGCCCATTTCTTCACTGGATTATTTGTTTTTTGGGTGTGGAGTTTGGTGAGTTCTTTATAGATTTTGGATACTAGCCCTTTGTCCGATATGTCATTTGAAAATATCTTTTCCCATTCTGTCGGTTGCCTTTTAGTTTGGTTGATTGTTTCCTTTGCAGTGCAGAAGCTTTTTATCTTGATGAGGTCCCAATAGTTCATTTTTGCTTTTAATTCCCTTGCTTTTGGAGATGTGTCAAGTAAGCCAACATCCCTGATAAATATGGATGCAAAAATTCTCAACAAGATACTGGCAAATTGAATTCAACAGCATATAAAGAGAATTATTCACCATGATCAAGTGGGATTGATTCCTGGGCTGCAGGCCTGGTTCAACATTCGCAAATCAATCAATGTGATACACCACATTAATAAATGAAAAGATAAGAACCATATGATCCTGTCAATCGATGCAGAAAAAGCATTTGACAAAATTCAGCATCCTTAATAAAAACCCTTGAGAAAGTCGGGATAGAAGGAACATACTTAAACATCATAAAAGCCATTTATGAAAAGCCCACAGCTAATAGCATCCTCAATGGGGAAAAACTGAGAGCTTTCCCCCTGAGATCAGGAACACGACAGGGATGTCCACTCTCACCGCTGTTGTTTCACATAGTGTTGGAAGTGCTAGCATCAGCAATCAGACAACAAAAGGAAATCAAAGGCATCCAAATTGGCAAAGATGAAGTCAAGCTTTCCCTTTTTGCAGAGGACATGATATTATACATGGAAAATCCGATAGACTCCACCAGAAGTCCGTGACCAGCATTCTTAGAGGCCCTCCTCATAGGGACGCTTGGTTTCACAGATCCAGCCTGACCGTCTCAGAGTCAGCTTGCTGCCTGCCCCCAGCCCCGGCCAATGTGACCCTTGTGTGGGAACATTTGTAAAGAACAATGGGGGCCTTTATTACAGGGCATCTCCTACCCTGTGGGCTGGGGCGGGCTGTTGCACTGGTGGAGGGTTTCTCTGTTCCCCCCCTCGCTTTTCCAGCCAGTTCCAGCCAGTTCCAGCCAGACCTGGGTACGGGCACCAGGTGCAGCACAGGTGCTCTGAGGAACTCAGAAGGAGTGGAAGGCCTAGCTCAACCAGAAGAACTTTTTTGTTGAGGGCAGAGTGGAGGAAAACCCAGTTCTTGATATAAAAGATTCACAACCGGAGTGTATTAGGAGCTAGGCTGCAGGGATGAGGGACTGAGGGATTTAAATCGTCCAGACTAGTATATACTCCACACATACTCAGTGCCAACACGGGAGGGGGATCCGTTTGGGTCACTGACACATGCCAGTTAGTTTCGGTTGTGTAACTGACCGTTCCCAAGCAAGCCCTCACTCCGCTTGCGATTCTTCGGGCTGGCAGCTTGGGCTCGGTCCCGCTGTGTGGTTGCCCTGGCTTGTTGCGATCACTCGTGTCTGTGGTTAGCTGCCAGGTCAGCTGGGGGCTGGCCGGGCGAGGGTCGCCTCAGTGGGACGCCCATCCCTGCCCGCTGCGGTCTCTCCTGCCCCAGCAGGCCAGCCCCGGCTCCTCCCGGGGAGGGGTCTGAGAGAGAGAGGATGGAATGCGTCCGTCCTCGGGGGGCCAGGCTCGGAACGGGCGCAAACCATCGTGTTCCCGTCGTCTTCTCGGGAAAAGCAAGTCCCAAGGCTAAGCTGCATTCAGTGAGTGTGGAAACTGGCTGCGTTCTCTTATCGGAAGCTTCCGCGAAGTCCCATTTCTTTTTTTTTTTTTTTTTTTTAATTTTTTTTAACATTTATTTATTTTTGAGACAGAGAGAGACAGAGCAGGAATGGGGGAGGGGCAGAGAGAGAGGGGAGACACAGAATCGGAAGTAGGCTCCAGGCTCTGAGCCATCAGCCCAGAGCCCGACGCGGGGCTCGAACTCACGGACCGCGAGATCGTGACCTGAGCCGAAGTCGGATGCTCAACCGACTGAGCCACCCAGGCGCCCCCGAAGTCCCATTTCAAAGGGAGGGGAGTGATCGTGACCGTATTCACAAACACTTCCCCTCCTCATTCCTCTGCTTTCCAGAGCCACGAGTATATAAAAAGTCCAACGTTCACCCCGACAACCGGCCGTCACGAACACGGACTCTTTAACCTGTACCATGCCATGGATGGTGCCAGCCATCTGCACGTGCTGGTCGTCAAGGAGTATGAAATGGCCATTTATAAGAAATACTGGCCCAACCACATCATGCTGGTGCTCCCAAGTATCTTCAACAGCGCTGGAGTTGGTAGGCATTTTTTAACATGCCCTGCTTGGTAAAATTCCTGCGAACGGAGACTTTTGGGAGACCGTCCTAGAGATGAATGGGTTAAACGTTCTTCATCAGGCTCCTTTCATCTTGAAAGCTATAGCCTTCTTCCGTCTTTGGTCACTGCTTTGATTCACATTCTCCACGGTCAGAGACAAGGATAAGCAGACAAGTGTGTGTGCAGGTTGGCGATGGAGATTAGGCCCGTCGGGAGCTGGCTGGTCATGGGCTGGGGCCTCGATGAGCCGTTCTAACTCCAGATGGGGCCTTGGTCCTGGGTAGGGCAGACCTGAGGGTGGGCCTGTCCTGGGTAGATGTCCGTGGAGGACCGACCCAAGAGTGGGCCTGGGGTTTGCCCATTTCAGGCGCCGCCCACTTCCTGATCAAGGAGCTGTCTTACCACAATCTGGAGCTGGAGAGGAACCGGCAGGAGGAGCTGGGGATCAAGCCACAGGACATCTGGCCTTTCATCGTGATCTCGGACGACTCCTGCGTGATGTGGAACGTGGTGGATGTAGACTGTGGTGGAGAAAGAAGCAGGTGAGATGCCCCCCCGCCGACCCTGCAAGGAACATGAACCTGTTCCTTTTTTTTTTTTTTTTAATGTTTATTTATTTATTTTTTGGAGAGAGCGTGAGCAAGGGGGGGACAGAGGATCCAAATGGGCTCTGCGCTGACCAGCAGAAAGCTGGACGCGGGGCTTGAACTCACGAACTGTGAGATCGTGACCTGAGCTGAAGTCGGACATCAACCGACTGAGCCAGCCAGGTGCCCCAAAGCTGTTCCTTTTCAATGGGGGCTTCTTAGCTACCTCCTGAGGACCACAGAGGACACCGCATCTTAGAAGGCACAGTATGTGGTTCACATGGCCTTGTATGTCGTAGGCTCTTATTTCAAGCCCAGCGTAGTTTTGAGGTTTCAATTTTTTTTAAGTTTCTTATTTTTCATTTATTTTGAGGGGGGGAGGGGCAGAGAAAGAGAATCTCAAGCAGGCTCCACACTGTCAGCGCAGAGCCCGATTTGGGGGCTCAGGCTCACAAACCTCAAGATCAGGTCCTGAGCCGAAATCAGGAGTCACACGCTTAACTGACTGAGCCACCCAGGCGGCCCCTTGTGTTTTTAACTTTTTAAAACTTTTCTTGGATGTATAATACGTACAGAAAATCACACAGTATATATTCAGTATAAAATACCTACAGAAAGTAGGACACACATCCAGAAATTTTCACACACTGATCACCCATTTAACCAACTCCCGTTGGAAGAAATGGAACGTCACCAGTGGCCCAGAAATTCCCTCCTGGAGCCTTCCACACCCTCCCCCTGCCGCCAGCCTAATTCCTAACAGCCAGCTGCATTTTTATTTGCTGTGTGACATTAGTGTAACAACTAAACTCCGAAGGGTGTGCCTGGAGGTGGGCACCAGAGGGCACGATGTAGGGAAGGCTCAGTAGATAGACTCGGAACATCGTTGGTAAAATACTTCCTTTTGTGATTTTTGCCACATGGATGTTTCAACTTAGGGCTGCCTGATGACTTCTGATTATTTTTGGCTTTTTTTTTTTTTTTTTTAAGAAACGTGAGGTCATTTCACCTCTTTAATGTTAGTGGTACCCTCCTGTGACAATTACCACTAGTCCCTGTTCTTCTAGAGAGAAAATGTGTTCCGGATGATAGAGCTGCCCGTAGTTTATGGGAGCAGTTCTGCTTTGCTGGCAATATTCTCCCTGACGCTCTTCCAAAGGCAAGAGCTCAGCCGGGGGCTGAGACTGGGAGAGAATGGAGCCTTCATTCTGCGTTCCCGAATTCTGTTCTGAAGCAGCAGTTAACGCCCTGGCATGTCACGGCTGGCCAGGGCCCTAGAGAGTTTATTTAAGCCCCTTGGCTGGGGAAAAGCAAGCGGGGGTCCAGAAGAGTTGAGCTGCATGCTGGGGCCCAGCTCCTAGCCCTGGAGCCCCTCCCGCCAGCCCCCTCCCTGGTCATCAGGTGTCCCTGTCGTCGCCACAGTCCTCAGACAGTGGCAGTCAGGGTGGGGGGTATCTACACACTACCTCCTTCCTTCCCATTCCCTTACTGGAATTCACAGCAGAAAGCCTCGCTCTCCCCACCGTTTTGCCCTCAGGTCTGCAAACGGGAAATGCAGTGTTTTAGCCTGATGGGGAGGAGGTAGGCTTTGGAGACGGCGCTGTTTGAGTCCGAGCTCTGTTGAGTGACACCGGGCAAGTTCTTCAGAGCCCCTTTTTTCCTCATTTGTAGAATGGGGATGATAGGTCTAGGTCATGAGGTTGCCGTGAGGATACGTGATAGTAGATGTGACCCGCTTAGCCTGGTGCCCGGCACTCAGGGTGGCAGCGATGATCTCCACCTGCTCCAGCCCTACCCAGCTCCTAAGCGTCCGGTCCTGGGGGCCCTGCTGCTGTTTGCCCCTCAGCCTGGGGACGTCCGTCTCCCTCTTTCGAGCAGGGAGTTTTCCTGGGCAGAAAGAAACGTGTCTTTGAAGCACATCATGCAGCACATCGAGGCGTCCCCCAACATCACCCACTATGCCCTGATTGGCATGCGGAAGTGGTCCAGCAAGACCGGGAGCGCCGAGGTGCGGGAGCCCTTCTCCCGCTGCCACGTGCACGACTTCATCATTCTGAACGTGGACCTGACCCAGAATGTGCAGTACAACCAGAACCGGTGAGTCCCCGCCCTCTGTGGCCGTCGGCACCGCCCCCGGCCCAGAGCCCGCCCTGAAGGGCAACCTTAGGCCTGGGGGACGGCCGCCTCCCCGCTGCTGCGGGGCCAGTGGAACCGGAGGCTTCCTTCCCGGGGCATTGCTCTGGCCCTGCTTTCAGCCCTCAGGTTTTGGGGTGGTTTTTTTTAATGTTTATTTTTTTATTTTGAGAGAGCGTGTGTGTGTGTGTGTGTGTGTGTGTGTGTGTGTGCGCGCGCGCACAAGTGGGAGGGCGGGGGGGGGGGGGTGGAGCGGGAGAGAGAATTCCAAGCAGGTGGATAGTGCTGATAGTGAAGAGGGTTGATCCCACAGACTTCGAGACCCATGACCCAAGCTGAAATCAGCCCTCAGGTTTTTTTTTTAATCTTTTTGTCGTATAGGGGGGCCTGGGTGGCTCAGTTGGTTGAGTGTCCCATCTCTTGATTTTAGCTCGGGTCATGATCTCAGGATTTGTGAGTTTGAGCCCCACATCTCTCCCTGCCCCTTACGCACATACACTCATGCTACGCTCTCTCTCAAGATAAATAAACTTTTATTTATCTACTTATTTTAAAAAATTGTTTTAATGCTTATTTTTGAGAGAGAGAGAGAGAGAGAGAGCATGTGCACATGAGCATGAGCGGGGGAAGGATACAGGGAGAGGGAGACACAGAATCCAAAGCAGGCTCCAGGCTCTGAGCTATTAGCACAGAGCCCAACGCGGGGCTCGAACTCACAAATAGCGAGATCATGACCCGAGCTGGAGTCGGACGTTTAACCAACTGAGCCACCGAAGCGCCCCAAGATAAATAAACTTAAAAAAAATTTGTTTTTAATTGTGTAATTCTGTAGACTGTAGATTTGCATAAGATCGTTCAACTTCCTTCATCGGTTCACGTGATCCTTTATATTAGTGACTTACGTCGTACAGTGTCATTTCTCTTACTTTTTTGCTTCCTTCTCGGAATACGTCAGTTTTTAGGAGCATTAACACTGAAGAAAACTAGGAAGTAATTTCCATATGACTCTCTCTCTGGGCCTGGCCACGGAAGTGCTCACATCTCGAGAATAACCAGATTGCCAGCCCTTATCAGGCATCCCTATAGGCCAGGCAGTCGGCCACACCCAAGATGTCCCTCTTAGGAGCCCTGGGGCCACACCCAAGATGACCATCGGAGGTGTGGGAGGGTCGCTTTTGGAGCCAGGCTGCCCTGCTAAGTTCTGGGTTTTTTCTTTCTCAGCTTTGCAGTTTAGGCTGATGACTTAGCATCTCTGAGCCTTGTTTTTCTCAGCTGTAAGATGTGGCTACTATTTTTACTCTAGGGAGTTTGTTGTTCTCTTTCTTTTTTTTTTTCTTTTTTCTTTTTTTTTTTTTAATGTTTCTTTTTGAGAGACAAGACAGGGGCAGAGAGAGAGGGAGACACAGAATCCCAAGCAGGCTCCAGGCTCCGAGCCGTCAGCACAGGGCCTGATGTGGAGCTCGAATTCACGAACCATGAGATCATGACCTGAGCCAGAGTCGGACACTTAACCGACTGAGCCACCCAGGCACCTCCCTTTTGTTCTTTGTTTGTTGTTTTGTTTTTTTGTTTGTGACGCATGGATGAAACGGTGTTTGTGAAGCCCCTCACACGGTGCCTGTAGCGTGTGATCAACCAGTGGTAGTCCTTCTGTAGTTTAAGCCCGGCCTGGTGCAGACACGTCGCAGCCACACCTGGTCTCCTTATTTGTGTTGTCTTCTTTATATGCCGCTATTGAGCGAGGTCTTCAAGGTTGGAACGAGCCCCCCAGCGCGGGGGGTGCACACTCCGCGTGGCTGCTGGGGGCGTGCCCGGGGCCGTGGGCCGCGTCCAGTGCTATCTGCTCCCTCCTCTGCTTCTGAGCAGGTTCACGTGTGACGACGTGGACTTCAACCTGCGGGTGCACAGCGCCGGCCTCCTGCTCTGCCGGTTCAACCGCTTCAGCGTGATGAAGAAGCAGATTGCCGTGGGCGGGCACAGGTCCTGCCACATCACGTCCAAGGTGAGTGCGCCCACTGAGTCTGCTGCCTGGGCTGCGGTGGTGTGGGAGCTGGCGGGGAGGCCAGGCCGTGGGGCGGCCTTGACGGCTGGTGGCCTTCGTAAAGGTTTTGAATTGGGAGCCTGGGGAAGGGAGGCCCGCCGACGGGTTTCTCTCCCGATCGCTGGTTCTAACCAGTAGCCCCGGTACGCGTCCCGCCAGTGTGGCCGCCGCCAGCCTTCCCGTGAGCGCTCGCCAGCCTGCACGTCCAGCACTGGGCTCTGTGTTCACTGCCCTGGCTTCTCTGCTGGACCCAGCTCCTGGGGGGTGGGGCGCCATGCTCCTCTCTGGGCCCCTGGACAGCGCCTGGCCAGATAACCAAATGGCACCAACAGGCTGGTCTGGTAGCCGTGTTGTCTGTGCGCGAGCCAGCCTCTTGGTGGGGAGAGACGTGGTCTGATTAGGTCAGTGCTGGCTGCGGAATTTCAGGGTGGAAAGTCCTAGCACACCCTCCGAGATCTGGTCTTCCAGGAGGACATATGGGGCTGGCACGACTCTGCCTGAAGGTTCTCTCCGACCCATGGACGGGAGCCCCATTCTCTGCTTTGGACCTCCATCTGCCTTGACTTTTGCCCTGGCGGTGGACACATCAGCCTGTCCCAGTGACTCTTTCAGCCTCTGTCCTGCCTCATCTCCCCTCACTCCTTGTGCGGTTGGTTGCTTATCCTGAGCTGGGCCGGGTCTGAATTCAGACGCCAGTCCCAAACCCCCACCCACCTGCCCCTTCCTATCAGCAGGATGTGAAGCCTTCTCTGAAAGGGAAAGCCCATCCTCATTTCTCTTAAAAAGTAGCAAGACGTTTAAAGAAAAGGTCTGTACTTCCAGAGCTCGGGAGTCGTTGAATTAAGTCCTACCCTCCCCCGCTGCTGAGATTTCTTATTGAAATTGTGTTAGATTTTTAGTTTAAGTTTTACAATTCTGATTTTTACCACATTGTCTATCAAAGATACTGTTGTACTTTTAAAACTGAGTTTTCTTTATGTCTCTCAGTCTAATCCTCTGGCTCTAGATATTTTATGTGTGTTCCTATTTTGAGCATCTTCTTTTCCGCTAGGTTTAGGTTATGTGTAAGAGAGCTGGAACATTCGATAATCTTTCATCTGAATGAAATAACTTACTTTCATTTACTCATTGAGTATTTACTGAGCACGCAGGCCTTCACTCGGTGTAGCCCTGCAGCTGAGGCGGATGTTAAACGTGTAGTGTCCTTGTGACCACCACGAGGGTGACATGTGTCACAGGGAGACCTAACCTTGCGAAGGGTGGGGGAGGGAGTCTGCGTGAGTGTCCCTGAGACAGTGACATTAAAGCAGAGACTCGGGGGTAATACACAGCTGTTCAAAGAAGGATCTGGGTGAAGGAGCTGAGCAGGTGAAAGCCGGGAGGTCAGCGTGGAAGAAGCATAAAGGGCAGAAGGCATGGCGGAGATGGGCTAGAGAAGCATGTAGGGTCTTAGCAGCCATGGGAACATTCTGGACTTTCTCTAGGAGTAATGAGAGACCACCGAAGGGTGCCCAGCAGAGGATTTGATTCGTTTTATTTACGCCAAGTCTCCCTGGCTGCAGCCTGGCAAACGCGTTGGCCGTGGAGTAAGGGGTGGTGGGTGCAGACCGGCGGGTGGTCGGCAGGAAGGGCGGCGGGGGCAGGCGAAGGTGGATAGGTTCTGGGGCCAGAGGGAGGCTGATCCTTCCCAGAGGTTTGCCTCTCCGGATTTAGGGGAGAGTTCCCCAGGTCCAGTGGTCCTCTTGATTATTCTAGACCAGGCGGCAAGTCTTCTGCATGGAGTGGTCAATGCCTACAATTCTTACCGGTCCCACTCGTCAGTTTCACACGTCCCACCGTGGTAAAGCGTAGTTTTCCTTGGCAGAGAATTTCTGGGTTGAGGTATGTGTTCGCAGCTGGGCAGCTCTACCCTGTGACACAGTCTTCCGTGACAGGGCCACTCACCCCAGGAGAGGCCTGGGGAGGGACCTCTGTGCTCAGGGTGGCTGGGAGTGGCTGACCCCGCCTTCCCCGGGCAGGTATCCGACAACCCCGTGGCCATCGTGCCGGCCCAGTACATCTGCGCCCCGGACAGCAAGCACACGTTCCTCGCGGCGCCCGCGCAGCTCCTGCTGGAGAAGTTCCTCCAGCACCACAGTCACCGATTCTTCCCGCTGTCCCTGCGGAACCGCGGCCACCCTGTGCTCTCAGTCGACTGCTACCTTAACCTGGGATCTCAGGTGACTTTCAGAGGGGCCCCCACCGAGTCCACGAATCCGAGAAATTCCTAAAATGGAGGCGCCAGAACCCAGGACTCGGGATGATAGCTACTCAGCTCCTTTGCCTCAGGTGTTTACCCCGCCTTATAGCTGATAGGGTAAAAGCCTGAGAGAGTTTAAGTGGTTTGCCCCCCACTGTAATAAGTTAGGAATGAAAGCCGACGCGGATGCCAAAATTGACGGGTGGCAACTCGTCCGTCGAATTGATGGATTCTCGAATTGATGGATGGGCAAATGTGGATACATTTCTTGGACTTGAGTTTTAGGATCTGGATTTGGACATAACACTAAATCTTGTCTCTGCCCTGACCCCCACCAGCCTTGGGCATTGGCCAAGCAGTTAGTATTTGTTAGACGCAAGGCCCTAGCATGGTGTCGTTGGGTATTTCATGAAAGCTGATGTTCTCTCTTGGATTCCTTCTTTTTCAGATTTCTGTGTGTTACGTGAGCTCCAGGCCCCACTCCCTGAACATCAGCTGCTCTGACTTCATGTTTAGCGGACTCCTGCTATACCTCTGTGATTCTTTTGTGGGAGCTAGCTTTTTGAAAAAGTTTCATTTTCTGAAAGGTAACTTCCCATCCTTTTACCCTGGACCTCGATTTGAATGCCTTTTGGCACCTGGCGCTTCCGAGGAGGTGACTTGTGGTCTTAGTCCCCCTTTGCCAGTGGGTAGACTGAGGCTCAGAGAGGGAATACGACTGCCCTGATTATCCAGGAAGGTACAAGAAGGCTGGGATGCGATCCCAGCGTGGCCCTCTTCCCCTTGTGCCTGTCGGGATAGAGACAAGACACGTCCCTTTCTTTCAGGTAGATATTTTGGACTTGTGGTCCCCGTCAGCCCAGATTCTTAACATCAGCACCCAGGTCCCTTCAGACTTGCCTTCCTCCTGGTACCTGGGGTTTCCTCCTCATCTTGGGGAGCACTGCATGCTCCTTGACCTTTACTGGGATCTTTCTGCTCCCATAGTTGTTGTCACGCTAGAGCGGCTGAGAGCGACAGACGTTTCATTCTCTAGGACTTAACAGTGTTATTAAGGGAATAATAACCAGCCGATCTTATATAATAAGATATAATAATAATCCTGACCGATCTTCCCTTGCCTTGGGTGTCTGCACTCTGACCTTGTCGAGCGGGTGTTTACTGAGCACCAGCGCTGTATGCGGCCTTGGGAAGTAGTAAGAGGTTTCTCCCACGGTCTGCCCCGGGGAAACATTTCGTGTACTAGGAGGACAGGACGTGTGGGTAGGAAGGGCGGCAGGTAGACCGACCTACAGGATGAATGAGCCGACCAGAGGGATTATCGAGGATGCTGGGAGTGGAGAGGAGGGAGAATTCCCGAGGCTGGGGGGGTGGGGGTGGGGGTGGGGGTGTGCTGCATCTGGCCAGTATGCTGGGGGCTCACATGGGAGAGGAAGGGGTGGGGTCAGCCTGGGAGAGGTGGGCTAGCGCAGGGCTGGAACCGGAGCGCTTGGTTGGTGATCTGACCAGCCGACGAGGCGTCTCTCTGCTTCCGGTTCTCCACCCCCTCCACCGCTTTGTGCACATTTCTTCCGCCTCCGCGTTGTGTCACCGGCCAGACCTGCCAAATAACCATCTCGCTGTGTGTCTCGCTGAGAGTACGAAGCTTTCCAGAAGCAGCAGGAGGTGCCGCCTGGATGTCTGGGCCCTCCTTCCCAAACGACACCGTGTCTCCTTGTTGCCGGTAGAATCCAGGCCGTAGCTCTCATTCGTTTTCTTCACCGCCTCTGCCGTTGCCCACGCAGGTGCCACCCTGTGCGTGATCTGCCAGGACCGGAACTCCCTGCGCCAGACGGTGGTCCGCCTCGAGCTGGAAGACGAGTGGCAGTTCCGGCTGCGTGACGAATTCCAGACGGCCAACGCCAAGGAAGACCGGCCGCTCTTTTTTCTGACCGGGCGGCACATCTGAGGGAGACACCGGCAGATTTTCTGCGGGAGGGGAGCCTTCAGCACCTCATGCTCTTGAGGCTAAAGGGACTCTGAGATCCATGGGGTGCTCGAACTGGAGCGGCCCCGGGACCGTTGTGCGGCCCCCTCGTGCTACGTGCCAGGAGCCCAGGCCTGGGCGTTTGTGGTCTTAGAGCAATGAGGATGAGTGGGTGGTAAGCAGGGACGCAAAGCCATGTCTCCTGGGTTCTGGGCCACACGGCCCTGGGCTCTATCGAAGTCCACTTCATGAAGAACAAACTTTTGCCTGCCGTCCTGTCATCCGTGTGCTTCCGTGGACAAATGCGACTTTTCTGAGTTCTAAAGGATCACTCTTGGGTTTTCTTGTAGAGGTGTCAGTAACTTCTTGTTGGGCGATGGACAGGATTCCGACTATGGGGCTTTCCCTATCACCTACTACAAAGCAATATTCCAGAAGAACATCTTTTAACTTTAAAGGCTGGAGAGAAGGAAGAAACAAGGACATTTAATAAGAATTACGTAGGGGCGCCTGGGTGGCGCAGTCGGTTAAGCGTCCGACTTCAGCCAGGTCACGATCTCGCGGTCCGTGAGTTCGAGCCCCGCGTCAGGCTCTGGGCTGATGGCTCAGAGCCTGGAGCCTGTTTCCGAGTCTGTGTCTCCCTCTCTCTCTGCCCCTCCCCCGTTCATGCTCTGTCTCTCTCTGTCCCAAAAATAAATAAAAAAAAAAAAAAAAAAAAAGTTGAAAAAAAAATTAAAAAAAAAAACAAAAAAAAACAAAAAAAAGAATTACGTAACGGCCTACAAGTTTGCTCTTTCAGAAGCCAGGCCAAAGGCATCCACTCTGAAAAAGTAAAGCAGATGATTTTACTTCATAGCAAGTATGATTCTATTAAAATAAAATAGTATAGGGTCAATACCCTACCTCTTAGAAAGGGCAAAGGTGAAAAGAAACTTTCTTTAAAACAAGAAGTGTTTCAGGAAGGAAATTAGAGTTGGAGAGGTTGACCTGAAGAGACCGACTTTGCCTTACAAAGAGGACCAAATTGCTTGCTTTGAAACAATGAAACCACCAGAGGGACATAAAATAGTTGGTAAGAATTAAACTTTTGACTATAATTTATTGAAGCTCAGTTTTTGGTTCTTTAAATAGCTTGTTTTCTCTTACGAGTGCTTGGCCCCGATCAGAATGGACGACAGGAATGCGGGAACGTTCCATGACGCTCACCATTCCGTCTGCCTGTGTGTTTGAGTGCCACCCATGGGCCAGGCATCGGACTGGGTGCTTTCACAGCTATGATCTTGCTTAGTCCTTCCAACAGCCTGGGTGGGTGCAATGATCCTCCACCTGGAAGACGAGAAGGTTCCGATGCAGGGAGCGCACCTCACCGAGACCACTGTGCAAGGAGAGAAGCAGAAGGATGGACAAGTAGACTCCTGGATTCCGGACCAGCGTCTGTCTTGCCCCAGGCCACGGTGCTTTTGGAGTGGCCCCTAACCAAAGGGAGGGTTTGAAGATACTCAGAAATGCACCACCAGCATGCATTCGTACACAGCCATCTTAGACACTTCTGAGCACTCTGATGGATAACAGTCCAAGAAGAAATTATTTTAGAAGATGATGCCTAAGAGTTTAATCTTCCCCCCCCACCCCCGCCCAAAGAAAAACCAGCCGATGAGTATAAAAGATTAGTTCAGTGTTTATAAAATGATCCCTTCGTATATGCCATAATTCCTATCTCGGAATAAAAACTTTCCTTCTTCAGTTGTGTTTGTCTTTTGTAAATAGTAGCTTGTGTGCCGTGCTTCCCATTTTGTTAGTTAATTTAAACTTGGAAGACACCAAACTAATATTCTTGTTTGTTCCAGTCTTATAAATAAAACCTGTGATGCACTCCTGGTTTCTTTGGTGGGAATTAATTCGGTTGGTTTTGTTTTTGTTTTGTTTCTTTGAGAGGGAGTAGTGTGACCAGTGATCTCCAAGGGCTCCCTGCTTACAACCTCATGACATGACAGAAAAGACAGTTTTGGAAAGGAAATTATAAATCCATAGAAGTAAGTGTGTATTAACACATGGAGGAATCCCTGAAAGAGAAAATTAGGTGTAGAGAAGAACGGAAATGAGGGATAGCACAGCTGAGACCATACAGAGAAACATGCTACGTCGGAAGATGGGGTCAGGGGTGCTCTGTGCGTCACGGTGGCTAAGGACGTGGAAGGGGCCTGGGGCATCTGTCACATTGATACGGTTTGGTGCAGCTGGGCCCTTCGATTCCTTCCAGCTCTTCTGCAACACTCACAGACGCCACTGACCTGGGCTAGGCAAGCAGCCACTGCTAAGCTTACTGCAGAGTGTGGAGGGAGCCTCAAGGAGGGGGCACGGGAGGGGGTCCAGACTTTTGTGAAGACAAGCTATTGGCGCCCCCTCTCTGTGGCATTGTCCTATCTCTCCCCTCACAGTTATATGGGTCAGTTTATAGTAGATGAAATGAGCAAACAGGAACCCCCCCCCCCACCCACCAAGTATGGAAATGAAGAAACGACTAAGATTCTTAAAATAGCAAACGTTATACAGTGAAAGGTGATAATGTCAGTAAAGAGGTTAATTATAAAACAAGCATAATCCAAATCAGAATAAAGTAAGGTGATACGGTATCCAGACAAAAAAGGATGGTTACAGATCTTGGAAGTGAAAACAGAGACCTCGGTAGACGGGTGAATAGCCAGACGAGCTCAAGAGGGAACCCGCCAGGAGGTGCACCCGGAGAGGTCTGACGGCAAACAGGAATGAACGTTGGCGGTCTGGGCTGACACTTGACTGTTCCCTTGCTTACTGCACATCTGGCCCTCCTGGCTCATCTTGGCCACTGCCAGCCGAGTACCCACCTCAGGCCGGTTGCTTCCTGTGCCTGGACCGCTTCTCCCCTTCACGTCGCTTGGATCCCTCAGAGGTCACCTCCTCAATGAGGTCCTCCCCAGTAGAATGCATTTTGTTTAGTGTTTTCTTTGTCCTTTCCCGTGAAAGTAGGAACTTCGTAAGACACATTCACTCCTGTGTTCCTGGAGACTGGAATATGCCCAGCAAATGGTAGTGTTCGTGAAACGCCCCTTGACTGACTCCGTTCTGTTTTAGATGCTTCCAGCGTGGGAGCTGGGGGTGGGAGTGGCCAGTGATGGAGGAACTGAGAAAATAAAGGAGTGAAATTGACCTAAAATTCCTGGTTTAATGGGGCAGGGGTGGTTAACATGTTACCAGAAAAGGAATATTTAAATATACGTTTAAAAAACAGTAATCCCTGGAAGAATTGAAACAGGATGTACAAGATCTAAACGTTAGAGGGAAAAGGAGTATCAACAAAACCAGTGTATGTGGTATAAGGGAAGAACAGGCTGGGGAGGGAAGAAACAAAAAGCTTGGTAAATAAAGTAGGTGGCAGAAAGACATTCAAACATATCCCTGATCAGGGACACCTGGGGGCTCAGTCGGTTAAGCCTTCAGCTTTGGCTTAGGTCATGATCTCACAGTTGATGGGTTCGAGCCCCGCGTCGGACTCTGTGCTGACAGCTCAGAGCCTGGAGCCTGCTTTAGATTCTGTGTCTCCCCCTCTCTCTGCCCCTCCCCTGCTTGCACTGTCTCTCTCAAAAATACATATTAAAAAAATATTAATTAAAAAAATATATCCCGGATCAAAATAAACGTAAATGGATTAAATTCACCTAATAAGGCAGCAGATTGAGACTCTCAGACTGGGGTAAGATGGCTAATCAGAACAAGATTCAACATTTAAAAATTAAATGGGTGAAGTTCAAAGTTAAACCCAAAGGGATAAGAATGGTCACAAAACTGTAGATCTGGCCAGCACCGCTGTGAAATCTTAGAAGGCGAGAACAGTTAGAAATAGGAAACAAATAGGGTAATAATGGGATAATTGCATAACCATCACTGGAGACTAGTACATCTCTCTGGAAATAGAAGACCAATCGAAATGAGAGTCGACTGACCTGGTGACATGTTTGATAGAAAGTCATTAACCTCCGAAGGAGAGAGAATTCTTGTGGAATAGAAATTCCAGGAAATGTTCTACAGCTAGACAGAGGTGATGGTTACACTACATTGTGAATGTGCTAAATGACACTAATGGTAAATTTTGTGTGTATTTTGCCATAATAAAAAACTGTCCCAGAGCATTGGAAAATACAGAAATCTGTACTTCTGCAAGGCCAGGAATAGCAGTCACCCTCAAACCAGATAAGAATGATAAATACCCAGGGGCACCTGGGTGGCTCAGTCGGTTAAGCGTCCGACTTCGGCTCAGGTCATGATCTCATGGTCCGTGAGTTTGAGCCCCGTGTCGGGCTCTGTGCTGACAGCTCAGAGCCTGGAGCCTGCTTCGGATTCTGTGTCTCCCTCTCTCTCTGCCCCTCTGCCACTCGTGCTGTCTCTCAAAAACTAAACATAAAAAAAAAAGAATAATACACAAACTGTGGCTCTTTTTTTCCTGAATACTCACCACAACTTAAGAACTCTTGCAATAAAGGAGGAGAAATCAGCCTGCAAAAGCAACATTCATATGGATGTCAGAGTTCTCATGGCAGAATGTGGCAGTGGAGAGGGCATGGCATTTGAAACCAGGAGACTTGGTTTCGCGTCTTGATTCTCTTGCCAGGTCACTTCGTTCCTGGAGAATGTGTTAGCTACGAAATGAGCAACAGTGAGTAGCAAACATTTTTGAGCACCTGCTGTGTGCCAGGCATTTAACTAGGTCGCTAACTGTTTATTATTTAATCCAACAACACTCTGAAGTAGATATCATTGGGACCATCTTACAAATGAAAAAACTATGGCTCAGAGAGGTTGAATGACTTGTCCAAGATCACACAGCTATCAAGTGACAGAACAGATCTAGATTCATGCTTGCAGGTGTAAGGATAGGTCCTGCTAACATCACAGCTGCTTTCTGTCTTGAGCAGTTTATGGCCACCAAATGTCATCCATTAGGAGGCACCGTTGGCTTCTAAGGCTCCCCATATGATAAAAGTATGGAACCAAAATGTTCTCTTTGGGAGAAGTGTTGGGTTGCCTGTGGGAGGTAGCACTGGATGCCAGCATATACGGAATATATTACATATGTATCATCCCGAGTCTGGGCAATCCCAGCATTAATGTTTAGAAACCCTTTTAATAACGGAATTTGCATTAAGCCTTCCAGATCTGGCTTCAGAGTCTGCAGACAGCTCTTTAAGGGAAGACTGAACCAAGGGCGTGTCCAATGTCGACAGCTTTCATTTCTTTTTCAGTCTGCTTGCTTCGGCAGACTTCCCAGCTCACAAGGAATTAGCATTTTAATTAACAAAACAGTTGGAAAGCCAAGTGTGGAGTTTTAAAACCCTTCGTGTCTGGAGAAGAAACAAGAATCCATGACCACATTTGTCGTTCACTGAATATACTGTCCCAGTTTCCCTTTGGCTTTCTTTAACTCTGAGGAACACTAATTTTTCTCTTAGGATCTCTGGCCACTCTAAGTCTGGTTCTCGCTCTGTAAAAGGGTCTTTCCCAGTGGTGGCAACCCACCCTACTAGGGGTGGGTTTGGTTGAAGTTTTCGGCTGAATCACACCCTCAAAAATATGTCGAGGTCCTAACCCCTGATACTTAAGAATGTGATCTTATCTGGAAATAGGCTTGGGGCTGATGTAATTTGTCGAGACAAAGTCACACTGGAATCAAGTGGGCTCCTAACCCAGTATGGCCAGTGTCTTAAGAGTGACAGAGGAAGACTGCCGTGTGACCACCAAGGCAGAGATTGGAATGATGAGCCTATAAACCAAGGATGTCTGGCAAACCACCAGATGCTGGAAGAGGCAAAAGAGGACTCTTTCCTCGAGACTTTGGGGAGCATGGCCCTGCTGACACCTTGATCTTGAATTCGTAGCTTCAAGAACCGCGAGAGAATAGATTTCTGTTGTTTTAAGGCACACACTTTGTGGTGCTTTGTTATGGCAATCCCAGGAAACTCGTACAGGTGGGCAATGTGTACGTCATCTTTCAGGATTTGGTGGAAGCTTCCTAAAATTCCGGCCCTGATGGAGTCATGGCCGCAGGACTAAGGCTGATGAACCACTTTTGGGGTCTCCAATCTTAGGCAAGCCAACAGTGCAGCCAACTACACAAATAGAGCTTAAGTTGTTCAAATACAGAATTAGAAAGGTAATTTGCATTTGGGAACCAAAAGCTTCCTTCCTGTCGATGACAGCCACTACCAACTGAGACTCTTGGGTGGGAGATACTATGCTTTCAAACTTTTCCCCCCTATTTTCGATGCCATTTAATTCTTAAAACCCAGGGGAGAGTTGTTACGATGTCTATTTCACAGATGTGATGTGCGGCCTGAGCAGGTGAAGGAACTTGCTTGAGTCCCACAGCTAATAAGTGACGGAAGTAAGCTCCACCCCCCTCCTCCAGGCTCTGCAGCCAACGCCAGTGCCGCCCAAGGGACGACACTAGGGGACCTTAACTTCTATTTGAAATTTATTATTTAGATATCATACAAACGATACGATGCCACCAACATCCTTTTCGCCGAACGTGTGTCTACCGCATGCCAGGCATCTATATGCTCAGACCCTGGCGTGAAGGTGACAGAAACCGCCCCCAGGCTTGGGTCACGCATGCCTCCTTGGCCAACCCGCCATTTTCACGAAGTGCTTCATTCTAGACCCTTTCTATGCACCCGAGTGATTCCTACATAGCATCATAGTGTAATTTTGTATTGCGTTCTCTTTTGAATAGTATAACCACGGTATGTTTATGCTGCTAAATAAGATTTATACTTCCTGTTTAAGGATAGCCTAACAAATAGGATTTGGGTGGACTGAGTGGATGATCACGATTCACTCAGTTCTTTAATGTTGAGCCTTTAGTTTCTTTCTGTTCCTCTTTGGCCATCAGACTTCTCCGGAAGCAGCATGGGACTCTGATGAGCGTCGGCTGCCC
This sequence comes from Lynx rufus, assembly GCF_022079265.1. Lineage (NCBI taxonomy): Eukaryota > Metazoa > Chordata > Mammalia > Carnivora > Felidae > Lynx > Lynx rufus. Next base: position 132,323,536 of record NW_025814896.1, on the reverse strand, counting down.
GGTTCCGTTCCCGGTTACCAGGTAGTGGCCGCAGTACCTTTCTTCTCTCTGCTTCTGTTTCCCCGTGTGTAAGATGGCAGTGGGAATGAGAGTATTTCCAGTATTCCAGAAATTGCATTTCGTTTTTTGGGTTTTTTTTTTTAAGTTCGTTTTTGAGAGAGAGTGTGTGTGCGTGCTAGCAGGGGAGGGGCAGAGAGCGGGAGGGAGAGGAAGACACGGGGTCGGAAGCAGGCTCCAGGCTTCGAGCTGTCAGCGCAGAGCCAGATGCGGGGCTTGAACTCATGAGCCGTGAGATCGTGACCTGAGCGGAAGTCGAACGCTTAACCGACGGAGCCACCAGGATGCCCCCAGAAACGGCACTTCAGGACCCTGCCGCTTCCAGGCCGGTCGCACATCTGTCCTCCCATGGGCCGCCTGGAGGCAGCCACACAGGCCAGAGGCCAGGAGAGGGGAGCTGGTGCCCCCCCTGCCTCCCGCAGCTTCCGTAGCCCTACTCCTGGTGCAAACAGCTGCTCCCTTGCTGGGCAAGACTGGAGAGTGTGACTGCAGTCTCGTGACAGCGGAGTAACTCCCGGAGCACTGTCATTTGTGGAAATTCTTGGGGCAGCTGAGCCCACGGCCGAAGAGCGTAAGCCACAGGAGAGGGAGAAACAGCAATGGTAACGGCAACGACAACGATGCCAGCGAAAATTGGTTTTTCATCACGTGGTAGGCACCGTGCTGAACACTTCGGTCTCCAAACGCCTCTAAGAGCTGGGTCCTGTTCATCTCCATCGCGCAGAGGGGAAGACCGAGGCTCAGGGCGTGAGCAACTGGCCCGCGGTTACACAGCTGGGAAGTGGGGGGGTGGGGGCTGGGGTCCAGGTGAGTCTGCACCTGACGGCAGAGCTTGAACTATCTGTGAGCGAATTGCTTGTCTGAATGCCAGGCGACTGCGCAGTCAGTCACGGTCCGCTTTGCTCGTTCTTCTCTTGCCTCCAGCGCGGGGCGTCTGAGGGATCCCTGGAGCCTGCAGCCGTGGGGCTCCGGGGCTCCCCGGGGGGGGGCAGGGTTCCACGGGGGTGGCCTTCTCGACACAGGGAGCCCAGGGCTTCCAGGAAGAGTTTTCTGAAGGAGGACGACACAGCGTTGTTCAGGACAGGGGTCACCGCTGAACTGACGTAGAAGAGGGTGTCTGTCACCAGGTAGGCGTAGAGTGTGCTGGCAGAGAACCCCAGAAGGTGTGTCAGACGGCCCGCGTCTCCTCACGGCGTCTACCCCTTTCTCTTGGAGACCGCACCTCTCCTCCAAAGGGCCAGGTGGGGAGGGCCCGGTTTCTGCTCTTGGGAAGCACCGTGTGACCTCAGCAACTGTCCCATCCACACCAGCTGCCCCTGGCGGATGCGCTCCACCCAGCCTCTGAGTCCCTGCTCCCCGTGCGCTGTTCCCAGGCCCCTGCACCAGCGAAAGGTTCCCCTGCTGGCGGACGGGGGCCACTGTCTTGCCCACTGAGACACCGGGAGCCTCACACAGCTGGGTGTGGTCCACGAGACGTGGCTTCACTGAGCAGTGAAGCCATGCACGTTGTCACAGAGAGTCTCTGAAGCGGGAAGGGCTGTGCACGTGCGTGTGTGTGCGAGGGGTGCAAGGAGATCTCGAGAAGAGGCACCTGTCGACACAGCTGTTTCCTTGGAGGCTACACGGGCCTCTCTTCTCTTGGATGTTTGCCTTCCTCTTGCGATCAGGCACACGGTGAATTCGCCAAGGAAGACAGTGGGTTCTCTCCTCTTTTCCAGTTGTGTCACAAAGGGCGTACGTGGTCTGGTCTCTGTCCAGGGGGCCTTTGTTAGCGCCTCGACTCACGGCTCTGAGGCTTCCGGCCCTCTCCTTGCCATAGCACAGCCCTCCCCCTGCCCCAGCCTGTGGGTGGCTCTATCCTGTGGTCAGGATGCCCGTAGCCCTGATCACCACTAAGATCTCTCACTCGCATGGCCTTGAAATTGCTAGATAATGCCTTGTTCCCTACCCCCAGCTCAGAGAATTTGAGGGCACAGACTGGACAGGACCAGCTTGAGTGGAGGCCAGAGTTCCAGAGGGCCCAGCGACTGGGAATCCCTGCAGAGAGCATAGAAAGTCCCAGGCACAGCCCAGTGGCCCCTTCCTTACGTGCTGGGGCCCCTCCGCTGCACCAACCCAGTCCACCCATCGTTGGAGACGTAGCGGTACATGAGCCTGCGGGTGTGGGACGGCATCCAGCAGGTGACATACATAGCCACAATGGCTCCTGCACAACAGCGGGGAGGGACGGAGCGACAGAGAGCAAACGTACTCAGTTCTGCCGTCTCTAGGGAGGAGGACGCCAAGCTTACAAGAGCATTTCCCTAGAACTCGTTCCTGGAGTCCAAGGGTCGGAAGGGAACTGTGAGGCTATCTGACACCCTCCTCTCTCGATCTGTAGGCAAACCTGAGGTTACCCCGATGTCTGGGTGAATATCCACTTTAACTCCCACCTGCACACTGACAAGCTTCTAGAAACTTCTACAACCTCTATAACCCCCTCCTGGCCACTGGAATATGCTTTTAACTCCGGGATAGCCATTCCCACCTGATCGTCTAACTGCATAGATAACTGAACTTAAACGTCCTTCTGCCTCATCAAGCCTCTTCTGTTCCTTTTTCTGATTGACTGATGGCCCCACCAGCCATCTAGCACTCAAGCCGTAAGCCAGAGAGTCTTTTCATGTTTCCATTACCCCCTAGGGGCAATCTATTAAAAAGCTCTTCTTTAGGATGTCTTGATTCCTCTGTTCTCACCTCTACTACCCCACTCCAGGGGCTCCTAGCTCCCCTCCCCCAGACTATGATGGCAGTCTCCCACTTGGTCCCTTTGTCGCTAACCGTCTACCCCTTCCCTCCCCTCCTCTACCCCTGCCGTGACTGGCAAATCCATTCTGTTGTCCGGTGTGGCCTCTGGACCAGGATAGCGACGTCAACTAGGAGCCTGGTAGAAATACAGAGTCTCGGGCCTACCCCGAGCAACCGAATCAGAATCTCTGGGTTGGGTCCGAGCAGCCTGTGTTTTACAGCTCCCCATACTGTTTTGTTCGTTTGTTAGTTTTTGGGGTTTTTTGCTCACTTTTAAAAACAACTTAAATCCAAGTTAACATCCAGTGTAATAAGGGTTTCGGTAGAATTTAGTGATTCGTGACTTAGATATAACACCCAGGGCTCATCCCAACAAGTGCCCTCCTTAATGCCCATCACTCACTTAGCCCATCCCCCACCCACCTCCCCTCCAGCAGCCCTCAGTTTGTTCCCTGTATGTAAGGGTCTCTCATGGTTTGCCTCCCTCTCTCTTTTTATTTTATTTTCCTTTCCCTTCCCCTGTGTTCATGCTGTTCTTAAGCACACACAAGTTTGAGAAGCACTGCGTAACCCACACGCCAAAGATTTCTGGGTAGAACATCTGAAAAGCAAATCTCCCTGCATTCTTGGGCGTTGACTCTCAATGACTGCCTGTTGTCTATGGAAGAAAGTCCAGCACCGTCACGTGCTCCCTCTCTTCCTGTCACACCATATGACATGTAGCTCTTACGTTTCTGTCCTACGTCCAACGCTGTGGGTTGACGGGAGCAGAGACCTGATCTCTTATTCCATGTTCCCAGACCTTAGTGAGTGCCTGCATTACCGCAGGTGTTTGGAGAGACCTCGGCTTTCTTGTGCCTCTTAATGTCTCCCCTACAAGGCCAAGTTTACCCAGGTTCTTAGGAAAACCAGCCAACAATCAATGTTGCAGGAAAAGTGGGGAGCTGGTGGGGAACTGGGTGGGGGACCCAGCCGGTCTAAGCCCTCAATGCTGGGGCTACGGGTCCCTGACTACAGCTGCTCCTTGCATCCATCCATAGGCCAGGCTCCCTGAAATGTAAGCAGGTATTCACTTGTCTTTATGTATTACTCCCTGGAGCAGATGAGGGTTTCGTGTATGGAATTCTCGTTCTACCCCGTAATCATACCACCAAACCTTATAGAAGCCTGTTGGCAACCACACGATCCCCTGGGGCTGGAGAGAGGTGGTAACTTGCTCAAGGTCACTTGGCCAGGGATCAGTGGAGGCAGCCTGGAGCCCCATCCCTTCCTCTCGTAGCAGTGTCACCAAGTACTTAACTGAGACCCTGGACGCTATGCTGCAGGCCGCGGAGCCGGCTGGAGTCCTTGTGTCTCACCAGGCTGGTGTGGCCCTCCAGGGGGAGCTTCCTCCTCTCCTCGCTCATTAGCTCCACGTGGTTGGGGACGGGGCGGCCAGGGGCAGAAAGGGACGGCACCTGGGAGCTGAGGGCCACCAAGTGGCTCACACTGACCCCGTTCAGGAAGGCAGTTAACGCCAAGGGGAGCACGAAAGACACCAGCACGTTCACCTGCAAAGGTAATTCCAAGGCTTATGACGGCCCCAAGGCTCTGTGATGCTGTGGTCCTCAGGCTGTGCCCAAGGCCCAGGAATCTGCGGCAGCAGGAGGGGGTGGGGGGTGACAGCTGGGTTATAAAATGAAGTTGCGAAAATTCTCAGAAAGATGAGACAGCAATAAAGGGAGAGACAACATTTGGGATTAGCTTAGGACACTTACCTAAGTAATAGTGGTTCTAGAAAGAAAACAGAAGGGAGGAAATCATTTTTTAAAATAAGCCACTTTGAAGAAAGTTTTTTCCAAAAGTGAGGTATAGAAGCTTCCAGACTGAAAGGCTGCCTGGGGGCCCGGAAAAAATGGATAAAAATAAGCCCCCATCAAGGCACGTTCTTAGGACTTCTAACACTCTGTGGATAAAGACCTTGAAAGCCACCAAAGGGATAAAACAGGGCACATGAAAAGGATGGGCACCAGAATGGCATTAGATTTCTTTAAGGCAACAGTAGAAGCTAGAATATAGTGGAGCGATGCTTTACAATTTGAGAGGAAAAGCGGCTTCTGTCTAGAATTCCGTGCCCGGCCCTCTTACGGCAAATGTGAGGATAATCCAGAACGTTTCCAGACGTGGAAATTCTCAATTTTTCACCTTCTTCTGTGGGCCTTCTCTCAGGTCACAGGAGGTTACAAGAGCGTATGTTCCGCCAAAATAAGGTTGTACACCAATAAAGGGGGAGACCCGGGTCCAGAAAGAGGGTGTCTGCTGGGAGAGCAGAGTGACGTAAGATGTTGGCTGTGCATCCGGTGACGCTGGAGTGGAAGAGGGGGCTCCCCGGGGAGACTGAAAGATGAACTGGTCGTTGACTGGATGGCTCTGAATACACTGAAACAGTATTTATACTTCTGGTAGAGAAGTTAAGAATGCATGAGAGATGCACAGGAACCAAGCAAATTAAAAAACATTAAATATTAATTTATTTATGTATGTATTTATTTATTTAGGAGAGAGAGAGAGAGTGAGCAGGGGAAGGGCAGAGGGAGAAGGAGAGAGAATTCCAAGCAGGCTCTACACTCAGCACAAAGCCCGATGCAGGCCTCGATCTCACAACCACGTGATCGTACCCTGAGCCGGAATTGTGTCGGTTGCTCAACCGACCGAGTCACCCGGGCATCCCTGAAAACAGACCATTGTTAACAGCAAGGAAGCAGAGGTAATATTGGAAAGGAAACGCAATACAAATGTCCGACATGGTTCATCTGTGAAGAATGTTTTAACATAGTCACAGTGTGTAAGTACAGAGCACAAGACTGGCTTTATACCCTGACGGAATTAACACCGGAGGAGGGGTAGGGGGTGCGTGTGGGTGCACGGCGTGGAGAGTAGGGATGGGAAAGTCAGAGGGCGGGACGCTCTTTTTCTGTCTCCCGCTAGAAGACACTGGATAAAATGTGCAAACTGTGAAATCAAGCAGGCGCATTCTTTAGAAATGTGTAGGAAGGGGCAGCAAGAGGTGAGGGTGCACGGCAGCTGCCCCTCGACAAAAGAATATAGACCGAAGTGTGCAGGGGTGGTAAGGGGACAGCTGTTTTATGCAACAAACCTTGTTTTTTTATTTGGTAATTTTTGACTTATGAACAAGTTTATTATATGATACCCTGCTTTTTAAATGTTTTAATGTTTTAAAATCCAAAATATTTGTATTATAGCGCGTCTGGGTGGCTCAGTCGGTTACGCGTCTGACTTTGGCTCAGGTCATGATCTCACGGTTTGTTGAGTTCGAGCCCCACATCGGAGTCTCTGCTGTCAGCACAGAGCCTGATTCAGTTCCTCTGTCCCCCACCTCCCCCCCCCGGCCCTTCCTTGATGGTTCTCTCTCTCTCTCTCAAAATAAACTTAAAAAAAAATCTACGAAGTACATGTATTATAGAGCTTTTCCTCATTGGTTCTGTGTCAGCATTTTTAAAAACCTGAGCATTTTAATAGCGCTTTAAAATCAGTACGAAATATCTGGGTTGGGTGCTGTACCTCTTTAAGGAGTCCATCATTCATGCTTTTTTCTTGATGGACGCTCACAAATCAGCACCAAGAAGAAAATAAAACACTACGTGGGACATAGTTTAGAGTTTGTTGTAGAACCAAGCAGCATTGTATCAACAGCATCATACTTACTATCAAATTGTCACTTTAATCCTAGACAAGACAGAAGTGGAAGGTAAAAATATATTCCTGCGTTAGTTATTAATCTTGGGGAGTTTTGAAATATTTCTGGAAAAACTGTACAGTTTTTTGTACTTTCAATAACGATGAGACATTTTCTTAGTCAAAAACAAAACAGAAAAACAACCCGCTGATTAACATGGACGATGAATGACAAGACCCTAAAAAGGAAGGTGGACCAAAATAATCCTAATTTGAGCTCGGTTATTTTGTTGTGTTAACATAGACTGTGTGTCTCAAGTTAAACATTTTTTAAATACACCATTTGTTGAATAATGCTGTTAGGCTGAAGGAATTCACCAGTAGAACGTCAAAAGCTTGCCTGTGGCGGATTTCAGTTTCTACTGCCTTGGTCGGTCTGCAGCACATAAAGTAAGCTATGCAAGCGACATATTCACAACACAGACCATGCTTGGCGCTTCCCCCTCCCCGAGCCCAGTTCCAAGATAGGTACAGCCTGGAAGCTACTGCCTTAGTCTGTGAAAACTGGCGGAACTTGGCTACCAGGCCTTTTGAGCACGTAGTTGCTTGTTCATTGCCACGGCCACAACAGGGTGCAGCAGGGAGCTACAGAGTCAGGTCTAAGGGAGGGGCTGCAGTGCACTGACTATTCAGCCCGATCATTCCGCTGGAGCTCAGAGCCTGTGTGGAGGTTGCTGAGAGGTAGACGGGTGCCCTACACACGCTTCTCCGTGGCTGCGATGTGCTTGGGCCAGCATGGCGGCAGGCGGTGTGTGGGCTGGACTGATGCGGTCTCAGGTCACCAGTGGCCCACCTGATGTGGCAGAAGGAGTAGCTCCCACTGTTGTCAGTGGGGTCCCTCCTCCTGACTGCTGTCTGGAGACCCTGCGTGATCACTCCCATTAGTATCATTCCCATTCTGCTTGCCGGTGTGTTTTTGGTTTTGTCTCCTTTAGCATCAGGTCCAGATTGGGAAACCTGCAGAAATGTCTGATATAGGAAGTGGATTTTTAAAAACGAGGGATCCTACCCTGTCAGCTCTGAGTAATTCTCCGTGGTGACCACAGTAAGCGTCTTCTGAAGCGAGTGGAATGTTCTCTAATCAGGTTTAACTTTATATTTTTCCAAATTCTTGTTAAGGCTGCAAGTAATCTATTTCTTCTGAAATCCTTCATTAATATTGAATATTCAGGCCTCTCTTTTATATCTCCACAAAATCCCATTAAGTTGGATATTCTGTAATGGGACTGAAAATGGGTAGTTTTGATGATTAAAAAAAAAGGCTGGGTTATGAAATCTATATTTTGAGAGCCCTCCCCCTCCCTACCCTGTAATTCTCGTACCCAGTAATGTTTGGCCCCCACTTTTGTAACACTGGGAAGAGTGTAGACTTTCAGAATTAAGTTTTGAATTCTAATCTGGGCTTCTCTTAATGCTTCATCTCTGCCAAGCTTCTCCCCAAGTCCTCTGTAAAATGGGAAATGCGACCCAAATTTCTGCGGAGATCGCGAGTATCAGAAGTGAAAACACAGGCCCCCGAGCCTGCCTCCCCCTTACCTGAATGCAGACCTGGAGCGTGGCGCGGCTCACCAGCACCGTGCACACGCGCGAAGCGGGCTCCGGCTCCCCGCCAGCCTTCTCCAGCTCGTGCTTCTGCCCGGTGATGACTGCCATGGGCAGGGCGTGGCGGCCCAGAAGAGCGACAGCAGACGGCGGGTGCGGCGCGGCGGCAGCAGCCGGCGGGCGCGCGGGGGCTGGCGCACGGCCAGGCAGCGCTCGGCGCTCGCGCTCGGGCCACCTACGCTGCGCACCGTGGTGTCGGCGCACGGCTCGCGCACGAAGTAGTAAGCGCGGCAGCCCGGGTCGCCGAACACCCAGGGGTAGTGGAACGACACGAAGTTGAAGAGCACCACGGGCACACCCACCGGCCACAGCGGCAGCGCCGAGAGCGCCAGGCTGAATACGTGGTAGCGCAGGCGCCCCGGGGGCCCGGCGCGCCCCTTCAGCACCACGCGCACGGACAGCGCACTGCCAGCCGCGCCCAGCGCCAAGATGAGCGAGCAGAGAGCGGCGAACAGCACCTTGGCCCAGAGGCGCGTGTCCACACCCAGCCCAGCCGGGCGTCCAGGCCCAGCGCAGGGCCGGGGCTGGGACTCGGGCTGCTGCTGCTCTCCATTCCTCCCCCGTGGCCAGCGCTCCCTCCCTCTCCCTGCGCCGAGACCGGGCCAGCTGCCCAGGGAGGAGAGCGAGCGCCTCCTGTTCTCCCGGAACCTCCGGAATGGGAGGACCCGCCCCCGCCAAGGGCGTCCCTGAGCCAACACCGGACCGGACCGGACCGGACTGGACAGCGAGCGGACTGGACGTTCGGTGCGTTTACATTTCTCCGCTCAGTTCAACCCAGGGAGCACTGTGCTGGGTGGAAGGTGATACGGAGGGGTTGGGCCCCACTTACCGGATGGGTGACTTGGGGCAAGTTTTGTTTTTTTTTTTTAAACCCTGCTCAACCCATTTCTGCATTTAAAATATATTATCTACATTGCAGAATCTCTGTGAGGATTAGACGAGCCGGTCTGTGCGAGGGCTCCGAACCCGTAGCAGTAAATAGGCATCCTGCAGTACCATGCACCTAGGCCCCCTTGCTGTGCTACTGCGTGTGCAGCTCCGGAGACGGGTGTCCAAGGACTTGCCAGAACTTTTACAGCTGTTACTCTTCTGGCTAAAGGGCCGTCTGCACGGCGCACTAATATCCTCCAGCAATCCCTTTGTCACTGTTAGATGCGTCCTTGGGGTATCAGGCTTTCCCAGCCCTTTAGGATGTCATTCCCGTAGAGTGGGGAGGAAGTGAAAAGAAGTGTGTTACCGTGTTTGCAAACCTTTCATGAGTCTCTCTCCTTAACCCTTGTAAGTGCCAGAACTTGAAAAGGCCCTTACTTAGCTCGCACTTAGAACCCCTGATGCTTGCTGGAGCCAAACCCAGGTCTCCTGATGTTTCTGTCTTTGCTAAAATTGTTATGGCTCAGTGACAGTTTTATCTTTCCAGTTACATAATCATATGGTCACATTGTGGGCTAAAGCTTCAACAAATGGATTTGGGCGGGGGGATGCAATTCAGTCTATAGCAAGGATTCTGTACATATGAGTTTTAGACAGCTTTTCTTTGAGCAAAAAATCTGTATTAATTTTTAATTCTTTCCTGGGTGTTGTGTAGTTCAATAAGGCCCATAGGATCTGGAAAAGGCCAGTTCCTGCTCCCCTTTGGAGGAATTCTCCAAGTACTCAGGCTCCCAAGGTCTGGGCTGGAATAGTGGAGGGGACAAGGCGCTTGGGATCAGGAGTCACGGATATGAGTCTCAGCTCTGCCACTCACTAGCTGTATGTCTCAGGCAAGCCATCAGTCTCGTGCTCCTTTGTGTGAGAGCACCGAGCAGCTAGGAGTCTTCAGGACTGGAGTCCGTACGCTTTCACTTGTGAGCGTTAAACCTTTAACTCTTACGTGGTAGGAAAGCTCAAAGACGAAAGAGGCAGCTTCTGGTTTTTCGCTTGCGCGCTGGTGGGAGTGAGTCCGTTTCCCGGGAAGGGGCGTCAAAGATGTGAAGGAGGTATTGTTGCCTTTTTAGGACAGTCCTAGGTAAGCATCCTCTGTCATGTAGAAACAGGAGACTTCCCTCGGTGTCTTCTAGAGATGAGACTCTCCCGCCAGGTCAGAGGTGGACTGCAAAATGCATTTAGTGTGGAAGTGAGGAAGAATCCGCCCCGGTGACCCACCCCGTGGGTTTCCCCTGTGGCCAGTATAGAGGGCTCGCAATTTCTGTCTTCACTGGGGTCTCTGCTTGTAAATCTCATTCGTTGATTCCCCTAACCTGAAACTCTTTTCAGAGAGTATGTCTATGTATGGATGCTCTGGGCCTAGAACTTGCTTCCTTCATACCCACATGAACCTGATTTTTGCCTCTGAATAAAAACAAAACGCCCCTTGCGTTAGGACTGGTTTCAGTCTGTTGGAAGACTGATCCCTGATACGCTCCACCATCTACGTTGGAATCAAAATCTTGGCTCTCGTGTTTAACCACAGACCAGGCTCAATCACTCCACCGCAAATCATGCAGCAAATAACTCAGAACCACTCAGTGTTAGAGGGTGCCGCCAGGCGTGTGGAACGGAAGTTGTGGACATCGCGGAAAAGCAGCAGTTCCGAACCCAGGGATGCCGAGATGGAGAGATACGGTTTGGGGCCGTCTGGTCAACCATGTAAAGTAGTGACAAGGCTTCCTGGCCCTTTGCTTGCTTTGGGCGCCCAGGTTCCTGACCTTCTTGCCTGTTACATACAAGACACCCTCAAAAGGGCTTCTGCTATGGACTGCTTTGTGCACGGCCCCCCTTCCGCCAATTCATATGCTGCAGCCCTAAGCCCTCATGCGGCTGTATTAGGAGTAAGGAAGTAATTAGGGTTGAATGAGGTCAGAAGGGTGGAGCCCTGATCCCACAGGACTAGCGTCCTTCTATGGGGAGGGACCAGAGAGCTCCTCTCTCTGCCATCTGAGGACATGGTGAGAAGGAAACTGTCTGCCAGCCAGGAAGAGAGTTCGCAGCAGGGGCGAGACCGGCTGGCACCTTGATCTTGGACTTCCAGTCTCCAGAACTGTGAGACACTGAATTTCTATTGCTTAAGCCCCCCCCCCCCCGTTTTTGGTACTTTGTTGTGCTAACACAGCTTCCAATCTTTATGCAGCTTTTGATCCCAACGCCAACCAGTGACCTGGAGAGATGATTGGCTACTCGAACCTTGAAAAAAAAGAGTTAATGCCTTTGAGTCAGGGTTGAGTCATGGTAGGATTTTCTGACTCAGGGGAACAGAGTTTACCTTCACGGCAACAGAGTACACACACACATGAGTGTGTGTGTGTGTGTGTGTGACAGAGAGAGACAGGGACAGAGGGACAGGTAGGCGGGTGTGTGTGCATGCACGTATATGCGCACACACACACACACACACACCCCAGATCTTCCTCTCAGATCCGCCTTTCTATATCTGTTATTCATTCTTCTCTGCTCTGAGCTCTCCAGCCTCCACTTGGGTCCAGCCGGTGGTGGACAGTGAGAAAGTGGGAGGAGAGAGTCGAAGGGATTTGTTCCTCTCCCTTCCTCCCTGCTGGATTACCACGCACTGGCTGACACCCTTGGCGCCCTCAACCAAAGGTCCTGAAGGGGGACCTCTTCCAGCTACCTAGTGCACTCGTCTTCCATGTCTGCTGTAACAAATGACAGGCAACGTAGCGGCTTCAGGCGATGCGGATTCATTACCTTCCGCTGCACTAGAGCAGAAGTCCGGTACAGGTGTGGCGGGGCTAACATCAAGGTGCTGGCAGGGTACGTGCCTTCTGGAAGCCCTAGCGGGGACCCTGTGTCCTTGCCTTCCAGGTTCTGCAGGCTGTCAGCGTCATTCAGTTGTGGTCTCCTTTTCAAAGTCAGCAAAGTCGTGCCACACATCTCTCCCGTGTTGTCCTTTCTGCCTATCTTCTGCCCCCGCTTCTTCTTTTTAAAGACCTGTGATTGTATCGGGCCCACCTGGATGCACACAGCAAGGACAGAGACTGCGGGGACAGGCAGGGGCGTCAGGCATGCTCCAAGCTCTGCAGTGGCAAAGCAGGAGAAGAGGGGCCTGGGGCAACTATTCAGGTGGTTGTTTGGAGATAATCCGGAACAGCCTCCCCATTTTAAGCCCAGCCAACCAGCAACCCTGACTGCACCGCAGCCCTCATTTCCCCTGCCGTGTGATGTGGCAGAAGGTGTAACGTGACCTCCAGGATGTGACACAGTTACAGGTTCCGGGGATTAGGATGTGGACACCTGTGGGGGCTGATGCCCTGCCTCCTGTAGCTGGGCTCAGGCCGCTGTCCCCTCTCCTTTCCCCCCAGCCCAGGCTGGCCTTGGCCCCTCCTCTGGCTGGTGCTGGTCTCGTCACCACCCCCTGTGGGTCTTCTGCAACTGTTCACAGTCTCTTTAATAGGCCTCTTTAAGGTCCCAGCTCGAGTGTCCAGTCTGTTTTCTACTGGGACCTTGATGGATCTAGTGTATGCACATGATAAAGGGCTGTTACCCAAAATACACAGAGAACTCTTTAAACTCAACTATAACAAAAGCAACAACTCGATTGAAAAATGGGCCGGCTGGGGCGCCTGAGTGGCTCAGTCGGTTAAGCGTCTGAGTGCGGCTCAGGTCATGATCTTGAGGTCCATGAGTTCGAGCCCTGCGTTGGGCTCTATGCTGACAGCTCAGGGCCTGGAGCCTGCTTCAGAATCTGTGTCTCCCTCTCTCTCTGCCCCACCCCTGCTGCACTCTGTGTGTGTGTGTGTGTGTGTGTCTCAAAACTAAATAAATATTAAAAAAAAAGGGGGGGGGCCAGGGAGCCTGGGTGGCTCAGTCGGTTGAGCATCAGACTCTCGGTTTCGTCTCAGGTCATGATCTCACCATTTGTGGGATTGAGCCCCGCGCCCGGCTCTGCGCTGCCTGCTGGAGGTTCTCTGTCTCCCTCTCTCTCTGCTCCTCCCCTACTCGCACACGCTGTTTCCCTCTGTCTCTCAAAAGAAATAGACATTAAAAAAAAATGGGCCAACGACCTTCGCAGACATGACAGATAAGCACACGGAAAGATGCTCCACGTCGTACGTCACCGGGGAGATGCCAATGGAAACAACCACGAGGGATCGCTCCACACCTACCAGAAGGACGCGAATCCAGAGCGCCGACAACGCTCTGGCTCACGGCTGGTGGGCGTGCGGAATGCTGCGACCACTTTGGAAGACAGTTCGGCGGTTTCTGCGAAACTGAACATACCCTTCCCGTGCCATCCAGAAATCGTGCTCCCTGGTCTTCCCCCAGAGGAGTTGGAAGCTTGGGCCCGCGCAGAAACCTTGTGTGCACACAGACACAGCTCGTAGCGGCTTTATTCACCATTGCCAAAACCCGGAAGCGCCGCGGATCCTCTTCGGCAGGTGAATGGATGAACCCGTGGCCCAGCCAGACTGTGGACGGTCAGCCAGCACTGAAAGGAAAGGAGCTGTGGGGCCAGGAGGAGACAGGGAGGGCAGGAGGGATGAATCGGTGGGGCACAGAGGATTTTTAGGGCAGTGACACGCTCCGAGTGACGCCGAAAAGGTAGATCCATAGCCGTCTCCATTTGTCGAAACCGCAGACCGCACCACACCGTAGGGCGCCTTGATGGAAAGCGCGGGCTCTGGGGGATAATGATGGGTCGGCGTGGGCTCATCCGTTGTCACAAATGCACTAATATGGTGCCAGGGCGACGACAGTGGGGAAGGTGTGCCTGTGTGGGAACAGAGTATTTGAGAACGCTCCGTACTTTCAGATCAACTTTGCGGGTGAACCCAAACCACTCTAGAGAAAGTAAGTTTCTTAATGAAACACTCCCCACCCCCCCCCCCCCGCCATGTGACTTTTTTCCCGTGCTGTGTCCTTCCCACTGGGTGAAGTACTTTTGGAGCTACAGGTGAGTCAGTCCTGTCCAGAGGGGTCCCCGCAGTCGTTGGGGTGATGGGACGGACTCACAGGTGAGGCACCTCCCTGGCACCCTCTACATGTTGGATCAGGAGGACTCTCCCCACGTCTTCCTGGCCACGTGAGCCTCTCCCAGCCGGTTTCCTCGTCTGGGAAAAAGCAAACCTTGATCATGAGGAATGGTATGTGTAAGGAGACAGTAGGCACACGGAAGGGGCTCACAAATGTCCGTTTCAACCTCATCCTTCCCCCCAAAGGCCAAAGGATGGGAGGATCATTATGGGGTGGACAGGTCAGGGAAGGTTCCATGGAGGAAGGAGGTCTGGCGTGGGCCTAGAAAGGGGACACATTTGAAAAGGAACAGAGGAGAGGAAAGGCACTCCGGGAAGAGGTGACAGCATGAGCTAAGGGAAAATGGGAATGGGAGAATCCACGGTGTTCTTGGGGGGGTTAACAGGTGCCTGGCAGCCTGGGGGAAAGGGGACAGCCTGTGGATTCTTCACAGCTGGGGAAATTCAGCTTGGTCCCGGCCACGGCCCCTGAGGGGGCCCTGATGGGGTCTCAGGAGATGTAGAGTAGGAAATGTTGGACAGTCTGCAGCTGACAGAAGCCCAAAATAGGCACAGGCTCAGTTTCTCCATCTGTCAAATGGGCCTATTAATGCTAACCTCAAAGTTACTGTAAGGAGTAATAGTTGCTACTTCTGTTTGAGAGTCTAACACATGCCAGGCCTTGTGTGGAGTCGCACAAGGCCCCAGGTGTCCCCACAACAACCCCATGAGGGAGAGACTCTGTTTGCATCCCTGTGTTTCCCAGAAACAAAGGAAACAAAGTCTCCTGCGAGGCTGCGTGAATCGCCTTGAGGCAGAATCGCTTCTAAGGGGAGGGTCAGACCCAGAGCCCAGGTGGGTGTGATTCGGGGGGCGGGGCTTCCGGCTTCCGCTTCCGGGAGCTCTGTCGGCGGCTGGCGCTCACGTCGGTGCTTCTAGAACTACCAGCCAAACCGGTGCTGGCCCTCCGCGGCGAGACACGTGCCAGCCGGACCTCCCGCCGCCAACACGGGGCACTGCCCACGGGGGCGTGAAATGGCCTGGGCTCGGAGCTCCGAAGACCCCGGCCTGGCTCCTTCCTCCCGGAGGGTCCCCAGGGCTGCGCCCTCCCAATCGATGCAGCGACACCGGTCTGCCGTGTTCACGGCACCTTCTGCCTGTGCCGTCCTGGACCTCTATCAGATTTCCGGCTAAGTGCTAAACACGACCAGGTATAATTACTCACAATCTTATCACTCGTTGGTCATGAGGTTCTTAAAATATCTTGACAGGATGAATTAAAAATAGTAAGAGTGGTGGTGACCCAGCTCATGGAAGTGTCTTAATGCGTTATTCCCGCCCCCTTATAGTTAGTGGCATTCAGGGCATACAGACGGCGGGAGGTGGGGGGTGGCACCAGGCTCTGGGGCTGCGCAGTGGTCCCTCCCTGGCCCTCTCCACGCCTGTCCAGGGCGAGCAGGGCCAGGGGCACGTGTGTGGCCAGAATGGTGGTGATCTGGACGCAGGAGGCCGGGGGGGCCGAGTCCCTCCCTGCCCCTCCCCTGGGGAAGCCACTGCCCCCGGAGCCCGTAAACAGAGGTGCAGTGACACCCCTGCATTAGCTAGGACACACCTGTCCTGTGTTCTAAACCGGGCCACTCTCCACCTACCGGCCCAGGTGGGCTCTCGGTTGGGGTCCTGTCTGGAGGGAAGGAGAAGGCTGCGAAGGGCGAAACCAGAGAAGCCTTGGCCGGGGAGGAGTTGCAGAAATGGAGGTGAAAGACGTCAGGGGTTGGTTGGCCTTAGCGTCACGGTCACCGGTCACCTGTTGCGGGGACACGAGGACGACCAGGGCGTGGAGGGCGGGGGGGAGTCCTCCGTGGTAAGAGTTGAGTTGGGGATCCTGACTTGTCGCTCTTCTAAAGGCCTTCCTTGGCCCTGCTGCGCCCCCAGGGGGCCACCCCTTCTCTCTGGGTGGGATCTAGAGGCCCCTGTCAGACCAGGTCAGAGCTCCGGCACCCGCTCCTGCAGGGCGCGCCCTCTGCCACCAGCCCTGCCCTCCCTCCCTCCCTCCCTGCTGCAGTTTCCTCTAAACCCGGGGCTCATGTGAGCCCAGCCCATGGCCAGGGACCCAGGGCTCCTGGTAGGATCAGAACTACAGTTCCAGCACCACATTTGCAGTCAGCCTGGCCCTGCTTTTTGCCACTTCCTGCTTTGTGACCCAAGCCCGTTTCTGAAGCTCCTATCTTGTGTCCGTGACCCTATAGGGTGGCTGTGCACAACGTACACCAGAGTGCGGCCGGAGTGCATAGCTTCCTGGTGCGGGGGGAGTGTTCGAAACCAGCCAGCTGTCATGATGCCTGCTGCTACTGCGCGTGGTAGAGGGGACAGTGGTGGCCTCTGGGGGAGGGGCCCCGGAACCCAGCCTTCCCCAAGTGTGCCGAGGCCTGGAGGAATAGGGAGAAAGATCCCCCCCTCCCCCGCCATTCCCTGCACGCTGGTTGTGAGGTGGTCTCTCCAACACCTGCTGGGGAATGGATACAGCGTGGCCGGCGGCCGCCAGCAGGGGTCATGGGTCCCACCAGGCTATTCCCCCCGGAGCGAGCCCTGGGACTCTGCATCCTTCAGGGAACAGGCCATATCTCCAGCTGTTTGTTAGCCAGGCCCCAGGTGGGAGAGGATTTGCAATTCAACACCCTGCTCTTTTCCTGAGCCTTGTGACTTGGCCGGGCTCCTGGCTGTAAAGGGAAGCCGCCTGCTCTGGGCTACATGTCCCCACCCCCCACTGCCTCCCAGCTCCCGAGAGGGTGAAATCAGCCGCGTTGGGACACTGCTCTCCGGTGCTGGGCGAGGAGGTGGCCGGCATCCCGCGGGCTGGGCCATGGAGGAGCAGGACCGTGGTGGGTCCACCTGGGAGCCCCCACAGGACAAGAGCCCCCCGGATTCGCCTTGGTCATGGGTAAGGGTACGGGCCAGGGCACGGCCATTTGTGCACCGTGCCCCCGACTGGGAGTGCTGGCGGGGCACGGGATGGTCTGTGCCCCGAGGGGCTCACTTAGGTTGGGGACATTTCTCCAAGCGAGTGATGGGGCCAGCTGCTCCCCAGGGGCTCCCGCGACACGGAGACTGAGTTTATAGAAGAGTTTTTAGAACTTACCCAAGAATTAAAGGCTTTTTTCTTTGCCGTGGGTGGAAAATGAGCAGCGATTGCTGTGATCCTGGAGACATGGACGCAGGGCGTTTTGAGGGCTTCCTGCTCGCCGGGCAGGGTTGCTGGGAACTTGTGTTGTCTTTCACGTTTGTGTGCGGGTGGGTGTCGACGTGGCCGGCCCAGGGCGGTCATTGAACCGCCGTGTCCCCGGGGCTGTGATGGATGTGCTGTGGGCCTCCACTGGCCTCCAAAGCCAGGGGCGGTACCTTCCTGCCCTTTTGGGGCTCCACCTAGATGCTAGGGCTTTGGTTCAAAGTAGTTATTTTCCGTGAAAGCCACAAAGTGGGAGAAGAGGGGTCTCAGATAACCCCAAGTAGAAGTGGGCGGTGAGCGTGTGGCCTGGGTTAGAATTCATGATTTGCTGTCTCTTCCAGAGGCCGGGGGTTTGGCTGCAGGGAGGGTAAGGCGTTAACCAGCCACCCCGAATGGCATCTGGGACACCCGGGACGCTCTGCTTCTTGTCCTCAGCTGCAGAAGGCTGGGGCTGGTCTGGAAGTTTCTGTAGGCCTTGGAAGCAGAAAGAGCCCGGGGCTGTCCGCTTCCTAGGAAATAGAGCGAGAGGTGTGGCACGCACGAGGCTGCTGGCTCCCCGAAGCACCTGTCACCTGTCACTCCAGTCACCTGCATCCTCAAGCCGTCCCCTTCCCTTCCGGGGCAGCAGGCCCTGCTGGGAGCTCAGGCTGGAACGCGGTGGGGGCGCTGGACCAAGAAAGGGGGCCTGGGTTCTGCCCCCACCCCTGCCCCCTTTTGTGGCTGGCCCCCTGGGCGGACATTTTCCATCCAACCGTGGACAGGTGCTTGCGGAGGAGTTACCCGAGGCTGCCCCGTGACCCTCTCTCAACAGGCGGGCTGGGGACAGGAATGGGGCCTCCCCCAAGGAGTGTCGTGAAGACCTCAGGCACCCACGGTCGGATGGAGTAGACTGGTTTTGTGGGTGGTTGGGGATTCGATGGCTGCGTCTTGTTTCCGTTCCTGGACTGTCTCTCTCACACAGAGCAGCCCTGTTCTGACTGAGAAGTGCACCTCCCTCTTCTGTGCTTCCCATGATGCTCTCCCATATCCACTGTAGGGACCCACAGCCTCTACCACCCTGGGTCGCAGGTCTTTTTTTTTTTTTCTTATTTTTTTTGACGTTTATTTATTTTTGAGAGAGAGACAGAGCATGAGCAGGGGAGGGGCAGAGAGAGAGGGAGACACAGAATCGGAAACAGGCTCCAGACTCTGAGCTGTCAGCCCAGAGCCTGACACGGGGCTCGAACCCACGAACGGTGAAATCATGACCTGAGCTGACGTCGGATGCTCAACCGACTGAGCCACCCAGGCGCCCCAGGTCATGGGACTTCTAATTGTGGGCATCTCTTTTGTACAACCCGTGCACACACTGTTATTTCCATTTGACAGTCAAGGAAACTGAGGCCAAGAAGTTGGGACCTGTCCACAGTAGCTCAGGGGCTGGCGGGAGGAGGGGACAGGAAGCTGGTGTCCTGGGGCCAGCACAGCCCCTGTTCTCGTATCCTGGGCACCCTGTAGACACACTGTGATCTGAGGACGCTCTGACAATATCCGTTCTCTGCTTACGTGTTTTGGTTTTTAGTTATTTTTCCTTTTTTATTTTGAGAGAGAAAGAGGGGGGAGGGGCAGAGAGAGAAGGAGAGAGAGAACAATAGGTGGACGCTCAACCATCCGAGCCACAAAGGTGCCCCTAGTTATTTTCTCCTGATTACAAAAGCACGCTCATGATAGAAGATCCAGAATATACAGCGGGGCGTATATAAGATCGCGAGATGCTGGTCAGCCACCGCTCAAGGAGCCTGAAGGCTCATTCTAATTAAGTCACCGAAAGGATTCCGAAGCCACCTCTTGTCCCCTTTCATTCCATAACTTTCCGAGCCCCCTCCCTGCCCTGAGTGCTTGATTCCAAAGGCCGAAGCAGTGTGGCACCTGCTGTGCGACTTTCTGCCCTGGGGGGCGGGGGGCGGGGAGGGAGGAGGTGGGGAGGCCTCCCCGCAAGAGAGTGAAAGGCCGGTGGGGGGTGGGGCGTGTGGTTCCTGGACCCTGGAGCCTCTGCCCTGCCTCTGGCAGGGCGTCCTCCCCCAGGTCTCAAGGCGCCCAGACGTTTGGGCTTGGTGCAGGTTTGTGCCCGCGTCTGGAGGAACCTGGCCTGTTGGGCTGAGGGTGGTTGTAGCAAGGGGATACCAGGAACCTGGCCGGCTCCAGTGGGAAGGCTGGCCTCCTGCTGCTGCTGGCGAGGCTGAGGCCCGGACCAGCCCACGAGGGCAGAGGAAGGCCAGGTCCAGAGTCAGGCTTCAGCAAAGCAGGGCTGGAGCACAAAGCAGAGAATTGAGGCAGACACTCAGGTGGACCGACTGCACGCAGGAAGGGGTGAGCAGGAGGCCGTAAGACGGGCCAGGCCAGAGCTGCTGCTGGAGTCCCGGGCCAGGCTGGCGACTTCTGGAAGGGTGCAAGCGGCTCAGCCACCGTGGGGTGCTTTCATTCCTGGGGCTGGGAGAGGGCAGCTGGCAGCGCTATGAGCCCTTGGAGGCACCTGTTAACTTGGCCCCATCCGCCGGTGGCATTGGCCGTCAGCATTGCCACAGACCGTGGACTCGACCTCCAGGCCCTGAGTCTATGCCGAGCCCTGCGGGGCGCCGAGGGAAGGGTGAGACCTGGTCCCTGCCCACAGGAGGTCAAGGCAGAATGTGAGCGGGTGGGCCTGCTCCCTGCCAGCCGCCAGGTTCACGGGAGCACAGAGCAGGAGGAATTCCGGCCGGGAGGGCCAGGGAAGGCGTCTCAGAAGCTGGCACCCGAGCCAAGCCTGGGAGGAGGTAGGATTTCAATAAACACTCAGCGGGGCGGAGCCTTCTAGACTGAGGGTTCAGCGTGAAAGCAGGCTGGGTTTTGACAGGACAGGGCGTTCTCCTCAAGCTAAGTCTGCAGAGTTTGTTCCTCCGGCCATTTGGGACTTGATTACTCCTTAGCGGGCAGTTCATGGCCTTGCTGTTCACATTGGTCGGGCGCCCAGCCTGTGAAAGGAAGCAAGCCGTGGCAAAATATGTGGGACCCAGCGTGAAACCAGCATAGGGGACGTGTGCGGGAGCCACAGGGCCAGGGCTCAAGCCCCAGTTTTGCCACTTACCAGTTCTGATTTCCTGGAGCCTTAGTTTTCTCATCTGTATAATGGGGCCTATGATACCTAACAGCATAATACGGCTGTTTGGTGAATGGAGCTGTTATGCGTAATGACACTAAACCTGAAGACAAGAGAGCCTGTAGTTACAGCTTGGGCCGCAGACATCACGGTGAAGACACATCACATCATCTGGACTTGGCTCATTGGTCTTAGTAGGCAATGTGAGGAGGAGACTCCCAAATCCGGACCCTTGTGTCTCCTAATGTGGAGGAGAATTCGGAGTGTGGTCTCCATCCGGGTGTTTTAGCTTGGTATTCAAGGCTTCTCCAGAGCTGGCCCGCTCCTCCTGTGGGGGTCCTGGACCCACCCCATCCCTCCCTCAGGTGGAGCGTAGGGGAGTTCGGAGTGCCCCCTGGAGGCGGTACTCTGCCATTACAAGCAGCAAAACCACCCACCTGCCCGTAAGACGACCACGGCCCCCGTGACTTCCACTAGCGACAAGAAGTTAGGATGAACGTGTAACTCAGTGGTGCGCCAACAAAGTCAGCAATCCCTGGGCCCGATCTGGATTCATCACCGTTGCCTTTTCTTGTGATTTCACCCCTTGCAGCACCCTGCTGTCATAATACACTCTGCGTCTTGCAGAGACAGGCACGGTCCCCTCTAATAGAACGATCACCTTACCCAGCACATACCAGTAAGGCCGCGCCTGTGCCTGGATCTGGAGCCGTCTCCAAACCCACAGCTTGCTCCCAAAGGTTTTTTCTCACTGTCCCTTAGGGGTCTCGGTCGCCTGCACCACCCCTCTGGTCCTGGCTGGAGCTGGGTGGGGGCTCCGTGTGGTGGCGACGCGTTTCGTGCAGAGATTAGGATCTTGACTGCACGTTAGCGGTTATGGTTAAGGGAGCAGATGATGCGGACTCCCTCTTAGGGTTCAAAGCCTAACTCTCGAGGTTGCTGGCTGGTGATCGACCTTTCTTAGCCTCGTTTCTCATCTGCAAAATGGCTTTTGGGAGACCAAGTGGGTTAAAAGCCATGAAGCACTTGGTATGCGCGTAATCGGTGTCAGCACTTACCAAATCCAACACGGGCCTGTCTTCTGGAGCCTTGGAGCAGATTTCCGTTTCTTCCGTTAAACCTTGCAGTGGGGCTTTGGCACAGCGCGATCTCTCTCCCTGAGCGTTATGCTCACATGAGGAGAGCGAGATATTTACTCCCGGACACCCACCCGGGAAGCGACACAGTCGGGGGAACAGCAGCTCTGGGCTTTCTAGTTGAGACCTTTCTGGGAATTACCCTCTGGAGTGAAAAAAGCAAGAAGAATCGTCATGCACGCTTGAAATTATTATTTTTCTTTTTTCCCTCTTTATTTCCCTCTTTATTTTGCCAACAGTATATGTAACTAAATGCACTTAAGAGTATGTATATTATGAGGACCTCACTCTGCCAGCAAGAGTTGTTTTTTTGTTTGTTTGTTTGGTCCCCCCCCCCCCCCCCGTAGATGCACTTTTGAGAAGCAATATACTGAGGTACCCAAGAGCCATAGTCTCAGAGTTTAGAAACCCGGGGACGCAGACCTAGCATTCCAAATGACTAGGTGTGTGACCTTGGGCAAGGTCACTTCGCTGAGAGACTCAGTTTCCCTGCCTGGTACCGTGAGGCTGAAATGAGTTATGTGAGTCGCAGCACTTTGCAAACGGGGGAGCTCCTACTAACGTAGCTTATGCCCCAGGGGTTTGCCGTGCATGCTCTGGGCCCCGTGGGGGCCAGAGAAGAGACAGTCTCAAATGTAAAAGACGGGCAGGCAGCTGAGAACCACGCGATATAATGAACGTTGTGTAATGGGAATCAGGTCTAATTTTGTGTTCTGATATATTTTTTTAAATGTTTATTTATTTATTTTGAGAGAGAGACAGAGACAGAGACAGAGAGTGCAAGTGGGGGAGGGGCAGAGAGAGAAAGTCCCAAGCAGGCTGTGCGCTGTCAGCACAGAGCCTGACGCGGGGCTCGAACTCAGGAACCACGAGATCATGATCTGAGCCGAAATCAAGTGTTTGGACGCTTGACTGAGCCACATAGGCACCCCTGTGTTCTGATGTTTTTAAACGTGAAGTGATGGGACAGAAGGGGCCGGATACGCATGCTTCAAACAGGGAGGTCGGGACACAGAGGACTCGACTTGTCACCTCCAGTGCCGGGAGCCGGGAGCCACAACAACCTTGTGGTTGTGGCTGGTGGGCCTGGAGCTGAGCCTGGGTGTGTGTGTGGGGGGGAGGGGGTGGGATTGGGGGCCGGGAAGACAGAAGGAGGGAAAACAAGAGGTCTGGGCTGGTTTCGATTTGGAGAACCACAGGTGCACCTGTCCGGCTCTGCAGGGGAAGGAAGACGGGCAGGGCCGCCCTCCAGGTGTGCCCACGGCCTGCCCCCGTCCCCCGCCGCCCTTTCCACCTGACGGGGCTGCCCTCAGCCTCCTTGCTCAGCCCTGAGCCCCCACGCAGCGGGTAAGCGGGGTGAGGTTTGCGCCGTCTCCGGATTTTGCACTCGGTGGCCGCGTGGAGGAGGTATGCACGCGCTGACAAGCTCGGTGGGGACTGTACAGTTTGCGAGCCACAGGCTGGTGTCACGCTGGCTCTCGCTGACCTGAGCGGTGGCCCTGGATCCCAGCCGGCTTCTTGAGCTGGAACTCCCCCCCCCCCCCTTCTTGGGAGCCAAGAATGCTTGTGACGTGAGCAGGCGCGTCTGCTGGAGCAAGGGCCAGTCGGGGCACGGACCATCTTGTCTTTTTGTTCGAGTAAGAGCCCCTGGGACGCAGAGCCGGGAGGCTGGGGAGATGCACGGGGAGAAAAGGGAGCGGGACAATGTTGCGCCGTTGTGACTTTTTTCTGGGAACGGTTATTATTTATCGCGAGAGAACGCAGCTCCCATCTTGGGGACGTTAAAGTATCTTTCCTTTATGAAACGATTATAATAGCAGAGGCCCTTTCCTGCCTTCTGAAGCTAAGAAGTTGCCGGCTCCTTTGTCAGTTACCCCCATGCTCCCCCCCCCCCCCAACAAAAGTAGTAAAAGATGATTGTGTTTTTATTCCTTTGTGCATTCTGGTAACAAATACTCCTTAGGTTTCTGCTATGTAGCCGGTGGCCTTCTAGGTGCTGGACATAGAGCAGTGAGTGAACCCCCAAACATCCTGCCCCCCTGGAGCTTACACTCCAGGTGGAGGAGAAAGCAATGAGCAAATGAAAAGGTAAAACAGATATCAGATGGAGAGGGGGTTACGGGGGGGGGGGATACAAGCAGGGGGAGGGTGACGAGATGGGAGAACGACGTGGCTTTCGTGGGGAGGGCAGGGCGGGGCTCCCAGAGAAGGTGACATTTGAGCAAAGCCTGGAGGCCGGTGAGGAAGTGAGGGGGCGCGCAGTAGGTGTCCAGGCCCTGGCTGAAGCTTCTAGGCTGGTTTAAGCAACTGTGAGGAGGCCGGAGCGAGAGAACAGGAGGGGAGGAGGGGCTGATGTCGGAGGGCAAGGCGGGGGTGGGGGTGCTGAGCATCGTAAGGGCCAGCGACGGAAGTCGTGGGGGACTTGGGGTATTCACTGCCCTGCACTGTGCCGACTGTGGGGACAAGTCTCCGGGCCCTCGGCTGACGGGACGGGAGCAGTGGGACCAGGGCAGAGGCTGTTGCCATGATCCCAGTGGGTGCAGGGGAGGGTGAGAGGCATGTGGAGTGGAAGCCGGGAGGGTCCAGGCTAGAAATGTAACCTCGGTCTCTGAAATACAGAGTGTAGGAACCCCAGACCTGCTGCAGCCCCTTGGTTTGCAGAGTGGGAGACTGAGCCCCACAGAGGGCCGTTGGCCTGTTTTCTGAGACTAAAATCCCAGTGTCCTGGCCTTCCCATGCGGGAAACGTACCGACGTTCAGATACCACTTTGAACTTCGCTTTGCCCTTGTATTCGGAAGACACTTGGCCTTGTCTGTCTTTCTAGAAGTTTCCCTCTGTTTCCTTCTCTTTCATCCCCACGGCGTTCTCCCTGTGCCTCTGCTTAGGCAACCCCGTTTCTTCTTGCACCGTTTAAACTCAGCTAATAGAGAACCTGGCGGGGGTGAGGGGGCGTCACCACCACCAGTGGCCTCCTGACCCTTCAAGGCCTTGTCCTCGTGCCGTTGTGCCTTGAAACCGCGGCTGAGAGTGACGCCTCCAGTCTCAACCATTGCCCCCCATTCGGAGCGTGGCACCCGCCAGCTGTCGCTGTAGTTATTCCAAGACTGGTCCCCGGCCCACGGCAAGGGCTTGGGGTTTGTCGAGGAAAGGCGAATGGACGGCCTGACAAGGTGAGACCCAAGTCCTTATCCTTCGGCGTTGAGCTTTGGCCTGGTCTGGGCTTCACTTCCGTGCGGAGACGCCCCTCCTTATCCCGTTTTAGCACTTACCCTGTGATCGTCCGCAGCCACCGGGCTGCCCTCTGGGGACACGCTGCGCACTGCAGGTGGGATGCACTTGGAGAGAGAGGAAGCAGAGCTCAGGAGCATTCTAGAGACGGCTCTGCAGTTAGGTCCGCGGGCGGGATGGGAGACAAAGACCAGAACGTTAGGACAGATGGACCCTGGGATAGGGGAAGGCTGGTATGAAAGGTTGGTGCCAGGACGTCTGGCCAGGCTGAGTTAGTCCCGGATGCCCGAGGCTGGTGGATATTGGCCGCTGGACAGGGGTGATGTGGTGTGTTTTGTGGGTGAGCTGGTCTCACTTAAAGGCACAGGACTGGCGTGGGCGGTTAGGGCCCAGGCGCCGGGAGCAGAGCATATGCCCCCCCGAGAAAGATCAGACCATCCCGTTCAAGTGAACTGGAAGATGCCTGTGGCCGAGGCCCCACTGGGGTCAGATGCTGTCCTTCTGTTGCCGTCTCTTCTGTCCGAGGCCCCATAAACACATTCCACGCAGGGTGTGTGGCTGGAAGGTGTATCTATGGGGCCGAACCGATAAGGGTCCTGTTCCAGAAGGCCCCGTTACGTGCCTTTCCCCTCTCGCCCTGGCGGCCAGGGGGGCTGAGTTTTGCTGGGTGCCCAACCACAGGATTACCCCCAGTCTAGATTTCAGGAATAATTCTCTCCGCTCTCTCCAGTCATTCTAGATCCTGCTTCGCCTCACCGCTTTTGATCTGGTTTTAAACAGTACTGCCATTTGATTTCTTTTCTTTCTAAGCTGCTTGGGATCCTTTTTGGGTTTGATAAAGAAGAAGAACAGACGAGCAGTCAGTAACCAAAAGTTCAGAATAAAAATGACCGAAGGTCTTTTTTATTCAGGCAGGATTGACAAGGAGGCAGCGTGTTACTGCGCGTTTGTGGGACGTGGCTGCTGATGCTCCCGGTCGGGGGCTGTGGCCAGGGCCCAGGAGGGGCAGGGGGATGTGACGTCTCCTACAGCAGGGCCAGCAGGGTGGGAGAGGAAGGGCTTACCCGTGAACCTCTGAAGAGTTTATTGTTACTAGGAAGGAGACAGAGGAGAATCGTGTTGAGTAGGAGGGGAACACGGAGAACTTGAACGTGAACGGTCCGGAGGGCTGGCTTCTGGGCTCACGGTGTGGCTCGGGGCAGACCTGCCATGACTTTGGAGCAATGACACCTTGCCCGCCTCCCTCTCCCCCTCCCCCTCCCCCTCCCCCACGGGGCTGTCTGCAGATTACACGAGACTCTGCATGTGCAACCCCAAGCGTGGGGCGCCCACCCTCAGGTCACCTAGCTGACGGTCACTCGTGGGGGAGGTTGCATTTATCAGGTACTTTCGGGAATCGAGGGTGCCACGGGGGGGGGGCGCTGCATAGAATTCTTCAGCCTGGGGTCTGTACGGAGTCCCAGCTGAGGGGCAGGTGGAGGCTGAAATCCAGCCTACACTCTGCTCAGCAAACCTGCTGGGCTGGGGACTGAGGCCGGACCGGGGCCGTGGAGAGGAAGGGCACCTTCGTGACATCTGTTCATCCAGAGGGGGCCCCCCCCCCCCCGTGAGGCTGCAAAGATGTTGAGCTTAGAGCCCTCCCATCCCAAGGCCCCTGTCCTTCCCCCACACCAGCCACCTCCCGCTCAGCCCCACCCTCTCTCTCCCTCCTCGGCCACACCACACCGGCCAAAACCGGGCTTTGTGCCCCGGTTCGAATACCCTTGGGGGGGGCAACTTCCCGTCAGCTGGCTCTCTTGACCACTCTAGGATCACAGGTCACAATTCTTTTTATTGGTTTTAATTTTTTTTTAACGTTTTATTTATTTTTGAGAGAGTGCAAGCAGGGGAGGGGCAGAGAGAGGGGGTCAGAGGATCTGAAGCAGGCTCTGAGCTGACAGCACAGAACCCGACGTGAGGCTCGAACTCACGAACCATGAGATCATGACCTGAGTTGAAGTTAGATGCTTAACGGACTGAGCCTCCCAGGCGCCCCGGCCGGAATTCTTTCTGGAGCAAACGGAGTAACGGTGTCCAGGCTTCAGAGTGGTGGACCGAGTCTTGCTGTATGGCCGTGGCTGAGAGGGACCCTATTTCCTTCCAGCCCTGCTGCTTCCCCGTTTATCCTGTAAACATGCAGCCCTTTGTAAAGAGCATTGAATGGCTCTCATTTGGTGGCCCAGAAAGACCCCCTAGAGGGCGCTGCCACATCGGGGATGGGGGACAGGGCACTCTGGCAAGGATCATGTCCCCTCTGCCTCATGCGAGTGGGGGGGAGGGTGGCAAATGAAAAATGGGTTCATACATAAAACATTTTCTACCAACAGTATGAGAGTTCTGTTGACATACTTGAGTGAATTCTCTTTAAGGACAAGGCGATTTGAACTTCAGTCATTCAGAGTAAAGGCAAAGGGGCCTTGGCTAGTTGGTGTCTTCCCCTGATTTGACCTAAGCAGAAATTGAGTTTATTAATAGCCGTTTGATAGACACCTCACAATTAATGGTGAAACAAGATGGGATCAGGTTTCTGATTTTTCTCCAATTGGAAATGCCCAATGGGTGAGAGGTCACCAGATGGAAAGAGAAGGAACAGTGAGTCTTACATGCTGAACACAAGCAGCTGCCTGATATAATAGCATTTTGCAAGCATATGAGTTATTCTCAGTTTATGGATAATTTATTTATTTTTAAAGAACTATTGTTTCTTTTAAAAATTTTTTTATTTCTTTTTGAGAGAGAGAAAGAGAGTGCGAGCAGGAGAGGAACAGAGAGAGGGAGACACAGAATCCGAAGCAGGTTCCAGGCTCTTAGCTGTCAGCACAGAGCCCGACGCGGGGCTCGAACTCACGGACTATGAGATCATGACCTGAGACGAAGTCGGACCCTTAAGCAACTAAGCCACCCAGGTGTCCCAGTTTATGGATAAATTGAGTGCTTTCACAGTGATAAGTGTCCAGGTGTATTATTATTGTTTCCTGAGTGCTTTTTATATGTGAGGAGCCTGGGAGACGTTTTCCCTTTTGTCTTTTTTTTTTTTTTCAACGTTTATTTATTTTTGGGACAGAGAGAGACAGAACATGAACGGGGGAGGGGCAGAGAGAGAGGGAGACACAGAATCGGAAACAGGCCCCAGGTTCTGAGCCATCAGCCCAGAGCCTGACGCGGGGCTCGAACTCACGGACCGCGAGATCGTGACCTGGCTGAAGTCGGATGCTCAACCGACTGCGCCACCCAGGCGCCCCTTCCCTTTTGTCTTATCAGTCCTTATAACAACCCTGTCAGCGGATTATTAGCCTCAGGTTACACAGAGGAGCTTAGAGAGGTTATACCCAGCAGAGCAACGGAAATTCCAGCGCGGGCCTCCTGCTGAAAAGACCCTGCTGTCTCCACTGGAAAGCCCGCCTTCCTGGTTTTCTCAGGACAGCTTTCATAGGAGTGGACTCCGAGTGTCACGGGAACCAGTTCTCCCAGCCTGCATGCCTCGGCTTAGCCCTGATGCTGGGCTGGAGATTGGTTCTCCGGCAGGGACCATCTCATTGGAATGCTGGTCATTTTCCAATGAATCCCAGCGCTCGATGCCTCTTAGGCGTGACAGTAGGTGGGGTAGGGACCAGGCTGGAGAGACACTGTTCTCCGTGGGTCCCGCCCTTGGACCCTTTCTGGTGAAGGAAGGGCCTTGAATGTTGGACCGGAAGAGGCCTTGCTGGCTGGTCACCTGATCTAACCTCACCCGCAAAGCTGGCCTCATGGGGGTCTTGAAGTTGCTCTCGGTCCTAGACCTCAGAATCACAGAGTTTCCAAATCGTCAGAATCAGAATCAGAAATCAGAACCCAGAGGTTGGGCCCGGGCGTCTCTGTTTTTCTTAGAGGCTCTGTTGGTGATCACGCTGAGGGCTGAGGCACAATTATTTTATCTTTTATTTTTTGGCTGAGGCACGGTTCTCACCACACCGGGCTTGCAAGCGTTCACCAAATGGCCCCATCACCCCTTTGCCCTTATTCGTGATTTCACGACACTCCCTCCCCAGCTCTTTGTCCAGAGAGCGCCTACTTTTCTTTCAAGGCCCGATGCCCTCTTCTGCCCTTGGAGGCCAAGTGAATTCCACCCGCATCTGGTGCCCGTCGTGACTTGTGTCTACGAGTCTAGGTGCTCGCTTAGACTTTATTGATCGGTTCCGCAGCGTTTCTTTTTCCCTACTGGAGGACGAACTTCTTAAGAACAGAAAGCGGGCCACACAGATCTCTGGTTTCCCAGCCCCTAATGGGGTCTGGGTTCGAGAAGAGGCTCAGTAAAGGGAAGTGAGAGGTTGATCACTGTCAGCCCGTGATCCTAGCTGGATCCTCTGATACCTTCATTTTAATCTCAATGGCTGTACTTTTCATATCCAAGACTTCGAACTGGTCCTAGCTACTGACTTTTGTGTCATTTTCATATCCTCCACCTGTTTCATAATTCCTCTTTTTTAACGCAAGTTATTCCTCAATCTGTATCTTGAAGCCTCTTATTTATTTTTTTTTTTAATTTTTTTTTTTCAACGTTTATTTATTTTTGGGACAGAGAGAGACAGAGCATGAACGGGGGAGGGGCAGAGAGAGAGGGAGACACAGAATCGGAAGCAGGCTCCAGGCTCTGAGCCATCAGCCCAGAGCCCGACGCGGGGCTCGAACTCACGGACCGCGAGATCGTGACCTGGCTGAGGTCGGACGCTTAACCGACTGCGCCACCCAGGCGCCCCGCCTCTTATTTATTTTTAATGTCTATTCATTTTTGAGAGAGAGAAAGAGTGTGAGTGGGGAAGGGGCAGAGAGAGAGGGAGACACAGAATCCGAAGCAGGCTCCAGGCTCTGAGCTGTCAGCACAGGGCCTGACGTGTGGCTTGAACCCATGAACTTCGAGATCGTGACCTGAGCCGAAGTCGGACGCTTAACCGGCTGAGCCACCCAGACACCCCAAGTCTCTTACTTATTTAAGGTCATACTCAGGCTGTTCAGTGAAATGACTTTGTTGTGAATCCATATTCCTAATGGTTTTTGGTTTGTTTTTGTATTTTTGGCTGTCTTTCCTAGCCTTGTATTTCTTCCTAAGTTTAGAAGTTTTGCCTTCAGGCTCATCTTGAATGACTCCGTTTTCACATTTGCTGTTGGTTTTTTCCCTCAAACCCGCCTGCCTCCCCAGTTTGTTCTCCAGCATCAGGGCTGGGTGGTTTGAGAGACACATCCTCTCAGTCTGGCACCCTGAACTCACCCTCGACTAGCTTTCTCCCGGGCCCCGGCGGCACAATCCAGGGCCAGGCCTCATCAGAGCCCCTTAGAGCTCCCTTCTTGTGGTGACACGGGGGAAATTTTACACAGATGCTGAGCCAGACAGCCTCTCGGTTAGGTCCTGTTTGACAAGTTGGGCATCACCCTCCCCCTGTCCTCTACAGCCCTGGCCCTAAGCAGTAGGGCTGCAGAAATTTTCAGGTCTCTTTTGCCAACAGCGGGAACCCCCTCCCGGGACAGGCCTCAGCGTGGAGCCTGGCTCCTGTGCCCCGTCTCACGTGACCCTTTGCAGGTCCTGGCCACACCCTCTGCTTCAGGACCGGAGTCTTGTACACCTGCTTTGCATTCGTAATCCGTCTGTGACTCATGAAACCCCTTTTTTGAGCCTCTCTATGTCATTTTGCTTTTATTCTTTTATATACTTGGCTTTGGATCAGAGGGGGGCATCCAGAGCACAAATTCACTGTCACCCCAACACTGATAAAACGCTTAAGAAGGAAAGAGGAAGAATAGAGCCAGTGGCCTGCCATTCGAGGCCTCCATCCAAGCAGATTTTCAGATTCTTTAGGAATGTTAGTGTTAGTAACTGTTCTCATTATAATATTACCAAGATATCCAGCCTCTTCCTTTAGAACATCATGAAAGATTTTAACAAATGCCTTGTTGAAACCTTTACATGTCCTTGGGTGTGCGTGTGTGTGGTCGGGCGGGGGGGGGGATGGCCTCATCTGTGAAATGGGCTGCTGGGAGGGCAATGCAGCACTTCCCAAATTTCCTAGTCTCTGGGAGCTTTGAAGCCTTCCTGAGTTCTGCCTCTAGAGATTCTGACTCATCGACGTCCGGTGGGGCGTGGGAGCAAGCAGTGTTAATGAGCTCCCCAGTGGATTCTGAGCAGCAAGCAGGCTTAGATCCTGGGTCCTAATGTTTGTAAAGTGCTCAGCGGAGAGTGCTTGGAGCACAGCAGATGCTTCCCTCCTCCCACATTGCCACCTCTCCTTCCCCGGAGGCACACGGCGTTCAGGTGTGGCCCACTTTGTGTCCCGGAGGAAAACCACAGGACAGCCATTTAAACTGCCCTCCTCCAGGGCTGCCTGGGTGGCTCCCTTGGTTAAGCACCCGACTCTCAATTTCAGCTCAGGTCTTGATCAAGTCCTGTGTCGAGCTCTGCACTGACGATGCAGAGCCTGCTTGGGATTCTTTCTCTCTCTGCCCTTCCCCCCGCCCCCCCCCCAACATGCTCTTTCTCTCTCAAAAATAAACTTTATTTTTTTTTATTATTATTTTTTCAACGTTTATTTATTTTTTTTGGGACAGAGAGAGACAGAGCATGAACGGGGGAGGGGCAGAGAGAGAGGGAGACACAGAATCAGAAACAGGCTCCAGGCTCTGAGCCATCAGCCCAGAGCCCGACGCGGGGCTCGAACTCACGGACCGCGAGATCGTGACCTGGCTGAAGTCGGACGCTTAACCGACTGCGCCACCCAGGCGCCCCTCAAAAATAAACTTTAAATTGCCCTCTCCTCCAGATATCTTCCTTTGATAAAAAGAGGGGAAAGGGCAATGCTTAACTCAAAGTCTTTGTTTCAATTCCGCCACCTCTGATTTGGTCTATACTCTGTACCCTTTGTTAAGCCCCATGATACATAGATAAATAGGATTCTGGCTCCGCTCTTGAGATCTTGGGATTATACTGCAGCCTGCGAAATTTAAGGCACTGAGTCTGCCTGAGGTGGGCGAGAAGTCTTATTTTGGGTCGGGGGCCAGTGTTCGTTAACACACTTCAGATCAACCCCCAGAGGCTTTCTCAGGACTTGTGTTCCGTTGGATAAAGGAGACGTTCAGGTGGTTGTGACAGTCCAGATGGACACAGTAGGTGGAGCTAGAGAGCCAGAGAAACAGAGAATGCAGAGAGCCCGTCCGGGGGTCTCCGGAAGATCAGGCGGGGGCAGTCATCTTCTAGAAGGGCTGTGCGCCAGAATCCCTGAGCAGTTTTGTTTTTTTTTTTTTAAGACTACAGAATTCCATATCCCGTCCCTGTGGAATAAAGTTGCTGGCATTGAGCTTTGGGCGTGTTTAACGCATTGCCCATCTGACTCTGATGTGTATCCAGGTTTGGGAGGCACTGATCTAGAGATTCTAGAGTAATCTAAATGTGATCCAGGCTCTCTGCTGAATGATCTGGTCAGCAGGCTGGGCTGGTTTGAATCCACTGCCCCGTGCTATTCAAAGTGTGATCTTCAGACCAGCATCCGCATCAGCATCACCGGGGAGCTGATCAGAAACTCAAATTTCCAGACCCACCCAAGACTATCAAATCAGCATCTGCAAATTCTGCGTTGTGTTTTTTTTTTTTTTTTTAATTTTTTTTTTTCAACATTTATTTATTTTTGGGACAGAGAGAGACAGAGCATGAACGGGGGAGGGGCAGAGAGAGAGGGAGACACAGAATCGGAAGCAGGCTCCAGGCCCTGAGCCATCAGCCCAGAGCCCGACGCGGGGCTCGAACTCACGGACCGCGAGATCGTGACCTGGCTGAAGTCGGACGCTTAACCGACTGCGCCACCCAGGCGCCCCTGTTTTTTTTTTTTTTTAAGTTTATTTATTTGGAGAGCACGCACACAAGCAGGGGAGGGGCAGACGGGAGAGAGAGACTCAAGCAGGCTCTGCCCCGTGAGTGCCGAGCCCGAAGCGGGGCTCGATCTCACGAACCGTGAAATCATGACGTGAGCCAAGGTCAAGAGTTGGACTGAGCCACCCAGGTGCCCATGACTCTGCATTCTTAACAAGGAGCCCCCAGCTGACTCAGAGGCAGTTCAGAGTGTGAGAGATCGTGAGAACAGTGCTTGTTGTTCGCACCGGCTCCAACCCTGGAATGGTTGCTTGCCGAGGCAGGGGTTGTGTTTGATCTTTGGCACTTCTCTGAGCCTCAGTCTCCTCATCTTTGCTGTGTCTGCTTCTCAAGGTTGTTGGAGGAACTCGTGCCCGACTCCCGTATTAGATTGTGAATTCTTTGGGGCAAGGGCCATGCATTTTTAAAATTCCTGCATGCCCGATGCCTAGCATTGAATGAATTTGCCATTTTGGCACCGAAGGTTATAGAATCCTTGAAACAGAAAAGACTTTGCAGGTTGTCTAGGACACGCTACTCGGTGAGTGGGTGAAGAAATTAGGGTTAAGTGACATGTCAAAGTCAGATGCTCTGTTATCCTCACATGAGCCTGCATGTGATTCAGAGAGGGCACCCGTGACGTCTGCCACCATCCGCGAAGTCATTGTCCCCTCGGCTCTGCCGAGCTCAGCTCAGCTCCCTGTCTTGGTGAAGGTCCTCTCATTCCTCTGACCGCAACCCTCTCTGTGCCTCTGAACTTCCGTACTACTGAGTGTCTGTATCACTCGTCCGCCATGAATCCTGGACTGGCCTCCACGCAGGCCCCGTCGTTGGTGCGCCTTGTCCTGGAGGTTACGGTGTTCTCGTGCTGTACACATCAGGACGGAGCCCTGGCTCTTTGTTTTCTCCATTAGTTTCCCAGCCCAAGACCTAACAGGATGAGCACATAATGGGAATGGCTAACTTTTCAAAAATGCAATTTTTTTTCAAATACAAAATCTTTTATGTAAACAAAAGCTATGGAGATTAGTATGATGAAGGCCCACATCCCTACTATTTCCTTAACCAATAAAAAAAAGATTATTATCGTCGTAATGTTCTACGTACCGCTCTCCAGTCATTTCCTCAGCATCTGCGAATTTCCGTGACAGCTCGTCATCTGTGACACCATGTGGTTTTAGGGTTTCGTGTTCCTGCCCATAAAATAAGGATCTTAACACCAAGGTGCAAGGCAGCCGTGAGGCCACAATTCATTCAACTCAGTCACTCAGTATTTACTGAGAGTCTGTTACATGGCAACCACCGGCCAGAAACTTGGGACGCATCAGTGGACACGTCTGACCAAGACAAACATAAAAAATAAAGCGGTGTTCTCGTGGAGTTCACCTTCTGGACCGTCCGTAAACAGTAAGCATCATATATACACAAGTGACATAATGTGTTAGAGGTTAAAAGTGCGATGGCAAAACATGGGACAAATGCTCTGGGATTCTGAAGTGTGAGGGCTGACTGTGGTCGGGAATGGTCTTGTTAAGAAGGTAATATACGGGCAAAGATTTAAAGGGGTCGAGGAGCTGGTCATTTGGTTTTAAAGGACAGATGGGGCTTCGCAGGCCATTGTGACGACCTGGGCTCATCCGTCGAGCCCTTGCAGGGTTTGGGCCACGCAGTGATGTTTTCTGACCTCTTTGGCTGCAGTGTGGGGCGTAGTTTATAAAACGAGAAGCAGAAAGTCCCCAGGGGGGAGGCCATTGCAGTAAAACCAGAAGAGAGGGAAGAGGGTCAGACTTAGGTGAGGGCCGGTGTGAGAGAAGGAGAAAGGTCGCTCCAAGGGTTTCAGCCCGAGCTCCTGAAAGGATGTAGTTACCATCAGCCAAGGTCAGGGAAGGCTGCAGGTAGAACAGCCTGGGGGTCAGCTGAGGTTCGGACTTACTAAGTTTGAGGTGTCTGCCAGAGGTCATAAATGGAGATGCCGGGGCGCCTGGGTGGCTCAGTCGGTTGAGCGTCTGACTTCGGCTCAGGTCATGATCTCGCGGTCTGTGGGTTTGAGCCCCGCGTCGGGCTCTGTGCTGACAGCTCAGAGCCTGGAGCCTGTTTCGGATTCTGTGTCTCCCTCTTTCTCTGACCCTCCCCTGTTCATGCTTTCTCTCTCTCTGTCTCAAAAATAAATAAGATGTTAAAAAAAAAATTAAAAAAAAAATAAATGGAGATGCCAAGTAGGGTGTGGGGTATATGAGTCTGGAGAGAAATCATACACACAAGAATATACGTTTGGGAGTCATGATCCTGTGGGGGGTATTTAAAGCCATGAGGTTGGCTAGGTCACCAAGGACTCACTGTAGGTCAAGAGGAACAGAAACCAGGAGAGTCTGGTGTCCTGGAGGCCAGGTGAAGAAAGTACTTCAAGAAAGAGGGAGTTTGAAATTATGTCAGTGTTGTTGATGGATCAAAAGCAAGATGAAGGGCTGAGGAATTTCCTTCTGGACTGAGCAGCGTGGATGCCGTCGGTGACCTTGCTGGGCACAGTTCTGGTGTGGTAACAAGGGAGGGGGCAGAAACCTGAATGACCAGACGACTCTTTAGAGGAGATGGCTGGAAAGGCATACAGATGGGCAGGAGCCGGCAGGGGGATCGGATCACAGGGAGGTCTTGGAAATGCCACAAACAAACAAAACGAAGCAAGAGCCTTTTGTTGTTGATTGGATTGACCCCGCAGAGATGGGAAAATCGGTGATGTATTGAGAGGCCAGCTGCACGCAGCAAACAGAGTGCTTTGCTCTGTGCCTTGTACTGGGAAGGCAGGCTGAATCCCTAAGCCATGGTACAACGACTTCAGGAAAGCCAGAGGCTCGGGGCGCCTCGGTGGCTCGGTCGGTCGAGCGTCCGACTTTGTCTCAGGTCATGATCTCACGGTTTGTGAGTTCGAGCCCCGTGTCGGGCTCTGTGCTGACAGCTCAGAGCCTGGAGCCTGCTTTGGATTCTGTTGTCTCCTTGTTTCTCTGCCCCTCCCCTGCTTACGCTCTGTCTCTCTCTCTCTCTCGAAAACAAACATTAAAAATTTTAAAAATAAGTACATAAATAAAAACAAAATAGAAATATATATCTTAAAAAAAAAAAAAAAAAAAAAGGAAAGCCAGAGGCTTTCAGGTCAAAGGAGGGAGAAAGAGGACCGAAGCCTGACTTCGGCTCTATGCACAGCACCGTTAGCCCAGAGCGGCCCCCAGGGGGCTGCTTCTTGGCCCCATGGCAGGTCACAGGCCTGTCGGAGCTGCTGCCCTGAGCTTTGACACCCTCGTGCCTGGTCTCCCTGTGCCGTTCCCGGTTCCCTGATTGGCCTCCAGAATCCCGATTCACCTTCACAGCCGAGCTCAGCTGTGCTCCCGTGTGCCACCCTCCCTGTGCTCCCGCCACGCTGTCCTCCCTCCCCCACCGGTTCCCCAGGTCAGCATCTCTAGCCTCTGGCCCGGAGAAGGCGTTCGCCCCCCCACCGAGCATGGAGCTGTGACTCATGGGAACAGCCGCAGCGGCTGAGTCCCCGGAAGGATGATGCCTGTCTCTGTGGAGCCCCCGGCCGGTCCCTCTTGATAAGCAGAGCTTTCGTTCAGAGGGGCAGCCCTGAGACCAGAGGCCAGCCTTCTGCATCTTCCAGAAGGCTCGCCCCGCTCGTGTGTTTGCGGCAGTCCTGAGCTCCGTCTGGCCGCCAGGCCGGAGCGACCGCAGCTCCTGGAGGCCTGTGGCTGATGACGGGGACGGGAAGTGGCACCCCCTGACCCCTCCGGGCTAGTCCAGGCTTCGGCTCCCGCTTCTCCCAGCCTTGGCCGGCAAGCCCACCGCCTGCCTGCGTCTGTGTGTCACGACTTAGGAATTCTCTCTGCCCTCCCGGTACTGGGAGGCTGTGTTTGCTGAGCCGTGGAGACCTGCGGTTTCCTTCCTGGCCTGCTGGGGGCTGGCCTGGGCACGGGGAAAGGCCACTGTTCAGGGGTGGGGTGAGGAGGGAAGGGTTTGCTTGGCTGTCTTGGCTGAAAACCTGACTCACACCGAATTAGGTCGGCCTGGATGGCTGTGGGCACCGGCAAAGCTGGGTACCAAGCCCCTCGGGTGACCCTCCTGTCACCAGGCCAGGAGCAAGCCCCACTTCGGGTCCGGAGGCAGCCCTCAGTGGAGGGAGAGGGCAGGCCCAGCTTCCCTGCTTCCCCAGCCTGGAAGCTCCTGGCTGTGCTCTGTCTCGGCCGGCCGATGGCAGGCCAGTGGTGGCCAGGGGGTGGCGCTGTGTTCAGCACTGACCACAGTGTCCTCTCCTTCCAAGCAACAGGCAACCTGTCCCTCTCGTGCCCCTCCCTGTGGCCCTGACTCTCTAGGGGTGTGGCTGGCTGTGTCCCGGTCAGCTCAGCTCTGGCGTGTCGGGGACGTGCCGTGTCCCGCCTTATCCTGATTCCGCTGATGTCACGGCCTCTTGTTTGCTGCCTGCTTTCCAACCTGACTCAGGAGACCGGATGCTTTCTTGGAAGGGACTGGATGTACTCAGGGTCAGGGGCTTCCTCTGAGTTCTTTATTGAAAAGTCCCTCCCAGAATCCGAACCACGGTGACCGGCTCCCAGATCACCCTCCTCTTCCGAGAAATCCAAGAACACGTGGGTGGGGTATCTCCAGAGGCAGCAGCTTCCTCGTGCTCTTGGTAGTTGTTTCTGGAGAGAAACCCACCCGCTTTGGGGCTGAGATTCGTTTTCAAAACGCGACTCTGAACGTGCCCGATGCCCCACATCCACACTTGGAAACACGGGCAGAATTCCTTTCTCCTGTGGTTCTGAAATTCTCGGTGCTCTTCGGGGGGTGGCTGCTGGCTCTTCTTAAATGCAATGAACTTTGTTTATTAGGCTCCTTCTCACCGGAAACCTGTGTGGTTCTGGATACGGTCCAGGCTTTGCATTTTGTGAACAGAGTTTCGTCATGAAACTTAAAAGAGTATAAATGCTGTATATGAGCTGCCTTTGGCGCGTCAGCTACGTGCCTGAGGTCATTTCTCGGGCCCACAGCCCAAGATCATACTCTCCCCTGCACTTTGAGCCTCCTTTATTTTTTATTTTTAAAAATTTTTTTTTTCAACGTTTATTTATTTTTGGGACAGAGAGAGACAGAGCATGAACGGGGGAGGGGCAGAGAGAGGGAGACACAGAACCGGAAACAGGCTCCAGGCTCTGAGCCATCAGCCCAGAGCCCGACGCGGGGCTCGAACTCACGGACCGCGAGATCGTGACCTGGCTGAAGTCGGACGCTTAACCGACTGCGCCACCCAGGCGCCCCGAGCCTCCTTTAAACCACTCTCGTGAACAGGTGGTCTTCTAGCACTTTGGAACCATTATTCATCTGCAGCATATGGTGTGGTCCGTATTTCTTTTTATTTATTTTTTAATTATTATTTTTGTTTAATGTTTCTTTATTTTTGAGACAGAGAGAGACAGAGCATGAACAGGGGAGGGTCAGAGAGAGAGGGAGACACAGAATCTGAAACAGGCTCCAGGCTCTGAGCCGTCAGCACAGAGCCCGATGCGGGGCTCGAACTCACGGACCGCGAGATCATGACCTGAGCCAAGGTTTGACGCTTAGCCGACTGAGCCACCCAGGCACCCCTGTATCTCTTTAAAAATGCATCCATGGGGGCGCCTGGGTGGCTCAGTCAGTTGACTTCGGCTCAGTTCATGATCTCACAGCTCGTGGGTTTGAGCCCCATGTGGGGCTCTGTGCTGACAGCTCAGAGCCTGGAGCCCGCTTCGGATTGTGGGTCTCCTTCTCTCTGTGCCTTCCCTACTCGCACTCTCTTTCTCTCAAAAAGAACATTAAAAATAAATAATAAAAAAAAATAAAAATGCATCCGTAATTTGAGAAACTTAACAGAAGGCCATGGGGGAAGGGAAGGGGAAAAATAGTTTCAGAGAGGGAGGCAAACCATACGAGACTCTTAAATACAGAGAACAAAGTGAGGGTGGTTGGGGGGATGGGGGAGGGGAAAATGGGTGATGGGCATTGAGGAGGGCACTTGTTGGAATGGGCACTGGGTGTTGTATGTAAGTGATGAATCATGGGAATCTACTCCCGAAGCCAAGAGCATACTGTATACACTGTATGTTAGCTAACTTGCCAATAAATTATATTTAAAAAAAAATGCATCCAAATAGGTGCGCCTGGGTGGCTCAATCAGTTAAGCATCCGAGTGTTGCTTTCGGCTCAGGTCATGATCTCACGGTTGGTGAGTGCCGGCCCCACGTCGGGCTCTGCGCTGCCTGCTTGAGATCCTCTCTCGTCTCCCTCCCCTGCTCGTGCTCTCTCTCTCTTTCAAAATAAATAAGTAAACTTAAAAAAAAAAATTGCATCCAGGGGCGCCTAGGTGGCTCAGCCGGTTGAGCATCCGACTTCAGCTCAGGCCATGATCTCGCGGTCTGTGAGTTCGAGCCCCGCGTCGGGCTCTGTGCTGACGGGCTCAGAGCCTGGAGCCTGCTTCGGATTCTGTGCCTCCCTCTCTCTCTGCCCCTCCCCTGCTCACGCTCCGTCTCTCTCTGTCTCAAAAATAAAAATAAAAACATTAAAAAAATTTATTTAAAAAAAAGGCATCCGCATAAAGACCTTTTTAGGGAGTACTTTCTTGCTGAGATGGTCATTACAGATCAATGAAAAGAATAGAATATGTTATATGCTCCCAAGCTCTGCTTGGTGTGAATTCATGAGATTTGATTTAGTGGCCAACATGGCTTCCAAGCCTTGGAGGATGTCTGTTTGGGTTGGACCACACCACAGGCCCAAGCACCTTCATAGACGCAAGGGGGTCAGGAGCCCCTGGAGGGTGTTCAAAAGAGAGACCACAGAATAGGGAGGCGATGGAAGCCCAACCTTCACACCCTGTCCTGAGGCTACCTCTTACCTTCTCCTCAAACTCTGTCCCCCGTAAAATGCCGCGTCCACAGGTAGTCCTTCAGATACACTGAGAAATTGTCAGTTTACAGTCTGTGAGCTATAAATACAGCCTGTCTGCCGGCTGACCACACCTGCGGTCGCGATGCTCATCCGTTCCGTCAGTGGTCACCGAGAGGCCACGGTGTGCCAGGCTCTGAGGAACAGGAAGAATAAAACCGGCTGGTCTGGTGGGGGACAGACCGGTCAGGCAGTGCGACAAGTGCGAGCACTGAGGTGTGAGCAAGGTGATGAGGACGTGATAGGTCGCAGGAGGTGGCTGGGCGTGACAAAGGGAGGCGCAGGGTGAGTAGGAGCTGTCCAGCTGAGTGAAGGTTTAGGGGGGAAAGAGCATGTCAGCTGTGCGGCCTTGGGAAAAACGACTCAACCTTTCTGAAACTTGGCCGGACGGGGAGCCTGGCTGGCTCAGTCGGTGAAGTGTCGTAGTCTTGATTTCTGGCTCGGGTCACGATCTCGCGGTTTGTGAGTTTGAGCCCCGCGTCGGGCTCTGTGCCGACAGAGCGGTGCCTGCTTGGGATTCTCTCTCTCCGTCTCTCTCTCCGTCTCTCAAATAAATAAATAAACATTAAAAAGAACCCAGGACGGTAATGCCCATAGTGCTTAGAGAAGAAGGACAGGAATTGAATATGGGAGCACCTAGCACATGGCAGGTGCACGTCCTTATTCCACATTGAGAAGCCGGATATGTGGCCTCAGGTCATCACCCTGATGCATAGTTGAAGTCCCTTTAAGTAGCCTCTACTGGTCACTCTGTGTCGGGCGTGACTTGGGTGCTGCGGGCTTGGTGTCCAGTTACCTGCCGTTCAGTTTGTTCTCCCCCACGTGGGGCCCCCAGCATCTGCCCAAGGGCAGGGGCACAGCGCTACACCCCGGGGCCCCTTTAGGCTTAACCGACCTCAGCCTGGTGGTGCAGTGCCCGTGGGTGTGTGTCCCCACTTCCCAGGCTCTCACGCTGACCTCTGTCCCACCGTGTGCTCTCTCTGGCCTGGCCCACCGCCACCCCTCATGCCCTCCTGATGGGCCACTGCAACAGCCCCCTGCCCCTCTGGAGGGAAAGGGTTGGACAGACCTGGGCTCGTTCACAGCTTGGCCGCTTCTGCTGCGTGTGACCTTGGGCAGGTCACGTGATGCTGCTTTGAGCCTTCGCTTCTTCATTTCCAGGTGGATGCGCGTGGAACTGCATCTCACGGAGGTGCGAGGCCTCCAGAGACACACGTGTACGTGCCCAGCAGGCGCCCAGTGCATCTCTCAGCACGAGGTCGCCACTCCCTCGGTGGCGGCTGTCATTGGCGGCTGCCTGCCTGCTCCCAGAGCCACTGAGCACCCCTGGGCCCCCAGGCTGATCCCCTGTAGCCTCGGCTGGTAGCCCACTGTCACTTCTGGGACAAAACACCTCCGCGACACCCCAGTTCTGTCCGTCTCAGTCCTCAGGTCCTCCTCCCGAATGGCAGAGTCCTTGCTCCTCCTCAGCTCTGCTCTCCGCGCTCACTCTGTGTTTGTCTCCTCGCTGGCTGACGACGCCGTTATTTAAGACTCCTTGTGCACGTGCCTTTACTTCCGCTTGCCACACCCTTCCTTGTCGGCCTGGTGAATTCCTGCTCGATCGTCAGCACCCAGCTCTTCTGCGATGACATTCCTGAGCCTCCCTCATCTCTCCCTAGGAGATCGTCGTCCCTCGGAACTACCCCAGCACTTGGTTCATGCTTCCACGATAGCATTCGCTCGGTAGGGTATTCAGATTCGTTTCTGCACCGTTTTTCCTGCTAGACTATGAATGACTTGGGTGATCGTGTCTTAGTCATTTTGGTGATTGCCCCAGTGATGAACTAGGTACTTAGCACAGGGCGTGGAATGTAGCAAATGCTTGATCGATGTATGATCGGACTTGACTAATCTAGTCCTCACTGGTTTCTCGACGTTCAAGTGTGTCCACAACCCCTGGCCCAGGTGGCCCACACAATGGATAGTCAATAAGAATGAGTAATTACTGGGAATGCAAGCTGGTGTGGCCACTTTGGAAAACAGTATGGAGGCTCCTCAAAAAAACTAAAAATAGAACTACCCTACGACCCAGCAATTGCACTACTAGGCATTTATCCACGGGATACAGGTGTGCTGTTTCAAAGGGACACATGCACCCCCATGTTTATAGCAGCACGATCAACAATAGCCAAAGTATGGAAAGAGCCCAAATGTCCATTGATGGATGAATGGATAAAGAAGGTGTGGTCTGTATATACAATGGAGTATGACTCGGCAATCAAGAAGAATGAAATCTTGCCATTTGTAACTACGTGGATGGAACAGGAGGGTATTATGCTAAGTGAAATTAGTCAGTCAGAGAAAGACAAAAATCAGATGACTTCACTCGTATGAGGACTTTAAGAGACAAAACAGAGGAACATAAGGGAAGGGAAACAAAAAGAATGTAAAAACAGGGAGGGGGACAAAACAGAAGAGACTCATAAATATGGAGGACAAACTGAGGGTTACGGGAGGGGTTGTGGGAGGGGGGATGGGCTAAATGGGTCAGGGGCACTAAGGAATCTACTCCTGAAATCATTGTTGCACTATATGCTAACTAATTTGGATGTAAATTCAAAAAAATAAAATAAAAAAAAAAAAGAATGAGTAACTGCACCAGATCTGCAGTAATGCCATTTATAAATATAGTAGTAATAATAATAATATACAGCATTTATTTTTTATTTAAAAAGTTTTTGGGGCGCCTGGGTGGCGCAGTCGGTTACGCGTCCGACTTCGACCAGGTCACGATCTTGCGGTCCGTGAGTTCGAGCCCCGCGTCGGGCTCTGGGCTGATGGCTCAGAGCCTGGAGCCTGTTTCCGATTCTGTGTCTCCCTCTCTCTCTGCCCCTCCCCCGTTCATGCTCTGTCTCTCTCTGTCCCAAAAATAAATAAACATTGAAAAAAAATTTTTTTTTTAAGTTTTTAATGTTTATTTTTGAGACAGAGAGAGAGAGAGACAGAGTGCGAGTCGGGGAGGGGTGCAGAGAGAGGGAGACAAAGGATCCGAAGCAGGCTCTGAGCTGGCAGCCCAGAGCCCAACACGGGGCTCAAATCTAGGAGCCACGAGATCACGACCTGAGCCGAAGTCAGACGCTTAACAGACTGAGCCACCCAGGCGCCCCTATATGACATTTACTGAATGCATAATGTACAATGGTGTCTGTGCTAAGTGCTTTAACTTCATCCATATTTAATCCTTCATATAATTACAATATATTCTTATCCCCAATTTAGGGTTGAAAAATCTGGAGCACAAGAAAAGTTACATGACCAGGTCAAGGCCACACATTGAGATTGTGATGGGTCTAGGATTTGAGCTCAAGCCTGTCAGATTCTAGAGTCTCTATTGTAGTTACCCCATAAAAATCTACTTGTATCACCCATTGGTGTATCCAGGGCTGATGTGTCCTTTCTGGTTGCTTGCGTATCTGTTTGGTTTCATCAGTGGCAGTGCTGAAGCTGTCCCTTGACTATTTTGCGTAATCCCCCCTTGGCATTCAATGCCCCGGTGTTACCAGGGCTGTTTCTGCGGAGTTTCACCTTCCGGTCTTGCAGCACTAGGATGACAGATGTTCTGAGGCCACCTAAGAGTTGTTTTCCTCAGGTGTGGTAAGACACACAGACATGGAAATGACTGTCACGAAGGAAGAATTTTGTAATACTCACAGATCCCTAGAAACGGGAGGCATGACACTCCACGTGGGGCCACAGGTCGAAGCAGAGGGAGCAAGGAGAGAAACGTGGGCAGGAGCCTTTACTGTGGTTTCCACGGGGAACGAATGGCAGGTAGGGTAAGTGGGCGTAGGATTGGCTGGTGTGAATGATTCCAGCAGGTTCTGGGGCTTAGGGCTGTTCCTCGTGGTCTGGTACCTGGCCCCGCAGTACCAGATGGACGGCAGGCGGATGGTGGCCAAGTGTGAGTGCCTTGTCAAGGAGGTGGTTGAATTACGGGCTCTGGATTTGTTGGTTGGTTTGCATAGGAAAGAAATTCTCACTTCTCATAAATGTCACCGAGCTCTGGGATCCAAAAAAGCCGATCGTGGAAAGCTGGATTTCAGCTGGGTCACTAGTAAGAGTTTTTTTATTCTTTTTTGGTTTTTAAGTTGATTTATTTTGAGGGAGACAGTGAGTGAGCACGAGTGGTGAGGGACAGAGAGAGAGAGAGAGAGAGAGAAGGAGGATCCCAAGCAGGCTCTGTGCTGTCAGCGTAGAGCCTGACCTGGGGCTCGAACTCACGAACTGTGAGATCATGACCTGAGCCGAAATCGAGACTAGGACGCTTAGCCGACTGAGCCACCCAGGCGCCCTGAGTTTTTTATTCTTTTTTTTTTTTTTTTTTTTTTTTAATGTTTACTTGTTTTTGAGAAAGAGAGAGAGCATGAACAGGGGAGGGGCAGAGAGAGAGGGAGACACAGAATCTGAAGCAGGCTCCAGGCTCTGAGCCATTAGCACAGAGCCCGATGCAGGGCTCGAAACCCACAAACCGCGAGATCGTGACCTGAGCCGAAGTTGGACGCTTAACCGACTGAGCCACTCAGGCGCCCCCCCCCCCGCCCCGAGTTTTTTATTCTTAAGAAAATAAACAAATATTGCTGATATTCCTTTTTAGTCACAAGAGTAAGTCCTCTGTGGTGTGGAGATGATACTGGTTTCTCTCCTTGGCAGGTCTGGGGGAGGGGGCAGTCTCTTCATGGTCAGCAAGGTCCTAAATATTAGAGCATCAAAATGCAGGGGCGCCTGGGTGGCGCAGTCGGTTAAGCGTCCGACTTCAGCCAGGTCACGATCTCGCGGTCCGTGAGTTCGAGCCCCGTGTCAGGCTCTGGGCTGATGGCTCAGAGCCTGGAGCCTGTTTCCGATTCTGTGTCTCCCTCTCTCTGACCC
The DNA here is from genome assembly GCF_022079265.1 of Lynx rufus. Classification (NCBI taxonomy): domain Eukaryota; kingdom Metazoa; phylum Chordata; class Mammalia; order Carnivora; family Felidae; genus Lynx; species Lynx rufus. The sequence continues at coordinate 132,278,930 of NW_025814896.1, read as the reverse complement.
TCCCCCGTTCATGCTCTGTCTCTCTCTGTCTCAAAAATAAATAAACGTTAAAAAAAAAATTAAAAAAAAATGCAGAAGATAAAACACGTGGTTAATACAGCACGTAAAGGGGTTGCTTGAGAAAGACAGATCTTGGCTTGCTCGGCCTGGCCTGGTGAAGAAGGGATTCCTGGTGCGTGCCCAGGGGTCTCTGCAGCAAGGACAGTGTGAGGAGCAAGCTGGGCGGGCTGGGTCACCGTCCCTCACTCTGGCCTCAGTGCAGAAACATCTACTCCTGTCTCACTATTTTACCTCCTCTCGCTCCTTCCATGAGTCTCCCCATTCAGACTTGCGTTCTTTTTTTTTAAAGTATCTATCTATCTATCTATCTATCTATCTATCTATCTATCTATCATGTATCATATAGTTATCTATCTATTTATAGTGTATGAACAGGGGAGAGGCAGAGAGAGAGGGAGAGAGAGAATCCCAAGCAGGCTCCGTGCTGTCAGTGAGGAGCTGGACATGGGGCTCGAACCCACAAACCGTAAGATCATGACCTGAGCCGAGATCGAGAGTCAGACGCTCAACCGACTGGGCCACCCAGGCACCCCCAGACATGGTTTTCTTGAAGCTGCTACCTTATCCTCCACTGGGGGTGGGGGGGTTGGAGGAGGTGGGAAGGCTGCGTGAATGGCCCCCGGCGTTGGACACAACTCCTGTTACCTCTGCGGCACAATTTCTCCAAACTAAGTTCCCTGACTTACAACTCCCACCATTTATTCAGTGAAAAGGGGGTTTCAAGATTGCGCAGTTTGGGGAAATGCCACTTTCTATGTTTCCTCTTGGAGACTGGTGATGTACAGTGACATACGGGCACCGAGAAGCTATGAAGGAAAAGAATCTTTATCTCTGTTTCCTCTAATGTTTCCAAATCTGTCTGCCACGGAGCTGGTGTTGTGCAACCTGCACCCCCGTCCCCGGAGAGGCCTCGGGACCCACTGCGCTGCTTGGGGGATGGCGTGGCTCCGGGCTGCCCACTGGTAGACTCGGAACAACCAGTCTTCCAGGCTTGGAGGCCAGGATTTCGAGCGCCCAAGCAGCCTGAAGTCATTGCCCTGAGAACCCTGGGGTCTAACCCTCGCCCTCCCTGGGGTCTTCCCCGGGCTCCTGGCCCTTCCCAGAGCACCGGACCGGCTCTTCCGTTTTTCTGGATTCCTAACTCCTGTCATTGCCAGTGCCTGGCAAACACTGGGTGCTCAATGATTGCCTGTAGTAAGTTAATTTCAATTAAATTAAACCAAATTTCCCCATTAGAACCCTCTGATCGGAGGCTGGTTCTTGTTTTCCAGCCTATTCTATCCTTGTATCGACACACGCACGCATGTGCATACGTTTACGGGCTGTGCGGCTTCTTTTCATAAATAGGTGCATTGTAGGGCAGGGCTGTTGGACTTGGCCTGTCACTGGGAGCCACAGCAAAGAACCCGAGGCCATCTAATGCACACGGGTGTGCATGCACACCGCCTACACGCCCCACGTGAGGCTCGAGCTTCCTTTGCTGAGCACAGTCCTGGGGTCACGTCTGGGCCCGAAGCAGTGGCAGTGGTGAGGGCCGGTGTCCTGGGCAGAGCCGGGCAGGGTGCCGACCCCCTCGTCCGTCTGTCCAGTGGCTGCAGTGGAAGACGGGGCTTGGGGAGGAGCCTGTGCCGGGCTCACTTCTCTGTGGGGAGGGGTTTCTATCCGGGAAGTGAAGTCCCTTCCCCAGGACACTGTGCAGGGCGGGCTCAGTGTGGACTCACAGAGCATACCACGGATACCCAGGAGAACACAGACTGCCCGAGCCGGAAGGGGACGTATTCTGTCCACTCCAGCCCCCTCATGATACACACGGGGATACTGAGGCCAGTGGAAGGGAACAAACGCTCATGGTCACAAGCTGGGATCCCATAGCCTTGGGTCATCCGACACCCCGACTCCCATTGCGGGCCTGTATCCCATGCGGTTCCCGCTGCCTGGACCCCCATGCGCTGAGCACCCCTCCAGGACAGGTGCACTTATGTGACAAATGGCTGGGTGACCGCAGGGCGCGGGGGCAGGGCGGTCACCGCCGGTCAATGGTGAGGCCTGGGTGAGCTCAGCTCTCACACGTGTGACCAGGAGGACGTGCCAGGGCCAGGCGAAAACTTCCCCTTAGTGGTTACGGGCCACAGCGTTGGTCAGACAAAGGCCTAAGACATGAAGCCACCAAAGAGCCACGGGGACCGACACCACCTTCCTCTTTTCCTTAGGAAAAGTGCACACAAATCAGGGCATACATAGCCCCCTTCCACCCCAACAGACTGAAATGCAGACGGAGTGATGCCATGACTTTGAAGTCAGTGAAACCTGGGTCACATCCCAGCTCGCACAACCCACCCCCCCCCAACCGCTAGCTCTGTGACCTTGTCTAAGTCCCTCGACCTTCTGAGCTCCAGGGTCCTCATCTGTATATTGAAAAAATCATGCTTTTATTCTTCCATTCGGTACGTATTTATTGAATATCTACTATGTGCCAGGCACTGCTGGGGATACAACGATAAGAACCATAGGCCCTGTCCCTTATGGAGGAAACTGTCATTAGGTGAACAATTCGGCAAACAAACATAACCTTGCAAACTGTGTTATGTGCTATTAAGGAGCGATAAGGGTATTGTGAGGGGGTGCAGTTATGATGTGATCCAGTTGAGGAGGCCAGGGGCAGCCTCTCTGAGGAGGTGACGCTTGGCGGTGGTCTGGTCTGGCAATGAGTAGTAGCTAATCAGCCGACATGTGTCTCAGGCAGAGGAAACGGCACGTGCAAAGGCCCTGTGGCTGGAGGAAGTAGGTTGAATAGGAAGGGTTAAAAGGCCAGGGTGACTGAGTCAGAGAGATCACAAGGAGCAAGAAGAGGGAGATGAGACTGGACAGGTGGGTGGGAACTTTGTTCACCAAGTTAAGGAAGAGGTTAAAACATTGTAAACATTGTATATATTTCCTTGAGTGATTTGCAAGTGACGTGACCAGCCTGTCAACAAAGATGACCACGGCTGCAGCACGGGGACTGAACGGCAGGATGGCACGTGGGGATGTGGGCAATCCCATCAGGAGGCTGTGCCAGGCACAACAGTGGTCCCTCAGAGGTATCCTAATCCTTGGAACTTGTGAATATTATTAATTACATGGAGAAAAAGAAGTAAGGTTGCATATGGAATTTAGGTTACTCATCACGGACCTTAAAATAGGGAGATTAGCCTGGATTATCCAAGGGGGCCCAATGTAATCCCATGCGCTCAGACAGTGGGTCAGAGAGCTGGGACTTTGGAAGCGCTCATTCGGCCCTTGCGAGCTTTGAAGGCGGAAGAAGTATTATTTACCTCATTTCGTAATTGAAGGAAAGGAATTTCTCAGACATGAAGTGATCTACTCACCACCAAGCATTATTAAATATTATAGCCAGGGCTGAGATCTAATTCCCTGGACTACGGATGCTCTCTCCATTTCTGGGGGGGGGGGTCTGGGGAACTCTCAGGGGGGTCCAGGTTAGGGCCTGACTTTGTCTAATTTCAGCCTCGTCCGCTTCACCCCACTTGCCCCCCAGCCAGAACAAACTGTCCCTTACCATCTTCCTTTATTTCAAGTCATAGTGACAGAAAAGAAAGGGGGTTTTGTCATTGGGCTCATGATGTCGGAGGGCGTGGACGTTTAGACTTGCCGAATGTTGGAGATAAAAAGTGCCGAGGAATCACCCAAAAGATGCAACTCCCATCTTTTGGCTGATGGAAAACTCGAGACCCAAGGAAGGGAAGTATTTTGCCCAAGCCTCCTCCACTTCCCCCTGCACCTGAGAAACGGAGCTAGAGCCTGAATTGCTGGATCCCCAGAGCAATGGTCCTTCCATTGTATCCTGGACCGTTCCTGTGTCTTCCTGGAAACTTCGGTTGGAGTTGGAATGAATTTTCCCCCAAAAGGAGGCTTTATAAACGGAACTCCGAGCTCTTACGACTCCAGCCGGAAGGACTGCTGTTTGTTCAGCTCTGATGTGGATTCCTCTGCCCTCCCCTTCCCCGGAGAAGTGAACTCATTTGGATAGAACTGTTTCTGTGTGAAAATGTTATTCTCTGCTGAAAAATAAGTTCACAAATGAACTTTAGGGGACCCCTTTTGCAAACGGGCACCGCCTGGACTATCGCTGTGGCCTCTCCGCCTGGCAGTCTGGAAGCGTTTCTGCCTGGAGATCCCGCCTTCCCCCTTCTGTGCTGGTGGGAACCTGCTGTCCAAATGTTTGTCCATCCACGAAACTGAAGCAAGACCTTTGGAGCCACACAGGACTGAATTCGCATTTGGACCCAGGGCTCATCCATGTAAACTCTAGCAAATGGTGGGAAAGGGGTGTAACAGAGCCTGAACCCATGAGGAACCTGAGGGACTGTGACCTGGAACTTGATCTTCATCAGTATGCAACTGAGATTCAAATTCAGCGTCCCCAAGTACACGGTACGTGCTGGTCACCTCCAAGTACACCTCTCGCTTGACTCTCATAGCATGATTTTTTAATGTTTATTTATTTTGGGGGGGAGGGGAGGGGCAGAGAGAGAGAAGGAGACACAGAATCCGAAGCAGGCTCCAGGCTCCAAGCTGTCAGCACAGAGCCCGACGCGGGGCTCGAACCCACAAGCCGTGAGATCGCGACCCGAGCCGAAGTCGGACGCTTCACCGACTGAGCCGCCCAGGCGCCCCCCATATGACTCCACTTCTAACTGGCAGAGGCCCTGGCCAGGCTAGGACCAGTCTTTGTGGTTCTATTTCAACCTGCACCAGTCCTTAGCCTGTACCGATCAGTGTGGTCAGGTGAGCAGGCAAAACACAGCAGAAAATGAAAAGACAGAAGGGAAGGGTCTGGCTATCTTCTGTCTGTTCATCTGTGCACATTGACTGGGTTCGTTCCCCAAGCATGTCTCCCATTTTTCTGTATCCATTGGCCTACCCATTTATCTGTCCATCATGTCTGTATCCTTCACTGTGTATGACCATGGACAGAAGATGGTTGGAAACATAACAGGATCTCTGTCAGCCAGCTCAAGCTGCTCTAACAAAAACACATAGACTGGGGAGCTTAAACGATACACATTTCTCAGAGCTCTGGAGGCTGGATGTCCGAGATCTGGGTGCCATCATGGTGGGGTTTTGTTGGGAGACCCCTTCTTGGCTTGTAGAAAACCACCCTCCTGATGTGTCCTCGCACGGCAGGGAGACATCTCTCTCCTATCTCTCCTTACAAGGCACTTACCCCCTTCATGAGGCCTCTACCCTAATGACCTTCACAGCCCCCAATGGCCCCACCCCCAATACCATAGAACGGGGGATTAGGGCATCAACATCTGAATTGGGTGTGGACACACCCATTCGGTCCACGGCAGTTGCCTACATATAAATTAAATGAGGACTGAAAGGAAAAAAAAAGATGTAGAGATGGAAAACAGAGCCACGAATGAGGCGAGTGCCACCGTGCATTTCACGGGGTCCTACTCAGCAGGGTTGGAACAGAAATGTGAATCTGCAACTCCTACCTACAGAAGGACCCGAGAAATTATACGGCTCAGAGTATAAATAAGGGAAGAACAACCCAGCTGTTGGGAAGACGCTCATCTATTCCTGACAATGAGTCTGAACTGTAGGGTCATCACCCATGAGCAGCAGCTGATACGCGTGTGGTGCGTTCTTGTTTTACACGGCATATTATCTCGCCATTCTTACGTCGCCTCTGAGGAAACCATTTCAGCGTTTCCCTCTCTTCACAGATGAGACTACTGAGGCTGGAATTCTGCGTCGAAGGCCACACAGCTCTAGTGGGAGAACGGAGGTTCAAACCCAAGTTCGTGTCTGGGGTCCACCGTGACTGTTCCCCGTGTGGCGCACAGGCTCCGAAGGCTGGACTTCCAATTCTGCGTTAGAATTTTGGAAAGCAGCAGACAAACAGTTGGGGGGTGGGGAGGAGATTATTCATTTTCTTCTTAATTTTGAGAGAAATTACTGGTTGAAAGACACGAGTTCGCCATTTTTTGTTCTTGTGCTTACGTTTAATCTCTGAAATCAAACCAGACCCTTGGAGGGTTCAGAGTTCCCCTGGCAGTAGAACGTATTTGGTATTCGATGTGAAACTTGGTCTTTAATCGGGATCAAATGCAAGCATTGTGGATTTAAACTGCTCTTGGCCTTCCAGGCCGGCCTCGTGAATCTGAAGTGAGTGGAGCCATTGTGCCCAGCGCGTGCTCGTGCTCCGGGAGGAATTTGAGTTGGATGGTCCAGAACATCTGTATCCAAGTTGCATGATTCTTTAGAGGCATGCTGTAATATTCCACAGGAGCTGAAATGGGACCAGTAGCTGGATTCCCAGAAGTGTTTCTGTTGAAATCGGGACTGAACTAAGGACCACATTAAGCAGTGTATAGATGAAGAACCCCATCTTCGTGCCCCACTTTTCCAACAAAGATCCAGACTTGGCGGGGGGGGGGGTGGGGAGGGGGAACCCCTTAACCCGCGTCTGCCGCCTTTCCCAGGGCTTGTCATAGGAAACTCTATCCCTCTTACTCCAGCTGTGGTTCCAGGATACTAGAAAAGTCCTCCCCACGTTTATCCTTCCGGTTTTTCTCATTTAGTTAATGATACCATCATCTAGACCTAGGCACCCAGGCCAGGGACTTCAGTCGCCCTCGAAATCTCCCTCTTCGCCCACCCAGCCAATCCAAATCACTCACCACTCCCGCCACGAGGAGGGGCTCTCAGCCACCCCTCCCTCTTCAGCCCCCCCTGCCCTCTCCTTGGCTCACCTCCTGACCATCCTTTGCTGGAAGAGCCTTTACATTTTTTTTAAGTTTATTTATTTATTTTGAGAGAGACAGAGACAGCACAAACCGGGGAGGTACAGAGAGAGAGAGAGAGAGAGAGAAGGGGAGAGAGAATCCCAAGCAGGCTCCATCCTATCAGTGCAGAGCCCGATGCAGAGCTCGAACCCACAAACCGTGAGATCATGACCTGACCCGAAACCAAGAGTTGGACGCTTGACCGACTGAGCCACCCAGGCACCCCTGGAATAGCCTTTATTTTTTTTTTTTTTAATTTTTTTTTTCAACGTTTATTTATTTTTGGGACAGAGAGAGACAGAGCATGAACGGGGGAGGGGCAGAGAGAGAGAGAGAGAGACAGAATCGGAAACAGGCTCCAGGCTCTGAGCCATCAGCCCAGAGCCTGATGCGGGGCTCGAACTCACGGACCGCGAGATCGTGACCTGGCTGAAGTCGGACGCTTAACCGACTGCGCCACCCAGGCGCCCCTGGAATAGCCTTTAAATTCACTCCTCTGCCTCCGATATCAGACGTCAGAATGATCCTGTAAGACACAGGTCTGCTCCTCCCACTCCCTGGGGCTCACACTGTGCCCATCGACTGTTCTCAGACTGTGTTCTCTGGAAGCTCAGGGTTCTGCAGCCAAGACAAGGACTCTGGGCCCCTTCCCTGATACGACTGAAACAGTTCCCGTTCTGTCTGGTTACGTATGGCCTCCCAAAGGATTTTGTTTGAGGAGGGCTTTTCTGTAAAGGAGAAAATGGCCCCACGGTCCCCACGTCTCCTGACCGTGGACCTATCGAGGGCCCCTCATGTCTCCTTGCAGTGACTGTTCTCCCGTCACGGGGGCCTCCCCCAAATAAACATACGATGCCTTTGTTTCTTTGAACTTGCTCTCTTCCCTGCTTGGGAAAGGCCTTTCTCCCTCCTCTCTTCTCCAAGAGCCCCCTTATCCTTCAGAAGCAGCTCAGACCTTCTGTGGATGGCATGGGATTCCTCGCATTCCCTGCAGGAAAGCTGTTGGCTCCCTCCTGTGCTCCCACGGGACCCTGGGCCTGTTCTGGTGGCCTCAGCCATGACAAATTTTCTACCTGTCTTCTGGCCCACCCCCTGCTAGATTACGAGTGACTCAAGGGCAAGGTTTACATTTGTATTCACTTCTGCATTCCCAGTGTCTCCCTCAGTACGTGACCCCCCGAGAGAAACCCAATAAACAGTGATATCAAGTAACAAACACCACGAACTATCAGCCGATCAGCAACATGGACTGGAAAAGCTAAATGCGTCCAATGGGTCGCAGGTAGGGTGACAGGGTGAGGGGGTGACAGGACAAGGGAGACAGGCCAAAGGGGCTTCAAAGGCTGTTGACTCTGGGCTGCCGTAGTTGAACTTGGAACGTGTATGTTTTTGAGTATCACGTGAGTGTGATTTGAGGCCTACATAAACGTGACACGTCCCTTAGTGGGGGGGCCGGACCTCGGGGCTCCCCCTGGGGCTCCTGTAGGAAAAGGAGACAGCGCAGGCCCTGCTTCCTTAGGTGGGGGCCACACCGGCAGTCTCCCCAGCTCGTTCGTGTCCCCTTCCACCCGAATGCACTCCGTTAACGCTTACAACACAGCCGTTGGGTCTGGGGTTACTGTTACGCCCATTTTACAGATAGGAAAACAAACCTTGGGGCGCCTGGGTGGCTCCGTCGGTTGAGCGTCCGACTTCGGCCCAGGTCATGATCTCACAGTTCGTGAGTTCGAGCCCCGCGTCGGGCCCTGTGCTGACGGCTCGGAGCCGGAGCCTGCTTCGGATTCCGTGTCTCCCTCTCTCTCTGCCCCTCCCCCTGCTCTCTCTTTCTCAAAAATAAATAAGCATTTAAAAAAAAGAAAAGAGGAAACAAGCCTTGTGCAGCGACAGCTAAGGAACTGTGCAGGCAGCCCTTGACGGCGTGCCTTCTGACCCCGACTCCCATCATTTCTCCACATGGCCCCACGTGTGCTTGGGGAAGGGGGAGAGGTGAACACAGAGAGAGGGAGGAGAGAGACTTACGACCTCGTCATGTGCCCCAGGTAACCCAGACCTCACAGGCTCCGCAAACACGGAGAGAACTCACCATGTCCTCACCGCCGCTGCTTTCTCTTGAGATAGAAATACATACCGTAAAATTCGCCCCGTTGAAGCGTATGGGCCAGTGGGTTTTTGTGCATTCACGAGGCTGTGCCGTCGGTCCCAGTGTCCCTTTCCAGGACGTTTCCAGTGATTGATCTCTCACGTTTTTCTTTTTCAGATTCCAATGATGAAAGACCCTGGATGGATCAGAAACGTGTGGTCTTCAAACATTAATGTGAGTGAAGTTGCTATGAATGGGTTAGTTTGCTTTTGCGTTTCAAAGATGAGAGAAGGTACTCTGACACACGGTGGGTGGCGCATCGCACGGATGCGTGTCACGTGACCAGCACTCCGCCCCTCCCCCGTGCTTGCTCTGCTGGCCCGCAGCTCCTTGGGAGCGATGAGACGTCTGGGACAGAGCTAACAGCATTTTGGGTGGTTTCTAACCTCTTCTCCCTGAATCCCTCCTCCCTCAGGCACGGAAATGGTTTTGTCACCTCTGTGATTAAAAAGCATTCCACGGCTCCCTAGTGCCAATAGAAATGGTCGTATTGGTGCCCATGGCCGCCGGTTGGACGGTCCTCGTGGTGGGTGTGGTCACGTGTATCCAATAAAAGCCCTTGCAGCTGTCCCCAAGCCCCTTAAGCCCCTTCTGCAGATTCCGCGTCTTCCTCCTGCACCCTCTGACTCCTCTGTCGTCCTGCCTCGGTCCCACGGCCCTGTGCCTGGTCCCCAGGCCTTAGGCCGGGCCCTTTGGATCGTCCCCGTGACTGTATTTAGTTTTCTGCTTCCCACTCTGTCCACGGATGCTTCCTTGTGGATCTCCCGAGGCTGCAGGCTCAGCTGACCGAAGGCCCAGCTTCTCGGCTCCTCATGGGTCTGGCTCGCGGAGCCTTTGCTGCTGGGGAGGGAAATTTCATGGTCCCCACCGACGCCCGCCTTCAGTTCTTTCCTCATCGTGCCCTCGCCGTGCCCTGGAACTATATACGCTAAGCTTCAGCAACAGCGTACGACCTGCTTACATACCCCAGAGATCTTTTCCTGTGGAGGATGGACTCGAGGGGCTAAGTCTGGGGGTGGCCAGGCTCAAGAAATGGCTGTTGGAATGATCCGGGGAAGAAGTGGTAAAGCCTGAACACGGCTTTGGCCCTCTGTGGGCTGTCCTAAGCCTTGGCCATACAAAAACAAGAACAACCAGTCTGGAGAGGGACTCGGGAACAGAATGTGGACCGGGAGGATTTGCGAGGGGGCTCAGGAGGCCGGATGCGGTGTTGGCCAGAGTGAGAGATTCTCCCGGGGCGTGAACCCACAGGCCTCAGTTAAATGAATGAAGAAGGCCTTGCCCCACGGACTCTGTGAGGAGCGGTTCTGTTTCCGAAGGGACTGGCAGGGGACGGGGCCCAATCAGAGGCCAGGAATCCTGGCCAGTGGGCAGTTAGTGGCAGTTGAGCCCGCAGTGAGGGGAGCCATCCTCCATGGTGGAGAGAAGAGGCAGGAAGTCCTGGTAAGTGAGCCTCTCCTCCTGGCAGGGTGGCAGTCGAGAGGCAGTCCGAGGCCGCCTCCCAGGGCCGAGTCCCCATTCCAACAAGATGGGAGACAAGGGACAGCAGATGTGAAGGAGGAAGTTTCTGTCTCGGGGGAGAAGTGACAGAGAGTGTTGACCATCTAAGGCAGGGGAGCTGGATTAGGAGTTCAAGTCCTGGCCTCGGACCTGAGGCTCAGCCACAGGGTCCGGGCGTCATCGGGCACGTTCGCTTCCTACTCCGAGCTCCGGCACCTTGGGTGCACACGGGGGCTTCGTTCGGTCACAGACACGACGTGCTTGCTGTTGCCCGCGAGGCGTCGTGCGGAAGAGAAGAGGGGTTTGTGACTCAGCGCGGGCGGGCGGAGAGCTTAGACGCGATTCAGAAATATGCTTCCGAGGCAAAGTGAGTCTTCTGCAGCGTCTTGAAGGAGCCATTGGTTAGCCAGGCGTGGAGGGAGGCGGCAGCATGGTGAGCCTGGGGACCCCGGAGCATGTGGTAGGACCAGGGGAGCGGTGGCAGATGAAAACGGAGGAGAGGAGGAAGCAGGGGTGCCAATGGCGGGGGGCCGCGTCTGCTTTCCCGAGGACCGTGAACGTTACCCTCCAGGTAATGATAATGGGGGCGGGGGGCATGGAAGGTCCTTAAGCAGGTGATGCCCCGTCAGATCTGCAGCCCCTTTAGAGGCTAGTCACGGGGTGGGCTTGGAAGCAGTGGGGGCCCGTGAGGAGTTCATTATTGGCCTGCGGACCGTCTGAATGGAGGTGTCTAGAAGGTAGTTGGAAGTCTGGTCTGGAGCCGGGGGCAAGGTGTGGACTGGAGATACGGCGCTCTGTGCGGCTGGCGCCTCCAAGGGGAGGCTCTGTGTGCCCGTCCTGTCCCTCTGGCTCTCTCTGTGCAAATGTGCTAGGTGCCAGGGATTCAGTGATGAATGCGTCATAGTCAGTTTTTTTTGGTTCAAGGGCTCACCAACCAGTAGAAGAGGTAGCGGAATACGGAATGACACAGGGACAGCACCCGGTGAAACGGGCCATAAGGGAGTCACGCGTGGCTCATTAGGGCGGAGAAGCCTCTGCCTGCTTCTTCGTGGATCTGAGGGACGTCTGCGGGAAAGCTTCCCCACGAAGTCTAGTTCTCAGTTTGAATACCGTAGCTCTGGGCAACAGAAGCCCAAAGAAATACACCCTCACCAACGCACCTGCTGCCTCCAGCGGCCCCCTTCCCCCCACCTTCCCGACAGAGGTTCATTCAAGACAAAAGGCCTGGAATTCTGGAGGGACAGTTGAGCAATGAAATGTTCGCCCAAGCTGCTAAACCCATCTTGCTCCGGGAGGGGAGGGAATGTGGTGGGACAGTGTGTTACGTGAAGCCTGCCTCCTCTTCCCTGTTGTGTTCACGACCAGCAGCATGTACTTGAAAATACCTCCCCCTTGGCCATCCTGTGCTTTGATTGCGACAGTTCTTAGAAGAGCAGCAATTCTCAGAAACCTGGGTTACCCTGGCCCAGTTACTTGAGACTTGCTGCTTTGGGTTTGAAAAGTTGTCTTTCTTGCTGTCTTTAAGTTGTCAAAGGACTGGGTTTAAAATGCAGTCGTTTTGGAGGGAGCATATTTGGGGGGGGGCGGGCAGGGCGGGAAGTGATTCTGTCCAGATTTAAATTTAGTTTTGAAGACTTGTATCAAAGCACTGCAGGTACCCAGTTTCTAGAAAATCAACTAGCAAATACCAGCCCCGGTAGAGGGTCACAGTCTCCTGGTCCTACCTCTGGTCTGTTTACCCGTCTCCACATTATCCTGAGGCTTCCGCTCTGATGGAGGAGAATCTAGCTGATTCTCAGGGAGCAGGCGCAAAGGCATTCTTGTTTCTTACGCTCTGCCGCTTATGTGTAATCTCACCCTGGTTTAGTTGGTTCTGTGCTCAGACTCTGCCTTTCTCATATATGGGGTTCTTTTCCCCGATGTGTTCTTCCTGGGGGAGGTGTGTTTTTCGTGGATGCTTTTGCCTCATTAGGAGGAGAAATGTGTACTTCCCACTCTCTGCTCCCCCCCTCCCCGACACACTGTCCTTAAGCTTTTACTTGATTCTATCACTTGGAAACCATCACTTTCATTATTTTTAAGCCCATACTTACTTAACAATATCTTTGATGTGCCCTTTAAAAGGTGCATTTAATATGTACTTAAATATTACTCAGCCATCGAAAAGAATGAAATCTTGCCATTTGCAACGGCGGGGAGCTCGAATGTATTATGCTAAGCGACATAAGTCAATCAGAGAAAGACAAAAAAAAGATTTCACTCATATGTGGAGTTTAAGAAACAAAACAGATGAACATATGGTGGGGGGAAGAGAAGAGAGGGAAACAAACCGCAAGAGACTGTTAACGATAGACAACGAATTGAGGGGTGCTGGAGGGAGGTGGGTGGGGGAGGGTCTACATGGGTGATGGGCATTAAGGAGGGCACTTGCTGGGATGAACACTGGGTATTGCAGGCAAGTGATGAATCACTGAATTCTACTCCTGAAACCAGTATTGCACTGTCTGTTAACTAAAATTTAAATAAGAATTAATACATATTTAAATTTTACATTTATACAAATACACATATAAATAAATATATTTTAAACATTTTAACACATATTTCCGATATTTTAAGCTGTTTTCAACAGCCTTTAAAATATCAACTCGCTGTCATTGGGATCTGTTTTTTTCTATTTGGATGACCACGATTTTCATGTAGTTCATTGGTTTTCTTCTTTATTTAACAGACCTTTATATGGCACTTTATGTGACGGGTTCTTTCCTAAAAGCATTTCCCACACTGACTCGTTTAGCTTCTCACAGCAGCCCCGTGAGCTGGTCCTGTTATCGTCTCCGTGTGAGAGATGTTGAGCCACTGGCCCAAGGTCACACAGCTAGTAAGTGGCGGGGTTGGGATCTGAAGCCACGCCTTCCGGTTGCAGAGACTTGGTTCCTAAGCACTATCACCGCTGCGTCCGAAAGAAGTTTCTCTTGTTGAGCCGTTTCTGATTCTCCTCGTTTACTCCCTGCACTGAGCCCCCTTAGCATGGCCTCTGCCTTCCCAGATTCGCTCTCTGTGCAGGTGCCCTTTTCCCTAGAATCTCTTCCTGGAGTTGGCCCTTCTCCCGCTCGCTCTTAAATCCTGCATCAGAGCTGTTACGTTCGGAGGCCCTCACGAGGTCCGCTGTTACCCAGGTTCTTGTTTTCTTCTTTCTTAACTTATTCTTTACAAATAACTAAAAGCTGGAGGTCGTTTTTTATGCGGCCTCCCAGAAAAGGGACACAGAAGACAAGTCTTCGAATCCTTGCATGTCTTGAACTCTTTTTAAATGTGGTTTCCCGGGTGCCTGGGTGGCTCTGTCGGTTGAGTTGTCCTGACTCTTGATTTTGGCTTGGCTCGTGATCTCACGGTTTCTGAGTTCGAGCACCGCATCCGGCTCTGTGCGGGCAGGGTGGGGCCCGCTCGGGATTCTTTCTCTCCCTCGAGCTCTCTCTCTGCCCCTCTCCTCCTCGTGCGCGCTCTTTCTCTCTCTCAAAAATAAAAAAATAAACATTTTAAAAAATAACGAAAAAATAAATTTGGCTTCCCATTTGATGGTTTGGTTGGAATTAGAATTTCAGGCTGATAATAATGTTTCACAGAATGGTGAATGCATCGTTTCACTGACTTCCTTTTTTCTTTTTTAATGTTTAAAAAATATTCGTTTATTTTTGAGAGAGAGAGAGACAGAAACAGAGCATGAGCGGGGCAGAGAGAGGGAGACACAGAATCCAAAGCAGGCTCTAGGCTCTGAGCTGTCAGCACAGAGCCCGACGTGGGGCTGGAACCCACGAACCGTGAGATCATGACCTGAGCCGCAGTCGGACGCTTAACTGACTGAGCCACCCTGGTGCCCTGACCCTCCATCATCTTTAAATTTCTTCAGGAGTGGAGTTTCCCCCCTCCTGTTTATCATTCTTTTTTATGTTGCTGCTTTTCCTCAAATGCCTAGTGATTTGTGGTTGTCTGTTTTTAGTTAGCATGGATGGAATAGGAAAGTTGCCTGGGAGCACCGATGGCTGGAGTTCCTTTGGAATAAAGAGCCAGGGAGCTGGGTGTGTCCCCGGGGGCCACGTGGCTCTGGCTCGGGCACCTGTTTGAGGTTCTCCTGGGCTGGCGGCCCCTTTTCTTCCTTGTCCAGCACCGTTAACGGAGTTATTCTGCAGGTGCCCCATGACAGTCACTGCGTTCCCATCTAGAAATGCGCTGTGGTGTCTCTTACAGCCAATTGGTTTTTTGTTTTTGTTTTTGTTTTTTAGCAAGAACCATTACAACCCCACTCTGCAATATTTGTCCCACATGGATTAGTGACAGGTACTAGCACAACCAGATGAAGCTATAGTGCAATTAATTAGAAACTTACAGAGAATGGTCATTTTCTGTTCGGTGAATTCTTCGATTTTATAGAGATATCCCAAGGCCCCTTTTTCATTTGCGAGTTGAAACCTTGTACGAATGTCTCATTTTAGTGTGTATTCACAATCCTCCCTTTTACCAATCCCTTTCCCCTCCCCAGTGGGCAACTTGTTCTGAATTTTGTGTACTTGTTTTCCCTTGCTGGAGACACTATCTATCTACTGGATCTTGGTCTCTTTGAGAACAGAGGCATCTCTTCATGGTTTATCCCCACAGTGTATCACATGCTAAGCACTCAGAAATGGCTTGTTGCATAAATGAGTGCATTCTTGGGGACTCCCCTCCTGCTTCGTTCTTGATAAGGCTGTTGGCATTAACACTAATACATGCTTCATTTCTTTTTATTAGGATGATTATATTTTTATTATAGCTGGGTTTTCATCATTCTTACTATGATGAATATGTGTTTGCAACCAGGCATTATGACCCATGAAATGACATTTAAACATTTATTTAAAAATACTACTGAAGAATCACTATATTGTACGCCTGAAACGAATATTACGTTGTATGTTAAGTAACTGGAATTTAAATAAAAACTTAAAAAAATATTTATGGAGCGGATATTGTGTGCCAGGCACTGTGCTGGATACTTAAACAGAAATGGTCTTTTCCTTCCTACAGAGTCTATCTGCTGAAGAGGGATTTTACAATAATTGTACACACAAATGGAACATTCTAACTCTGATAAATCCTTCAAATAAAAGACTTAGAGAACAGTAAGAGTGTCTAGCAGGGAGAACTGATATAGTTAGGGAGGTTAGTGGTGGTTGAATTAGGTTAAAGAATAAGTGGGTAACCAGGTGAAGAGGTGAGAAGATTCCGTGTAGAGGGAAGAGCATGTCCAAAGGTCCTGCGGTAGAAGGGAACAGGGCAAGCATAAAGGAATGGAAATGATCCGGTGTGGCTTGAGCTTGGCCTGCACATAGAAAAGGGGAGCCAGGGCAGCAGTGACACTTGACGTGCGGTCAGATGTGTGATGCTGGCTCTGGAGGAGCGTGTGTGCACACTCACGTGTGTGTGTGTGTGTGTGTGTGTGTGTGTGTGTGTGTGTGTGTGAGGGTGATGCGCCCTCATTCTGATGCTCTCTAGCTGATCCATCTGTCTCTGGGTCTCCCGAGGACCCTGTGGCCCAGCAGAGCATTGACTGAGCAAGACCACGCTGCGCGGATTCAACGTTAACAAAGCAGGACGTGATAGAACTAAACAGCACTGGCACAGGGATACATCCTTGTCTGCCCACCCTCGCTCCTGGCCTCCATCCATCCCTCCCATTTGAAATTCAAAAAGCTCCCAATGGGTTTTTTGGTCTTGTGGGGCTTAGAACGTCCTCTAATTAGGTTAGTGACGCCCAAATCTTCACTTACACATTCCCAGGCGAGGTGGGGGCGGGGGGAGAGGAGAAAGTATCTGGTAATATGTCACCTATTTTTCAAACAATTACAAAATTTTTTTTTTACATGTATTTATTTTTGAGAGACAGAGTGAGGCAGAGCGTGAGCGGGAGAGGGGCAGAGAGAGAGGGAGACACAGAATCCGAAGCAGGCTGCAGGCTGTGAGCCATCAGCACAAAGCCCAAGTGGGGCTCGAACCCACTGAACCGGGAGGTCATGACCTGAGCCAAAGTCGGACGCTTAACCGACTGAGCCACCCAGGCGCCCCAGTATGTTATCTGTTTTAAAATTAAAGTGAGTTCACATCAGTTTCTTCTTTTGAAATTATCTCAGCATCCTTTGAAATAATTAGAGATGCCCAGGGGTGCCACGGACACCGGATTCACGGTTACGCCTGTGTGTTTGGGGGGATGGGCGGGCAGTGATGATGATGCACGTCTGTGCCCACGGAGTCACCCTGCAGACAGGTCAGAGCTCACGATCCTTTATGCCCATTTCCTCGCTTTCCAATATGGAGGCTGAGGTCTTGAGGTGACACGTGCAGGGTCTCATAAGTGACAGAGCACAGGCTGGAATCCAGGTTCCCCAGAGCCACACCCTACCTAGGATACCCTAGATTCCTGAAAAACCTGTGGGATTTTTTTTTTTTTTAAACATCCTCACTGGGGCGCCTGGGCGGCTCAGTCGGTTGAGCGTCCGACTTCGGCTCAGGTCATGATCTCGCGGTCTGTGGGTTCGAGCCCCGCATCGGGCTCTGGGCCGACAGCTCGGAGCCTGGAGCCTGTTTCGGATTCTGTGTCTCCCTCTCTCTCTGGACCCTCCCCCGTTCATGCTCTGTCTCTTTCTCTCTCAAGAAAATAAATAAACGTTAAAAAATTAAAAAAAAAACACAAAAAACATCCTCACTGTTCTGGGAGGGAAATACAGCATTTGGTTGAAGCGTGGGTCAAATCCAGCGTGAAGAGTGGGGGTAGCCGCTTTCCCTGTGGGGACTTGGATTACCTTACAGATAGAACCTGCGTTCCAGATTCTACAGGTAGAATCTGGCTCAGGGACAGATCTGAAACTGTCTTTTGAAATCAGCTTATTCTTGGGATCAGTGTGTGTGTGTGTGTGTGTGTGTGTGTATTTAAAGTTTTTGTTTAAATTCTAGTTAGTTAACATACAGTGCAGTATTGGTTCCAGGAGTAGAATTTAGTGATTCATCACTTACATACGACACCCAGCGTTCATCACAAGTGCTTTCCTTAGTGCCCGTCACTCATTTATGTAGCCCATCCCCCCACCCCCGCTCCCTCCAGCAACCCTCAGTTTGTTCTCTATCATTAAGAGTCTCTTATGGTTTGTTTCCCTCTCTTCCCCCTTCCCCTTCCCATATGTTCATCTGTTTTGTGTTTTAAATTCCACATATGAATGAAATAATCTGATATTCGTCTTCCTCTGATTGACCTAGTTCACTTAGCATTCTACTTTCTGGCTCATTGCAAACAGCAAGATTTTTTTTTTAATGGCTGAGTAATATTCCATTGTGTATATCACTTGGGCTGCTTCGATAATTTGACTATTGTAGCTAATGCTGCAGTACACAGAGGGGAACACGGATCCCTTTGAATCAGTGTTTCTGTGTTTTTTGCTGACCTAGAATTCTCACACTGCTTTTGCAGAAGACAGAGCAGTTCCATCTGGAAGACAGGAAGAAGGAGAGAGCTAATTCATTGAGTCAGGGCTGGGAGTAGCAGTCGGGATTCCAGTTCAATTTGCTGCCTCATGTTTGGAAAACCTTCCATAACCCCTTTCCGATCAGGGGTCCGGCTGGGAACCCCTGGGCTCCAGGCCCAGTACAGATTGCGCGGGTCTGACCTCTCTCGCTAGGTCCTTATCACCCCCATCACACACTGGAATCTACAGACAAACATAAGCTTGTTCTTGCATATCAGCCCTTGGTACTAGACTTCCATTGCTCTGCGTCCTCACACAGGGCTTCCCGCAGCTTCCACAGCTTCGGTTATTACACTCGGAGAGGGGTCCAGCCCTCCCTTTCACCTGGATCGTTCTCTTCCAGCCAGGCATGCTGCCACCCTTACGGTTCTCAGGTCTGATGACCAGCCCTGGATGTGGCTTTGCGGGTGCGGTCTGACCTGCAGAGAAGACTAGAAAAAAGGATCCCCTTTGTTTCAGGCCAACAGACGTATCTGTGCAGCCCAATGTCACGGGGTTGGGAAAACGCAGAGCTACGTGATCTTATTCTCCTGAGGCTGGCAGGTCGTTACATGAGCTGGAATCGCATGGCCCGTTGAACATGCTGGCTTTGGTAACACCCCTTCTGGTCTCGGGAGAATACTGCACCCTGGAGTACACTTTGGAAGATGAGAATCACAACTTGAGGAGCAAGTGAATATTTTTTAGCCCCCAAATTTTCATTAAGGAAGAGTTGACAAGCTCTGGAGAAACTATAGAAAAGGTTAGTAAAATAAAATATAATGATTAAAAAAAAGAAAGAAAAACTAGTATTTAGTTGAAAGGATTTGTAAATATTTTATGTACCACTGCTTTCCACTGCTTTCTCTTACCCGGGACAGCTGAACCTGCCACATTTGCGCAATTTACTAAAAGGTGCTGCATGGCATAAGGACAAGTCAATAAAAGCGATGTGCAAATCCCAGGTGGTTACCAGAACCTACCACCCTTTTGACATTAGAACATTCTTTTTAGGACTCTGCGGTAACCACAAAGCTATCCAAGGCACCAAGAGCTGGAGACGAAAGAAAAAAATTCTTTTCCTTGTAAGAACTCATCCTTCAAATGTGCCTTTTCCATTAAGATTCAAAAGCACCATCCAAAGAAGACGTGGGCATGGAGAGGCAGGTTTCAGAGGCAGACGTCTGGGAGACTGAGAGGGCTGGCTCCCACTCTGGATTTTCCTGAAGAATGAGGTGGCCAATGGTTCATGAATGGGTATTTTCAAATTTCACCTCCTACACTGATGTGTAACATTTGGTAGTAAGAACAGAGAACCCCACTTCTTTTTTAAAAATTTTTTAAAATTATGTTTATTTATTTTGAGAGACAGAGAGACAGAGTGCGAGTGGGGGAGGGGAGAGAGGGAGGGAGACACAGAATCCGAAGGGGGCTCCAGGCTCCGAGCTGTCAGCACAGAGCCTGACGTGGGGCTCGAACCCACAGACCTCAAGATCATGACCAGAGCTGAGTTTGGACACTCAACCGACTGAGCCACCCAGGTGCCCAGAGAAACCCACTTCTGATCTTAAAACTTTGGGCTCTCAGGGCCCCATCTGAGCAAAGACTTTTGATGCTTGCGTGGAAGTCATGTCTTAATTTTGAAGGATTCCATTCTGACTGTGGAATAACCTTACATTTTGCCACCAGTTTAAAACTATCTTTAGTTGATTAGACAATAATTCAACACTTGTATCTTGCCACCATTCATAATTCCCCCCCGTGAGTTAGGCTTCATATGACTTAAGAGTTCTTACATAGCCTTAAATTTCTTGGGAATTGATTTTTTCCCCCCGCAACAGTATCTAATACAAAAATCTCTCTGTAGATGTACTAGATAACTCCACATTTTTCCATGCTTGGTAAAAAAGGGGTGAGTTATTTTCCTCCTTCAGAATATCCTCAGTTTGTTGGAGGGCTGCTTTTTTGAAAGTCCCCTCCAGTTAGCCCGTTGTGAACTCACAAATCGGCAAGGCAAAATCTGATTCCATGAAAAAATTGGGTGATGCTATGCTCCCAGCTTCCTGTCCACCCCAGTGTGGACCAGGCTCTGCTCTGAATCCAGGGCTGGGCTCAAACCTGCCCCATGGAGCAGCCCTACTTCGTCCTCATTCGTCTCTCTTCTCTCTCTCCTCATCTGGGCACCCCCAGGTACTGACATCATAGTGGGCCACCTAACAATGAGCTTTTCCTGGAGCCCTTACAAATGAAAGGATGATGAAGAAGAAGAGAAAATAGGAGGGAGGAGGGCTTCGGGGCAAGATGAGGAGGAAGGAGAGAGAAGGGCAAGACCAGGGAGGAGCCAGCCATGCCTATTCTAACGAAGGCCAGTAAGGGGCGGCCATGCCAGCTGAGAACTAGACAACAAGGAGAATGAGGTTGACCAGCAGGCCAAAGCTCCCATGAGCAGGGACCTCTGTGCGAAGTTAACGAAGTTGAATGATGTCCTGCCAATATGTCTTTCAAATTGGAGAGAGAAGGCTTTTTTTCTAGCAGCTAAGGTAAATGTCAGGGAGGGAGGGTGGAGCACAATGAGGTTTTAACGGTTTGCCTATATTATATGTCAAAATCTCCCCCACGCTGGCTTCTCGGGCACAGAGCTCACCGGAGGATGGAATCAGTTGACTGACATTCAGGGACCCTAAAGCCTATACCAAGGCTCTTGGCATTTCAACTCTACCTTCTGTTAGTTGGTTTGCTCCGGGGTTTTATACAAATCCCATCATCTATTAAGTGTAAATGCCTTCTCATGGAGTCCTTTTTCCTAAAAAACATTTTTTTAAAATGTTTATTTATTTTTGAGAGAGAGAGACAGAGTGCGAGCGGGGGAGGGCAGAGAGAGAGAGAGAGACACAGAATCCGAAGCAGGCTGAAGTCACATTCTACATGTTCTTGAACTCTGGCCCAGTTTATTATGGGGTAAGCCCAGTCATTTAAAATCAGAATGGAGTTTGTAAAAAAATTCGGGCAAAGCCTAACTTAATTCTTTTTTTTAATGTTTATTTATTTTTCAGAGAGAGAGTCAGAGAGAGGGGGAGACAGACAGAGCACAAGTGAGGGAGGGGTTGAAAGAGAGGGAGGCACAGAATCCAAAGCAGGCTCCAGGCTCTGAGCTGTCAGCACAGAGCCCGACGCGGGGCTTGAACTCACGGACCGCGAGATCATGACCTGAGCCGAAGTCGGACGCTTAACTGACTGAGCCACCCAAGCGCCCTCTCATGGAGTCCTAAGAAGGATAAACCATGGCCATATTATAAAATTCTAATTTATAAAAATGATCTTTCCAATATTTTATTAACATGGGAAATGCAAAGGAAATGCCATTTAGATCTATGTACTGGCATCTGACATGGAGTGTATTTTCAGGAAGTTCTCCATGTTGGTGCCCAGCTCTTTCTCCCAGACTCCTTGGGGCTTTGGGTCTTTACTAACCATTGTATATTAAAAACATGTGGCAATGTCGGACAAGCGATCCATTTTTTAAAAACAAAGCTGCAGAATGTATTCAGATTTCACCAGTTTTCCACCAGCTGCTTTTCCTGTTCCAGGATTGAACCCCAGATCCTCAATGGCACTGAGTCGTCCCGTCCCCTTGGTCCCCCTCAAGTCTGTGACAAATCCTCAATCCCCGTTCTTTCCTGAGCTCGACTCTTTTGAAGAGTTGCATCAGTTGCTTTGTTAGAAGGTCCCTCAATTTGGGTTTGTCTAATGTTTTTCCATGATCGTGTTGAAGTTGTCGTGTTATTGGGAAAAAGGTAACAGAGATTACGTACCACCCCAGTGCGTCCTACTGGGGGACATGTGGTGTCACTGCTCATCTCCGAGATGTTAGCCTCAATAGCCTGGTCGACACGGTGTAGGCCAGGACTTTCTTTGCACACCGAGTTCCCTTTGTAATTACCAAGTATTCTGAAACCTTGTAAATATTCTCTTCCTGCTTTTACCTTTGCGCACCAACCTTAGCTTCCATTGGTGGGTCCTGCCCATGGCAATCATTACTGGGGTTTTATAATGGTGGTTTTCCTACTTCCCCTATTTTTCTAAACTTATTAATTGGAATTCTTCTTTAAGGAAGAGTTACATCATCATCATTCACCTTTTTATTCAGTTATTACTTATACCCGTATGGATTCGTAAACTTTTTTGAGTTATTTGGGTTGTAATCTAATAGTGTTATCTTGTTGAACAAGGTCCAGCTTCGGCCATCGGGAGGTCTTCTGGGTCGGTTCCTGTACTCTTCTGACATGCTTGCCCATCTTCTTTCTTTTTCTTTCTTTTTCCTTTTCCTCTTCCTCTTCCTCTTCCTCTTCCCCTTCCTTCCTTCCTTCCTTCCTTCCTTCCTTCCTTCCTTCCTTTCTTTCTTGGCACTTCCTTACTTTGTGGTCTCATAAGACTCTCTAGGAGCTTTTGCTACTTCCCCTGCTCAGGCCCTGGAATCAGTTCTCCAACAAACCCTAGCTTCTTTGATTGGAAATGGTATTTACTTATTATCTATTTTTGAGAGAGAGAGAGAGAGAGAGAGAGAGAGAGAGAGAGTGAGAGCGCGGGGAGGGGCAGAAAGAGAGAGGGAGACACAGAATCCGAAGCAGGTTCCAGGCTCCGAGCTGTCAGCACAGAGCCCAACATGGGGCTCAAACTCACAAACCATGAGGTCATGACCTGAGCCGAAGTCGGACGCTTAACTGACTGAGCCACCCAGGCGCCCCTGGAAAATGGTATTGAAAAACCAAGACCTGGGTGTGTGTGCGTGTGTGTGTGTTCATTGCTACTGGAGGGTCACTGCTTCTAGTCCCTCTCAGTGGAAAGAGATAAAAATATTTGCATGTATAGTAACCCATGCTTAGACCACATGCACATTGATCGATTAGTCGATCGGTCATCTATCCATCCATCTATCCATGCATACATCCATACATCAAATAACAAACGAGTTCAGATCTGTAACTCTTACCTTGTTTCTCCATGTAATTTGTCTTTTCTCTGGCTGTCTTTGCGATTTTCTCTTTGCTTTTATTTTCACGAGTTCAAGTACGGCATGCCTGTGTGCACATGTGTGTGATATTTATCTTGCTGGCTTGCTTGGTGTTCTTTGAGGATCTTGGATCTGTGGTTTGCCGTCTGTCACTAATCTGGAAAATTCTAGGTCATTATATCCTTACATATTTCTTCTGCCCTGCTCTCTCCCTGTCTTCTCCTGCGATTCCATTAGATGAAGGTTAGACCGTTTGATATTGACTCAAGCTCTCAGATGCCCTGTTCTCCATTTTCATTACGGTATTTTTTCCATTTCTAGCGTTTCCATTGGATTCCCACAGTTTCCATCTCTCCAATGAAATTACTCATCTGACCTGCGTAACGTTTACCTTACGCATTACAGACTTTCACCTGTTTGTTCGTTTTAGAAAAAAATCCACGTCAGATAGTTCCAACATCTATGTCATACCCGAGTCTGGCTCTTACTATCGCTGTCTCTTGGGAGCGTATTGTTGTTGTCGTTGTTTTCCTTACCTTTTCATTTGCTTCATAATTTTGTCCTTGGAAGTTGGACATCTTGGTAGAACCGTAGAGACTTAGACGAGTTTTGTTTTTATCTCCAGAGAGGGACCTGCTCTCCCTCCTGGTGGGCCTTCGGTGTGGAGGCGTGAGCTACTGCGGTGGTCACCCTCAGTTCCCCACCCGTCTGGTTCCTTTTGGCACACTTTGTGTTGCAGGGTAGGGGTGGGTTTATCGGAGATATATGCTTTAGACCTTCCCTTTGCGCTGAACTTCAGAGAGGGTTCCTTGGCATGTTATTTTTTTCTCTCCTTGGCTCTTCTCGTTGCCCTGCGGTTCCCGTTGGCCTGACGGTGTCGGGTGGTGGGGGTAGAGGGTCTCTGTTGTTTTGACTAAACCTCTGTGGAGGCCGGCCGCCTGTCTCCGGGTCTTGGACACCTGACTTCCTCGTTTCTCCTGTCCCCGAGCAGCAGATCCAATAGCAACCGTAATCTTGGAGTAGTAAGGAGCGTCCACAATATTTTGCGGTGTCTGCCCCCGCTCTGACGTGGCACGAAGATGGCCGTGAGGTTTTTTTGCGGGTGTGGGTGTTGGTCACAGGCACGGTTAATACGACCGCGTTTGTTGCAGACCCTCACAATGCAAGGAGATGCGACTAAATTTGAGTTAGAAGTCAGTGAAACGAAGACTGAATTTGTTACCACCATAAGTTCATGGCTTTGCGCTTTCTATCCGTGGACCCTTTGGACTCCTACCTAGTACCCTTTGAGGGAGAATTCACGGGATGAGGCATGGAAGACAGTAATCACAACTTGACCTTGACCTGTGACCACAATCAGGTGGGCACCACATCTCTCCTGAATTAACATTAGCTACCCTGCACTGTCAGCCTCGACCAAAATCTCCCCCTCCCCCAGAAAACCTCTCCACGAAGCGAGAGAGAGAGAAAAAAAGAAGTTTGCTGAATAAGCATCAAACCAGAACAGGATGCGCATCACAGACGACCGGCTGAGAGATTACGGTGACGGGAAGAAGTCTCATCCCTCTGTCTAGTCAGGCTGATACAACGCGCTGCCCAGTGTTGTCACGTGAAATGACAAGTGGTTGTCAAGCAGGAGCATTAACAGCACCGTTTGTCACCCGCACCTGGTCCCAGCTTACCTGGTAATGGGGCGGCCATCTTGTTGGCTCATTGCCTCTACCCAAAGGCAGAAGGAAACTTCTGGTATCCTGTGCGACAGGGGCTAGTTCTGCACCCCGGAGCGAGGCATGGCCAAAGTCAGGTGCTCACCCTCTTTTGAGCCCTGGGAGAGACCCAACACGCTTCTGAGTTGCACAGGTGC
Source organism: Lynx rufus (assembly GCF_022079265.1). Lineage (NCBI taxonomy): Eukaryota > Metazoa > Chordata > Mammalia > Carnivora > Felidae > Lynx > Lynx rufus. The sequence goes on along the minus strand of NW_025814896.1, from coordinate 132,254,023 downwards.
TCAGAGGTTTATCTCCCTTTTTTTTTTTTTTTTTTTTTTTAATTTATTTTTGGGACAGAGAGAGACAGAGCATGAACGGGGGAGGGGCAGAGAGAGAGGGAGACACAGAATCGGAAACAGGCCCCAGGCTCTGAGCCATCAGCCCAGAGCCCGACGCGGGGCTCGAACCCACGGACCGCGAGATCGTGACCTGGCTGAAGTCGGACACTCAACCGACTGCGCCACCCAGGAGCCCCGGTTTATCTCCCTTTTAAGGAGATTTACTCACATCCCAAAGGGGCAGAGAAGGAATTTATAACAAGTGTTGTATAGTTAGGGCTCTAAGGAAAGGGGGGAAAGGAAATGTTTCTTTCTCTCTGAGCGCACCAGGGAGGATTGCATTTTTTTTCTTGATTCGTATTGACCCTTATGCCGTTGGAGCTGCGATTGGACAGTGCCCTTCACCAGACTTGGGCGGGATGACGGCTGGAGAGAGAGGCTGGAAGGATACTGAGGAAGCGTTCCCCTGGACGCTGAGGCAAGGGAATAGTGCTCTGTCATCTCTGATATCCCTTACAGGGGCCTGCCGTCTTACTTATGCGCGATATGAATGCTCTGCCTTGGGTGAAAGGAAAATTTAGCTCGGCTCTCCTGAGTCCAAGGAAACTGTGCGTCAATCCAGGAAATCGACTTTCACTTTCTTGAGTGATTCCTTCCTGGGCTAACTGAACCCAGCCCATCATCTCAGCGTGTACTCAGCATGTCTTCTGAGGCCTCCCTCTGGGCCCAGCACTCACTGGACACTGGGGGAAAAGAGGAGAAGAATACGAGTGTCTTCTCACACTCAAACCGGGGAGGCGGCCCCACATTTGCAGCACAGGACGTTCGGAGCTCCCCATCCCCCCCACGCCTTTATTGTGCCTTCCCGCGGGACCCGTCATCTGCCAAAAGTCTTCCCCATCCTGGGGCCCCAAACCTGGTACTGTGTTTGTTAGCGGCTCCTGAGGTTCATCGCAAATAAAAATAATAGTGATTATCATCGTTATTACCGCAAAGCTCACAGAGTGGACCATGTAGGGTGAATCAGACATCACACCAAGTGCTCTAGATCATTTATTCCTCCAAACAGCCCCGAGAAACAGGTGTTTTGAGACCAGTTTAGTAGAAAAGGAGACTGAGGGTCAGAGAGGGCAAATGTGCCTTCCCTGAGATCAAATACCTAGCAAGAGGTGAAGCAGTCCCGGCCCAGGTTGGAACCACTGCCCAGGGCGCCTCCTATCGGCCTCCGGGTGGACCCTGCCTTCTCTGCTTTTCACTAGCGCCTCTCCGTGGCTCCTTTGAACATGTCTTGTTGCATACACACACACACTCATGCACACGTGCGTGCACACACACACACACACACACACACTCACTTTGCTTGAGCTGGCTTGTATGGGTTTCACTGTATGGACAATTAGAAGAAATGTAAGTTACATGGTGGCCCTCGGCATGGGGGGCTGGGAGAGGGGAGGATGGGCTTTGCTAGAGACCGGCCATGGCCAGGATACGGGTTAAAGGGAAGTAGATTCTTAGAGCACGAGTTCTTAGAAGTGATTGGACCGGAGAATCTCATGGGGGAGTTTTGCAACATAACCGATGCTGGGTTCTACCCTCAGAAACTGTGGTTAACGCATGTGGACTGTAGTCTGGGCATTCAGAGAGTTTTTAAAAAATTTTTTTTAGGTTTATTTATTTTGAGAGAGAGAGAGAGAGGGAGAGAGAGAGAGAGCGTGGCAAGAGAGAGGGAAAGAGAATCCCAAGCCCGATGTGGGGCTCAATCCCATGACCCGGGGAATCATGACCTGAGTTGAAATCAAGAGTGGGACACTTAACTGACAGAGCCACCCAGGCACCCCCGCCGGGGGGCACCGAGAATTTTAATAGTTTCCCGGGTGATGCTAATATGTGACGAGTTTTGGTGGGAAACATTGCTTCAGAATATTAGGTACGGGTTAGAATATCCAATTCTAGCAGGACGTTGTTTATTCTATGAACAAGAGACAAGATGGATGACTTTTCATGACTTGAAATCCTCCGAGTGTAGAGCTACTTTCCTCAAACAACCCCAGGTTCTAGGTCAACAATTAAAGAGGTTGTATTTAGGCTCGAGGCAACAAGCAGGTGCCAGTGTGGGTGACTGTAGGCCGAGCAGAGCAGCGTTTGAATTCTGTGTGTTGACAGATGTTATCAATTATTGGCAAATCCAGTCAGTCCTTGTCTGCTTTCCTAACTGTTTGTTTAGAGCTGACAAAGGATTGTATTCACTTAGCATCACAGATTTTATCTTTACTGGTAGCAAAGTCCCATGCACTGAAAAGCCCAGTAGGCGAGCAATTAACCCTGAGGTTGGCCCTGACCTCACCCCACTGTAACTAATTGGCTTGCGTAGTCTTCTTTGAGGGAACCTGATTTCTTCTGGAGCCATCTGGATGTCACGGAAGTCAGTCACTGAGGTCAGAGGCTGAATCGCTGTGCTTAGCTGTGTGGTCTGGGTTCCTGGAGGGGATCTGCCTTTACCACTTCCCCTGAGCCTAACTACACCCCCCCCCCATCTCCAAATCCCATCCCGCTGGGAATTAGGGCTTCGACATAGAAATTTGTGGGAGGGGGAGGTGAACATTCAGTCCACAGCAAATGCATCTCTCAGTGGAACTCCAAATACGTTTCCTTCTTGGGTAGATGCACCTCGGACACACTCATATGGCCTTGCCAATGGTTAAAATATTGGAAGTTCTGAAATACTGATTATTGGTCATTGTCCCCAGTTCCCTAAGTGGCCTTGTTTTATTCCTGCCACCTCAACTGCCCGCTCCCTTCCCCTCCTCACCTCCCTCATCCAGCTGGACTCTGCTCTGCCGTGCCTGGTGTCCATTCTGACTGGCACATGTTCAGGCCATTCCAAATAGTGTGACAATCATTCCTGGGGACAGACTGTTCACTGTAAGGCTGGGGAAGAGCTGGGAAGGGTGAAGTCTGTAACAGTCCGCTCAGACATATGCACCTGGAGTTTCCGTCGCAGGCCACAACTTCCAAGGTGTGTGGGCTACTTTGTAGAGGTCAAAAAACCAAGATTCAGCGGAGTACATTTGAAGATCTAATTGGCCTTATGAAGCCATTCCCGTCTAGCAGGTGGAGAGGGGCCACACAAAATACTGTGGTTTTAACGGGGAGGAGAGTTGGGGCAAGAAATTAGCAAAAGAAAAGAAAGGATCCTTCAGGCTAGGCCACCTTCCCTTGGGGGAAGGACAGGGAGCTTTTAGTAGGTGGATTATCTCCTCTTCCCTTAGGGGCTGGAGAGGGTCTGTCTGTCTGACAGATCACCTCTTTGGTGCTGACCAGAAAATTCCAAATTTATTGGCTTAAAATTTCCACTCCTGGAGAGGTTGAAAGTGCACTTTCCTCTTGCTCTGCTGTTCTGGGGGCAAGGGATTCCATCTTGGTCTGGTGGCTTTCTTTTTAGCAATAGAGACCTGGGTCCTGGGTCCTGCAGGCCTCGAGGGGACCGGGAAAAGGGAACAAGGTACTAGTCCCGGCAAAAGCATCTTTCTGGCCCTAGCCTGGCTCATTAGGAATCATCCCCATTTGGCTAGAGGAGAAAGGATGTCCCAGCCCCTGTTGATCGCAGGGGACACAGGCCAGGAGCTCTGCCAGGCCAGTCATGGGACTTGCTGTGGCCCCCCTCACCCAAGGGAGGCCAGTCAGGAACTTCCTTCACCCCTGCACACACCAGCCTGTCCTGCACACGCGGTTCCCACGCCCACAGTTCTGCGCCTCCACACCTGGCCTAGATTAGCCCACGCGAGCGCCTGCTCAGGTCACCAAGGTCAGTTGAACCCTCTTCCTAGGCGCTCGAGCAGGTCAAATCACGCGGCAATGTACAACCCTTCAGTTCCTGGCAGCCCTGAGCCGGGCGACAGTGTTTCATGGGTTTTTGTGCCATTGGCCGCGATCACTACCCCAGACCGTGCGCGCACCGGGGACGGCGGCTACGTCTGGCCCTGCGCCCCCGTGGAAGCCCCAGCCCTCCACACAGGGCCTGGCGCAGGGTGGACGCTCAAGAAATGAGCGTGCGTGTGCGTGGGTGGTGGCTGCTGTAGAGGGAGTGGTTGCGGGCCCCGCGGGCGGGTGGGCGCATCTCCCTCTGCCCCAAGCGCTGGGTTTTCCTTGCCTTGCTCTGTGTGCCTGGGTCCTGCGACCCTTCAACCGCTGAGCGCCCGCCTGCCAGCCCAGGGCCGGTACTCGATGCTGCCCAATTCCTGTATCTGTTAGGGTGAACTGGGGGGCGTGGCCTCCAACGTCCAGGCGTGGCCAACTGTCAGCCTCTCCCCTTTCTCTCCCTGAGACTTCTTTTGCTCTCTTGGGTGCCTCAGCCCTAATCTGTGACCCTCACTCCAGTTTGGGGGGGGGGCTTTGTGATTTGGTTGTAGACATTTGCTCCCCTGGTTCACCATCCCCCTCCTCCTCCTCCTCCTCCTTGTGGGACCTGGGGCTTCTCCCACCTGCTTCTTCCCCCATGAAACTTGCTGTGGTCGGTCCGCCCACCTGCACCCAGGGGACCCACTCGGTCTCTGGTGGATTTCCAGGCTGCTCAGTCTCCCGCCCTTCGAGGGGGTGATGTGCCACTGGGTGGTTCATGATTCCCTCCTGATTCTTGAGGCCCCCACAAGGGAAAGTCCATGAAGCCCCCTACCTCATCAGGGGCCCCCCAGCCAAGGACTGCCCTTGGATCCCGAGGAGATCCCCTCCCTTCCTGAGAGCCCAAGTGGGCCCTCTGGGGGGTAAAATGCATTGTTCTCTCTTTAGTATCCCTTTTGCCCTGGGCGCTTACTGAGCTAATGGGACCAATGCCATTCTCGGTGCTGTCAGGAGACCAGTCATCTGTATACCTACTGACACTGTTTCCTGGGGTCCCGTGAAGAGGGGCATTCACCCCTCCTGCCACCCCCCCCATCCCCTGTGCGGAACCCTTTCCGTTGTGTGGGTAACAAATCTGGAAAAGTTCAGAATTCCCAGGATAATATGGTTATTATCACTGGCTAAACACCGGGAGGTTTCCAGCTAGAACAGGGCCGATTTGATCCCTCTCCTCGCAGACTGCCCAGTGAAACTGCACCATTTGAGGAACTGTCATTCTTTGGTGCTCTCTGCCTGTCCCTTCTAGGAGGGAGCCCAGCAGCCTGCTGAGTCCTGGAGCTGAGTGAGCTGGGCATTTTCTCTGGATCACAGAGGGGCCGAGCAAACATATACTTCGGGGCGTCGCCACTCCCTAATGTATGGGGTCTTCAGAATTTAAGAATCTTTCGGGTCAGCAACTGCGCCCTGAATTTTACACAATGGACTTTGCCATCCTCAAAGTGGATCTGCTTCCCATTTTCCAGATTTTGAAACTGAGTCTTTAGAATCAAGGATGTGTGTGTGTGTGTGTGCTGTTTGCCCTGGCTTCACTCAGCCCTTCCTTCTTCTTCCTCATCCCTGTGGTTCCTTCTTATCTTCCGAGTTGGGCTGAAGGCGGTAGGTGCTGGGATTGGCCAGGGGGATCACCTCAGCTCTCCTGGCTGAGTCACAGCTGGGTCACCAGCCCCAGGAGCTGACAACACAGCAAGGGCCCTCCCAGGGGGACTCCAGACAGGGCAGGATTGCAAAGTGAACCGTGAAATGGGATCCAGTGCGTGTAATCCTCTCTTCTGGAGGGCTTGTCTGAGAAGACTCCCCCCTTAGGCATTTGGCTGTTTAGATGTTGTGGCAGTAATGGGAATAGCAGGGGAAGTTCCAGGGCTCACTTGGGGTGACTTAGGGTGAGCCCCAACCCCACTCTGCCTCCAAGTTCCTCATTTGCAAAATGAGTGCTTTGGACTCGATTTTGTTATGCTTTCAGACCTCTAAGCCTCTAAATTTTAATAATTCAAGATTTATTTTAAGCAAGCTCTTCACTGAAGTGGCTTGGAGTTGGACCTTCCTTCCAGAAAGCCTTTCCAAGTAGCCTTGCTTCTTGACCCCAAGGCCAGAAGCTCTGGGAGGGTGGGGAGTATAAGAATGCTTCCTCCTGGGGGTCTGCCTGCCGCGGTGTGCATTCCGAACCGCCGTCTCCGAAACACATCCCTGTGGAGGAATCTCATCTGTAATCAGTGATCCCCTTCGTAGCCCCCTCCTCCCAAATGCCCATGGCAAGGGCTCACCTGCTTTCCTGGGGACAGGCTGCCTAGATGGGAGTCCCCCCGAAGGCCAGCAAGAATGTATCCACAGGTGGCCAGCTGGAAGAAGACACATCACCTGGGCAAAGCTTCCAGGGCAGAGGACCCCATCTTCCTTCTAGAGCCAGCCTGACTTCTGCAGTGATGCCTTCCCGACATCTCCCCTGCGATGGCTGAAAAGCATCTCAAGCTTCGAGTGGCCAAAAGCGCAGCCCTGAATTTCCTCCCAAGGCTGCTGCTGCTTCTTCCTTCTGCACCTCAGTGAAAAGCAGCATCATCCCTCGGTTGTTCAAGACCCAAATGGGGATTTCACCCTTGACTTGCCACACCCATCCCACCCATACATCGGTGGGTCCACGAGTTTTACCTCCCAAATACATTTGAAGTCTTTCCACTTCTCCTAACCACCCCACCCCTCGCATCAGTCTGAGCCACATCATCTCCTCTGGTTTCCTGTAGTAGTGTGCCCGCTTCTACTCTGGTCCTCTACACTCTATTTTCCATAGAGCAGAGAAGCGGTTTTAAAAAATGTAGATTAGATCATATAATTCACAGGTTTAAAGCCCTTCTTGGACTATCTAAACTTCTTAGTTGGGCAACTAAATCCTAAATGTTTGGTCTCTGCTATCCCTCCAGCCTCTCACAGAGGGCTGCCTCAGGACCTTTGCACTTGCTGCTTCTGATCTCTAGAAAGCTCTGCCTCCACATCTTTGTAGGACTCCGGTGTTTTCTTGTCATTTACGATTTCTGTTTAAGTGAGCCAGCCTGTGATCATCTGATCTACCTCTTTTTGCCACCCGATTATTTATTTTTTTTTCATTATTTGTTCCTTGCTTTGTCTCCTTGTTGGAGAATGGAAGTTCCAAAGGGGCAGTGTCCTGTCTCTTGTTCTGAGCAACATTTCACGGTGTTTGGAACAGAGCTTGACAAGTATGCTTAGTGCATGGACGCAGCAGGGGTGCTTGTTCATTCGGAGAAAGGATGAAGGTGAACTTAGGTTGAAGAGCTAAGTGTAAATTGCAGTATGGGCAGTAAGGCTGACTGCCGCGATATGGTTGTAGAAACTAAGGTTCTGGGTCAGAACAGTTAAGGGACTTGCTGAAAGAGTAGGTCCGAGATGGCAGCCGCTAGGCCCTGGAGGTTTTTGGAGCGCTTTACCCGGCTACCGCGACAGCTGATGCACGCCCCCTGAATTCCGAGGCTTGGGGAACAGGTCAGTCTACCCTGGTGAATTAAAATATGGGACTGTGGCTTTGGGGAGGATCATCAGAAACGTGGCCTAAAGCGCCGTGCCCACAGGAAAGCTAAGGTGGGCGGCGCAGGAGGGGCTGGCGGGTCCCAGCCTTCATCCGAGGGAGGAGGCTCGGATCCCTGAGGCCAGAGGGGCCCTGAAAGCAGCAGAGCCGCTCGCGCGTCACGAGGGCCCTCGCGCGGCCCCGTTCGCCCCGCCCCGTCCCTCGCTCCGCCCCAGCCCCGCCCCTCGTCCCGCCCCTCGTCCCGCCCCCGCCGCCGCGGGCAGTCCTCGGTGACAGCGAGCGCGCGGCGGACAGAGAGTGTTTGCATACAAAGAAGGCCACGCGCGCGGGCGCCGCAAGGTGAGTAGACGCCTCCGCGCCGCCCGCCGCTCGCCCGGCCCCAGGCCGAGCCTCGGAGGAGCTCGGGCCGCTACCGGGAGGGGCCGCAGCCTCGGCCGGCCGGGCCGGGCGGGGCGGAGCCCGGCGGAGAGTGGGCGCGCGCGGCGACGCCGGAGCCGGCCGGGGGACGGTGGTGACCCGACGCCGGAGGTCCGTGCTCGGTCCCCGCGGCCCTTTCTGGGGGACGTGGTTCGGGGAGAGAGGCGGAGAAACAGGCCCGGGGCCCGGCGGCCTCGCGAGCATCCCTCGGGCCTTCCCTTTGGGTCGCCCGCAGGGCTGACCTTGACCCGCCTGGCGGACCCCAGGGGCGGCCGGACCTCGCTCTGTCCAGCGAGGACGGGTGGGTTCCATCCGTGTAGTGGGCAGCCCTGCCGTGCGCCCGGAACTTTTACGAAAATGTCCCCTGGGGCTTCGGATTCTTGCTCTGCAGTTGAGGAAACTGAGGCTCAGGGAAGTTGACCTACGTGCCCAAGGTCACACAGCTGCTAGGCGGCAGGTTGAACGGGGCTGGAATCTGGTTCTCGGATTACAGTTTGGTTCCTCCGCTGCCCGGCCTCTGTGCATCTTTCCTGCAGCCTATGGGTGCTAGGCCCAGTCGGCTCTATCACATGCCCCTGCGAATAATTTTATTTTGGGGAAGGCCAGGAACATGTAGCATGCAAAGTAGTGGCTTAGACATAACTCTAAGTGCCATAGGCTAGAGCGTAGACAGCTGGCACGTAATTTATGTGCAGAGTAGTCGCTGAAGAAACCAGATGTCAACCCGGTGTTTGACCACCAAACAGGAAACTTGAATTAAAAACAATGGATTAACTCGGACAGTTTTTAGAACCTAATGGTTTCCCCAGGATAGTAGGAAGTATCTTGGAAAAGATGAGCTTGTGAAAGTTTTTTTTTTTTTTTTAAATCAGAGAAATGGCATGATGCATGTGAAATTTACAGTTTATCTTTTGTTCTATAATTTGGGTCTTAGGAATAAAAGTAAGTGAGGAATGGATAGTAATTGAGAAATTAAACACACAGTTGTTTTTTTTTTTTCCTTTTTTACCCCATGTTGGAAGATCTGTTTGTTTTACAGTTCTGTATTTTGATAGTTCTTCATATTTGTCAACATTTGTACCCTTATCAAGCACATTTGCTTATGGATGTGTGTTTTGGAGCTTTTATTACTGTTTGGATGTAAGGCGGTGTGGTGTTGGGGAGGGGAGCCAGGCCCCTGAGGGCTGTTTGTAGGGTTGAGACACTTGTGCCCGATGCTGGCCTCTGGGCCCCCCCCCCCCCCTCGGCCACCCCTCTCCTATTGTGAGTTGGCGTCTCCTGGCTTCTCTGTCTTCTGGGTTCAAGGCCCCTGGGTTCTTGGCCTCTGTCTTCTGGGTTCTGGGCCCCTGAACCCACAGGGGACAGACTGATTTGGGCCAGCATTCAGATGGGGACAGGGGAGGGTCGTAGGGAGCTTTTTCCGGGGGAGACCTGGTGGGGCGGGCGGGGGTTGCATCATTTGGGGCCACTTTTGGATCACTTTGGAGAAACACCGAGAAGGCCGCAGTCCAACTGGGACACTGAGGCTAGTGCCTTGACCTGTTTGCACCTCCGCATGACCAGGGCAGAAGAGTTTGGGGCTGTTGAGGTACTGATGAGGCACACACGAGGTCCAGGTGGATCCGCGGTGCACTGTCAGCACTGGGGCGAGCCCCCTGGGAAGGGTGAAGTCACATTCTACGTGCTCTTGAACCCTGACCTGGTTTATTATGGCGTAAGCCCACTCCCTTAAAATCAGAATGGAATTTGTGAAACAATTCGGGCAAAGCTTAACTTAATTCTTTTTTTTTTAAGGTTTATTTATTTTTTTTTTAATTTTTTTTTAAGTTTATTTATTTTTGAGCCAGAGAGAGACAGAGCATGAACGGGGGAGGGGCAGAGAGAGAGGGAGACACGGAATCTGAAACAGGCTCCAGGCTCTGAGCTGTCAGCACAGAGCCCGACGCGGGGCTCGAACTCACGGACCGCGAGATTGTGACCTGAGCTGAAGTCGGACGCTTAACCGACTGAGCCACCCAGGCACCCCAGGTTTATTTATTTTTGAGAAGGGGGGAGGGGCAGAGAGCGAGGGAGACACAGAATCTGAAGCAGGCTCCAGGCTCTGAGCCGTCAGCCCAGAGCCCGACGTGGGGCTCGAACTCACGAACCCCAACTGCGAGATCGTGACTTGAGCTGAAGTTGGATGCTTAAGCGACTGAGCCACCCAGCCGCCCCAACCTAACTTAATTCTTAATTTCTGGCAGCCTCCAAGGGCCCATTTGCTGGCCATTTCTGAAACGGGAGCTTTCTAAGCTGTGAGTGGAAGGTCTGGTGAGTGAGGGGCCCAGCGTCTACTTTTGCACCTGGCAGCCGGTCCAGGGTCCAGTTCCTGGGACACCAGGGCCCAGGCCCCTTGACGAGGGGGGCACCAGGGCCCTGAAGGCAGCCCCAGCCTCCAGATGTGCCCTTGGCCGGGCCCCTCCTTCCTGCGTCCCCTGCACTTCCCTGGGCGCCTCTTCCTCTTCCCTCCCCTCTCCCCCTCCCCACCTTTTATTCAGCAAATGAGAAGTGAGCCTGGGCTGGGGCTGGGCTGTGTGCAGCTGGGGTGTTGTGAAGAAGAGCTTCTGCCTCCCCAGAGCTCTGGGTCTGGGCATAGGCCAGTATTTGTCACAGCACCGTTGGTGACCCACTGGTCCTAAAAATCAGTTTCGGTGGCCCACAGACATTGAAAAAAAGTGAAGTAGGACAGAAAAGAAGATAGATACTGTTCTGTGGAACTTGTTTTAGCTGTGGGGTGTGTGTGTGTGTGTGTGTGTGTGTGTGTGTGTGTGTGTGAGAGAGAGAGAGAGAGAGAGATTATGCGGTCCAGTGGAGAGAGGGAAGATGGGGGTGTGGGTGTGGTTGTGTGTGTGGGGGAGGGACCGCACCACCCAGCACTGGCTTCCTCCTGGCCCACAGAAGTCCCTGCTTGGGGGGCAGGGAGGATGGCCCAGGGTGGCCGTGCTTGTGCACTGCCCCCGCTGAGACGTGGGGAGGAAGGAAGGGAGCAGGCCGGCCCAATCTGGAGAGGAGCAGGGAGCTTTTCATGACGGTGATCATGGCCACGTCTCTCAACCCACCGACCAAGTTTTGTGATTCTTCCGACAAGTTAGAACTTTTTGCTGGTACTGAATGCTGGGGTTTCCAGAACAAAGCAACAGGCGGTTAGAACGGTCGTGGCTCTGTGTCAACTGTTTGCTCCCCTAGTGTGAGGTACTCTGCATTGCTCACAAAGCCGACCACAGACCCTATGATCAAGACACGCCTATTTGCTGGCTGCTTCTGGGACACCGTGAGCACATTTATACCGTGCGCCTTGTTCCCGAAGGTCCCTCCCTCTCCTTGGATACGTGTACTTTCTCTTTTTTGGTGAAATCTTTGTCTGCATTCCTGGCTCTCCCTAGGCATACCCTTTGGTTTTCAAACGACAGGATCCAGTCAGTAAAGATCATGGGATAACAGGGCACAACCGTCCAACGAGACGTTCTCCTTGGCCACTGCTCTTGCCGAGGATTCTTGCCAGTGAATTCTACCTAATCGCAGAATGCTGCTGCCCAACCCTGGGGTTGCCTTTGTGCTCAGAGTTGTGGACAGACAGAAGTGTACTACCACCCGAGAGTAATACCCTTCTAATAGATCTGTGTGGATCTTAATCTACCACATTCTTTGGCCCCGTCTTTTTTGGGAAGGTGCGATGTAAATCGTTAAGGCATGAGCCTTAATTCAGAGTCCAGGAATCCTTTGTGGCCACAGGATTAGCGCCTGGCTTTCATTTGGTGTATGCGCTTTGCAAAGTACTTTAACGTGTACCGAGGACGACTAATCCCGTGAGGCAGACGACGTCAGTCCCTTTTTACAGATACGAAACTGAGGCTGGCAGAGAGGTTAGTAATTGGCCCGTGGGCACAGGTTAGTAGGACCCAGGATCTAACTGACACCAAGCACCTGCCTCCAGGAAGCCTGCATTCTTATCCCCTGAGCTGTCGACAGCACATTTGAATGTCAGGTGATACTTAGCCCTTCCTGAACTGCTGGGGTGGAGTGGGTGGGTGTCCTACAGGAATAGAAGTCGCAAAGGCAGGACGTCCTTTTTGACCAACACACAGATGTAGACGGAGAGCATTTGGAGGTGCGTCAGGAGAGGATGCGAGCCCCGTGCTTGGTCAGTGAGTCGAATGGTTAAGAGCCAGAGGATCAGGGTCTACGCCTGGAGCTGTCTTGCCCGGCACATGGGCCGCCCTGTAGTTTAGATGTCCCCGTCCCCTACTGTCTGGGCCTTTTGTGCTCCTTGGCAAGGACCCGCGAACACTCATCACATGGAATTATAAGATCCGGGTGTTGCAAAATCCCAGCTGGGGAGGAGGAGCTGAGTGGTCGCCCTTTGACCTTTCTGACCAAAGCAGCGCCCCCCCCCCCCCTCATGTCTCAGCAGGTTCACTGACTGGGAGACCCTGACATTGAGTGGGCCAGGCTTTTCCATCCCTCACCCAGTTCTCTGACGTCATTAAGAATTAACGTCAAAGTAATACCTATGCGTTTAGAGAACACCCCCCAGAGGTGAGCCTGTGAACCTTATTTGGTGTGCAAATCCATCCAGAGTTTCTTTTGTTGTGTGCATCTCAGAATATGTAGGAATGTAATTCTTAAAAAAGCGGATTCATGTTATAAATGTTTTTGTCCTCTTTCACTCAGTTTATACCTTTTCATGTTAGTATTTGGGGAACTGCTCCCTTTGTGTGTGCATGTGTGTGGTTTTTTTTTTTTTTTTTTTAAGCAATTGTAATGATCTTCTGATACATGGTTTATTTAACCAGAGTCCTAGAGATGTTTAAGTGGTTTCTAATTTTCTGGATAACAGTCAACACTGCCATGACTGTTTGGTACATGGACCTTACAGAAGTAGGGTTGCTGGGGAAGTATGTGCATAAAATGACAGATGGGGCCCCAGTGTTCACCCCGCTTATTACCCACCAGCAGTCGGTGATCACTTGGTTTCCCCTGCTCTCACCAACCCTGGGGTTTTTACGAAATGCTCGAATTTTATACCATCTGAAAGACCTCCTTTGCGTATCTTAAATCATGAATGGGGTTGAGTATCTTCTCATGTGTCATTGACCAGACGGATCTCTTTCTCTGTGAACCCTCTCTGTATTTTGTCCATTTGTTTTTCTATACAGTTAGCATGAGGCCACCTTCAACGGACATTAAGATTCTAGAGATGGGTGGTTATGAACGGGTGTGGCCAGGGGTTTTGCATTTTGGCAGACGTTCCAAGAAAGCAGAGTGTCTTGGCAAAGTTGTGCGGTCCGGAGAAAGATTCTGTCGATTGTGGGTGAAACGTTGATTTTCCTGATGTAATAACTAGGCAAGAAGTTCCGAGACCTCCTGCTGACCACGCGTTAGCCAACGGCTGCTTTTCTGGAACCACGTGAGACGGGCTGACTGATGCTTATGGGCATCTGTTGCGTGCCAGGAATTGTACAGAGTAGCTCCAGTGGGGGGCGCACCTGCCCGTGGGGGGGGGCATCGAAGGAGGAGAAAACTTCCCGGGCCTTTGCTCTATTTCCTGCAGGGTATCAGCACCCTCAGTCCAGACACGCTCCGCACACCTGCCCCTCCCGCTGCGCCCTCCTTCCCGTGGGATCGCCTGGGAGCCGGCTCTCCCCTCCCTCTGGTCCTGCAGCTGAGCTGTGATGATCGAGGGCTCCGTGTGATCTGCCTTAATTCAGGAAGGGTCCTGGTGGGGGGACGCTCGGGCCAGCTGGCTTTTCCGCCTCATCACTTTTGTCAGCAGGTACTCGTGGTCCGACCTGCAAGCTTTTTAGAAGCATCTCCAGCTTTTCTGGCGAATTTTCTTTCTGTGGCGGGGAGTGTTTCCTGACGGACGCCGGCATGCCAGTAAAGGCCCCGATTCGCCTTTCATCGGTATGGACACACACAGGACTTGACGCTTGTTCAAGAAGCTTCTCGCAGTGCCATGCTCAGTCCAGAACTGGCAAGGAGGGAAGAGGTTGGCCGTGGAGAGTGCTGCCAGTGTGGTGGGGCAGGGGTGAAACATACGGATCTCGACCTTGGGGCTGGTATTCTTTTCTCTGCCTCTTTTTTTTTTTTTTTTGATTTTTTTTAATGTTTACTTATTTTTGAGACAGAGAGACAGAGCATGAACGGGGGAGGGGCAGAGAGAGAGGGAGACACAGAATCGGAAACAGGCTCCAGGCTCCGAGCTGTCAGCACACAGCCCGATGCGGGGCTTGAACTCACGGACCGCGAGATCGTGACCTGGCTGAAGTCGGACGCTTAACCGACTGCGCCACCCAGGCGCCCCTTCCCCCCTTTTTTTAATGCTTTGGGTGAAAATGCGCCCTCAGCTCCTAACCTCCCAGGTGAGTGTGATCTTGGGCAGCCCCAGCTGCAGCACAATGTTTGTGTTTTCACAACGAGCTGGTCAGGTTTGGATTCTGGACACGGAGACAGAATGTGCTCAGAGAACAGCCCGGGTGGTGAATGGAGGCCCCCCGACTCCTCTGAGACCCGGCTGGGGTGCTGACAGCACCTTCCTCGCCTGTTAGGTGCAGGGGGTGCAGGGGGGTAGTCACGTAGCTGTCCTCACATGGCCTCAGGACAACCAGGACAATGAAGAATGAGACATCCCCAGGCTTCAAGGACCTGTGGGGGAGAGAGCCCCAGGGAAGCAGATTTGACTGTATCTTTAAGGAACCGCATTCCTAACTAAAAGCCACATGACTTAAATACTACACAAGGGTGCTCACTCTCCAAGGCAAATTCTGCAGTTTTCAGAAAAGTCCTAAATGGGCATCCATATTCAGTTGTTAATTACTGAGCCAATTAAGATCTAAGACTTCCAGCTTCTTGGGGTTCCCCGGGTGGCTCAGTCGGTTAAGCGTCCAACTCTTGGTTTCGGCTCAGGTCATGATCTCACGGTTTGTGGGTTCGAGCCCCATGGTGCTGACAGTGTGGAGCCTGCTTGGGATTCTCTCTCTCTCTGCCCCTTTCCTGCTCACACACATGCTCACATTTGGAGAGCAAATAAACTTCAAAAAAAAAAAAGAAAAGGACTTCCAGCTTCTCAAGGACAGGGCTTAATCTTACCTGGTGTCAAACCCAGAGCCAGGTACACGGCGAGCATCTGTGTCCTCTCTGCCTTGTGACAGGAGGAATGATCCGTGTGTGTGTGTGTGGGGGGGGGGGCGGTATTGGTTGGTCACTCACCTGTCCTCAGAGACACCTTTCTGACATTTAAGGATCAGGATAAAAGGAGGAGGGGGCGATTTTATCCGTGGGTATTCAGACTTGACCAGTAAAATCTTGCCCTTTTTCTCCTTGAACTCAAACGGAAGGAGCCCCTTTCTGGGCTCCCGCTTCACCTGTGTGCCCCCCACCCCCGCCACCGCCCCGGGACATGGCAGAGGGTGAGGCTGGCCTGCTGCTCCTGGACCGACTGGGAAGCACAGGTGTATCTGTGGAACAAGCAGACCAGTCTCCCAACCGGGCACCAGCTTAGGAGAAGGCAGTGACCTACTAGGATGGACCGCCGTGGGGAGCTCTGGCCTCACCATTGGCGAAGGGACAAATATGCCCAAGATCATATTTGCATCTACTGCGCCTTACAGCTTCCTGCGTATGTCCCTTGAAGTCTGCGTGTGCGTCTCTGTACAGAGATACGACTGTCCAGTGTTTTGGGAGGTTTGTAGGGTGGTCCCAAAGTCGGATACAGACTTCTCCTGGATTCGAATGCTCCTTCCGCCCCTTACCTGCATCGGGACCCAGAGCAACTTACACACATAAACTCCACAGTTCAGTTTCCTTCTCTGCGAGATGGGAAAACTGTGTTTCGCACCATTGGGAGGAAGGGATACGTAGTTTAAACTCTGTTATTATCACCGTCTGGACAGCGTACCAACCTTCATGGTAGGTGACAATGGACTGTGGTTTGTGCCACGCTGGTTCACTGCTGTACTGTCTTTGCCTGGTGTTGCCAGTAAATTCTGGGTATTTAGGAGCCTCTCAGGTGGTTCTCCTTTGGCCAAAGTAGCTGGCAGGCTGGGGGCTGATTAAATTGTCAGTGTCCGTTGGCCCTTGAGAGCAGCAGTTCTGTGTGTGGGTAGAACCTGCTGCTGCTCAGAGGAACAGGAGCCCGAGGCTTCACCCCAGGCTGATGCTGGGTCGGTTCCCAGTCACGAAGCTCCCGGATGTACCGTAAAGCCAGATTCCACAGGTGTTCCTTGGGCACCTGCCACGACGATGCGTGTTTGGCCTGTGTGCACGGGCAGTGGGTCAGGGGCAGGCTGGTGCCAGGAAATGATGAATCATTCTGTGGGGGAAAATGCTAGAGAAGTCTTCCGACAGAAAGAAAGGTGTTTTGACCTTCTAGTCCTTGAGGGCCGTGGGGGAAGGCTTAGAATTTACCTCCCAGGAGACCCTGAGATGAGGTAGCTGAAGAGGGTGTGAATGGCGAAAATACCCCATTGAGAGCCAACCGCAGAGTCTGACTGGTCTAGTGACTTACTCAGGGAGGTCGTGACAGTGAGTCACGTTTGCCACCTGTCCTCTAATGGCAGAGGGTTTTCCTAAGTTATCTTGTTTCATGCTCATGATGGTGAGGTTCCATCAGAGATGTGGTGTTAATACCTTGCTCCCAAGCACAGAGCTCACAAATTTTGCAGGAGGACAGTCAAGTCCGACCATCTGACCCTATATTTTGTGCAGTTCCTATTTCTCAGACTTTTTCTTTTTTTTTTAATTTGAGAGAGAGAGAGAGAGAGAGAGAGAGAGAGAGAGAGAATGCGAGCAAGACAGGGGCAGCGGGGGAGAGAGAGAATCCCAAGCAGGCCCCATGCTCCACGTGGAGCCCTACGCGGGGCTCGATCCCAGGAACCGTGAGATCCTGACCTGAGCCGAAATCAGGAGTCGAACGCTCAACTGATTGAGCCACCCAAGTGCCCTTGTTTTTCAGACTCTTCTCCTTCCTGTGTCATGGCCTGTTTGTGGACAAGAAATGTCTTAAGAGCCTGTTATTTGAATGCATTTGCAATGAATTTTGTTTGCAGCATTGTCTTCATGAAGTTTATGTACCTGGGAGCCAACAATTCTCATTCTTTATTTCTTCTTGTTTGTAAATTTTAGCACTTTCCCCCTCATTCCCAGGGTTGTCAGGCTGCTGCAGAGGTGATCTGCCCTGGTGGAATGTTTTTGTGATGGGACAAAACAAACAAACAAAAACAACCCAAACCCCTACCCCCACCAACCCTTGGTTACTTGCTTGGAGTGAAGACTTGATTTCATGGTGTTGCCGCGAGCAGGTCACAGAATCATCAGGTTAGAGCCCCATCAAATTCTTGAATTCTCTCCACAACGTTTTTGCCACATGGTGGTTTTAGACTCTTTGGTGAGACCACCACTGATGGTGAGCTCAGTCCCTCTAATGAGCCAGTTTCCTTAGAAGCCTGGTCTCACGGATTGTGCCCCCCGGCTCTGGAAAGTCCTGCCCGTAATTCTGACTTTAATTGCGATCTATGATCGTCTATACAGCACTGGGTACCCTGTCCACCGGGGCTGAATATTACGTGACATTTAGATCTGTTTTTCTAAAGCCACGCGGCCGATTTTCTTTAACTGGGCCTCACCCATTTATACCGGTTTCATGCACCGAGATTGGGAAGCAGCACTGCGTGGAGGAGAGCAGGGGAGTCTCGGGGTTCCACTTGGGCTCCCGCCCTCACTCTGCTGCTGACCGTGCTACTCTGAGCGTCTCACCCACCTGGTGCCCTGGGTTCTGCATCAGAAGTGGGGTAACTGGTGTTACCCATTGTTGTTTTTTTTTTTCTGTCTTTTCGTTTTAATTTTTTTTAATGTTTATTCATTTTTGAGATAGAGACACCAAATGTGAGCAGGGGAGGGGCAGAGAGAGCTGGAGACACAGAATCCGAAGCCGGCTCCAGGCTCTGAGCTGTCAGCACAGAGCCCGACGCGGGGCTCGAACCCATGAGCCGTGAGATCATGTCCTGAGCCGAAGTCGGACGCTCAACCGACTGAGCCACCCAGGCGCCCCTATGCTTTTGGATTTTGTGTTTTATCTGTTTGGCTCTAATATAAGTACCACAGTAGTTTCTAATTTAGGGAAAACCGTCTGGAAAGACGTTATTCCCATAAGATGTCATAGCCTCAGAATATCTTCTGGAAAGCTAGAAGATGCCCTGTTTAAAAAAAAAAAAAAAAAATAGGGGCGCCTGGGTGGCGCAGTCGGTTAAGCGTCCGACTTCAGCCAGGTCACGATCTCGCGGTCCGGGAGTTCGAGCCCCGCGTCAGGCTCTGGGCTGATGGCTCGGAGCCTGGAGCCTGTTTCCGATTCTGTGTCTCCCTCTCTCTCTGCCCCTCCCCCATTCATGCTCTGTCTCTCTCTGTCCCAAAAATAAATAAACGTTGAAAAAATAAATAAATACATGAATAAAATATATATATGTGTATATATATATACACACACGCATATATATATAAAATATATACATATATATAAAATATATATAAATATAAAATATACAAATAACATTTAATATGTATTTATATGTATTTATACATTTATGTGTATGACATCTTATATGTTTCTCAACCTCCGAAAACCCACAGTAGAGTCTGGAGAACCCTCGTTTGGCCAGACGATGTTTATGTGGGGTTTGGCTTATGTCTCCTCAAAATACCACTGAAATAGGCTGTGGGATCCTGTTTCACGTGATACACGAAGCCCTGTCGGGTGAAGCAGCCATTTGCCGAGTTTTGAGATGAAAACCACTAGACTTCACAGGGATTCGGTATGGGGTGAGTAAGGAGCAGGTGTCTCCAGCGTGCCCCTCTGTCCCACTGCATGCGTAAGCATTTTGTTTTGTGTTTTTACAGGTGGTACTTCGGTTATGCTTGAGGTAGTTAAGATGCTTTGTTCTTCAAAACATTCCCCTCACTGCCCGACCCGGAGTGGTAGTGACCATGGGGAAGGAGCACGGTAATGAGATTGACGAGCCGGTGAAGGGACGGAGTCCATCTCAGGCTGGCTGGTCTGGCTTCCTATCTTGAGGGAAATCAGATTACCTTCTTCCTTGAGCCCTTTCACTTTGAACAGATCCGAGGAAGTGAGATTGGCGTCCAGCTCGTCTGTTCTTGGGTTCTCCCAGTATTTGCCCAGCGCTTATTTAGAGGAAATCCTGGAAGAGGAGAGATAAAGAGCCATGGACCCCCCCCCCCCCGCCCCCCGACTTGCCTGCACCCCTCACTCAGCCAAGCAGAAGCTGGGGGTGAACCAGGTGCCCCCCTCCTCCCCTGAAAGGCTGTCCCGTGCCTCCTGGGTCCAGGCAAACATTATTCATCTTCCTGAAATGACTTCTGGTTGGTACAGTGTTCTTGCTCACCCCCTTTTAAAATTGTGGTGACGTACACGTCACAGAAAACGGGACTGTCTCAGCCATTTGCAGGTATGCAGTTCAGAACCTTCATATAAGGACTTTCACCCTGTTGGCGCGTCCATCCCTCCCTCCACCTCCAGCTTTTGTTTCTTACTAACTCCCCTTCCCTCCTCCCTGAGGCCGAGGGTAATAATCACTCTTCTACTTCCTGTTTCTAGGGATTTCCGTGCTCTAGGGACTTTATGTGGGTGGAATCGTACATAAGGCATTTGCCCTTTTGTGATTGGCTTATTTCACTTAGCGTGATGTCCTCAAGGTGTATCCACGTTGTAGCAAGTATCAGAATTGCCTTCCTTTCTAAGGCTAATACCCCATTGGATGTATACACCACATCTTGTTTATCTGTTCATCATCCATCAAGGGACACTTGGGTGGTTTCCACCTCGTGGAACCATTGAGATAACGCGTCTGGGAACGTGGGTGTGCAAGAATCTCTTTGAGACCCTGCTTTTGGTTTTTGGGGATCTATACGTAGAAGTGGAATGGCGGGGTCATATGGGAATTCTGTTTTTAATTTTCCGAGGAACTGTGTTCTGTACTGTTCCATACACAGCGCCGCACCGTTTCGCATTCTGACCAACAACACACATAGATTCCAGTTTCTTCCCAGCCTTGCCAACCCGTGTTTTTCCCGTGTTTCAGATAGTATTCATCCAAGCAGTCCCCTTCCTAAAAGATTCTCCGTGGTTAGTTAAGACAGTCCCTGTAGACACCGAGGAGCATATTGCCAGGTGGGGCCACGATCCTGTCATTTGCTAAGAATTATGGAACAGGCTCCCTGCTTCCAAATGGAGATATTTTCCGATCTGCAAATACGTTATTCAATAGAAGGGGTAGGAGATACTAGGAAGATGGCGGCGTAGGAGGACGCTGGGCTCACCGCGCGTCCTGCTGATCACTTAGATTCCACCTACACCTGCCTAAATAACCCAGAAAACCGCCAGAGGATTAGCAGAACAGAGTCACCGGACCCAAGTGCAGACGAGAGGCCCACAGAAGAGGGTAGGAAGGGCGGCGAGGCGGTGCGCGCTCCACGGACTGGCGGGAGGGAGCCGGGGCGGAGGGGCGGCTCGCCGGCCAAGCAGAGCCCCCGAGTCCGGCTTGCAAAAGCGGAGGGGCCTGACGGACTGTGTTCCGACAGCAAGCGCGACTTAGCGTCTGGGAGGTCATAAGTTAACAGCTCTGCTCAGAAAGCAGGAAGGCTGGAGGACAAAGGGAGGGTGAGCTGCGGAGCCCCCGGACGACAGAGCTCAGTTTGGCGGGGAACAAAGGCGCTCTCCAGCGCCATCTCCCCCGCCCATCCCCCAGCCAAAATCCCAAAGGGAACCGGCTCCGGCCAGGGAAATTGCTCGCTCCGCGCGAACACCCAACTCTGTGCTTCTGCGGAGCCAAACCTCCGGCAGCAATCTGACTCCCTCCGGCTGCACAGGGCCCCTCCTGAAGTGGATCACCTAAGGAGAAGCGAGCTAAGCCTGCCCCCCCTGCCGCCGTGCACCTTGCCTTCCCACCCCAGCTAATACGCCAGATCCCCAGCATCACAAGCCTGGCAGTGTGCAAGTAGCCCAGACGGGCCACGCCACCCCACAGTGAATCCCGCCCCTAGGAGAGGGGAAGAGAAGGCACACACCAGTCTGACTGTGGCCCCAGCGGTGGGCTGGGGGCAGACATCAGGTCGGACTGCGGCCCCGCCCACCAACTCCAGTTATACACCACAGCACAGGGGAAGTGCCCTGCAGGCCCTCACCACACCAGGGACTATCCAAAATGACCAAGCGGAAGAATTCCCCCCAGAAGAATCTCCAGGAAATAACAACAGCTAATGAGCTGATCAAAAAGGATTTAAATAATATAACAGAAAGTGAATTTAGAATAATAGTCATAAAATTAATCGCTGGGCTGGAAAACAGCATACAGGACAGCAGAGAATCTCTTGCTACAGACATCAGGGGACTAATGAACAGGCACGAGGAGCTGAAAAACGCTTTAAAGGAAATGGAAAACAAAATGCAAACCACCACAGCTCGGATGGAAGAGGCAGAGGAGAGAATAGGTGAATTAGAAGATAAAGTTATGGAAAAAGAGGAAGCTGAGAAAAAGAGAGATAAAAAAATCCAGGAGTATGAGGGGAAAATTAGAGAACTAAGTGATACACTAAAAAGAAATAATTTACGCATAATTGGTATCCCAGAGGAGGAAGAGAGAGGGAAAGGTGCTGAAGGGGTACTTGAAGAAATCATAGCTGAGAACTTCCCTGAACTGGGGAAGGAAAAAGGCATTGAAATCCAAGAGGCACAGAGAACTCCCTTCAGACGTAACTTGAATCGATCTTCTGCACGACATATCATAGTGAAACTGGCAAAATACAAGGATAAAGAGAAAATTCTGAAAGCAGCAAGGGGTAAACGTGCCCTCACATATAAAGGGAGACCTATAAGACTCGTGACTGATCTCTCTTTTGAAACTTGGCAGGCCAGAAAGAATTGGCACGAGATTTTCAGGGTGCTAGACAGCAAAAATATGCAGCCAAGAATCCTTTATCCAGCAAGTCTGTCATTTAGAATAGAAGGAGAGATAAAGGTCTTCCCAAACAAACAAAAACTGAAGGAATTTGTCACCACTAAACCAGCCCTACAAGAGATCCTAAGGGGGACCCTGTGAGACAAAGTACCAGAGACATCACTACAAGCATAAAACATACAGACATCACAATGACTCTAAACCCGTATCTTTCTATAATAACACTGAATGTAAATGGATTAAATGCGCCAACCAAAAGACATAGGGTATCAGAATGGATAAAAAAACAAGACCCATCTATTTGCTGTCTACAAGAGACTCATTTTAGACCTGAGGACACCTTTAGATTCAGAGTGAGGGGATGGAGAACTATTTATCATGCTACTGGAAGCCAGAAGAAAGCTGGAGTAGCCATACTTATATCAGACAAACTAGACTTTAAATTAAAGGCTGTAACAAGAGATGAAGAAGGACATTATATAATAGTTACAGGGTCTATCCATCAGGAAGAGCTAACAATTATAAATGTCTATGCGCCGAATACCGGAGCCCCCAAATATATAAAACAATTACTCATAAACATAAGCAACCTTATTGATAAGAATGTGGTAATTGCTGGGGACTTTAACACCCCACTTACAGAAATGGATAGATCATCTAGACACACGGTCAATAAAGAAACAAGGGCCCTGAATGAGACACTGGATCAGATGGACTTGACAGATATATTTAGAACTCTGCATCCCAAAGCAACAGAATATACTTTCTTCTCGAGTGCACATGGAACATTCTCCAAGATAGATCATATACTGGGTCACAAATCAGCCCTTCATAAGTTTACAAGAATTGAAATTATACCATGCATACTTTCAGACCACAATGCTATGAAGCTTGAAGTCAACCACAGGAAAAAGTCTGGAAAACCTCCAAAAGCATGGAGGTTAAAGAACACCCTACTCACGAATGAGTGGGTCAACCAGGCAATTAGAGAAGAAATCAAAAAATATATGGAAACAAACGAAAATGAAAATACAACAATCCAAACGCTTTGGGACGCAGCGAAGGCAGTCCTGAGAGGAAAATACATCGCAATCCAGGCCTATCTCAAGAAACAAGAAAAATCCCAAATACAAAATCTAACAGCACACCTAAAGGAAATAGAAGCAGAACAGCAAAGGCAGCCTAAACCCAGCAGAAGAAGAGAAATAATAAAGATCAGAGCAGAAATAAACAATATAGAATCTAAAAAAACTGTAGAGCAGATCAACGAAACCAAGAGTTGGTTTTTTGAAAAAATAAACAAAATTGACAAACCTCTAGCCAGGCTTCTCAAAAAGAAAAGGGAGATGACCCAATTAGATAAAATCATGAATGAAAATGGAATTATTACAACCAATCCCTCAGAGATACAAACAATTATCAGGGAATACTATGAAAAATTATATGCCAACAAATTGGACAACCTGGAAGAAATGGACAAATTCCTGAACACCCACACTCTTCCAAAACTCAATCAGGAGGAAATAGAAAGCTTGAACAGACCCATAACCAGCGAAGAAATTGAATCGGTTATCAAAAATCTCCCAACAAATAAGAGTCCAGGACCAGATGGCTTCCCAGGGGAGTTCTACCAGACGTTTAAAGCAGAGATAATACCTATCCTTCTCAAGCTATTCCAAGAAATAGAAAGGGAAGGAAAACTTCCAGACTCATTCTATGAAGCCAGTATTACTTTGATTCCTAAACCAGACAGAGACCCAGTAAAAAAAGAGAACTACAGGCCAATATCCCTGATGAATATGGATGCCAAAATTCTCAATAAGATACTAGCAAATCGAATTCAACAGCATATAAAAAGAATTATTCACCATGATCAAGTGGGATTCATTCCTGGGATGCAGGGCTGGTTCAACATTCGCAAATCAATCAACGTGATACATCACATTAACAAAAAAAAAGAGAAGAACCATATGATCCTGTCAATCGATGCAGAAAAGGCCTTTGATAAAATCCAGCACCCTTTCTTAATAAAAACCCTTGAGAAAGTCGGGATAGAAGGAACATACTTAAAGATCATAAAAGCCATTTATGAAAAGCCCACAGCTAACATCATCCTCAACGGGGAAAAACTGAGAGCTTTTTCCCTGAGATCAGGAACACGACAGGGATGCCCACTCTCACCGTTGTTATTTAACATAGTGCTGGAAGTTCTAGCATCAGCAATCAGACAACAAAAGGAAATCAAAGGCATCAAAATTGGCAAAGATGAAGTCAAGCTTTCGCTTTTTGCAGATGACATGATATTATACATGGAAAATCCGATAGACTCCACCAAAAGTCTGCTAGAACTGATACATGAATTCAGCAAAGTTGCAGGATACAAAATCAATGTACAGAAATCAGTTGCATTCTTATACACTAACAATGAAGCAACAGAAAGACAAATAAAGAAACTGATCCCATTCACAATTGCACCAAAAAGCATAAAATACCTAGGAATAAATCTAACCAAAGATGTAAAGGATCTGTATGCTGAAAACTATAGAAAGCTTATGAAGGTAATTGAAGAAGATTTAAAGAAATGGAAAGACATTCCCTGCTCATGGATTGGAAAAATAAATATTGTCAAAATGTCAATACTACCCAAAGCTATCTACACATTCAATGCAATCCCAATCAAAATTGCACCAGCATTCTTCTCGAAACTAGAACAAGCAATCCTAAAATTCATATGGAACCACAAAAGGCCCCGAATAGCCAAAGGAATTTTGAAGAAGAAGACCAAAGCAGGAGGCATCACAATCCCAGACTTCAGCCTCTACTACAAAGCTGTCATCATCAAGACAGCATGGTATTGGCACAAAAACAGACACACAGACCAATGGAATAGAATAGAAACCCCAGAACTAGACCCACAAACATATGGCCAACTCATCTTTGACAAAGCAGGAAAGAACATCCAATGGAAAAAAGACAGCCTCTTTAACAAATGGTGCTGGGAGAACTGGACAGCAACATGCAGAAGGTTGAAACTAGACCACTTTCTCACACCATTTACAAAAATAAACTCAAAATGGATAAAGGACCTAAATGTGAGACAGGAAACCATCAGAACCTTAGAGGAGAAAGCAGGAAAAGACCTCTCTGACCTCAGCCGTAGCAATCTCTTACTCGACACATCCCCAAAGGCAAGGGAATTAAAAGCAAAAGTGAATTACTGGGACCTTATGAAGATAAAAAGCTTCTGCACAGCAAAGGAAACAACCAACAAAACTAAAAGACAACCAACGGAATGGGAAAAGATATTTGCAAATGACATATCGGACAAAGGGCTAGTATCTAAAATCTATAAAGAGCTCACCAAACTCCACACCCGAAAAACAAATAACCCAGTGAAGAAATGGGCAGAAAACATGAATAGACACTTCTCTAAAGAAGACATCCAGATGGCCAACAGGCACATGAAAAGATGTTCAGCGTCGCTCCTTATCAGGGAAATACAAATCAAAACCACACTCAGGTATCACCTCACGCCAGTCAGAGTGGCCAAAATGAACAAATCAGGAGACTATAGATGCTGGAGAGGATGTGGAGAAACGGGAACCCTCTTGCACTGTTGGTGGGAATGCAAATTGGTGCAGCCGCTCTGGAAAACAGTGTGGAGGTTCCTCAGAAAATTAAAAATAGACCTACCCTATGACCCAGCAATAGCACTGCTAGGAATCTACCCAAGGGATACAGGAGTACTGATGCATAGGGGCACTTGTACCCCAATGTTCATAGCAGCACTCTCAACAATAGCCAAATTATGGAAAGAGCCTAAATGTCCATCAACTGATGAATGGATAAAGAAATTGTGGTTTATATACACAATGGAATACTACGTGGCAATGAGAAAAAATGAAATATGGCCTTTTGTAGCAACGTGGATGGAACTGGAGAGTGTGATGCTAAGTGAAATAAGCCATACAGAGAAAGACAGATACCATATGGTTTCACTCTTATGTGGATCCTGAGAAACTCAACAGGAACCCATGGGGGAGGGGAAGGGAGAAAAAAAAAAAAGACGTTAGAGTGGGAGAGAGCCAAAGCATAAGAGACTGTTAAAAACTGAGAACAAACTGAGGGTTGATGGGGGGTGGGACGGAGGGGCGGGTGGGTGATGGGTATTGAGGAGGGCACCTTTTGGGATGAGCACTGGGTGTTGTATGGAAACCAATTTGTCAATAAACTTCATAAAAAAAAAAAAAAAATAGAAGGGGTAGCTGAAGATAGCAAAGTAACTTCCGGTTATTTGTGGTGGGAAAATTACACCACGCACGAAGGGACGATCGCAGGACCAGGAATCAGGCTGTCGGGGTCCCGCTCCGTCTCTTGGAGACGGGGAGCGCTGCCTGTCACCTTCCGTGTCTGGGCTTCTTTCTGTCAAACGAGGTGTCGGAATAACAACCCAGGGTCCTGCCACCTTCGAAATCTTCAGATTCTGCACAACAGCCTTGAGTTTGCTCGCTGACACGGGGGAGGGAAGCTTTGTTCTTGAGGACGGGAGAGCAGAGCACCATTTAGTCTGAATTATTGAAGATGCCCTTTCAGGCTTTATCTTCAGGCCCTCGGACCTCGCAGGTCACCCAGGCAGATGTCCTCGTCTCACAGATGAGGAGCTGGGATGCCGACATGTGGGAGTACCATCTAGTTACGAGCATTCCGTTTGTTGGGAATACGGCATGCTGGCCGGTGGGTCCCCGGCCGCGTGAGCAGGGGCAGGGGCACGGGTTGGGGGCCTCAATCCAGGGAGGCGGTCTCCTGTCCCTCAGGGACCAGCAGGGCCCACGGCTGAGGGTGATGAAGCCGGAAGGGGCCAGGGAGAAGGGAGGGGGGCTGACAGAACCAAATCAGAGGTCGCCTCCGAACCCAGGCCTGTGACCTTGGGCATTTGCCTCGTTGCACCTTTGCTTGTCCTTAGGTTTCCTTGTCCAAAAGGCCTCGTGTCTACGGTGCTGTTGTGAGAATCACTCGAGCACCTGGTCATGTGAGAGAAATCGTACAAAAATGTTCATGCTGCTTACACTTGGCTATAGAGTTAGAGGTTTACCCCTCTTGGTGAGTCCTGCATGTTAAAATCTACATTGAACATCGAGGTGGTGGGTTTTTTTTTTGTTTTTGTTTTTTTTTGGTAAAATGATTCCCTAGAAGAAATATCAGGGTTCTTGGCCCTGGCTGGCTCAGTTGGAAGAGCCTGCGACTCTTGATCTCGGGGTCATGAGTTCGAGCCCCACCTCGGGCATAAGGCTTCCGTAAAAAAAAACCCTTTAAGAGAACAAAACAGATGAACCTAAGGGAAGGGAAACAAAAATAATATAAAAACAGGAAGAGGGGCAAAACAGAAGAGACTCTTAAATATGGAGGACAAACTGAGGGTTGCTGGAGGGGGTGTGAGGGGGGGATGGGCTAAATGGGTCAGGGGCACTAAGGAATCCACTCCTGCAATCATTGTTGTACTATACGCTAACTAATTTGGATGTAAATTATAAAAAAAAAATTTTTTTTTAAAGTGAAAAAAAAAAAAA
Source organism: Lynx rufus (assembly GCF_022079265.1). Taxonomy (NCBI): domain Eukaryota; kingdom Metazoa; phylum Chordata; class Mammalia; order Carnivora; family Felidae; genus Lynx; species Lynx rufus. The sequence goes on along the minus strand of NW_025814896.1, from coordinate 132,226,565 downwards.
TAAAATCTTTAAAAAAACAAACAAAAAAACCCTAAAACAAAACCAAGATGTATCCGGGTTCCAAGGAATCCTTTTTTTCCACATTGTTCATCTCCAGGAACGGTCCCCTCTCCCCTGTTACACGAAGTCAGTTAGCTTGCACGGCTACACAGATTTAGAAATCATGCCATTTTCTATTTTCGCTTCCACGTGACTTGCGTTAGCCGTGGGTGCCGGGCCGCGTCACGAAGACCCCGTCTAAGGGAGGCTGGCCCGAGCGCGTCTCCGCATGTGTGCACGGAAGGGTCTGCTCGTCTCTTTCTGGGGGAGACGGGTGGTGGCGATCCAGAGGGTGCCACTTAAAATTGTACAGTGAGCCAGTCGGGGCTTTCTTGCACTCTTTTCTCTGGAGGTTTTGTTCATTGCTGTTAGGGTTCTGGCCTGTTCTAAGTTGGCCCTAAAGCAACAGTTCGTGTTTGCCCCCCACCAGCAGGGCTTTTGGCCAGCCAGCATTGAGCCTCAGTTTCCTCATTTGTAAAGCGGGGAGTTGGGGTGCTGCTCTCACTTCCACACGTCACAGGAGTTGAGGTGAGGCTTATGAAAGGTAGTTTTTGGTTTTTTCACTTGAAAAGAGAAGGCTTGGTCCTTGGCCTCCGGGACAACCTGGCTTCGCCAAGTGACGGGAAAAGCACAGGGCCAAGTCAGGGACTCATCAGGGCGAGAAAGTTCATAGAACCGAACTGCGCAAACAGGTCAGGGACAGGCGTGCGTACTCAAGGTCGTGGTCGCCGGGATCATTGTCAGGGACCCGAAGATGGGTGGGCTCAGTGTGGTCCCTCACACCCCCATGGAGGGTGGGTGGTCACCTTGACGAATCGGGGCGTGATGGGTGGGAGGGAGGGTGAGGTCTTGGGGTCCAGTGATTGGAAGTCACAGCGTGCAAACCCTCCATGCTCAGGTGGTGAAGCCACGTGGCCTCAGGAGGCCCGGTCAAGTGCACAGAGAGGAGAGGGGAGCGCAGGTTTGACCGGGCCTTCGCTTGAGGTCAGCAAAGCCGGGGAAGAAGGGACCCGCAGGCTGGCAAGAAGGGAGTCCCAAGGGAGCTGCATCCTGAGGACAGGTACCCCGGGTGAGGGTGGGGGGGGCGCAGTCACCTCTGAGAGCACGAGGCCCGGAGAGGCAGAGCCAGGAGGAGTGGGCGGCCGACGATGGCTGCAGGGTTGGCTCCCGAGGGCTGTGGGCCAGTCTGTGAGTCACATCGGGGTACACGACGGGGCCAGACCGTGGAACCGGAGGTGGGCAGGTGGGCTGGTGAGGACCAGCACTGAGGCGGCCGTGGGAGCCCGAATATGGCACCAGCTCACTGCCGGGCCCCTGGACCCGAGCATGTCCGGTTGCCTCTTCGTGACCTCCTTTCGGGCCGGCGTCTCGTCTGCACCATCAGCAGCAGCCGTCACTTAGCCTTCCAGCCTCTGGCTTTTTCTGGCCAGTCTGCACGTCATTATCATGACACTTCCTTGAAATCATGGATCGAATCATCGTTTTGTCGTTCCCAAATCTGCGGTGGCTTTGCGTTGCTACCTAGAAACGTCCGGACCTCCCAGCGGGGCTTAAACTCTCCATCTTTTCCCTGCATGTCCTCTGTCACGGGCACAGCACCCCCTGCAGGGCTCTGGTCCACCTTTTCCCACCTCCCTGCCCTGGCGTGGCCCCTCCGCCTCCCTGGGTCATGGCCCTTAGCGTCTGCCTAGAACAGACATAGCAGTGACATATTCTGGTTCCTTGCCTTCATGAGCCTGTGGGTCCCTTCAGGGGACAGGGACTTGGTCTTTTTTATCTCTGCGTCCCCGCCACCAGGCCCCTTGTAGAGGAGACGCCCGGGTGTTTGCTGACCGGACTTCAGTTGATTAGCTGGGCAGACAAACCAAAGTGGTTCGAATGAATGTCTCCTGGAGTCATGGGCCAGAGTCAGATAGGCAGGCCAAGACCGGGATGGAAGTTGTTCTAAATAAAAGTCATTGTTTTTCCTTCTCAAGTGAAAACAGCCACTTTTTTCAACTCATATTATTGATGATCTGTTCTCTTTGGCATGGGGGGGGGGATAGATACTATGAGGTAGCAAATACAGTCTCTTCTCGAGAGTCTTGAGATTTCGTGTGTAAAACCTACATGTGACGACAGAGTGAGGCTGGCAGGGGCCGTAAGGGTGCCGTAAGCAAGAACCGTAGGCCCAGAGGGGAAGAGCCCAGTGCTACCAGTTGGGGTTCCTGGGGCCGCTGCCGTGGAGGTTTGTGGGCTTGCTGACCGGGTCGGGGGTAGGTGGATAGCGGGCTCATTCCGGTGGACCAAGATGATGTGAACAAGCTGTGAAAGTCACACGTGTAAACACATGTGTTTGACATGACCATGAGCCCATTTGGACTGACTCTAGAGAGATGGCCTTCTCTGAATTAATTGTTTGTGCGTCTGTGTGTTTGTGTCTCTGTTTTCCAGACTCAAACCATGAATTACGTTGGGCAGTTGGCGGGCCAGGTGTTCGTCACCGTGAAGGAACTCTACAAGGGCTTGAATCCTGCCACCCTGTCTGGATGTATTGATATCATCGTTGTTCGCCAACCCAACGGGAGCCTTCAGTGTTCCCCTTTCCACGTGCGCTTTGGGAAGATGGGGGTCCTGCGCTCCCGAGAGAAAGTGGTAAGAGCCTAGGGCCCGGTGACCTGGGGTACAGTTTCTTTCTTCAGAGAAAAATCATCGTATTTCTGTCTGTACACAGAGCTTTGGACCTCTGGGATCGTGGCTTCACACTGGAAGGGGCTGGTCACTGAATTGACAAGTGTATTATCTCCATCTGTGGTGTTAAATTGCTCCAAAACGTAGTGGCAAAAACCAGCTACTTATTAAGCTCGTGGGTTCTGTGAGTCAGGAATTCAGACCAAGCGTGGCCAGGCTGGGGTTTCTCTGCCCTCTGCCATCTGGAGCCTCATTTGGAGGGCCCACTCCAAAGATGCGGTCACTCACATGGCTGGTAGCCCCTCGGCTGGGCTCTCAGCTGAGAGCGTTGGCCAGAATGCCCACATGTGGCCTCTCCACGTGGCCTGGGTGGCCGCACAACACGGCGGCTGGATATAGGGTGAGCATCTCCAGAGGAAAGGAGCCAGGTGGACCCTGCCTTCTTCTGACCCAGCCTCGGGAGTTCCATAGAGCCACTTCTGTTGTGCTCTACGTGCTGGGCATAATCGCAAGCCTTCCCGGGCTCAGGGTGGGTGGGTGGGGGGGCAAATAGACTCCACTTCTGATGGCGGAGAGCACGTAAGCCTGGGTTGATTGATTGAGGTTTGGAATTGTGAGATCCTTCGGGGATGTATGTGATTAAAAGATGTGTATGTAGAGACACGGCATCCCCCATGAGGTTTCCTGTGGCGGTGGGGTGTGTTTTTCCTTCAGGTTGACATAGAAATCAACGGGGAATCCGTGGATTTGCACATGAAGTTGGGAGACAATGGAGAAGCATTTTTTGTTCAAGAGACTGAGAGTGATCAGGTAAGGAAGGCTGGGCGGTCAGTGTTACTTCCTAGTTTTGAATTTCGAGCAGTGCTTATCTAGAGGTCGCAGCGGAAGTTTGTGTGGCGAAGTAATGCTCGTGCTGGGCGGTGTAGACCATCACGGCAGAGAAGGGCGGCTGTTTCCCTATAGCAGGGGTTTTTGCGCCAGACGGGTGGGTGTGTGCTGTGTCCACACAAGGCTCACCGGTCCTGCTTCCGCGTGCCCACCGTGTCCAAGGAGACGGGAACCAAAGCACATCCAAGCTGTTGTCCAAAGCATACAGCTTACACTGGTGTGTCAAATCCCAGAGGGCTGACTGTTCTAGTTTCTGTTTAGTGAGTGACCAAATCCCTTGCATTTTTTATTAAAGATATTAACAGCTCTGTTAAGATACAGTTTGGGTCCAGATGATCTATCCATTTCTAGGATACGAGTCCGTGGCTTTCAGTATTGTCTCTTGTATGTGCAACTGTCACCAGTCAATTTCAGGACATTTTCATCACCCCACAAAGAAACCCTGTACCTGTTAGCCATTACCTGCCTATTCTCAAGCCCCCATTCCTGCCTGAGCTCTAAGCAACCACCCTGCCTTCTGCTGGTATAGGTTTTCCTGTTCTGGACGTCGCACGAATTCAGTCTTACAGCATGTTGTCTTTTGTGCCTGTCTTCGTCCACTTTGCATGTGCTCCGAGGTCATCCATTCTGTAGCCCGTATTGGCGAGATAACAGCCCGTTGTATCCATGTCCCCCATTTTGTGTATCCCTTCGTGCGCTCAGGGACACGTGGGATGTTTCTACCTTTTGGCTGTGATGAGTAATGTTGCGCCTTTGTGTGGACATATGTTATCATTTCTCTCGGGTGTGTACCCAGGAGTAAAATTGCTGTGTCACGTAGCAACTCTGTGGTTAGTGTTTGAGGAACTCCCAGACCGTTGTCCAAAGCTCTGCACCGTTTTACATTCCCACCAGAAGTGCAGGAGAGTTTTGATTTGTCCACATCCTCATCAACACTTGCCAGCTGACCGATTCCAGCCGCCCTGGGGGGTGTGGAGGGGTGCCTCGATGTGGTTTGCATCTCCCTGATGACTAATGATGTCGAGCATCTTTTCACGTGCTTATTGGCCGTCTGTATATTTCCTTTAATGTGTATTTTCTAAGTTTATTTATTTATTTGGAGAGAGACGGAGACAGCGCAAGTGGGGGAGGGGCAGAGAGAGAGGAAGAGAGAGAATCTCAGGCAGGTTCCGCACTGTCCGCGCAGAGCCCGATGCAGGGCTCGTACCCACAGACCGTGAGATCATGACCTGAGCCGAAACCAAGAGTCGGATGCTTAACCCACCGAGCCACCCAGGTGCCCCTGTATATCTTCTTTAGAGAAATGTCTACTCAGATCTTTTTTAAATTGGGTTTTGGTCTTTTTATTATTGAGTTGTTGAGAGTTCCTTATATGTGCCTATTCGCTTTCTTGATGGTGTCCTTTGGAGCACAAAACTTAAATGTCGATGAAATCCAGTTTATCTCTTTCTGTTTCCTTTTGTTACTCCTGCTTTCGGCGTCCTAGCTAAGCATCCTTTGCCAAATCCAAGGTCATGATAATTTACCGCTATGTATTCTTCTAAGACAAACCACTTTCAACTCTTCCCTTCATCGAGAAAGCCACCTTGAGGGATCCTGTCGTGATTCCTCAGTACAATCCACTTAGACGAGTTCCTTTACAGGAAGATAGCAGCTTTATGGGAAAGGAGCAGATCTCAACAGCTCCAGGCTTTTAACGCGAATGCCCGTAATTTCAGTTTCAGGATAAAACCGTCCCAGGCTCTGTCCCCACCCAAAGGTGTGACATGAAAGGAACACCAGCGTCCTCATCCCATACCCTTCATCCCTTAATAACCCCAGGCGGCAGGGCAGGGGAGGGGAGGGTTGGGAGGAAGGGCAGGAGGGGGGAGTCCCTGCCAATCTTTACCTTCCTATTCAAAGGGAAGGCTCTGAGAAGCATTAATTCGGAATTACCGATTCTTTCCATCTCAGATGGATACTTGATTTTACATTTCTGTTGTCCCTTAGCTCTGGACAGATTTTACACTGTGAGAGTTGAAGACGCGTTTGGGGCGAGGCTGTCATGGAAGGTGCAGACCCGGGGGCCTGCTGTGCTGGCCTTGAGGGTGCCTGTGGGTGGGATGGGGCTTCGGAGGCCAGAGTGCGTTCTGCCCCTTACGCCTGCCTCTGGCGACCCCTGGAAGGCCGCCGGAAGCCCGGGAAGCCTGCGTCCCTCATCTCCGGATTGCCCCAGGATGCGGTCTCCCCCCACAACCTGCGGCGATCTGCCTCTCCCCTATCCAGCCTGTGGACCCTTCTTTGCTCTTAACCCCATCTCAAGGCCGTCCACATTTCGACTTTGGCCCACTGCGCGGCTGGCTGAGATGACCTCTCCCCTCCCAGCCCGAGGCTTCGGCCCTGAGATGTTCATTGTATATGTGCAGCACATCGGATGTTCTCTAAACCTCTTTGAGAGAGAGAGAGAGAGAGAGAGAGAGAGACAGAGAGAGAGAGAGACAGAGAGAGACAGAATCTGAAGCGGGCTCCAGGCTGTCAGCTCAGAGCTGGAGGCGGGGCTCGAACTCACCAGCTGTGAGATCATGACCTGAGCTGAAGTCTGATGCTTAACCGACCGAGCCACCCAGGTGCCCCTGTGTATGTTCTTTACTTCTTGTTACTGAGTGTCGCATAATAAATAAGTCATTCGTTAATACAATGATCTTTACAGTTTTTTAAAAACTGCCAAATCATTGTTAAACGACTGTTAAATTGACAGGCTGTGTGTTTTTCCCTTTTGCTTTCAAGAAGAGAGTCAGTATCGAATCATCAGCTATGTGCCAGGATGTGCTCTCTTTGTCGGCAGGTTTGGGGATGGCGGCTGTCAGGTGTTTTTTTTCCTTTTTTTTTTTTAATTACTGTCATCTTCATTCAGTGCGTATGAAAAAATACATACACATTGTTTCTCCCTTTTGCACACAAGCATGCACGCACACACTTACCCAAAATGGAGTCCAGATCCCAGGGTGATATAATGCCTCAAAGCCCCTTTTCTCCTCTTTGCTTTAGATATTTCAAACACAGCTGGCTTTTGGTGGCCTGAAGTCACTAAGTACCTTGCTTTGTTACAAGTAGGAAAACGCAGGATTCGGTACAAATGGCATTTACTGCCTCGTTGACTCTGTGGCCGGCTATCAGGTCTGGCCGCCGCAGCCCCCAGACGTGGCGTCCAGCCGGCCTGCCCCGCACGGCCCTCGCCAGGGGCGCTCAGGCTCCTACAGGGACCCTGGCCGGCCTTTGGCAGCATCCTTCCTGCTCCTTATGCCCCAGTTCATGAGACTCTGAAGACGATTTTGTCCCGTAGGAAGTGATCCCCATGTACCTGGCCACCTCCCCTATCCTGTCGGACGGAGCCGCCCACATGGAGTGCCAGTTGAAAAGGAGCTCGGTAGATCGGCTCCGAACCCTGGACCCCAGCACGTCAGCCCAGGCCTCACCTCCCAGTGAGGCCCCTTCGAGCAGCTCTTTAGTGAAGAAGAGAAGAAAAAGGAGGAGAAAGTCCCAGCTGGACACCCTGAAAAGAGACGACAACATGAACACATCTGAGGACGAAGACATGTTTCCCATAGAGATGAGCTCCGACGAGGAGGCCGACCCGCCAGACGGCAGTAGGTAAGTGCTCTCAAGAGGCAGGACCTGTGTCCGAGTCGGGCGCGTTGACTTTTTAAGATGATTCTTACAAACTCTTTTTTTTTCCCCCAGAATTCCTTATTCTTATGGTAATGTATTTTAGATGGAGTTTAAAACACATTTTTTTTTCAGTGTTTTTTAGTTCGTTTTTGAGAGAGACAGAACGTGAGCAGGGCAGGGGCAGAGAGCGACGAGGAGACACAGAATCCGAGGCAGGCTCCAGGCCCTGAGCTGTCAGCACAGAGCCCGACGCGGGGCTCGAACTCGTGAACCGTGAGATCGTGACCTGAGCCGAAGTCGGCCGTTTAACCGGCTGAGCCACCCAGGAGCCCCATTTTAGATGGAGTTTTAGAATTCTGTGGACCCAGCCTTAAAGTAGCAGAGAGATTTGAGGCAGCTGGTCATATCAGACCTCCTCGTCTGGTAACTTCGACCTCTAGGACAGAGCCAAGGAACAGAGGACTGAGCAAGCTAATACTTCCTGCACCAAACCATAGTTTCAGAACCTGACCTGTGTACTCTTTATTTTTTTTTTTATTTTTTAAATTTATTTAGAGAGAGAGAGAGAGAGAGAGAGAGGCTGAGAGAAAGGGAGAGAGAGAATCCCAAGCAGGCTCTGCTCTGTCTACGCAGAGCCCGACGCAGGGCTCGATCCGTGAGATCATGACCTGAGCCGAAATCAAGAGTCGGACGCTTAACCAACTGAGCCACCCAGATACCCCAGAACCTGCCTGTTCTTATCGGGACGCCGGTTGTGTTCCCGGCAGTCGGACTGGCTTCTAGCTAGGGCCTGATCTGTGATAGACTTCAGGTTACGAGCGCGTGTAGAACATGGCCAGTTTTCCCTCCAAACAGACTTCCCCGTTTTCAATTTTGATGAGGCCCAAGGTTTAACGGTCATCTTGTTTGACTCTGCTTTGCTTTTGACAGTGCAGTGACATTGTGCTTCTGTGTGTTACTATTTTGGTGACAACCGCCAGTTTTCAAAGAGAAAAACTCCTTTGTAAGGGAGCTTGGTGGTTCAGACTTTTATGTCATTCGGTATCATTTTTGATGACTGTTCTTGTATCTTGTTAGCATCAAGAAGGGATAAGGGACATCAGGAGTATCCCTCTGCTTCATTATTCAAAATAGGACATTGTTTTTTTTTCTTGGCTAAAAATACAGGCAAATTGGCAATGTCCCTTTTCCTAACTATAGCCTCTAATCTGCTGCAGGCTCAGAAGCTGGTGGCTGGGCTTATTATAGTTGCCATGCCTGTGTGGCTTTTCATTCCAGAACTTGGTTGGTGATAGATACCTCAGGGAACACCAAACATACGGACAGATGGCCTCCGCGTGAGTGAAATAGCGCGTCCTATTTTTTTAATGAAGGCATTCTACCTGAAACAAGGCAGATCTGCAATCATTTTGCAGTTACAAGATTCCTTTGGTCTCTATCACGTATTTGTTCTGCTGGATGAAGCATTATCCGTGTGTGGTCATTCAGTTATTCGGCAGCCCCACCTGTGCACAGCGAGACCTTGACAGCCTCCTGGGTCTCGTTTTGGTGTCACAGTGTATACAGCAGGCTGTGTAACCATCACACACGTCTGTCAGTCCAGGTGCTTGAATACAGTCACTTTACATTTGCAATTCGGCCAACGCACGAAACACATTTATATGTGTCTCTGTCTCACTTTTTCCCTCTCTACTGCCCGCAGTATACCCGGGTGGTAGAAGGAGGTCGTGTTACTCCATAAACAATTGAGAGATAATCGGTATGAAATGGAAACTTGCCTTTAGTGTGATGAATGTATCACTAATAGTTCCTTGACTTTCGTCTTCTCTTTTTTTCCTCCAGAACTCTTCCTAATGATCTATCTGCATTCCAAGAAGAGGTTTCTAAGGAAAACCCTTCCCCCATCATGACTTACCCTCAGTCAGCATCGTACCCTAATTCTGATAGAGAGTGGTCACCCAGCGCAAGGTAGGTTGCTGGGGGAAAGCGTGTGCGTTCGCGCACCCTCGTCCAGAGGATTTGAAGTCAGTTATAGGAGGTGTGTTTAATAAAAGAGTGAAGTAGACGTAAAAAGTGAAAAAAGGCCGTTTAGAGTAGGAGGTACGGATCAGGATCGAAAAAGGACATGGGCAGACCAGAAACTTCTGATATCCCAGTCAAACTGCCAACGTGGCTCTGGGCTCCCCATAGGTGACGTTGAAGGAAAGACCACTTAAGTTACTCGGTGCTAAGTGTCAGTGGGAGAGAACAGGTGACTGAGCCTTTCCTGACACTTAGCTCTCAGATAAGGTTCAGGAACACAGCTGTCGCTCCAGGAGCCCCCGAGGTGGTTCTGGGCTGTTAGAATGATGCCCTGTCCTCATGCTTAATGCCTTCTGCCAAATTCAAGGGTATTTATTTCCCTGAGAAGAAGTCTGACGTCACCCTAGAATCCGGTATAAAGTTGGAGGACCAGACCTGCTCCCTGTGCAGGTTGCCCTCCCGAAGACTCCAGAGACTTCTGTCAGTGCCAACTCGGAGAGCACGTGAGCCCCTCTGAGCACTTCTCAGAAGAACTGGGGAGGGGACAGATGGAAACCGTGTGTCCTCAGCAGGGATGGTCTCACCCCCACTGAGACCAAAAAATTGGCTCCTGGGCAGCACAGACTTCTTAGATGTTATAATGGCTCGTGGCCTCTGAAGGGCCACAGCACATAAGCAGTTGCACAGTCTGGCCATGGGGTTGAAATTTCACAGTGGAGGGAGGGCCACTGGGGAAAAAAAGTCTCAAATGTGCGAACTGATGACTTCCTTGGATTATTCTTGTTCCTAATGTGTTGGAGGTACTTCTAGTTTCTAGTGAAAGTGTAGGAGCCCCTGTCACAAAGGCTTCCTGCCTCCCTGCCTTCCAGAGTCTGCCAAACACACTCCTGGTTCAAGTTTGACTAGAGTGACCTTGCTGATGCCACAGCACAGTCAGCAGCATGCACTGGGGTCGAAGTCACAGAAAAATAGATGTGTCCCATACCTGGTTTCCAGCCAGGACCATGACCGTGAGTGTTAGTCACCAGGGTGGGGCTGGGGGCCTGTGAGGCCTCCCTGTGGGGGTCTGTCTGCAGACCAGCCCCGTGCAATAGAAGCATAATGCCAGCTCCGTATGTCATTTATAATAATCTAGGAGCCATCCTTAAAAGGTTGAAACTGATGAAGTTAATTTTTGTATATTTCCTTTGACCCAGCATATCCAAAACATCATCAAATAACTAGTTTTCAGAAAGTTATTAACGAGGTATTTCGCAATGTGTAAGATCATTGTGAATTTCACATGTGTGGACCATCTCAGTTGGGACGCGTCCTATTTCAAGTGCTAGGTAGCCACGTGTGGCTTGTGGCTGTCGTGATGGACAGTGCAGATGTTAGACCTTTCTGGAACCTCCTCCATTGTCCCCCTAGATCTGTGGAGATGAACCCTAAGGGAAAAGCATGGTACTTTAGAAAGACAACTGTGTGGAATACTTAGAAACCACTAAGGGGTTGAAAAATCTGTTCAAACGCTCTGCATTCATTTTAAGAATTTAAAAGAAGTGTTTTATTTTATTTTTTGTTTATTTTTGAGAGGGTGAGTGAGCAGGGGAAGGATTGAGAGGGAGGGAGACAGAGGACCCAAAGCAGGCTCCAGGCTCTGTGTTCACAGCAGCGAGCATAATGCGGGGGCTTGAACTCACGAACCATGAAATCGTGACCTGAGCCGAAGTCGGTCGCTCAACCGACTGAGCCATCCAGGCGTCCCAAAACAAATGTTTTAAACTCAACCCTGGGAATGTTTCTCTGTCTCTCATGTTTTCCTGTCTGAATCCAGAACAGCGACCATGTCAGATCATGTGGGTCTGACTGCTGTCAAATGCAATTACAAATCAGGATAAATAGATGCATTTCCATACTTGGAATTACGCATTTTCTTTTCTTTAAAGAGACGGCTGGCAGCAGAGATGATCAAGTCTTTGGTGTATGCAGCTTGATCAAGCACTAAATTCTGACCAGAGAAAAACAATCTTTTATGGGCAGAAGGATGAAAGAGAAAGTGAAATGAGTCTTTTAGCAGTTTCCTGTTCTTGTGGTGCAAAAAATTCATGTTGATTTCCTAGTGATTTCAACAGCTCGTCCCCTAGTCCTCTGCGGTAGTCGGATGCCTAAGCATGTTCATTTTCTTACAAATGTTATTGTGGAGAGTTGGTCAAAGAATTTATATGAAATGTAATTTAATTGACCTATGATTTTTCTTTCTTTTAATGTCTATCACGTGGTATCCAGCAGCCTGATAGATTGCCAAGGGACTGCCCCCCGCCTGGCAGTTGTGGCCGAGGGAGGCCTTTCTAGCTCTTGTCCTTCACGGCCTTCCCACTTCTATGCTTCGGAAAGGTAGAGGGGCTTTTTTCCCCACTTGGATGTCTTCCCTAATAAAAATTGTGCTCTAACTCTTACGTAAAAGTCTGTTTACCATTGACCAAATTACTTATGCAGAAAACCCGTAGAGGTCACGCAAGTGAAAATTTTGATCTAACGCTTACAAATCTATTCGACTAACCGAATTACTTATGAAGCAAATACACAGAGATGATTATTTTCCTTCGATGTTTTTAAGCATTTGTAGATTATTAGATGTTTTTTTTGCTACTAAATTTGATTCTCTGCGCATTAGTAGTGATTAAGCAGAGAGTCCTTCCTAATTTTGTGGAGTGCTGTGCAAAACAGAATAATGAAATAAAAGTTGGGAACATGATCCTTCTTTTGTCTCGAGGGTTGTTCAGCAAATAAGTTTATAAGATCTTTAGTATAGGGGAAGTTATTATAACTCCTTTAAATAGCTTTTTAGACTTCCTGAATAATGGAGTCATGTTTCCACAACATTTCTAGAATGGAATTTCAGAGACTAGCACAGGGGGATCTTAAGGTTTCGGATTATAGGTTTGTATATTCCTCGGATGCCGTGGTCTGCGATTTCGGCCTCCTTCCCTCCGTGTCGCCCATACTCTAAGCTACATGGTGGACCTACATGGCTTACTTTATAACCTTTAACAGCGAAGCTATGATTAAGTTCTATGTGGGAAACTGTTTTTCTTCGTGATTAAAGAATCAGGTCTCAGGAGGTGCTTTATTTGGGGGTTACATGTGCGGAGGAGAGACCATTTTAAAAAGAGTACCCGAAGCGGTGAACGGTTAAAACTGACTTGCCTAACTGGGGCTGCCAGAATCCTGAAAACTATTAACGTGGCTAATAAATGCATTACTTATGAAGATCAGTCATTGACCTTGTAAGCCTCCTGCTTTGAACAGCCCTTGATCTTGAAAGTCCAGTATGTGGTGGTGGGAAACTTTGGAACCACCATTCTTCTCATCAGTCACCCTCGGCGTTGGGAGTCTTCTCCCCGGTTCACCTTCTGTGAGCCTGGATCCCATAGAGCGTGTGCACGTGTTTGCGCACCAAATGCTTTGGACAAAGGCCGGCGACGCCCACGTGCCGCCATTTGTGTGGCGTGTTGAGCGGGAGAGAAGGGACTCCTAGCTGACGGCTTCCACGCCCGGTTTGGTTCTCTGTGAATGCGGATTTGCAGCCCTGGATACTTCTCTGGAAACCTATGGCTTGTGACGTCCATCAGAGGATCAGAATATCAGGGATTCTGGAGTTGGTGCCGCGAGAGAATGGTGCTCAGCATTTGCCTTCTTCCTAGCGCAGGGGTTGGCAGACTGCAGCTGGTGGGGCCACACGCGGCCCTCCACCCGTCCTCGTGGTGTTGTGGGCACGAGGCTAGTTCGTTCCCGCGTCGTCCGGGGCCGGTTGGGCGCCACGGTGGCAGGATTGGGCAGTTGTGACAGAGACCGCGTAACCCACAAAGCTTGAGCCGTTTGCTCTCTGGCCTTTCCCAGACAAAATTTGCTGGCCCCCTCCTCCTCTAGGGCAAGTTCAGTGGCAAGGGCTTTACTTCGTTGAGCGCAGCGGGTAAGACAGTTCCGTGTTCCACGGACTTTGTAACAAAATAGAGATCATATTTTATGTGATAGAATCGAACAGCAGGAGCTTGTGACGCGGACGATGTGAGATTTGGGTGCAGTGGTGTTGAGGACAGGGAGCCGATCGCAGCGCGCTATTTCTGTGATGACGATTGTGTAGGTACGCTGGCGGCCACGACATCCCCTCCGCAGATCTCACGTACGTTGAATACGTAATTGTGGACACACCAGTGCCCGAAGACCATTGGCCCTTCGGGGAAAAACGTAATTGTAGGACCAGAGGGAAGCAAGAGAGGTAGGAGGGTGATGAGCACATTACCCCTCAGATGTAGGGAGCGCTCCGGCTTCCTCTTGTGGGACCACTTCCCAGAGGGCAGAAGAGGGTGTGTTGGTGTGTTGGGAGACGTGTCCCATTGTATACACTCGTCCAGTACACGTGCCGGTGAACTAGAGCGTGAGGGCCACCTCACGGCAACGTACCGCTTAGATGGTTTGCTGGGCAGTGGGCGCCATGGGCGATGAACCAGCCTATGAGCACCTCAGTGTGAAACGGAGGAGGGAGAGAGAGTGGTTAGTCTGGTCCAGATGGCTTGGTGACGGAGCTGGGGACCGATTTGGCCAGGAAGGGTCCCTGTTGGTTTCGTACAAGTTGGGTTTCGTCCACGACCGCTCCTCGTCCTGACGGGAAGGTGTATTCGGTCGGAGTTGAACTCGAACTCAGGGCCGCGAGGCCAAGCATGGCTATGAGTGGTGGCTCACAAGACTGGAAGGTCCGGGGAAGCGGGTCATCCCCTGCTTCGTGCAGTATCATCGTTTAACGCTGGGGGAAATGACGTGGGAGAATAAAGGCAGGGAATGATTAAGTGAGTTCTGTTTTTCTCCTCCGGATGTTGTTCCGGATGCTGTGAGAAGTTTACAGATTAAGGTGATTACTCTTGGCCGGTCACTCTTGGCTGGACAGAGGGAAGGCTTCGTCCCTGTCCAAAGAGTAGAGATACAGAAAATAGAGGGATGAGAACACAAGTTCTAGCCACTTAAAAGCTGGCCTGAGAATCCAGCCTCAGGCTATGTTGTTACAGAACGAGCCTTAGCCAACGGGTGGGTCTTTGACGGATTCCTGGAAGATCTCGTAGTTTGTAAAAACCTCCACGTAGAGGCTCCTGCCACGCTAAGCGAGTGTATTTTTGGCATCCGGCATCTGTGGCAAAGTTGGCACGCGAAACAGTTCCCTGTTTTCGAAGCCAGCGCGGATTCGTAAATGTGTGAAGCGTAGAATTGGATGGGGGCGTGTCTGAGAGAGGCGGGACCCCTCCGCAGCTGAGAGCTACCAGACTGGGTCTGGACGTGGAGAACGCAGGGGAGGTGAGCTGAGGGCGAGGTGGGGAAAGATGGGTGGTTGCGAGGTGAGAACAAACTCTTTTTTCCCCCTTTCTATTGTCATCTGCCTTTTCCTCAGTTCTCCTTTCTAAATGCCCCTTCTCCTCTTGGAATTCGCCAGCAGGGCGGGCAGGTGGCCCACGTTGGGAGGCGCCTTCCACCTGCCGCGCGTTCTGTGGCCCCCTGGTGGCCACAGGTGGGAATGTCATGAAGCTTGTGTGCATTCTCTGGGCTGTTGGAACCGTAGAATTGTGGACCGAAGACATCTAAGAAAAGTGTCTCTTCCCAGTCTAATCGTGGATTTGTGTTTCCTTAAGTCCTTCAGGCTCCCGACCTTCAACACCTAAAAGTGATTCGGAATTGGTCAGTAAGGCCGTGGATAGGACGGTGCAGAAGAATAACCTAGAAATGCTTTGGCTCTGGGGAGAATTGCCCCAGGCTGCAAAGGTAAGTTTCTCCCCCTGCCTCCGTTCTGCCATACACCGAAGATGGTTTCTAAGAACGTGAAATGGGCATCATAATCTTTTCTTTCGAGAAATTTTGTTTCATATTCTAGTCTACTAAAAGAATCTTGAGAATATTTTTACAGATTTTTAAAAAATATCATAAAGCCTTTAGAACGTGCTAGAGCGTCTTGTAAACCCAGTAAATATTTGTCATATGAACGAATGAAAGAACGAATGAATGAGTGAACATTGAAAGCACTCCTGTGAAGAATCCAGACCAACACCCTTTGCAGGAAAGGTCTGTTGGGGCAAAGTTGTGGATTCTTTCCTTTTCTGGGTTTATATTTAGCTCTCACAGAAAAATGCTGATTTCACTGCCCACAAGCTATAGTGCTGACCTAGCCAACCATCTTTACAAACTCGTGTCATTTGTTGCTGGAGAAACGGAGTGAAAATGCTAACCCATCACTTCTTCTGGCAAAACGCTTCCAACCACAGACGTGCTGTAGTGTTGTTTTCATTTGTGCTAGAGGCTTGTGAGATCGGGTCCAGAAACAAATACCCTCCCTTCTCTCTCTAACCCACAAATTGCATTTTGGTTTTTGTTTGGATAAATCTTTTCCAGAACTGGCAACTCCTTGGAGAAGTAGAATCAAATGTTAGTTTCCCACTCAGGCGAACCGACCGCCAAATCTTTACTTATTCACTCACGTTTTGGGGGTAAAACGTCATTAAAATATAACATGCGTCCAGAGAAACGCCCAGATCATAAGTGCGCAGAAAATAAACTTTCACACTATGAATGTATCCACGGGACTTGCACCCAGACGGAGAAGCGGGGCTTAACCAGCAACTTGGAAGCCCCACCCTTTGTAGTTACTATTCAGATTGACCCCCCAGAAGGATAAACAGCCCCCTGCTCTAACTGCAGAGGTTAGTTTGACAACACTCATCATGTTGTTGTGTGTAGTTGTAATTCACCTCTTGTCATTGCTGCGAAATACCCGCCGTATGAATATACTTCCCGTTCTACTGGTGGACGTTTATTTGAGCCTCTTGTATCTGTCGGCCTTTACTAATCCCACTGACTTCTCTTTGGCAGCTGATGTTATATATGAAAGTTCATTTGCTACGGATAGTCTGGTTTTTCTAGAATCTTTTGGCCGGTATGGAAATCGCCGGGTGGCTCCCGAGGCTTAAATGTCCGTCAGACGGGCGGACAGTTCTGCAGATCTTTAATTGGTTGATCGTTTTTCCCCAGCTGACTCTGTTTTCCTGTTTGCCCACGCTCTGACCATTGTGTCCGTCTGTCTCTCTCTGCCCTTCTGATCTAGTCTCCACACAAGATGAAAGACTGCAGTCCATTAAACGGTAGGAAAGTCTGTGATAAGACGCACTTTCAGACCGTTCAGAGTGAATCTTCAGATGCGTTCAGTGACCAGTCGCCGACGCTGGCCAGGCCTCCCGTGCCGCCCGGTTTAGAGTCGAGCAAGCCTCCAACGGACGTGCAGTGTGTGAACGAAGATGATGTCGAGGCCTTAGGAGCCGCGGCCCCGCCTTTACCCGCGATTGAAGACCCCAAGCCCCTGTCTGCCAGTGTGGCCCCGATGGCGAGCAAGACAGATTCTCCTTCCAGGAAAAAAGGTGGGAAGGCCCGCGTGTGCTGGCTCCTTGTGCGTGAACTTGGTGCTCTGTCTGCACGCTTGGGTTCCTTCTCTCGGTTGTTCCGAATATGTCAAGGTGGGTGCTGGACCGGGACAGCCGTCGCGTTCAGTTTGTGCCCTTTTGCTGAAGGTGTTAAAGTATCAGAATTGAGTTACAGACAGTCAGACGAAAGGAGCCGTTGGGGGCGGTGCAGTGAGCCCCCTCACTTTGTAGATCGGGGTGCTGGGATCCACGGGGATGCAGTCTTTTTCACACACTTGGGGCTATGTAGGAAGTTGATTAGGGAGCTCATCCTGGTCCCCTCTCCCCCTGCCCCGGGTTTCGGTCTAGCACGTTGCCCTGGTTTCGTTGCCGCAAGCGCCGCGTTATCCCTGCGTCCGATGAGCATTTGGGTGTTGGCCCGTTTTTGCCGGGAACGCCCCTCCTCGCGTATACGTGCTCTGTGAGGCCAAGACTCTTTTGGTCTGGTTTCCTTTTGTGTCCCCTGCGCTCAGAATGGTGGCTGGCACACAGTCGGTGCTCCATAATTGCTCTCTTAAGACACACCCAGCTGCCTACCCGGAAGCGCTGACGTCACGCCTGATCTGGTAACCGCGCAGCCTTGTGCGGTTTGCCGGACGTGTGTGAGCCGGTGACGTGACACCCTGGCAGAGGTGGGCAGGGGGTCTGCGGCCCTGGTGCACCGCGACCGGCCCTGCACCGTTTCGGCTGCCGTCCCCGGGAGTCCTGGCCCAGAGAAGGGCCTGCGTCATGAGTGCCTTCATCATGTGATGCTAATGAGGATGACGACAGGAATCGCTTCAGCGCACGGTGCACCTAGTACCCTTCAGGCGCTTCGCACGCGGGGGGACAGAGACGCCGCAGGGCGACAGAACTTGGTCAGGGTCACACGCTTGGCGGTGATGGGGTCACGTGCGCACTGGGGTCACTCGGCATCTGGAGTCGGGCCGCTGACTTCTGACCCTTGTGCTCTTGGGCCGGGGGGCCGCTTGTGAGCACAGTTGCACATTGCGCTTTAAGTGCCGTCTGGTGCGCCTCAGAAGTCCGCGCTTCTGGAAGGTCGCTGTTCCGACCTGGCCCGTTTGCTCTTGCAGACAAACGAAGCCGACACCTTGGTGCCGACGGCGTCTACTTGGACGACCTCACCGATATGGACCCAGAAGTGGCTGCGCTGTATTTTCCCAAAAAGTAAGATTTATTTTCACTCCTCTTACCGTTGTCTAGGTGACTCTGTGTGAGTCTGGTTTCCTCCTTCGTGGCTGACTAAGGAGCGAGGGAGAAAAGGCAGTGGGAGGCTCAGATTTTACTGTTAGAAGCAACCGGTAACGACAGTGGGCTTCCCCTGGAGACGCGCGTGGGGGTCTCCGTGCGGCTGGCTTCCCACCTTCGGAAAGGAACGCAAGCTCGCGGCTGGCTCCCGCGGTGACACCCACGGTCGTGTCGCAGCGGGCAGTGTGGCCCACACCCTGAACCGGTGGCCAAGAGCGGGCAGCCGCCCCCTGGGAGAGGTTCCCTCCCCAGGAGAGGTTCTCCCGTGGCCCTCAGGGCCCCTGTTCGGTTCTGGGATTTGCAGGGAGGGCTGGCCCCTGGGCGGTCCCGTGGCCTCTTAGGACAGCGTGCCTTCTCCTCAGTTCGTTTCCCATGGGTTTGGGAGGGGACCCCAGGAGGCTAAAATAATTGTTTCCCTCCGAAGGTGATTCGTTGAGCCTGCCTTTCTCTGGCGTGGTCCTGAGGTGACCTCCTGTGCTCCTTCGAGGGCTGTCGTGTGGCGGGAGTCGTTTGATGTCCTCGATGTCACAGTCTCTCCCCTGTCCTTCCAGCGGAGAGCCTTCCGGGCTGGCCAGACACACCAGCGACAACGGCGCCCGGTCGGCCAACCAGTCCCCGCAGTCCGTGGGCAGCTCTGGTATCGACAGCGGCGTGGAGAGCACCTCGGACAGCCCGAGGGACCTGCCGTCCATCGCCATCTCCCTCTGCGGAGGCCTCAGCGACAACAGGGAGATAACCAAAGGTAGCGCGGCCCCAGAGCCTGGCCTCGGAGCCCGTCTTTGAGCCACGGGCGCCCCCTGGTGGCCACCGGCCGCAACGTCCGGAAGCTTGGGCTTCTCTAGTTCCGTCCAAGGTCGCCTTCCGCTTGGCTGCCTCAGGGGTAGGGCAAGTGACTCATTGTCGCTCAAGGCCCAAATGTTGCCGGCTTGCAGTTGGCCTACCGGAGGGCTCTGTCGTTCACGCCACTCCTCCTACCTCCACTGTTCTTCTTCATCACGCCCCACCCCACCCCCCTCCCCGGGGGTGGTGCTTTCCGGCAGGTGAGGGTGTGCACTTCAACCCTTGGCGCTCAGAAGCCATCATCTCCCCTTCCTGCCCTGAGAAGCCATCCTAGACCCCTGTCTCCGTCCTCAGGTCCCTTCAGGGCTTCATGAGTTTCTCCGCGAGGCTGGGGCCCTTTATTCTGGAACCTGAACCGGCGGATCCGGCAGCTGGTGATGGACTGAAAGAAGTTGCTTAATGTGACCCAGCTGGCCGGGTCCATTACAGGAAGTCTTTCTCAGGCCCCCTCCCCGTCTAATAACCAGCCACACTATGTTTCCGGATCTCGGGCACCGGCCACTCTGAAGCCCCGAAGCGGAGAGCACTCTGTGGGCGGGGAAGGGGTGGGAGGAGGCTGGTGTCGGTGGTACCCCCTCTGTGGTACACTCGCCCCCACCGTCATCTCACGGGGGTCCGTACAGATGAGGCCAGATTCCCATGGCCGGGAGTCCGCGAGGAGAGTAGCTGGTGATATGAATCAGGATTCCAAAGATCCGTGTTGTGGGCACTCCGAGTTGGCATCATGACCAGGGTTTGTTTTTTTTCTGCTGGATGGGGTGACTCTCAGTGTCCCGGGTCTCCTGGGTCCTGGTTTCGTTCGGGGGATACAGGACCCCCCGAGGGAAAGGGTAGGAACAAATTAGGGTTACAGAGGTGGTCACAGCCCTCATCTAGGCTCCAGACGTGGCCCAGCTGAATGGGGGACCTCGAGTGGAAGCCAGGGCCTTGGGTCAGAGCTCGTTCTAGAAGCCGGAGTCAGGGCTGAGGTCCAGGGCCTCCTGACCCGGTGGCCTTCCCGCCTCTCGGAGCGCGGTGGGCCTGGGCGGGCAGGTCTCACGCCGTCTCCGGCACTTGCAACAGGTGACGGGGATCAGCACCGGGGCCCTGACTCTGAGTGAGCCCTTCAGGATGCCGTGCTTTCCGTGCATGACCTTGTCCTGCCTCATAGCCCCCGAGGAAGCAGGCGTGGTTCCGAACCCCACGTTACAGACGAGGGAACCGGGGTTTGGGGGGGCGAAGTACGAGCTCACTACAAGCTCACGCCAATAAGCGTGACTGATAAGCTGAGTGGCCTGGTTTCCGAGCCCGCTTACCGTTCAGCTGTTTCCGCGGATGCACCCGCGTATGTAAACGTCTTTTCCACACACCTGCTCCCGGCCTCGCTGCCTGCGGGTACGCTTCCCCGACCCCTCGACTGCTCCCAGCCTCCCTTCGTTTCTGCACAGGCCCCGTCCCCAGAACTAACTGAAGCCCCTTTCCAAGCGCAGTGGAAGAATTGTCTATACGGCTGGAAGACACTTGCGAGCGAGCGAGTGAGTGCGTGAAAAGCGAGCCTACTGGCCTTCACGAACGTTCCTTATATTTTCTCCTTATTCCCTACGATTGCCTTCACAGATGCGTTTCTGGAACAAGCCGTGTCGTATCAGCAGTTTGTGGACAACCCAGCTCTCATTGACGACCCCAATCTTGTGGTGAAGATCGGGAACAAGTAGGTTCCTCTGGGAGGTCGTTTTGGCCGTCACGCCACGCTGTGGGAAGCGCACTTTTTCAGATGCAGAGATGGCGACGGCGTATAAACCTCAGAGATGTAAAACGAGGTCTTCGTTCCAGTTTATTATTAGCTCTTCACTAGCGGCACAATCCTGTGGTGTTACCTAGTTTTATTACGGAACGTGTCCAGTCTCAGCACTTGGCCCCTGGGCCTCAGGCCTGTGTAGTACGTAGGCGGGAACAGAATAGACCGCGTACCTCCCCCGGCTTGGGTGTCTGAGGTCACGGGCCACGCAGGTGTTTTTGTAGCCTGTTGGCAAGCTTTCCTCCCTGAGGGGAAGTCAAGGGTGTTTAATTATTAAGTTGGGGTACCTGGTTGCCTTTTTTATGAAACGTGGCAAGAAATGCCACAGGCACGTTGGTGGCACCGTGGCCACCGCGCCTGCCTGGCTGTGCTTGGCCCCTGGGACTGGCTGCTGTGGGGTCAGCGGGACGAGGGGCCCTGCCGGGGAGGGGCGTGAGGGGGAGGGCTAGGGTGTTGGCCTGTTGGGGACCCAGCTGGAGTTCCAGAACTTTCCACGACTCTTTTCTCATGACGCTCGTAAGACCTTGCAGCGTGAGCCTTGATCTTTGACATCTGTTTCCTTTTCTCCCGTCAGGTATTATAACTGGACAACGGCGGCCCCTCTGCTCCTGGCGATGCAGGCCTTCCAGAAGCCTTTGCCAAAGGTGAGCTTTAACACGAGGAAGAAGAGGCGGCCCTGCAAGCGACGGGGAGACTCCTCTGGGTGGTTGGAACGTAACCGTTCTCGTAGCACCACAAAGTTCATCACATGACGTCCTTTCGGAGTTCGTGGAGTCCGCCTCTCTCGCACGCGGAGTGGCCTTCCCCTCCTTTATCAGGGCGAGACCTCCCAGTCCTGCCGGTTCCAGATCAAATCCTGCCCCCAGGGTTCCTCTCCCGACACCTGCTGCGCTAGGGACACAGCGGGGGGTGGGCAGGTGGCTGCCCGGATGTCAGAGCCCAGGGATGACGAGGGGACGAGAGAGAAGGGCTGGAGCAGGTGGCAGTTTGGGTGCAGGGAGACGGCGCATCAGACGCTGGGGGTGTCGGTGCCGCTCAGCCAGGAAGCAGGCCCCGGGGCCGAGCGGCCCAAGCGGGGAGCGGGCAGGGTCTGGCGGTTCCTAAGCCACCCGAGGCGGCGTGATGGCCGCAAGGAGGAGGCAGGGTTAGAAGGGCAGGTGGACTCCCGTGGCCCAGCATGCTCGCACGCTCCCCTCGGGACCCGCTGCACACTGGGCTTGGAATTGATCAGTTTTCCAGCGTTGCGACTTCCTGCTGGATTATACATTCTTCGTGCTGCCAACACCGTGCCTCCCCTTGTCTCCCTCGTCCGCTTAGCAAGTGCTTTGTGCCATTTGGTGTTGTAGCAGATCAGCTAGTTCCGATATCTGAGGTTCTCGAAGAGTCTCCTCTGACTTTGTTGAGTCCGTGCTCACCCCTTCCTGCACACGCACGTGCCTGCGTGGGGAGGCGTTTTGGGATTTGGAGACTGCGACCTCGTCGGTGGTGGTACTTTGTCTGAAGTCACGTTTCCCTTGCTGGTTTTGTTTGGTCCCCGCCTGGTTCCTTGGTATCCGTGGCCCAGGATACATTTAAAAAAAAAAAAATTTTTTTTTTTTACATTTATTTATTTCTGAGAGACAGGGAGAGACAGAGCGCGAGGAGGCGAGGGGCAGAGAGAGAGAGGGAGACACAGAATCCAAAACAGGCTTCAGGTTCCGAGCTGTCAGCTCGGAGCCCGATGCGGGGTGCGAACCCACGAACCGTGAGATCGTGACCTGAGCCAAAGTCGGACGGACACTCGACCGACCCAGGAGCCCCGGCCCAGGATACGTTTTTATGTTACATTTCTCAGCTCTTACACAGCAGTAAGAAAAACGACCAATGCAGTTGAAGTTTCCTTTACCTTAAAGGAGTTAGCTCACAGAAGGAGTGCGTGTGGCCCCTAAACTTAGTCTTTGTGATACACATCCTAAGTCTTTTTACGAGCTGTCAGTAAGTTTTCCACCCTGCTTATTGTGTTTATTAATATAGAATTCATTTTACATGTAGACTTTGTCTGTCTTTTATGGTCTCGTATCACCCTTGAATGGCCCTGCTTTCTCATTTGCAAAACTTGGGAAAATAGACCATCTTGTTTCCTAGTATTTTCTTAAATCTTTGACCGGTCTGGGTTTTATTCTGAGAGTGAGAGAGGTATCGGGAACCAAAATCAGTTTTTTTGTTTTTTGTTTTTTGTTTTTTCCAGTTGGTTATCGCATCAGGATGCTTTGCTTGTAGAAAACAGAATGACTACAAGTAGCTTAAATAATAGGGGTTTCTTATCCGACTCAGTAAGAGTCTTAGAGGTTGGTAGTTTCAGGCTTGATGAATTTGGGTTAGCTTGTCCGTGATTTTCTTGGCTTTCCCTTTATGTTCACAAGGCGACTGTCCCCCCACATCGTCTTCTCAAACAGCCACCTCCCAAATAGGAATGATGGAGACAGATTTCTCACTTTTCACTGGCTACCACTTGGTCACGTGATCACCTCCAAAGCGGTTGCGGGCAAAACAGTGACTATGACTGACGTAGACCAACCGAGGTCAGAACATACTGCACCTGATTCTTGAACAGGGTTTTAGATTTGTTGGCAAGAAAGAAAGGGGATGATGTGCCCAGAGCATCAAGTAACCGGGTCTGGCGTAGCTACCTAAGTATCTCAGTACCTTTTGTTAGATGACTCTTTCCCCCACTGCTAGGCAGTTACAGCCACAGCATGTATTCCGTTTGTTTATGGATTTAGGTTCATTTCCGGACTCTTCTGTTCCATCTATATGTTTACTCACGTACCAACATAACACTGTTTTCATTACTGTAGCTTTTAAATTTTTTTTTTTCAACGTTTTTTATTTATTTTTGGGACAGAGAGAGACAGAGCATGAACAGGGGAGGGGCAGAGAGAGAGGGAGACACAGAATTGGAAACAGGCTCCAGGCTCTGAGCCATCAGCCCAGAGCCCGACGCGGGGCTCGAACCCACAGACCGCGAGATCGTGACCTGGCTGAAGTCGGACGCTTAACCAACTGCGCCACCCAGGCGCCCCTACTGTAGCTTTTAATCGTATTTTAATATCCAGTGCGGCTTGGACCTACTTAATACTCTTCTGTCTATGAATTTTCTGGGATCTTTTTGTTTTATAAATGAACTTTAGAATCACTTTGTCTAGGTACAAAGATAATCCTGGTAGTTTGTTTTTTTTGTTTTAATTGGGATTTTGTTACGTTTATGGATGAATTTAGGACGAATGGGGAAATCAACATCTGTACGAATTATCCTCTTTGTGACTAGGTTATGAAGGATTTGCTTTTTGGTATATTAGGAGTTTCTTTTGTATCAGGTAGGGATCTTTAAATGACCGAAAGAAGCACACTTCAGGCGAAACATGTGAATGATTTCTCTTTCTGCTTACCTGCAGTCTGTTTGGCTGAAAGACATAAACTGTTTTTTCATTACTAGCGGGGGTGATGATTCCCTGATAGTTCCGTGAACCCTTTCCCTGGTGCTGGGATTTGCCTCAAGATTGATATTTTCTTCTTTGCAAATACTTAGAAAATAATGAATTATTATTTGATCTTCCCCCATTAAATGCTCATTTCTTTAGGGCAAGAGTATGAGTTTTCTTGTTAATACTTGAGGTTTTGACCCCAGTGCATCTACTCAGGTTCAGTCGGTCAAAATTTGGCAATTTACATTCACTAAAGAGATCCTGTGCATTTTATTTATTTATTTTTGTTTGTTTAAAAACGGTTTTTTACCCTATACGTCATGTCGGTCATTTCATTTTTTATTTTATACTCATCATGTTGAGAGTAACGGTATGTTAACCAGTAGATCACTTTAATTTGCAAACTTCTGGTCGTACTAATCACTAATGATTTTCAATGCTTTCTTTTTTTTTGTTGTTGTCGTCATGTTGTGTTTTATTTTTATTTGTTGTTTGTTTATCCCTTCACCATCTTCTTAAGTCTTCGTGCTTAAGTTATCTTCATGTAATTTTGGACGCCATTAGGTTTTGCTTCTCGGAAATTTTTCAGCCACGAAGAGTATGTCGTGTTTTCTCTGATTTTCTTTCTTCTTCTTCTTCTTTTTTTTTTTTTTTTTTAATCTTCCTTTGGTTTGCATGCGTGCGTCTTTTGGTTTGACTGTGCTGAGTGGATCTTTTTTTTTTTTTGGTTCCATTATTTATGTTCCCATCCGTTTAAAACAGGCCACTGTGGAAGCTCTCGTGAGGGATAAGATGCCCAGAAAGGGCGGAAGGTGGTGGTTTTCATGGAGGGGAAGAAACACCACGATCAAAGAGGTAAGCACGGGCCACCAAAGGGTGCTTCTACTTAGCCCAGACGACTTTGGGTCTGTGGAGTGCGTTTTCATGCTCCGGATGGGAGCGGAATGTGCCCAAGGCGCAGTACTGGGTTTCTGGGAGCCAGCCCTGCTGAGAAGCAGCGAGAGGCCTCCCAGGGTGTGGGGGGAAGGGGCCGAGGAAGGGGAGGTGTGGCCAGAGAGCCTCGGTTCACCTCCTGGCCCTGCGACCTGGCTGGCGGGGGATACTGCGGGCAAGCCACTGCCCCTCTGGGATTTCTGCATCTGTGAAAAGAAGGGGTTCGGTCTGAGAGTTTACTTTTCTGTTTAAAGTTAAGCAGCCCCCTGCTGCTTGTGAGTCTCGTTTGAATGGGGTAACACTCCTCGTGCTAGACCGGTTCCCGTTAGTCATGTCACTGAAAGGGCGCGTCTCAATATGCATGGCTTTCGTTTCCCTTTCTGTAGATGCCTATGCTTTCTTTCCAGCTCTCTGTCAACCTCTCAACCTATTTCTTGAAGGTT
This sequence comes from Lynx rufus, assembly GCF_022079265.1. Classification (NCBI taxonomy): domain Eukaryota; kingdom Metazoa; phylum Chordata; class Mammalia; order Carnivora; family Felidae; genus Lynx; species Lynx rufus. The sequence continues at coordinate 132,201,118 of NW_025814896.1, read as the reverse complement.
CCATGCCCCTGTGTCCACCCGACTTCCTTCCTCCTAAGGCTGTCCCCGCTCTGGCTCCACGACCGTAAGGGCAGCCGGCGAGGGGGGGCGGCGGTCATCGAGGGTTGTCTTAGGGCCTCCTTTTCCCCGGGCAGCCCCACCCATGCCCGTGCGATGACTCCTCTTATTTGCAAATCAGGCATTGTTTTGTATTCCATGTTCACTAACCAAGTAGCCAACTACGTGGCTATTCCATGTGAATGTTTCGAGACACTTCAAAGGTGGTCATTTCGAAGACTGACCTCACAGCTTTCTTGTGAATTCTTCCTTTGCCGGACCCTGGTCGGAAAATGGTGCCGGTGTCCCTCCATAGGCTAGACCCTTCCTTTTTCCTCACGTCTCACATTTAATTCATCGTCAGGTCCCATCAATTTCCATCTTAAATACTTCTCGCATGTACCCACCTCGCTCCAGTTCCACCCCCACAAACGTAGGCTGGCGCCGTCCCTCCCAGGATTGCTTCCGGTGGTCGACTGGTCTCTTCTCGCCCTCTCTTCTTCGTCCTCTATACCGTAGGTGCATTGGTCGACTTAGGAGACTGGTCCAATTTATATTATTCCTTGCTTAAAACCTTCTGGGATCCCAGGTCTCTCCATGGTTGAGACCGATATTCTTAACATGGCTTACAACACTTGTAGCCTAGCCCCTGCGTCCCTCTTTAAACTTTTTTTTGCCATTCTCCCCCTGCTTTCTCTACTGTAGCTTCACTGGCTGAACATACACTCTACCCCAGGACTTTTGCATATGCCATTTACACTGCCTGACGTTCCTGGGACCCCTCTCACTCCCCTTCACTTAATTGACTAGTGTCTCAAAAAGCCCTTTCTTGGCAGACTAGTCTGGGCTGCTGTTCTCTGCTCTCATAGTCCTGCCTGTGAAACGTTGCCTTCGTAAATTTTGTCAAGAGTTTGTAGTCATATTAGTGTGACTGTTAACATCTCTTTCTCCTCTAAATCCTAAACGCCATGAAGGCGGAGACCCTGTCTGGCTCTGATCCCTGGGTATCCTGGGTGCCCACGCTGGACTCAGAGCAGGGGTTTGGCAAATATTTGAGGGAATGCTGATTACTTTTGGAATATAGTGTAGAGAAACCCCAAGGACAGTAGTCAAGTCGGTTGTTAGAATACTAACAGAAACCCCAGTGATCTCAATTTGTTTATTCCATGAGTTCACAGGGAAAAAGTCTGATGGAAGGTTTTATCAAGAGGAAATTGTTCTTTGACATTTTCTTTCAGCATACCTGAGTGGTAGTGATTATTCCGTTATCTCCAAGGGTATGAACAGATTAGGGCAAACATATACTTTACTTCAGGTGACTTAAAACATAAAGGGCCTTTCTAGTTCCCTTCCTAGAGAGTAGAGCGTTCTAGAATTTAGGCAGAGGGCTGTTTGCTATTTCAAAGGCCTATTTATTGTAGACTATTCCCATTGGCACCAGTTTGAATTCAGGGGAATGCCAGCATGAAGGAAATCATGAAGTTGTGAAATTAAGTATTTCTTAAAAAAAACTGGAATACATTTATTTCAGATAGTTACGTATTTTTGAACTAGTCTAATAAAGGATTGTTGACAGTGGTGGCTATGTTACCTCAATAAATAGATTAAAAGTTACTGGGCATGTTGTCACATCAATTTTATAAAGAGCTAACGAATATTTGGGTATAGTTTGTACTCATCCGATGTTACGACGGTCACCCTGATGTTTACGTTGCTCATTTTCTTATTAACACTGAAGCCACTAACCTGCCTCCTGACCAGATGATCGCAAATAGTGGGATTCAATTGTACACCCTTTGCCCTGGGTCCTCCCATCTGATGACTTCTGTGATGTGTGTGGGGGCTGGTGGATGTCTTCTGGTCCCTTGCCTGCTGCAGGCCAGGCTCTGTGTGGGCACAGCATCTCTGTGGTCCTCACGGCAGCGTTAGGACGTAGATGTTATCACCCCCCCTTTTACCGGTGAGGAGACAAGGCTCTGGAAGGTTCCATGACTTGCCCCAGCTTCCCAAGCAAGAGAAGCAGAACTGAGCCCAGATCTCTTTAGAGTCCCAGAGCTCTTTCTGGTACATCGGAGGAGCATTTTCTATGAGGAGTGTGTGGTGTTGGGAAGGAGAGAAGCATTTTCCCAAGCAAAATGTGGTGTGAAAATATTTTCAAGCATTTCTATCAGCAATTATAAGAAAATATTTTGAAAATATTCGGGTATCCAAGCAGCCCTTGATAAAGCATTTGCATAAGCTCCGGCGATTATGAAGTTTGGTTTGGTGCCACCAGCACTTCTGGAAAACAGACTCATTTCTGTCAAACAGTTTTTCTCAGCTTCACTCAAGGCATCCAAGCAAAGCACTAATCAGCACCTGCCATGCGTGGGGCGCGTATCACTGGGGACGGCATTCGGGGCTCTGCCCTGGGCTCCGGGGAGCCCGTCGTGGCACACCGGCCCTTCTCTCTGGTACTCCCCTGACTCCTTCTCGTCTCCTTCTCCAGGAAAGTAAGCCAGAGCAGTGCTTGGCTGGCAAGAGCCACAGCGCCGGGGAGCAGCCGTCACAGCTCGGCATGGCCACCAGGTACGGGGCGAGTTGGCGTGGGCCCTTGCGGCCCCTCTCTGTGTCCAAGGGCATGACGTGTGGCCGTTGGGGGCTGCTGGGGCGCACCGAGCATACAGGCCTGGGACCCAGGCGGACCGGGGTTGCAGCCGTGGGCGAACTGGAACAATGAACTGCGTTTCCCATGAATCAAATGGTGGCAGTGGTGCCCTTAGATACCTACCTTGTGAAGTGAACGTGAGACTCCGGGCATGTCCTGTAACTAGAGCCCTTCTCGTGGTCTCGGTGTTTGATGGCCCTGGATGTGCAGAAAACAGCAGCGGTGGCGATGATGGTGGCCAGCACCAGCGTTAACAGTAACGTGGAAATCAGTTTCCTTCGTTACTTGCTTTTCCCTATCATCTAAATACTTCCTGGGACTTTCACTGATACTTTCCTAAGTACGGACATGGGTTCATATTGGCAACTCACACGTACTGTGAATGTTCGCCGTCAGGTGAATTTGTTCTTATGGGATTTGAGGGCAACTCTGATCTGAGGGCAATGCCATCGTGCACCAGTTAGGATGTCGATAACGTACGTAGATAGCGAATGAGCCAACGTAATGCCCTTTACCCGTCACCTTACCTTTAGAGTAATCCCGTGTTTAAGAAACTCAGGATTGCGTTCCTCATTTAGCAGGAAGAAAAAAGCGAACAAACTAATGGAAGGCAAGACGCAGATCTTAATCATTTTTGTATCCTGGGGGCTAAGCTGATGCCTGACACACAGCAGGCGTTTCATAAATGTTGCAGAACTATTGCTGACTTGATAAGTTTTACCCAATATATAGTTGATTCATAGGAGGGGCAGGCTTAGATCTCAGGTTCTCAGCCTCCCGGCCGTCGCTCTGCATTGTAAACTATTTTGTCTCTAGATTTCGCTGTTGGAAATAGAAAATATAGGCGGAAGTAGGAAAAACTCCCCGGAAGGGAGAAGGCAGGTGTGCTCAAGGTGCAGCGCAGGCCGAGAACGTGCTGGCCTCTGAAGGGATAGAAGCCGGTGGACTTTCAGCGGGTCGTTGTTTACGCCTGCGAGTGGCCAGCCGCGGGCTGCGAACGGCAGACCTGGAGTCGGGCAGGCCTGGTTTGGGGTCCTGGCTTCGGGCAAACTGGTCTCCATATCCGAGCAAAGGGGCAGGTGTCGTGTCCAGAGCAGCGGGGGAGGCAGCCTGAGAGGCAGCACGGTGACAGGGGACACAGACGGAGCGCTGGCTCTTCTGCCTTGAGCATTTAAAGCAGTGATTTAGCTCCACCAGAAACTTCCTGCTCTCCCGTTCTTTCGAAGAACCTTCTCTGTCCTAGCCATGGTTTCCGAACACGAGAGGCAGCGTGAGCAGGACGGAGAGCCGAGGCTGTGTCGGCCTGCCGTGCGATCCTTGGTGAATCGTCAGCCCCGCGGTGTCTCCTTTCCGTCTGTGAAATGGGGAGGATGATGCCAACCCCACATACATCGGCTCGGGCGGTTCCCTCCATGAGGAAGGAGGTCCAGAACGCAAACCCCACAGGGCCGCACGGCTGGGGGCGGGGCGTGCAGCTGTAGCAGGACAGTGGGGGGGTGGCTCTGGGGTGGGCCCCGGCCGGAGGGTCCAAGGCACAGAGCGTGACGACCGCGGGCAGTGTGGCATGCAGCGGCTCTGATACTGTTCCTCTCCGCTTCCCAGGGGCCGCGTGGGGGACCGGGGAGGGAGCTGGGGGGCGCAGGGGGCCATGGGGGCCCGAGGGGGGCGCACGGGGCCGGTGGGGGCTCGGGGCCGAGGGGGACCAAGGGCGATGGGCAACGTGACCCTAGGGTGGCTCCTGCCCGCTAAGCCGGAGCCTCAGCTGGCACGGTTTCTCGGAATCGTTGCAGGTTTTCTCACCGCCTGACACGGTCCTCTTTGGACGTTGACAAAAATGCTATTCGCAGCCAAACAGAACCCATTTAAGAGCCCGCAGCGCTCTGAGTTCATCACGCTACGCTCGTTTATTAACCCTGAAAAACGAAGCGCTGACTCTTGCGAGAAGGGAGCGGGAGTTTGAAAGTTCGTTCGAGAAAGGGAAACGTCTTAATTTTGGCCGGCGTTCTTAGGCCTTCGGCCTCCCCCGCTCGATTCGTGCCGTTGACTCAGAGAAGGCGTTGGCGCCTTGCCGTAATCGACAGACTTGATTGACAGAACAGGCCCCGAAGCCGCCTCATTGAGCAAGCTGCTTGTCACCATGCGAGTCGTGGAACTTCCGCTTGCAGAATGTACGCGGCGACGGGCCCTAACCCGGGTGTTGTTCACAGCTGCTCCGCGAACACAGACTCTCCAGCGGGCTGAGCCCTTTTGTGTCGTTGCTTCTGGCCGGCGCTGGGAAGCGGACCTGCTTCCGGGCCCTCGTGAGCCCCAGCGGACTCTGGCGGGACCCCCGTTGCGCGGGGTGGCGTCCTCGCCCCCAGCCGCTCTACCGGCAACCAACTGTATAGCTGAGTCCCAGAGTCTGTGTCTGTTTTCCCTCCAGCACGGCCAGCCGCACGGATTTAGTGGGTTTTTTGCTGTTTGGTCGCAAAGCAGCAGATGGAAATGAACGGTGATTCCACCTCGTTCGTGTTTCCACACCCTACGGGCAGAGGCGCACATCAGTCTGGTGTCGTGCGAGCTTTGGTTCGCATTTGGATCTCATTTCCCTCCAGGCTGCTGGGTTGGAGCGTAGACAGTCTCCGATTCAGCGAGGGGCCTGCAGCTCGTCTCTTTCTGGGTTGCCAGCTGGGTGTTCCGGGACTGTGCCCGACCCATCTGAAAATCTGCGGGCCGGTGGTTCAGAAGAACCAGTGTTGTTCACGGGACCCACGGGGGCCGGGACCAGAAAGGGCTGTTGTCAGAACATGTCACTTTACAGACGAGCCAGGGGCCCAGAGAGGGGATTCTCCAGTTGTGAGGCCTCATCGGGGCTCGTGTCTCCTGGGCTGGTTCTGTCTGTCTGTCATCTGCCTGCATCCTGAGTGTTTTGGTGGGGGGTGGGGGGGGTGGGGATGCTGTTTGTTCCTCTATATGTGGTGATGAGGATATCAGGACTGAAAGAAAACGAAGCGATTTGTGCAAATGGCCTGATTCCCGTGGACTTCCAACACGGACTTCTCCGGTTCTAACCCCAGTGCCGTCTGCACTTTACCTAGAAACTGGCCACAGATGTCACTGGTTAGATTCATCTGCATGTAGCCCAGCCCTGCCGCGGACTAGCCTGGAGTCTAGCCTCCGTGCTCTGTCCTTCTAAAATTTTTTTAAAATGTGTATTTACTTTTGAGAGAGAGAGAGAGAGAGAGAGAGAGAGAGCAAGCGGGGGAGGAGCAGAGAGAGAGGGAGACACAGAATTCGAACCACGCTCTGGGCTCTGAGCTGTCCGTGCAGAGCCTGACGCGGGGCTCGAACCCACGGACTGTGAGATCATGACCTGAGCCAAAGTCGGACGCCCAACCGACTGAGCCACCCAGGCGCCCCCACGCTCTGTCGTCCTTTGTGGACCCAGTGGCCCGTTCCCATGGCTTATTCCCCACGGTCCCGGTGTCCTGGAGATGGCCAGGTCTGCTTTCCGATCGTAGCACTTACCACGCTGTGTTGTGATTGTTGAGACAGAAAGCCCCGGGAGTGCGGGGGCCAGGCTGTTTGCCGAAGCGGCAGTGCTCGCAAGCACTGGTTGGATGAGCTCCAGCCCACCAGCCCCGAAGCCCTCAGGCTCGCTCTCGTGGGGCCAGGGCGTCAGGAGCTCACGGAAGCGCAGCTCATTCTAGCTGCGGAAGGAGGCTCCTCCCCACGAAGAGGTAGCCGAAGTAACAGAAGAAGTAACAGAACAGCTGTGTCCGGTGACCTCCCTCAGGTCTCTCTAGTTCGGGGCAGCCGTGGATTGTAGACGTTGCTCTGGGGTGCACACACGGGGTGGGAAAGCAACAGGCCACACAGGAGTGGGAGGGGAGGCGGGGAGAGTGGGAGGCCAGAGGACAAGGGGGCGTTAGCGAGGTCCGAGCCTTGGAGATAAAAAGAGAAGACGGAGCTCCCAAGTGTATGAGTCTTGTTCCCAAGCGTATCAGCCTTGCATACAGGGATGTCCCGAGCAGGAAGCTCGAGGCAGGCATGAGGATGGGACCTGCCTGCTTGGGGCCACTCAGCCTTTTCCACTTAGCCTTAGCCAACATTTGTTAACTTCGTACAGTGTTAGGACGTTTTTGGAGATAATGGTCCCCGGATACAGGAAGCAGCGGGAAGCCGCTGGGTTGGGGATTATGCCATAGCGGGATTTTAATCCAGGGAACAAGTAATTACTGATAGGCTTTATATGAGCTGTTTAAAGAAAACGAGCCTGCTTCCCACCCGCACCTCCCAGCCCTTCACCAGATGGAGAAGTCTGGAAGAGTCAGGATCATTGGCCTGTGGGTTCTGTGCAGGCAGACGAGGTGTGTAGGACAGCCGGCTCGGGGGTTCTGGAGAAGGACTGATGTCTTCCCTGCCTTCACCGGCACCTGCTGGGTTATTTGGGAATGTGTGTTTGGTGGGGCGCCTGGGTGGCTCAGTCGGTTGAGCGTCTGACCTCGGCTCAGCTCATGATCTCACGGTCCGTGAATTCGAGCCCTGCGTCGGGCTCTGTGCTGACCGCTCAGAGCCTGGAGCCTGCTTCAGACTCTGTGTCTCCCTCTCTCTCTGCCCCTCCCCCACTCATACTCTCCTTCTCTCTCTCTCAAAAATAAATAAACACTGAAAAAAAAAAAAAAGAAACGTGTGTTTGGAGAGGTGTGAACACGGAACTGATCCGTCAGGGTGTGTGGAAATTCAGAGTTCTCGTGCTTGGCCAGCAGCCTCGGGGAACAGAAGAGAATGTTTCCCTCGGCAAGGAGGGAGCTTAACCCTGTTTATCGGGAAGAGGAGCGTCTTGGTGGAAAGTGGAGTGATGATAGCGAGCGAGTAGGGACGTGAACGAGGAGAGGCAGCCCCGGATGAATAATGCAGGAGGCGTATGAATGGGAGTTAGTGGGCCTTCACGGAGAAATGTCATGGCATATGGCAAATGACCCCCTGAGAGACGGCCCTGGGGAGAGACCCGATCGACTCAGCCATTGATTCTGGCCTAATGCATTTTTCACGGCTGCCCAGATGCATGTCCTAAGTGGTGGTTACGTCACTGTGTGTTCCAGGATAAAGCATGAGTCATCCTCCAGTGATGACGAACACGCAGCTTCCAAGCCCCCAAGTGCGGGCCACCTCCCCCTGTTGTCCAGCGTCAGCTACAAGAAGACCCTCCGGCTCACTTCGGAGCAGCTGGTGAGTGTGTCCTTCCCTCGTGTTCGTGCGCCCCGGCCGAGGCGTGGCCGCCCAGACTCAGCGGCTGGCTTGGGCGTCTGGGTGCCCCTCCGGCTCCTGTTGCCAAGCGTCGGAGGAGGGAAGCCTGACAAAGCCAACTTATCCTCAGGTTTCAGTGACTGATAGACTCGACTCTCCCAGGCTCTTTCCACTTTGCGATAGCTGTGCGTCTCCTAACCTGGGGGAGGTCAAGCAGTTGCGAGGGCCGGGGGCGGGGGGTTCTCGAGAGCCTCGGGTGGCAGGGGGCCATCACGGTCACAGTGTGGGGCCATCACGGTCACAGTGTCGTCTTCGGGTTTCACCAGACCCTTCCTTCCCTGCCCCTTGTTTCCCATGAACAGCCAGTGAGCCAGTGTCCCCACTCTTTCGCTTCTGTCCCGAGAGTTAGCGGTGGGGGGGCCGGGCGTGGTGCTTCATGGGAAAAGGTCAGGCCCAGACTCCCGCTCAATGCCACCAGCTCGCCTGGCAGTCTCTTGTGCAGTGGTGTGGCACCGGGCTCGGGCCAGCGATGCCGGGGGGACCCTGAGGGTCCCAGCACTGAGATCAAAACCGCCAAAAGGTAACCGTGCTTTCTGAGTCTGCTGTGAAGTCCTGGGATCTGCGGTTATTCCGGGAAACGTTTCCCCACTTGGCTTCGTGTCCCCTTTCATATTTAGTCGCGGAGTAGCGAGTGGGCCCTATTCTGAAGTTGGAACGATGAGGGCAAGGCTTCCTGCCCGTCACCTCCCGCCCCCTGCAGAGAGTGGGTGAGCTGCCTTTCAGGTGGGCCTGGGGTTCGGGATGGCCGGACCCCGGGAGGAACCGTCCTCATGGAGAGCGGGACAGCGAAAGGAGGAGTTGTACGGTGGCCTAGGGCAGAGAGCTCGAAAAGCGATCCCGACGTCGCCCCTCCTGGAAGAGGGGCCAAATAGCCCTCAGTCTGGGCTTTCCCCTCAAGCGGCCCCGCGGCTCATGTTTTTCAGAAAAGCTTGAAGTTGAAGAACGGCCCCAACGACGTGGTCTTTAGCGTGACCACACAGTACCAAGGCACGTGCCGCTGCGAGGGCACCATCTACCTGTGGGACTGGGACGACAAAGTCATCATTTCGGACATCGACGGGACCATCACCAGGTGGGTCCGGCTGTGTCGGGGCCCTGGGGCCTGCAGCCGGCATTTCTGCTCGCGGTCTGTGGCACCGTGTGGGGCCCGTACGGTTCGGTTCCCGGCGTGGTCCTGGGGTCTTCGCCCCTCGCCTTAAACAGCCGCAGTCCGGGCTCGGTGCTCGTCTCCATCGGGGCTCCCGCCTCCCTGGTTTTGATGTTCTCACGGATGCTTCCGAAGCACGACTTTCCGAACGGCCTTTTTGCTTTGACTTAGCGAGTCACGGACTTGAGGCGTGATAGTTGGAAGGTGCCCTTTCGTGTGTTAACGTATCCCTCCGTCCTCATGTGATTTCTTTCGTTTTGGGCTTTTCTATCTGGAAAGTAAGTCACGGGTCCTGTTGGCGCCCCTCGTGAGGTATTTCTGGTACAGTGAGCTGGAATGGGCTTTTCCCCCCCTTTCGGCCTGCCCTTTTTATTTTCTTTTTCTCGTTTCTCTGTTTAGGTCAGACACTCTTGGCCACATTCTGCCCACCCTCGGGAAGGATTGGACCCACCAGGGCATTGCTAAGCTGTACCATAAAGTGAGCCAGTAAGTACCGGGCCCTCGCCCCCATCACATCATGGCACGGGCCATGACTGTGAGGGTGACTGTGAAGAGGGGTGCGGGCAGCTCAGGCGGCAGGGTCCGGGCGGGGTGGGGACGGGTGGAGGATTCTGAGTACACAAGTGAGTCCCAATCCCGCCGGCTCCCAAGTGTGAGTTCGGTACCCAGAGACGAGAAGGGAAGTGATAGGAGGCTTGAGAATCGTTGGCGGAAGGAGGGTGCTAGCGTTAGGGGGGGCACGACCTGCCGTCCTGTGTCGGGCATGCGTCACTTCACTTACTAGCCTTTCAGAGTTACTGTAAGAATTGATAGCATTAATTCACCGAGAGAGAAACTTGGAGGGTTGAAGTGGTTTATCCACAGGCCCCCGGCCGCTAACAGGAGGTACAGCCGCCCGGGTCTGCTCTGGTCTGTCTCCAGGGTCAGGGCCCGTCAGGGTCTCTCCCTCCCCACACAGCTCGTCGCTTTCTCCATCATTCTGTGGACTAGAGTCTCCCTCATCAGTGAAACCTCTCCCTCCAAGGCTTTCTGTTCTCCAGCCTCTTAAAAAAGATTTTTCTTAACGTTTATTTATTTTTGAGGGAGAGAGAGACAGAGAGAGAGAGAGACAGAGCGCAAACAGGGAAGAGGCAGAGAGAGAGGGAGACGTAGAATCCCAAGCAGGCTCCAGGCTCCGAGCTGTCAGCACAGAGCCCGACGCGGGGCTTGAACTCACAAACCGCGAGATCATGACCTGAGCCGAAGTCGGACGCTTAACCCGCTGAGCCACCCAGGCGCCCCTGTTCTCCATCCTCTCAGAGCTGGAAGGTGCCTTAGGCCAACCCAGGACAGCCCCACCTTGCCATGGCGGAGGAAGGCGAGGAATCACAGAGTTAGGGGATGTCAGGCCGGAGAACCAGGCCGTGATTCCCAGGCTGAGCCGCTCACCTGTGGCCCGTTGTAGGTGACGATGGGGTGGGGGATGGGCACTCAAAGCCACGCCGGTGCTCTGAGCACAGATGAATGGAGTAGACTTTCCTGCCCCTCATTCATTCGTTCGTCCAGCATTTCGTGAGTGCCTGTTGTGTGCTTAGCCCAGGGACAGGCGCGGGGGATGTCATGAGGTGGACACGGTCTCTGGCCTCCTGAGCCTGATGCCGCAGCGAGGGCGGGGTGGCTGGGACGCGGCCCTCTGCCCCTGGTGGGCTGGAGAACTCGGATTTCTCGGATGCCCGGCTCATCGGTTTGAGCTTACTTCTCCAGATGTCACCCCCCGCAAAAAATCACAAAAGTAATACATGGGTCTTTAAAAAATGCAGAGAAATAAGAAAAGTTAGAGAAATTGGAGAGTACAGAGCTGGTGTCTTCTTCTTCTCTGCTCCGCACCGAGCTGATCCACTCCCCAGAAATGGAGCCACCGTGACCGGTTTTGTTCTGTCCCGCTGTCCTTAAAATCCACGCGCGCTGTCCCCGGGCCCCTGAGACGCACCCGTGCGCGCGTCGTTTACTAATACATCTTCCTGTTTCATTACCTGTGAGATCTGCCTCATTCTCCACTGCTGCACGAATCGTGTAACGTGGGTCAACCGTTCTGTATGTAACTAGCCGTCTGTTGACGAACCAGGGAGGTAGTTAACCAGTTTTTTCGCCATTTCCCACGGTGACGCACAAAGCACTCAAACGCAGTGTCCATTGTGTGTGATGAGCCTATAAATAAATAAGGACGGCACACACGGGGGGCGGGGCTGGCGTAAAGTGGATTCCCAGAAGTGGAATTTCTGGTAGGAGGGCGAGCACATGAGCAGATCTGATCAGTGGGGCCAGATCGCCCTCCGCAGAGGTAGGCCCAGCCCGCAGTCTGGCAGACAGCCTGTGTGTTGGCCCCTTTCCCCACGGCCTCACCACGGCCGACCTCTCGCTCGGAAGGATTAATCCACCGAGGACCTGCCGCGACTCGCGTGACGCTGAAAATTACATCTATTTTTAGTTGGAAGAAACTCTCCCGCGTCAGGATACCGAGAAGCTCACGGCCTGAATCATTTTGGGCTTTGGAACATAAATCCTTTCCTCACTGGACATTACAACATAAAAGGGCACAGTTGCATTTTTGTTTGTTCTCCAGAAAAGAGATCTCTGTGGAAAGTCAAGTAGGGTAGCTTACCAGAGAACGCCTGAGCATTTTTTACGTTGGTTGCCTAGCGTGAGGTGAGTGAGGGCTGTGGGTGGTGGTCCAAAATGAGTACAGAATGCTTCCTGTATTTTCATTTGGGCCGAGAGGAAGGGGCTTGACGTTTGTTCATTCGCTGAGTTTGATGTGTGTCCTCAGCGGCTCCCACACAGTTAGGTTTCCGGAACAGTCTGCACACACAGCTCGGCCATGGCCTTCGGGGTTCTGCACGGAGCACCTCCCGGGGGCTCCTTGGCGTGGCTTTCCCCGCCTTCTGCGAGGCCCTTCTTTTCCAAGTTTCTCCCCAGACCTTCCTGCTCTAATGCAGGCCGCATCCCACACTCCATGCTTCGTTTTCCCATTTTCCCACCTACGCTCAAATGATGGCTTCTGCCCGGCATGCTCGTACCTCTGATTTTTGTCTCCCCACTTTTCCGCTTGTTGTGCCCAGCTCAGACGCCGTAGTCCTCACGATGCCTTTCCAGGCCAGAGTCGGCGACCCCGGGTGGCTCTTACCTCCTTACTGAGCTCTTTACTGACACCCAGGGGCCCGGGTTGGCTTGTTGGCATCCTGGCGCAGGTCGGGCTCGGTGCGACATTCCCTTAGCTGACTGCTGGTTAGAGTGAACCCCCATGCTGGCCACGCCCCGCATGCTTCCTCCTCTGGGGTCCTGGGCAGCCGCAGCAGGACAGGTGTGGGGACTGAGGACTGGTGAGAGTGGCGGTGACTCCCTCTTCTCATGAGTCTGTGCTATTCTTTTGATGTCCTCCTGTGATTACCCACAGGCCTAGTGAGAGAGCTCTTTGGCATGCTCTAGGGTTCCAGGAAGGTGATGCTATTTACTTTAGGATTTGGGGACGGATCACTCTGTCCTCACTCTGCTTTTTTGGAATGCAGGCTGCGCTTAAAATTCTTGCACTGCAGTATCTATCTAACGGGAGAACCAGTCTCGCCGATAGCCGCTTGCCTGACAACAACAGAAAATGAGGGCAATTTTATTTTATTTTATTTTATTTTATTTTATTTTTGCCAAATGTAATTACTTTTTCGAATACAGTCAGCTGTGAGAAATTGTCTGTGGAGCTGGGTGTTACCTTGTTCAGCGAGAGGGTATAAAAGAGCCGGCTTGGTTATTGATTAAGAAGAACGCCAGCCGATAGAAACGGAAGACGTGAGACTCTCCCCTCCCGTTCAAGTATCGGTCAACGTGCACAAGGGAAGTACAAGACTCTTCCCTAAAATATCCAGCTCACTGAGCCCGTGGGTCTTTTAGGGGCTAAACGTGGGCAATAACCGCTCTGATTTTCCGCCTTCCTTGGTGGGTACTTTTATAGTGATGGAAGCAGAAATCAGTGTGTGTGTGATTTAGCGAGCATGAATGCTCCCGTGTTTTCGTGGGTGGATGGGTTCGTCTGTGGCCTGGAGACGGCTGTGTGAAGCCAGGATTCTGAAAGCGGAAGGCATCATTAGCAGACGCATTAGGGTCTTTCTTTTCTCCTTTTCGCCGATGTTTTTTTCTCCCACTCCGGGTCTTAGGGGATTGCATTCGTTAACGTCTGACAGTAGGGATGGAGAGTCTGATGGGGAGTCGGGGGGACGGCCGGAATCTGAAGGGGACGGCCGGAATCTGAAGGGGACGGCCCTTCCCTCACCCTGGCCGCTTAGACCTCGTCCCCCACTCCCAGCGTTGGTTTCCTCATCTCTAAAAGGGGAAAATTCGGCTGGGCGGTCCCTGAGGTCACCGCCAGCCCAGAAATGCCGTGCCCGCACGTCGTGGGGTTGCTGTCACAAGTGTGTGTGTGTTGTGCAGCTGGGTGTTCTTTTCCACGCCCGGCCTCCGTGAGGACCCCCGGATTTAGCGGACTCTGATTGTGAATCTGTTGCACGCCAGGGGCTGTGCCGGTGCCTCTCCGGAAGGGAGCTCGGGATCCTGTAGCAGCGGGTGATGGGGACCCTGTAAAGATGCAGGGAAGGGGATGCGCGGTGAGATGCAGATTTCTCAGACGGAAGTGAGGGAGAGATTAAATCTGATCGGAGGGGCGAGAAATCCGAGACGGTTTCAGCGAGAAGGAGGCCCGGAGCTTGTTGGGTGGGCAGGGTTTCAGGGTTTGAGAGAAGGGCACTCGTCACAGGGGGAGGCAGGGCGAGAGGAGGTGGGGCTGAGAGCCAGGCCGGAGCGAGCACGGTGGGCGCGGAAGGGAGGCTCTGGGCAGGGGACCTCCGAGGCCGGGCTGGGGACAAGTCTGAGCTTGGCCTACAGCCTTCCATCCTTAAGGGAGCGAGCGGTTATCCTCCCTCTGGGCCTGCAGACGGGGCTACAGGGCCCCTTTTTTCTGCAAGAGTGCTCTCCACCGAGGGCGATTTTGGCCCCCAGAGACCCATGACAATGCCCGGCCCCCCTGCAATGATTTATCCAGGCCAAGATGTCAGTGGTGGGGAAACGTCCGCCTAGACGCTTCTCTTGGCAAATGGCCCCAGGGGTGATCTTTCCAAGCTATTTTAATATCTGCCTGGGCCGAGTGTTTTCAGAGAGATACAAGAGGCTGAGACATATGGAGAGATCGTCAGTGGGACGCTGGGACGTGGAATCCTCTTTCTTTTTGGCTCTGGTATCTCCCCGAGTCCTGTTGTAGTTGCCGAGATCTCAGAGGGGTAAGCGTGACCCACGTGTGTGTTGTACGTCTGTGCGCACGCTCTCCTCGGGCAGGCTTCGCCCTTCCCTCCCGGGGAGCCCATAAGTCCACCTTTTTTGCAGTCAAGGGTAGGTCTCCCCACCTGCCCACTCCCGGAGGGCAGGGCTGTGCCGCCCCGTGTGCACCCGGAGCTCAGGCGAGGTGCTGGTGGGAGCAGCGCGTCCTGCCCCTCTGAGTGAGGAGTGAGCAGTCTTACCCCCCAGAGGCTCCCTTGAGAGTAAAACTTTGGTGACTCGGTGTCACCTGAGCATTTGATGGGAGCGCTTGGTATTTCAGGCAGCTTTCGTGGGGGCGAAGCCTCTGCCATCAACAAGCAATCCCCGCCCCCCCCCCCCCCCAGCTCCTCCAGGAGTCTTGGCACTGATTTTCCAGCCAAGTTTAGTAATGGCCTTCGAAGCAGAATACTTGCCTGGTGAGAAGGAGGCAGTGAGTGGCCTGATCGAACCCTGAAATGTATCAGGAAATCAGGTTTTGAATAAAATTAGCATCTCAAACCCCTGCAGGTGGCCGCTTTTAGGACTCCGATGTGAAGAGCTATATACAGAAAGAGTGGGTATTTTTTTTTAAAGACTGCATTAATCAGAGAGCTAAAATACAAAGATGTTTGAGTAAAAAGGTTGCTTGATTTTAAGACGCATCCCTGGATTCCAGACAAGCTGGCATTTCTGGATTCTCTCCCTCTTAAAAGTTTCCTGTTTCTCGGTTTTGAAGGACGTATTTATTTATTTATTTATTTAAATACGAAATGTCTTGTCAGATTGGTTTCCATACAACAGCCAGTGCACGTCCCAACAGGTGCCCCCCTCAATGCCCATCACCCACCCCCGCCTCCCTCCCACCCCCCATCAACCCTCAGTTTACTCTCAGCTTTTAAGAGTCTCTTATGTTTTGCCTCCCTCCCTCTCTAACCTTTTTTTTTTTTCCTTCCCCTCCCCCATGGGTTCCTGTTAAGTTTCTCAGGATCCACATAAGAGTGAAAACATGGGATCTGTCTTTCTCTGTAGGACTTATTTCACTTAGCATAACGTTCTCCAGTTCCGTCCCCGGTGCTACAAAAGGCCAGATTTATTCATAAGCGAGTCTAGAGATGAGCCCCTTAACCGGCATCAAATGTTCATGCTGGAGGACTACGTCAGGGAGAAGTGGGCAGCTTGTATTCTCTCATTGCGCAAATATTTACTAAGTGTCTGTAACTTGCCAGGCACTGTTTTTGGCCCTGGGGTTACAGCGAAGCATGAGACCAAGTCCCCGCCCTCAGGGGGCTTATGGATTAACAAGAGACCACCTTCAAACCAGGAACCGTACCGTAACATTAGCGATGGGTGCCATTAGGGAGACTAAAGCAGAGCAAAGGTTTTGTCGCTGAAGTGGGGGTAGGGGAGCGTGTGTTTTACTTTTTTAATTTTACTTTAACGTTTATTTATTATTGAGAAACAGAGACAGAGCATGAGCAGGGGAGGGGCAGAGAGAAGGGGAGACACAGAATCCGAAGCAGGCTCCAGGCTCCGAGCCGTCAGCACAGAGCCCGACGCGGGGCTCGAACTCAACGAACCTTCAAACTGTAAGATCCTGACCTGAGCTGAAGTCGGCCGCCCACCCAACTGAGCCACCCAGGCAGCCCCCCCTTTTTTTTAAACAATTTTTAAAAAAAGTTTTGTCGATGCTTATTTATTTTTGAGAGAGAGAGAGAGAGAGAGACAGAGCAAGAGCAGGGGAGGGGCAGAGAGAAGGGGAGGCACAGAATCCAAAGCAGGCTCCAGGCTCCGAGCTGTCAGCACAGAGCCCGACGTGGGGCTTGAACTTATAAACCTCGAGATCATGAGCTGAGCCGAAGTCGGACGCTTAACCGACTGAGCCACCCAGGCGCCCCGGGAGTGTGTGTTTTATTAAATAGGGGGACAAGGGAAGGGCCCTCTGAGGAGGTGATGTCTGAGCAGAGACCTAGGTGAGGTGAGGGAGTGAGTAAGCCTGAGGTGTGGGGAAGAGTGTTCCAGGCAGAAGGAACAGCATGTGCAGGTGCCCAGTGCAGGAATGAGCATGGTGCCTCGGAAGACTGGCAGGGGCACCTTTCTGGCGAGCGGGAGTGAGGGAGTATATGGGGTTGGAGAGAGCGATGGGGACCAGGTCTCACTGGCCTTGTAGAGTTTGGATTGTGTCTGAGAGAGATGTCGAGGTTCTTCAGGGTGTTGAGCACGACGTGTGTTTTGAGGTTTCTTTCTGTGTGCAGACTGGTGTGGGGGGGGGGGTGGGGGCCGATTCAAGCTGCCGCGGGAATAGAGGTGAGAGGCCCCGTCCCGGTAGCAGGGGACTCGGGGTGGTTTGGGGTCCTTGCTGGGGTGGAGTTGAGGCAGTGGGGGTGGGGGGGAGGCAGTGGTCGTGAGAAGTAGACTCCCAGGTGGCCCTGAGGTTTGACCTTTCACCTGGGCCAGCGAGAGCCACTTGCTCAGCGAGGACGCGGCAGGAGCGCCCGCGCACATTTGACTGTGGGCGCACCGCGTCGGGGGTACGTCGTCTGTCTCATTAGTGACAGGGTGGTTTGTGGTTGCACGTATTGGCCTGGAGCTTAAGAGAGGCGTCTGGACTGGAAGTATAAATCTGGAAGGCAGCCAGGTATAGATGGTGTTTAAAAAATGTTTAGTGTATTTTATTTAGCCCAATACATATATGGAAACCATTACCGTTTAAAATCCATATAAAAATTACTAACGGGAGATAGCTTCTGTTTTTTTACAGTAAGCCTTTGAAACGTGGCATACATGTTATCTTAACAGCACATCTCGTTTTGGTCACTAAGCTTTGAAGGGTTAAAACGAGGGAAATGCAGTCCTGCTCAAGCAGTAAAGTTGTATGTCATGAAGAATTGGCCTGCGATCTGTGTTTCATTCCCAACCACTGTTGGCACCCAACGTGTGGGGCTGTCGCACGAAGCAGTTCTGAAATTCCCTACAGGCGCCAACTGGGTGTCCAACAATTCAGTCCACTTCTGACACCAGCTACCCAGAGGTAGGGTAGACCCCACAGGTTAGGGGCCCGGTCCAAAGACACCTCCCACTGCAGATGCCAGCCGTGACTAGGAGGTCCCCAGTTTATCCCCGCTTGTGCCCAACTTGGCTACAGATCAGGGGTCCCCACAACCGCCTCTCGGGTTTAATAATTTGCTATAAAGGCTCACAGAACTTAGGCAAACACTTGGGTTTATTCTACAGGATACAAATGAACAGCCGGGTGCAGAGGCACATAGAACGATGTCTGGAAGGGTCTCGTCTCCACGGGGTGGGGGTGTGTCCCGGCACGTGGAGGCACTCACCTGCCTCTCCCCACCCTGAACCCCATTGTTGAGGGGTTTTGTGTAGGCACGATTGATTAGATCATTGACTGTTGGTGATTGAATTCCATCTCCAGCCCCTCTGCCTTGCCCGGAATTTGTGTGCGTGGGGCGGGGGGGATGGGTGGGGGGGGGGGTTGGTGGGGATGAAAGTTCCAGCCCTCCGATTGCATGGCTGGTTCCTATGGCAACCGTGGCCCCCCTCATCAGCATAAACTCAGGGGTGTGTGGAGGAAAGGGCTTGTGTTGGATAATAGGTGCCTGGTCACTCAGAAAGTCCAAGCGTCTGGAAGCTCTGTGCTGGGACCCGGGGATGAGGACCACAGAGATCTGTATCGTATCACAACATCACAAATAGCGCACGCCGCTCCGGTTTGTTTGTGGCATTCAGGGCCGTGGGGGAGTGGGCGTGATCCCGCGGGGAGTGAGGCGGTGAGGACCCCAGGACTCGGGCACCTAGAGCCTGGGTGGAGACGGGGCCCAGGCCTATCTGGGAAGAGCCGGCCGCTGCTGGAAGCAGACTGGGGGCGGTGGGGACCGGAAGCCGGGGGACGGAGGCGCTCCAGAGGGAGGGACTGTCACACGTGCTGTGTGTGCCACAAAGTCTGTTCCTATGCGGCGTTGCAGGGACCTGGGGGGGCTAGCAAGGCAGGGGACCGAGTCCGCTTGGAGCGGGGTGACGCGGGTGGAGAAGTGCGGTCAGTGCAGACACACGGCCGAGGGAGCGGGGCGACGGGGATCGGTGCGGAGAAGGAAAACCCAAGGCGGTGGTTGTGTTTAGGACGAGGTGAGAGGGGGCGGGTACGTATTTATGTGCTTTCGGGAATCATCCCGCCGAGGGGAGGATCTGATGGGGTGTGTCGGGGGCGGGGGGACGGGCTCCGTGCTGCGGCGCACCTGCGGGGGCCCTGTGCGCTGGTGGCTGGGTGGCCTTTCCGGGGAGCAGGGACCCGGAGGACGAGCAGTGCAGGGGCAGGTAGCCCGGCCAGTTTGCGTAGAGCCTCAGTGTCTCCAGCATAAAGCGGAGGGAAAAGCCCTACCGAACGGACTTGCTGTGAGGATTACACCAAGTGA
This sequence comes from Lynx rufus, assembly GCF_022079265.1. Classification (NCBI taxonomy): domain Eukaryota; kingdom Metazoa; phylum Chordata; class Mammalia; order Carnivora; family Felidae; genus Lynx; species Lynx rufus. Next base: position 132,182,259 of record NW_025814896.1, on the reverse strand, counting down.
GGGACGTGGGCTCAGTGAGGGACAGCGAAAAGCATTCGGGCTTCCCTCTCAGTGCCAAATAGTGTCGTATAGGAGGTGGCCTTCTGCTGGTGAGGAAGCTTGCAGCAACGCCTTTCTTCGAGAAGCACAGGTCAGGGTGTGCGAACGCGGAGCGGTTCGGTCGCGGGATGCCGTGACACCCGAATGCTTTGTCTCTTTTGCAGAAACGGATATAAGTTTCTCTACTGTTCTGCACGTGCCATCGGGATGGCGGACATGACGAGGGGCTATTTGCACTGGGTCAACGAGAGGGGCACGGTGCTGCCTCAGGGGCCCCTGCTGCTGAGCCCAAGCAGTCTCTTCTCGGCCTTGCACAGGTATGGCGCTCGCTTACGCACACTCCTGCCCCACATCTGCCGGCCAGTTCCTCCCCCGCCCCTCTTCCCTGCAAGTTTTTGCAAGCATAGCCTCTTAACTGGTCTGCCCTAGCCCATCTCCTGAGCCACAGTGGGCACCAGCAGATTCGTCCTAAGATGCAGGTCTGGTTCTGTCACCTCGTCCACACCCTTCTTCAGCTCATCGTGGCTCTCAGGATCAAGTCCACATTCATGAGCTCGGGTCACGTGACTCTTCCTGAGTCGCCCCTGCCCTGCTTTGCAGTTTTTGAAACCCGTTCTCCGGAAGAGTTCTCTACTTGAAGCCTCCAGTATGTGCACATGCTGTTCCCTCTGTGTGGGCAGCTGTCCCTCCACCGTGGCCGGTCTGAGTCTTAAGGATTCTGAGAATCAACTTGCATTCTGTCAATCGGGGGCCTGGACCGGGTTAAGGGGCCCCTCTACCAGCCGCCGCCTGGCCCTGGTCTCCCAGAACACTCACCGTTTTTGGGAGTTCTGGTTACGCCGTTTGTTTTGTTTTGTTTTTAATTTTTTAAATTTATTTTGAGAGGGAGGGAGAGCGAGTGAGCAGGGGAGGGGCAGAGAGAGAGGGAGAGAGAGAGAAGCCCAAGCAGGCTCTGTGCTGGGAGTTGCGAAGCCTGATGTGAGGCTCAGTCTCACAAACTGTGAGATCATGACCTGAGCCGAAACCAAGAGTCAGACGCTCAACTGACTCAACCATCTAGGAGCCCCAACACTGTTTTAATGGCCCTCTAACGTCGCTAGCCAGCCTCTGAGTACCCTTCTCCCTACACCACCCCTTTCCCCGCCACAGCCGCGTTCAGAGAAGCCGGGCCAAACTGAGTCTGGCCTCCTGGCGTTGGAGAGGAGAACGCTGGGCTTCCCGGTAGCTTGAGGCCCAGGACAGCCTCCCTGACTGTTCTCAAAGCACAATCTACTGTGGTCGTAATAGGACGTTGGTCCTGTCAAAGGCTGGTTCTGAGTATCAGAGAATTCTGTCTTCAAGACCCCAGTGACAGGCTTTGGTATGATTCTGCCTCAGTTTGACGACCCGATAAGCTGCTTGCTGCCGCTGACCATGCAAACGACAGAAACATCCAGATGGGCCCAAAGCACCATATTGGCTCCTCCCAGGGTATTTTTCTTCAGCTCTGTGGATCCCTTTTCTTTAAAAAAAAATTTTTTTTTTTTTTTTTACACTTATTTGAGAGGGCACAAGTGGGGAGGGGCAGAGAGAGAAGGAGACAGAATCCGAAGCAGGCTCCAGGCTCTGAGCTGTCGGCACAGAGCCCGATGCGGGGCTCGAACTCACGGACCGTGAGACCATGACCTGAGCCGAAGTCAGACACTTAACCGACTGAGCCACCCAGGCGCCCCATCTGTGGATCCCTTTTCTATCACAGCTTTGCTTTGTGTGATTTGTAATTTTTTTTTTTTCCTGTAGTAAAAGATCTCACATTGAAACTTGTAGTTTCTGGGCAAGAAATTTGGGCAAAACCTATGGATGCCATAGTGCATTTCAGATCCTGAGAGCTGTCCTGACAGTGTAGGTGTGGGTACAAATCCAGACTTGAGTGAAATGAGGTCCCTGACTTATGTCGACACTTTGCAGCAAGCTACTCATTACCAGGTATTAAGTACTGAGGATTTGCGAGGCAAGGCAGAATGTTGACATTATTACTCTGATATCCTACCACTAAATATATGTTTAAGGTAATCCTTTTCATTTTTTCCTCTTATTTTAATACCACTGTCCAAGATCTATTGCCTTTTCCTTGTGAGGACTTACTAAACCAAACCAGGAAACCTCACAATGTGTGTGCCTTCTCAGAGGACGGAGATGATGGTCACAGCCAACAGCCTGTTCCTTCTAATACTACTTTCCAGCCCGAGCTGTTCTGGGTATTAGCTGCCCTGCAGATTTTCTAGAATTGACGGGCAAGTCTGTGTGAGCCAGAATGACCTTCCCTAGCAAGATGCTTTCATTGGGTGCGGTCCTTCTTTTTTTTTTTTTTTTTTATTAAAAAAATTTTTGTTTGACATTTATTTATTTTTGAGAGACCGAGAGAGACAGAGCATGAGCAGGGTAGGGGCAGAGAGAGAGGGAGACACAGAATGGGAAGCAGGCTCCGGGCTCCGAGCTGTCAGCACAGAGCCCGACGCGGGGCTCGAACCCACAAACCGCGAGATCGTGACCTGAGCCTCAGTTGGACGCTTAACTGACTGAACCACCCAGGTGCCCCGGGGGCAGTTTTGATTGTACCGCCTGGGTCTAAATTGGAATGAAGGAAAATAAACATTGTGGGCAGAGCACGGTCTGTAGGGACAGCAGAGAGGGTTCTGAAGTGAGGAAGGAGACCCCCCCCCAAAGCGGACCCCCCCTCCCCGCCCACCCCCCCCCCCCCCCCACCCCAAGCTCTGATGCTGCCTGGAGACTGACTGGTGGTGTGGCAAGCGGTGCTTCCCCTTCCTGGGTCTGTTTCCTCACCTGCCAGATGGGAGGGTTCTGTTCGATGATCCCAAGTGTGCCTTCCAGCCCTGAAATGCTATGATTCGAGGAAACGTGTCTGAAAAAAAGAAGCCGATGGAATCTGTTTCACACACCTGATCTTTTGGTTCAGGAGCTTCTTCTTTTAAAGTAGAAATAGGCTTTGAGTCATGTGATTCTTTTTAGTCAGCTGGCCTTCTTTTTGTTGTGGCGTCAGGGCATTTTAGATCATTTTCATGAGCCCTCTGTGAACACAGGGCACATTCCTAGTAACGCACGGCGCGTCTCATGGCGGGGGGATCTCACTGATGACAGGCAGGTTGGACAGATTAGCCTTGGCCAAGTCCCAAGACGGGGTTCCTGGGCAGATGTGACCTTCCTGGAGTTTGGCAGAGACAGAGGCTGGCCTCTGTCTCTGGGAAACTAGAAGCTATTTCAACAGCGACCACGTTTTCCCTTCGGGGTTTGCTGAGGTGCTCGGAGACTTGGATAAATGACACTTAATTGTTTCCTGGAGGAAAATTACCTCAAGGGTGAGTTGAGTGACCAGGGACTAATTGCAAATGCAGATCACTGAAGACAGGCTGTGCCAGGGAGCATTCTGGACAGGAGCCCTCACCGCTTCTTCCCGGGTCACCTTACTGCCCACGAGGAGCCTTGCACTAGTGGCGTGGGGCCACGGCGTGTTTTCTTAGTGTGCATTTCTTACCCGGTATGTGCGCGTGGAGACACCTTCCTCCCCACCTGCCACTTACCCACACCCTCAAGCACACAGGCTGTGGGTATGTTCATGCAAGAGAGAGAGAGAGAGAGAGAGAGAGAGAGAGAGAGAGATTGAAGCAGGAAGCTGAATTTGGATGGTGTCCTCCAGGTGGATTGAAGTTTGAGACTCATCATCAGACATCAGCCATGTTTCTACCCATAAGGGTCCTAAGATATAGAATATAAAACTCTTTAGTGTTAAGGTTAAGAAGGGCTCTGGAGTCCCCAGAAGTCAGTACAGAGCCAGGACCAGCCTTTGGGTTTTTTGACACTCAGGTTAATGCTGTGTCACCACCACCACCACCATCATCATCTAAATTGCATTTTTAAAAAATGCTTGTTTATTTTTGAGAGAGAAAGAGCACGCACGAGCAGGGGAGGGGTAGAGAGGGAAGGAGGGAGACACAGGATCCGAAGCAGGCTCTGTGCTGACAGCACAGAGCCCGACGTGGAGCTCAAACTCACGAACCGCAAGATCATGACCTGAGCCGCAGTCAGATGCTCAACCTACTGAGCCACCCAGGCACGCCTAAATTACATTTTGAGTAGATACAGAAGACTATTTCTAAGATATATGCGGGGTATAAACTATAATCAAAGAGTGAACACCAGCATACCCACCATGCAGTGAAAGCAAAGGGCCAGACCATTCCTTTTGAAATCTTAGTAGTGACATTAGCCACTGTCCCTGAATCTTTGTTAAACATCCCTTGCTTTTCTAAGCTGTGTTATCACATACATTTGTGACCCTAACCAATATGTTTAATTGTGCACGCGTGTGAACTTTATGTAAACCTAACCGTGTGTTCTGTGGGGCTGGCTGTTTTCACTCAACAGTATGTTCCCGTGACTGTTGAGTAGACCTGTAACCCATTCATTTTACTTCTGTCTGCGCTCCTGTTGTAGGACCTACCACGGTTCATCCGTGCCACTACCTGTTGTAGGACCTACCACGGTTCATCCGTGCCACTACGGATGGAGACTTGGGTCACTTCAGTTTTTCACCATTGAGAGCAGCACTTCTTGGGTGTGCCCGCTGGGGGCGCACTCACTAGCTGCTTTAGAGTGAACACTTAGGAGCGGGATTTCTGGCCACAGAGCATATGCACACATTCAGCGTTATGAGTTTGTTCCAAACTGTTTTCCAAAGTGGTCGAACCCATTTATGCACCGGCAGTGGTGTGGAAATGCTCCCCCTGCTCTACTTTCTTGCCAACACGTCAGCTGTTTACATTTTTGCTCGTCCGGTGGGTGTGAAATGTCTGTCTGCGTGTGTGTGTTGTCCGTTCGGGCCTCATCTTCTGTGAAGTGCCTGTTCACGTTTCTTTCTCAATTTTCTTTTTGGTTCGTAAGCGTGTGTTATAGATTCTATATGTGTAGCCTTTGTTATGAGCGCTGCAGACAGCTGTCCCCCGGTCTATCGCTTGTGATGAACATAAATTCTCAGTTTCATGTACTTGAACATATCATCTCCTCTGTAGTTTGTCCTATTTGTATGTTAAAAAAGAGCTTCCCTGGCCGAGGTCATGAAGATAGGCTCCTGTATTTTATCTAAAGGTGTTGCCTTTCAGGTTTCGGTGTGTAATCCACCAGGAATTGATTTTTGTGTGTGGAGTGCGGGAGAGTCCATTTCCCTTCTTTTTTTTGTCTTCCTTAAAGGGATGTTCAGTTGTCCCAGCACCATTTACTGAAATGATTGCCCATTTCCTCTTGCTCTGAACTGTCGTCGTGCTCGTGAATCAAGTGTCCATCAACGTGTGGTTTGGTTTCTGGCCTTTGCTCTTGTGTGTTACTGACTATCAAGTCTTATAAAAGCATACAGACAAAATTCTGTCGAGAGTTTGACTGAAATGACAGTGAATCTGTAGGTCAATTTCGGGAGAATTAGTATCTCCTCATAATATTGAATCTCCCAGTTGACTTACGTGGTGTATTTCATTTAGGTCTTCCCTATTATGTTTCAATAACATTTATAATTTTATCCATAAAAGTCTGGCACATCTTTCCAGTAGGTTTATTCCTAGACCTTTGAGATTTTAGAGTTCTGTGTACAGAATTACATGTTTACCTGTTTGTTTCTTCTGATGCGTGAAAATGCAATTGATTTTTGTACATTAATTTTTTTTTCTATACTAATTTTATAGCCAGCATCGGATCGATCTCTTATCAATAATGGTAATTCGTCTGTGGATTATTTTTTTTTAATCAATTATTATTATTATTTTTTTGTGTGTGAATAGTGAGAGCTTCTATTCTCTCCTTCCCTATCCTGATAACTTTTATGTTTTCCTTACATCACCGCGCCAATGAGGACCCGCAGCGCGTTGTCGGGGCGAAATGGCCATAGGGGCCACCTGTTGTTCCACTCTTACAGGGGCACTTGCTGTGGGTGTGGACCATTCCCTGCTATTCCGGGTTTAAGATGTTTCATCTTGGGTAGATACCACATTGTATCAAGTGCCCTGCCTGTGTCTATTGACCCGGTATATTTTCTGGTACTTGAATCTGTTACCCTGTTATACTGCATTACTTGGTTTAGCGTATCGAATTACTCTTGCGTTCCTGGAATAAAACTCCTGCGCCAAAAGTTGTTGGAGTCAGTTTGCATATCCATACTTACTTAGGACGTTTGCACTGCCGTCTCACGAGTGAGGTTGGCCCGCGCTTCCCTCATATTTTTCTCCTCTAAGTCTTGTGTTTGAGGTTACACTAGCCTCATAAAATGAGCGTCGAGACGTTCTCCCTTCTTCTGTGTCTGGAATTCTTTGTAAGTCGGGTGCCTGGTGGAGGTCTTTGGTAAAATCACTTGTCCTCAGCGTTTGCTCTGTGGGAAGACTGGAAAGTACAGATTCTCCGCCTTCTGTCTCGTGCTTTTCGGGGACCGCCGCCCTGACTTACACATGGTTGACTTTTGAAGATACGGGAATGTTCTTGGCATCACGGCATCTTGGGCGTGTAAAAGTAGTTTGATGCTCCTGAAGCCCCTCCTCTCAGGCTGATCCATTGATTATTTATTTGTTTTCACAGAGAAGTGATTGAAAAGAAGCCCGAGAAGTTTAAAGTTCAGTGTTTGACAGACATCAAAAATCTGTTTTTTCCCAACACGGAACCCTTTTACGCCGCTTTTGGAAACCGACCGGCCGTAAGTAACAGATGGGCTGTGTGAGAGCTCTTGAAACTTACTGTCTTTTCTGACAGCGGTCATCGGAAGGGTGGGCCTGGGTGACATGTGGCGCCAGCGTCCCCTCCCACCAGCAGTAGTTGTAAGGAGAGACTGCACATTATTTCGTGGCCTTGGAAGCTCGGCTAGTGGATTTCAGTATGAAGCTTGCAATGTCGGACTAGAAACTTCAGATTCCAAATGACTTGCTGAATTAGTAAGACAAGAACATCGAATAGGCTTGGCCCCTTTCTACCAGGAGGGTACCACAAAGCCAAGCCTTAACGCCACGGTGAATTTGGCATCGCAGGTTTTAAGAGCACTGTTGCCTACGGTGAAAGATTTTACGTGTACTACCCACATTTGCTGGAGAGTCTAGCAGTCTGGATAATACAGTTGGGTACTAACTTCCCAGGAAGAGAATTCCCCTTTTGAAACGTACGCCTGAGAAAACGGGTCAGAGAACAAAACAGCCTCAAGGGGTGTGAGAATTGCAGGGGACGAGGTGACGAGGTAGGCTGTTTACTCATTAGCTCAGTTCTTGCATGGATGAGCGAACCGAGGCCCAGGGGCGAAATCTGATTTAATAATTTCACATCCAGAGATATTCTTTCTCTACACTCCTTGGAAGTACAGTTGTGGTTAATGAGAGTTTTATAAGACTGCATCAGATCCGGAATATCGCGTATTCGTATTTACAATGAGCTCTTTTTTTTTTCTTTTTTCTAATTTATACTTCACCAAATACAGGATGTGTATTCGTATAAGCAAGTAGGAGTGTCTTTGAACAGAATATTTACTGTCAACCCCAAAGGAGAACTTGTACAGGAGCACGCAAAGACCAACACCTCCTCGTGAGTATCGCGCACGTTTTGTGGGATTCCCGGGTCGTTACGTTGTCGTCGCGGTCTCAATCTTGGAATGATGCTTTATGGTTCACAGTATGCCTTTTTATCCTTTGTTTCCTGTATTTTAATCTTCAGTTCCTGCCAAGAAAATGCATTTTAACTCCTTGTATTTTGTCCAAAACCTCACTTTTGGACCGTCTGCACGAACTCAGATCCCCTCTGGATCCCCACAGTCTAAACTTCGTGGACAGGTTCTGCCCCCGAGTGGAACGGAACGAGTTTCAAAACTGGTGGTTTAGATTTGCCAAGCTAGGCTCGAAAAGCCTAGCATGCAAACGGGAAATGTAACCAGACTGAAATAGCCTGTGAAGCTGTATTTACAGGCGAGACACTCTAGGTGTTTTCACACACGGACCTGAGATGACGCTCACCAGAAATGTAGGAATTCTTCTCGTCCCCTTGGTCGGAGCCCCGTCCGCCTGAGGCAGGGGTCTGACTTGGGCTCCTGTTTGAAACGAGGCGTCCTGGCCGGCTGCCGGATCTCTCTGGACTCTGGGGTGCTTCACCGTGGCCTCCTAGCTCCTCAGGGTGGGAAGCCTTTCCTTGGCCCTCGTGGTGGTGAGCTTTGCCCACCGGGCAACCCCGGGCACACGGTTGCCCTCCTGCTTGGCCTGTTCCAGAGGCTGCATGGTCTGTGTGTGCAGACCTAGAAAAGAGCCCGGGGCCCGAGTGACCCCACGGGGGCCTGTGGGACCCTCCTCACGGGGAGGAGGGGAGCTGGGGGTTTGGTGTTCTCCAGACACCTCCAGTGGTTTTAGGTAGAGGAGAGATTTAGGTTCCCCCCAGAGCACATTTTTACTTCCAAGATGATCCTTTTGCCTGCTCAGGCTTCGTGGAGCCCAAACGGGGGCCAGCTTCAGGCTGGAGGGAGCCCTGGGGCCGGCCCCCCTCAGCTGCCTCCCCCAGTCGTGCCTGCTTCTAGGCAGTTCGCAAGACACATGGGGAGAAAGGACAATGGAGCCAGGGGCCTCCTTCGTCCTTGGAATGTGAGGCTGCCTCCCGACTGGCGACTGGCGACTGGCGGGACGAGAGTGGGGACGGACTGCCTCCTCCCCACCAGCCGTGCAGGGTCTCTCTGCCCGCCGTGCTCGGCCTGGCCCCGACAGCACCCACCTGGGTCTCTCTCCCGTCTCCCATGTTCCCCAGCACAGCGCCCTCCATGTGCAAGGGTTTCCTGGGCTGGAGAAAGTCTAAGAAGAAGTCTCTTTTTCAGAGTCACAAACAACTTGAACTGATGGGACGCTGCACGTAGCAGGTCCGTCACAAGGGGGCGTGGGAGGAGGGTTCGCCCCGGAGGCCTGTGAGGTTGTCACAGTCGCTGAGTCTCTTGGCCCAGGGTGGGCGGCTGCGCGGGAGGGACTCCGTCCGTCCTCATCCCACGCTGGGCGGGGGCCGCAGCCCTCCCTGTGCGGGAGCACCTCTCCTTCCTGTCTCTGGCACTGAACTTGGGGCCGTCACCTCGGGTCCCGGGACACTGTCCCTGAGAAACCCCTGAGCCGCCTTCCGATGGAGCCTTGCCGGTCCGCGGGGCCCGGGGTAGAGTGCCAGCGGAGCGCAGATGGGCCCAGCCTGCACCCGGAGCACTCCACAGTTTGGATCTGAGGCCTGCCACCGAGGGGCTGTTCCCGCGGGGGGCGGTGGAGGGGCGCCTCCCACAGCCACAGAGCTCAAATGGGTCTTAAAGCCGGGAGGCGTTTTAAAAATCTGTTTCACTCCCCAGGAAACGCATCATTCTCGCTCATTAGGGGAGATTCTGTGCAAGCACGAGGTTCCGCATGAACCCTTCGGGGGTCCTTTATTAAATACACACTCTTGTCCTTATGGAATAAGTTATTTGACGCCTGAGAACATGCGAATTCCCGGAGTTTGTGTCGAAAGCCCATTCTGGTTTTTAGAAAATTGGAACCGGAGGGGGACCCAGTGACTGTCGGGGAGGACTCCGGGGAGGTGCGGAGAGGTCTGGGCCTGTCGGAGTTTCTAGTTGGAGGCGCCCGGAGGTCTGAAAATGCATATTCAGTGTAGCAACGTCCTTTTTGTAGCATAGGCCACAGAGACTAACACGCGGCGTCTTGAGAATACACACAAAATGGCGTGGGAGACTATTGCAGGGAATGTTGAGAAACACTGATCTAGCCCCAACTCCATATTCTGTAAAGATGAAGGGCCTGAGGCCCAGAGAGGGCAAGACACTTGCCTAAGGTTGCACAGCAAATAAGGTGGGAGGAGATCCCACGTCTCTTGTCCCTCATGCTAGCTAAGGCTTTTTCCCTAAGGCTGATGATTAGCGAGGGCTGATTGTTTCCTAATGTTAATAATGTATGTTGAAGAAATTCCTCGAGCACTGAATATGCATTATTTTATTGTCACATTCGGTATTTTATTTAATTCTCATGCGAACACTGGGGCAGTTTTCTTTTCCTTTCCCTTTCGGTTGAGGAAGTTACGGCTTAGAAGGATGAAGCCCTTTGCCCAGGGTCACTCAGCAGAGCTGCAGGTCACGTCTGTGTCCCCTTGACCCAAGGCCCAGGCTCTTTTCCTTGCACAGTGGCAGTGGTCTCTGATGCTCCAAAGACGGGCTTTATCTGAGGTTCTTCTCCCTGTGCTCGTCCGTGAGCTCCACGCTGATTCCCGCGTGTCCCCCTTCTTCTGTCCTTCCTGCCAAGTCCGGTTCCACCCGTCTTGCCCAGGGGGCCTTCTCCACGCCTCTTGCCATCCTCACTGATGGCCTGTTAATTGGTGAGGAACTGTTCTAGAACAACTGCCATAGTGTTAAGCAGGTGGCTTGTGTCCCCGGGTTGGTGGATGTCTCCTAACTTCAGGCCCCGCGCAGGGTACAGGCAGGTGTCCCCTCGGCTGGGTGTCCGGCGGGGGCAGTGACGCTGTCCGTTTTCCTTCCAGGTACGTGCGACTCTGCGAAGTGGTTGACCACGTCTTCCCGTTGCTGAAAAGAAGCCATTCTTCGGACTTCCCCTGCTCGGATACTTTCAGTAATTTCACCTTTTGGAGAGAGCCACCGCCACCTTTTGAAAACCAGGATGTTCATTCTTCCTCCGCATAAAACGTCCCAAGCAGCCTCCTGACGTCATGTGAAGACCCGGCGCCCCCGATTAAAGGATAGGTTTTGGGAGCCATGGAGCAGGAACCCAGGAGCCTGACGTGCCGTCGTTTGCTTAAGAGCAGAGAAATCGGAGGGGCGTCTCTCCCCCTTCCCGGTGCCCCGGGGTTGGCGTTGCTGAGTGAAGTGGGAAGGGGGTGCTTTGCAGGCTTGCGGGGGGGATCAGGTGCGTTTAAAGCGTGGGAGGCATGCCTCGGTCATGGCTGAAAGCCAGTGGCAACGTTGTCCGGCCCCGTCCGGTCCCGCCCGCTCCCGCAGCAGCTCGTTATGGGCTGACGGGCCATGTGGCACAGGTGGCTGCCTGGGGGGGCGGGGGGGGGGTCCCTGCCGATGACAGTTTGGCTGAGGAACGCCAGATGCGCAGGACTTCGGTAGAGGAGGGGCACGTGTCCATTGGTGGCCTGTGTGCCACACCTCCTGCTCGTGCAGGGAGGGCTGAGGGCCCCTGGCTCTGCGGGGTCTCCGCCCTCGCCCTGCTGGCTTGGCCCGCGGGGTCCCCCTGCAGTATTTGCCGACGGGTCTGATTGTTAGCTGAGGAGTTCTGGGGTTCCTTTGGTGAAAGGTAATCTAGGTCATGGGTGTCTTTCCCTCCTCGCCCCCCCCCCCCCCGCCTCCTCAGTTTCGTGGCCCGAGGCTGGAATATTTATGCCTTAATGCACCTGCGGCAGACGTTTTATTTAGAATGTGCTTTGTCCAGCTGTCTGTAACTTTGTAGCGCCTTAAGTTCGGATGACAGTAGACGTTACTAGGGCAGTGCTTTCCATCCGCTCGACTCCCTGCCAGCAGCCTCTATCCAGCCGGGCGGTGCCGTGGACGCGGACTTGAACTGAGCTCGTGCCACACGGTAACGATGGGGAGTTCTGTCGGGAGCTCTCAAAAGAAGCGAGGTGGTTTTACGAAAATAGTTCCGAGAAGTTATGTTCTTTGTAGGCACAGTTATTTATTACTTCACTCTGACTGGGTTATTGTTATGAGCATTTTAGCCATATCCCTCCTATTATAACTGTCGTTAATATATCAAAAAGATGTAGAGGTTAGACCATCCAAAGAGCCTTATTCTGTATGTCTCACGACACTGACCTTCCTTTGGAATTTCTGGGTAATACATTTTCCTTCACTTTTCCCCCTCGAATTAAGGGCAAGGGGATAAATAATAATTTGAGTGACATTCTTTAAGCCGGCGGAAGAGAATTCCATTCCCTGTTTGTGAAATTGGCTTGTGGACAGAACAGTTGGAAAAGTGAAAGAATTATTTTGGTAAAAGATTTTGCTTTACTTTTTGAAGTATTATTTTTTTAAAGAGTGTTTTACTCCAATGACTGAAGTGCTTTCCTATTTAAATCGCATATTGTTAGAGTCCTAGGGGGCAGAAAAGGCAACAGCTGAATGACATTTTACTCTTTCTGTGAAAGAAAATCCAGGCGTGTGGCCTTCATTGTGACCGGGGGGGCTCTGTTAGCAAGGGGTGCCTTTACTGAACGGTTCGCGTGGCCGCGCAGAGAAAGGCAAACACGTGCGTGTTGTGGATCCCGGATTTGCCTAGCGATGTGACCGTGCATGTGTAGATTCCCTTTTAAAAATAATTAAAAATTGTTCTGCCTTAACTGCTCCAGGCTTGTTCATTAGTGACCTCTCGAAGCTACGTGAATTCCGTCATGAGGGTATCTTGGGGTGAGCTTGAAGTGTTGTGAACCGCGTGTAAGGTCGCGGGCCTGTGGAGGCTGACGTAGTTTGTCCCTTGTGCTGGGAGGGATTGGGCTTTGAGGACACGTAGCGTATCCCACGTCGTGCCGTCCCGTGCGCCCTTCGTCAGGATGACCAGCTGTAGTCATTCTCTAGGTAGGAGAGCACGCAACTCTGTGTTCCTGATTTTGATGCACCTTATACCTCCGCCCCCACCCCCTCCTCCCCCCCCCCCCCCCCCGCACTCCGGAACAGAGCATGGCTTCCAGAAGGTCGCACGCTCGGATGTGCGTCAAGTTAAGGGCGTGGCCCCTCGCGGGTTCCGAAGATGGGATTTGTATACGGCCGCACACGTGTGTGTGTGTGTGTGTGTGTGTGTGTGTGTGTGTTTATCCGTATTCACATAACCATCACCCGGCAACCCTGGGGTCACGTGCTGGAATGCTGGATTTGCAGCACACATTTCAAGGTTGCCCTGTGGAAATGAATCCCTCCCTAGTGGCGTCATCAGATGATCATCCCATGTGACGAGGGAGAATATATATACCCGGTGTATAGAAAACTATATACTTGGTGCACGGAGGGATGGCTGCACCTTCAGAGGGAGCTCCCTCTTTAGTGTTAGGCTTAGATTCCCACTTTAAATGTATTTTCTCCACAAACTTGGGTCTGTATTTGTACATGCTGGTACCACCATAAAACCCCTGTGATGCTCCACTGTGTTGTGCTGAATGCGAAGCTAGAAAACGTAATAAATGAGACGGATGAGAGACTCCTCTGAAAGTCAGGCGTGTGAATTTTAAAGAGTTTTCTGGTAAGTTATTAAGTTGCTGACTTTCTAGTGTGTGAGATCAAGCATATTTTATTCTCAAAAAAAAAATCCTTGAGGTGATGAACTGCTCAATATTTGGAATAAAAGAGCCAGTCTTTTCTGATGCCTTTGGTGCAATACTGAGCCTCCGTGTGCACTTGGGAGGGAGTAGAGGGGAGGGGCCCGTGTCCGGGGCTCGCCCTACCCCGGTGGAGGGGACTCGAGAGCCGGGTGGGCTCGGTTAAATGGTTAAATGTTGCATACGCACATCTTCCCTGGCCCGGCCCGTAACTGACGCTCAACACAAGCGGATGCTGGGATATTTAAAGTGGAAGAACATTATCTTCTGGGTGCATAGACCAGTTAGAGGAGGGCGGGCTGTGGGTGGGTTAGTTTGCACGTTACAGGCAGGCTCTGCCTGGGCCCCTTGCTACCTCTCGGAAGTGGCTAGCCGGTCTCTCCCCCAGGAGGGGTTTTAAGATGTCAAAACGCTAATAATGTACAGAAAACAAATGTATAGACTATACATGTTCCCTTGCCCGCATTCACCGTCCTCAATTTGGACGCTCGTCTGTGGTATACCCGATTCGTTTTTCATTTTGAATGAGTCACGCTGAGCCCTTGACTAGTTGACCCAGATCCCTTGAACGCCGTCGTTTTTCCTGATTGGATTTTGCGCGTCGTTGGCATGCCTGAGACAGCCCGCCGATTTGCCTGGGTCAGCCCGGGTGTTTGGGGACAAATGTTTACGAGTATTGGTCCCCACATGGGTAAAAGATGGATCCCCGGCGCCCCCCTGAGCTTCTCATGAAGCGAGAGCCAAGCGGGCCATCCGGGCGTCTTCGGGTTAATGCTTGTGTATCTTAAAAACACAACAAGCCCTCTCGTGCCCCGGAACATCACCGATTGATTTCCACCACTGATTTCAGACCGTGTAGGCTCTCTTATCGCGTAGAATCAAAATCAGCGTGAACTGGAGTCTTTGGGCCCGGTGGCCCCGCCACCTGCTCCCGCCCTGGGCCACTCTTCCCTCAGTGATATACCCCTAGGCCATTCTGTCGGCATGCAGGCGGCTCTCACACATGTGTTGGAAAAGCTCGTGCGGCCGCTTGAATTTTCCCAGGGTCCCAGCTGTAATCACCTGGAAGATTTAAAATACTTTGTATCTTGTCAGTTGAAATCGACACACCCGCCCAGGCCCATCGCCCTTTTCAACCCCAGCGGGAGGGACATTGACATGGGGGGGGGCAGTGCCCAGCCACGTGAGGCCTCAAAGTGCCCTTTCCTACAAAAGGTCATGCGTGAGGCCCCTGGTGCATCCCTGGGACGGGAGAACAGTCGTGGAGGGAAGGTAGGCAGGCCTCGTCAAAATGAAAAACCACTGGAGTCTGAATCTCCTCGCAGCAGGAGCGTCCTTTGAACCGGCTGTTCCAGGAGCTGTGTCCTGTCACCCGGCACTCATTCCTCTTCCTCCCTTCGTACGTCTGTACTTTGTCTTCAGACCAGGGGGGGCGCTGAGTGGGAGCCGTACTGCCCTGCTTCTGCGGGCCTGGGCCTGGTGGGGGGGAGTGGGGGGGTGGGGGGTGGAGAGGAGGGCATCCCCCACCCCTGCCCTGAACAGAAGTGCTTAAAACACCATTAACGTCTCCCTCCTGCTTCGGATCCCTTTTCACACTCCGGTGACAACCAAAATCGGTGGTGAGGCCCCCCCGTGCTCGGGCGGGAAGGCTTGGTGTCCACAGGAAGCCTGAACGTGACCTGATGGAAGTGATCGCCAGAAGTCTGCAGGCCCCGTATGGCCACCTGGGGGCACAATCAGGTTTGCTTTGGAGGCACAGCCTTTCAAAACCTGATCCCGGCGGCTTTGACAAAGGCCCCTCCGGCTGGTGCTTGTCTTGGAGACCAGCCAGGTGTGTTGACGGCCTGTGGGGGGGGGGGGAGTGCCCCATGGGGAATGTTCAGGCACCGAGGTGCCTCCGGTCGGCACAGCCCAAGGTCAGACATCACCAACCAGCTCCGAGGAGGGAGCGGTTTGTGGCTGACTGTTGTCTGGGTCCAAGGACCGCGCAGATCCGCGGTTCTTAAAGCCTGCAGCTCCAGCACCGGGAGGCTTGTCAGAAATGCAAGTTCTTGGGCCCTACCCTAGACCCGCTGAACCACACCAGGGGCGTGGGTCCCACGTCCCATGCTAGTGAGTCCGGCCCAGGGTTCTGATGCGTGCTCAAGTTCCGGAGGACACAGCTGAGGAGCAGATCCTTTCCCGGGGTGGGGGGGGGGGCTGCTTGTGTAATGCACCAACCTGGCCTGGCCAGAGTGACAGAAGGGACCACCTGCAGGAGAGTGGCCCCTGGAAACCCAGTATGGGGGCTCGAGTGAGTCACAAGGTGTTGCGGTAACCCTTTGAGGCTCAGCCACCTTCCCCGGCATCTCTGTGGGCTGCTGGTGGTAGGCAGGGGACTCCGCCTGCCGAGCCGGCCCCGGGCCGCCGGGTGCGTGTGAACAGCAGACCCGGGCCGTGCCCAGATTTGCTGATGGCTCCCTTCCTCCCCCAAATGGTGGGAGCCTGGAGGGGCTGTCCTGATGCCAGCTCTCTTTTCACTGCTGCAGGAAGTCCATTCAGCCCTGCATTGCCTTTAATGAGTTTTGCAAGCAAGTGGCCTCTTCCGGTGACTCACTCTGCCTTTTGTGCCCCGGAGATTGTGGTTTTAAGTTTCACTTTGGAAAGTAACCACCACTTCTGCTGCTTTCTCCGCTGCTGGAATCTGAACAAGTTACATTCATTTTGCAACAAAGAAATGTAAATGCAGGAGGGCCAGTCATATTTCTGCTCTGATTGTAAAAACATCCTTTTCCGAGACGGATGACAGAGCCAAGCTAAGAAGAAATGGTTTCTATGGTTCGCAAGTCACACGTTCATTTTGGGAACTTCGTATTTTTCCTTCCAGACAGGCTTGATAGTTTTGTTTTTGTTCTTTGTCTTCTGGATGCATATTTCAGGGATATCCTAAAAATAAACAGCGCTTGCTGACTCAGTGAGGTGGTTAACCTCTGATTTATTGAGAGAGACTTAGTTCTGGACAAAAGTTTGTGTTCTCGCGTTCACGCAGTGCACAAAACACGATGATTGATGGAGGTCATGTCTTCTACGGTAACGTTCCCGTCTGATTTTGCACAGAACTCAGTTTATGGTATCTGAATAGATGCATTTCTTAGGATTAGAGGGGGTGCTAAGCGGACAGACCCCCAGACAGTACTTTTTTTTTCCTCTCCAAATAACACGGTCATCTTCAACACGTTGCAACAAACTGTATTATTTTTGTGTAATTTAACGTAGATAGGTACAAACGTAAAACCGTAGCTCGTATGTAACAATAAAACCAAAATTCAGTTAAAATGGCGGTGCAGCTAAACTACAGCCGTAACACAAATCAACATGAGTGTTGTATCATGGAAAATTGAGCCCAGCGGAATGATGTTGGATTCGGGCTTTTGAGAGGCATTTGTGTTTCTTTTTGATATTTCATTTGTCATCTTGAGTCTTTCGACTCTTGAGCATGGTAGATCACCATTCAAATCTTTGTTGACACTGACTTCCACCAAATACAGCAGTTGGAAAGTTCTTATCACATATTTCCGTCTACGTTGGCGGCCAGTGAACTGTTAGACATTCTTACATCAAGCACGGTGCGGGGCGCCTTCGGTAAATCCTGTCCCGGGACAAATGTAGCACTGGCTTGGATTGAACCGCCCAGACTCCATTGTCCTAATTTTCTCTGACGTGCCACAAGAGCTCCGTGTGGACATTACTGCCATCATTTTGTGTGCTTCAAGCATCAGCACGCTTGGGGATTGGGTGTGGGGCGCCCCTCACCCTTCTCCAAGATTCTGACTGATGGAGCGTGAGCTGACGCAAATGAGCACGCGTGGGTCAGCTTTGCTGTCCAAAGCGATGGGAGTTCCTGAAGTTGCCTGAAGCTAAGTTGAAGCTTTTAAATCTCTCTTCACCCTCAAAGCTGGAGAATGCCTCCCCTCTCGGGCTCCCTGGAGGTGGGGGGCTTCCCAAGTAGTCTTTTCCCCGGTGCAAGAGCCTCCTCCAGTGCCTGAGCACCTTGGAAAGGGGAGAGAGCCCGCTTCCTGCTTCTGGGCACGGCTGGCCTGCGCTCTGGTCCCGTGGGCAGAGGCTCAGGAATCCCACCACCCAGACCTGCCCCTTCGTGGGGAGGAAGAAGGGGCCGCTGAGCGGAGACCCTGGGACGGCCGCTTCTGAACCTGCTTGTGTGTGGTCACTCTAACAACGTGGAGCCTCCTATGGTCTCAGTGTGCACCTACACCCTTCAGGGCGGCCGGTTCTGCTTCTAGAGGGCCAAAGCTATTTTGGAACTTGGAAATACGGTTTTGTTTGCTTTGGGAGCGAGTTGGGATGGTCAGGTGAGAGCCTTTGCACGGAGTTAGGGGGGACCCTGGGATGCGAGGTGGCTTTCTCTGGGGACTGGGGACGCTGGCCTGGCAGGAGCTGCAGCAGGGGACCCGGGCCGCTCCCCAGTGCCCCAGTGTCTGTCCCGATCGACTCAGCACCTGGAGAAAAGGTTGGGGGAGGGATCTTACCTTGACACTTTGAGATAGTGGGACCTTGGGTCTCCTCTGTCCCACCTGAGCTACCACACCACCCAACCCCTGCAACACTGGGCCGATGAGAAAGCTCCAGACCTGGGGCGTCCTGAAGTACCCTTCCTGAGGTGCCCTTGCCATCCCCATGGAGAAGGAGGAGAGGACAATGGCTTCGACTCGCGCTTCACAGGAGTCCTGGCTTCCTCTCCCGCAGCAGCGGCAGCACCTGGCGATTGGTAACATCTTGACAGAGTTAAGTCCTCAGCCAATGTATAAAAATGGAAATCCAGACATAAGGCGTGGTCTGGAGCTGTCCACGGACAACGGATGAAGACATGAGCTATGAAAAGGGCAAACGTCGAAACAGCGTGTCCCTACGTGTCCGGGGGAGCGTCTCATCCAGGCACGTGAGTAAAGCATGGCTGTTCGGAGCCAGTTTACTTTACAAACGGTTGAGATGCTTGTTCATATGTTCAGTGAAGCGGGCCCTGAGCCCTCCACCGGCGTGCCCGTGGACTGTATTTACACGAACGCACCCGAAGCGTGTCATCACAGTTTGCGGAGGACTGAACGTTCTCTGGCGACTGGCCGGCCGCCTCTCCTCGCCGCGCGTCTCGAGCACGTCTTGGGCCTGGCCTCCCCTTCCCCAGGCTCTCTTGCAAACTGGCCCCCACGAGGCCCTCTGGTTGGCCGCAGAGTGGCACCTCATTCAGCACATCCACACTCGCCGAGCCGGGCCTGGCCGGGCCAGGGAATGGGGATTGTCCAGTTGTCCTGCGTCATCCCCGGTCAACCCTGAGCCCCGTATAAGGTCACGCTCTGGTATTTCGTTGCAACGCAACTGATGCAGCGCCTGGCACCTTGTACGTTCCCAGAAAGGTTGACTTGAGACGATCTGGACTGTCTCCTATTCCGTTTGCAGTCTCTCCTCGTGGTCTCCAGTGTCCTACCTGGGTATCGCTTTTCTCATCTGTGAAGTGGGAGATCGTCGTGTTTCCTGCTGGTCCTACGGGGTTGCCACGAAGCAAATAACGGCATAATACAGTGGGGTGTGTGCTTTAGCTACTGGGAGATCTGGCACACCTCTGAGCTTTATTAATCATTGCTATTTCAGACCACTTTTTGCCGTCACGCACTCCTTTTTATTGAGGAGAAAACCGAAGTTCAGAGAGACGGTTGGAGGGCCTCTGACTCGGAAAAGGCAGAGCTGGAACTCAGGTCTCCAAGTCCAGTGCAAGTTCAAGCATCATCAGGCTTCGTGCCCCCCCCCCCCCCGAATGGGGGGCGTAAGGGTGGCCACTGGGACGACAGAGGTGAAGTGTGCAAAGATCAGGGCAGTTGTCCCACCGTGTCCCATCACACGAGCCAGCCTCCGGGACTGTCCACGCAGGAGAGGCTCCAACGCCCCTTCCGGCTGAGCTGACGGCAACAAGAGGACAAGAGCAGGGACCAGGCCGTGGAGAGACTTGAGGCAGCTGCCACATTGTCCCTCAGGGTCAAACCACTGTGTGTGCCACAGCGCACTCACTGCTTCTTAAAAAAGCTAACGCGTTTCATAAGATGGGGGTAAGCACTTCCTGTTTGGGCCAGAAACAGATGCAGACCAGACCCTCTTCCTCTCGCCGACCCATCTGGGCCTTTCAGCTCAGAAATACCATCAAGGACCCATCATGCTTGGGTGGGGAGATTGAGGCATATATAATGAAGCTCTTGCCAGAGGCACCCTCTTCCTGGTTGAGCTGGAAGATTTGCCAGGGTACCTGAAACCTACCGATCGGACCCATCAGCTGAGCTGAGGGCATGGTGTTTGGGGCACGGGACTAAAGGAGTTGTATTCTGTTCTTTGTTTGCCTCCGATGTACGACAACAGCATAACAACGCAAAGGAAGAGGACACTCGTGTGCCTGCTGAAGGTTTGGTGTATAATATCCTGGCAGAAACGTTCATTGGTCTGGGGCTTCCGGTGAAAATGGGGCAGGGACAGGGAGTTTGGAGACCCTGAGGCTCAGGAGTGTGGCCGAGGTGGCCAGCTGCCCTCATCAGAGTCCCGCTTTCCTGTGGAGTTGTGGTGGAAGAGCGACTCCCTCCCGGGGACTCACCTGCCCAGCCCCAGCCCCACCTCTCCGTGGGGTCATGCCGCACTACATCTTGGCGATGGGGATGTGATCGCCTCTGGGCCAAAGCAGTTAAAAAAAAAAAAAAAATGGGTGTGGCTTTTTGACATTCTCCTCTCCATCCATCAACGGGAAGTCAGGGTCTCTAGGGCAGAGCCACCAGATCAAAGGAACCTGGGTCCCTGAATCCCTGTGTGGCTGCCAGGGTGTCAGATTGTGGGGTGAGAAACACGTTTCCATGGTGATAACCTCGGAGATTCAGAGGCTTATTTGTGACAGCAGCCAGCATGCCCACCCGGAACACGGGGCGAGGGGGCAGGTGAAGGAAGGTTCTCATGGGAGAGGGACACGGTGGCCCAGCAGCCTCAGGGAGGGGGCTGGCGACGGGGAGGGTCAGTGTGCTTCAGCCTGAGTTTTACGGGGTGGTTTTTTTTTTTTTTTCGTTTTTAAAAGGAGGGAAAAAAGGACATACATGTTTGACAACAGGCAGAATGCTTCCGGGAAGCTTTCTTGGGTACCATGTTGCGGGGGGGGAGAGGGAGGTGTTAGCACTACTTTGAAAAGATGATGCTCAATAAAAAAAATTGGAGCTATCAGCCCCAGAAGAAGTCAAAAGTTATAGACATTAAAAATGTGTAATTAGGAGTTTGGGGGGATGGGAAAATCTACTGGAAGTCAGTGCGTGGTATCTAAATTGGACTAATCAAAATAGGACAGCATATTCATATCATTTAGAAATCTATACGCAAACAGCAGAATAAATAGCCAAACTCCGAGGAGAGGAGAGGGTTGGGGGGGGTGTGGGGTGGGGCTAAGGCGGGGGGGGGGGCAGGCAGGGTTAGATTTTGTGCTGTGTCTTCCTGTTACTACTCGTTGACTTTTAGCACGATGTGACTATATTATTTTGGTTTGAAAAAGAGTCGAGTGAAAATTATAGAAGAATAAGGATGCCGACAGAATAGATTGAAAAGGGAACCAAAGAACAATGGGAAAGAGAAGGAAAGAAGGAAGAGGAGAAAGGAACTAGCGAGAGGAACAGACCAGGACCTTGCCTCTCCTGTTCTCCATTCTTGAGTATTTTCTAAGGGACCAGCCTTCCTCACTAGTCAGTCTCTCCAAGGACAATCCCTTTTATTCCATCTAGTGGCCAGTTTTGAGAGTACCAATCCATTTATTCATAAGCTGCGTTATGTCTGGAGTGAGTGTGTCTGCAATGATCACCATTGTGGCTGAATAGTGTCTTATACTGCAGGGTTAGCACTTTGGAGGAAAAAAAAAAGCATTTGAAGGGATAAAACACACTGAAGACCTACTATGTGACCAATGAAATGTCAGGAGCTCGTGGCCAGCGGAAGAAGGACATCTAAAGAAATCGTGTGCTGTTGTGGGGCAGGTACCGTGACAGAAATGTGCCCTGGGAGGGGACCAGGGAGGGAGGGTCGAGTTCATCCGGGGGTGGGGATACAGTGGGTGTTATTAGGGGAGAGGAAGACCTTCTCTGGGGTTGGCGGGGGGTTGCCTGTGTGGAGTCTGGAGTGATGGATGGACCTTTTCCAGCTGGGGAGTGGCAGGGAGGTGTTCTGTGGTGAGCTGGAAGCAGCCATGAGCAGACAATGGTCAGAGGAGGGGTGTGGGGTGCCATGGAGGCCTGCCTGGAGGTGGCTGCAGCCAGCGGGGTCAGGCCGGGGCAGGAGGGGCACCGGGTTGGGCGGTGAGTTAGAAATCTCACTCCGGAGGTGAGTGTGGACCCAGGGTCGGGCCGTCAGGGAGACTTCATGGAGATTGTTGGGGCAGCTCGGATGGGCAAGGCCGAGGGCCCAAACCTGGGCAGTGACATGGGGCAAAGGAGCAGCCACAGAGGGGAGCCCAGGGGGAATCCGGCACAACTCTCAAGTAGCCATCATAGGACCTAGGTGCCCGGAACCAGCCAAGGGCACCGATGGGGCAGCTGTAGCGTCAGCTGGAGACATGCCGTGTAGTTGACCCCTGAGGAACCCCCACCTGGTGGCAGGAAGCAGCAGGTAAGGTGTCCGGGTTGGACATGACTTTGTTGTCTCCAGCAAGGTGGTCAGGAGAGATTCAGACACGGGTCCTGCCAGAGAAGTTCCATTCTGGTGAGTTCCAAGATGGCTCCTCTCTCAAAGCTGCTTTCCGCCCTTTCCCTGCACCGCCGTGATGCCTGGCTGCCTTTTCACAGGAAGAGGAAGGGCGGATATGCTTAGTGAGGCTCCCCTGAGCCACGACAGGTCTCACTTCTGGGTTGAGCAAGTGTTGGACCCTCTTAGAGTCCCCCCTGGGGCACAGCCCTGAAGGCCTGTGTGGGGCCCTCAGGCCTCTGTTCTCCTCTCCCTCGACGTCTCAGCCCAAGCCTGATGGAGTGGCCCTGGCATCTTCACACCTGAGGAGAAATAGGCAGAGAGTCTCAGCTGGCCTCTGGTCCAGAGGTGCTCTCCATTCCTGCTCTCCTTTATTCTAGCTTCTTCTGTGATTTCCTTCCCAGCTTCTACGTCCTACATGCCTGTTAGCTCTCCATGTGTATCCGTATTACAATTGAGGGATTGAGTGGGGGTGGTAACTGATACATTTTTGGTGCATTTTGGCCAGGAATCTTTGAGAATAAACCTTACGAGTTTTACTCGAAGCAGAGATTCTTGGTGGAGAGGCAGAGTTTACCGGACTCTCTCTGTGGGCCTCGAGTCTCACTGGTCCTGAGGGGAGGCAGCAGCTGTGTCCTGCCATCAGAAAACAGCTGTAGCTGATGCTGGTGCGGGGTATTAGGAGTAGAGAACCTTCTAGATCTCACTAGCAGGGATTCTTAACCTTGGTTGTACATTAAAATTAATATGAAAGGGTTTTTAAAAAAAATCACTGATGCCCAGGGGTGCCTGAGTGGCCCAGTCAGATAAGCATCCGAATTCAGCTCAGGTCATGATCTTGGGGTTCATGAGTTTGAGCCCCGCTTTGGGCTCTGTGTTGACAGCTCGGAGCCTGGAGCCTGCTTCGGATTCTGTGTCTCCCTCTCTCTCTGCCCCTCCCCTGCTAGCACTCTGTCTCTCTCTGTCTCTAAAATAAGTAAACATTAAAAAAAAAAATCACTGATGCCTGAGTCCTACCCCAGACCAAACGAATTTGAGGCTCTGAATCTCCACCCTCCAGTGGGGTCAGCTTGGCAGGGTAGTGCTTGCATCGTAAACTCTCGATTGTTGTAGATTCGAAAGACCCAGACTGTGGGTTCAACCACAGCACCATGATGGTGGGTTTTATCTATAAAAAGATGAAGACCTTTGTGACCCAGGGGAAGCAGTTGTTTTCTGAGGGATTTTCCATCTTCTTGGGTAATGCAGAGAAAAAAAAAACCCGAAATGGAATTATCAGGAAACAAGAAGCTAAAAATAAATGTGGCGTGCTCGGTTGGCAGGAGGGAGATGAGACAGGTCCGATGCTTGGTTCAGCATCAGGGTGCCAGAAACATCTGGGGAAACAGAAACGAAGAGGTTTTAAGAGGCAGAAGAGAGCCTCTAATAAGATATGGACGCTGCAAATTTCTCGAGGTTTCGGGAAGACGGAGGTGTCTCTAATGTCACTTTCTAGGGAACAATTTGCTACTATCACCGCGAAACTCCTCAAAGGTGAAGGCGTCCTGCTGGATTTGTGTTAATAGAAAAAAACATGTCAAACAACTGGCCAGACACGCTGGTATTCCGGTGAGGCTGAAACCAAGGATATGTAGCCTTTTCATGTATTTTCCATTTATTTTCCTTCTCCCAGCAATTATAAAGTCTCTGTTATGGTGTTTGGCTGAGCTCTGACCTCTACGGGGGACTGGTTCTGCCATCATAATCCTTGGGCTTGGAATTTGCCAGGGTTTTCTAGCTTTCATGGGTGTGGGATTGGCGCTACGATAATCTTGCGGCTGTTGATGGATCTTTGGGAAAATGGGACCTATGAGAGATGGGCATTGGATTTCTGTCCCTTTGCAGGAGCTAAAAATCATACCCCTCCCACTGGAAGGAGTTTGGTAAGTGGCAGCTTCAGAACAAACCCATCTCAAGTCCATTCCATCAGGACCTTCTCCCTCAAACATGGAGCAGAATGAAAATTTTTGTTTTTCTTTAAATTTTAAATTAAACAATGTTAATTCTAATATAGTTAATTATAGTGTTGTATTAGTTTCAGGTGTACAATAAAAATGAGAAATTGGAAAGAATCATTTTAGACTTCAGTTTCTTTGGCCTTTAATTCCCATGTTGAGATTAAAAAATGGGAAATAATTTACCGTGTCCATATTTGGGATACAAAGGAATATATATATATGTACATGTATATTGTATATATTTTATATATATGTATATATATATGTATATACATATATATAAATATATATGTATATATATTTATATGTATTAGACATATAATACATATGTCTATGTATTTATATGTATTAGACATATAATATGTCTAAAATAATGTATTTATATGTATTAGACAATATATATATTGTCTGTAGACAATATATATATTGTCTAATACAGTCTTGTATACATATAAATGTATATTGTCTAATACATATAAATATATATGTATATATATTTTATATATACAATATATATGTACATATATAGAATATATAGAATATATATGTACATATATATATAATATATAGAATATATATATACACACACATACACATGTGTGTATATAGACACATATACACATATATGTGTGTGTCTATACACACATATATATACATGCGTGTGTATACATACATATATACACACATATTTGTGTGTATACAATTACATATATACATATGTATATGTGTGTGTGTGTGTGTATATACATCTGTATACACATATATATGTGGCCATATATATGTGGCCAGACAGAGGACTGGTTTCAAACTCAGGTTCAGCTGATCGAAAGTCAACACACAAGAGACAGACATTGGTGGGAAAGGAAAGGTTGCTTTATTCAGGAAGCCAGCAGTCTGGGAAGACAGCAGACTAATGTCTCAAAGCCCATCTCCCCATCCAGGTGAAGCAGGAGGATTTTAAAGGGAAAGACTCAGGGGCTTCTGGGTGGCCCAGGGGGTTAAGTGTCCAACTTTTGATTTCGGCTCAGGTCATGATCTCACGGTTTGTGAGATCAAGCCCTGCGTGGAGCTCTGTGCTAACGTTGCAGAGCCTGCTCGGGATTCTGCTCCTCTCCCCCACCTCTCTTACACACGTGTGCATGTTTTTTTTTTTTTCTCTCTCTCTCTCAAAATAAATAAATACACTTTAAAGGGAAAAGCTCAGGAGACGGTGAGGGGGTTACGTTCAGGAGACGCTGGTGCTCAGTAGGTAACCATTTGTCCTTGTGATAGCTTCCAGATGCCTCTGCTCTGCCAGTTGTCAACGCTCCCAGGTGTCTCTCAGTGAAGGGTACCCCTGCAGCCCAGCCAATAAGCCGCATCCCGGCAGTGCAGCAAGGCTCCCAGGGATCTCTTGCCGAGGATCCCACGGTCCATGGTGGCTGTTTTCGCGTGCCGTCAGGCCTTATCTTCTGGAAAGTCTGGTCCTTTGTTCCTCAAGGCCAGCGGTCTGCAGGATCTCAGGGGAAGTAGGTTAGTTCTGCTACAAACCATGAAGTTTGGGTAAGCAAGCAAGGAATGCATTAGCTTCAAGCAAGTTAACAATTAACACTGGTTGGAGAGCTGTTGTGTGTGTGTGTGTGTGTGTGTGTGTGTGTGTGTGTGTGCGTGCCTCGATATATATTTGGGCTCACTGTATAATCTCTCCAGGACTGTATTAGACAATATGGACCGACTTATTTACAACATGGAATCGAATGAGGGTAAATTTCAGAAGAAGGGAAATGTGACCTTGGGGGTTAATTAATATCCTGTTCTTTCCCATTTCAAAACCTTTGGTGATACACATGATGCAGCAGTAGGCGTTGAGGGAGTGGCTTCATGGCTCAGGGAGTGAGGGCCCCCTCGGGAGGACAGCTGCACACATAGACATGCTTGTACGGCTGACTCAGGTCCGGTGAACGCGTCCCATGTCCGGTGACCGCGGCCAGTCTATTGGTTCTGGTCTGTGTTTGACCACGTAGAATCGCCCGGGGATCTGTGGGCACCATGAAACATTCAAATGCCTTCCAACAACATGCACACAAACTGACCTTCCTGGGGTTCGCAAAATGTCCCCCAAAGACATCGAGTTGTCATAAA
This sequence comes from Lynx rufus, assembly GCF_022079265.1. Taxonomy (NCBI): domain Eukaryota; kingdom Metazoa; phylum Chordata; class Mammalia; order Carnivora; family Felidae; genus Lynx; species Lynx rufus. Next base: position 132,156,022 of record NW_025814896.1, on the reverse strand, counting down.
TCGTCTTTAATATTTTTAGTTGTGCAACATTTCAGGTGGGTTGTGGATTTGACACCCCCTTATCCCAGGCACATATCCACTCTGTGGGTGGACTGAGTTTCCTATTTATTCAGCCAAAGATGTAGACACTTACTGGAAGTGATGTGGTCACACAGAGCCGAGAGCTACGATGCATTATAGTTTCCTTGGCCCTTCATTTATCTTCAGGACACTAGCCAGGTAAGGCAGGCTCTTGCTGGGACTAGGAAAGTAAATTTCTTATTCCCCAACATCCCGGAAAACCCAGTTCTCTGCAGTCCACCCCCCGGATCATCATATAATTTTCTCTATCGGAGTTGGAGGAGAGATGAAGGGATCGGTTTCCACCGCTGTGGGAATGACAAGTCCGAAATTTGCAGCCAGCGTGGCTGGCCGGAGACCCGGGGAGAGGCGATGTTGAAGCTGCTGTCCAAAGGCAGTCAGCGGGCAGAAGTCCTTCTTCCTCAGGGGACCTCGGGCTTTTTCTCTTCAGGTCATCAGTTGATCGGATGAAGCCCACTCACGCTCTGGAGGGGCATCCGCTGTACTCAGGGTCTACGGATTTAAATGTTAATCGCGTCTAAAAATACCTTCACGGTGACCTCTGGACTGGTGTTTGACCAAGCATCCGGACACCAGAGTCTAGCCAAATTGATGCATAAAATTAACCAGCACAGAGGATAACGTTTAATCTCGAAGTATTGACTAGCGTAGCTAGGATGTGAGAGCTGTCTGACTCCAGAATTTGTTCCATTGAATCACCCTATCTTGTTTGTGTGTGTGTGTGTGTGTGTGTGTGTGTGTGTGTGTGTGTTGCACTGGGACTGTTAGCCCGAGTCTGCTGATTGTAGCAGCCATTTTTTTTCCTGCCGTGAAAAACTGCCCGTCACCTTATAGAAGAAACCTGGGATTTTCCCAGATAAGATACGGACATGGCAAATTTCTCAAGTTTTCCGGAAGACAGAGGTGTCTCTAATGTCGCTTTCTAGGGAACAGTTAATTTGCAACTCCTCAAAGGTGAAGGCATCCTGCTGGATTTGTGTTTATAGAAAAGACTCAGTAGAGTATCTCTGGAAGACTGTTCTCCGGGACCTGGCATTGCGCGGAGGCAAAAGTATTCATGGATAGATGCAGGAAGCTAAGCTCAGGTCAATTCAGTTCAATGCAGTTCAATCCAACCTGCCTTAGTTAGCTCTGATTATGGGCCAGTTCGCTCTGGGCCACGGTGTAGTTTAGGAAGAAAACACACGAACACGCACGGCTCATGCAGGCAAGCAGAGAAAATTTTGGAACTAAAAGGACTGGAATTCGTGTGCAAAAGTAGGAATCCAGGGCTGTCAGTGATGGATGGCCTGCCATAGTGTTCAAGGCAGACATCACTGATCCAGTTCTTATGAGACAATATTGAAAAATACAGTTTTAAAAAGACCTATTTAAATTTGTATTGCTTTTATGTCTTAACAGAGCTTAGTTTGCCTTTGACAGAGAAGTTAATGATGAAGTACAGTGATGTGTGTGTGTGTGCACGCGCGTGTTTGTGTATAATTAATTGGAAAGAACCAACAGCCTCGGATTTGAATCCTAATTGGTGCTAAAATTGAAATAAGGTAAAATTATGACTCTCATGGAAATATATAATGAATACATGCCAAGGATTTTATTTCGCTCGTTAATTAATGAGGAAACCAGTAAAATGTAAAAACAGATTCAGTGAGGAATTCGGAGAACACAAACATATAGGCAGTCAGGCATCTGAAATGAATGTACAATTAGATGCAAGGCAGTTCAGTGTCCACAGGGCAATAATCAATTGTATCTCCAAGGACCAAGCTTCATTTGCATTTCCGTGGACAAGAATTATTTGCATTACTGTCAGTTTTCTACAAATTACAGAGTTTGGAAAATAGCACAAAGATGTGCAGCGGGTGCAGATTTTTGCCAAGATGCTCTAGAAAGAACACCCAAGAATCCATTTTTTTCCCATTTGATAGACTTACAAAATTGGCTTCTGACCCTGGGGAATCCTAGGATAAGAGCTTTGTGCAAGTTATTTAACTTCTCTGAGTCCCAGCTTCCCCATCTATAAAATAAGGCCTGATATTTCTTCCTGGGCTCTCTTGTATATTAAAACATGATAAGGTGCATAAAGTTTCTGATACAGAATATGTGTTCTGTCAATATTAAATCTGTCTAATATTGGAATAAATATTAGAATAAGAATAAATCTTGCGATATTAGAAAGATTTAATATCGACTGAATATTGTACCTTTCCACTGTGTCTGTGTGTGTGTGTGTGTGTGTGTGTGTTTCAAACTGATGTGGGGGTTTGTTTTCAAGAAATCTCCTCAGGCACCTGTCCATTCAACATTTGCTAAAGGCCTGTCCCCCTGGGCGCAGGCCAAGCCAATGCATAGCTAATGACCACACAAAGAACGGATCATTGGCTTTGAGGAGGTTGTAGGCCGTTGGTAGGGGTGGTGGAAGAGACAGACCAACAAGTAAATCGGTGTGATTTCATGTGACATGTGCAGGGATAACTGGAACCCTGGGAGGGTGACCCCGTGCGTGTACGCAGTGATTGAAAACAATCACTCGGGAGCCAGGCTCCCTGGGCTCCTTTCTGTGTCCTTGGGCAAGTTACGTAACTTCCTTGTGCCTCAGCTCCTTCACCTTTAAAATGGGGATGGTACCCAGAGGTTGCCTGTGCAGGTTAATTGAGTTAATGTTTGGGAACATTTGGAGCATTACCCAGCACCTACTAAATGAGTGCTTTCTGGGGACGCCTGGGTGGTTCTGTCGGTTAAGCGTCCGACTCAGGTCACGATTTCATGGGTTTGTGGGTGTGAGCCCTGAGTCAAGCTCAGCATGGTGTGTGCAGCCCGGGAAGGGCCGATCTGTTTCCACGGGAGGCCTTCCCGGCTCCTGTTGACAGGTTTGTCGTTCACCAAGGTCAGGTCCGCTTTCTCGCGCGCGGGCGCCTGGGACTGAGGCGGGAAGCGGTCATCTCAGGGCCTCGCGCGTAGTAGGTGTGGTGACGTCCACCGATGGCACCTTGAGGTTCATTGGGTCGTTTTCAAAAATTGCTTTGAGCCTCAGTCGGAATCCCAGAATCGATTCTGGGCAGCTCCGTATCTGCCTGGAGCTGTAGGAAGGGGCATGTGACATCAGACTCCTGCTCTCCCAAGCTCCTGTCTGATGGCAGAGCAGGGGAAGGAAATTACATTTTGCACCTGGCAGGCTCAATGGTTTTACCCCGTGACCCTGTATTATGCTCTCTGCAGGATCGCCAGGTAGGAGTTGTTTCTAATTTCCAGACGAAAAATCTAGGGTCCACAGAATAAATATCCTGGCCAGAGTCACACGAGAAGTGTTAGAGTCAGGATACTAAATTTAGTTTCCCTTGCTGCGTACTTACTGTGAGGCCAGTAATATACCCATTGTATGATGGGTTCCTGTTTCTAATTATTCTGTGTTTCTACTTCTTCTACCTACTTATCCCATCCACTCTGTGCATTTAACTCTACTTAACGCTTCACGCAGGTATTGTTGTCACTTTTCTATAGAGATGAGGAAACCGAGGCTCAGGGGGCTAGAAAGTAGCCAGGCTTGAATTGTCCCCCCACCATGGGTATTTGGCTGGGTGGTCAACATCAGGTTCTCCAGACGTATTCCTCTGGGGGAATTCCTCCCTGTGAGGGATTGTGTCTGAATTGTCACCACCAGCCGTTTTTAGGATTTACTTCCATCCACCTCTGATCCCAAGTGATCGGTTTTCTGTGAGAGTGTAGCTGTTCCTGAACGGGTAAGGTGCTCAGAGAGGCGCTGATATTATTACAAGGCAGGGTGATGAGTCTACAGTTCATCCTGTAGGCTTTCCTTTGGCTGGAGGCACCTTTAGGAACCCGAGGACCCCTGGCACTTGGGCAGGAGGTGAGCATCTCACCAGGGAGAATTCCCGAGAGTGTACTAGAAGCTGAGAGAGACAACCTTCACTCCATTTGGCTCATGACGTGTTATGGTCTCCATCTGGCATGAAGAAATGGGCCCAGAGATGTTGGGGCCGAGATTTAGTTCAGTCGGAGTCATTCATTCCGTGAGTCATTGACCCACAACGAAGTTATCCTGAGCACGCCTCCTCTGTGGCAAGGACTGTGCCTCCACGGTGGAAGACAGAGAGGAGACTGCAAGAGACCCTCCGTCAGGTGGCAGAGACACCCCAGCAGAGAGAGAGATTATCCTGGGGTATACCATAACAGGAAAAGGACTGTAATTTGGACCGAGTACCCTAATTTCCACGGGTACGCAAATAGTGGAGACAGCGCCGTTCTTGACTTCAGGATGACGGCGGTGAGTGTGCGTGTGGTCTGCGGTGACAAAGCGCACTTGCACGTGAGCCATGGGCATCCGGTCTAGGGCTGGTGAGTGGGTTGGGACTACCCTGCGAGGGCACATTCTGCTGATGAGACTAGGCTAGGCTCACACAACCCCGGGTGTGGCAGAGCTGGGGCCGGAGCCTGGCATCTGAGATTTGAAGTCTCGTGTGCCCTCCGGCCCCGGGGTAGACGAGGGGCAGGGCTGGAGCAGGGAGACGCCTTATTTCCTCAGAGTAACAGGCAGGTGAGGCACGAGGGCTAAGGCAGGCCGGGGCGGCACCGTCCCAGCACACGTCCGTCAGAAGCCCTAGAACTTCAGCCCGGAGCCGGGAGCGGGAGGCGGGAGCAGAGCGGCCACACTGGTCTTCTCTTCCGGAACAAGTGTGCGACTTCTCGAGATGCCTTCGGGGGAAGGGCAAGGAGATGAGTTACTCTGGGCCCTCTCTCTGCAGAGTCCCTAGGGAGGCAGGGAGGGGAGGTGAAGAGGGGTGAACGATGCCTGGTCGGGTGCCACGTCTTTTCCCTACCTGGTCTTGCTTCGTGACACCGTGACACGGGCCCGTGACCTTGCTTAGAGGCGAAGGCAGGTCGGGGGGTGAGCCTGCCTGGTTAAGCGTCAGAGGTGGTACTTGAACTCTGGTCTGCCCGACTCCAAATCCGTTCTCTCCCCGCCACCACCTCCCGCTGCATTCTGTGTGTTCCTTGCCGTAGCATCCGTCTTAGCTGTCCTGTCCTGGCCGTGACCTTCCTGTGCGGTGACACGTGGCCGATCGTACGCTATTAACACACAGTAGCGTTAGTGTTAGGGTCTTACAACCATCTAGTGGGGGTGAACTGGTATCTATTGATCTAAGAGTCGATGTAAGCGGCCCACGGGGGAAAGATAAATTTAAAGGTGCAGCGCTGCCTCGGGAGAAGAAGAGCTTAATTCTAGAGAGGTGGGGAGAAGTGAAGCGAGCAATTCAGGTTGGGGGACGAGTGTAAGCAAAGCCCTAATGGGGGCTTGTGGGGTGTCCCGAGGCTTGCGGCTGTGAGCTGGGGGTAGGACATGAGGCCCGAATGGGCAACCGGGCCGGATCCGAGGACCTGTCGGCGAGAGGGAGCAACTGAAGGATTCTGGGAGAAAAGCAAAACTGAACAATGAGAATTTTTGTCCTGTGTGTTCAGGGCAGGAAGCAGGGACACGGGTGGAGATAGAAGTCTTTGTGTTGGTGGGTCTCCCCTAAATGCCGAGGGGGGAGGATGCGTCCCAGGGAGGTGGCTGGAGATGTGCTTCCGGGGCACCTAAGATAGCTACGGCCAGGACTGACGCCTTCCTGAGACACCTGCGCTGAGTGGCCCGAGCCGGGTGATGCTGGAACATCCGAGGGCTGAGAACGTGTATTTGTCCAGGACGGTGCTATGTGAGCATTTGGGGCCCATTGCTTCCATTCAGGTCTCCTCACGATCCCTCTGCCTTCCTGTGGCTGCTTCAGCCGTTCACATGGCAGGAGCGATAGGAGCAAAGTCCCTGCCACCTTGGCATTGCCTCCATACTTGGAAGCATAGACCATCATACCACGAGCGAGAGGAAGCCGTGAAGGAAGCTATCTGGTGGTGAGGCAGGATTATTTCAGGGGCTGGCGGTGGGCCACTTTAGCTAAGTCATCAGGTAAGGTCTGTGTTTAAGGGAAGCACTGAAGAAAGATTCATCCGTGAGATGAGCTGGAGAAAGAGCGTTCCAGACGGAAGGAACGGCAGGTGCAGAGACCCGGGGCTGGGAGGGCCAGCTGTGTTCAGAGAAGCGAAGGACGGCAGGAGAGGGGAGTCATGTGACAGGAGGTGGGACAAGAAGGCCCGTGGCAGATTACTCGGGGCCTTCCTAAGCTGTAGTGAGGAGGTGGGGCGGGGCAGTCACTGAGGTACTTTTGGGGGGGGTGGAGATGGTATGGGAAGAATAAGTAGCAAGGAGGCGGCGGGGGATGAAGGGATCAGCAAGACAGCGGATCAGTGGAAATGGCGGCTGGCTCCAAGTGGGGGACAGTGGAGACGGGAGAATAGGAGGATTTAGGAAATATTTTAGGGGTAGATCCAGGGGGACTGTTTGACTATTTAGATGTGAGTCTTAAAGGACAGGGAGAAATCAAGGGTATCTCCTGTGTTTGGGGTTCAACTAGATGGTGTTGGGGGAGACTAAGGGCAGAGCCCACTGAACATGGTTTGGGACATGTTAAGGTTTAAGATACCCAGTGGGTGGTTGGATGTGTGGGCCCACTGGGCCGGGTACCATGGGAGTCTTTAGAATCCCAACAAAAGCATTTTCAGGGGAACAGAAGTGGGGCAGTGGAACTATAATGGGAGTTATTACTATCCCGTTATCCAATGGGAGACCCTTTGGATGAGTTCAGCGGCCAAGAAGAGTGAATGGATGGGTGTGGTGTGGTCAAGGGGAGTTTTTGTTTGTTTGTTTTTTAAATAAAGCAGTTCAAATCTTTCCTGGACTCCCGCACAAATATCCAAGGGGATCCAATCCGAAACGCTCAACACATTTCTGGACATTGTTTCGTTCTTCGTTATTTCTGCTTTTTATTTTGAAAAATTCAAAGTTCCAGAAAAGTTGAGAGAATGATACAGTTAAGGACCATATGTCCTGTACCCAAGTGGCCTGTCTCCCTGTTGCTGAAGACAGGAGGTAGGTGGGCTTGCGTGATCACTGGAGGCAGTGACCCCAGAGAAAGGGGGAGCATGATGGGGAGGAGAGAGGAGGTCGTAGAAAAGCAAAGTCCTTGAGAAGTTGAAGGGCGCCAGTTTTCGGCATACAGATGAAAGATCCGCCTTGGGCCCTTTTCCTCTGAATGGGGGGAGAAGAGGGCCAATGAAAGGATTTCTTTCTGGTGGCTTCCTCTGCTGGGAAGTTGGAGGGGAGGAGAGGAGGAGTTACACAGTATCTCAGGGAGGGGAAGAGACAGCCGGGCAGCCGTGAGAACATGTTTGAGATTTGTGGTCATGAACTTGGAACCAACAGCGGGCGTTGGTTGCATGGACTTTCTTCAGTAACATTCAGGAACTTGGGTGGAGGCCCCGAGGAGGTGAATGGTTGTATTTAACGGGGTTTGGGGTCTATCCAGCACAGAACCAGTGGAGGGCTGACGGGTGGGCGGGCCACGGACTGACTACAAGGAGGACCGCAGAAGCAAGGCTGGGTGACTGAGGGGCAGAAGGACAGGGACGAAGAGATGGCCTGGGGGGATAAGGGTGGGGTCACAGGATTGGCGGCCTCATCGCTGCAAGAGCTGTGCTCCATCGGGGATGCTAGGGCAGCCGGTTTGGAAATGAGGGGACAGTTAGGGGAAGTGGAAGTTGAGAGTGCCTGGGGGGTGTGGTCCTTGTCAGGTACATGCCCAGAAGACACTGGCGGCCCAAAGGTTGAGGTTGATGGGGGCAAAGATGGTCCCCAGTGAGGACGGACACCAGCACAGAGGGTGGCGACTGGTCGTCCCGTTAGGGCAGCAGCAGAGGTGAACAGGGACAAGGCGAGTGGTCGGGAGGTCAGAAGGCGTGCCTGGGATGATGCAGGCTGGACGGAGGAGAGAGCCTGTGCCCCGTCAGCCTAAAGCACGTGCCCAGAGAAGGGGGACAGGAATGGTGCTGGCCTGGGAGCCTGGGACTTCCAGGCACGTGAGATGTCAGAGAAAAAGGCGGGCGGGGAGTCAGGTCAGGTGATTGGGCTGCCTGTCGGAATTCAGGTCCTCACGCCGGGGAGCTCCCACCGTGCTGCTGAGGCACGAGAGTGCCGGAGTCACCACCACTTGTCCCTTCTGAGATGCGTCATCTCGGGCAAGTCATTTCCCCTCTCCTCGTCCGTAAAGCTGGGCTTCTGAGGGTGACTTTGAAGTTGAAACAAGAGAAGAGAATGCTCTTTGCACTCTACCTGGTGCATGTGAGTGATCGCTAGATATTAGCTGTTATTGTTAGAGTGGGAATCATATTTTCAGAACGTGAAGCGACCGTATTTTCAACCTCGGTACCCTCCAGAGCTAAGCCAGCCTCCATGGTCAACAGAGACCATGGGTCCCCCAGGGTCCCACAGTAGAGACCACAGGATCCCAACAGGGTCCCACAGTAGAGACCTAGGCCCTCCTTGGTACAGGAGGAAGCCTGGAGTTCTGGGCAACTAGAAGAGTGTGCTCTAGAAGGCATCCCTTCCAGAGCCGAAGAGGAAGCAGACAGTCTACCCTTTCTTGTCCAGAGGCCTGTGGTGGGGGGAGGGGGTTGGTGGGTCTTTCCCAACGCCCCTTTGGGCCAAGTGCGGGCAGTCGGCAGGTGTATTAGTTGTCCTGGGGTGAGAGACGACAGCAGAGGCGTGTAGGTGTTCTCCCTGTCTGCGCCCCTGGGAGGACCCAGCCTGGGGACAGGAGCGCGGGAGTCACCGTGGGAGGAGCGTGGGACCGGTGTGCCCGTGCGGACTGGAACACACCTCGCTTCAGAGAGCGAGCCCGTGACCCGGGGAGGGGGGAAGGCGTTTCTTAATGAGCTAGGGTTACGGGCTGCATTGTGTCCCCCCGAATTCACATGTTGACGATACGACCCTTGGTGCTCAGACCGTATTTGGAGACGGGGCCTTGAACGAAGGGATTTAGTTAAAATGAGGTCTTTGGGGGTGGACGCTAATCCAGTATGACTGCTGTTTTCACAAGAAGAGGAGGTTTGAATATGCAGACACACCAAGGCCACACGTGCCCAGAGGAAAAGACCTTGTAGGCCGGAGGGAGAAAGTGGCCATCCATAAGTCAAACACACCAAACTTGCTGACGTCTTCATGTTGAACACCCAGCCTCCAGAACTGTGAGAAAAGAAATTTCTGCTGGTTAAGTCCGCATCTGGAGAATCGTGTTACAGCAGCCCAAGCTGACGAAGACATTGGGCTGGCCAGCTCCCCCAAGGACAGCTGCCTGGTCGGGTGCCCCTGGGCCTTTCTCGCCCGAGTGGCGGGGCCCAACACTGACTCTCAGGTCACCCCCTCTGGGAAGCCGGCCTTTTCCTGTTCTCTCTCGGTAGCTCCTCAGGGGACAGGAAGGACGTTACTCACCCCGGTCTTCTCCGAGCCTCACACAACACTTGCCTGCGCGTTCGTTCCCCTCGCCCACTTGGTTGTGTCTTTTCCGTGGTGCACATCGTCTCATGTCGCCTGTGACTCACTCCCCGGTTTCGTCTCTGTCTTCCTCCACTGGTACGGAAGCTGCATGGTATCTCGTCCCCATGGTATCTCTGGGGCCTGGGACGGTGCCCAGGACCTGGGAATCACACAGTGCGTTTTTGTTAATAAATGAATCAACCCTTTGTTCTCGCCGTGAGAGTCAGATCTCAGTGTTTTTCCTTGCCTCTGTGTTCCAAAAACGAGGCCGGTTTTGGCTTCTACGATGAGCGTTTCCGTCATGCTCTGTGACAATACAGAAAGGCTGAACAAGTGTTGCTAGCCTGAAACTTCCTTTCACATCCTGCAAAATTTGATCTCGCTTTCTCTGCCTTTGCCAAGCTTAAGTAAAAAGTGGTGGCATGCCTATTTGCAACCCAGAATTCGTGTTAGATTCCCGAAGCGTGAGGAACTGGCTTCCCAGACGAGGTATGGGCAGCTTGGTTGATCCATGGTGTGCCGTGGGTGGGCTGGCCTCAGCCCCTGGTCTGTAAGCCCAGCATCCACCGGCCGGTCCACACCTGGCCCATGACGGGCATGCGGTGCCCATGCTCGCTGAGCGAATACCGGCGGCTCAGGGGCTGCCTTCCTGCCTGCAGTTTCCCCTCCCAGTAGATGGAGGTTTCTCTTAAACCCTTTGTAGAGTTGATATCATCCCTGAGAGGGATAAAGATTTGCAAAGGGGTCATTTAGAGGACAAGCCCCGAAAGAAACCACTTGTCTTTGTTGCCTGGTCTCCAGCCCCCTGTATGCAGCAGGAGGCTAGCTCGTGCAGTGGGATGGGGCGGGGGTGGAACGGAAGTCAACCTCTTGGGATTGAGACCTGCTGTCCCACTGACATGCTGGGCACCCTTGGGGAAGTTTCTCTGTGTCTCCGAGCCTCTGTCCTCCAGAAGAGCATGGTGACATCTACCTTGAAGCCACTTTGCGTCGGTCAAGTAGCAAGGGCACAGTAGATGCTACTAAATGTTGACGTCCTTCTCCTTTCCTGGAAGGATCGTGGCAGTCTAGGACTCCGGGTCTTGGGATAGGGATGAAACTCTCAGATCAGTGCGTTCACCGTTGGTTTTGGTCGTTTTTTTATCCTCTCATTTTTAAACCGTTCATTTAAGAAGTTAAGGTGTTGTTTTCCTAGCGTGGGCACCCTGGGAGTCACCTTTCCCAGGTAAAAATCAAGAGAGCAGAGCCTGAGCACAAGAACCGAGGGCCCAGTGAGGCCAGACTTGTGCAGGAGCTGTGCGGGAGGCCTGGGAGGGCCTGTGCTGCCGACTGTAGGATCATTCTTCTCCTCGACTAGCTGTGCATTGTTCCTGCAAAAGTTAGGGGCCTCCCACTCCCCCTTCCCTCCAGTAAACCCAGCCGTACCTGTTGAGAGGCTCCAGACCAGACCACAAGGTTGGGAGCGGCTTGTGCCCAAATCTGGGATAGTAGTGGCTGGCGGCATGCAGGTTCCCTTTCAAGCCAGCTTTGACTCCTCCCCTCTTTTCTCAGGGGGAGAAGCCTGCGCTCATTCATTCATTTATTCGTTCAGTGAACACTTTCTGAGTATCTACTTCTATCTAGGGCATGCACAGATGAAGACGATGCTTTATGTGTTGTAGCAAAACATGAAAAAAAAAAACCTCTGGGCATTCAGAGGAGGGGATGACTAAATAGTGAATGGGGAGGTTTCACAAGGGGGTTATGTTGGAGATGGGTCTTGAAGGTTGAATAGGAGTTTGTCCGAGGAGGGCAGTCATCCCAGCCAGAGAGAATAGGAGAAATAAAAGTATTATAAAGATTCAAAGATGTGGCGGATCCCAGTGTGTTTGGGGATGTTGAGGCTGACTGTGCTACAGTCCATGACTGGTGTGGTTTTTGCCTGTATATGGGAGTATGGGTGCATAGGTACGTTTCTGTGTGTGTGTGTGTGTGTGTGCACGCTCGTAATGGTGGTTAGGAGAAGATGGATGGAAGGGTAGGTAGGGCCCAGCATGAACAGACTTGATGTACCCGAATATTGCTAGACATTTGGGAGGAAGGAGGGTCCCAGTCTGGACAGGGGGTGTCTGGAGCAGAACTGTCACAGTAGCGAATGGTTTTTCAGAACCCTCCATGGTGGTCTGCTACCTGTCACCTTGACCTCTCCGAGTCTCTGAAATCTGGCACTTGCCTGTGTAGCTCAGCGTCCCCGATTCTTCCTTCTGTGGCCTCTCCAGGACAGCGCAGTGCTAGGAAGAGGTCAACAAGCAACACAACCCATCGCAGGCTTTCCAGTGGTTTGTGATCCCGGAGGGTGGTAAGGGGGGCAGGCAATGCCCTGGGTGCTTCCCGACTGCCCTCTGCAGAGACAGCCCCCATTCTCAGCTTCGTATTTACTTTCTCCTGTTCTGCAGACAAATTACAAAAAGACAGGCTGCTCAGGCCTTATGCAGTCATTCCCTCAGCGAGCATTTACACTCCAGGAACTGTTCAGCTCTCGTGCGCTCAGAACGAGGAACGATTCTCCCAGGAGAACAAATCGGTCAGTTCCAGCCCTCGGTGAAATCAGTCATCTCCCCGAACCTCAGTTGGCCATCTTCTAAAACTAGCATAGCAGTCCTCACCGAACGGGAATGTAACATCCGAAGGAGATGAAAGGTATGTGGAAGCATCTGGCTCATCATAGGTGGAAATGTGTTTTTTGTTCCTCTCGGGTTCAGATACCTTCTCTCAGAAACGTGGTTTTGTTACGTTTAGGCAGGGAGGTGGGTGTGGTTCCCCACACCACCAGCAGATGGCGCCCGACCATGCTGTGCCAAGACGGAGGCCACCCGGCCCAACCTCCCTGAGCTCCAGCCCCCTTTCCTGTCTTCCTCCCTTTCTCTGCGGGCCCCAGTCATTGCAGGACCCAGGCAGAAAGTCACACAGAACACTTTGTGTCTGTCAGCAGATTCCTGGAAGGTCACGCTGAATGATGAATGCTCCTGGGTAGGACTGGAGGGTTCTTTTTTCTTATTTTCTTTTTCTTTCTTTTTTTGTCTACCGTGAATTGCATCACTGGGCCGCCTCGTGGCCTTATTCATCAGACTCCTGTGGTTTTTAGACCTTTCCCAATTGTTCTGAGTCTGCTTCCTTTCCAGGCCCCTTTTGGCCACGGCAGGATATTCACAGTTGGCTGTGGCCAGGGAGATTTCCATAGTCACCCGTCCGCCCATCCTGCCTCCGCTCCCAGAGCCAGAACAGATGTGGCCTGGGGACAGAGACCTGACATTGCTGTGACCCCTTTCAGCCCTGATTCCCACATCAGGGAGCCTTGCCTGGCAGGGAAATGGATCTCATCTTCCAAGTCTGATTTTCTCCAGGGTCAGAGCCCTTGGAAACCCTCGCCTTTGGCCATCTCCTTCCTTCTTCCAGACCACACAGACACTGCTCATTGTATTTTTAACTTTGCTAGCTCTTTACGGCACTGCCCCCAAAACTGGATAGTCATTTGTTTTCAGGTATCCCGGGTTGTCCCAACTTGACATTCTGACCCACGGTCCCTGTATTAGGTGTTAGGACCATCCTCTTGATACTTTGTGGGTAGAATATGAGTCAGACCATCCCGAGGCATGATGTATATGGTATGAGAAAGCACTTTGCTCCTCTTCTCCCTGGGTAATGTGGGTTGTTGTATATACAGAGATCAAGAAAAATAGACCTGCCCTCAAGGAGCCGTTGGGCAAGGAGGCACGGGAAGACAGGTACAAGCATAGCTTCTGGAACGAGTCAAGCCGTAGAATACATAGGACCCATGGGTCCAGAAGCTAGGAGACGAGAGTTCTGCTCACCATCACCCCTCATGACCCGCTAAAGGAATTTGTGCTTACTGTCCGCTCTGCAATTTCAGGCTCTGAGGGTCTAGAGGTCTTGGGTCCCACAGTGGAGACGTTACCACCGGGGAATATAGCAAAAGCCCGCTCGACTTGAAGCTACAGCCGTCGCTGCCATTTTGGTGTTTTGGTGCCAATAATCATCAGGCGCCCGAAGGAGTTGCCGTATTGGTAGCGGGAATTGGTTCTGACCCTCAGGTGGAAGTGCGGCTGCTGCTTCATAATGGGGACCGGGAGAAATGTGTTTGGCATCGAGGTGGTCCCCTGGGCATCTCTAGGTACTCCCATACTCAGTCTTCACAGTAAATGGGCAAGCTGTGGCCTGATAAGGGCACAGTGACTAGGAGAAAGACAAAGATGAAGGCAAAGATGAAGAGATCAGCAGAGGTGCTAGCTAATAGGGAGAGAAACTTAGTGTGGGTGGAGGAGGAGGGAAGTGATGAGTTTCAGACATGACCTTGGCACCAATGCAACAGCCTCTCTCTTGTAAGCTTCCCCAGGAATTATGGCCAGTCAGAATCCTGAAGAAGCCGAATGGAGTGAACTTGATGTGAGTGGCACGGGCGTTTGAGTGGTGCAGGCAGTGCACTCAGGCAGCCATTGTGGGCACCCGTCTAGATCCCTTTAGCTGATAGTTCGTTCTTAGCTGTGGCTGTTCCCTCCTCTTGCGTATTGCCTCGGATGGTGGGTGCAGCCCTGGAAGTGCTTTGAAGGTTATGCCCTGTCCCTGAGGATGGTTTCTAGCCAATGGGATACCGAAGACCAGACCGACGTTGTTTCGAGGCGAGACAACTCTGTGGTTTCAGCTATGGTCCACGTGGACTTCAGCCGAGCCCGCATCTTCATTTAGCTTTTCCCACTGTCCTCTCCTCCTTCCCGCTCCTCCTCAAGCGTTCTCGTGAGAACTCCTTAATAAAGCACGTGTACACCATTCCTGTCTGAGTTCCTACTTCCAGAGACCCTGGCCTAAGACGAACAGCTCTGTAGGAACACATGGGAAGCAGACAGTTTTATCTGGGAGCTCAGAGGAGTCTTCCTGGGGGCGGGTCTTGAAGGACGGCTCGGCGTTCGTCATAGGAAAAGGTATTGGAAGCAGAAGAACAGCGTAGGCGGGGTACAAGAGTCACGCACTGTGTCTTGAGAACATCAAGCTATTTTATTTGGCTAAGCATATGGGTTGGGGTGGGCCGTGAGTGGCAGGAGAAATAGGTTGATGTCAGTCTGTGAAAGTCTAAGCTTTACATCTGGAATAACCCTGCCCCCAGCTCTTCCCTTGCTCCACTGCAATTGGCTCAGACGTGAGGGACCGCCACTTTGGAATTAAGTGCATTAATTGATATAAAAGGCGTCTGATGCCATCTTCCAAGTCAGTGCAAGAGTTAGGATATAAAACTCATGTTCCCAAATTCCAGCCCAAGGCTTTATCCGTTGTTCGTAGTAATGAACTCCTTTGACTTGTAAAATAATATTGTTAACCCACTCCTAAGCCGTGGTGATGGATGGATCGTGATTCATCTATCCTTCGAGTTCCTTAATGCTCCTTTCCTCCTAATAGTTCCTAACAACTAATGGCAATTCAGAGTCGTTGCATAATTATTTAGCCTTACCATATGTCAGCTGCTTTCACATACACAGTTCTTTTGATGCTCACAGCCACCCAGGGAAGCCTGTGGTATTAGTCTGGCATTACAGATTTGAGAAATGGAGTTACAGAGGGGTCAAATAATGCACCCAGTGGAGAAGCCCAGGGTTTTTCCATGTTACTACTAGAGTCAGTTTTCTCCTGTTTCATTGAGTTTCTGTTGCATGACGAATAACCCCAAATCTCAGTGGACTAAAATGACAATGCATTCGATAATTCTCTGGGTTGGCAATCTGGGCTGGCCTCAGCTGGGTGGTTTTCTGCTGATGCTGGCGGGGCTCACTCATGCGCCTGTAGTCAGCTGCTTTGTTTCTGGAGTCTAGCTGGCTTATGAGCAGTGAGGGGTAGCCGGAGCACGTGTCTGTCACCACACAACATCCTAATTCAGGACCTTTCATGCTGTCGTTGTCACAAAATTCCAAGACCAGCAAGTTGAGACAAGCTCCAGGCTGTAAGCACCTTGCAATCTCTGTTTGCAACACGGTGGCCCGTGTCCTTCTGGCCAAGTTATGTGACTAAGCTCAGACTCAGTGGTAGGACACCACCCAAGGCCATGGGTGCAGGGAGGGAATCACTTGTGGCAAAATTTTCCATCTGTTCTATTCTGTTTACAAAAAATTCTTTATTATAAAATGTGTACATATGTGTGTATGTGTATAATGTTAGCCTGGGAGATTGGGGAAACGCGGAAAAATTTAAAGCAAGAAAGAAATCACCTGTAACGTATCATTCAGAGATAATGATCAGCATTTTAGTATGTGTCTTCCTGTCTCATGAACATACGAGTGAGTGTAGGACTGTGTATGCATTTGTTTATGGAATATTTTCTTTAAGGAGAATGGTGACAAGGTTTGCCTTTTAATTGATATTATATGATGGGCGTTTCCCCACGTCATCAAATAATTCTTTCCATACTCTTCTGCAGCCCCGCCATATTTTTATTTAACCTTCATCCACATTTTGATGATTTTCCCAAGACAGGTTCCCAGAAGTGAATTACTGGCTCAAAGACGAGAACGTCCATAGGGCTTTTGATACATATTGCTAAATTGCTTTCCTGGAATTCACTCTCACACAGCACTTTCCACAGGGAAAGGGAAAGGGTGGGTGGGACCACTCTTCCCCCATTACGGCACTCTCTAGAGCGCTAAGTATTATCTTAAAAAGAGAAAAAAGATCAGTTAGGCCAAAAAAAATATGATACCTTATTTTAATTTGTATTCCCTCAAGGACAACCGTCCTAGAAATACTTATTGACCATTTTGTAAGGAAATGGTCCTTTTCCTTAAAAAAAAAAATGTCCATTTTAAGTCAATTTGTATGAATTCCCCTGTATTAATGTAATTGACACATTATCATGTAAGTTACAAATATTTTCCCCTTACGGTTGTCATCTGCCTTTTGTTTGGGGAATTTTTTTTTTTTTTTGACACGTAGAGATCTATTTAAAACTTTTCATTGTTGCATCTATTTTTCTTTCTTTTCCTGCAACAGTCTTTGCTTTGATGTTTACAATGTCATTTCTGATCCACGTCGTAAAAACCATGAGGTGTAGTGGCTTTGTTGCTCAGCAATGCGGTGCTCAGAAGGGCTGTCTGTCTCTGGAAGCGGAACTGACAGGTGGAGCTGATCTGTGTGCCGATTTCCCCTCCGGCTGAGCCTGTGTGAACTGCCTCC
This sequence comes from Lynx rufus, assembly GCF_022079265.1. Classification (NCBI taxonomy): domain Eukaryota; kingdom Metazoa; phylum Chordata; class Mammalia; order Carnivora; family Felidae; genus Lynx; species Lynx rufus. Next base: position 132,139,305 of record NW_025814896.1, on the reverse strand, counting down.
GGGGTCCCCGTTTGACGCAGGGATGATCAGCCAAGGCCCTCTGTCGCCCGGTGGTGTGGCTGTATAGCTCATCATGAAAACCGCACCTCACGTAAACCCACCGCTGTGCCTCCTACCCTTGGCCCCAACCCCCCACCCTCCTGACCAGGAAGCTCCATCAAGCTCCTCTCGGAGTCTTTTATAATCCCAGGGGGACTTGTCTCCAGGTACTTCAAGGGCCCATGGAACACAGGAGTTTGTGTTTTCCCCACGTGTGAATTTTAATCCCAGTGGTTTGAAGGCTCACGTGTGAGAATGAGCTGCTTAGCGGGTTGACGAGTGAAGCCATTCCTGTCCAGCGACCCTACTCCCTGGGGCTCCACGGTCCTACCTGCAACACTGGGCCAATATCTACAGCCGATACCGGGCTGTTTCTTGATGAAGTTCGTCCCCACAAGAGAGCAAGCCAAGATCCCATGCTAAGGATGGAAGAAAATGCAGTTGGTGTTGCAGGTTGTCTTTTGTGTTGATGGGAATCCGAGCTGAGTGGTTGCAGTGGAATAAGCGGGGGGGATTCCGAGCCATTCAGAGCGGGGTCCGCATTCCTGTTCGGCCACGTACTGTGTGGCTCGGACACACCATCGACCTTCCTGAGCCTCTTATCATTAGTGGGAACCTCAGTCACGCTGCGCCTGCCGCACAGAACAGTTCTGAGCCGTGGAGAATGACTCCATGGAGATGTTGTATGGAATCAGTCAATGAGCGAACGGCTGGCCTAGAGGAGTAGGTTCTCGGCAAATGTCAGCTAGGGTTTTTATTCAGGGAAAGAAAAACGGCCTGGGGAAGAAGATGAAGGTTTAGAGATTTGGGCAATTTGTGAAAATTCCAAGATTCGTCGTCAGGGATCTGTCACTCGGCTTTTCCAGGGGCATGGGGTGACAGGTGCGGGTGACGCAGGGACACGGGGTGAGCCCCGCACGCCTTTGCTAAGCTCCGACTTCGATGTTAAAACGCACAGTGCTGTGTGACGGACCGGGAGGCAAAAGCCACATGAGCTTCTAGGGCGAAATCACAGGCTTCAGGGAAGGTGCACAGCAGGGGGGGGGACGACTGTGGTCTCAAGCGCACAGAGGTGTGAGCTCTGCTTTCCCAGCCAGGAGGACTCCTTGGGCGGAAGTGCTTGGAAAGCTCCGAGTGAAGTCGACGAGCTTCCCAGAGGGGAGGAGAGCCTGCCGGGCGCCAGGCCGACCGTGCTGAGGGGGAGCAGCCCCCTTGGAAGAGAATCTCTGCCCCTCCCCCCCAAGACAGGTGGGTGGGATTGCGCTTCTCCCATCACGCGCGGTGTCTTTACGGACTCCTTGTGGGGGTCGCTCAAGCTGTCCACCGACTATCCCTTGTTCTTCTGGGTACCCGGGGGGATCACTCTTCCCTGGACCCTGGACATTAGGTGTGGCCACGTGACTTGCCACGGACAATACAACGCGGGCAGAGGTGACCTGTGCCGTGTCTGTGCAGAAGCCTCAAGAGCCGGCATTCACTTTGCCATTGGGCTCTGGCCAGTCTCAGCCATCCTGGGAACAGGGGTGGCGCTTCTAGGTCCCTGACAGAGGACGACGTACAGCGGACGCTCCCAGTCGGTCCTGGTGCCACACACGTGACGGTGGATACTGAAAAGTAGATGGCGTCCTTTTGGCCACCCAGCCCTCACAGTGCTGCGTCCACGGCTGACGCTCAGATCTGCTTTATTTCAGACACTTGCTCAGCAGGTCACGTGCCTGCCCACGAAGATTCAGGTGTGAGAGTGGCCGAGCTGTACCCCTCGCATTGACACCTGCCCCCCACTGGTACCATGGCCCCAGCACTGGCTAATGAGGAGAACGAAGGGCGAGGACAAACCTTGGTTCAGTATCTCCGGTGTGGCAAGGACTCGACTAGGTGCCTTGTCTACATTCCTTCTAATGATCATGGCAGCCCATGAAGCCTTTGTTATACCTTCCCTTTTGTAGCTGAGAGGACGGTATCTCAAGGACGTAACTTATCCAAAGCCACCAAGCTCGTAGAGGTCCAAGCTGAGGTGCAAAGTCAGGCTGAGAAAATGAACTGTGAAGACAGAATTGGTATCATTCCCACGTGTCACTTCGATTTCTTTGGAGTGCGAATGTCAGCGAATTAGAGCCAGGAAGCCTTTTCTGACCACTCCGTCTAAAGGGATCTTGTCTCTCCCCTGTGCATCATCAGTAGTCCGTGTTTTCCTTCATAGCGCTTGCTTAATACCCACCTCTCCCATTATGCTGAAATTCTAGCGCGGGAAGGACCACACTGTCTCATTAACTCCTGGGTGCCTCGGACCTGCTCAGGGCTGGTGCACACGAGTCATTTAGTAAACAGTTGCTCTGTCAATACATAAACGTCTCTGTGTTGCTGGAGGAACTGTCAAGGCAGAGCAATGTGGAGATTAAAAAGCACAGACTCTGAGGGCACCTGGGTGACTCAGTTGGTTGAGCATCCGACTCTTGGCTTCGGCTCGGGTCGCGATCTCACAGTTTGTGAGTTTGAGCCCCGTGTGGGGCTCTGCGCTGACAGCGTGAAGCCTGCTTGGGATTCTCTCTCTCTCCCTCCCTCTATGCCCCGCCCCAGGTTATCCTCTCTCTCTCTCTCTCTCTCTCTCTCTCAAAATAAATAAACATTAACAAAACACACTCTCTGGAGCCACACACCTGGATTTGAATTTCGACTTTCCTACTTCTAGCCGTGTGACCTCAAGAAAGTTACTTAACACCTTGGTGCCTCGTTTTCTCATCTGTTGAGTGAGGGTAATATTAGTAACTTCCCTCGTTATCGTCATTAGGATTGAACGTGTGTAAACAGCCTGTAAAGGACTTAGAACAGTGCCTGGCACACAGTAAGTTCTCAATAAATACGACAATGCTACACATTGCAGTGTGTGAAATAGTTTGGTACAGTAGAAAAATCGTGGAATTTACATTCAGACGGACCTGGAATCTGACCTCAGCTCTATGACTTTCTAACCAGGTGTGATAGACTGAGTTTGTGTCCTTTCCCCCAAACCTTCAAATTTTTATGTTGAAACCCAATTCCCAAGGTGATGGTATTAGGAGGTGGGGGGGGTGGTCTTAGGAGGTGATTATGTTATGGAGGGTGGAGCCCTCATGAATAGGATTAGTGCCCTACTAAAAAAAAAAAAAAGCCACAGAGAGTTCCCTCCTCCCTGCCACGTGAGGACACAGCAAAAAGGCTATTGTCTAAGAATCAGGAAGCAAAGTCTTGCCAGACTTTGAACCTGCCGGCATCTTGACCTTGGACTTCCAGCCTCCGGGAATGCAAGAAATACATTTTTGTTGATTACCAGCTACCCTGCCTCCGTTTTTGTTGTTGTTGTTGTTGTTGTTGTTGTTGTTGTTATATCAGCCTGAACAGGCAAAGACAGCAGGTGATTTGGGCAAGTACATTACCCCCTCTGAGTCTGTTTTCCCCAGCCTCATTAGCAAGCACACGGATCAGCATTGCTGGAAGGGAGCGAAGATGTGGAAAATAATGATAAACCCAGGAATGACATACAGGGATGCATCGGTATGTGGACGAGATGAGATCTGGTCTGTGAAAACCTCCTGCACAGTGTGGGCAGAGCGCCTGTGAGTATCTATAAATGATGTCTGAAGAAATGTGTGAATGAAGGCAGCTTTTGCTCGAGAAATGCAGAGACGAGGTAGGCATCGCCCGTTCAGTTGAGGACCGAACAAGCTCATCCTGGGGTGTGGGTAGGAGAGATTATGGAGGCGACAGGGATTTCTTGGGGATTGGGTGAAGTTCTGGCACTGAGAATTGCGTTTTGATGATTTTGCCAGGCACACGGGGTTCATTTTTCCTCCCTTACGGGGCACGCCTGTGCGCGAACGGCTCTCTGCTCAACGTGCCGTAACATGGACCGATCACAAGATGAAGCCTTCCAGCTCACTATTGGCTTTGTGGGAACAAAGAAATCAAAACCATTGTTCCTAAAGGATTCCCTAATAGCTGCAGCATTTTGGCTTACTGAACATAACTGAATTGATTCATGGTTCTCCCAGAATAGGAATTGAACCTATCAAACGAGGGTTCTGCCATGCTTGTTTTGGAGTCATGCCAACTGGTTACATTCATTCTGGGAGGAAATAGTTGTGAGCCAGCCTTTTGCGCCTCACCTGCGCAGTTAAACCTTGGGTGGTCTTTCTCTCCAGTTGAATAGATTAATCTGTCCTTTGCATACAAGGGATCATGAGCTGAAACATTACATCAAACTGCCAGTCTGCCCCCGACACCATGAAATATCCGCTTTATTAGTTCCATTCTTCGAGACATTGGGAAGTAACGAAAAGCATATTGTGTAACCAAGAAATGGCAGGTTCCAATGCGTACATTTCCAAACAAGCTTCTTGGTTTTCTAACTAAGTGTAATTAGTAACAATGGAGTTAACGGAACGATTATTCACTCAAGACGACATTGGTATTATTCACTTGATAAAAAGTCCACAAGATGCCTCTAGTATATACAATACATTACGGGTAATTACGCGATCGCTCAACTTCTCGGAAGCATTGGTTTGGAAATTTAGGAAATGGAAGCCTCAGCAAATCTAGATTTTAACTAACTTCGATAGTGATCACAGTGAAACTCTTTTGGTGATTAAGGAGGGAAACACTTATTATTATCTGGAAGACAAGAGAGAAAAAAACCTAAAAAGTTAGTAGCGTTGTCCAATTATCTGTCAGCCACTCTCACATTGTAATCTTCTCCTTGCTTTAGAGAGATGGTGGGAAATTATGGACCCAATCTTGTGAGCAAATGTGATACTCCTTGAGAAGATGAAGAAAGTGGTTTGAGGTTGTTTGGACTAGACAGTACGTTTTCTCTCCTGGCCAAGGTCATCCATGATAAACAAGGCAGAAGCTCCTTAGTAAAAACCTTACGTGATTTCAAAGTTTTGCCTAATCTGAACTTTAACTCTAGTGCCATTCATAATCAACAGGCATCTTCTCTTAGCTGCCAGGTAGGTAAATGCAAATACTTATTTTGGGAGAAGACGGAGGAGGAAAACTGGGGGAATATTCTGAGATTAATTTTTAAAAATCCCTTCTGTATTTTTGCTTTTTTTTTTCCATAAAATGTTGGAATATCAGAGTTAGAAGAAATGTTGTAAGTCACTGAATTCAACCTAACATTGGATTTCCTCTAGTCCATTCTTGACTCTTCTAATCTTGACTTGAAGTTCAATGCTGGGGAGCTCGGTAGACTTTATGGAAACCTTCCTTCCTAGTTCAGCTCTCTTTGGCTATCAGCTTCTTCCTTTGTTGTGTTAAAATTTAGCCAGGGGCGCCTGGGTGGCGCAGTTGGTTAAGCGTCGACTTCAGCCAGGTCACAATCTCACGGTCCGTGAGTTCGAGCCCCGCGTCGGGCTCTGGGCTGATGGCTCAGAGCCTGGAGCCTGTTTCCGATTCTGTGTCTCCCTCTCTCTCTGCCCCTCGCCCGTTCATGCTCTGTCTCTCTCTGTCCCAAAAATAAATAAACGTTGAAAAAAAAATTTTAAAAATAAAATTGAGCCAAAATCCATTTCCTTGTATCATCCCCTGATCCTAATTCTTTTTCCCTGTCCCCGACCCAATCCCTAGTGGTCTCACAATATTTCTAACTCTTCCATGGAATAGCTGTGTCTGATGTCTTCCCTCCAGACACCGCCTTCACCCTCCTTCACTCTGCTCTCTGCCCTGGGATGCTGACCTGGAACTTCATCTGTGGGGTCCTGAAGGCTCTTACTTCTGGCTGGATTTGGCCACAATGGTGTCTTAACAGCAAATTGATGGGAGAGAGAAGAATGAGTTTCAATGTCTATATTCCCTAGGCTCCTACTCTTGAGGTTGCCTGTGACTGGCTTGGCCCTTACTATTCAACTGATGGTCACCATTTCCTTCAAGGACACCTTTCCTCTGCATGACTCTCTTCAGGCCTCAATGGCTACTTTGTGCCCACATCCTCTGTGTCTAGGAGAGATGGATCCTTTGGTATCAGCCTTATCCTTTTGACTCCCGTACATCAGTACTATTGCAAATAGTCCCAATGTACGCAGATCTTCTTCTGGTTAACCTAATTTGATAAAGCCATGTGTTTCCAGTTGGGACCCTGGCTGATACAATAGCCCTTAAGATGATTCTGAAACAATGCTAGGTACTTACCGTGTCCTCCCTTCTCCATGAGAGCGACCCAAGATGCCTCAGTTGTACCCAATATGACTTGGCTATAAAGATTCTCACCATCCCCCGAAATGTTCCAGTTGGGCAATTTTCCTTACGAAGTGTGGGGCCCAGAAGTGAAAGCCGTGGTCCTGAGGCGGTCAGCGCTCTCCTTCATTGCCTCTGGAGACCGCATTAGCCGCGAACATCGCTGAATGCATGTGTGCGGGGCTCCTTTGGACACCACAGCAGGTGGTGGAAGCATACTGAGCCTGTGATCATGGTTGTATGATGTGTGGCTTGCTGTTGGTTAGACCTCGTTTGGAATCTTGGTTCCACCACTTACTAGATGTGTGGTCAACTCCTGAGTCCATAAAGGTGGGCTGAAATGCCTATCCCTGCCCCCCAGCTTTGTGCTGAGAGCTAAATGAACCGATGTATACAGAGCCGCTCCATAAACTACAAAGGACTATGCAGATATTATTATTATTATTATTATTATTGTTATTATTCGGTTTCTCTTCAACCTCCTGTCCCTCCCCTCCCCTCCCTCCCCACCTCCCCTTCTACTCCTCTTTAGCAGCAGTAGGGGTGTCATCTGTTTCCGTTACAAGAATGTCTCTCAGATCCGCCCACATCCTGGGTGTTCTGCAGAGACCAGCACAGGATTGCAGCCTTTCCAGCACTTGCCCGGATCAACCCAGGGAGAACCACTCTCCTCATGTCTGCTAGAACATTTGTTTCTCTCCTGGAACATTTTGCTATTCTGGACTCTTAGGAAGCTAGCGGTAGGAGGAATCTCAGTTATGATCTGGTTCTACTTTTTTGTTTGTTTGTCTTCGTAGAGTCAGTTTAGAGAGGAGGCGACTTTGTCCAAATGCATGGAGTAAATTAGGGGCGCAGAAGAGCCCACGTCCAGGGCTCAGGTCTCCCAGCCCAGAGCTGCCCCAGGTCACCCCTTCACCCCTGAGGACTGTCTGCTCTGTCCTGTGGTGGGTCGTATGTCCTTTTCCTATTCACCTGTGAATGCTTCTTAGTTCTCACCTGCGGGGCATTCTTCTAGAGCCTGGCAAAGTCTATTCATGGCACAAATGACAGCTGAGAAGAGGAGACGAAAATCGAAAAACCGGGGTGGATTTGAAGCAAATGCTCACCGAAGACTTATTCGTCTTCTGCCTCCTTTCCCCCGCGATGATATACCCAGACACTTTTTAAAAATATCTAAGGCCACGATGAGATTGTAACTTCCCCCATTAATTTTAAGTGAACATTTTTGAGATCCCTGCACCTAACTGGTGAGTTTTGCTGAATAGGGGTTTTGGAACACTGTCTTAAATTAAAGAGACTCGGGAGTACATGAAAGGAGAAAATTTAGTTGCTAGTAAGCGACTTCCTTGGCTTTACTGCCGCGAGAAAAGTTAGCTGACAAGAGTGAATCTTCAAAGAATTAATTTACAAAACTACATGTTTAACATTGCAGCCTCAGCTGAAAGAGCCGGAGAGTCGGAAAAATTGCTGAGCGTGAGGAAAGTTCCGGATGGCCTTCGCACCTTACGAGGAAGGCAGGCCAAGTCAGCATCCCCGGAGAGGGGAAGGTGGCACGGAGGGGGGGCGGTGAGTCTCTCAAACGAGCTAGGCTCTGCAAGGTGGCCTCCCGCCTCCCGTGGCTAGGCGGGGAGGGCTTTCAGATGGCATTGCTACCATGGCCCGGAGCCGTCTTGGGGAGCCTAGAAGTCCGTCAGATGCTTTCCAAGCTATCAAGTTCTTTAGGTTTCTCAAGGAGCGCAGTAGCCACTGGAGGGATACTTGTGGTGGCGATGTGCTGGAGGGCACAGTTTTGAAAAAGCCACGGGGGCAGGGACTGGTCCCATGCCCGCTCCCCTACTTCCTGATGTGGTACGTTCTGTTTTCAGGTGCAAGGCAGGCGTGGAAGCCTGCAGGAGGAGGCAGGGAGAGAATGGGGCGTTCGGAAGATGGCACTTGCTGTCACACAGGACTGGCCTTGAGCGATAGGATCATGAGATTCCCTGGCTGGAAAGGATCATAAAGATAAAGATAAAAATCTTGATGCTTTTTTCCCCCATCCTGCCACGTGTGATGCCTAAATCCGTTTGAATTGATATTCCATCCTCTGTTTGAGCATCCTCCTTGATGACACATTTCAAGAACCCACTACCCCTGATGTTGACCCGATGGTTTCTTTCCGAGTCGCCGTTTTCCAACCTGGAAGGGGGGGCGGGCGGGGGTTGATAATGCCCAGGAATTAAAATTGTCATAGGAGTTAGAAGTCACGCATGTCCAAGATCAAGTCAGGAGTTGGGGCGCCTGGGTGGCTCAGTCGGTTCAGCGTCCGACTCCAGCTCAGGTCATGATCTCCCGGTTCATGGGTTCGAGCCGCGCGTCGGGCTCTGTGCTGATGGCTCAGAGCCTGGAGCCTGCTTCCGATTCTGTGTCTCCCTCTCCCTCTACCCCTCCCCCCGCTCGCACTCTGTCTCTCTCTCTCTCTCTCAAAAATAAATAAACATTAAGACAGGAGCATAATAGCTGTTTGAGGAACAGCTCTCCCTTCTCTTTCCCTTTCCTGGAAGCTGCTTATTTCATCTTTGGATGACTGTGCTCTGTAGCAAGCCCTGGCTCCCAGGGCTTTTATCATGAATCTCAATGTCCCTCTTTGTGATCGCATTCTTCTCTGAGTGTGTGCCTACCTCCTACTCAGTCTGCGCTGCCTAAAAGAGTCAGAGTGAAAGACAATTTAGTGGGCGTCTTACCTTTAGTTTTATACCCGGAGAAACCAAGGCTCGATGTGAGAAGGATTAATACAGCGAGTTCCTTCTTGGTCAAGGACATGCCCCCAGTAAGTGTATTCTAAGTTACGTGGTTATAGCTATGATGGTCTTGTGCAAGGTACTTTTCTACTTTCACTGTAACGTTTCCCTACTCTTTCTAGAAGGCGATTCTGACATAGCCAGCAAGGTTTCTTGGTGGTAAGAGCATCTGCGTTCTTTGAGAACATTCTTCTCTGCTAACATTTTATATCCAGCACCAGTTGGTGTTCCTTAGGACAGCCACTTGAAATTTGGATGGGAATCCACTCTTTGAACTCCAGGAAGCTGTGATGTAGAAGCATGGAGCTGGTTGCTTTTATTCCACATGACAGTGATAAAGAAGAAGGCAGGGTTCCCCTGTGTGCCGGGGTTAAGTGCCTACTCTGGTAACACCTAGCAGTGCAACCACAAATACGTGAGCGCATCTCCCGTAGCCTTGGTTTCCTCTTCTTAAAATGAGGGTACGATCTCAGCATTGCCTAATACCGAGCATAGCAAGAAGATTAGGTGAAAATAGCTCATCAAAGGGCTTTTTTGAGCTGTAAAGCATGACGGACAAGCACATCTTCTTGCCATCTAGACTGAAATAATTTCCTACCGCCTGGTTATCTTCTGTGAATTCATAGCCGTCTTGAGCACCTGAGGCAGGTTGCTAAGTTTGGAGGATACCCGCGTCCACTGTACTGGTTGTTTCTTTCTTTTCTCAAGTTCAAGTTTGAGGGTCCAGTTTTCCTAAAATGTCTGCTTTGACATTCAAAGCAAAGATTTGACAATCAAATCTTTCTTTTTTGTCTCACAAAAGCATAAAAACAGAGGCTATGAAGCAAGAGACTGAAGCTGAGAATATGTGAAGAGTTTCCTTCAATTTATAATGTTTTCATTTTAGTAAGGTTAAATGTTTTTTCTTGTGTTTGGTCATAGATATTCTCTCTCTCTCTGTCTCTCTCTCTCTCTCTGTCTCTCTCTCTCTCTATTTCTTTTTGGAGAATTTCCCATGGGTGTCTTCCTTACTGTTTTCAACGTTTATTTTTCTGATTGATTTTCATAGACTTAAATTTGTTATATTTTACATTATGGTCTTTATCTTTGGTGAGATACTTCCCAAGCCTTCTTATAGATGAAGATTCGATAAATAGTCATTAATTTTATCTAAGTATTTTGATGTGTTTTAAAAACTGAAAGTTTTAATTCACCTAGAACTTAAGTTATCAGATGTAGGTTAGGGTTTCCCCTCAATGTTTAACTAGGAATTTCATCACCATTACCAGGTAGAGTTCTTTTTCCTCCTAGTTGAAATACCTTCTGAAGAATAAACAAAATTATACTGGTCCATTGATTTGCCTGCTTATTTTGGCAATGGGCAAGGACTATTTTTGTTATTCTAGTTTCAAAATTCATTTTAGTATCTTTTACTGTCTGGCTCCCTTCTTGTAATGTCTCCTGTTCCCCACTTCCACCCTCAGAATGTCCCGCTTTGTTTTATAGATTTGTTCCTAAACATGCACATTAGGATGTTAAATCTCCCAAGATATTTCATTGCATTTTGATGGTAATTACATTATCATTATTAGGATAAAGCAGGCTCCAGAAAATAATGCAAGGATGCAAATAATAGCAGAGTAGAAATCTTGAGTCATACAGAAATATGGTAAAGTACCAAATCATGAGTGAATCTTGGAGAAAAACAAGTGGAGGAAAAAAAAATGACAAAGAGATACAAGATGACTTGAACAATATTCAGAATAGTATGGAATAAAAAGTTTCTGAAAGTCATCTGTGACCCTGTCATGTGAATCTTATCAGGAAGAGTTAAAAAAGTCTGACAAACATATTAACATAGCCTGTGAAAATATTGAATTCCATGGATAACAAAAGAATCCTAAAAAACTTCAGACAGAAAAAAGCAAAACAAACAAAAACACCAAACAAGTACAGTGGAAAAAAAAATCAAAGAGCCATTAGACTTCTCTCTACTATGTTGGGTAAAGGCAGTCAATGGAACAACTTGTATAAAGTCTGTGATTCACAAATTCGATACCCAGCCAAACTGTCCTTGGTAATTTGAATAATTATCATGCATTTTCCTATTACCAAAGAAAAATAGGCTTATTGTAGAAAATAAAAAAAAAACACTATTGCAATTTAAAATGTCTTAAAAACCTAAAACCACATGGAATCCATATTTTTAAATTCTCATTTCTCCACTGCTTCCTTTTTCCTGTAGCTGCACACAGTGAGGTTTTGGGACTTTGTGGCTATGACTTATTTGTGCTCATTCTGCTCCTCAGACCTCACAGCGATGACTGGAATTTGGCTCTGTCTTTGGGCAACCCACCAAGCAGAAACATTTGATTTTGGTTTTGGTTAAAGTGGGATTGAGAAACAATTAGGAGCAAACACATAGCATGGAAATGAATGGACTGATGTGCCTGCAGATTTAAGATTCAAGAGTATCTCCAAGTTTCAAATGAAAAACAGGCAAAGCCAAAAGGTTTACAAATGGAATGAATTCTCAGTCATTCGGGGTTTAGTAAACCAGAGTTGCCGAGGGGTTCATTTGGCATAGGTGCCATTGCCTGGGCAGAATTTGGCAGATGCCAAGTTCATATAGGCATTTCTTTATGTAATCTGTGTGACTTTGGTTTTTTGGGGGCGCGAGAATTTTTTTTTTTTTTTTTTAGCACATCTAACATGATGATAACGATATCCGTCTTACATAGTTGTTGTGAGGGTTACGTAAGGTGATGAGTATGAGACTTCCAGCACAGCAAGGCACTGGATATCCACTCGTTAGTAAGTGGTGTCGTTTGTTAAACTTATGACTTCGTAAACACAATAATGTTAGCTTCGTCTCAAAGCCGTATAAACTCAGTGGTTGCTTGAAACCAAGAGCTCAAGAAATTAAGCATTCCTTCAACATCTGGCCCGAGTAATTAATTCTCATATTCATAAGCTTTCGTGCTACATTATCGAGTAATGTAGGCCTCTTGTGAATTATAACTTTTTAATTAATTCACCTCATGGGTACTGATTAGTACTTATTTATAGCTTAGTTTGCATATATTTGAAAGAGGTAGAATGGTATGTCGCCTGCTTGCATATACATATGTACTCAGATTCTGCTCTAGACCAGCCCGTGTCCTTCCTCTCGGTCTGTCCTGCTCCTCGTGCATGCGATGATCCTGGCCAAACAGGCAGGTTGTGTAGTCATCTGTCCCATTTATCAGCCCTTGGAGATAACTTTTCTCCCTCCCTTTTCCCTCCATCAGCTCCATCTTCTGCCACCGCTGGTCCTCGTGGGATCGGAGCCAAATGCCATCAGTGCTGCGGAAAGATGTTTCGGTCGGTGCCAGAAAACTTGGGTTTAAGTCCTGGCACTCTTAGCTCTTTGCCATTTATGTCACAGGGGGCCATTATTTATTCTCGCTCTCAGTTTCCTCTTGGAGGAAGATGGGTGGCAGAATATCTACTTTACCAGGTGGTTATAAGAATTGCAAAGATAATACGTGCTTTAAAGTGAATTGCTCTGTTTGTGACTCTTTCAAAGAGACGGGGGTGGCAATGTCAGAAACTGTTTCTTTGAACCCCACGAGAAGAGATAAGCTCCTTTCCTTCCTGACTTCTTCCAATAAAGGGAGAGGAGCCACACTGAGAGAGGCAGAAAGGACGCCAGGCAGGAGGTGGGTGTTCTGGTTTTGTTATCCTTCCCAGCACGTGATGGACGCCGGCCAGACTGGCCAGGCAGTGGCCAATCCTGACCTTGTTTCACCCCGAGAAGCGGTGAGTGGGGTTGGTGACAAGCCTTGGGGGGGGCGTGTCAAGGGCATGAGTCTGAGCCCCCCCCCCCATTGTATTTACTGTGTGAGCTTGGGAAATCCACATAACCTTTCTGAGCCTCATTTTCCTAGCGGTAGAATTGAGGGTGATGAGAACAGTACCTGTCTAACAAAATCGCTGCAAAGATTAGATAAGAGAGTGATTTATCAAGTGGAAAGTGCTGGGCAGATGATAGTTATTATTGTAGATGATCTCAGTTATCCCTTTCAGTCCTAAAGATTTGTGATTCTAAATGCAGCAGTGTAAGCCAGAGGCTTATTTTTTCTCAAGCAGCTATTGAAATGGTTTCTCCCAAGTTTCCAGTTCTTAATGCACAATCGAGGCACTGTCTCCATGGGAGAAAGTGTCCTTTTGAGGCACTGTCTCTTTGGGAGAAAGTGTCCTTCCTTGGGGCTGTGCCTGCCACAGGGATGTTGGGGTGACTGGGGGACTGAGATAAGCCAAGTCCCCCCTTGATCTGGGGGAATGTAGAGTTGTAGAATATAATCAGAACTTTTCAGATTGAAATCTAGTTTGTCTTCGTCAGATGCAGATTTTTCAAATCCCCCCCTTTTAGTTTATTATTTATTGTTTTTAAATGTCTATTTATGTATTTTGAGAGAGAGAGCACAAGTGGGAGGGGCACAGAGAGAGAGAGAGGGAGAGAGAGAATCCCAAGCAGACCCCACACTCAGTGCAGAGCCCTATGTGGGGCTCGATCCCACAACTGAGAGATCACGACCTGAGCCGATAGCAAGAGTCAGATGCTCAACAGACTGAGCCACCCAGGTGCCTCCGACCCTTTTTAAATCCAAAGGTCCGCTAGAGTCAAGATGGCCTCCTGGACATTAGATAGCCTCATGGGGAGGGCCGGGAGGCATTTTGATGAGCAAAGTGTAAATGAATTTGAACCGTGTGGATTTGATGTGCCCCATGCTATACATGCTTACGTATTGAACAGACAATATGGTGTTTCCCACCTAAACTCTAGACGTTTATAAATAGATCAAGACGCACCCTTATGTGGTTGAGTGTTTGGCTTGGAGGGGCACAGTCAGACCGTAGCCAGGGTCAGGGGTCCTGGTGAGCCCCTTCACACTCTTAGGTTCCTACGCCTTTGGACAAGCCAGCCTTGTCTGCACGACTGGGTACCAAAGTTGTGGGCCCAGTACGAGGGGAAGACACAGGTGTCCGTGTTCAAAAATGACAACTTTTGAGATGGCGGTAGAGAGTGCGGGTAGAGAGCCCCCAGGGTCCCTGTGTGACTTCAGAGTCTAACACATGATTCCTCCCCTCCCGCTGCGTCACTTCCAAGCTCAGCTCTGCTTTTCCTGCTTACTGAGCCTTTCTTGACTCTCCAGGAGGCGGAGGCACCTCCACCACGCTCCGGAAGCATCTCTCTCACCTCTGTGGTGCACCTGTTAACTGTAATGGACTGTTTCTGTATTCATTTATTCACTCGGCAAACACTGATGCGTGGGGCACTGTGCAGAGTGCTGGCACGCACATTCTGGGAGCCTGGAGGAGGGGGACTTAGCCTGGAGGGTCTCAGAAACTTTTCTGTAGGAGATAGTGCTTGAATTGAGTCTTGAAGGACCAGTGACTGTAAGAAGAAGATTGGAAAATACAAACCACCAAGAGCAAAGCCGTGGAGGCAAGGGACGGCCAGGTTCATGCAGTGTTGCCGGTGCGTGAAGCTTGGGACGGGGTCTGAGGTTAAATGGGGCTGGAAGGGCTGGGTCAGCATTAGATTATTGGGAGCCTCGTGAGCCAAGCAGCTCACTCTGGCTCTGAAAGGTTGCAGGCAGGGGATACGGTCAGATTTTCCACTGCCGATTGATTGCTCGGGTTGCAGTGGGAATAACAGATCAATCCGCATGGAAGTGGGTAGACAGAAGAAGAGGTGATTCCAGGCAAGAAATAAAGGCGACCTCAGATAAAATAGGAACTGTGGGGAATGGAGAAAAATGCATGATTTCAGGAGATAGTTAGGGTGCAAGACCGCAAGATCGGTGGGATACGGATGACTGAAGGAGGTTATCGACGGTGAACCCTGGGTCTTTAACTTCAGTGACACATTCCATGTTGTAAGGCAACCTGAGATAGAGCAGGACAAGGCTTTTGCTTGGGGGGCGTAGTGGCGTGGGCAGGCATTGGCAATGAATTGTTTCAAATAGCTCGGGTTTGAGGCTGCTATTGGGTGCTCACGTGGAAACGTGCTTCGGGCCGTGGACATGTGGTTTGAAGCCACAGGGAGAGGTCCTGCCTGGAGCTTTCAGAATGTGCGTATTCTATTACTACAAATTTAGGTGCTTAAATTACTACAAATACTACAAATTTAGGTGCTGAAAACAACATAGACATATGCTCCTAAAGTGACAGCGATGAGAAGTCCTAAGGGCACTGGCAGGGCTGGGTTTCTTCTGGAAGCTCTCAGGGGAGGATCTGTTTCCTTGTCCTTCCAGCTTCTAGAGGCTGCCTGCATGTCTTAGCTCGTGGTTCCCTCTCTGCAACACTCTGATCTCTGCCTCTGTAGTCCCATGTCTGACTCTGACCCTCCTGCTTTCTTCTTGTTGGGACCCCCTGTGAATACATTGGGTCTACCTGGAATCCCGGTGGATCTTCCCACCTCGAGGTCCTTAGTTTAATGGGTGTGAAGTCCCTTTTGCCGTTTCTGGTAACATATTCACAGGCTCTGGGAATTAGGATGCAGATGTCTTTGGGTGGGGGCATTATTCCGTCAATCACAGGATGGGAAGAAATTGAGCATGCTTCAAGTTTGATGGAAAGAAGACAAGATGGGGGAGAGAAAGGGAGAGAGAGAAGAGGGAGGGAGAGAGGGAGGGAGCAAGGGTGAGAGGGCAGTAGAGAGGGAGGGAGAGACAGAGAAAGAGGGAGGAGAAGGGGGAAGGAAGGAGAGAGAGAGATTGGAGATAGAGGAGAGGAGGTGATGATAATGGATATCAAGAGTAGGTAGAGAAAAGACTGGGGACTTGGGAAAAAGGAAGCCACGATGGGTAAGAGTGGGTGTGTTTGGATTTACGGTTAGGGAGGCATGAGGGGGCAGGGCCATAGGAGGGGCCTAAGTAGGGGGCTTGAGAAGGGCAGTAAATGTGTGGAATAATTGCTGATTAGGAGGTTAAGGTAAGTGAGTGGTTGAACGGAGGTACTGAGGATCCCGCTGGCAATGGAGACACAGATCTGTAGCCATTTCATTTCCAGGTTATGCACTTTCCTTCAAGAGCACTGAGCCACTTGGGTATAGAAATGCAGACGATGCAGGGGCACTTGGGTGGCTCAGATGGTTGAGCGTTCGACTCTTGATTTCGGCTCAGGTCATGATTTCCCGGTTCGTGGGATCAAGCCCCAAGTGGGGGCCCCCTGTGCTAAGCGTGGAGCCTGCTTAAGATTCTCTCTCTCTCTCTCTCTCTCTCTCTCTCTGTCTGTCTCTCCCCCCGACTTGCACATGCACCCTCTCTGTCTCTAAAATAAAATAAAAAGAGAAGATGTTTGATCTTACAGGGCAGGAGTTACAGAAGCCCTCGCGAGGGTCCAGATGATTGACCATGGAGACTGCGCTGGCTAATTTTGTGTATCAACTTGACTGGGCCAGCGGATGCCCAGAGATTTGGCCAAACACTCTCTGGGTGTATCTGTGAGGGTGCCTCTGGATGAGATTAACGTCTGCATTGGTAGACTGAGTAAAGCAGATGGCCCTCCCCAGTGTGGGTGGGCCTCGCCCAAGCAGTTGAAGACCTGAATAGAACCAAAAGGCGGAACAAGGAACTTTGCCTACCTGAGGGCTGGAACTGGGACGTGGGTCTTCTCCCGCCCTCGGGATGGAACTTAAACCATTGGCTCTCCTAACTCTCCTGTTTGCAGACTTCAGATCTTGGGACTGTATCTGTAATCCCATGAACCAACTCCTTATCATAAATTTCTGTCTCCTACTGGTTCTGTTTCTCAGAAGACCCCAGGCTAATACAGACTTTAGACTGTGCTAGAAAGGAAGAGCGACCAGGAGAGTATGGGAAAATGGAGGGGTCCAGGACCTGGAGGTCTCTTCAAGGTCAAAGACAGATGTAGGGAGAATGAAGGCAGGAAAGGTATGGAAGGATTGGAGGTGAAGTCAGAAGATAGGATAATGGCATTTAATGTGTGTGAAATGCCAGGGCACTGCCTCCAGAGATCCTCCTTAGGGAGGATGCCCCCAAGCATGTTTCACAGACGGTTGCACAGGACCCTTTTTTCGCTTCCCACCTCTTCCTTCTCAGTGTTGAATTCCACCGCTCTGTGGAGAAAGTAGGGGGGTTGTGAATGCCTTTTCGTAGCTAGACTCGCTTCCTTCCTGGCGTCTGAGCTGAAAACGGATTGCGCTGTCAGGTAGAAACACAGACACCGTGACGTTTTCTAGAACACGCTCTTAAAAAGAAGTCCCGGCAATGACAGTCGGGGGTCGGGACGGGTATTACTCTTGAACCGTGTCAAGCCAAATGGCACGTGCGTCGTACCCCACGCCCCACTGTATACCGTACCTTGCAGAGCAAATGCATGGATGACCGGCCCTCCCTAAACAGCTCTGCTCCCCCAATCCGGGGGGACGGCAAGAACACACGTTCCGAAGGACTACTGAGCTCACCTTACAGAAGCAGGAGAAAAGGGTGAGCTGCTTCCTAGATGCCAGGCACCGAGGCAGACCCTGCGTGTGCGACATCTCCTTCCATTCTTTCAACCACCCTGTGATGTCATTGTCACCCGCCTCTCAGACATCACGCAACAGGAGCCCAAGAAATGACCTGGGCTCTTCAGATTTTGGACAACCCTCTCCTACCTCTTATTACACTGTGTAAGGACTATATTATCAGAGGTAATAGTCACGGCTGTGAGTTTTCATTGGAATGTATTGCTCCCTTTGTTAATTTGGACTTGATTTTTCCGTACATGGTGCTTTGGGTTGTCCTTTAGTTGGCAGTGTAAGATTAGCACCCTCTTGCTGCTTTTTTCTCTCTTCTTTGTTAACTGTTTGTGCTTTGGCTAGGACACATTCTATATTCTTTTTTTTTTTTTTATTTTTTTTAACGTTTATTTATTTTTGGGACAGAGAGAGACAGAGCGTGAACAGGGGAGGGGCAGAGAGAGAGGGAGACACAGAATCGGAAGCAGGCTCCAGGCTCTGAGCTGTCAGCACAGAGCCCGACGCGGGGCTCGAACTCACGGACCGCGAGATCGTGACCTGAGCCGAAGTCGGAGGCTCAACCGACTGAGCCACCCAGGCGCCCCTAGGACACATTCTATATTCAAATTGTATTCCTAGCTAAGGTTCCCCCCTCCCTCCCTCCCTTCTTCCTTCCTTCCTTCCTTTCTTTTTGTTTTAAATCTTCATTTGAGAAAACTTGAGAAGAAAGAGGGAAAGTGGGGATATTTTTAGTCTGGAGTGACCAGAACCAGATCCCGAATCTCACGACATTCTTAACACTTTGGAACAGAGGCAGTTTTCTATTCCAGATGGGACACTGTTCTGTAACACCACATTCAGGCTTTAGAGCTTAGCTGCCCCTCCCACACCTCTCTTACTCAGAGATATTAGTTGATTCTTTGCAAAATATTGTAAATATCCCAGACCATTGAGGAGAGGCCACTATTCTAGCCTAAATAAATCCTAAAGGGGAATTTATCCCGAATTAGGAAGGGTTAAGCTTTATTTCCTGGCATCTATCTGAATAAACTGTGTGCTTCTGTGGCATCTGAATTTTGTATTCAGATCAGCATTCGTAAGGAAGCAAGATGGCCTGCTTTTTATCTTTCCCTGGAAGCAAGTTGTGATGAATCCACAAAATAATTGCGCCTTTCCCCCGTGTCCGGTGGATAGCTTGCGTGGTGGTGTTATTTCCAACAAGGCCGTCATTTATGAGGAAACGTGGAAGGTTCAGGCAGGGAATAGAATCAGAGAAAGCTTTAGGAGGAAAAAAAAAATCAGTGAGCCTTGGAAGTAGTTCATTGGGGATGAGCCCAGAACCTCTAAGTCCATACCCCACCCCCCACCCCCCACCCCTCATCCGACAGAGTAAAAAGAAAAACAGAAGGAGAGCCCAGCACAAGGAACGGATCACCAGTCAAGAATGCCTCCATTCTTCTGAGACAGGGGCACTTGTTGATGATACATGTACATTGGTTGCAAGAAGACCCATTGAGTTGGACCTTTGGGAGGACATAGGGGGCTGCAGAAGTAGGGGAGGCTGGCTGGCAAGAGTTCGGGAGACAGTTAAGACTGAAACAGTGCAGGAAGGAGGAGATGGCGCTGGAACCTGGCCTTTGGGAGGCAGAAGGGGACAGACTGAGAACCCAAGGTACCACTTGGTACCATGATGGGCAAGAGGATGGGCATATATGGAGATCATTGCTGGCTTCAAGTTGCTTGACTTCTATGAGCCTCGGTTTTCCAATATGTGAAATGGGCTCAACCAGAGTCCCTCCCAGGGTTCTGAGAATTAAACAAGGTGACGTATGGGGCATAAAGGGTTATTCCAGAGCCAGAGGCAGGGGACAGAGCAGGAGGGACATGTACACTGGTACTGTTCCCCCTGCCCCCCACCCCTTTGCAGAGGAGGGGTTAGTTCTGAAGCAAAGGAAAGGAAGAAGGGGAGCTCACAGAGGAGAGGAGAGAAATCAGGGAGCTTCTGTCAATGGATCCCAAACTCAAGCCCATTTTGATCTTCCAAAAAAAAATTTTTTTTTAATGTGTATTTATTTTTGAGAGTAAGAGGGAGACAGAGCACAAGTTGGGGAGGGGCAGAGAGAGAAGGAGACACAGGATCCGAAGCAGGCTCCAGGCTCCCAGCTGTCAGCACAGAGCCCGCTGCGGGGCTCGAACTCACAGACTGCGAGATCATGACGTGAGCCGAAGTCGGGTGCCCAACCGACTGAGTCCCCCGGGTGCCCCAAGCCCATTTTGATCTTTAACGCTAACATTTGCATTTATAAATTAGCTCAGCATTTAGAGAAATGTCAAGTTCATCTGACCGGCACGCTGCCTCCATCCAAGTGAGGCAGCTAAGCTGCATTTCATAGTATAACAGAAGCCCAGAGAGGCTGGGGCTTCTCCGACGTCACCCAGCCGGTGAGAGGAGGCAGTGGGGTGAGAATAGCCTGGGTGGATTTGGAATTCTTCCCACCAGCTCCTCCTCCCGCTGGACCCCATCCAACCTGACGCAGGAGCCCCGTGAACCCACGGCGGGATTCAGAGCCTCCCTACCCAACCGCCCCAAAGATCTCTATGGTAAAATTTCTCCTTAAATCCCAGTTAAGAGTCCAAACCATCTCAGGGAAGAGTGAGTCACAGAGCCTCAGTCTGAGCGGAAGAACGACGGTGTTCAAGTCGTCAGGCCGGCGGTTGGAAGTCCCCGGGGCTGTCTCCTCCTCGTCTGGACCACGACAGAGGGTCCTCGGGAAGGTGAGAACACCCAACAGATGAAGCTCCCTTTGCTCCGGTGACAACGTCCCCGGGCCAGGCTGGGGCTGCATCGTCCCCTATTCCCATCTTGTAGAGGCCAAGTTTACACTGGAACACGGAATGCTTTGTGCCATACCAACCAAAGCCATGGGTAAGTGAGATTGATTGGTTGACTGATTTAAAACGCCTTGTTCTAAGGAGAAACGTGCTCTTACAGGGCGCATTTCCCATCGGTTGTGTTGCAAGCACAAGTCGGCGCATTTAAGGGGTATCTGGAGGCCTGGCCTCTAGTTCTGGCCGCGCTCTGACTCGCGGGCGAACCCAGCGGCTTCTGCCCACCCTGGCCCTGGGTTTTCCTGCTTGTAAGACCAGAGATTTGTCTACATCTCCGAGGCCCTTTGCAGCGCCAGGTCTCGCCATGGTCCGTGGGAGACCACCGGCTCCCACTCCTGTCGAGGAGCCGGGTACTTAGGGAAGCAAGCGATAGTTAACAGGGAAAGTCTTCCTTCTTTCCTCCCCCCCCCTCCCCCCATGCTCTCCTTCTCTATCCGGAACCCTCTTGTTCCTTCTTTGGGACCTGGCTCGGGCACACTGCTCGCACAAGCCGTCCTCAGCCCTGGGTGAGAGGCCGGGCCCTGCGGTGCTTTCTAGAGCTGCCGTCATGAAGGCCACACACTGCGGGGGGGCGGGGTCCCTTCTGTTCCATTCCGGATACTTCCGCTGGGTCGTTGGCGTTCTTCTGCACGCCTTGGCTTGTGGGAGCAGCGCCCCAGTCTGCCTTCACGTGCACACGGGGTTCTACCTGCGTGGTGCGTGTCTCCACATCTCCCCTCTCTGGGAGGACACCAGTCACATTGCTTGAGGAGGCCACCCTCCTCCAGGGTGACCTCATCTGAAATAATTACGACTGTGCTTCAAATAAGGTCACGTTTGGAGAGTGAGGGGATTAGGACTTCAACTCTCTGGCGGGTGGGGGCGGGGCACACTTCAACCCACAATGGATATCCTTGTACATGCTGCTGGGTTCCCTTCCCTACTGGTCCCATCACGCCGTGGACCCATCTCCCCTAGGGTGACCTGGCAGCAGATATGATGCAGCCAGAAGCACGTCTGGACTATGGGTCCAAGAAACACTGGCCAAAGGGAACAAATACTGGCAAAGCTCACACCTGCAGCCTGTGAATAAGGACACAAGGGGGAGAGAACCTGGGGCAGTTTGGGGGTGGGGCATCAGCGCGGAAGCTGGGTGGGGCTACAGAGGAAGGGGCGTGGCCAGGGAAGAGAGGACCAATCAGGAGACACACAAGGTTGCCGGGGTGAGTGCTACCTAATACAGATGTTCATTCCTTCTGTCCCGGAGTCCCCTGCAGTTTTTTTTTTTTTTTTCAATATATGAAATTTATTGTCAAATTGGTTTCCATACAACACCCCTGCAGTTTAAGCGCAGCCTCGGTTTACCAGTTTCTTTTGGCATTAGAACCCAGGACGGGCACCCGGCTGACGCCTTTCCACATTTCTGCGAATGGACCCTCAGCTGCTGGGCAGGGGTCCCGGACTCACCTGCTGGGCTTCCTGTGTGTCCCCCACCCCTCTTTGAGTATCTAACTTCCCCAGCAACCCTCCCGCCCCCCCCCCCCCCCCACTCCCCTCCGGCGCCTGAGCACCAGCCTTGCTCTCCTCCCCTCTGTATTGTAACCTGTTTGCCTCCTTCGATTTCCTTTTCCTTTCAGAAACTTCCCATTGCAAATCCTAATGGCTCGAAAACCCGCGAGGGGGTGGTAGCTCCAGTGGTTGCCACAAGTGTAAAATTTATTTGAAGTCTTGTGTTTTATTCTAAACATTTCCTGCAGATTGTTGAATCTTATTCCATTTGCTAACGTGAAAATATCGTTTGAAACTACTTCGCTTTGATCTTGCAAGGAGATGGGACCCGTTTACGGCTCCACCCCCCCCCCCCGCGGGGCGGGGCTTGCTATACCCGCATCTACCCACCATGTGCCAAAGGTTTGAGAAGCAGAGAGTCTGTGTGTGCGGGTTCCTGGGTTCTTCAGCTCATGACTTCGGGTCTCTTCCCACTTCTGGTCTGGCTGAGTACCCTCACAGGTAATGCCTTTCTCAACCTTTGGACCCAGGCTCCTGGTCCTGCTTTGCCTTGGTGCCCTGAGACCAGCCCCCTGCCTTCCCTGTTCTGTCTGCCAGGGCAGGGCCAGACACACCCTCTAGGGAGCACCCAGTCAGACGCCCCATCTTTAGTCCTGGACGGAGTATTTCCCTAGTTCCCGTCCTTCCCCACGGAGGCCCCGGTGCTGGGTCCCTGGGATGTTCCCCTTTCTGCTTTGGGGGAGCCGTGAGCCACTCTTAAGCCGCCGCCCTCTGGCTCCACCCCTCCTGGCCCCAAGACCTTTCCAAGGGCCCAAGTGAATGTCTCCAACCCCAGCCTCTTTCCCTTCCAGCTAAGGGGAGAAGACAGAGCAGAGGAAGCCACTTATCATGGCCCTTCCTGGCGTTTCTGCCCCCCTCAGGGTCTTGTTCCAGTTCTGTGATGCAGAGCGTGGGCTTTGGTGGCTGAAGGACTTGGGTTCAAATCTTTCCTCCACTTATTAGGTACAGGATTTGGGGCAATTCTCTCCACGGCTATAAAACTTTTTTTTTTTAAACATTTATTTATTTTTTGAGAGACAGAGAAAGACAGAGCAGGAGCAGGGGAGGGGCAGAGAGAGAGGGAGACACAGAATCCGAAACAGGCTCCGGGCTCTGAGCCATCAGCACAGAGCCCGATGCGGGGCTCGGACTCACGGACCGTGAGATCGTGACCTGAGCCGAAGTCGGACGCTCAACCGACTGAGCCACCCGGGTGCCCCTCTCAACCGCTATAAAAGCCAGTTTTCTTATTTGTAAAATGGGTATATTAACTTCAGGTGAGAGAATTAAGTGAGATGATGTGCGACGCAGTGCCGGGCGCATAGCAGGCACTCAGTGCATTTCTTCATCTCCCTTCTCCCCCATTTTGTCTGTGTCTCCCCTGTCAGGCCAGCTGGCCTCCCTGGAGGTGATCCTTGGTCCCTACAATGTCTGCATGACCTCTCTCCCAGCTCCTTCCAGTGGAGGTGGGATGGGAGTGGGGGTGGGCAAGGGCCATTGGTGGCCTGTTTTGTAGACGAGAACCCGGGTCCAGAGAGGTGACTCTTCCACGGCCAGCCTGGAGCCCAGGCTTTCCCCAGCTTTTCCTTCTGACTTCTTGGCCTGGCTGAGTTTTGGCCACATCTGGGAAGTGTGCGGTGATGCGGGGATGACCAGCTCTTAAATTAGATGCCACCGTCTTTGACAGACTGACATCTGAGCTGTGAGTCTCGCCGGCCTCGCTCATATCTCGTGGGACACCTGCTTTCCCTCTCACTGTTTTCCTTAGCCACGTGCGCATACCTGACTCTTACCCGAATCTTCCAGCCATTTGTAACTTGTTGCCTAAAATACGGATTTGCTTATTCGTATCCTACAGGAGTCCCTCTTTGCTTCCTCATTATGCCTGAAAACTTGCTTACAAGCTCCTTGGAGTCAG
This sequence comes from Lynx rufus, assembly GCF_022079265.1. Lineage (NCBI taxonomy): Eukaryota > Metazoa > Chordata > Mammalia > Carnivora > Felidae > Lynx > Lynx rufus. Next base: position 132,115,451 of record NW_025814896.1, on the reverse strand, counting down.
GGACCACATCTTCTGCTTTTCTTGCCTTTTTGTTGTTGTTGTTGTTGTTGTTGTTTTTTCTTCGTGTCTAGCACTGTGCTGAGCTCATGATGGGTCCTGGAAATACTGTGTGTCTGCTTTTCCGTCCACAAAAGCGATCGCAGCTAACATCTGTAAATAAGTTAGATGGTTTACCTAACCAGCTCTGTCATTTCATCGGATCTTCTCACCTGCCACGGGAATTACTTAGTATAGGAATAGGAAAACCAGAGTTCAGAGACACTCAGTGACTTGCCCAGGGTTGCACAGCTAGTAATTTTGAAGCGGGCTAGTTGGGACCCGAGGACTTGGTTTGAGAGAGGTTTAAGTGGCACAGCACAGCCACGCATGTACTTGGGCTCTGCAGAACTTAACCTCGCCGCTCAAAACACCCTGTTCTCATCAAGGGACCTAACCGAAGTGATAAATCTGATCTGTATCCTTAAAATGCCTGGGTCCATCTTTCATCAGACTGAAAGGCTCTTTAGGAAATCATTTCCTTATGTTAGCTTTTTTTTTTTTTTTTTTTTGTAAATGAAGTTTTTGGACTAAATACATGTTTTCCATTTTTTTTTTTATTGCATGAGCACAGTATTTATCTCATCAAGAATTATGATAAACCCCCTGCACACTTCACGTTTTTCATGATTCATATGGAACAAATTAAAACTAACTTTCCATAGCACAGATTGCACCAGAGAATGGCTCAAATACCCTTCCCCCTGTTCCCCCCTGCCTTCACACGTCTGCCTTGAATTTCACCACCCATGAGGGAGACCTGGGTGAGGAGGGTCCCCACGAGACACCTGCTCTCATGCCAAGCACGGTGCACATCTGGAGCCTTTGTTTGATAAGCCACAGTGTCCTAGTGAGGGAGAAGGTGTCATTTAAAATCACTTTTTATTTGTGGCCAGACACAACCGGGTGATTTTTATTAACTTTGTTGCGTTTTCAATGGACTCCGACGGTCAATTCTGTAAGTGTTTTAGAAACAAAATATAAGCCACTGACAGATGAGCTTTCAGGGATGCACTCTGCGGAACATGTCTGCGAGTGCTTTAGACGCCACTGAGTCTGCTGGTTTCTAGGATTTGAATGGTCCCTGTCACACTCAGCTCTGCGTCAGCGTGCCTGGTTACGGGGCTAAGATGTGGTTGGGATGTGGATTTAAATCCACGTCCGCCGGACCAGGAAGAACTGTCCTCCTTCCATTCTGCCATCACTTCTCACTGAAGTTAGTAATAAAACCAAGACCCACGAATTATTGTGAAGAGTATGTGTGTGTGCGAAGCGCCAGTCGTTCAGTAAAGTGTGGTGAGAAGCCTTGATGCTGGGGCAGTGACCCTGCCACCCTGACTCAGGGAAATCTGGGGCGGGATCAAAGGCGGCACTGTGCCTGCCTCCCCGTGTCCCTTGTGTACCCCAACACTGAAACACACACAGAAGGGTGAGGAGTGGGTCTGGACCTCTCCAAAGGGTCAGTGGGGTGGCATTAGCTCTGTGGACTCTTTCCCAACACTGAGCAGGGAGTTCAGAAGGAAGGCGGTCCCTTCGCGAACCACGGAGAGCTGAGACCACCGGCCTCTGCGTCTTTGGAGAAGACACTTAGTTGAAGTCTCATGGCCGGCTCTCCAGATGTGGAGAGGGGAACGGGGACTCCTCTCTGGGAACTTTCCTGGCCCCAGTGGGCAACAGAGAGTAAAGGTGGTGAAGAAGCAATGGCAAGAAGTATCAGGCAGGTCTTAGTGTCCGTTCATCCATCCATCCATCCATCCATCCACTCATCTATCCATCCATCCATCCATCCATCCATCCATCATCCATCCACCCACCCACCCAAGCTCGTTGTAATATTTGTTGAAGCCTATTCTGTAATTAGGCTTTAGGCTTAGAGCTGAGGATATGGGCATGAATGTCAAAGGTCACTATCCTCTAAGACCACTCTTAGTAATTCTGGCCTGTTTTTCATTGACTTTTTCATTATCTGGAATTATATGATTTTTTTTTTTTTTTTTTTTGCATTTCTCCTCCACTGGATCATTAGTTCCATTAGGTCCACACAAGACCTTGTTTGTCTGGTTCACACGTGCGTCCTCATGCCCACTGTGGGGTCTGGCATATATGGAGATAAAACACGCTGGCTTCAGAGAGAATAATGGTGCTGCACAAGTACACGTTCAGGAACCACACCGCAAAACGGACCGAGGGACTTTTACCAGGAGAGGAGGGTGGGGTGTTCTGTTGATTACACTCATGGCAGCTACTTGGGATTGTGAGAGATCGTTTCACCCTTCCTTACCCACATCCTTTTCCTGTAACTGTAGAGAACCCTCCCACCTGGCTCTGGCTTGACCTTGCGGCTTGCTTTGGCCCACGGGAAGTGATCAAAAGGGAGGCAGACTGAGGCTTCCAAAGCCCCTCTCCGTTGGGTCTGATGCCCTTGCCCTCCGCCGTCACGGCGAGAACGCGCCGGGGCGAGTCAGCTGAAGGATGAAAAGAGAAGGCAGCGCGGGGTGGGGTGGCCTGGGACGTTCCGACGGAGGCCGTCCCCGAGCAGCCGAAGGCCGGCCAGCCCTGGACGTGTGAGCTCGGCGAGTCAGCGACCTCAGCCCACATCCCCGAATCTGCCAAGCTGCACCCCACACACGTGTTACTGCATGACGCTGAAGTGTCGTGGGCTTTGCTGACACAGCAGCGCTGTGGCAAGAGGCAACTGACACAGGGACTTTACAAGGGAGCACATGTTCACCTCCCACCGGCCTCAATTAGAATGGCAATGGTAGTGGCCTTAATGCTAATCATTAATTACAAAGCGGGCCAGGCACCGTTCTAGGAACTTTCCGTCTTTTATTGTTTTGTTTCTTGTCCCCCCAGCCGGCTTGCGAGGTTTGGCGTAAAAACGAGGCCACCGCTATGTCTGCTACTTAGTGAGCTGTGCGGACCAGTGGCTGTGGCCACAGGGTGGCCTGGCTTCAGTTTCCAGCTTGACTCACCTTCTCGTTGGGTGAACTCGGGCCACCAAGAGGTTCTGTTTAACCGCTCTGTGCTCTAGTTCCCGAACATATAAAATGAGGACAGTAGTCATATCGAGCTCCTGGGGATGTTGCAAGGATTGAATGGCAGGACACATACAGGCTCGAAGCATGCCTGATGCGCTGTGCTCGTAAATGTCACCCTGAGTGCTACTATCAGGAGATAAACCCTGGACTGAGCATTTTTTTTTGTAATTTTTTTTTTTAACATTTATTTATTATTGAGAGACAGAGCATGAGCATGGGAGGGGCAGAGAGAGAGGAGGAGACACAGAATCCGAAGCAGGCTCCAGGCTCCGAGCTGTCAGCACGGAGCCCGATGCGGGGCTTGAACCCACCAACCGTGAGATCATGACCTGAGCCGAAGCTGGACGCTTAACCGACTGAGCCACCCAGGCGCCCCTGGACTGAGCATTTTTAACATGTGCTCTTACTTCATTCTTGTAAAACCCTGAAGTCTTATTAACTCCATTTGATTGGAAAGGAAATTGGGGGTAGAGGGGTTATACTCAAGACCACCCAGCTAAGAGGGGGGTGAGTAAAGCAGAGAACAACCCAGACGCCAAGTTCAGTGCCCAGGCGGCTGCCTCTCATTGGCCCCGGCTGGTTTTCACTCCCTCTGTCTGGGAAGGACATCGGAGCTGGCCCGCGCCCCAATGGACTAGGTGGCCGGGCACGGAGGCTGCTAACTCTCAGGTGGTCAGTCCCCTGCTCTCTGTCCCTGGAGGAAAGGGCTTTGCACAACGCTGCTGCACCACTCACTCGTCATGGGACCTGAGCTCCCACACTCCTTGTCTGTGACTTGTCTGTGAGCGTTTTCCACTGCGCTAGGATGAGCCTGCGTCTTCCGTCACTGAGGTCCTTCTAGGGCGGCCGGGGACTCTCGACATGGCGTGAGTCGGGGCTTGCGGGGCCCCACGCCCCTGTCGCATCTTTTGGCTCCTGCGGGGCCCTGAACTCCCCCCTGCAGATGAGTCCTGTCCACGCAGGACACCGTCCAGACCTGGGGGAACACGGAGGGAGCCCCACAGGTGGCTCCAGCAACACAGCCCTGTGTCCTCCCCCGCCCACCTGCTGGGGACAGGACTCGTCTCTCCGTCTCTCCGTGCGGCGTGCAGCCTCCCGCTGCAGCATCCTCAGGGCTCACCTGCCCCCTCCTGCTGACACTAGTCGCCTGCAAATACTCCTGGGCACACAATTCCAGATATGCAGTTGTGCGGCATGCAAAAATGTGCTTCTAGTAGTTTCCGTCTTGTTCTTTTGGTTTGGTCACCACCTTTTTTTTTTTTTTTTCAGTGCGTACAGGCTGAGACTTTAACACGGAGGGATGGGAAAAGTTGGTGGGGGGGAGCTTTGGAATTCTTATATACTTTTGTCTTCCAGTTTGTGGTCTCCCCTATGGCATGAGAGGCTCCGGAAGCCAAGGACCCCATCCAGTGGCTGTCTGGCTCCTCAGATGACCTTGGCATAGAGAATCGCTCAGGAAACGTTTGCTGAATGGATGTGCCTCATGAAAGGGCTTTTCCTTTATTCTCTGTGACCTGATCAGGTCCTCTTATGCTTCATGTCCAGAAGCTGAGTCTCTGAATTTCTCCCATGGGCTTGGCGCTCTGTCCGAGGACGCTGTCTGACACGCCAGCATCTCAACCTGGACCCTATGTGCTGCCACCAGACCCTCCAGGCCTGCCTGCCTGACACCCCCACCACTTGGCCTTGCTGCATGTTACCTGTGGGGTCCTCGTTGGCAGGGCACAGGCAGGGCTGATACGCCCCTCCCCGGAAGAAGATCACAGGGGCAGAGCTCAAGTGTGTGCCCATGGCCTTTCATAGCAGAGGGGCGTCGGGACACGGACGCCTGCCCGCAGCTGTAGAAGCTGTGAGGTCCTGAAATCTCACTGTGTCCTTGTTGGCATCGGCTACGTGACACTCAAACCGATGCCCTGCAAGCCGATCTTCGGAGGCCACAAGGGAGCAGAGAGACTGGGAAGAAGGCCGCCCCTGCATGGCTCTGGGGGTGGTCTTCAGGGACACCGCACACGGTGCCAGTGTCAGGGAGGAGAGAGAATCAGACCGAGGCCTTGCGAGACCTGCGCTAAGAAGAAACCGGGTGTGAGAAGCAGCGCAGGCCCAAGAAAAGGACCCTGGTCTGGGCAGGGCAGGGCTTTGATTCTCCCGCACGAGCTGCTTCCCGTTCTCCGAGGCTTTCCCTAGCAAGATGGGCCTCGTGTTGCTGGGTGTTTCGCCAGAGAAGGAGGCCCTGGGCAGCTTGCCAGCCTCTGGGAACCTCTGTTCCCTCATCCGTCCATATATAGGCTTGATCTGGGCTGTGAGGACTGATATGTGTGGGGCCCAAACCATGGGGCTTAGGTCTTTGTTTCCAAGCAGGCCTTAATTGCTATGGAGCGATGGGCGACTATGGAGCGGAGGAGAGAAAATGAAGTCACGATGTCACAGTGGGATATTGTCAGGGGACACCGCATCTCCTGCTTCAAACCTGCAGGAGATGACGGGAGGTTGGGTCATGACTGATGGCAGCACATTTCCACTCTGACATGCGGATGGTCCCTGCATGGTGACGGTCGCTGGGGCGGCCCCGATACCCTTGAGCACAGGAGATGGAGACATGGTCTTCTCAAGTGAGGCAGAGTTCAGAGAGGAGGGTACCTGGCAGCACTCCACCACAGAAGGAAATGGAAGACGATGTCTGTCTGATGCTGTATGGATTCCTAATGCACCTGGATGTGCCCAGAAAAGCCATAATCTCCTGATGAATTAACACACCTCTTAGACCCAGAGCATGATAGTTTTTCTCTATCAGCGTTGGTTTGGAGCAGAGACTTTGTCTAAAAGAGTTTGCTAAATTGCACCAATGAGCCTTTGTTTTCATGACCCCTTTAAAACTACTCTGCATAGCCTGGTTTTATCTAGCCTAGGGTTTTAAAGCTTTTTGAAATCACAGATTCTTTGTAATTTACAAGAGGAAGGAAGGAAAGAACCTCAGATGATTTTATGGTAATAAACAAAATTTGCACTAATTGGTAGTCAGGTTGGAGGAAATGTTTGAAATTGACATCTGGTGGTTCTGCACTCTGGAACTGGGGAAATAACCACAGGGTGGGTTTGGGGAGATGTATGTGTGCAAAAACTCCACTGATCGCCTGACCTCCATTATCCCACTCTGACTGGAGGACCACGGTGACCTCTGGGGGTCTCTTGGAATTTGTGTCAATTCAATCAGTGTCCAGTAATCCCTAAAAAGTCTGATTATTTTCTTTCCTCCATTGCACAGTGACCCTGGTAAAGGCCATGGGTCTCTCTGGGAAGACTGGGAGGAAGAGGAACAGTATACATTCTTGACAGTGTAGCAGGAGCCTTCCTCAAGGCAACTGGCCCCCTCTCCGGTCAAGGGGTCTACAAACTGGCTCAAGTCTGAGAATTGATGGAGGGACCGGGATTCACTGTTTTTGATGATTCAAGTCAGTCTTCTGTTCATTCAACCCAGAACTCTCCATGTATACAGATCAAGGAAGAATTTAGTAGTCAATCTATTCCTCTTCTTAGGACATCATGATCAATTAGCTCACACCGTAGGTCTCTGCAAGTCAGACTATTCCAATTACTGCTTTGACTGTGATGTTCCTGAAGACAATCACACCCCCTTGCCTTTGGCAATTAAGTGCTGCCACTTGGCCCCTGCCACCCTGGGGTCCATTTATCCCCATTGCATCTGAAGGTTCTAGTTCAGTGGCTGCATTTCCCACTGTAGCATCAGACCTATAGAGAAGAGTGACCACAGGGGTCTTCACGTTTTCTGGGGCCCCTCACAAATGTGTCTGTCACAGTCCTGGTGAAGGTGTGTCCCCTGGACCTTTCCTGGATGGATGAGTATGTCTCATGTGACAAGCGCTTTCACATTTCAATCTTCCTAAGCCTTTGCATGTCTTCTTCTGCAGGGTACAGATAGTTCTGTGGGGGAGGGGGGCACTTCTTTTGGGGGGGGCACCTCTGGTCCATGTTTCAAACAAAGTGTCAGAGCCATTTTGAGCACCAACCCCCTGCACCCCCCCCCCCGCCGCCGCCAAGCTACAACATTAAACCCAGAATCTCTACTTGGAGGTTCCCTGTCCTGATTTGACCTGATCCAACTTTACACTCTTTCCACCATCATCCAACTCTCTTTCTGTGCGTTCCCACACACAACCCTCAGGTTCTATCTGGACGAAGTGGAAAAAAGTTATAATTATTCATGTCATAGATTGAGGATGATTAGATGTAAGGGTTCCAAACCTTTTTTCCCCTCGTCAATTTTCTTTGTTTTGGTCACAGGAAACACATTTAGTAACGAAACCATAGCTAGAGTTGCCACAGAATTTGTGGCCTAGCAAATTTCTTTTCTCACAATGCTGGAGGCAAGGGTTGGTTTCCTCTGAGGCCTCCCCTTGGCCTGCAGATGGCCGCCATCTTGCTGCTTCTCCACAGGGTTGTCCCTCCCTGCATGCTCACCCCGGTATCCCTCTGTGTGTCGTGATCTCTTCTTCTTATAAAGACATCAGTCAGATTGGATAGGGCCCACCCTAAAGGCCTCATTTTGACTTAATCACGCCCTTAAAGATGCTGCCTCCAAATACTTTCACATTCTGATTACTAGAGGGTAGGGCCTCAACATATGAATTTTGGGGGAAATACAGTTTCCTTAAGAGTCTACCACACAGGACTATTGTAAGGATTAGCTGTATGAAAGGGAACCATATAGAAATTTCTTAAAGGAAAAGTGACCAGCATTTTATTCTTCTTAATAAAAATCCTGTATGACCCTATGAAGTTACGTAAGATGTGAAGATAGTTTGGAAAAGTTCAGTTTAGTTGGTTTAGACTATAAATGTGAGAAGTTTCCAACATGCCCTTTAGTTTAGTTGTGCTCTTCAAGGTTTTCCAGAATCAATAGACTCCCCTCGGTTCCTCTAACTACATATGTATTGACTGAACTTGGCGTTGTGACAGCTATATCCTGGCACAGCTGTTCCAAAGAGACCTGTTAGGAAAGGGTATTCCACCATGGGGAGGGGACAGATGGCATCCAAAGAGTGTCAGTTTTTGGAGGAAGAAGTGGGTCTTCATACAGGAAACTAGAAATGCAAATGTGGGCCCAAGGACTTGCTTTGTACTTTCGGGAACGAAGAAATCTAAGAATTCACTCTTGGCAATGAGCTGTGAGAGATGCTGTTCTCCATATGGAGGCTATCTGGTTAGGAATAAGACAGGGACCCTGGTAGGGGCTACCTCCTGAAGACGAGGAAGCTATAGTTTAAACCGGTGGATCTAAAAAATTCAGGCACTTTTCCATTTACTCACTTATGTGGCCTCTCAGCTTTGGCCAAGCATAGTCTCCATGTTCTAGTCTGTTTTCTCTGCATTATGAGATGGATGAATGCCAGCCCCAGTTTCCTTCCCTGTCCCTCTGCCCTGCCTTGGGGAGAGAAACAGACCAGGACACCAGTTCTATTCTTCCACCCGGGATGTCTGGGGCCACCCATTCTAGCTCGGTCACACACCCAGCTCCTTGCCTGGGACCTCCTGGGTTCAGGCCCTCCATGGGGACAGCATCCTCCCTAGGGGCACCCGCAGCTCAGGATGACTCAGGTCCTATTTACCTTCCTTGCCCAGGCTCTCTAGTCCTGACAACAGCCCCTCCCAAGCCTGCAGGACACTTAGATTTTCCCAAGAACCTGAGCAAGCGAAGACAAATGCGACAGAGGAGTAGAAAAGACTTCGGGCTGTTTACTGGCTATGCGCCCTTCCCACTGGAGCTTTGGGGATTGGCCACCTCGCGAGAGTGTGTTTTGGGAAAGGCAAGGGAATGGACATATTTAAGGTGCTTAATACGGCCCAGTCATACTCACGAAGACTTACAAGGGGTGCACGATCTTGCCACCACCCGACAGGCGAGGAAATTCGGGTTCAGAGTGTTTGCGCGAAGCCCAGCTCTGGTTAGTCGCTGAGCGGGGCCCCAGGGCGCGGTCTGTGTGGCTCCGAGTCCTGGACCCTTGCCAGGGCTTAGCGCACGGTCTCTAAGGGCCCGGCCCCTCCCTCTTCCTGTCCCGCTGCCTTTGCTTCACCTCTCGTGTCCCCTGCCGTGGCGGTACCCGCTCTTGTCCCGAGGAACCCCTGAGGCAGTGGCTAGGCCGGGGCCTGACCCCCAGAGTCAGGTCGTCTGCGCTCTGGGTACTCCGGAGCGGTTTCGCGAGCTTTCATGAGAGCCCGTCAGAAAAATCGCAGCGACACCTTCTCCTGTAACATATGCTATCAGGATGTCAGAATGATCACACGTCTCGCACTTGCTATATTTCCAAAAAGGAGTCTTTTTAAAATAAATAGTCATCCATTTTGAATAAACAACCCTCATATCCCTCGCTTCCTTTCCAGCCTCACCTCCTCTGCCCTGGCTCAGTCTAGTCTTCTCTCTTCTGCTTTATGCCCATGGCCTCCTCCTTGGTCTCCACGTGTCTAACCCACTTGCATCCTGTCCGTTTTCCTGTCCACAGCCAGAATGACCTTTTCTGATCACACACCTGGCCGTGGCGCCTTTCCACTTGAAGCAGGATTCAATTCCCTCTTGTCCCCAGGGAGCGTTCTGAGCTCCCTCGCATGGTCTCCAACGCCTTCCTGCTTCCCCACTGAGCTGCCATTGGCCCCTACTCCACAGAACTTGCACATTTTTTTTAATTTATTTATTTTTTTGAGAGAGACAGAGACAGCACAAGTTGGGGAGGGGCAGAGAGAGAGAGGGGGACAGAGAGAATCCCAAGCAGGCTCCGTGCCACCAGGGCGGAGCCTGACGTAGGGCTTGAACTCATGAAACCGTGAGATCGTGACCTGAGCCGAAACCAAGGGCCGGACGCTTAACTGACTGAGCCACCCAGACGCCCCCACCGTCTAGCCTCACCTGCTAAGGGCTGTCCCCCCAACATCATGACCTTCAGCCTGCTGACCTTCTGTGCCTGCATGCGTGGCTGGTTCCTTGGCTTGATGATTCTCTGCTCTCGCCCCAACCCTTGTTCGAATTTTTCTTTTCTCTATGAGTTGGTGCGGATATCAAGTCTCCTGCTGAAGTGTATTTTGATCTACAGGGCAGTTCATCGCTCTTTTACGTAATTTTTGTGCATACCTGCACGAGGGACCACCTTCTATCTTACTATTTACACATCTGTCTCCTTGAAGGCAGGGGCCTCTGTACGTGCTCCCGTGTCAGAGTTTAGATTTGGAGGAACTGGTCATTTTTTTTTTTTTTAAAGTTTTCATTTTATTCGAGTTCCAGTGAGTTAACAGGCAACGTTATATTAGTTTCAGGTGTACAATGTAGTGATGTAACAGTTCCAAACGTCACCTGTGCTCATCAGTGGGCTCCTTAATCCCCATCATCTACTTAACCCCTTCCGGCAACCATCAGTTCTCCATGGTTAAGAGTCTGCTTCTCGGTTTGCCTCTCTCTTTTTTCCCCCTTTGCTCGTTTCTTCTATTTCTTAAATTCCACATGAGTGAAGTCATATGGTATTTGTCTTCCTCTGACTGACTTATTTCACTTAGTATTATGTTCTCCAGCCCCATCCATGTTGCTGCAAGTGGCAAGATTTCACTTTTTTATGGCTGAATAATATCTCATTGTGTTTGTGTGTGTGTGTGTGTTTGTGTGTGTGTGTGTGTGTGTGTGTGTATGCGTCTTCTTTATCCCTTCATCAGTTGATGGACACTTAGACTGCCTCCATGTCTTGATATGTTTGTTAATCTGTGTTGTTAACCCGATTCATATTTATTGTATTGTGGCCATCTACAGCCTAGTGCAAGCAATGCCACCCAGTAGAACTTTCTGAGGTGATGGAAATATTCTGTGTAGACGCTGTCCAATATGGTAGTGGCTAGCTCCTATCTGCATTTAATTTTTAATGAATTGGAACTCAATATAATGAAACATTCCAGTCCTTGGTTGTACCAGTGACCATTGGCCGCGTGTTGCTAATGGCTGCCATAATGCGTCACATAAGTAGGGCACACTAGGGGTTGAGCAAGAAGATAGGAGAGTCCATAAAGGTTTCACTTTCTTCCTGTAATAGCATCGCCCCTATTCGTTTGATTAACGAATATTTTATTTATACATACTGCCACGGTGGGTGGAGTATCTTAATTTCTCTCTCTTTTTGTAATCAAGTGCGTAACTCTGTGAATGAATTACTGTGGTTTTAGAATGCTTGGGATTGAAGCAGGAGTCCTTAAAATGATTAAGTAAACGTGCCTAGAGTCAGAAGCATGCATTCCGTCACGAGTAGGAGTCTTACATAAGTCTGCACTCAATGAAATCATCCAGTTTCTAGAGTTTAGCTTTCAAGGCATGTTTGTAGCTCCCCAGTTCCATGAAGCATCTTTTGGTGGGGGGGGGGGGAAGTATTTACGTGGAGGCATCCTTCCAACAAACATAACCAATTAGCAAGCTTTACATGCAGCTTGGGTATAATTTTTAGCCTGGTCCTCTTGATGCCTGCCTTTATGTGTGTACTATTTAGTAAATCTTGAAGATACTCGTTGGATGGCACATCATTTTGCCCCCAAACGTGAAACTTAGGTTCGATCATCTTTTATTGTAGTTTCTATTGAACACAATTTACTTACTTCATGATGCTTCAGTTTTCACCGTGATTAATAGTTCCTTCATTTCCCACTTGGCATACATTTATTGAACATCTACCGAGACCCTTTATCCTGTGATGAACGCTAGGAAGAAAGGTGAATCAGATACTGACGGGGTCCTTCGGAGTCCGCAGTCTGGAGGGACAGACAGATAAACGTAGGCCACATGGTGTGGCTTCAACATGACTTTCTATGGAAGCATTGAGGAGGGAGCGATCCCTTCTCTTTAGGAAGCTGGAGGAGCGTCATAAAGAAAATACCACCGGAGAAGTCCTTGGGAAGTTCACCAGCGGGGATAGTGCATGGATAAGTGAAGGGGCCGGCATGAAAGCCATTGGAGGTTGGGAAAAGTATGGTGCGTGAGAGAAAGGTGAGCCTGACTAGGTGCAAGAGCCTTGGGAATGGTTGGTGGGAAACAAGGGGGAAAGAGTTGGTGACTCAAATCTGAGGATTACTATTACGTCTTGAAAATATTTGGACTTTTGGGGAAGAAAGCCCTGACATTAATTTAAAAAAAATTTCTTTTAATGCTTATTCAGTTTTTGAGAGACAGAGAGAGAGCATGAGTGAGGGAGGGGCAGAGAGAGAGGGAGACACAGGACCCAAAACAGGCTCCAGGCTCCGAGCTGTCAGCAGAGAGCCTGACGCGGGGCTCGAACTCACGAACTGTGAGACATGACCTGAGCCGAGGTCAGATGCTTAACCGACTGAGCCCCCCAGGCGCCCCTAATTTTAAAGGTAAGTTATTTAAATGGTGTAACAAGGGGTGCCTGGGTGGCTCGGTCAGTTGAGTGTCCAACTTTGGCTCAGGTCATGATCTCATGGTTCATGACTTTGAGCCCCATGTGGGGCTTTGCGCTGACAGCAGTGGAGCTGGCTTCAGATTCTCTCTCCTTCTATCTCTACCCCTCCCCCACTCACACACGCTCACGCACTCACTCTCTGTCAAAAATAAATGTTAAAAAAATTGTTTTCAAAAAATTTTTAAAAATGTTTTTATTTATTTTTGACACAGAGAGAGACAGAGCATGAGCAGGGGAGGGGCAGAGAGAGAGGGAGACACGGAATCTGAAGCAGGGTCCGGGCTCTGAGCTGTCAGCAGAGCCCGACGCGGGGCTGGAACTCACGGACTGTGAGATCATGACCTGAACTGAAGTCGGAGGCTCAACCGACGGAGCCACCCAGGCGCCCCTAAAAAAATCTTAAGTGGTGTAACCACAGGACTTCAGACTTTAGAGTCAGGCCTGGGGTTGAATCCGTACCGAGCTGTTAGGTCATACCGAATTAAGCTAGCGGCCTCACCTCTGCAGTCGCCGCTTTTTCATAAGTGACCGGTGGCTGTTCCTTCCACTGAGAGCGCTCTTTTTGCACACTCAGGGCCTATATCTCTTTAAACATTACTGCTCTCATCTGAATGTTTTTGTCTCCACCCTCACCCCCTACCCCCCCCCCAGGCTCATATGTTAAAATCACCCCCAAAGGTGGGGGTGGAGCCCTCATGAATGAAATGAATAAAAGAAACTCCAGAAGAGATCTAGTCTTTTCCATCCTAGGGGGTTCCGAGGTGCTGGCCATGAACTGGATGCACATTCATGAGAAGGTGTTGGTACCTCGATCTTGGACTTCCAGCTTCCAGCACTGTGAAAGGTGAAATTCTATTGGGTAAGCAACCCCTCCCCTGCCCCCACCCCGCTCTATAGAATTTTGTGATAGCGGCCAGCAGACTAAGACAAGGGAAGGGTTATCCTGACTCCCTATTAAAATTGCAATTTGCCCATATCAGTCCTTTCTGATGTCTGTAGTTCTGCTGTGCTCTATCTTCTTTGCTCCTCATAACCCAATGGATCACCTTTTAACATACCCTACATTTATTTGTCATATTCATGGCTTGTCACCTGCCCCTCCCCAGTTACAGTGGACGAATGCTCCTTATTTTGCACATAACAGTATGAGCTACACCATCCTCAGCACCGTGCACTGAAGGGTCAACACTCTCCTGTCCTTTGCGATCCGTCTGTGAAGCTCCTAGACACAGACCCGTCCATTCCATTTGTCCCTCTGTTCCCATGCCACGTCACTTAATGGTTAGAGTTTTATAGCCAGTCTTGAACTCATAAAGGTAATCTGCACTGCCCCTGCCTTCATCTTCTTCACGATGGGCTCAGCTCTACCCAGTGCTTTTGCTCTTTGTGTTGGAGATCTCCAAGGCCTCAGGCAGACAAAGACAGTCTTATCAGGCAGAATATTCCAAGGACACATACGGTGTTTTCTGGAGCAGCTAACCTGTGGACAAGCCTTCCTCTGGAATGTGAAGGATTTGAGCAACCCCGGCCTGCTGAGTTAACCCCTTTCCTGCCCACTCTCTTTTGGAGTTTAGGATCGGTTTGTCGAATTCTACAAAAATGCCTTGTGGGGATTCATGTGGTCATTGCATAGATCAATTTGGGGGGAAATGGCTTTTTTTATGATGATGATCTTCATAATAAGCATGGCATATTTCTCTGCTTATAAAAGTCTTCTTACGTATCATTCAAAAATATTCTATGGCTTTTTAAGTAAACGTCGTGCACATCTTTTGTTGGATTTTTCTCTGCTCTTTTATAGATCTGTTATTTCTGTACCCGCCTCCCTCTTATAAGGAGCTTCGTGAATACCCTGGGTCCATCTAGCTAATTCAGAATAATGTTCCCACCTCAAAATCCTTTAATTAAGGACACTGAAAAAATCCCTTTGGCCATAAAAGTTTGTATGCATAGGTTCTGGAGATTAGGACATGGGCATCTTGGGGGCAAGGCGTTTTTCAGCCAACCCCAGACAATCACATTGTGCGTAAATAGGTTATTCCCCCCCCCCCTTTTATGTTCAATCCTTATGCCTTTGCTTTTTCTTGCACACTGGATCATCCAAGACTTCTAAAACCTTGCTGAGTACAAGCAGTGATAGCAGACCTGGGCTTCTACGTTAATGGCGCTGCCTCTCCGATCTCACCATCATTTTTATGTTTGCTGTGAGCATTTGGAAGATACTCTGTCAGGTTGTGAAGGTCCTTTATTGCTGGCTCATGATGAGTTTTGTATCAGGCATAGCTGTTGGATTTTATAAAGTGTTATTTCTCTGAAGTGTTGCAGGCCCTTTTAGTGAGACGTGTAACGTTAACAGTTATCTGTTGCTGCGTAACGATATTCAAACCCAGTAGCTCTGAATGACGATAATTTATTTTCTCCGCTGTGCAATTTGGCCTTGGCTAGCTCCTTTGGTCTGGGGCCACTCATGTCATTTGGCTGCTGTACCGCTAAGAGATGATTCAAGGTGACCTCACTCCCATTTCTGGCCGTGGGCTAGGCCTGTCAGCCAACGGGTCCCAGTTGTTCTCCGTGGGGCCTCTCCAGGAGGGTGGCCCAGCGTTTTTGCATCCCGGTGGCAGCATGCCATGACGGCTGCCCCTGAGGAGCGTCTCTGCGGGGCACGCTTGCTGTCACCCTGTTGGCCAAAGCAGGTCACATGACTAGCGCCGGAGCCAATGTGGGAAAGGCTACGCCGGCAGGTGCCTCCAGGGGGTGGGCTTCACCGCCGCCATCGAGACAAAGGTATCGCACACGCCGTGTTCAGCTTTGGGCTGTGACAGAGGCCGGCATGTCTATACACGTTTGGGTCTAGGAGCTGCTTCATCAGACCCGTCTCCCCACGAGCTCTGTCATGACCGCCTGTCCGGTGCCTCATGGCTCTGGAGACACCCAGTAACTTGGCTGCCGGGGGAAGGAAGAATGTTGTAGACCTTCTTAACTCACAGAGTTTGGCTTCACTACTGGAGGAAACCCCGAGACGCTAATTTCCTCTGGACCCAACCCCACCTCCTCTTGCAAGCTTTCCCACTGCCTGTGGTGACTCCTTGCCACCAAGGGCAGAGTTATGGGGACTCCCTTGACCCGGCTCCCTCTCCCCTCCTCCCTGATGCCTATGAAGCTGGTGGGGGGGGGCGGTGGAGGGGGGTGCAGTCTCTTTAGAGTTTTCTTTAGAAAAGCTAAGGTGCATAAAATCATCCCCTAATCGCCCAAAGCTTGGTTCTAACCCCCAGTTCTGGCCTTCTGTAATTTTTAGCATGCTCGTTATAGATCAAGGTTATACAGCAGAATGCTTCAGTCCCGAGTGTGGTTGGGTTTATGTGCTGTTCGGGAAGCGCTGGGTACTCCAGTGATGAACAGAACAGAGGACACTTACGAGCAACTGCGGGGTAGTTAACATGACGGATGGAGAAGTATGGGGTGGTGTTTCCGCCTCCGGTCAGGTCACTGAGGAGAAAGGAAGGAGTAATTAAGACGGCTGGGTAATGCTTCTGGAACAGTTAGCCTCTGCAGGCCGGAGGCAAGTCCGCAGGGGCGGGGGAGGAGGGGCTGGAGAGTCAGGAAAGGGAGTGAGCTGCTTGGGAGGCGGCTCATTACCATGGAAATGAAGGAAGAGTGAGGCACTGACCTTGAAAGGGAGGAGGGAGCTGGACAAGGGCCACCACGGAGAAGGTTACGGCCCCGAGGGAGTCACTTGCAGTCCCTGTGCTCAAACATCAAGGTGGAACATGAATCTGAGCGTCGCCCTTCTCTAGCCCCTCACGTTGACTGATGATGACATTTTCTTGATCACCATTCTGCTAATGGAGGAGGGAAAATGAATGTCAGCTCAGTGAGATTCTACCTCAAATTCACCTTTGACTCACGGCCCTGGCTGGAATTGGGTTTTTCCCTCCCCAAAGCTTCGAGCTGAGTCGACGCCTCCCAGAGGAGCTACAGGGACGTGGTCTTCTGTCCCTGTCCCAGAAGACTGCTTCTTCCACCGGGATGGGACAGAAAGAGCTGGAAGGCGGGATGGCCAGAGATCGGATGGCCCATGACCGTCCTCCGCCTGGGCTCCGCTCTGCTCCCGCTGCCTGGACCAAAGTGCAGGTGAGATGGGGGGAGGGGCATTCCCTTCTTCGGGGGGCTATCAACTAACTAGCCACTGCCACTGGCCTGGCCAACCAAGTGGCCGCCCTTGGTGAGCCATGCAGCGTCTGTATTAGAATCACCTGGGGGTATGTTGGAAGTCCTTTTCCGGGCCCCATCCTGTACTTTCTGAGCAGAACATTCCTTCAGAGCTTTGGACTCTGCTTTTCTTTTTCCTAAGCTGTGGAAGTGACGCTTTTGCCTACTTGGTGCACGCCTTGTCACTGACCCTTCCCTCTCACTCTGTCCCCCTTCGCCTCGCTCAGTCTGGCGCAGGGTCTCGGAGCGGCTTTGCAACACCGCGGGGCATGGCCCGCAAAGTCGGCTCTTCTCCCTGAACAGTGGAACCCGGGGCAGGTGCCTTGTGCCTCCTATCCATCCTCACTGTGAGAATAAGGCTTCTAGCCAACACTTCCTGGCTGCTGGGGAGGTGGGGGTGAGGAGTCTGGCGTTGGGGGGGTGCAGTTTAGCCCCATAGACCAGGCCTCAGACCTGCTGGGTGCCTTTACATGAGCTAATCACACGAGGTAATCATGGGAGAGCTCCCAGCAGGGGCCACATCTGTGGTCCCAGCGGCTCCCACCTGCACTGGGACCCTCCCTAGGTCCTGGCAAATCGTCTGCCCCACGAGACTGCTTGTTTTTGACAATAGAGGGGTGTTTGCTGATGTATTCATTAGGCTTTTCCAGGGAAACAGAACCAATAGAACAACAGAATCTATATATCTAAAGTTATACATAGAGACAGATTCTATCTATCTATCTATCTATCCATCCATCTGTCATCTATCCATCCGTCCATCTATCATCTATCTGTCAAGATTTTAAGGAATTCATTCATGTATCGATTGTGGGGGCTGGCAAGTCCCAAATCTATTATAGGGCAAGTGGTATTTTGGAGATCCAGGTTAAAGGGGCCGTTGCAGTCTTGAGTCTGAAGGCTGGAAAACAGACTGAATTTCTGTGTTGCATTTTGGAAGCCGAATTCCTTCTCTTGAGATACAGGGCTTTGCTCTAAATGTCTTCAACTGATTAGACAAGGCCCACCCGCCCTATGGAGGGTGAGCTGCTTTACTCAAAGTTTACTGCCGTCAGTGTTAATCTCAACCCAAACTGCAACATCTAGACTAGTGTCTGATCAAAACAACTGGACACAATAATCTAGCCAAGTTGATGCAAAAATCAATCATCAAAGCTTGTTTGCTTTTGATCTTTGTTCTTTTTTTTTAATCTCCAGTTCCTTCCGATCCCTGGATAGAAAAAAAAAAAACATGGCTAATAGGGAGGTACACGTTTAAAATGCAATCCCAAACTGAAATCGGTCTGCTGCCCCAATTCTGGTCAGAGTGGAAGAAAAGAGCCACTGAAGGCTGGTTGTCGTGGCTCCAGAGGGAGCACATGATTGCTGCCGTCTGGCCTTTGCAGAGAGCTGGAGAGTCTCTGCGCCTCACTCTGCTCCAGAGCAAGCAGTTTTCTCTCCTTTGGTGTCAGAAGTGCTGATGAGCACATCTCTCCTCGGTGAGGAAGGGAAAGCTTGGACTGCGGGTTCTTTCGAGGATCTGAAGCTCTTGGTCCTGGTTATCTATTTCCACTTGGTGCTCTGAGAGATTAGCACTTTTCCTGCCAGCGGAGTGCAATTTCTGTGAATTCAATCAAGGTACGTATTTTTTTTTGCGTGCGAGCTGCACGGAATCGCACTTAGCAATTTGTCACCTCTTCCAATGAAACCCGGTCTCTTGGCGGGAAGGGGGGTGGGTGGAAACTGCCATTAGGATGGGGGGACGGAAGCTGTGTGTTGCTGCTTCTCTGAAATCAGGCCCTGCGGCCTGAACTGCAGGTCTGGATATGAAAGAAATCTGACTTTCTAAAAAAAACTTCATTTTTTTTTCCTCGCTATGTGATAGCTGTGTAGTTAGGGCAAAATTGTCTGGGGTTTTTGCGAAAACGTAAGTGTGTGGTTGCCTGCGGTGGCAGATAGGAAACGTGTGTGCCCCTGCCGTCCTGAAGCCTCTGGGGCCGTCTGCGAGACCACCAGCTTCGCACTGATCATGAATCCCTTTTCCGGTCCTGATGTCCCCATTTCGTAGATGAGAAAACCGAGGATAGATGACCAGCCTCGGGGTCCACCTATTTGACATCATGCTTCTTGGTGGTTAACGCTGCATTCCAGTTTCATTAAAAACCCGCAGGGCTCCAGAAAAAGGTTTCGTGTCCGTGGCATGGCTGACTGTGGGCCAGGGTCCCAGCTGGCTGTAGCATAGTTTTGTGATGACTTCTTTCTCCCGGCTTAGCTCTCAGGGCACTGGCTGCCTCTGTCTCTCCGAGGTTGCTGGGTGAATTGTGTCAGGACAAAGAAAGGGCTGTGTTCCCTGGCGCACTCCGGCTCCTGAAATTGTTCAGTGAGCAAAATGGGAGACCAAATAAATAACAGGAATCATTTAGTACCGTGTGCCAGGCAGGTCCCTCAAATAGGACCCGCAGCGACTGGCCACGCTTGCTAGGAGGCTATTCCCCCGGAGAAAAGAGCTTTCCAAATATGCTGTTCTTTTCCTTCACTGCAGTAGAGAATATTTGGAAAGTATAGATAAAAACTAACCTTGCCCAGAATCACGTCCTCTAAACGATGTCAGCATCTTGGGGTTATTGCCGGAGGTGCTGATGCTGGCTGGTGCCCGCTCGCAGGAGCTAAATGAAGGCGTTTATTCCCCATTTCAGTGGGGAATATATGTCACCGCATAGTGACGTCCCATTGGCAGCTTGAAATCAGTCACGGTGGGAGTATTCACATCACAGTAACTGGCACGTAAACTAGGTTTTTTGCTTGCTTTACATGTATCAGTACTCAGCTGGACATGGTCTTCCAGGTTTCTTTTCTATGTTCTAAGCAGAGCGTAACTACTTTTTTTTTTTTTAACGTTTATTTATTTTTGAGACAGAGAGAGACAGAGCATGAACGGGGGAGGGCCAGAGAGAGAGGGAGACCCAGAATCCGAAACAGGCTCCAGGCTCCGAGCTGTCAGCGCAGAGCCCGACGCGGGGCTCGAACTCACGGACCGCGAGATCATGACCTGAGCCGAAGTCGGACGCTCAACCGACGGAGCCACCCAGGCGCCCCGCTACTTTTTAATTTAACGTAACAACGCAAGCATTTCCTCCTGGTATAAAAAAAAAAAAAAAAAAAACAAAAAAACAAAACTTATAGCACCATTTTTTTTTAAACAGAAGCAGAAGTCTTTATTGAATGGATGCATTATAAATTACTTAATGGTTCAAATTATTGGGCATGTATATTGCTTTCGATTATTGGAAGTTGTGCCTCAGCGAGCATATTTATGTATTAAGCGTCAATTTCCAGAAATAGACTTAGTGGGTAAACTGACACCACATTCTTTGGCTCCTGGTGAGTAGCGTCTCGTGTTTCCCTGAAGCGGAAAGCTTACTGCTCTGAGTTTCAGTGTCGTCTCTCCCGCTGTCTTACCCACCAGCTCTTGAGTTCCTTGAAATCAGTGACCTGCGTTTTGCTCCTTATCCTTGGTACCTGGTGCAGTGCTGGGCTTATGGAAAATGCTCACTACATAGTTACGAATCAAAACGATGCCTCGTTTATGCCTAAACAAGGTGTTCCAATGTTCCGCGCTGCCTGCATTTCCACCAAATCCTACAGGACGTCGAGAGGATCAATAAAGTCGGCAAAAAGAGGCAACTTCCGCTAGGAGGTGAAAAATGTTCTCTTGTTACTGTGCTTGTTTGCAAAAAGGACGTGTTGTAAGTGGAACGTACGAGAAGATAAAACGGCCCTGGGTGGCCTGGTGAATGCTTGGAGGAGCGTGGAGGTCTTAAAACATTGAAGAGAGCGAGCCGGGAGCCACCTGAGGCCCCTCCAGGATTTCTTCCCTGATTTCTTGGGTATTCACTGAATGCTTCTTTGATACTTTAATATCTCCCCAACAGCTACCGTAGCTTTCAAACAGTCTGTCCCATCCAGGTGGCCAGGAGAGTCACAACCCCAGACACTTGAGTGCTACCGGGTAGAGGCCTCCCTCGTAGCCTCTTTCTCCCCTTGCTTACGGTCCATTAGATTTTTTTCTCAAACTTGGCCCTTGACTTTGCTTCCTAGTTTCCGCTCCTCTTGGTCTCTGAGATTTCCTGTACGTGAGCCTCACGGTTCTCTATCACAACAGGGAGGGCCCGACAGATCTGAGTTTGAATGCTGGTCTTGCCATTTACTAGTTGTTTGACCTCTGTCAAGGGATTTAACTCTTGGGGTCTCCGTTTTATGATCCGTAAAATAGTTTCGTGGCGATGACAAAACCCAATGAGCTCTCAGCGTGTATTAGGCATTCAGTGAAAGGAAGCATTACTGTTTTTCTTGGCCAAGGAATTGGGGTCGTACTCACTTTTGGATATTTTTCCACTTTGGCTACCTTGAGTAGAAACTCCCATCATAGCCCCCTACCCTTGCTTCAAATCCAGACTTCCCTTCCTCCCTCCTGCCTCCCCATCCGGTCTCCTTTTGTATCAGGCAGATTGTACCTTTGGCTTCTAGTGGTTTCATCCACGTGAGTTTGGCTTTGAAGCCAACAACGACTGGGTTAAGAGATCTTCTTTTTTATTTTTTTTTATTTTTTTTTTAACGTTTATTTATTTTTGAGACAGAGAGAGACAGAGCATGAATGGGAGAGGGTCAGAGAGAGAGGGAGACACAGAATCTGAAACAGGCTCCAGGCTCTGAGCAGTCAGCACAGAGCCTGACTCGGGGCTTGAACTCACGGACCATGAGATCATGACCTGAGCCGAAGTCGGACGCTTAACCGACTGAGCCACCCAGGCGCCCCTAAGAGATCTTCTTAAAGGAAGGCATAATACTCATCTTCTTAAAGGAAGGCATAATACTCTCTTCTTCTTCAAAAAATTTATTAAAATAATTTTTTTGAACATTTATTCATTTTTGAAAGACAGAGAGACAAAGGGGCAGAGAGAGAGGCAGACACAAAATTCGAAGCAGGCTCCAGGCTCCAAGCTGTCGGCACAGAGCCCGATGCGGGGCTCAAACCCACAGACTGTGCGATCACGACCCGAGCCAAAGTCGGACGCTTAACCGACTGAGCCCCCCAGGCGCCCCTCTTCCAATAATTTCTATTAACAATCTGATTTCAGTTTCCTGACCTCTTTGAACTCGGAATGAAGTTCTGGACCCAGCTTCCTGCAAGGATTGAGCTCAGTCGGCTGGAACCAGGGGACCCTTTTACCTTCACCAATGCCACATTGCTGCCTTGTCCTGTTTCTTGGTGGAGATTTATGTGTTTTTCATGCTGTCTCACTCAGTTTCCTCCGTCACCCAGTGGACTGTTCTTCTTTTACGGATGAAGAGCCTGACGTCCAAGGCAACTAAATGAGTTGTCCAAGGTCGCTCAGGAAGGAGGAGGGCTGGAGTCGAACCCTGTCTTTATGCCTCCACAACTTGTACTCTGTCTACCGTGGGCCTTCTCTGCATCCCAGTTTCATTATTTACACCACGAAAACAGAAACACTCTGTCGCATCAGATAGCTGTGAAGAGCTAAGCAGGAGTCATCCGTGTGGCTCTGGACAAAGTTGGTCAGAGCCGTTCAGAGCAGTTCTGACTATCTTGGGTAATCGGCGTCTAGACCGATCTTGTCACCAGGCAGGGCCGGAGGGATGAAGACCAGGTGGGGAGTGACTGCGCGGGGCCATAGAACTAGGGGTGACACACAGGTCAAGTGAGGAAAGCCAGTCGAAGACGGGCCACGGTCTCAGGTGCCCCGATGTGCACTACTCAGGGGTGACTGGAGGTAATAAACGAAGCCTTCTCTGGATTGACTGCCAATTGGGTTGTCTATAGTGACGCTAAAATGAACTATTTAGTAAATCGAACCCAAATGGACTCCCGCTCACCAATTACCGGCCCCATTAACTTAGCACAAGTTTCAACCTGTTTTGTACAGCTGATAAAAAAGGGCCTCTGGTGACGGTAGGTGAGGTCTCCAGCAAAGTCTCAGAGTGGGGCTTCATGGAGATTCTCCCTGCAGTAACATCCCGAGTCAATCGTGGACTTTTCGAGCTACTGAAGGAGCCCATCAGAAGTCATCTGAATGCGGCTGCGCCCCCTGGGGCGATGTCCAGACTTCCAGGGTGGCGGGCAGTCAAGCCGCGCTCCTTCCAGAATGGAGGCTAGACCAAGCTTATCTTTCTTGGCGGCACAGGCCAGGGTGAGGTGCCCACCGCAGAAACACTCTGAAAGTGGCAACCCAGCGTCCCCGCCAAGCTCCGCCGTACCCCAGCCGCCCTCGCTTGCCCTTGAACTAACTAATGCGTCCGCCTGGAGAACTGCGTGTCCCCAGTGAAAAATCTGTTAGCCTTTGGGCTCCTCTCCTAAATCTCTTTGTGGCCTGGCCGACTCCTGGGTCCTCGCAAAGGGGTCGAAACGTGTGCAGCCCAAGCCCCCGCTTTCTCGAGACGCGCGTGGCGAAGCGTGGGGGTGGTCTGTGCCGTGGCGAGCGTGTCCCCGCGCCACTGGCTGGGCGGCCGCGCTCCTTCTGTCGAGGGCGGTGGCAACGGCGTTCTGGGTGGGAGTCCGGCGCAAAGAACCCACACCCTCCCTGGAGCCTCCTTCCTTCCTCCGCCACTCCGCGGGGCCGCCCCCCAGCCTCCGCGTCTTGTTTCGCGTATTGGGACCACGTGCACGTGACGCGTTGCGAGCGGAGAGTCCCCCGCGGACGACACAGTTCTGCTTTCTCCCGCTCAGCGTAGGAAATACGCGGGCAGTTTCCCGGGCCTGCGGCGAAACCCAGAAGGGGAGGGGCGCCTGGGGGGTTCCGACGGTTACGCGGCTCAGGTCGTGAGCTCACCGTGGTGCGCGGGTTCGAGCCCCGCCTCGGGCTCTGTGTTGACAGCTCGGAGCCTGGAGCCCGCTTCCGATTCTGAGTCTCCCTCTCTTTCTCGTTCTCTGCCCTTCCCCAGCTGGCACTTTGTCTCTCTGTCTCTCAAAAATAAATAAATGTTAAAAATAAAAATTAAAAAAAAAAAAAAACCAAACAGAACAGAGAAGGGGAAATGCAGAGGCTTCTGGGCCTGGGAGGCCCGGAGGAGTCCATGAGAATGTCCGCAGCCCTGCGTGGGTGCGCAGCCTGGAGCGCGCAGAGCGAGCATCTGGGGCGTCCACACCGCCCAGGAATCCGCAGGGCAGCCTGTGCCCTCTGCCTGGTGCCGGCGTAACCCGGCCTCTCTCCGAACTCACCTCTGGCCGTGCAGGGGAACACGCTCCTTGCCGGAACGTGAGCCGGGCTACGGTGCCCTGATGTTTCCCCTCCTGTTTCTGGCTTCAAGGGAAGGGCTGGGGGGGATCGCAGAATGCTGAAGGGACAGGCAAGGACCCCCTCCCACCTGTGTGTCCTTCCCTGCCCGCAGACGGTGGCAAGATCCTGCATGCCGCGACTCCTCCAGGGTGGACGGCAGGCTTCTTCATCTGAGCATCCTAATGCCCAGCCCAGGGCAGGCCCTTCTGAAGGCCACGTCTGCCCACCCGGGCCCTGGCAGTGGGTCCCCCTGGGCTCCCGGTGGAA